>NC_139224.1:40352654-42752654 GCF_055691185.1 Crinia signifera | reverse complement strand
ATATCCCTATAGACAGGGCCCTCCTACCTCCAAGTCTGTCTGTTGTTACCCAGTTTGTCCTATCACTGTCTACTATTGTAAAGCGCAACAGAATCTGCTGCGCTATATAAGAAACTGTAAATAAATAATAAACTCTTCGATAGAACCAGGCTGATCGAGGCCGGAGCTGATATCACACACCCTCCCTTAAAACACCTGGACACACTGTCATTTTCCCTGACACTCTTGAAAATTATAGGTTACCACCCACAAATGGCGACATCTGAGATTTCCTGACAATCAAATGCAGCCGGCTTGGCGTGATAAAAAAAGACAGGATTTTGTCATTATTTGACGTCGCGCATGCATACAGTGATCCGTATACATGCTCAGTCATTTGATAATCGTTTATCGTGCAAATTCGCACAACAGCGATCAGCTCTGAATAATCCCCGCCACACACACACATCATTTATGAGATAATGAGAGAGATGCCTGCAGTTACATACTGATTGGGCCTAATTCATAGTTGTGCACTAATGCTGCTGTAGATGCAAGTTTTACTCAGCGGATGTATGAAAATATGCTAACGCTACAGCCGCTGGGATTTGTATAGAGACGCCCACTGGAGCCTTCGCATTGGCCTGCAGCTGCATACAAATTCCCAGCATTGACGGTGATCTGGTAAACATTGTCTGTCACTCAAAATGGCTGTCACAATTGAGGTGCCAGAGATGTATTTCCTGCATACAGTAGTGTAGTCGGTAATACTCCCCTAAGATGGCCCTGCTTTTTTTGCTGCCATTTCCTATTAGCTCCCACAAAATGGTTGCAACTTGTCAATCACTTGCGCATTACTCCTCACTATGGGCCTTATTTTGGTTCATTCTTTCTGACAAAATCCTTCTTAGATGGGCAAAACCATGTGCACTGCATGTGGGGCAGATGTAACATGTGCAGAGAGAATTAGATTTGGGTGGGGTTTTACTTCAAAGTGAGATCTATATTGCAGTGTAAAAATAAAGCAGACAGTATTTTCCCTGCACAGAAACAAAATTACTCACCCAAATCTAATTCTCTCTGCACATGTTACATCTGCCCCCCTGCAGTGCACATGGTTTTGTCCATCTAAGAAGGATTTTGTCAGAAAGAATGAACCAAAATAAGGCCCTATGACCTTAAGACGCATGCGAAAACCACTTATAATTGCTAAATGACGTGAACATCGGAAGAGCCTACAACTAAAAACCAGTCCCTGTGTTCCAGGCAGGGCAACAGAGAGCCTGATCGGGCCCAGGTATTTCTCTGGGGGTGTTGTCTAATTATGGGGCATGAACACATACCCTTAAAATAAAATACAGGAATAATTGTACTATAAGTGCCTCCCTGGTCACACATTGCACACCGGCACTCAGTAGCATATGTTTGATTGAGGAGAAGAGCTACTACAAAGCATGCTTCCAGGTAATGGTGGGATGACCAGGGCCCCCACTGATGTGTCCATCAGACCTGGGCACAGGTAATTAGTACAAACCCGCCCCCCTTCTTGGTGGCCCTGGTTCCAGGAGCTGCATACTCATCCTAATAAATGAACTTTCACTGCCAAGTAGCTTACACATATTTTCCCTTAAGCTGCAGTTAAACCAATGGAACAACAGTAGAATATTGATTGTTCGCCCAGAGATCTCTACTCTGCTAATTTCTCATCCTGTCATTATTATTCCTATGTCTATAATGTCATGGATGAGAAGTTATAAAAAATATATATCAATATTCCATTAAGAAATGTATCTGTATGTTAAATACAGATCTATGCTGAGCATTGACCTCTGTTTGGTGCAGTACAATTTTTGAGCACCAGAAGTTCTAAGTAATGGGAACTTGGAGTGACAGAAGGTTCCAGTACTAAACTGGGAAGCAAGATTTTCTCCTGTGCCCTGCTCCAGAGGGTCTGCTGTACCGCACCGCAGCAAGAGTCCTGTGTCCCGGGGTTGGAAGTGGTGGTGTGCCCCCGCTCCCCCCCCCAGCCACCGGGCCCCATAAGAGTTGCACCCTCTATAGTTACGCCACCGGTTATCAACTATATATATATGTCTAGTGTCTGTGTGTCACTGAAACATTGCCATCTGTTGGCAGCAAGTGAAACTACATCTCTTTCGCTCTCTCACTCTCTAATTCATAATAGTCTTGGACTACACACTACATAGCCACTGCCACTCATTTCCTTAGCTGGATGGCTCCAAACTCTCACCTACTTCAACAAATACCCTCAGTGCAGTTAAAAGTGCACCAATGACCTCTGTGCCAGCCTCACCAACCACGGAACAGGTAATGATATCCAGCAATCCAAGTTCAGGTGCCACCAGGGTAACAACAGTGCCAGTTCCTTGGCTGTCCTGCATGGGCCTCAGCGGCGTAAACTATAGCACCGCGGGGGGCGATGTGCATGTGGGGGCGCCGGGGGCTGCGGTGCTATAGTTACACCCCCCCCCCAATCCCCCGCAGACTTACCTATCTCGCTGGTCCTGGCGGCTCCGTTGTTCTGCTGAGGACCACCACAAAATGGCCGCCCCCATATAGCACACAATTCTCTGAAACTGTCTGCTGTATGGGGGGGGGGCATTTTGTGGTGGTCCTCAGCAGAAGAACGGAGCCGCTGGGACCAGCGCGATAGGTAAGGCTGCGGGGGATTGGGGGGGGGGTTTGCATGGGCAGCGGGGGGGGGGGGGCGCCCCCCCTAATGGTGGGGGGGGGCACCCAAAACTTAGCTACGCCACTGATGGGCCTCCCTAGTCACAGCCCTGCCCCCCCTACTTCAACACTCCACTGAGACAGCTCTGACTAAAGTGGTGAATGATCTGGTAACTGCAAAGTCTAAAGGCCATTACTCACTACTTATTCTTCTAGATCTTTCTGCTGCGTTTGTCACTGTGGATCATACTCTTCTCTTACAAACACTACACTCCCTAGGTCTTAATGATACAGCCCTTTCCTGGTTCTCATCTTACCTATCTGATCGCTCTTTCAGTATTCGCTTCTCTGACTCTACTTCCTCTTCACTACCGCTGTCAGTTGGAGTTCTGCAAGGCTCAGTCTTATGTCCTCTGCTTTTCTCAATCTATACATCCTCTCTTGGCAAACTAATCATGCTCAAATCTATCAACCTCAGAGTTGTCACCAGTGGTTTTGGGCCGAGTCTCTGAATGTCTCTCTGCCATCTCATCTTTGATGTCTTCTTGCCAACTCAAACTCAATATTTCCAAAACGGAATTAGTTATATTCCCACCAACCAAGGACAGTTACCATCCTGATAGCTCCATAACTGTTGACAACTTGACAATCTACCCTACCCTACAAGCTCATTGCCTAGGGGTCATCCTCGACTCTGAACTGTACTTTCTTCTCCACAATCTGTCTGCAAATCATCTTACATGCATCTAAAAAACATATCCAAAATACGACCGTATCTCACACAAGACACTACTAAATCTCTTGCACTCATTAAATCCCGAATTGATTATTGCAATAGTCTCCTAACTGGTCTTCCCAAGAACAGACTCTCGCCACTGTAATCCATTTTAAATGCTGCTGCTAGGCTGATCTTCCTTGCAAGACACTCATCGTCTGCTGATCCGCTCTGCCAGTCCCTCCATTGGTTGCCTGTATCTTACCGTATTCAATATAAAACACTTCTACTCACATACAAAGGTCTTAACCAAACCACACTAACCTATATCTCCTCACTTATCACAAAATATCTCTCATCACGAGCACTCCGCTCTGCACAAGATCTGCGTCTCTGTTCACCAGCTCCCATTCACTATTACAGGAATTTCATCGGGCTGCTCCCACCCTATGGAATGCCCTTCCACACACAATAAGACTCTCAACTTGCCTCCAAACTTTCAAGTGTTCCCTGAAAACTCACCTCTTCAGGCAAGCCTATCATATTTAAGTTCTACACGCATAACCCTCTGAGGCACTTATGTATTATATAGCTTCCCTTCTGGACCTACAAGCTATGCTGTTACTGGTGCCTGTAGTTGTGTTTCCCTCCTGTATCCCTATAGATTGTAAGCTTGCAGCTGGGCCATCTTACCTCCAAGTCTGTCTGTTGTTACCCAGTTTGTTTTATTTCTGTCTACAATTGTAAAGCGCGATGTAATCTGCTGCGCTATATAAGACACTGTAAATAAATAAAATAGGCTTGGGGAGTGATAAAGTGGGGATAGGCAAAGTTCAATCAAATCAGACTCAAATTGTCATTTTTCAAATGATGTAAAATGACAATTGGGAGCTGTTTGGCTAATACTTTATCTCTCTCCACTTTATCCCCTCTCCAAATCTTAGTACATTTTCCCCACGCCCCTTACCTTAGAAACACTCCTTTAACTGGGATACATACAGATGACCAACGGCGAGAATGCCGGAGATGAGAATACTGAAGCCAGTATCCTGATGGAGGGAATCCTGACAGAGGTCATGTAAGTATACTTACCTTCCCCCTGCCCTCCACTAACTCTCCTTCCCTGCAGCCTAACCCTCTCCCTCTCTCAGCCTAACCGCAACCCTCCCTGCTATTGCCAAACTCTAAACCAGGTACCCCGCTCCCTAAACATAACCCCTCATCTCACAGCCTTACCCTAAACCTCCTTCTAAGTGCCTAAACCTATCCACCCAGGCAACACTAAATCCCACCCTAGGGCCTAAAGCTAACCCCACTTCCCTTGCCTAACCCTAACCTGCCCCACATAATTACATTGGGTATCCTTGAAGCCTTGATTCCAGAGCCAAATGCACACCCTTTAAATGGCTTTTAACAGAAACTCTTTCCGAAAATTAGATTATATACAGTATCTATCTATATCAAGTAGTATTGAGTCACATCAACATCATTGTGATTTTTTTTTTATGCAATAAGGAATATATCCCCTCCCTCCAATTCCACTTATTTGCCCTATACCTTCCCCCGATTACATTTAGCAAAACTGAATAAAAGTTATTTTGCAAAAAAAAACATTTGAGGCAAAATTGTCGCTGGAACACAAGTGGTTTTAAGACATAAAGATTAATAGTCCTAGGTCCACTTTAGTACACTACGGAATGTGATTTTATAGAAGACAGTGGAGAAGGGAAGTGGAACATCAGTAAATTGCAATATTTAAATTACGTCCACGAGCCAAGAACAGTTGAACCGTGCTGAATTTTTCTCCTGAGTCTCTTCCATTATCCATAAGTCTGCGCATTTGGCCAATGACCTTTTTACTGTGAGTGCCCGAGTGTCCGTGGCGTAGCTAATTCAATTCCAAATTCCACAATATGAATCCAGGGTCTGTTTTACTGCAGCCACATAAAGCATGAAAAAGTGTGTTAATGTCACATACTATAAAAATGAAATATATTTTCTACCAAATCTGCAAAACCCAGCAAATTAGCATGCAGTGCAGCCAGAGCGCTTTATATCAGATGAAGTGTCTAGTGGAGCAGTAAGGTAGAGTCATTTAGCTTGAGTGGTAATGAAGGCAAATGATCATTTGAATGGCTTAGATGCAGTCTTGGCTCCCAACCAGCATTGAAATAACTGTATTTGTTGTTGTAGTAATGCGAAATTGTCTTCGGAAAACAGGCAGCATATACAGGCTTTTTAAAGACAATGGACCATACAGTTTCGGAAAAATACATTAATGGAGAGCACAATTCCTACATGAAAATAAAAAGAAGTGAAACATTTTATGGCAGATACATACAGTTGGAAATATACGTGTACATGGGATGGTATATGGCAGAGTAGCGCACACACCAGTGGAGTGTTTCTGACCCAATGATAAGTCCAGTGGCTCGGCCAGTAGTGTGGTTTACTGAGAAATGAACGTACAGTGGCGTAGTTAGAAAAAAAAAGTCTCTGGCGTCCCCCAACCCCATCCCAACATTAATTATAACTTTTTTTGACCTAGGTGTTTGCTGCCAGGGGTTTCTTGCTCATTGCCATGGCTCATTGCCATGGGTTACATGCTCATTGCCAAGGGCATAACTACTTCATGGGCCCCATAGAAAAATATTGAAAGCCTCCATTGATTGTCACTACAATGTCCCTTAGGGGAGCAAGATCGAGAGTAAGGGGAAAGAAAGTGAGAGAAAGGTAGAACAGTTGGGGGAGAGACACATCCATAGAGAGAGAATGAGAGAGAGATGCCGGGGGGATGAGAGCGGAAGAGAGAGAAAGCATGTCAGAAAGAGAGAGATGCAGAGAGACAGGGTTAGGGAGAGAGAGGGTCGGGGGAGAGAGAGTGTCGTGAGAGAATGAGGGAGAGAGGCAGTCTCAGAGAGAGAGATTTTTTTAATATTGAAAGAGAGCACAAAACCAAGGTCTAGTTAATTATTATAGGTTTATTAACCAATATAAAAGCAATTTAAAATATATGTTTATATATATATATATATATATATATATATATATGCATACAGACGGATATAACATTTAACAAGGTCACACTTCTAGTCTAGTAATACAGGTACCAGGAGATTGTTCCTTATTTTTGATTTATTTTATGTTGGCAGAATGGATGTTAGATGTAGC
Organism: Crinia signifera; assembly: GCF_055691185.1. Taxonomy (NCBI): domain Eukaryota; kingdom Metazoa; phylum Chordata; class Amphibia; order Anura; family Myobatrachidae; genus Crinia; species Crinia signifera. Next base: position 42,746,098 of record NC_139224.1, on the reverse strand, counting down.
TTATATGGGAGACAAGTCTCTGTATATATTTACACCACTTTTAGATTTGGATACTGGTGCTCCTTATTAGCTCGGTGGAACCGCTTGTTAGCAAATAATGTCCCAATATTTGTGTAATGTTCTTCTCCCTTTGGAGGGAGCCTTTTTTCCGGGGGGCTCTATCGCAGGTATTAGGGTATTTGACCGGCAGAGGCAGGGGATGTGGGAGGCTTGTCTACCATTAAGGGGGAAGGGGACCTGATTTTTGGAACCCTCCCGGCCATTCCAGGAGGATAGGTAAGTATGCTTGGAGGGTACCTGAGCACTATATAATTGCCAATCTCTGCACGCATGTGTGATCACCAGCTCTCTGCTGCTTCCTACTCAGAGGGGACTGTACGTATCTGATAGAATCTAAATGGTCATTCCTCACCATTCATCTCCACAGCCCTACCCCTTATACGTGGGCCACAGTGCAGCATCATTTTGCAGAACATCAAGGTTCTCCACAGTAATAAGCGGTTAAGTATTATTATTTCCAGGATTACTAGCCGGAGGATGCTTTTATTGTAGAACGCAAACATGACATCTCCCAGAGCGGATTAGTGCAACTGCAACTCAACCTTAACCGAAAATCAGTGCTCACTGGACGCAGTTATGTACTGTGCTCTCCCCCAGACATCTCCCTTTGTTCAGTTCCTCTACTCGGAGAGCGCTCACTCGGCAGGGGAGCTATGATGTGCTGAGAAAGATGTCTTGCAGTGTGCAGAAATGACTGGGTGGCCCAGCTCTGTTCTCTATAAGCTATTCTCACACAGGAAACCCAGGAATGCTAAGTTAAAAAAAAAGATATTACTTTAAAAGTACTTATTTCTTTTATAGCTTTTTCTAATATAAAAAAGACATTGGTCTTGATTCAGGATGGCTCGCCTAGTAGTGGTCTTTCGCTGGTTATCTGCCCGGCTTAAGGCCCCCCTGCCACTGAATTCCCTCGGTAACATGCGAGAGGTTGTACGTGAACACATGCGGCCATAGGAGAGCGAAAGTATTTGATGGTCGCCAACCACCGAATGATTTCTCTCCCCTTCGGATATAAAAATGAGTCTAGACTCACTTTTATTTCCTTTGGCCTGCCCACGTTTCGGGGGAACCACCAGCATTTTCATGGGGATGTCCATAAAATGCTGGGCATTCTCCTGATCCATACTCCTGTCCGCTGAAGCTGTTTGCTCCCGGGGACAAATAAACGCATGCACAGACCCCTCTATCATCAGAATGTAGCCGAATTTGGCCCCTTCCGAATGATGCCGAATCAGGCCCATTGGTTGAGATGTACTAAGCCTTAAGGTCCATACACACTGGGTGACTATGCCCAGTGTGTATGGACAGCGATGAGATCAGATTCATCGCTGCAGGGAAAGCCGCTCAGTGCATACACACTGAGCGGCTTTCCCCCTGCCCGGCGCTGACGGAGGGGGAAAGACAGCGTTGCATAGCGGAGCACTATGCAAAGCCATCCTCAAAGCCAGATGAACGGCTTTCCCGGCGATGTCGCGGGAGCGCGCAGCAGCTCCCGGACCATACACACTGGGCGGCTTTGAGCTGAAAGCCGCTCAAACCTGCTGTTTTAAGCAACTTTCATCTCAAAGTTGCCCAGTGTGTATGGGCCTTTAGCGAACAGGTCTGATATAAAGGCAGCCTGCGATTAAATGCAACTTAACGAACAGGTCTGAACAAGGCCCTACTGGACTGTATATTTGTTTTCCTCTTTTGTTTCTGGGGTAAAATGACCGAAATGTGTTGGGACTACAGGTTGCCATCCAAATTATGCACCACTAGGTACAGAGAAAGTGCAGTGCAAAATATAACAACTGCAATTACATCTGCAACCAAACCTATTTTTATGTTCATTTTGAAACAACTCATTTCTTTTGCTTGAAAAAATAAATTGTAGAGATTGCAGGCAGCACAAAAGAAGTCAAATACAATCTAACATGTACAGTGTACTGTACCTTTAGTTTGTATCAAAAGAACAAAAAGTTGTCTGCTGTAAAAAAATAATAATAATGAAACAGTAATAATACCGTATTTAAAAAAAAAAAAAATCCATAAAAAATAGGAATGGCTTAGTAGAAATGGGACACCCCAGTTCCGTTGCAATTGGTGGTAACAGTTTTGGGTATAACTGAAGCTAGGATATCAAAATAAAAGTATCCTTAGTTTGCTATTGCCAGAGCCATATTAGACATACAGAAGGATGGAATAAGCAGATGCTCTCTTCTGCTGAGAGTTTAACAGATAGGTGTTTTCCTCACCCTGAACTGTTATTGTTCCTGCGAACTGGCAAACTGATGTGTTGATTAAACTAGTGAGAAACAAAAATGTGTGTGTGTCTGCTCTAATTGGTCTTATTGAATTTCAGCCAATGGCACGTGATATCCAGTGTACACAATGGGACTGATTCAGATGCGGTCACAACTGTCATAGTTTAGTATGTGAATAAACTGCAGCTCTTATTTAAAATAAGTGTGAAGGAGCCCACACACGCACTGATCCCCGCGGTGCTATGCTATGCGATGGGGTGCGCGCTCCCGCGGCACCTCATCGCACAGTACAAAAAGTATGTGCTGCACATACTTTTTGTACTAGCTTTTTATAGCATAGCATCGCATCGCATGCACATCGCATGCACAAGGCATACGATGCGATGCTATGTGTGCTAGTTAAGCCCACAACGCACGCCGGGATCTTTATATATTTTTTAACAAAAAATATATAAAGAGCGCTAGAAATGTCAACGTAGAAATGAGAGTGACACCTGAAAGTTAAAAGTTATTAAGGTACTCTTTACCTAGAACGGCGCCCACGATTGAAATCGTGGTCATCGCGGGTAAAAATCGCGGTGATCGCGGTAATCGCGGGCATCGCGGGTAAAATTGGATGGTCGCGATGCCCGCGATTACCGCGATTACCGCGATTTTCCCATAGGGAACAATGTTAAAAAAGGCTGATTGACCGCGATTTCACTGTTAAATGGCTCAATTGACCCGATTTGGCCATATTAACCCTGAATTAGGCCCAATTAACCCTTAAATGTCCCCAACAATTTTTAACGCCACCCCACGATCCACGCGAACCCGAAGCGTGGCGAGCGCAGCGAGCCCGCGAGGGGCGGCGGTACGCGTCCTCCGACCTTTTCATGCCCTACTATCCACGTCGGCGTGGTGTGGGAATATAATAGTGTGGCGAGCGCAGCGAGCCACCGAGCCCGAAGCGTGGCGAGCGCAGCGAGCCCCGCGAGGGGACGCGGATACCTTCACAGGTAGACGCGTCCCCTCGCGGGCTTCACAGGTGTCCGGGTCGCCACGGACACCTGTGAAGCCCGCGAGGGGACGCGTCTACCTGTGAAGGTATCCGCGTCCCCTCGCGGGGCTCGCTGCGCTCGCCACGCTTCGGGCTCGGTGGCTCGCTGCGCTCGCCACACTATTATATTCTCACACCACGCCGACGTGGATAGTAGGGCATGAAAAGGTCGTAGGACGCGTACCGCCGCCCCTCGCGGGCTCGCTGCGCTCGCCACGCTTCGGGTTCGCGTGGATCGTGGGGTGGCGTTAAAAATTTTTGGGGACATTTAAGGGTTAATGGGCTCTGTGGCCCATTTAACATTGATTCCTATGGCAAAATCGGGTTGATTGAGCCATTTAACACTAAAATCGGGTCCATCGCGAGTTTTAACATTGTTCCCTATGGGAAATCGTGAGATCGCGTCGCGGGCATCGCGGGTACGTTTATGGCCGGCCGCGACGCGACCGACGCGATTTTTCAGGTTTAACATGGTTTTCAATGGGAAAATCGCGGGCATCGCGTCGGTCGCGTCGCGGCCAGGCATAAATGTACCCGCGATGCCCGCGACGGGCGCCGTTCTAGGTAAAGAGTACCGTTATTAATACAATGTTAACACTCCTTTAGGAGAATGTGAGAGGAAGCCATCCAGTGCTATCTCTACCTGTCCCTGACTGATAGTGGCAGCAGTATTCCTCAGCGTTGCTGTCCGCTTTTTTTTTTCTCTCTCTGATTGGCTCCGGTCCCGGGATGCAGCTTGATGATGTCAGTGGCTAGCATGCGGGCTGGTGTGGACATCGACAGGCGGCTTTATGCAGGACAATCTCTCACTGTGTCTAACGTGTTTTATGCCTCGCTGGGCACTTTATCAAGGATATTAGGTTAAAAGTTCAATCTTTATAGTAAAGCTTTATCTTCAATACAGGAAGTGTGTCCGTTTTCATCACTTTTTGTTAAAAATGATATTGTAAATGAATTATTAATAATGATAATGTAAATTAATTAATAAATAGGTGTCACTCTTATTGTTTTGTGTGTCAAGTGAATATATCAAATTGTATGGAAATGAATTTTTGATTGTTTTGAAAAAATATATTAATACAAATATTATATTTAAAAAATATATATTTGATTTTATTAGAAAACAATGTTCATAAACAGAAAAATTCATAAAGAAGCATTAAGTTTGATATCTATATTGAGACCTAATGGATCTAGAGACTTCAGTTTAAATATCATTTGTTTTCATTCTTTTTAGCTCTTTGATCAGATTCCCTCCTCTCCAATTTCTTTTCACTTTCTGTATAATTGTATGTTTGACCTTCGGGATTTTTTCCGTGTTGTTCTAAGAAGTGGTTTGAAACGCTGTGTGTTTTAAGTCCTTTTATTATGTTGTAGATGTACTGAGAAAATCTTATTTTAGCTTTTCTTTTCGTTTGCCCGACATAATGAATGCCACAAGGGCATTCCAGGAAATACACAATTGCTTCTGTTTCACATGTTAGGTGGTCTTTCATTTTATATTCTTTGTTTGTTATATTTCATTTTAAGGTGGTTGTTTTTTAGTTGTCTGTTTACTATTTTCGCATGCTTTGCAATTAAGACATTTATAAAAAACGCAAAAAAGAACAAAACAACAGAAAAAAACATGAATATTATAGAAAGAAAAAACTCAGTTACAGAAGAACCAGAGAGACAGAAAAGAACACAAAAAAATACATATCAAGGAGATACAGATGATTCAGAAGAAGACAATGAATGCTAGTTTTTTAAAACCAACGCATGGAACAAAAAACCCTTCAGATCAGACACCAGCATTGTACAACAAGAAACAAAGAATACACATAGAAAACGTTATACAAGAGGAGGAAAGAAACAATAAGATGAAAGCAATAATACCAGACAATACACCCACAATATTTAAACTAAGTGACAAAACTTGGAATCACAGATAAATAAATTTGAGCTATACATAGACTCATAAAAATTCATGAGAAAACCATGCATCAAACAATTCTTTGCAAAAGAAACAAGATCAACAGTACGAGCAGAAAAGATGATAAATACCTTTGCACTGATTTAAAACTTCACGTAAAAGGAACACACTGTAGCACATTTCAGAAATTGTTAGAAAAAAAAATGCTGCAATTCCAGAGAAACAACAACACAAATACAATCTATCCATAGTAGAGAAACAAGCCCTAAAATAATTAAAAACAGATAAAATCATTGTGATAAAGCCAGCAGATAAAGGAGGCGGGGTAGTCATCATCATTAAAGCAATGTATAAAGAAGAAGCTGAATGCCTCCTTTAAGACAAAGACACTTATGAGCCATCAAAAGAAGATCCCACAGAACAATTCAACTGGCAATTGATGGAACATCTAGAAGAAGGCCTAAAACTGGGCATCATCAATAAAAATAATATGATTCCCCCCCTCCCCCCAAAAAATACCAACGTTTTACTTTCTGCCAAAAATTCAGAAACACTTGACACAATAGCCCGGATGTCCAATAATATCTGGAATTAATTAATTAACATCAAATCTATCAGCTTCTAAAGATTTTTTCCCCTAGAACCTAGTCTCTTCCCAACAAAGCTACCTGAAAAGTACAACAAGCATCCTAGAAATAATAGAAGACTTTGATTGGAAAACAGAATACATTTTATAAACAGCAGATGTGACATCCCTTTACACCTGTGTTGAAGATCAGTTAGGGTGTGGATACACAAGACACTATTTATCCTTTTCAACCACAATACCGAACAATCAAGTCAATTTCCTAATGGCAAATATCAAATTCATATTGACACATAACTATTTTTGGTACAACGATCAATTCTTTCTACAAAAATGCAGGACCACCATGGGAACACCAGTAACACCAAGTTACACAAATCTTTTTGTTTGCAAAATGGGAGGATGACTCAATATGGAATAAAAATCATGTAAACCAACACATCATCAGATAGTATAGATACATCGATGATGTGTTTTTCATATGGGGACGAACAGAAGATCAACTAAAATAAATGATAAAATATGCAAATGAGAACCATCTAAACTTGAAATTCACCTTTACAACAATATAGAAATGGCAATCTTTTTGGACTTGGATTTTTTTTTATAAAGAACAATAAAATGAATACAAAGACAAAAACTGTAAACAGAAACAATATATTACCCAAAACAAGTAATCATCGTAAACACTGGACATCGAACATCCCCATGATCAATAGGCTAAAAAGATCTCTAGATCGATTAGGTCTCAATATAGATATCAAACTTAATGCTTTTTATAAATTTTTCTGTTTATGAAACTTGTTTTCTAATAAAATAAATAATTTTTTTAAAACATATTTTTATTAAACTTTTTTATTATTAAGGATTGAGCGAGTTTACAGTATATTTTACATTTGCAGTAAAACAGTATTTATAAGTTCAACAAGTATTTAACAGGTAGTATTTTGCACTTAGAAAAAGTATAATCACAATAAGATAACATGAAATGTGGAAGTAATGTTGGTTGCGGATGGATACGATCGAAAAGGCAACCCTATCCGGCCAGAAGATCTATTGGGTTAGTACCCAAGAGGACACGAGTCTCATACCATTGCGTGAAGTGGAAGCATTTGTGCATTTGTTTTTTTAAGTCATTGGACAGTGAATCAATAAATCCCTCCCGTATTTGAAAGAATGTCTCTGTGCGCTCTTCTGAAAAACATATTTTTAAAAATAAAATATTTTTATTAATATATTTTTTCAAAACAATCAAGATCAAAATTTCTATACAATTTGATATATTCAATTGACATACAAATACAATAATAAAGATTGACCTTTTAACCTAATATCCTTGATAAAGTGCCCAGCGAGGCATGAAACGCGTTGGTCTCAGTGAAAGATTGCCCTGCATGAAGCCACCTGCTGCTGTCCACACCTGCCCGCAGGATAGCCACTGACATCATCAAGCTGTGTCCAGGGACCAGAGCTGATCAGAGAGATAAAAAAAAAACAAAGCGGAGAGAGAAAAAAAACACAATTCTAGTGCTCTTTTATATATTTTATGTTACAACTGTAAGAGTGACACAACTGAGCGATTATTGGCAGATTGCGCATGGTTTGTGGACACCCGGCTGCTAATACTTGGAACAATGGGATCAGGTATACACCACCCCACCAGAGTTAAATCTTGCCCCGTGCAAGCATAAGAATTGCTTATCAGGGCTTGCAAAAATATCCCAGGCCCGGGATTAACTGCAGATCCATTCACAAGCCACTTACCAATGAACTGTATGCAGTCTGTGCGTATGCCCAGGACTTACTTGGTGGCTGCGATAGAAACAGGCTGATCGGGGCTGGAGCTGATGTCACATGACTTCTCCTCCAACGCCTGCATTTTCCTTGACACTCCCATAAAACATCCAGGTTACCACTTACAAACACCAACTTTCTGTCCATCAACTTGCTTACGGCCAACGCTTAAAAAGTAGCAGGATTTTATCGCAGTATGGCCTCACACATGCATTCTATGTGCCTTATACATAGGTATGCACACCGGGGGTGCCGGGGATACCCGGCACCCCCTTATGACCGACACTCCCCCACCGCTGCCGCTGCCTCCAGTCGATCGAGGGGCCTGGTGTCCATGGATCAACTGGGGGGGTCCATGTGGGCTAAAAAGGGGAGGGGGGTGTGATAGAGATATTGATCTAAGGATGGCAGGGGGTGATATGTGTTATAATATGTTATTACGGTGTTGGGCATGCATTATACAGATGTAGCCCCTGTCATATTTGGCCGGGGCTCGCCAGAGCCTCCCCTCTGGTGTGCACTTGCGGAAAGGGAAACACCAAACTGGGACGGGTGGTATCGCAAGCCCCTGCAAAGTTTAAGCCAGCTCCACCCGTATGTACTGGGCATTACGTGTGTGGTATAATGTGTAATAGACATTACGGTATGTGGAATAATGTGTAATGCATTAGGTTGTGTGGTATAATGTGTAATAGGCATAACGGTGTGTGGCATTAAGTGTAATGGGCATTATGGTGTGTGGTATAGGGGTGCGAGCTAATTTCAGCCAATTTGGCCCTGAAAGGGTGCGAGTTAGGGTTAATTCGGGTGCCGTTTTCAGCGTGAAAACAGCACCTGAACGGCAGCTCGCACCCTTCAGGGTTAATAGGATCGACCTCATAGTATTATAGATATGTTATTATTTTTATTCTGTAGGACTGACATATACCTTTATTTTCTTGCTTTTGAGGCCTATTAGTTATACGGAGGTCTCTGTAGCTCGTCAGTGTTGTCCCGATAAGTCTACTTGAACCACTGTTCCGATTTTAAGACAAGGCTTCAATTGGAAAAAGCTATACAGCGCTGACACGTACCTTTCCCTTTAAAGCAATTTTTGTTATTTATGTAGACTGGTTTCTCAAGATAGAAGTACCAGCAACACAGCAGAGGATGCAAAAGGTGGTCCCCTAGGGGACAGACAGGTGCTGGTAATGGTTCAGATCCCAGCTGCTGTGGAAAAGTGGGATAGTTAGTCCCACAAACAGGAAAAGAGACAAAGTTGTGGCACAGCGCTAGTTTGAGGAGGAATAATAACCATGGGATGAAAAATTAGTTTTAATAAAAACACACATAAAAATTCAATACATAAAAAATAACATATAAATTATGATTATAAATTTGATAAATTATTCTCACTGTCAGGATGGATGTTGAAGACACCGGGAGTGGGAAATTGTAATTTGATTCCTGTTGATAAATGGAAGGGTCCCAAGTGCAGATAAGCTGGTCCAGTGAGGGAGTGTTCCCAGCGGCACTGGTGGGGGTAGAGGGTGATGCGGGTGGCTGAGTCCAATCCTGAGAGTGGAGGGGTGTAACCTAACAAGTTTCACCAGTTCAACTGCTGCCGGGCGTCAGCCTTAAAGGGGGCACTGGCTCCATTGCCACCGGTGCCCCGCTCATTTGAGGTACTGCACGGCAGTACCTTTAATGCATGCAGCGGCGCTCTCCTCCCCTTCCCCCAGTCCTCCCTGTCACTTGGTTGGCTGCCGCTGTACTCACTGAGTGACAGCGGTCTGAGCAGCCAGCCAACACAGTGATGAGGAGCCGGAGTCAGCAGCCAATGCGGCGGGTGCCACTAAGGGATGGATACAGACGGAAAGAAAAGTATAGATCCGTCCCTGAGCGCAGCATACAAGCTCCCGATATGATGTCCTGGAGCGGCCAGGCCAAGCCCCATGTGAGTGTCAGCGGCCGTGTGTCAGTCCAGACTTCCACCCGGGTAGAAGCATCCCCACCGCGCCTTCCCGACAGGCATCCAAGCTGCGCAAACATCCCAGCTGCTGGCCCCCTCCGCTCTCTCCCCAGCAGCTCAACTCACTGAGTGACAGCAGTCTGAGCAGCCAGCCAACACAGTGACGAGGAGCCGGAGTCAGCAGCCAATGCGGCGGGTGCCCCTCAGGGACGGATACAGAGGGAAAGAAAAGTATAGATCCGTCCCTGAGCGCAGCATACAAGCTCCCGATGTGATGTCCTGGAGTGGCCATGCCGAGCCCCACGTGAGTGTCAGCGGCCGCGTGTCAGTCCAGACTTCCACCCGGGGAGAAGCATCCCCACCGCGCCTTCCTAACAGGCGTCCAAGCTACGCAAACATCCCAGCCGCTGGCCCCCTCCGCTCTCTCTCCCCAGCAGCTCATTTGCAGCAGCCCGCAAGAAAGGGCCAGGCTGTAGACTCTGTGCAGGCCCTGCCGAGGCCTCCTCCGCTCAGCCGAGCCCACAGCCCAAATCTAAATCCTACAAGCAGTGGAGGCTGAACCCAGAAACAAGAACCCCCATCAGGAGAAGCTCCAGCAGCAGCTCAGCCAGCCAAAGGACCCCCTCATCTTTCCTGTAACCTCACACCCAGGTGGCCCCTTTTTGTGTGCTTAGCCCAGAAGGGTTCAGCACCATGGGGCCCTGTGCATGTCACGCAGCATTGGTGCAGCTGCCCACCTCCCACTCTAGCTCTAAATGCCTGCATCTGGGCTGTAGCAGCACCACCAGACTGGTGCCCATTACTCTCTCTTTTATCTCTCTCTGCCTGACCCCCCCTCTCACCTCATCCCTCTCTCTTGTATGGTTTTGAGTGAATCTCCTGGCGCTAATATGATTTCTGGGTCGCCTATTCAGAGCAAAGGGGTATTTTCCCAAAATACCCAATACAGAATATGGCAAGAAAGAATTGTTATTTTGCTCTAAACTGGGCGCCCCTTTCTCGGTGGTTTAATCTGGAAGATGGGAGAAAATTTGGGAATATACACAATACTTCCCTTATATGTGCAGTCCTCCGTTCAACTTTTCCTCAATTTTCTCCTGCTTCTCTGGCGTATCCTCGATGTTGGTTATGAAAGATAAGAAATATAGAGAATCCAATGTGTAAAAAACGTATTCATAAAGTTATGATCAATTAATCGAATCACATCACGTGAGCGTACATCAACTCACTAGTGGTAAGCTGAGACGCACGTATAAAGGTATCTTTTTTGTAATAGGATGTCGTACCACTACTCACGATCAAGGGTAGCTTTCCACGTATATAAAGGTTTCTTTGAAACGGTTTTCTCTCAAAGATAAACTTTTATTCAAACAATATTCCAAGAAAATTTAATCAAAAATATATATGTACACTTTAGACTGGTGATTACCTCTTCCTTTCCAGTTCAGTGTGCAAAGGTAAAAACAGTTGATAAGCACTGGAAGGACTGGAAAGGAAGAGGTAAGTGGATGAGTGACTGTCCACACGTTTTTTAGGTCCGGACTCCTGGGAAATTTGTGTGTAGACTACACTTCATCACTGCCTCCACCTAATCACCAGTCTAAAGTGTACATATATATTTTTGATTAAATTTTCTTGGAATATTGTTTGAATAAAAGTTTATCTTTGAGAGAAAACCGTTTCAAAGAAACCTTTATATACGTGGAAAGCTACCCTTGATCGTGAGTAGTGGTACGACATCCTATTACAAAAAAGATACCTTTATACGTGCGTCTCAGCTTACCACTAGTGAGTTGATGTACGCTCACTTGATGTGATTCGATTAATTGATCATAACTTTATGAATACGTTTTTTACACATTGGATTCTCTATATTTCTTATCTTTCATAACCAACATCGAGGATACGCCAGAGAAACAGGAGAAAATTGAGGAAAAGTTGAACGGAGGACTGCACATATAAGGGGAGTATTGTGTATATTCCCAAATTTTCTCCCATCTTCCAGATTAAACCACCGAGAAAGGGGCGCCCAGTTTAGAGCAAAATAACAATTCTTTCTTGCCATATTCTGTATTGGGTATTTTGGGAAAATACCCCTTTGATCTGAATAGGCGACCCAGAAATCATATTAGCGCCAGGAGATTCACTCAAAACCATACAAGATAGTCTATTTTTCCCATAGAGAATCTCTAGCGCAATTATGTTCGGACATAGAGACAAAAGAAAAGAAACACTGGAGGAAGTGTTTAAAATTAAAGAAGACACCGAGATGGCCGATAAGAAATTTAGGATTGCCATGAAGAAACTAGGAGATTGGCTCATTAATGAGAATAAATTGTGGTGGGAAGTGGCCACCCTGGAGAGATATATGGCGGAGCATATAATTCCTAAAGGCTTGAGACTCAAAAAAACACCTTCCTTTGAGGATAGAACAGAAAATTTCACAAAAGAATGGAATAACATCCTCAATATATGTTCGTTCTCATTAATGGAACTAATCCTAAAAGGAAGGAGGGAAAAACTTAAGGAAGTTTCTGAAAGAGTGGATACCATACAGGGCCTCATAACCCCATTCAGTAAAATGGCCATTTTTCCCAAATTGGAAGAAGAGGTTATTGTAAATTTGGAAAGAAACACCAGGCTATTAACAAAGAAAAAACAGAAAAAGTTACATCGAGACTATAACTATTACAAGTTCGGCACCAATGAAGAGAAAAAAACAAAAAAAGAACAAAGATAAAGCTGAAATAGTCCAACCAAATAAAAGGGAAGACCCCAGATATCGTAGCCCAAGGACCAAATCAAGGGAAAGATCCATAAGAAGAAATCAAGTTTTCTCAAGGAATAATTACGATCGACACTGTGAAGAGAGCAATAGATCTCCAGTTAAGGGATATTACCAACAAAGATGGAATAGAAATGAATATCTCCCATTCAGAAACAAAAATCTCCACCAACGGAGAAATCATTGGGACAATGATAGGAATAAACAGGGACCTACTTTACTGATTGGAGTATTGTGTATATTCCCAAATTTTCTCCCATCTTCCAGATTAAACCACCGAGAAAGGGGCGCCCAGTTTAGAGCAAAATAACAATTCTTTCATCCCTCTCTCTGCCTGATCCCACTCTCACCCATCTCTCTTTGCCTGACCCTTCTCTTTCTGCCTAACCCCACTCTCTCTGTCTGTCCCAGACTCCCCACTCTCACCCATCTCTCTTTGCCTGACCACCCTCTCCCTCTCTGCCTAATCCCAATCTCACCCATCTTTTTTGCCTGACCTCCCTCTTACCCCCTCTCTCTTTGTACAGTACCTGACCCCTCTCTCTCTCTCTCTCTCTCTCTCTTACTCTTAAATCCTCTCACACCCTTCTCTATCCCTGATACTATCTCACTCTCCTCTCTTATTTCCTCGCTTTGCCTGACACTCCCCTCTCTCTCTGACATTCTTTATTTCTCTTTGACATGCTTGTTTCTCTCTTTCTTTAATCGCTCTCTTTCTTTCCCACCTTATGTCTCATTCTCCCTCTCTCTAGCTGTCTATGGGGGGGCACCAACTTTTATCTTGCCTCCGGGCGACATGGATGAATTTACTCCACTGCATGGGTGAGAGGGACTGTGGGCACGGACAATGGATTTCCGGAGCACTCGGTGTGCCGCCACAATGTTGAAAAATGGGAGGCGAGTCTCACAATCACAGCATTTCCCTCAAAGCATCCCCCTTTTAATGAGGCCAGACCCCTTTTCTACCTCAGTCCTGAATCCCTATTAAGATTTTGGGAGGTATATTGAAGCTACATCCACTTCTGAATCAGCCCCAATGTGTTGTAGCATTTCTATGCAAGTTACATATGTTTAAATAATATCTAGCATATATTATCTTTAAAAAGAATTCATTTTTCACGTCATGTTGCTTTGAATGGTTAAATGTTCCCAGGTTTGCAGTTATTAATACGGTTTGAATCCCTTTCTCTATCGTGTCAGCTGTTTATCATGTCACTGAGGAGATAGTCTGACAGCTGTTTCTATCCCCAGCATTATCATGCCTGAACACAGGAGATTCAGCTTTGTGTTTCAATAAATTAGAATAGTCATTCCCAAGGTAGACAGGACCATAACCCTATTTGTCGTACGCTGCAGTGTACAAATCGTAATTTAATATGCGGGCAAAAATGACAAAGAAATACATATATCTCCAAGCTGTTACAGCCCAAAAGGACCACATAGTCTGTTCGGTTTCTGACCTGCATTAAGAAAATACCATTTCTCTTTGTTTCAATTAAATTCTACTATCGCTTTATGTAAGAACTGAACAAATACCAGTTACCATGGCAACCGAACAATGTGCTGTGGCAACAAACCGCAAGTTCACCCCAGCAGAGCCGGGCTGTCAATGGTACATCCCTCCACGGTGCATAGGCCACGGCATATTTGAATTGGTTCCTGATCTTTACAGCTCCCGGTTCCGAGCATTGTGTTAGAAGAACTCCATGTTATTTCCCTGAACAGAGAAACACTTTGGCATTTGTCACAGTCATAGCAAAGTACAGTATATTCTAAAAACAAGGTAAAGAACCCTTGCCACGTATTGAATTAAGGGTTTAAATCACATTAGGTGATTTGTGCTGTATAATACAGTATATAATATTTTTGGGATGACAAGCAACAATAAAATAAGTGACTGTGAGCAATAAAGATGGAAAGCGTGACCTTGGTGGTTGGGTGTGAGGGCCTAGCAGAGGTGGATTTTCCACAAGGCAATCGAGGGCCCAGCAAGTCCGAAGGGCCCCATAAAGTTATCCTGCTGCTGTCCAAAATGTTCCTAGCAGAGCGTTGCGCGTCTACAGTGTGATGTCATGACATCACATAAACTTCTGATGTTCTTTGATAGGATAAAAAAATTTGGACGCACAAAAATGTTTCATACACGGTATGTGGGCAGTCAGTTACTTTATATGTGACACAAGTATTAAGCGTACTTCCGAATGACCTAAAGCCTGATTCAGATTTGTATGTTCATGCAGCTGGGCATTTATCGGTAGATTGTGGTGTGGAAGTCGAGTTGCACACACGCCATTTTAGGATAGTATGGCCGCCATTTTGGTTCGCAGAGTTGCGCAAATAAAGTTTCCATACCCGAGTATGTGTGACAACGTGGACCAGAAGAGTAGCCATACTATCACACATAAATTCATAATGACATACTTACACTAAATAAAATATAGTTAAAGGTTTAGAACGCCACACATAGCTTAGTTAGCATTGCATACATCTATCTGTATAGTGTTTAGTACCGTTCCGTTCCGTTTCTTATGCGCAGTATTCCGGTCATTGCGAATATTTCGCAATAGACACGGCCCGATAGTTATGGACATAATTCCATATTCCCAAGACAGTTTCGGTTGAAAGTATATAACAAAGGAATCTAGATGTAACCGGTTTCTACAGCTATTTACGACTCCTGACGTCGATACCAACAAACAAAGGACTCCTAAAGTTCACTCCCCTGCACCTATTCAAACCAGGTGCCTCATCTGACCCCCAATCACAGTGGACCTGACATACGATCTCTGACCAATGGGAATGGCCTTTGACCTCCCCTTTCTGACCCTATAAGATAGGCGACCCAGAACAGTCAGGTCACTTCGGCACATCTTTCTTTCCCTGACCTTCAACCGGGCTATAGTTCAATCCTGAACGATAGCGAGCTCTGACCGGACTGCGCTTCGCATATTTGATGAAACGGTAACGGTTGCATTCACGGTACTTATACTTATTGTATTGTTGGCTGATTGTATCCTGTATCTGTTTTTCTTCCCTTAGTAGAGTCTAATTATTGTATTCATTGTTAGTCTATTGCATTACCTGTTATACCTGTATCTTCTATTCCTGTAACCCCCTTTTGTCCATTAGGGACTTAAATACAACCTTTTACGGAGTTCTTATCTCCTTATTTCTATACAGTGGTTTGTGTCTGTTATTCGCACTTAGCGATAAAGGTATATTACGGACACAGTCCTTAAAGGTATATTCGCAGATTAGAGACAAAGTACTGCGAAGGGATCTCTTATTAAGGTATTGGTTCTTGGGTGTATATTACACAATAAAAGGTACGCTACGCTGCGCTACGCTTTGTTCGCACGTAGTTAGGTATAAAGGGTACGCAGGTTACGGACATAATACGTAACCTGCGCTTTTCACTTATTGTTTCTTTGGTCATAATTCATCGGCATTAACAATTGAGGGCTCGTCCGTCCGTTACACATTCTGGAGCTCAGTACCAGGCGCGCGGCTTGACCTATACCAGCAAAAGGGTGGAAGTATTATTATCCATTGCTGGATAGGCCAGGTCCGCGGTGGTGCGGGGTTCGGGAAGTGCTAGCGTTGAACCCGAAGCACAATAAGTGAAAGCCACGTGTTTTAAAGCATATCATATCTAAGTGTTTAGTAAACTGTACTTCTGCCTGCCACAAGTAGTTTAACGGGGTATAGTGTCTTGAGTTGCTTGTTTATTACAGTATATGTGCCACGTGCGATAAAGTTCGCACACGTGGAAACAAAGGCCTGTGTTTTATTATAGTACATAGAGGATCCCTTCTGTGCAAAACTATAACTTTCATTGTTAGTTACTGCAAGGCCAGGGACTCCGCCACGTGGCGATAAGTTCTGGGCCTTTTACAGTAACGTAAAGCGTCTATTGTGTATTACGCAAGGTGCGCGCGCACGTGCCCATATCGGGAAATTTTCGCATCTTTGTACGTGATTTACGGATTAAGTGTGGGATTAATTTCGCATCTTGATACGTAACTTTCGGACAGGGTCAAAGGATTTATTCCACAGTTAGGCGCAATTACTGCGTATAGCGAAACTCGAGCGCAACCTTGCAAATACACTATAGAACACGTGGGTGGCCGATTCATCTGCGGCCTGTGAACAACGCACGTACACACGTGGCTGTTCATTGGTACTGCACATGCAGCACACATAGGAACTCAAAGGTGAACAGTATTGAACCACTAGCTTTATTTAAACAGTATAGTAATATACTGTGGATAAGGCGGTGATTAATAAAAGAAAATAAGTTTTTTTTCTTTTTGTTCATTTTTCAAAAACAAGCAACTCAAGCATTATTTTAATAGATTCCTATAGCTTATTATAAGGGATTTATACCTGCATAAGTATCTAGTGAAAAGCTACCAGCCTGGGAAGATTTTCTGTACAGAAATATTTCAAAAATAAGCATAAGACCAAGGTGTAACTAGCGCCCAGTGTGAAACATAACTGAGGCGAACGGGTGTGTGACGGCACGACTCAAGCGCAGTGTAGTCCAGTGTAGGACAGTCCAGTTAGGACAGGGTTCACGTGACGACGTGCCCATAGGAACTGCCCCTTCAGTGGAACTGATCCGCTAGGAGGGTACAAGAAGATACATCGGAACCCAGTGATCCGATTAGCTACTTTAGAAAATCCAGTTTTTGGGGGTACAGGAAAACAAGTTTGTTGTACCCTGGAAAAATTGTGCCGCACCTTGCAAGTTGACTAGAAGTTCGCTGCTAGTTGAAAGACTTGGTGATTGAGTATCATACCTCGTATCCTTCGCACCCGCTTGATTGTGGGACTGTTCTAGGAAGCTGTAGAAGTGAGTGTTTGGGGAGCTCTCAGACAAGTAATAACCCACCGATATCTATTAAGCTGTGAACGTTTATTCCTGTAATTATGGGTAATAACGGGTCACGCTGTGATAACGTGCATGTTAGGGAGGAAGCAAGCCGACCAAAAGGATCGGCGGCTTTTATTATGTGCTGTAAGCACGGTGAACGGGCAGTTGTTTACCAAAATAAATGGAGAAAAATGACACAAGGCAGCAAGTTAGAATTTCCCAGTGTTGGTAGCTTCGATCCAGAAATCTTATCGGCAGTAAAAGATGAAATATGTCTACTCTCCAATCGTAAGAAGAGAGTTAAGCACATAGAAATTCTTAAATTGTGGCAGAAGGAAGGGCAGGAACAATGGGGAATCAGATGTCTGGCAGTGCCAGATACAATCAGCCACAATAAAAATGCAACCGTAGCCGCAACAGCCCCCCCACCCCCATATGTGCCGAAGGGGTTAATGACTAATAAGCGAGACAGTAGTAATAATGTAACCGTTGCTAACTTGTACCCTGTCTTTTCCCCTTATAAGGAACGAGAGGAAAACGAGCAGCTGTTGGCACTGGCCGTCTCCCATGCAATTAACATGCGTGAGGGAAAAGCTGAACCGGCTCAACCTGCTGCTGGGGCCCCGGCACAGGGAGAGGAGACGGCTGATGCCAACAGCATAGTCATGGACTCAGGTAAGATAGCACCACACAACACAGACACAGACGACTCCCAAGCAGGTCCCAGTAATGCAGATGTGGTACAAACATACCCCGTACGCACACTGGAAGTTCCCTATGGTAAGGCAGACAGAGAGGGTGTGATACCTACCAGAAAGATGACCATGCTAAACCCATGGACACGGTTAGAGCTGCGGTCCATCATTACAGATTTCCCTGATCCTAGGAAAGATCTGGCATTGTGCCGGAAATTTGTAAGGGATTTGGGAAACTCTGATGAGCCCACCAACAAGGATTGGAGAATCATGTTGAGGGCCTGTCTCCCCACTCACATAGACATCCCGAAATTCATTCAGGATAGTGGATTGAAAGTGGACAAGGAGATAAATGATGAGATCAACCAGGAAAATATACGCCTAATCAACTTACAATTGGGAGTATATTTTCCGGCGGCAGTGGAATATAGCAAGATTTTCACCATCAAACAAAAGGATGGCGAAACTGCTGCTGATTATTTCACTAAGGCCTTACTGGAGGTATCAAAATACACTGGTGTCTCCGAGCCTAAGGACGACCCCCACCTGAGGGAGATGATTGTCTCTGTGCTGGTGGAAGGGCTTAGGGAAAACCTGAGAGCCAGAGTCCAAACTTCTTTCCCAAATTGGCGTGGAATGACAGTGGATGCCCTACGGGAATCTGCTGTGGACCACGACCGCAACATTAAGAAGCACAGGGAACTGCAAACTGACAAACTGATGATGGTTAGCATCCAAGCCCTTACAAATGCCCCAAATAAAGCTGCATACCAACGAAACACCAGGGACACAGGTAGAAAGCCAATTATCTGTTACAACTGCAATAGGGAAGGTCACTACTCAGCTCATTGTAAGTCAGGAAACCCCAGGAGTTACAAAACACATAGGTGAGAATGGGAGCCTCACCAGGGTGAGACAAGGAAATACCCAACCCCTAGACAATGGGAGGAGACAGACAGGTCACGCAACATGCCTCCTCCCCATCTGATGGCTGACACTGTACTAAGGGCAACCCAGGTAAGACAATAGGAAACAGGTCATACCTGTATCCTACAGCCAGTTAGACTAACACAACACCTTAGAGAGGAACCTCAGGTGAAGGTTGATATAGCTGGAGTAAGGCAAACCTTCTTGGTTGATACAGGGGCGGCCAGATCTGTTCTCAACACTCCTCTTCACTTGGGTTTCACTGACCAATCAGTAGCAGCAATTGGGGTAACAGGAAAAATACAACATTACCCACTGACGAAACCAGCAGAGGTTACAATCGGGCCTCTGCATACCAAACACTCTTTTCTGTTGGCTGCAGCGGCCCCGACTAACCTTCTGGGTAGAGATTTACTATGCAAAATGGGATGTGTCATCTATTGCACCCCTGATGGGGTATTCCTTGACACTCCTAAAAATCTTACACAAGAAGTGCAAGATATGCTGGACAGTCCTCAGAGGCTAATGTTGTATTCCACTGTTGTAGAGTCAAATCCGGGTTCCCTTTGGACTAAAGATGGACAGGATGCTGGGCTGATGGCAAATGTAGCTCCAGTAGAGATCCGCTTAAAAGAAGGCAGGATAGCCCCAAAAATACCGCAATACCCTTTAAAACCTGAAGTTGAGCTAGGAGTATTCCCAGTGATCCAACGATTGCTCCAACAGGAAATCCTAGTTAGAACTTCCAGCACGGCCAATAGTCCCATCTTTCCTGTGAAAAAGAGCGGGGGGAGGGGCTACAGACTAGTGCAGGATTTAAGAGGGGTAAGTAGTTGAGAGCCAATTCCCCGTAGTGCCAAACCCAGCTGTCATCCTAATGCAAATCCCACCTCACTGTACTCATTTCACAGTCATTGATTTGTGTTCAGCGTTCTTCTCTGTCCCTTTACACCCAGATAGCCAGTATCTGTTCGCCTTTACCTACAGAGGAGTACAGTATACCTGGACACGACTCCCCCAGGGATTCATAGACAGCCCCAGCATCTTCTCCCAGGCCTTGCATGATTGTTTGCAATCCTTTCAACCCCTGAGTGGTTCGATACTGATACAATATGTCGATGACTTATTGTTGTGTTCTGAGTCACTGGAGTCATCAGTGGATGACACTAGACAGCTGCTGATGCATCTCTCAGAGACAGGACATAAAGTATCAAAGGATAAGCTGCAATTATGCCAGACCAGGGTTAAGTATCTGGGCCACTGCCTTACCCAAGGGCTGAGACACCTCACCGACGACCGAATCCAAGCGATTCAGAACATGGTACTGCCACAGACCCAGCACCAGATCCGTACGTTCCTAGGCATGTGTGGATACTGTCGCAATTGGATCCCAGGATTCTCTATTCTGGCATTACCACTACAAGAGATGGTTTTCCTCAACTAAGCCAGATCGGGTCTCTCATACTGAGGAATCTGAGCTGGCTTTCGAGGAACTAAAGGTGAGCCTAACAAAGGCCCCAGCACTGGGAATGCCAGATTATGGGAAACCCTTTGAACTGTACGGAACTGAATCAGCTGGGTGTGCGGCAGGAGTACTTGTACAAAAACATGGTGATGCCAACCGACCAGTAGCGTACTACAGTGGCCAGCTGGACACAGCTCACTCCCAACTTGCTTACGAAGTGTGGCCGCAATAGCACAATTAGTAAGCAAGAGTGAGGACGTGGTGTTGGGACACGATTTAACTGTTCATGCTCCCCATGCTGTCTCTGCCCTCCTAAATTCTGCCCAAACACGTCATGTGTCCTCAGCACGGTTCACCAAGTGGGAACTGGCGCTGATGGCCCCAGTAAATATTACCATCAAAAGATGCAACACACTAAACCCAGCCACATTCCTTCCTCATGTGCCCTCCAAGGCACAAAGGGTGGAGAGTGATGGGAATGTTGCTGAAAATGGTGAAGCAGAGTTTAGTGATGGTGAGGATAAGCATGATTGTATGACCTATCTGAATGAGACCTTTACAGCACGTCCTGACATAAGCGACAGCCCATTAAGGGCCTTATTTTGGTTCATTCTTTCTGACAAAATCCTTCTTAGATGGACAAAACCATGTGCACTGCAGGGGGGGCAGATGTAACATGTGCAGAGAGAATTAGATTTGGGTGAGTAATTTTGTTTCTGTGCAGGGAAAATACTGACTGCTTTATTTTTACACTGCAATATAGATCTCACTTTGAAGTAAAACCCCACCCAAATCTAATTCTCTCTGCACATGTTACATCTGCCCCACCTGCAGTGCACATGGTTTTGCCCATCTAAGAAGGATTTTGTCAGAAAGAATGAACCAAAATAAGGCCCTAAGTGAGGTAGACATAACCTTATTCACAGATGGTAGCTGTCATAGACAGACGGAGACGGGAGAGCTGTGCACAGGCTACGCGGTAGTAGATGGAGAAGGTATTGTGGAAGCTGAACCCTTGGGACCACCCCATTCGGCACAAGTAGCGGAACTGGTGGCATTGACCAGAGCATGTGAACTGGCCAAAGGAAAATCAGTTAACATATATACCGACTCCAGATATGCTTTCGGAGTAGTACATGATTTTGGAGCCCTATGGCGCCTCCGAAATTTCATGACGGCGGCTGGCACACCAGTGGCGCATGCGACATACATTAGGAGACTTCTGGGAGCTATCCAGCTTCCAGACAGAGTGGCTGTTATCAAGTGCAAAGCTCATACATCAGAGAAGGACCCGGTGTCACTTGGTAACAGCCGCGCTGATGAGGCAGCGAAAAGGGCCGCATGCCCTGTAAATATTTTCACCCATCCTACAAACCTTTGTACACTGAACATGGTATCCACATCCAAACTGATAGACATGCAGAATTTGTGTTCCCCACAGGAAAGAGCAGTATGGAAGTCGAAGGGATGTGGCCAAGAGTCCACCGGACTTTGGAGAGATGGACACGGGAAACCAGTGGCCCCCAGAGCATACCTTCCTAGTCTAGCCGAGGCGGCCCATGGGCTGACACATCTTGGGAAGGAAGGTATGTGCAAGCTGGTAAAGGCCTACTGGTGTGCACCAGGGTTCGCTTCTCAAGCAGGTAGAGTGGCAATGTCATGCCTCACCTGTTTGAGGAAGAACGTTGGAAAAGCCATCCCAACAGAGCCATCCCACATCCCTCCTACAGAAGGCCCTTTCCAGGTAATACAAATCGACTTCATACAGTTACCACCCTGTAGAAATTTGAAATATGTATTAGTTTGTGTTGACATGTTTTCCAGCTGGGTGGAGGCTTTCCCCGCTGCCTCCAACACTGCTACCTTTACAGCAAAGAAAATATGTCAGGAGTTTGTCTGTAGATATGGTATCCCAAAGGTCATTGAGAGTGACAGAGGCACTCATTTCACAGGAGAGGTCTTCCAAATCATGTGTAAACTCCTGGGGATTAATAGTAAACTCATACTCCATATCGTCCCCAGGCGAGCGCCAAAGTTGAGAGAATGAATGGTACTATTAAGAACAAATTGGGTAAAGTTATGGCTGAAACAGGGTTGTTATGGCCAGAGGCATTGCCTATTGTGCTGTATAGCATTAAGGCCACTCCCAGGACTCCGCTCAACTTGTCCCCCTTCGAGATATTGTTTGGTCGGCAGCCACACATCATGATAGACCCACAGGATGATCTCAAATGTAATAATGAGTTAACTGTACAGTATATCCTAAAGCTAAACAAACAGCTAAGGAAACAACAAAAGCAGCTGAATTTACTGAACCCTGATATGCCTACCGAGAATTGTCATAATCTTAAACCAGGAGACTTTGTTATGATCCGAAATTTTTTACGCTCAGGTTGTTTGATAGACCGTACCAAGTTTTGTTGACCAGCACTACATCAATTAAAGTCGCAGAGAGAGAGACTTGGATACATTCGTCCCACTGCAAGAAAGCCAGTAACCCAGAGTCCCAGTGTGCAGAGAGCGAAAGAGAAGTCTCGCTAGAAGCATTGTTCCGGGAAGACTGAGAAGCAGCCAAGGTCAAGCAACCTGAGCGAGCAAAGGTCCACGAGCAGAGCAAATAAAAGTCCCCTGGTAGAGATGATGGAAGGACTCCAAGCAACAGGTTCACAGTTATGCATCTATTTCCTTGTTTTCTTTCTGTTTCCTCTTCTTCATCCAAGGATACTCGGTGGCTGCCACATACTAGAGCGATCGGAGCGGAGTTCTGACAGTGTAATAATGGACCCAGATATGGGTGAGGTAGAATCCCTAAACCAGCTTGACACTTTGCCCATGACAGGAGAAGGTAAAAGGTATGAGGAAAACGTAGTTCAAGGGCTATGTGATGAGTTATTGTCTGGTGAGTACTGTGTCTGTAGATATTGTCAACCTAAAATGGAAGAAGAATGCATCCAGCGATGTCAGTCGACAAGTAAGGCAACTACAGGCCGACATCCTTTGAGTGATTACCACTCACTAGTGGGTAAGGTCTTAAACCAAACAGAATGCTGGGTGTGTTCACAAGTGCTACATAAAAGGAGTAGTGTAGGCCTAGTCCCATACCCGCTTAATATTTCTGAGATTAGTGTACTAAATAAAGGGAGGCCACTGGATAAGAGATACCTGTATACCAGGTCCCCTAGTCTTAGATTACACCCATACCAAGTGGACAAATCCCTGGTATGTATGAACTTCTCTAGTTCCAGAACGATTGGCACTTGGGAAGTGACATGGCACAACCAGACAATAACTTACTCCCAGCGTCCAGATGGAGAGCCTATTGATAAGGAATTATTGTTAAAAATCCGAACCAGTGGGAGACACTATAAATATGTCTACACGGTGAAGAAAAGTAAAATGATGGCCGGCAGAGTATCAGCCGGCTACTGTAATATGACCCTACAGCCAGAAACTTGTGAGGAACAAGTCAGGAAGCAGGGGACGGGAATGTTCTTATGGATAATGTGTGACAAGATCATGAAATACTCTGTCCCTTATTTTCTCCCTGACGACGTTTATTATATTTGTGGTAGAAGGGCGTACAAATGGCTCTCCATGAACTACGTTGGTATTTGTTATTTAGGCAGAGTATTACCTGAAGTGATGACCCTCACACATGATGAGATGGTGAGCATACACAGAGGTATACCTCCTCCTTACACTCATACCCATTATGATCAAATCCACAAAAGGGATTTAACAATCAAGAAAGAACCCCTAGCTTCTGAAATGATACACGAGTCGTTCGGTATCCAACTCCTCATTGCATTAGATATCACCCATACCGCCAGAGGAGTCATAAATTTTAAATATATACAAGCATTAGCCAGCTTGATAGATAACATCACTGAGATTTATGATGACACTTTTAGATACACGGGGAGGGAGTTGCAAGCGTATAAAAGAGAGCTAGTCCAACATCGGATGGTGTTGAACTATCTGACAGCTATGACAGGAGGATATTGTGTCACCCTCTCTACACAGTTTGGGGTGAAATGTTGTACATATATCACCAACAATACTGAAGACCCAGAAGAAATCATTGATCATCGGATGGATGAGATTCTTCAGCTTAAATGGGAATTTAGAGGGGAACATAATATCAGCCTGGCAGAAATAGGTAACAAAGTTAGCGAATGGACCTCCTGGTTGAATCCAATGCACTGGTTCTCCGGTTTAGGAGAATGGGCACAAGGAATCATCGCTAACATAGGGAAACTCCTTCTCTGTATCGGTGGTGCCATCATAGTCTTTGTGCTATTGTTCAAATGTTTAAAGGTGGTGACCCGGGGAAAGACAAAACATACCGAAATCATGAGTGTAAGAACGAGAGATACAGAGGAAGACCAGGGTTTGGTATATGACCCTAGAATCAAAACCACCTCCCTTTAAAGAAACCATATTTGTGAAAGTATATATGTTGTAACCACCCCTGTTTTTATTTTTATCCCAAAATTGTACATTATCCTTCGTGACCCTGAGTAGATTGTTCGATAAATGCGGCCCATCGTTTATCCATGATCCTGGATCGGCCGAGAGCAGATGGTTTACTCCCCTTATATGTTTAATTCATGTATCCCAATTTCTCTGTTAGTATTATGAATTTCTGTATTGCTGTGTAAAATGTTTTGTATTGTAACAGTTTTATATTTACTGTTAAAGGGTGGACTGTGGAAGTCGAGTTGCACACACGCCATTTTAGGATAGTATGGCCGCCATTTTGGTTCGCAGAGTTGCGCAAATAAAGTTTCCATACCCGAGTATGTGTGACAACGTGGACCAGAAGAGTAGCCATACTATCACACATAAATTCATAATGACATACTTACACTAAATAAAATATAGTTAAAGGTTTAGAACGCCACACATAGCTTAGTTAGCATTGCATACATCTATCTGTATAGTGTTTAGTACCGTTCCGTTCCGTTTCTTATGCGCAGTATTCCGGTCATTGCGAATATTTCGCAATAGACACGGCCCGATAGTTATGGACATAATTCCATATTCCCAAGACAGTTTCGGTTGAAAGTATATAACAAAGGAATCTAGATGTAACCGGTTTCTACAGCTATTTACGACTCCTGACGTCGATACCAACAAACAAAGGACTCCTAAAGTTCACTCCCCTGCACCTATTCAAACCAGGTGCCTCATCTGACCCCCAATCACAGTGGACCTGACATACGATCTCTGACCAATGGGAATGGCCTTTGACCTCCCCTTTCTGACCCTATAAGATAGGCGACCCAGAACAGTCAGGTCACTTCGGCACATCTTTCTTTCCCTGACCTTCAACCGGGCTATAGTTCAATCCTGAACGATAGCGAGCTCTGACCGGACTGCGCTTCGCATATTTGATGAAACGGTAACGGTTGCATTCACGGTACTTATACTTATTGTATTGTTGGCTGATTGTATCCTGTATCTGTTTTTCTTCCCTTAGTAGAGTCTAATTATTGTATTCATTGTTAGTCTATTGCATTACCTGTTATACCTGTATCTTCTATTCCTGTAACCCCCTTTTGTCCATTAGGGACTTAAATACAACCTTTTACGGAGTTCTTATCTCCTTATTTCTATACAGTGGTTTGTGTCTGTTATTCGCACTTAGCGATAAAGGTATATTACGGACACAGTCCTTAAAGGTATATTCGCAGATTAGAGACAAAGTACTGCGAAGGGATCTCTTATTAAGGTATTGGTTCTTGGGTGTATATTACACAATAAAAGGTACGCTACGCTGCGCTACGCTTTGTTCGCACGTAGTTAGGTATAAAGGGTACGCAGGTTACGGACATAATACGTAACCTGCGCTTTTCACTTATTGTTTCTTTGGTCATAATTCATCGGCATTAACAGTGGACAGCAGCAAAAATATAGTGCTATGGATTGTTTGAGGGAGAAGGGCCCCAAACAAGTCTCTTACCTAGGACCCCATCAGTTCTAAATTCGTCTCTGGGGCCTAGTGTCCTGATTTTCAATTGTGTAAGGTATATTTTGGGAAGTATGGATTACATTAGTGGTGCATCTATCCAGGGTGCAGGGTGTGCAGTCCACCCTGGACCAAAGGCGGGCCAGGCCACAGGGGGCTGGGGGCTGTCATTAGTGCTGATAAGGGGGGCACTAGACAGTGAGCCGGTCACCGAAGTCACTACACATCGCCACCGGGTCTTTCCTCCTCCAGCAGAGCCTCCAGTGGAACAAGGCATGCGACGCGAGAGGGAGAGGCAGGTGGGAGCCGCGGCATGCAGAATACATGATCGCTAAGCGCTCCCGGTAATGCAGTGTGCGACTGACATAATGACGTCAGCCGCACATGGCGACACCCACGGTGCATACTGCATCCTAAGAGAATGCTGGATCTGCCAGCATCAACCACCTCCTGTGACCACCACTTCAGCGAAAAAAACCTCCTATCCCCTGGCGAAACCCAACAATTTACTCCCCCCCACCTCACACACGCACGATTTCCAGGGGCTTCATCATGATTACCCTGCCGAGCAGCAGTAACCCTTTGTGAACCCCTCAGGCGAGAGACTGTCGCTCTGTCCATCAAATACCTTGATTTGTGGCTCTTCATGGAGGAGGCGGAGCTAAAGTGAGGCTTGATAATGTCCCTGCCCGACAAAGTACTTCAGACAGACAGAAAAAGTAGGTACAGATGGGGCAGGCCTCTTCTTTGCTGGCGAATCGCCAGAACGTCAGCGCTGGCGATCCGCCAGCAGCCTGCCTCACCATCTGACTGAGAAGCGCGTGCGTCTACCGCGCACGCACGTCTCACGCGCACGCACGTCTCAATCTCCATCGGCGGGGCGACGGGAACGCTGTCCATCTCTGCTTCAGGGAGACTGACAGGGTTAGGGGGGGGGGTGAGGGCAGGCGGTGGGGATCCCGGATGACCGCCAACAAGCCGACGGTGACCCGGGGGAAGCGCTGGAAGCGCCGTCGGAAGGGGACGTGCGCGTCTCTCGTGCGCACGCGTCCCCTTCTCGCTATAGGGATGGTGCTGGCAGGGGATGGCAGCTGGCATCGCCATCCCCTGCAAAGATGGGACCTGCCTCATCTGTAAGTATGATTTGGCTGCCACTGGAAACTAAGAATGTCCAATTATGGGCTATATATGTGATAATGTGTTAATGAGTTAATGTGCACGCAACAGCGTGTAGTCTCCCGACAGCCACTTTTCTTGGCACACTCGAGTTACTCGACTACCAAACTTGCCCATTAAATAGACCATTTTTGCTTACATTTTTAGCCACCACCAGGAACACCTACTGCATTTGCAATACACTTCTTTATTGAAATATCAACTGCAATTCAGCTTAGAGATAATTGGAATGCAAGCATAGTGTACAGTAGAACAATAGCAAGAAAACAAAACGCCCTCCATTACACTTAGCAGTGCGTACACCTTTGAATCAGACCTACAATCTCTCTTGCCCATGGGCTACATCCATACGTACAGTAACAATTTTTGAAACTGTGATAGTTACACCATTGCTGGCATGAGTTCTGGTTCTGCATCAGTCACAGTGGGCATGATTCAGGTCAGCGTTTTTCAACTACTGTGCCACCAGACCTACATGTATACACCAGTTTACAGCCACCATCACCACCAGTTCAACTGTTATTCACTGGTGTCTTCCTGCTCCAGTCCTGTCTCTATGTCCTGGGCACATGGGACCACCCCTTTCTCATGTCAGTGAATCCAGATCTGGCTGCTGGCTCCTCCTCCTTTTGTCATCCGCTAATCATCATTGGGTGGTGGAGGTGGCTATTGTTGCTCCCTCTCTCGCAACTTGACAACTTGTGCAAGTGTCAGTTACGATGTCCCAGTTCAAGGTATTGTTGCTTAAGAAACTGCCTTCAGAGTGCATAGTACATGAATTGTATTTAGAGAAGACAAGTCACAGGTGATGTGCTGCTTGGGTGTCCTGATGTTATCCTGTCCCCACTAGCTCCCTAGGACAGCGGTTCTCAAACTGTGGTTCCTGACCCCAAAGTGGGTCCCAACCCCCTCAGCATGGGGGTGATGACTCCATGTTGATGACCATCAGATTAATGTGTCTGTGGAGGGTGGGGGGGTGGGGGGGAGGGGATAACTCATTAAGTAAACACCCTCTGCTTCCCTCTTTCATCCCCCTTTCCCCATTCTATGCCCTCTCATTACCCACTGCCTCCCTATTACAATAGCGGTCACTTCACTTCACTGACCACACATGTGGTGGCCATTCCGTGGTAACTTGCTGGGGTCCTTTAATAATTTTTATTGTCTGACGGGGTCCCCGAGCACAATAGTTTGAGAACCCCTGCCCTAGGAGAACATAATGGCAGCTAGGCAGTGGAAGGGGCGTTGCTACATACTGTATTAGTACCAATTCACATTACACCAACCACAACACCAGGTAGAGCCTCTTAAGGTGCCTATACACTAGTAAGATTTATCTTCAGATCTGGCTGGTTGGAACAAAAACATGGTTATGGATGAGTGACAGTTTGTTAGTTTTCCAGCATTTCCAAGCAAATGGTCAACTGTCATTTGCTCTCATTCATAACCATGTTTTTGTTCCAACAGACAGATCTGCATATAAATCTGCGTGTGTATGGCCACCTTTAGACACACTGCACCAGGATTACACACACCGTAATGCCCATTACACATTATCACACAAAGCAATGCCCATTACATATTATTCTACACACAGTAATGTCCATTACATATTATGCCACACACCGTAATGCCTATCACATTTATATAACAGACCGTAACACCTAATACACATTATAACACACTCCATAATGCTTTTTACACATTATGCCACACCGTAATGCCTTTAACACATTATGCCACACACCCTAATTCCTATTACACATTATGCCACATAACTGCAGCTTACCTACATGCTCATTGCCAGGAGTTACGTGCATGTTGCCATGGGTTTATAGCTCGATGAATGGGGTTACATGCTTGTCGCCAGGGGTTACATGCTGCCTGCCAGGGATTTCAATGCTCATTGCCATGGGTGTGTGTGTGTGAGTGGGGGGTTAAATGATAGATGCCAGGAGGGTTACATGCTCCTTGCCATGGGTTTCATGCTCATTGTGATGGGGTGAGAATTAAATGCTTATTGCCAGGGGGATTTACTAATTACGATGAATGGAATACATGCTCGTTGCCCAGGGGGAGTTACATGCTCATTACCATGGGGGAATACATGCTAGTTGCCCAGGGGGCGTTACATGCTTGTTGCCATGGGGGAATACATTCTCAATGCCATGGGGTATACATGCTCATTGTCCAGGGGGGAGAGACTTGCTTGTTGCCCAGTGGGAGTTACTTGCTCATTGCCAAGGTGTAATACACGCTTGTTGCCATGGGGGAGTTATGTGCTTGTTGCTGTGGGGGAATACATGCTCATTGCCATGGGGGAGTTTATTGCTCATTGCCATGGGGGAATATATGCCAGGGAAAGGGGGAGTTATTTGCTTGCTAAGTATCGCAAGGCCACGGGTCCCCTGCTGCTCGCTACCCGCTGCTCACACACAGCATCTGACAGGGGAGGGGAGCTGCGCACTTCTCACCAGCACTCCCCCGAATCTGCACTTCGGGGCAGCACTGGCGCTCTACTCTCCCCTCCCCTGTCAGACACTGTGTGCATGTTAGCGGCGGATGGCGGAATGCAGGGGACCCTCTGCCTGGTGATATTAAATGAGCTGGAACTGCTGTGTGCGACAGGCCGTGGGCGACCAAGTATTCAGCTCCGGCGAGAGGCATCAGCAGCAAATGATTCAGCGGGCCAGGTGCCGGGCCGGGCCCTCTACTCTCTTAAGCCCGGGAGGGACCAGGACACTTGTCCCCAGATTACCCCCCTGATGGCAGCCCTGGACACTACAGATTGAAGACAACTGGCATTTGTATAAGGTTTCTCCTGTGATCTGCAAACAGATGAGCATGGGCAGACTCTGACCTGTGTTCATCTGGGGGACAATGTAGTTTATTTTTGTGTTCTACAGGGGACATATGTTTTTTTTTTCCTGTGGAGGTCAATGTGTTTTTGCCCGTGGGGGTCTGATGGTGTGCCTTGGTAATTTTAAAATCTTGTTTGACGTACTGCAAGTTGAAAAAGGTTGAAAATCAATGATTTAGGTCCTGCAAGATGCAATGTACTGATGTTCCGTACTGTACACATGTGTTGGACCTGTACTACGCATGCCTAGTACGGATCTGCAACGTCGGTGGCAGATTGGTTGCAGACAGATTGACAATCTGTTGCTATTTGGGAGTGGGGAAGGAGTGGAGGCGGACGCTGCTTCTCAAATCATAGGTGCGTCGCATCTATTTTGGGGGAGTGACAGAGGAGCCAGGATCTCATCTGGAAGACAGAAATTTTCTGCCCTCTGTTGGATCTGTGTTAGCAGGCTGATGGTGTTGCAAGCAGGGGCGGGCTGGGCCGGGGGGCAGGGTGCCATGTGCCCCCCGGGCCGCTTTATCAATCAGTACCGAGGGCCGCCTGGTGGTCCAGTGAGTATTGGCCACGTTCCCCGGCTCATTAGAGCTGTCCGGGCTTTAAGAAAATGGCCGGAGGCCTCCTGCACTGGGGACATGTCTAGAGAGTGCAGGAGGCTGCTAGGGGGCGGAGCTGTGGGCAGGACGAGAGGCCAGAGCACCAGCAACAAGCAGCCTGCCTGTGCCGATCATCACACGGCACCCTACTTCCGGCGGCCGGCCTGTGCGTCCACCTTCCCCTGCTAGTGCTGCAGGTACTGACTGAGGAGAAGCCTGTGGTGTCCGCCCGGCGGCAGTGAAGATTCCAGCCTCACTGCCTCAGGTAACAGCATCTGTACAGGGGAAGAACAGGACTGAGGAGAAGCCTGTGGTGTACCTGACTCTTCAGTCCTGTAATGCAGGGGGAGTAGCTTGTGGTGTCCTGATATTATGCAGGGGGAGTAGCCTGTGGTGTTGTTCATTATGCAGGGGGAGCAGTCTGTGATGTCAGTATTATGCAGGGGGAGCAGTCTGTGGTGTCATAATTATGCAGGGGGAGCAGTCTGTGTTGTCATTATTATGCAGGGGGATCAGTCTGTGTTGTCATTATTATGCAGGGGGAGAAGTCTGTGGTGTCCAGTTATGCAGGGGGAGCAGCGTGTGGTGTTGTGTTGATGTGCAGGGAGAGCAGCCTGTGGTGTCCTGTTATTATGCAGAGGGAGCAGCCTGTGGTGTCCAGTTATTATGCAGGGGGAGCAGCCTGTGGTATCCAGTTATTATGTAGGGGGAGCAGCCCGTGGTGTCCAGTTATTATGCAGGGGGAGCAGCCTGTGGTGTCCTCCAGTTATTATGCAGGGGGAGCAGCCTGTGGTGTCCTCTGGTTATTCTGCAGGGGGAGCCGCCTGTGGTGTACTATTCTTTTTATGCATGTGGTGTCCTAGTTTATTATTATAGTAGAGGAGCAGCCTGCGGGGTCCTGCTGCTGCTGCTATTGTGGGATTGGTAGGAAATCCCGGCGGTCGGAAACCTGGCGTTTAAAATCCTGACACCGGAATCCCGACCGCCAAAATCCCGACATGGGGGGATGTGGACTCGGTGCCTTGCTACGCTTGGCACACTAATTTATTCTCCCTCAGTGGGTGACGTGGACACCCACGGAGGGAGGAAGTGTTGGGATTTCGGCGGTCGGGATTCCAGCGTCGGGATTTTGAACGCCGGGATTTCAACTGCATCCCGTTGTTGTTATTACACAGGGAGAGCAGGGGGTTTTCTCAGCCAAATGCTGTTACTCATGGGCCAGTTCTCTGGACTTGCCCCCCAGGCCTAAAGTTGCCAGCCAGCCCCTGGTTGCAAGAGACCCAATGCTGCACAGATCATCATTTCGAGCAGCGCAGTTCACTTATGCAAGCAGGAGGTATCTACCTATATCTGCTGCCTCCTGCTGCATTAACATATAGCATACCTCCCAACATGCCCAATTCCAGGAGGGACACAATGCTCTGTTTCTGGGCTTGCTTCTAAATTTATAATTGCCATCACTTGTTGTAAACAGGTTAATTGATAACAAAGGTGTTCACCACTGGTGAAGGTAATCTTAAATTAGGCTTGAAGTCCATTGATGGAGCCTGTGTCCCTCCTGGAGAGGGTCATGTTGGGAGGGATGATATAGCGCCTCTACCCACATTTGAATCAGACTCAGTGTAAAAGGAAGACCTGTTCATGTTATTAAATCAAGCACCAGTAACTAAAAATTAATTACACGTTTTCACTTGTATTGCAGATTTCTCCAGGGCGTCTACACATAAAGCACAATAGCTGCAGATTTCCAGGCAAAGAATCCGATGCGAGGAGACGCCTCATCTTTTGTCTCTGGAGAATGTTGGAGGAAATTGTCAGTGTTCAGTTATCTTTTCTGAAATTATACTGAATTTTGTGCTCAAACGAGGAACAAACGTCAATCAGTTCCGCATTGCAGCATAGCAAAAATCTATTCCTTTATCAATAGACCTGGTGTGTCATTTGTCTCTTTATTTTTCAGTTTATTAAGGATTCATAGCTGTAAATTAAATGCAATCAGATATTTCACATTTTCTATTGTTTCTGAACAACCCAAAAAAATCCACTAAATTCAAAGAAAAAAAAAACCCCCACACTAGTCTTCAGTTGGAATAACATAACTATAGGCTTTTTAAAGTAAAACCAGGACCATAAAATGAAACCCTACACCAGTGATTTTCAACCTTTTTACCTTATGGCACTATTTAAAATTGCCAAGGCACACAATGAGATATTAGAAAACATATTGGTCCCCACAGGAAAAAACCAAACCTATTGGCCCCCATATAAAAAAAGCTATCACACTGGTCCTCACAGGTAACAAAAATAGAATACATTGGCCCTTTACATGAAAAGAAGAGACCAGTAAATAACAGTTGAACTGGTGGTGGCTGTATACAAAAAAAAAGAAGGTGGTCGATTGAGCTAAAACTAAAATAAATTTGTATGATATATTATATGCGAAGAAATCTGGTCAGGTGTGAATAAGAATACCACTTTAATAAGAAAGCAATCAATAAAATGATTAAAATAAAAAAGATATTAAAATAATACGGACAGGAGGTCAATAGTCACCCATTTGTAGATGAAGTAGTGTGCCAGTCCTTTAACTGTGACCCAAGTGGGTTTTGGTTGGGTTCCGATGGTAAACAAATATTTGTAATCCAAAACTTTTTTCTTTTTCTTTGTGTATGAAAGAGAATGGATACTCCGGTACTGGTGTCACTTTTTCCACAATGGGTTGCTGGGCCTTTAGGAGGTGGCGTGCCTCCAAGATGTTCTTTATGCCACGGAATGTGGTAAATGGACCAGTGCACTTTGTCTTAGGAGACAATGTCTCGAAATGGAGATTCAATTTTGGGGATCCACAGTGTAGGAGGATGGAGTTCGTCTGGCAAGGATTAAATTACCATGTGCCCTTTTGGGATAATACCTACGCGTTTCGCTGACCACAGCGGCTATTTCAAGGTGACCTGCTCTACTAAATGGTGGGGTTTAAATACCCTTTATGATGGCTAATGTTACACACCTGACCAGGGTAATTAGTGCATAATCAATCAGAATTTACATAGAACACATATAAAAATTATATATATAAAACAAATGGAGACAGACCTACTTATATTTGAACAGTTTATAATGAAAATATGGGCAATACCTTCAGAATTCTATTAGTAAGGGGCGGGTATGTAGATGTGGTGCCGGAAGTGCATTAATTCCGTCACTTCCGGGGCTTGGAACGCACGCCACACAGCGTGTTTGTTTACTCTTCCGTGTATTCACCAGCGACGCGCAGCGTCATTGCGGCGCTGTGTAGTGATGTTTTTTAGATCCCCGTCATAATTGTACGACATGGACGGTGGAACTACAGCTTCCTGTCACTATTGGGGGATGGCCTGATATTTTATCTACCACACATGAGCGGATATCCCGTCTCATGGAACGCTCCACATATGTAGAGCAAAGGAAGTCTGTGTTTGGAACGCATTCACCCGACTTCCTGGAATTTGACCCGCATACACAGCATCTTACCAATACGTCACTACAATATATTTTGCAAAGAATTACAGAATGTATAAGCACAATTCCTGCATATCAAGAGAGTCTTTGGACGTTTATATACGAGTTTGTCATTCTAATCCGTAGGTACTTATGTGTATATACGTTTTGAGAGATAATTGTGACCCTGTGTAGCTGCCGGGTCACTTGCCGGGCATTGCATGAGATAGCTCACACAAGAGAATGGGGGACTAAAGGGGTCTCCTGTGTAGCTTTGTGTAAAATATCCAACTTGGTTTGGAGAAAAAGTTTTTTTTTTTTTTAGGAATTTCATAACCCCCAACTTTTGTAACCAGCAAGGAGGGACAGCTGGTTACAAAAGTTGCATTAAGTAATTTTTAGAAAGGTGGTTGTTTAGATATACATAGAGGGATAACCATTTGTATCATTGTATTGTGATATTTTTTGTTACCTGGAAAAGTGCTGTTTGTACAGTGAATATTTACATCTGATTAACTTTGAATCTTTAGAGCTACAAGGAAGCTGTGTTCCAGTCTAATAACACCTTATTTATTGTAGCATTGTTATTCATTGTTGTGCACATTATATAGTTGTCAAATTGATGTACCTGTGAAAGGGAGAAGAGAGAAATACTTACCAGAACAGATACTTAACTGTGATAACATTCACATTTGGCATCTGATGAACAGGATACGTACATTAAAAGCGGAGAAAACCCAACCCAGCGTCATTCAAAAATGTCTCAAGATGATAGTCAAGAAAGACAAGAAGATATGCTTGGCAACGAGGACCAAGGAGATGCAATGGATAGAATAAGTTCAACGGCACGTAAACCAGCAGTGATAACCATGCCCTATTACTTTGGTGTGCCATGGCTTCCCACTTAAACTGGAGATAGTAGAATGACTGAAACTAATGTGTTCCGTGACTTTAGGGAACAAATTGAAACCATGTTCCAGGTATATGGATTAAATGAAAATCAACAAGTAGAGATACTATTGGCTCAATTGAAGGGATTTGCGAAAAGAGAAGTGAAGTCGTGGCCGGAAAGTCAAAAGAAATCGCCAACGGACATATTGAACAAGTTAGCAAAAGTGTTTGATGCAAAGACTTTATCAGAACTTAAAATGCAGTTCTATTCTCGAAAGCAGCAACCGCAAGAAACGTTACAAAAATATGCAGGAAAATTACAGGAGGCATTACACAATATAAAGTTGTGTGCCCCAAGAGAACTGATTGAAGAAGTTGAATCTTTAACAAATCAATTCCTCGACGGAATCTATGATGCAAATACCAAAGGACAGTTGAAGATGTTATATCGACAAGAATCACCATCAGTTTTTCAGACTTCAAGGAGTTGATAGTAAAGGTTTTAGGCGATAAACCTAAAAAAGGAACTGTAAACAAACCTGTTGAAACTGTTTTTCAGCAAATTCAATCTGCTGCCTCTAAAGACCCCATCGAAGAAATGAAAGGGCAAATTGCTGAATTGACACAAGGAATGATTGATCTTTGTTGAGAATTGAGAAACTTAAAAGAGACACAGACACTACAGAGACCTCGGCAGATGGAGAGAGAACCCCGTTACGGAAATGATGGGAGAAATGCTTCATGGAGCTCCCACCTACTTCCTACAGATAAATTCGATGAACAAGGAAGACCCATCTGTAGGCGTTGCCAAAGGAGCGGGCATATTGAGCGAACCTGCCGCAGTACGGAACATTTAAACGGAGAACTCCCGAGGTCTGGGACCAATTGTCGGGAGAATCTTCAGTAGAAGGTCCCACATCGCAAGAATGGACACCAAAATTTGTCGGCTGTTGCCCTACCATTGAAATCAAAGTGAATGGAGTCAGCATACCAGCATTGTTGGATACCGGGTCACAAGTGACTACAATTCGATGGGATGAGTTTATTAAGCATTGGAGGAAAGAAAGTATCATAGCCACACCACTGGCTGGGTTGAATTTGTTTGCCAGTAATGGACAAAGTATTGAGTGTTGAAGATACTTGGAGGCTGAGATCGAGATAGGACAAGCTCAACTACTCATTCAAGGATGTTTAGTTACGGCCGTTAAAGACCAATGGTTACCGCCCATAATTATTGGAATGAATGTCCTAAGAAATTGCCCTGAAGAACTAATCTCGACACTGACACAAGAACTGTTCAACAGACCTCAGACTGTGAGACGAATCATGCATGACCGGAGAAGCCAGTCGGGGAAGAGAGTGCTGGCTACACAAGTACAAGGAACCGTCAAGTGGTTTAATGTCCAGAAGAGGTATGGCTTCATCAACAGGAATGACACAAAAGATGATGTCTTTGTCCATCAGACGGCCATAAAGAGAAACAACCCCCAGAAGTTTCTGCGCAGTGTTGGAGATGGCGAGACGGTGGAATTTGATGTGGTGGAAGGAAAAAAGGGTGCTGAGGCAGCCAACGTGACTGGCCCTGGCGGTGTACCAGTTAAAGGAAGCTGGTTTGCACCAAACAGACGTCGGTTCCGCAGACAGTTCTACCAGCCAAAAGTAGAGGATGCTGCAGAATCTGGTGTAGAAGGCATAAGTACGGACCAAGCGAGTGAAAAGGAGAGAGTGGAAGAAGCGTTCCCTCAGCAGAGACCCATCCAGTGCAGAAGTCCACCGCCATTCTTCCACAGGCAACCTTTTGATAGGGGAAACAGAGCAGCGGAGCAGGAGCTTGACACCCTCCCCGAAGGGACAGAAGTTATTTAGACTGATGGGGTGAACGAACAGGAGCATCGGCATGAACTGGCCAAGAAAGTAGTGGAAGAAAGGATGGAGACAGCACACAAGGGACAAGTTATTGCCAGGACGCGAATGCCACATCGTTCCGAGTGGGAGACCGAGTTTGGAAGATGGATGACCAACGGAGTAACGAGTTAGATCTCTTCTGGGAATCTGAACCCTGCGTAATTGTTCACCATTCGGCTACAGACACTGGGGTGTATGGGATAAGAAGAGATGGAGGTGACCACCAAGTTCTCAAGGTGGTACACAGAAACCAACTCGAGCCATGCCAGGGCAGAATGATTCTGGAAAATGGGGTACAGGACTGTACAGAAGAAGATGCAATACCACAAGTCCCCTACCATCCTATGCTAGACTCAGTATATCTCCAATGCCTTAGGGGAATACTCCATTGCAGAGAAAAGAAGAGAGGCAGAGGAACGTGGCCCATTCCTCCACAAAGATGGTGTAGAGGAGATGTCCAGCAGAAGTACCAGAGGGGTGAAACCCCTCCAGTTCCGAGACTAATCAAAACTTGTTTAAAGTAAATAAGGGTTTATGATGAAAATGTAAACTCTCTTGATTCTATTGATTCAAAAGTATGTAATGATTTGCAATGTTCAATATATATATATGTAGTGATATTTTGATGCTTGTAATGTAATTAGTAAATTGCATGAGGACATGCAAGATTCCACCCCGGTAAATGTAATAACCTGCTATACAATGTAATGTGTGTCATGATGAAGCATGCTATAGTGAATTTGTTTACAGTGATGAACAATTCCCAGCAGCCTCTGCAACTGTTTAAGAGGTCAGGAGTTGGTCACATGACCAGTGTCAGGAGAAGCCAGTTGAGAGTGAGCAACAGTTGGACAGTGCAGTCTGTGAGGGGAAGATGGAGAGTCTCTGAGGAGAGGAAAGGAGAGCGCACAAAATGGAGTTCACACTGGAGCGCTCTGAGGGACAGTGCTTACCTCTTACAGTAGAGTCCTCCCTGATGATCCCGGTGTTTGGTGGGGACATCTGATCGGTGTGCCCAGAGACTATGCAGCAGCACAGCGAAGGCTGGGGAGACGCAGCGGGCGCCCATAGTGACGCATCATCCCTGGGATGGCCTTAGCTGGAGTTGGAGGAGTCCTCCGGGGAGTGGTGAGTGAATCCAGCCCCAAAAAAGGCAGGCTTCTACAGCTCGAGGCCAGCCTCCGTCTAGCATACTTAATCAACTCCAAGTACAGTGTGACCGCTTATATCCACGTCCCCTAGCTGCAATATTACAGGATAAGACAGCAATACTGGTCACATATTTATTTATAACCAAGTACCAGATACATATTGAGGCTTATATCGGCAGTAGTATCAAAGGAATGACTATATCATCACTTAGCATTAGAAAGAGCTATAACTACTTCAGGCAATACATCATTTGTCAATGTGCTTGATCTAAATATAACCATACTAAGAGACTCTGACTAATGACTACACAGTTATGTCCTAAAATTGGATGCTGGAATTAGCAGGGATTGTGATAAAGAAAAGGAGCCTGTCAGCAGCTGTGATGGTTAACACAGATTAACTAAAGTAAAAGTGCATATGAAAGGCTTCAGAAACAGTTACTACAGCTCACCTCAGAAGGATACATGGTAAAACAGTTTTGCATAATTCAGGAGAGGAACAGATTATACATGAGGAGCTCTTGTCTAAAGAATTAAGGAAGAGACACTAATAGTGACCCTGCACCTCGCTTATGTTAATCCTAGTGCCTGATGACAGTAACCAGTTTTCCCTAAACTCAGGGTTAAAGTAGCTGAATAGAAAGGTTATGCAGAAAAGCTAATTACAGTAGAAACATTTCAGTTTTCTTCACTAGAGTTCACCAATAAGAGTCTGTGCACAGTGAATAGATATAAGCCGTTGGCAATTGCAACATCGTAGGATAATTGCAGTCACCACCAATTGCAGTTGAATACACCTAAGAACACTTATTCTGGCGTTCATGTCATCCAGCTAAGTTAACTCAGTTAGAATACAAAGTAACTTTTGGTGCATTAGCCTTAAATACAAGGTCAGCCAGCACAAGTCTACTCATTTCCACCATTTGGAAAACATTTCTTTTGCTAACTAAAGACCCTTTAAGTGAATTAACTCCCCAGGATATTAGAGAGCAGGATAAAAGACAGTTATAATTAGAGGAGACTTTGCAATAACTCTTATGGAGCCTTTACTGTGCCTTTTTCAGTATTTATTTACCTTTCAACTTCGTTCAGAAAAAAAAATGAACTTCTTCAAGGACTTTTCTAGGCGAGTTCATTCTAGAAAGATAACAGCAAAGAGCTAACTCTTAGTGAGCTTATAGGCTGCAGCCAAATCATAAACTTAATGCATTAAGTAACCTTTAGAAAGATGGTTGTTTAGATATACATAGAGGGATA
Source organism: Crinia signifera (assembly GCF_055691185.1). NCBI lineage: Eukaryota > Metazoa > Chordata > Amphibia > Anura > Myobatrachidae > Crinia > Crinia signifera. The sequence continues at coordinate 42,706,478 of NC_139224.1, read as the reverse complement.
ACCATTTGTATCATTGTATTGTGATATTTATTGTGACCTGGAAAAGTGCTGTTTGTACAGTGAATATTTTACATCTGATTAACATTGAATCTTTATAGCTACAAGGAAGCTGTGTTCCAGTCCAATAAAACCTTATTTATCGTACCATTGTTATTCATTGTTGTGCACATTATATAGTTGTCAAATTGATGTACCTGTGAAAGGGAGAAGAGAGAAATACTTACCAGAACAGATACTTACCTGTGATAGATTTCACACCCATACTAGTAGTGCCTCTTATACACATAGGGGGTTATTCTGGTTCCTTCGGTCCACGGGGGACCGATGTTTAGCGTCTGCGCATGCACATTTATGCACATGTGCAGATGCTGGGTGCTAGCAGACATGGCAAACTGCTAGTTCACCATCCTGTTCGCACCTAGTAGTGTGGATGGGGGGAGGTCGCACCCATGGGAACGCCCAGCGTTTCATGGGCGTTCCCACGAAAATGCAGGGGGTTCCCATGGAAATGCGCCGGTGATGCGGGTGCAGGGGGTGGGCAGCTGACGTCAGTGGATGTAAGCTGCCCGCCTGCTTCTCATAAAGGCTCTCGCAGATGTAAGACACCAGAGAGGTGTCTTACATTTGCGAGCACTGGAGGAATTGTATGATGGTCGGTGACCATCGAATGATTTCACCCCCCGCACCCAATCCAAGGCTGCGATGAAAGTAGGACGTGGCTTCGCAGGGAAGTGGCGTGGCCACATAAAGTACCGGTTCACATTACACCACACAGTAGCGTCTGTTCTTCACATTACATAACCAGTGTGCTAGTTAAAATTTAAATGGGATAGAATTGGGTAAATTTTGATTTAGGAGTCCAAATTGACACCAGCCAATAAGGCCAACAAAATAGACTGTATAAAAACGGGCATGGAAGCTTGGGGCTGGCACTGTACACAGAACTGGTCTACAATTTGGAGTACAATTCTGGGCTCCTCACTACAAAAAGGACATTACAGAACTGGAAAAAGTTCAGAGAAGGGCAACCAAACTAATAAGGGTTGGAGTCAATAAGCTATGATGAAAGACTTGCCGAATTAAGAATGTTTACACTGGAAAAGAGATGTTTAAGGGGAGACATGCAAAACATGTACAAATATATCAGGGGACAATGGGCCTTATTCTGTTTAGGTCGGTGCAACGTACGTACGGTCCGTTTCACCGTACGTTTCCCGTACGCGGACGGTGAGTGTAAGTCCACCCACAAAACAGCCGCATACGGACGGTCACAAACACCGACAATGGGGAGTGGCGTACACTTGAGCGTACGCAACCGTACATGGACGGATCTCCTCTTAGCCACCGATAACTGGCGTACAACAGAGCGTACGCCACCGTATACGGACGGGTATCGTACGTTTTCCAACCGACATCTTGCGTATATCTGAGCGTACGCCACAGTGCACGGACTGGTCTCGCTTTTATTCAATGGAAAACTCAGCGTGTGTCACCGATCGTGAAAGTGAGCGTACGTCCATGCAGGGTGGCATACCCTTCACATATATGGCACTGCAAATTTTGCATTTCAACTATAATTAAGACAATTAATTAATTATTCTAACTGTTATTCAATAATTGTTTTCTATTAACTCAATTGTCTACCTTAATAAACACCCTAATAAAACAACATTTTAACCCTCATTACATGTATATTTATTATGTTCTAATGTGGCATTTTAATCACTATCTATTTGTCCCCACATTGGTTTTACTTTTAAATAAAGTTATGTTGGTGTTACAGTGAAAAAGTTGACACATGTCGACTTCTGTGAATTGAGTGTCCTGCTTTTTAAAGTATACAAAACACTTACTAAATGGGTATAGATGGTTATAAAATAACTACCTTGACATATATAAGCAGGTCTTAGAAGGAATCTTACCTAAAATTAAACCATCCTTTACATGTAGAGAAGTGTAGAAAGATATGCTTCCAATGTGTTTGAGGGCTGTGTGTGGCTTGCAGGTAGTGAAATCATGGTTTTCACTTAATAGGCTGCAGCATTGTTTATTACATTCAGGTGTAGTAATCAGCTTTAATTAGCAGACCCAGGCGTCCGCTCTCATACGGTATCTCTAGGGGTGGTCTGGAGCTATCTTTGGCGTCCGCCTGTTTTTTGGCCAAAATGCACGGTGCGTTCGCCGATCGAGCGGTGGTAGCACCGTACATTTTAGGTGACACCCCCCGTGTACGCCCATGTTTACGCCCAGTTTTCCTCATTATTCCGGCCGCTCCCCTAAAAACACCCCCATGCCGCCCACAATGACAGTACTCTTGCGGACAGGTTTTTCGCACGGAGAGACCCGTCCGTGAGCGGTGTGAGGTCGCCACACCTGCGCATTGCGAAAGCTACGCATGCGCAGATGAAAAAAAACGATCCGCTCGTATACGGTCCCACCGTATCGAGCAGAATAAGGCCCTATATTACAAACTTTCAGACACTCTATTTACTAGTTCTGGGATGCATGGCGAGAAGATTTTGTACCCTCCAAAGGAAAGGATTTTTTACGGTCAGGGCAGTAAAAGTATGGAACTTTCTTCCAGAAAAAATGTCAGCAGACACAATAAATTCATTTCAATGAAGGTTGGATAAGCATTTATTGGATAAAAACATCCAGGGGTACAACCAATAAACATAATTTAGCCAAATTGGAATCAAAGTAAAAATGTAAAAAGGGATTTAACACCTAGACAACACCCTTTAACAGGTCCTGTAAAAGGTTGAACTTGACAGATGTAAGTCTTCTTTCAACCTAAACTACTATGTTACTATGTATTACACCAAACAGTAGTGCCACTTACAGTATACACATTGCGTCAGCTAGAGCTCCTTAGCCACACAGCACCAGGTAGAGCCCCTTAGAGGCACTGCACCAGGCAGTGTTGGAACTTACGAGTGGTTGGCCCAGGTGCAAAACTACGTTTTTGGGCCCTCCTCTTCCAATCCAAACCAAGTTCACAATATGGAGTGGGTGGCAGAAGTGGGCCCCTTAGTCTTCAGGGGCCCCCGTGCAATGCACCTGCTGCACCAATGGTAGCTCTGCCTCTGGCACCAGGTACAGCCGCATAGGCACACTGTGCCAGGTAGAGCCTCTTAAACACACTGTGCCAGGATTAAGCACACCACAATGCCCATTACACATTATGCCACACATCGTAATACACATGACTTATTATGCCACACACCATAATGTCCATTACACATTATGCTGCACACCATAATGCACATAATACATAATGCCACACACCGTAATGCCCATTACATATTTTGAAACACACCATAATACATATTATACCACACACTGTAATGCCCATTACACCTTATACCACACACCATAATTCCCATTACACATTATACCGCACACCGTAATGCCGATTATATAATATACCACAAACCATAATGCCTATTACATATTATGCCTCACACTGTAATTCCCATTAGAGATTATACCTTACACCGTAATGCTTATGACATGTTGTGCCACACACTATAATGCCTATTACATATTATGCCAAAAACCATAATGCCTATTACATACTATGCCACATAAGTGCCACTTACCTACATGCTGGTTGCCAGGAGTTAAATGCTTGTTGCCAGGGGTTTCATATTTAATGCAATATATTTTTTTTAACCAAAGACAAAAGGGAGGAACTAGGCTCTGATGTGAGGTGTATCAATACAAATTACCTGCTGCTTGGGTGAGGTTTATAGTAAACCTCTAGATCATATACCAAAAAACAAACATACATAAAGCAGCGCTTCTGATTCAATTCATACACAATTTCCTGGGATTGCCTGAAGAAATAACAAATTTATTAAATATTATCAATGTTCAAAACAATTAGTAAAACCAATTGGTAATTTAATAGAGCAGCCTTTCGTCAGCAAAAGGGATGTCTGGCTTTAATTGGTCCTCTAGTAAGGATGGCTGGATGGTTAAACAACATCTTATTGATTTACCCACATGCTGAATCCATCTGTACAAGCCACTACACTCTTTTGTGATCCATTGAGAAACGGAGAAGATGAGACTTTTACCCCATATTAGGGATGCTCATTTCCTATTCTCCTTGTTAGCGCCGTTAAAGGGAACACATCATCTGTGTATCTTTCATAGAAACACAGGACTCTCTGTACATGTTATGATTTATTATATGTCCATATATACAGTAAATCCTTAAGGTACAGTAGTAGATTTTTTGCTGTGTATATGTCTCTGTAAGTAATGTATGTTGTATGTGAGTAAGGTGTGGGTGCCGCTGCATACTTTCTATACCTCTTATACATTGATTACCGGAAGTACTCATTTGGGAGAGTGCCAGGCCGCAACAGTTATATATATATATATATATATATATATATATATATATACAGGGGCAAACGCAGGATTTTCAGAAGGGGGTTTCCAGAGGGGCGGAGCAAAGCACGGAGGTGGACACTTAGGTGACCCAGTATATGCCGGGTCAGTTAAAGTATTATAGATAGACCAAATGTATATAAATAATAATAATAAAAAAAAATATATATATATATATATATATATATATATATATACATACATACATATATATACATACAGGGGCATCAACAGCAGTGTATGCCCCTGGGCATAACAATGTATTGGGGCCCCTACCGATCCTCCAGTGGTAGGGGTGGGGGAATCTTTGATGTCCCGCGGGTGGTAGGGGGTATTATATTAACCGCTCAGCATGTAGGGACTGGATTAGTAATTTCCACTAATTACCCCTTTACTGCACAGATGGTGGGAGATGGGGTGGGAGAAGGGGGCATTGGGCTGAATGAAGGGGCCCTGATACATAACTTCCAGGGTGGTAGAGGATGTTTAATATGCAGAGGAGGGGTGTATGGTGGAGTGGGCTTATTATTCATAATTTTCTGGTGGGAGGACAGCTTGCTTGACTGCAGATATCTCCAGTTCTCAGACATAGATTGCTTAGATTTTAATGGAATTAAAAACTAGAGAATCCCACCTACCAAATGGTATTGGGGACCTGGGGATCAGAGTTCAGGAGGCAGAGCAATCTGCCAACGAGGATATAAAACTACATACCAGGTGTGTGGCACTGGAGCAGTAACCAGCTGCTGGAAGGCTGATATCTCTGGTTCTGGAAACAGTAGAGACAAGCTCCTAGTGTCCCTCAAAGGGGGAGAGTCCCAGCTTTTGGAACATACCCTCAGAAAAACTCTACGTCAGACAGAACCTGAAATATCTGACTGGGAAAAGCAATTAACAGGCTTGGATGGGGACCACTGCTTTGAAGTCAGATATCTCCGGTTCCCAAGGGCTGATTTTTAAAATTCTTGTACCCATGGAAAGAGGGGACCCTCAGCTTTAAGCATAGGGCCCTTAGACTCCTGGAGGGGTTTCTGTGTACTCAGAAACCCCCCCTGCGTGCGCTACTGATATATATATATATATAGTCTATAGTGTCGGCCTGGCACTCTCCCTTGTGAGCAGCTGCCCGGGTGCCTTCTGGAACCAATAAGTAGTAGAGTGTGGAGAAACAACAGTGGCACTCAGTCGGGAACTTTTCAAAGATATATTTAAATCACTGCAAACGGTCCTACGTTTCGGGGATTACACGCCCCTTTGTCAAGGTGCAAAATGATACATCCCCAAAACGTAGGACCGGTTTCAGTGATTTAAATATATCTTTGAAAAGTTCCTGACTGAGTGCCGCTGTTGTCTCTCCACACTCTGCTATATATATATATATATATATATATATATATATATATATATATATATATATATATAGCCATCCAATGCTGCCGGCACTCCAATTGTCTCAATAACAGCTGCTCCAGGTGCCAGAAATACAATAGATACCAGTCCAAGGGAACCCACCGAAGCGGGAATGAACGGCACTCGCGGAGACTTGTTAAATGCAAAGAAAAGTGTATTAAAAAAATACAGGTATGTGGGGGATGTTTCGGGGTATCAGCCCCGTCCTCAGCCCCAAACCTACAGCAATCATATACAGTGCAAACACACAATAAATACTCACCTGGTCCTGGAGTCACCACCGACGCGCCCTCCGCCTGCCTCCGTCCGCCGGAAGTGACGCGCACTCCGCTTCCTGTCAGCTGTGCCGCTGACAGGAAGCGGAGTGCGCGTCACTTCCGGCGGACGGAGTTCCCGGTTGCCAGGCAACCTGATGCTTGCATTCTGCCACACAGAGCCGTATGCGTGCCATCTACCCGGACATGACTCGCGCTAGCTGCGGCTGTCAGTAGGTTCCCCAGGCCAGGTACTACAAAAAAAATAAAAAAGACACTGCTCACCAGCTGGATCCAGCTCCTGATCACAACCCATCATGGGACCCCTCGTTGGTGTCAACCATCCCGGACCCAATATTCCCTGTGGCACATAGTAGCGCCACCCCGAGTCATGGTTACCAAAGGACCAATCGACATGTCCGAGCGTCGACATGGTGTTGATGTCAGGGCTTCTTGAGCCAGGCTAGGTGACATGTCTGAAAAACAAAAACAAAACATTAGGATACAATAAAATCAAACCTAACACAAGTACACACAAGCAAAGAAAAAGGATAAATATTATAACCACAACAATGAAAAAATACAACAATGAAAAAATACACGGGTGGCCTCAACCTAAAGAGTTTCAATTGATCTTCTCATTGAGGCCATCAGGAAAGATGGTCCCCAATCTGAAAATCCACTCTGACTCACGTATTAACAATTTCTTCGACCTATCTCCACCCCGTAGGGACTCGCCAATATGGTCGATCATAAAATATTTGAGGTCAGAGATGGAATGCCCACACTTCTTGAAGTGGCGGGCCACCGGCTGGTCAACATCTCTGCCACGTAGTGACAGATTGATGGCCGACCGGTGGGCAGCCATTCTCTCCCTGAAGGTACGGGAGGTTTGTCCAACATAATGGGGCAAACAATAATGTATACCACGTGAGACATCCTACAGGTGAGTACCTGTCTGATGTCATACATTTTGGACCCATGAGGATGTTTAAAACGTTTACATACAATGAGATGCTTGCAGGTTTCACACGAAATACAACTGTAGCACCCTGGTGCTTTCGTGTAAATATTAGGAGGTCTTGGAATGCCTCTGCCAGTGATGTCGGCCTTTACTAAGTGATCCCTCAGGTTAGGACCCCTACGGAACGCTGCAAGAGGTCTGACAATCTTCAATCCAGATAAATCTGGATCTGTTTTAACTATAGGCCAGAGGGCATTCGTGGCATGTCTGATCACTGCACTATATATATATATATATATATATATATATATGCCCGCTCGAAGCAATTGCTTTCCAAATCTAGTAAGGCAGCGAATTATACATAGAGCTGGTTCCGAATACTATAGATATCTATCTATCTATCTATCTATCTATCTACCTATCTACATCTATCTATCTAGGGCATAAAGTGGTCGTGCAGAGGTAGGGGAACTCATTTCTGTATGCCACCTAATTACTCCCCTCCCTTCCCCCCCATTAGGCAGAGACAGGGCCAGTGGTAGGGTTTTTGGCATCCCCCTGCAATCTAGAATGCTTTTCTGTGTGAATTACTGTGCAGGGCCAATGTGGAGGTTAAAATGTTCTACCTCACCATGGGGTTTATTCTGGTTCAGGCGGCTGGGCCGTAAGCGTACGTTCCTGGGGGTTTTTTTATCTGCGCATGCGTACCTTCCGTAATGCACAACGCTCACGGACGGGTCTTTCCGTGCTAAAAAACCTGTCCGCAAGAGTACGGTCATTGTGGGCGGCATATGTGCGTGTTGAGGGGAGCGGCCGAAATAATGAGGGAAACTGGGCGTAAACATGGGCGTACACGGGGGAGTGTACAATAAATGTACGGTGCTACTACCTCTCGATCGGCGAAAGCACCATTCATTTCGGACACAAAACAGGCGGCCGCCAACCGCCACCTCAGACCACCCCTACAGATACCGCATGAGAGCGGACGGCTGGGTCTGCTAATTAACGCTGATTACTACTCAAACACTTACACCTGAATGTAATAAGCAATGCTGCAGCCTATTAAGTCCAAACCATTATTTCACTACCTGCAAGCCACACACAGCACTCAAACACATTGGAAGCATATCTTTATACACTTCTCTACATGTAAAGGTTGGTTTAATTTAAGCTAAGAATCATTTTACGACCTGCTTATATATGCTAAGGTAGGTATTTTTTAAACATTTATACACATTCAATAAGTGTTTTCATATACTTTAAACAGCAGCACACTCAATCTACACAAGTCAACATGTGTCAACGTTTTCACTTTAATACAAACATTTGAATTTTTTAATTTTGCTAAACTTATATAAACCACATCTAAGAGCTACAAGGATGTGCCAGCGATGTTCTAAGGCCATGGCCACTATTTAGCACACAATCTGGTACTTATGTAGTATCTGGGCGCCCGATTTTTTGATTGTATGCCTTAAGTTAAGGCATACAATCAGATGCGATGCGATATCGCATCGCATCGCATACGACCATATCGCATGCGATGCGATGACCCAATTTTTCCATAGGATTCAATGTTAAAATGGACTGAGTCCATTTTAACATGGAATTCAATGGGAAAAGGGGTCCTTTTCATACCCCTACTATCCAAGTGGGCATGGAGTTGGATATAAACCTGTGGCGAGCGTAGCGAGCCACCGAGCCCGAAGCGTGGCGAGCCCCGCGAGGGGACGGTATTCTGTGTCCCCTCATGGGGCTTGCTACGCTCGCCACGCTTCGGGCTCAGTGGCTCGCTATGCTCGCCACAGGTTTATATCCAACTCCATGCCCACTTGGATAGTAGGGGTATGAAAAGGAACCCTTTTCCCATTGAATTCCATGTTAAAATGGACTCAGTCCATTTTAACATTGATTCCTATGGAAAAATTGCATTGCATCGCATCCGATTTGGTCGCATGCGATGTGCCCGATCCGACCCGATTTCTAAATCGGGCACCCAGATACTACATAAGTACCCACAATCTTTGTATAGTACCCAAAATACATAACTGTAACACTTTCTGATCTGCTATGAATGGGATTTTACTACACTCTATATGTAAAATGCTACCATTCACATTATTGCAATCACATCTCTATAGCAAAGGATTCCTACATCTGCTTATGACACAGAAAAATATTTAAACATGTTTGTTCACAAGCAATTTTATCATGTTTGGTCGACTCACACATCTGTAACATACCTGTACCAAGACATGACTTGTTTTTTTAGGAAGGACACATATGCATTCCTACACAAATGCCCCTTTTGACCCCAGTTTGCCTACCTCACCCACTCCATGACGAACTCATTGTTCTGGGCCTGCTTTTACCTACTAATGTAGGAGTTACCTCACCTGCACACAAACTGCTTTCTCACCTATTAAGTTGCTCTGCACATGTGCTGATACAAACTAATTAGCTGGGAAAAGTTGGATATGAACATGTGAATGGCCATGGAGAGGGTTACATCAATACACATCAAAAAATGCACATAAATACCCTGGTCAGAAACTACACATAAATGTATTATTTGTTTGACACAAGAAATTACACATACAACAATTGTGTGTTAATTGTGAAAATAAATTTATTTGCTGTTCAGCATCGCAGCTTAGTAGACAATTTAATATCATAAATTAAAATAAAATATAAAATATTGACAAAAATAACAAACAGCAATAACAAGAGGTTGCATATCTCCAAACATGTGTTACCCTGCATATGCAATGGTGAAAGATATGTGGACACCAGAATACGACCTGCAACAACCAGGGAGAATACTAAGCATGATACACACCACCAAAAATAAAACCTGCATTTCTAGAGGTCAAAATAAGCACTTTAGTTCCCTTTGCACGAAAATGGATAGATGGCCAACTCAGGAAGTGGATGTCCAGTGCAATTTAAAAATTTGGGGTCCAAACACAGAGGAAGTGACCCAGGTGACATTATTTTGGCCCTTTTTGGATGGGGGCTTGGGGACAGGGCCTTTGGCACTGAAGGCTTGCGCCGTCTTGGCCCAGTGGACAGAGGGTCAGCAGAGGTGGTAGCTTGTGGAGCAGCTTGGGGTGGGGCCTTAGGGACCTGGCGGTGGTGAGCAGCTCCGCCAGAATGTCATTCTGGCGGCTGAGTTGTTGGGCAATGCTTTGCATGCCAGCCGCCAGAATGTCATTCTGGCATTGCAAGGCCTCAAACTGCTGGGTGTTGCTCTCCTTCCAAATCCCCATGAAATAAAAAAACTGATTCTGAAGTTCTCTAGCCTCCATCCCATGCTGCTCTATCTTCTCCAGCATCTCCAACAACCTCACATCATATGAGGCCAGTGAATGGGTTGGCCGTATTGGTGGAGGCTGGACCACTTGCTCCACCTGTGGCTCTGAAGAGGAAGATTCTGCCGGTTCATCCTGTGCTTCTGCTTCTTCTAGGACACGGCTGTCAAACACAAGGCCCGCGGGCCAAATCTGACCCGCCAGACCTCGTCATGTGGCCCGCGCAGCAGCCGCCACCCACCCCCGCCTGGCGCCGATTACATTACTGCGGGAAGCCATCACAGTGTGAGTGTCACATCACATTCAGTGACACTCACACGACGACTCGAGACAGAGACATACCTAACAACGTGAGGAAGCCGGGTGACACAGTCACTCCGCCGCGGCGCTCGCTGGGAGGAGGAGGGAGACAGGACAGTGGACACAGACTTGTTAGTGTCACTGTGTGACGTGTCCGACTCCTCCCCGGCTCCTCCTGCAGGCAGCGGCTACGGCGCTGCCAAGTGTGACACACGCCCGCCTGACAGCAGTGCCAGTGACACCATGACGTGCATGCTGCTGCGGCTGCCTGTCGGCCCGGTGGTGAGCTGCCTCCTGCCTGTGGTGCCGGCAGTTGGTTCAGTATATTTACTGTAAGTTCAGCAGTGGGGTTGGCACAGTTGTGTTGTCTCTTGTTGTCCAGACCAGTCTGTCCAGTCCAGAGTCCGTGGCCGGGCAGCCAGAGAGCCAGGCCAGCAGCACACAGCCGCAGCCTGAGCCCACAAATCTGCAGTGCGGCTGCCTGTGTTCAGAGTCATTATCATGATCTGTCCCACTGTCACCACCAGTCCAGAACTCTCGCGAGAGTCCTGCGAACCCAGAGGCCCAGGTCACCTGCTGGACGATCTGACGTCACGTCACTGTGCCCTGTCCCAGGCCCCCCAGCCAATCTCCCTGCTAGTTATTACTTACATTATTACAAAAAAACAGTAATAATTGAATGCAGTGACAATAATTTACGATAATAAAGAGTGGACACATAGTCCTACAGATACAACCGGCCCTTTGAGGGTGACCAAACTGCTGATGCGGCCCCCGATGAATTTGAGTTTGACACCCCTGTTCTAGGATAATAATTGAAAACAATGTCACCATCACATACACAAAAAATCTCTCTTACCAAATACAATGCATTACTGTGACTTACCATCAAAAGCACCAGCAAATACCTCCACCGGGAGCTCACTATCCATATTGGATACCCCCCTGACCTCGGCCACATCAATTACATCCAACACCTCCTCCTCCAGGGGGGTATATTCCAAACTCTCTGGCATAGGCCCCCTCCTGGTGGACATGCTGTGGTTGTACCGATCAGTCATCTTCCTCTTCAGTACAGTTTTGAAGTCTGATCACCTACACAATCAAAAATTCAAATATCAACATGACATATGTGCACCACTGTGCTATTGAACATCATGACTACGTTACATTTCCTAGTGTGGGTGATCTTATGTTTTTTATGCATATGTTTCCCACACACACATTAATGTCTCCATTATGAGGCATTTCAGTGTCTCATCTCATTCATTAGGCCACTAAATGCACATACATAGATCACTATGCAGAAATGACATCATCCATGGCCAAATTATGCACCTCCAACTGCTGTGAAACTACACATCCCACCATAGCTTGACAGTGTTGATAATATGGAGTTAGTTAACTATGGGAAGGCATGCTGGGATGTGTAGTTTCACACCAGCTACATGTGCACATTTTTTACATCCTTGTTTCAGTAGCTTCATCTGGAACTTGTTACTACAACTCTTTTTCAACTACACACTTTCTGTTGTCCCATCACATACTTCACATGAGCAGAACTGTGCACATAAACTCACATTACACCAATGGTGCATGTTTCAGATATAAATGTTGGTTATTAGACATGGTTGTGTTCACATGTGACATTGAAGTGTAGCACTATCTACAAACACACCTTTCTATTATTCTCCAAACATACATGTAACATATGTACACACATATGATATTATCAGGGGGAGAAACACACTTGCCTTTTCTTCACTGATGTCAAATCTCTGACCACTGTTGACACCTGGTTCACTTCCTCTGTGATCTTCTCCCAAAGGTTTCTCCTTGCACTGGCACCCGGCTTCCTGGTAGGTAATTCTATCCATTCTCGTGCCCTGGGAACTAAAATTCTCAATTCTGCCTCTAGAAATGCAGGGTTTCTTTTTTTGGTGGTGGTATCCTGCTCAGTACTCGGCCTAGATGGTGCAGGTTGATTTCTGGTAGCCCCAGTTCTCTCACCATGCAGTTGCTGGGTCACACATGTTTGGAAAGATGCAACCTCTTGTTCTGGCTGGTTGCTTGGCCCTTGTGGAGCTGGTGGTGTTGTTAGTGAGGGGCCCCCTTGCTCTTGGGCCCTCCTTCTCCGCTCCTGCTCCCTCTGCCTCAAACTTTCAAGCAGGGATTCTGCTTGTGCTCTTTGTAGGGCGTCCTCAGCTGCGGAATCATCTGAGCTAGACATGTTTGTAGCAATTATGGTCAGCATCTGACTGGATATTTATATGGTAATCTCCCGCCTTGAACAAGGGGGCGTATATTTTTTACCGCAATGTAGTAGCTAATTTTCGCCGATATTTCCCGCTGATAATTTCCGCCGTTAATTTCCACGGAAATTACGCAGGTCTCAACGCACCTGAGCAATCACCTGTACATGCACATACACAGGTTGTTGACCATTGTGTGCTACATGGTGCAATGTGTGCACATGTTATTCCAATGATGAGTGTTTTTAGGTGGTCTCTGTTGGGAGTACATGTATACTTTCTTAAACAAATGTATCAACATACCAACATTACAATGCTTTCCTTACATTTATTATGAGGATAAATTTGTCATACACCAACATGTTGTATGTGCCTTGTTATCAGCGTATGTATTAGTAGATGTTTGCGTGTATAATTTTTCACACACTGTATATACAGTACGTCTCTCTCTACATTGAAAGCATACTGTATTTTATGGTGTGTATATCGGAACGGTCCGCGAAAGTTTATATTCGCATACATATTGTTAATGTAAGATGGATTAATAAAGTAAATAATAAAAAAAACTATATTGTAGACCAATCAGCAACCACCAAAAGTTATATATGCACCTGCAATTAATAACTGCGCCATTGCCAATATGTCTTCAACAAGGGCTAACCCCTTTTCAAACGAAGAGCTGGTGGCCTTGGTAGAAATCATGGACTGGGGCCCAGGGGCCCATATGTAACAAATAGGGAGAAGCGGCGGGCGTATAATGCTGCCCGCCGCTTAATCTATGCCCGGACCAGTGTCCGCAGAAGCCTGGGGCAGGTGGAGTGGCGCTGGTCTGACCTGCGGCGAAGGCAGCCACACCTGCTATGCTCCATGCGGCGCCATATTGCCCGATGTAAGTATATAATTTACAAATATTTATGCGTTTTGTAGCAATGAGTTCTGTAGTTTTAAAACATGTGCACGAGTATGTGGGTGTATATGGGGGGTATATGGGGTGTATATGGGGGGTATATGGGGTGTATATGGGGTGTATATGGGGGGTATATATATATACCCTCTGATTTTGTGTGTAGCATATCAATTTGTTAGCATGATAAATGTATTAAATATAACTGAAATGATCAATTGTAATGTTATGAGCATGACTAATGTGACTTTTTCTTTCCCCCATTTTCATGAAACCCAACCTTCGATTTCTATACCACCCACCCCCAACCCTTTCCAATCCCCACTACAACCCACTACCTCTATCCCAACTCCAATCCCATCCCCCTTGCTCCTGACCCCCCCAACCACCAACACAGGACACCCAACCAGCGGCGAGTAGGATGTCTCCACTAGCCGTAAGTAAATAATGTGGCTAATGTTTACCTACACATTTCTACACATAAACAATCACAACAACCACATATGTGTATCCAACATCATCATTTTTTTTTTTTTTAAATATAGTCTTTATTTATTTCCAATTTCATTTTTTTTACATATATAAAAGTAAAATATTTACTCACACACATAGAAGAGCGAATACAAAAGAGTACAAATACAAATTAGCAGACAAGAAAGAAAAAAAAATAAAAAAGACATTCATATAACATCATACAATTCTACCATTACAACCCACCCCCCCCTCCCCCCCTTCCCCCCAGAGAATTGCCTATCTATTCTTTTCCCCCCCCTCTTTCTTCCCCTCCCCCTGTCCTTCCTCTAAATTCTACCCAAAGTGTTCATTTGTGCTAAATTTATATTTTGTTCTTGTGTCTATTCTCCATTATAATATTTTGACTTAATCCATATATCCCATATTTGGTGGAATTTATTCAGATTTCCTCTCTTCGTGTACATATACCTTTCATGTGTAATAGTGTTATTAACTAAATTTATCCATTGTTTAATATTTGGGCTCTCATGTGCCAGCCACTTCCTTACTATCAAAACCTTAACAAGTGTGACTAAATTTATAATACATTGTGTTTGATATTTGTTTGTGCCAAGTTGTGCTTTACTATTTAATAAACATATTTTTTCATTCACCACACTTTCTCTGATACCTATTTGTCTAATTCTTTGTCCTACTAGTTGCCACAGTTTTTGTATATGTCTACACTGCCATATCATATGTATGAACGTTCCCTGGTCTGAGCTACACTTGGGGCACAAATCGTTATTACTTTTATCATATTGTCTTAGTTTGACCGGGGTCACATATACTCTATGGATGATAAAAAGCTGAATTTGCTGAAATCTTACTGATGCAGTTGCTTTCATTGGGGATGCGAGAGTGTTTCCCCATTCCTGGTCATTTATATTCCCTATATCCCTACTCCAATCATTTCTATTCTTGTCTATCTGGCTCTTGTTTATGTTTTCCACTAGTATTTTATATATCCCTGAGACCTTAATTCTTTTTTTGGGGTCTAGCATCTTTTTAACCGGTGACTCTTGTATATTTACGTTTTCTCTCCCATATGTCGCACTCAGCCCGTTTCTTAATTGGAGGTACCGGAAAAACATACTTTTATCCACATTATATTCTTTTACCAACTGCTCAAAAGGCTTAATCCTCCCTCCTTCATATACTTGATGGATTGCTCCTATACCAAATCGTCCCCAACTTATTTTAATTTCCTTGGTCCTTAACCCACTATTTCCTCCCTTGGTCCTGATAGCCCAGATCGGAGTTTCGGGGTCCACTCCCTCATATCCCAATAATTTATTCATCTGGTCCCAGATCTTCTTTGCCTGTTTGACCAATGTTTTTTTCGTTTTTCCCTTACTGTTATCCAAAAGAATCTGCTTTGGGGAGTCTCCCTCTTTAGCCTGGTTCACTAGCTCTTTTAAGTTCTCATCCCCATCCTCCATTATCCAGCTCTTCAAGTGCCATAGTTGTGATGCCATGTAATATAATTTAAAATGTGGCAACCCTAAGCCCCCTTGCTTTTTACTTCTGTTTAAGGTGTCTATTTTTATTCTTGCCCTTTTATTTCCCCAGATGAAGGTTGAGGTTATGCTATCTATCTTTTTGAAGACTTTTACTGGTATAGATACAGGCGATTGTTGAAAGATATATAACATCTTGGGTAGGACCACCATCTTCACCATATTTACCCTACCTGTTATGGATAGGGGCAGCTTTACCCATGATTTGGTTTTCCCCTGATACCATGTTATCATAGGGTCCACATTCATCTTAATAAAATTTTCCGCACTATTTGATATGTGTATACCCAGATACTTCATGCTTTCCGTCCATTTCAATGCGCCGCCTAATGTCATATTTTGGGGACTCTCTCCACTATGTGGCATTATACTGGACTTATCCCAGTTAATCCTAATTCCTGATCTTTCCCCGAATTCTTCTAGTATTGATAATACAATCGGCAATTCCCTCCCCTGATCTGCCAAATATATCAACATATCATCTGCGTATATAGATATGATCTGTTTGCTTCTTACACCCTCTATCCGACCCAAGCCCCTCAATTCCGGATTTTGCCTTAGGGCACATGCCAATGGCTCTATCGCAAGGTTGAATAGGACAGGGGACAGGGGACACCCCTGTCTCGTTCCCCTCTCAAGCTCAAATGATTCCGTCACATACCCGTTAACCTGTACTCTAGCTTTGGGCGTCGCATATAAAGCTTTTAGCCATTTGATACATTTTTCTCCGAATCCGAATCTCCTAAGTACCTCCCATAGATATCCCCATTCTATGCTGTCATATGCCTTAGCAGCATCCAGTGACAGAATGGCTGGTTCCCCCCCAACTTGTTGTTCAATCTGGGTATTTACATAAAACCTACGTATATTAATTGCAGTGCTCCTATCTTTACGAAAACCCGTTTGATCCTCATGGATAAGTTTTTCCGCAACCGCCTCTATCCGCTTTGCTATTACTTTAGCTAAAATTTTGGCATCCGTATTTATCAGTGATATAGGTCTATATGCCTCCATTGAGCTTGGATTTTTATCCTCTTTCAGGATCAAAACAATCATGGCCTCCCCCATTGATTCGGGAATTTGTCCCCTCTGCATACTCCTATTTAGCAACTCTGTAACTTTGGGGGTCATTTGACTACAAAATTTTTTATATATCTCGGATGGTAGTCCATCACACCCTGGTGCTTTTCCTCCCGGGGATGTATTTATAGCCTCTCTAACCTCTTGTTCTGTGATAGGGCCATCCAATATTGCTCTATCCTCCTCATTTAAAGTGGGTACCTTAATTCCCCTCAAGAACCTTGCTATCTCCTCTTCTGTACTTGAGGATGTGGTTGCATATAGGTCTGTAAAATACTGAAGGAAGGCTTCTGCTATTTGAGGAGTTGTTTCTGCCATACTTCCATCCTTTCTACACACTTGAATTATATTATTCGATTTATTTTTTTCCCCCCTAGCTAATTGTGCTATATAACTGCCTGGTCTGTCATATGTTATGTATCTATTGTGTGCCAAAAAGGACTCTTGTCTCACTGCACGCTTCTGAACTTCATCCATCCATGCTGCATTTGCCTTTACCCACTCCCTTTTTGCCTCTTCAGTTCTATCCTGCCAATATTTCTCCTCCATGGCCTTACTAGTTCTTTCAGCTTCTATATTTTTTTCTCTGGACCCTTTTTTAATTTGTGAAATCCTTTTTATAAGGGCTCCCCTCATGGCAGCTTTACCAGCATCCCACACTATATCTTCCACTGCTGTTCCTTCATTAACATCAAAGTATGTCTCCCATTCCTCTATGATCTCAAGACCAGCACCCATCTGTTCCAGCCATGATGGGTGGCATTTCCACATTCGCCTACCCTTATCCAGTTGTTCTTTAACTTGGATCATGATGGGAGCATGGTCTGAGATCCCTCTTGCCATGTATTCCACCCGTTCTATCTGGGGGAACAGGGTTTCATCCACGAGTGCCATGTCTATTCGAGAGAAGGATTCATAAGAGTGTGAATAACAGGAATATGTCAGTGTTTTAGGGTGTTTCTCCCTCCACCAATCCCTCCAGCCAACATCCTCCATAAACCGATGCAACCCTTTATTCCCACCATAAGTACTCACATTACCCTTCCTCCATCTATCAAGGCTAGGATTAAGCACATTATTTAAGTCCCCCAAACATAGTACTGCAGCCCCCCCTGACTTTGCAGTGAATTCCACCGCTTTTTTCAATACATCGTACTGAAATGGCGGTGGGATGTATACTGCCATGATACATATCTGGGTATTGTGCAGTTGTCCTTGTAGGAATACATATCTTCCCAGAGGGTCTATTTCCTTTCTATCACATGTAAAGGGAGTATTTTTATGTATCATGACGGACACACCCCTTGCAGCATTTGAGAAACAAGAATGGTACGCACTGCCCACCCATGCCCTTTTTAGGGCCATGACTTTTTCCCCTACCAAATGTGTTTCCCCTAGACATACAATTTGTGCCCCGACTTTCTTAATTTGATTCATCACCATTGCCCTCTTGATCCTATCATTTAGGCCACGTACATTCCAATATACAATCTTTACCATTTTTTTTTAATTTTTTTCCTTTTTTTAGGTTTTTTCTTTCTTTGACCAATATTCAGAGCATTCTTCTTTTTAGGCAGACGACAATATACATTTTTAGACAATTCTCTACCATATCCCTTCCCTCCCCCCTCCCTGTATACCACCCCCCCTGTAGTATACCTTTTTCCCATACCCCTCCCCCCAATCACCCCTTTAGACACACAACTATCACTTGGGGCAATATAACCTCCTAATGATCACTCTCTCGAGTGAGCCCACTGACATATACATTTCTCAAACTATTTGACAATACATTGGGAGAAAAAAAAAAAAAAAAAAACACCACCGCCAAATGGCGGAACTGAAGCATATTTCTTTTCTACTCCTTTTTAGACATTATTTCATTTTAGTTCTCTATTTCCCCTCCTTGGGTTTATAGCTGTCCAGCCAACCTGTCGCATCCTCTGGGCTACTAAAGAACTTAGTTTGTCCTTCCACAATGATCCTTAGCTTTGCAGGGAACATCATTGAGTATTCAATGTTAAACTCTCTTAACCTCCTTTTTATATTCACATATTTCACTCTTTCTTTTTGCACTTCCCTAGCAAAGTCCGGAAAGATCATCACATTGCCCCCTTCTGCTACCAAGTTTTGGCTTCTGGATTTTCGGATTATAATGTCCCGGTCCCTATAATTTAGTATTTTTGCTATTAATGTCCTTGCTGGGGTTCCTGGTGGTTGAGGTTTCATAGGCACCCGGTGGGCTCTCTCCACACAAAACTGCAGAGAGAAGGTCTCCCTGCCAAACTGGGCTATCAGCCATTTTTCTAGCCACATCTCCGGGTTGGCTCCCTCTATTTTTTCGGGTATGCCGATTAGTCTGATGTTATTGCGCCGGAGGCGCCCCTCCATTTCCGCCATCTGACTCTGGACCAGTGCCACTGACCCTGTTAATTTTTTAATCTGTTCCACCATAGGGCCCTGTATATCTTCAACCTGGGATATTCTATTTTCCGTCTCCTTAATTCGGGTCTGCATGCTTTGTACTGATTGCCTTAGGAGGACTATTTCAGTTTGGGTCTGCTCAATTTTGCCACTTAACCTTTCCTCGCTGCCATTAATGGCTTCCAGCAGCTTTTGGACTGAAGCTTCTGGTACCGGGTCTGCTACTATTGATTTTGACATCAATGATTTATTTGGGGACAGGGATTCACGAGATTCCATATTTGGGGGTTTAGGCTGATTACTGGTATTTCTTGCAAACTTTTCTAACTTTGCAGCGGCTGCTGTTTGCCCAGTCTTGCCCATGGTCCTTGTGTTATACTTAGTGGACAGCTTGCCTTCCCCCGTGTTTTTCCCCCTTTTCCCCTTGTTTTATACAGGCTTTATGTGCTTATACCCCGGTACCTTAAAGCCACCTCTGGCTATCCGTCACTCCACAGCACTCAGAGTCCTTTTCTTTTATCTGGAATAGGTCGCTGAAAGATTCCTTCACCCCACTCGGTGTCGATAAAAACCACTAGGCTGTCAATTGGGACCGTTGGGCAACCACATGTGAGTTCCTGCTTCACTTTTTTATGGTCCCCACCTCCACACTTCTCCAGCGTCACTCTTCTGCCTGCTACAGCCCACTGGATTCTCTCAGCCGACTCTCAGCGTACGATGTGACAACGGGTCAGTCTGCCGCTGCTTCCTTCTGTCAGCCGGGCGTCTCCGGCTCACCGTCTGTCTGCAGAAGGGCTCCGGCTCGCCGTTGCGCCCGTCCGCTGCCTGTGTCTCTCAGCACGGACGTCACACCCCGTCACCACTCTGCGTCGGTATACCTAGCCTATGGGATACTCGGCGGTGTCGGAGCCTCCGTCTCCGTCTCAGACTCCGTCACCGTGGCGCCCCTCGCTCTCCAGACAGCAAGGACGTAAGTTTCTTGAGCTATAAACCTTACTCCGCTCCTGCTTCAGTCCACCACATGCACGGTGTTTTTTTTTCTCCCGCTGTTAATCCACACACAGCATGTCAGCGGGCTCACAGGCTCCCGCCCTACACAGAGACTTCCGTGATCACGCCCCCCCTCATCCAACATCATCATTAGTTGCAACATATCACTGCAGGTCGAGCCTGAGGTGTGGCCTGTCCTTCTCCAGGAACAAGGGTCCCCTTGGTGGATTTTTTGAGTGTGGCCATGCCTCACAATAATTTACATAACAGTACATCCAATGACATATCCTACATTAGCGGTGTTGAAGTTATGTGGGTCTAGGTGTTGTGTAACTACACTTCCCAGCATGATGTGCAACATTAATTTATAGATTGGTTTGATAATAGTGTGTGAGGCCATGCGGATGCATGCTTTACAAACATAGCTGTAGGCCTATAATTTGTACAACAATGTCCTACATTTTAAATAGTAAGGAGTGCTTAAGCCGCAACAATGTCATTACCCTTAAATAGCACAGCCTAATTGTGAGGTCAGAGGTGAGTCCCCCAACACAAACCTACCAATTGGGATACAGCATACATTCATCCAAGAAGGAGGAATTTATTTAATGTTATGTAATATGTACAGTATGTGTGTGTACACATATTAGTTTTTAGTACTGTGTTTACAGCAGACCCATCTTCAATGTAGTTGAAAAATGTATGTGGCCTTCACACTTAACTCACAACTTGGTATTATGTAAAAATACAAAAAACATTTGTGTATATTATATATATTTTTTTTCCCCCTTCACTACAGACACTGAACAGCACCAGGAGGAGGTGGCACGGATCATGAGGGAGATATTCCTGACCCTCTTGTATTTAAATATACTTTATGCCCAACTTGAGGCCCTCATTTAATTTTTTTTTTTAAGTTTTAACGTTTGTTAAAAAAAAAAAAAATTCCGGTACAGTTAGAAGTTGCCTGTGTTGTTAATCCAAAATATGTTTGAGGGTTTGTAAGGGCAGGTACATACAGCTGTGTAACGTCAGTTATATTTGTATTTTGAGGTGTGGGGTAACGATTGATGTGTGAATGTGTGTTTTTGAGTAAAAAAACAAATAGTGAAAATGCATGAATGTTTAATGTTGTTAGATGAAAACATCACACATAACATCAGGGTTGGTATACATGTAAAAAAATCGAAACAAACTAATTATGGACATAATTCAGTACACACACACAAACAACACCATGATTTTATTTAAAAGTATAAGCAATGTGGGGACACATAGATAGTGATTAAAATGCAGCATTAGAACATAATAAATATACATGTAAGGAGGGGTAAAATTTATTTTTATTAGGGTGTTCATTAAGGTAGACAATTGAGGTAATATAAAACAATAATTTAATAACAATTAGAATAATTCATTTAATTGTCTTAATCATAGTTGAAAGACTAGATTAGCAGGTCCATATATGTGAAGGGTATGCCAGCGTGCACAGACGTACGCTCACTCTCACGATCAGTGACAGACACTGAGTTTTCCATTGAAAACAATAGAGACCCGTCCGTGCACGGTGGCGTACGCTCAGATAGCGGCAAAAGATGTCGGTGGGAAAACGGACGAGAGACGTCCGTAAACGGTGGCGTACGCTCTGTTGTACGCCAGTTGTCGGAGTCTAAGCGGTGATCCATCCGTGTACGGCGGCGTACGCTCAACTGTACGCCACTCCCCTTTGTCGGTGTTTGTGACTGTCCGTATGCGGATGTTTTGTGGGTGGACTTTTGCTCACCGGCCGCGTACGGGAAATGTACGCTGATACGGAACGTACGTACGTTTGGCCGCCGCAACCAGAATAAGGTCCCATGAGAGGTGGTGGAACTCAGTTCCACCCCGTTCCTCCTCACTTTAACCCCTGTATCTATCCATCTACATATATATATATATATGCATAAAACCTGACCATCTCTCATCCTAACCTACTGTTTATGCTCACCTCTTCCCCTTCTGTGTCACCCCAGTCTGTCTAACCCTCCCCTTTAGAATGTAAGCTCTCACGAGCAGGGCCCTCTCTCCTTATGTGCCTTTCTTAGAATATATAAACCACTGCCACCCTGATGCTTGCTTCAGTGTCCTGTCCCCTGATGCAACTATCAGTATTAACCATGTACTTGTCCTAAACTGTCTTGTGCTGTAATTCGTTATGTGTTTTTGCTCATAACTATGCTCTGTAAAGCACTGCGGAATCTGTGTGCGCTATATAAGAAACTGTTAATAAATAAATAATAAATATACATTGAATATAGATATCCACACCAGGTAATGCCATAGACTTGCAGTGTATCTCTGTTTAGCCTGTTTCTGCAGGGTCAGTGGAATAAAACAAAGCAGGATTACCTCTCCTCTTCTCTTCTCTCCCCCCCCCCCTTCTTTTCTTTCTTTTATATATATTTGACATTCTTAAAGTTAGTATTTACTTATGGTTATATTAAAATTGGAAAATTCTAGGTCTCTAAGGGCGATTATTAAAAATCCTATATATCTCCTTGACATTGCACAACCAGAATAATAGGTGATCCTATTATGACGCAAACTTTATATATACTGCCGTGTTTGGTATCGCTCATGCTCTTATTATTGCATTTGTACCTTGTACCTTTTTCTGAAGACCTAATAAAATTTATTATTAAAAAAAAAAAAAAAAGCAGGATTGAGACAGATATTGCGCAGATCTTTGTCTATTGATTATTGTAGTTCAGGAGAACAAATAAGGAACTACATTTTGAATTCCAATTGTGCAATCATTACAGATTCCAAGATAGAGATGTGTACATGGGGAGGAGCTACATGGTCTCTTATTATGTGGAATCACTGCTGAACCCACATTCTAGCAGGCAGTGAGGAACACAAGGGAACAACCGAGCAGATACTGCAGTATGTGGACCTTGGTGGCCTCTGTATTCTGCCTGGTGACTGCTCTCAATCACGCTGATGACACCTGCCCAGGTAAGTCGTATGCTATGGATTACTCACGTGTCAAAGTTTTCTGTTAGAGCCACTACAATGTCTGACAGTGATATTTGTAATTTATCCTTTGTTGATTTGGTTTCTGAAGACTGACGGTTGATTCTGGCTATTGAGGCCGATTATCAGGGATTTCACCAGAAATTACATTCTTATTTCTTATTTTACCGAAGCAATTTTTATATTAGATGTTCCATACCTCCCAACTTTCTTATGTTCAGAAGAGGGAGTGCCGAAAAGGGGGCATATCATATGCAAATTAGGGCATGGCATATGCAAATGCAGGCATAATCTGGCCGCGCCCCCATTTTGATACCCTCAGCGTCTATTCCATCAGGCTGGGGGGACTCCCAACTGACCCACCCCTGCCGCGGGACACTGCCGGCCCCGGTCGGGGGGCGGGACCGTGCCCCCAAAAAACTAGATGGTCCCATGATAAAGAGGACAGTTGTGAGGTATGGTGTTCTGTACAATGGGTGTAATTCAATAGAGTTCTAAAAAGCAAACTCTCTCTCTAATGGACAAAACCATGCTGTGCTGCTGGTGGGGCAGATGTACCATGTGCAGAGACAGATAGATTTGGGTGTAGTGTGTTCAAATTGAAATCTAAATTGCAATGTCAAAAATAAAGCAGCCAGTATTTACCCAGCACAGAAACAAAATAACTTATTTAAATGTGTATACAATGGCCGATATAACAATCATTCAATTGAACAGCCAATATATTTATGGAACATTGGCTGGTGTGTACCAGCAATTGTGCTGTGTGTATGGGTGATCTCACAGCCGGTGAGAATGGGCAGAGGCATGCATCCCATAGCCCCCCTCCCAGTTACTAGTTGCGGCCCTGACCATGGTCATTTGAACCTGTTGTCTTTAAGCACCGCTGACCTTTAACATGCCAACATTTTAACTATATTGACCTTTTGTACCTGTCAAACCATCTGGGACCGACCTACCCTGATACTGAAGCTATTATGCCAAGCTCTGTAAACCATAGAACATTGTATAAGGGAAAGGACTGCTTCTTTGAACAAATAAGGGGGGTTATTCTGGTTGAGTCTACCAAACCCTGCCTTGCGAATGGTGGCCTGGCTGCCACCCATTCTCAGCGTGTGTTCGCTCGCACTGGCTGCGAATGGATGTTTTACATAAACATCCATTTGAGATAAAGGAGGTTCTGAGGACCTGTGCTCAGTATACAAAATCCTTCTTTTTACGCACGGGGCGATTTTGTACAATATCGCGGGAAATATGGTCGCTAAGCGACCACATTGCCCATGATGGGAGTGCGCGCTCCCGTTTTTACCCCTGTAGTGATCGCTGGTCGCAGGAACATGCTCCTGCGACCAGCTGATTACCACTGCCGGCCTCCCCCCGGCAGTTTCTTTTTCATCAGCGACCATCTCTGGTCGCTGATGAAAAGGAGAAACTGAGCAATATATTGTTCAGCCATATATTGCTCAGCCATATATGGCTGAGCAATATATCTCCCCCGTGTTTACGGGGCTTTAGATGGACAAAACCATATGCACTGCAGGGGGGGGGGGGGGGGGTGTAAAATGTGCAGAGAGAATTAAAGCGTAGGTTGAACTCGATGGACGCAAGTCTTTATTCAGCCTTATCTACTATGTAACTATGTAGAATTAGATTTGGGTGAGTTTGGGTTTTGTTTCTGTGCAGGGAAAATACTGACTGCTTTATTTTTACACTGTAATATAGATCTCACTTTGAAGTAAAACCCCACCCAAATCTAATTCTCTCTGCACAAGTAACATCTGCCCCACCTGCAGTGCAAATGGTTTTGTCCATCTAATAAGCTGTGTACACACGGGGCGATATTTAGCACATATCGCTGGCAATATGGTCACTGAGCGATCACATTGCCAGTGATTTCATGTGCTATGGGCGATAAATCGGCAGGAGCACGCTCCCGTGGCCAGCCCTGCAATGGTCGCTGGTCGCAGGGTCGCAGGAGCATGCTCCTGCGACCAGCGCTTTCCCCAGCAGTCAGCTGTTTCCCCCAGGCAGTGTCTCCTTCTCATCAGCGATCATCTCTGGTCGCTGATAAGAAGGAGACACTGAGCAATATATTGCTTGAATATAGGACACTGAGCAATATATTGCTGCCACAAGGTGAATAATTATCAACATATATCAGGGTTGCCGACCCTCCCGGAATTCCCAGGAGTCTCCCGAAAATCAGGTCCCCCTCCCGGCCCCCCGGAAGGGTGGGCAACCCTCCCGGAATCTGGGGGACCCCCCTGAACCCACCGAATCGCGGCATGTAAATGCCGCAATCCGTGGGTCTCAGAGGAGGGGGCGGAGCTAAAATGGCACAATCGCGTCATTTTAGCTCCGCCCCCTCCATGGATATCAGTAATTTCTACTATTTTCCGTAGTGGGGGCGGGGCTTAATGACATCACCGTCAAGCCCCGCCCCGAACGGGTAAGCATTAAAAAGTCGGACTGAAGAGGCGCAGAGATGTTTCATCTTCCGCGCCTCTTCTCAGAATGATTCCATTGGCCGCCTAGCGGCCAATTAGGAGCCGAGAAAGTCGGCTCCTGATTGGCCGCTAGGCGGCCAATAGAATCATCCAGAGGAAAGGCGCGGAAGATGAAAATCTCTGCGCCTCTCCAGTCCGAGAGCGGGTACCACAGCAGCTGGGAGCAGCGCGTCTGCCGGAGAGGATGCCGATGTCGTCGCCGGGGACCAGGTGAGTAGGATTTCCTTCCTCAGGTACCCCTGTGGACTTCATCGGATCCTGGACCCCGGACCAGCCCCGGAACCAGGACCAAGGCCCCGGAACCGGACTCTTCAGCCCTGGAGCCCCGGAACCCCAGGACCAGCCCCGGAACCAGGACCAAGGCCCCGGAACCGGACTCTTCAGCCCTGGAGCCCCGGAGCCAGGATCCAGGGACCGACCTACGGGCTCAAGTTAGGTAAGTATCAGTGTGTGTGTTATGTGTGTATTAAACTTTTATTTTTCTGGGTGTCAGTGTGTTTTATTTAACTATTTTTTGTACTGTAGAACTACAAGTGCCAGCGGGCCCTTTAATGACCCGCATGCTGGGATTTGTGGTTCTCCAAGTCCCAGCATGCGGGGTAGGCTTGCTGGGACTCATAGTTCGACAGTAGAAAACAATAGTTTATCTTCTTTTTTTTACACTTTACATCAGCCCGATGCCCACCGCCCAGGGGCATCGGGGACAGCCCCGGACTTTCAGCATGGGCTGGTAAGTCCTGGAGGGGGGGGGACCCCTTCATTGGGGGGGTCCCCACTTCCCCAGGACCCCTGCCCATGCTGACCAGCCACGGGGATAATGCTTTGGCCGTGGGACCTTATATAATAAGTGTCCCCCGGCTGTGGCATTACCCTGCTGGCTGGTTGGGTCCGGTGCTGGTTCTTAAAATACGGGGGACCCCTAGTCATTTTGTCCCCCGTATTTTGGGAACCAGCGCCGGACCTTGAGCCTGGTGCTGGTTTCATTAAATCAAGGGGACCCCTATTTGTCGGGGACCCTGATTTTATGTCACCAGCACCGGCTCAATGAGCCCTGGGCTGGTTATGCGGGGGCGGGGGACCCCGCGCTCGTTTTTTTTTTTTAAATTTGCGCTTTCCTGCAAACGTGCGATTTTCAGACATGAAAATCGCACATTTTCAGGACTAAAGACATCGCACCACCTCGCACCTATTCACACTATTTGCCCCGTTTTTCGCATCTCATTAAATATGCGAAAAACGGGCCAATCTTGCGATTTGCAAAAGTGCGAAGTGGTGCGATAAAAAAAAAGCGATTTTATCTCATCACATAGAATGTCACCAGTATTGTTTTTACTGAGCACAGGTCCTCAGAACCTTCTTTGTCTCATATTACTACCTTCAGAAGGCGGTCCCCCTCTCCTGAGACCAGCAGCTTGTGTACACCATTCCCCCATTGGGTTAGCTCCACCTCACCTCCTTTTCCAATAAACATCCATTGCCAAATGATGTGGAAGGCACACGCACATTAGACTGCATTAGACTGAAGAAGTTCAGATGAGCTGTATGGATCCATGTGTATAATGACTGGTATCTACTTACTGTAAGTTCTTTTGTTAAGTAACAGTGATGTCATCTTCGGAGAGGTGATTTGTGAGTAATGACTGTCCTCGTTATCTGCTCGCTATGTACATTACACTTCTCTATAATCTTGGTTTGCAGATGTAAAGCTTGTGGGGATTGGAGAATCCGATAAGTTGGCCATTCTTCGAGGATGCCCTGGGCTACCTGGATCTCCTGGGCAAAAAGGAGAAACTGGTCCATCTGGAGAGAAAGGTGGTAGAATGTGCTTTATGCATTCAATACACTTAATAGGCAATCTCTTATAAATTTAGCCAGATCTGTCACTCATCCCCTGTGTATATAACGCTCCCACCCCCCCGCACCCCCCTCCTGCGATTTGCAGACCCCATCCCGCAATTTGGGCCCCCCCGTGACCCCCCCTCCCATGATTCGCGGCACCCCCGCGATTCACGGCACCCCATCCCACGATTCGCCACACCCCCTCCTGTGATTCGCTGCGCTCCCCTCCTGCGATTTGCAAACCCCCTCCCGTGATTCACGGCACCCCCTCCTGTGATTTGTGCCCCCCCGCGACCCCTCCTCCCGCGATTCCCGCACCCTCCAACGATTCTAGCCCCCCTGCGCCCCCCCTCCCGCGATTCGTGCCCCACCCCAGAATTTGCGGACCCCCTCCCTCGATTCACGGCACCCCCCGCGGCCCCCCCGTGCCCCCCTCCCGCGATTTGCGGACCCTCTCCCGCGATTCATGGACCCCCTGGCACCTCCTGCGACCCCCAGTGACACCCCCCGCGATTCACACACCCCCTCACGCACCCCCTCCCGCGATTTGCAGACCCCCTCCCGCGATTCGCGGACTCCCCTCCCATGATTCACGCCCTCCCCACCTCCCGCGATTCACGGCACCCTCCGCACCCCGCATATCCGAGCAAGTGCCACAGAATAGGGGTCGATATATTTTGTTGACATTGATAATATGTCAATGATAATATGAAATGTTTACATGGTTACAAAGTTAACAAGCAGGAACACAGATAATGACCATGTTTATATTAATCATGTCAACACTTATGGAACATTGACACGATATGAATGTTAATAACACATTCCTTGTGGTTTGGTGGTGACTTACCTGCTTAGGTAAGCCACCGATGGCTAAAGTGGGTCTTTGTGGACTTGCGGTCAACTGACATTGACTTCTGGCTGATTTTTTGTCTGTTCCAGTGATGAGCATTGGTCACCTCTAACCTTACCCTAGTGCTTAACAATTAATTGTTAAATAAATAAAGCTCAGTCGGCACTCCCTTATAAAGTATGCTATTGTATTGTAGTTTTATTCCTCTTATCTTCTAATTTCATTGCATGTATTTGGTTATCAACAGGAACAGAAGGTTCTCCTGGTTTAAAAGGACAAAAAGGTGAGTTTCCTGTCCCATTACTGTTATTTCCTGTAGCATCTTCTGTAACCTATAAAAAAACTATTCCAAAGTGTAGTCAGTGATCAAGAATGAAATTATTAATTACAGAACCATCAAGCATTTGCATACACCTCTGCGCGCATGCGGCCAAACGGAAGAGTAATGATCCCCCCCCCCCCCCCCTTCTATAAAAAAAGTCAGTCTTGACTGGGGTTTTTTTCCGGCTACTGTCTGCAGAATTAGGGGTGGGCGCCGACATCAGTTGCCCGCCCCAAGCAGGCATCAACACTTCTGCATTCGAAGGGGTACAAAAAGAGGTGCAAGATGGAATTGTCCTTGGGCCCGCCTAACCTTATGTTGTATTAAAAGGACAATTTTGCAAACCATTTCAGTGACCGGGTCTGCCAGAACTGTGGCTGAAATAATGGGTTAATTTGGACCCCCACAAAAAAAAGGTGGTCTAAGTCCAGGGGTGTTGTTAAGTTTGCTGTATAAGTATGGGGGTGCCCAGTTTGCTGCTTAAGTCCAGGGGTGCTGCTAAGTCTTCTGTATAGGTCTAGGGGTGCTTTGTATTGATAGAAACTCAGGACAAACAAAAGTCCAGAAGGCATGCAAAATCCAAGAAGCTAAAATGAATAACCCAGAAAAATGTTACCTATCTGATGAGAAACATAAAATTGGCAATATGCCATTTACAACAGGAAGTGGCAAGGAAAGGAAAAGGTCTTAGTTCATGTTTATGACATGGTTCAAGCCCTCCTTCCACTCAAAAAAAAAAATATATATATATATTTAAAGCACAGGAACTAACTGTCCATTCAGGGATATCACAAATCCCCAGGGAGAGTTCAAGTATGTCGTGGTTGCGATGTCTAGGCCTGACCCTACCAATACTGTTTGGGAACAGAAGGCTCCTTCCACCATTTGCATATGCTCTGCAAGTATTGGGAGGAGCAATGCCAGTCAACATGCTGAAATTGAGACTGAGGATGTCACTGTACAAGTACACCAGGATGAGGAGGATATTGGTGTAGCTGGCACTAATGAGAATGTTGATGGTGAGGATGCTGATGATGGGGATGTACAGATGGGGCAGGCCTCTTCCTTGCTGGCGAATCGCCAGAACGTCAGCGCTGGCGATCCGCCAGCATCCTGCCTCACCATCTGACTGAGACGCGTGTGCGTCTCACGCACGTCTCAATCTCCGTTGGCGGGGCGACGGGAACCCTGTCCGTCTCCGCCTCAGGGAGACGGACAGGGTTAGGGGGGGTGCGGGTAGGCGGTGGGGACCCCGGGTTACCGCCGACATGCCCAGTGTACAAGCTACTTCTACCACATTTACTGTATGTGTGGATCTGAGAGTAGCTGCTCGGAGAAAGAGACAGGAGCCTTACAGTGAAGTGGGAGAGTGTAAGCTTAGAAAGTGCAGTACTGTTTCTATTATGCTTGTGTATTTATTTATTATATGTTTAACCTTTTCCTGACCACTTATATTATTTGAATGTTTGAAATAGCCTATACTATAGACCAGTGGTTCCCAAACTTTTGTGAATCACGGCACCCTAGAGCATCAGAATTTTTTTCATGGCACCCCTAGGCCAAAAGTTTTTTATTGACACATTTTGAAAAAAATATTAAATAACTAATTTGTGTTTATATGTTGTGTTTAATTTTGTGGTAAGGGACAGGATTCGCTTCTGTTTGTCTACATAAATTATGATTGGAAGCCACAAGCACTGGTTTTGCCTATTACTTTGTCCATAAATAATTTGAGTTGGTCCTGTACCACCAACCCAGGGCACCCCAGCAAGTGTCCTGAGGCACCCCAGGGTGCATAGGCACACAGTTTGGGAACCACTGTTACCGTACCGTTAAATGTTAATTCTGTATTCCATAAAGTGTCCAGCGTATAAAAAGACCAATTTTCAGGGCTGTTACCGCTCCCCCATACTCCCGTAGTTACTGGGAGATTTTGGATTACATTTGAAAAACCCCCTCTAAAAATCCTGCGTTTGCCACCGCCCTAGAAGACATGACACAAAATGGGGTGATTGCAGTGTAGAGTAAAGAAGAGATTATGTCTTTCCAAAAATAAAGCAACAGTGGAGATAGATGCTGCCCATGGGATGAGAAAGCCCATTGTCATGCCTGGACAATACCGAAATCCAGACTACAACTGTGAAGCCATACAGTATGCAGCCTTTGTAAAAGCCATAGTAAGCAGGGGTAAGGACTTCAACCACCTAGAAAGTATCACCCTCCCTCATACGTGACTTTGCAGTACAGTCATCAAAATGTCAAAGTTATTGTCAAGTTCAGAAACTTTGGCTTAAAGCATAATCAGTCAAGCGACACCTAGCTCCCTCTCCCTGCAATCCTCACCACCAACACCCTTATCGTCAATTGCCTCCTCAATCAGAATCGTAAGTAGTCCTGTAGGCAATGTCATAGGCATGACTAACTCATAGTGACATAGTTTGTGAGGTTGAAAAAGATATCAGTCCATCAAGTTCAACCTATCTTTAAATTATACTATGTGCAAGGAACAAGGGACATGAAGTATGACAGCAGTCACCCTGTTGCAAAAGCAGATTACTGAGACCAGAGCAACTATGCTGGTGTTAGACGTGTGTCCAATATCTGCCATTAGTGCAGTGGAATTGACACAGTTGATTGACATACTGTGTCCCCACTCTAGATTCCACTTCACAAGACAAGCAATTCAAATGCCATACAAGGACATTCTGAAAAATAGTCATTTTCAACAGGCAATAGTCATCCTCACTCAGAAATGCCTTTGTACACACTGTTCACTTAGCCACCGACATGTGGCCAAGTGGAACAGGGCAAACTAAGGACTACATGACTGTGACGGCCCACCAGCAACAGCAGCAGCATCTCACAAACATCAACTTATTCCTAGGCAGATTATGCTGGGTTTCACTGGTTTCAGTAAGAGGAGAAAGCTGACAAACTTTTAGAAAATCTGAGGGACATCATTGCACAATGGCTTACCCCCACTTGGAATGTTGTGGGGATATGTCATTTTTATTTATTTTTATGCATTTAAGAAAATTTGTACATTTACATCAGTCACTACTCCAGTGGAGCTTATTATCTATATTCGCTTACCACACATGTATTGAACATAAACACATTAATTGTAAGGATCATTTATTTTGGGGGTCAAGTAATTGCCCAGTATATTTTTGGATTGTGGGAGAAAACCGGAGTACCTAGAGGGAAAACCCTTGCAAGCACAGAGAGAATATACAAACTCTACAAAGTTAGGGCCATGATAAGAATTGAACCCATGACCTCAGTAATGTGACAACATCTCCTTCTTTATTTTCCCTGGCAGCTTCCGGAGAAAAGTAAATTTTCCAAACACACCCACTACAATTACGAACGTGTCTACTGTCACTGCATATGATTAGGGTTTTTTCAATGACAGCATCCAAGTAGGCATGTCAGACAGTCCATGTGCAGCTTATTCCGTTGTGCTTTACAACAGGAAAAAGAGACAATTGGCAGGAAAAAGAGACAATTTTTGAGTTGGCCCTTGCACAAACTGACTTTGTTTTACTTCAGTGTGTCTTCATTGCAATTAAATTTCTGGTACAGCAACCCTGTCCCAGAGTACCCAGATCATACCTCATTGTGCCTTTATTGCAATTTTACTTTTAGTACAGCACCCCTGTACAGCTCCCCTGTCCCACAGTACCCAGATCATACTCCAGTGTGTCTTCATTGCAATTTAATATTTGGTACAGCACCCTTGTACAGATTGGGACATCACCCCTGTACAGCAGCACCCCTTTACAGCACACAGGACAGCCCCCCCCCCAGTACAGCAAAGGAGGACAGCAGTACCCAATTATTTGTCAGACTGGCAGCACGCAATTATTGAGCAGACAGGTAGTACCTCATTACATGGCAGACAGGCAGGGCTGCCGAGAAGGGGGGGGGGGGCGGGTACTAATTACCCAGGCCCAGGCTGGCTGGAGGGGCCCAGTGGGAGCCCTGGTCTGACCCCCCCCCCCCTTTCTCCCTTACAGCATGTACTGTGCTGACAGCAGGCTCATCATGAGGGTCTCACTGACAACATGAGAGCTCATGCTGAGCCTGCTGTCAGCACAGCACATGCTGTAGGTGTGCTGCTGCTGAGGGATGACAATAGCATTCCCCCCTCGTCTTTCAGTGTTTTTTCACCCCTTAAACGTTTTGGGGGCGTGGCCAAATTGCAGGAGGTGGCCACACCTCACGCTATCAGGCCACACCCCCAACATTTTACAGAGGCCTGGCATACCTCTCGGCGTCCCTGCAGACAGGCAGCATCATAGATCACAGGTAACACCCAATTATAGGGCAGACAAGGCATCCCTGGACTGAGCTGAGCAGAGCAGACAGGGTACCATAGAGTATGACAGCAAGGACCCATCCGACGCCATTACCCACAGGTGCACACTCTCCTATGCTAGAGTTAAGATGGCATCGATTGGCGGGGACTTAAATAGGATCCAAAACCCGTTAGAATCTGACAGCAGG
Source organism: Crinia signifera (assembly GCF_055691185.1). Classification (NCBI taxonomy): domain Eukaryota; kingdom Metazoa; phylum Chordata; class Amphibia; order Anura; family Myobatrachidae; genus Crinia; species Crinia signifera. Next base: position 42,673,110 of record NC_139224.1, on the reverse strand, counting down.
ATTATGACGTTTTGCCTTGTTCTGGGATTCGAGTCTGGCGGGAAATAACTGTGTTGCGATTGGATCCCGCCTCGGATCGTGAAGTTTGTCAAAATTACTGATCACTACGTAGTTTCAGTTTTACAGGAAGCCAGCATTTCTGGCCAGAAACCTTCCGTGTTTTGGGTGTGTTTGAAAAAAACAAAGATGTATCCAGGCATTTTAGCGGAGAGTCTGTAACGTCAGCGCGAACTACTTCCAGCCCATTTCAGTCACAGATTGGTGGCAGCCTTATGGTGTGTACACATGGTGAGATTCCTTTGCTATTCAACTTCAGATTTGATTGCAATGGAATCTTTGCTAACTCTGTACTATTTACATACAATTCATGCTATCTACATTCAATCTTCACTATATAGTCATTGCTGCACTGTCTAGTTGGCTTTTCGAATTCAGTTGGTCCAGAGCACGCATCGAATCGAAGCTTAAAAACATGTTCTATCTCCATTCAATGTGTACATAGGGCAAGTTGTACCCTATGTACACACCATCAGACCTACACTACTCACATTAGCACAGACGAAAAAGATGCTTTGATGTTCTAGGAATTGCGAATGGATTTGCGAGTGGATTGCGGTTATCATTCCATTCACAATTCAATCTCAAATTTTCACAGAATATTTCTCTTTCTCTTTAAATAGTATTTTACATTGTGCATGCCCTACTAATTGATAATTTTACCCTTTAGGAGATAAAGGGGATGCAAGCACCACAGACACAGCTTATGGTAAGTGAGAGTCTTATATTCAGGCATCATATAACTACAGCAGAGCAGTGGTCGAAGTGGAAATTGGGGGTATGGAAATTTTGAAGTGGGGGTATGGAAAAGTAAAGAGTGAATATAGTGCGCACCTTCGGACACCCCCCTGTCCATCAACGTCCCCTGCCAGACTGCCCCGTTGTACAGGGGTATTACAAAAGCACAATATGCGCTGCTGAGTGATCAGAGAGCATCCTGAGGGGGAAAAAAAAGTTGTTTTTTTTATCTTCAGATTAAAGTGGCGGTATGGCATACCCCCGTATACCGCCCCACTTCGACCACTGCAGCAGAGTATGAAGACTAAAGTAAGAGCGGGAGAAGGACAGCCAAAAATTAAATCTGAGCCCCACAGTGCAATCTTTGGTTAAATCAATGTTTTTGTCAAAATGTTCAGTCTCTTACTTTGTGCGAAGACAATACAGAAGTGGACTTTCCAAACTTCCTGAGGCGCAATCAGTCGAGATGTTTTTTCTGGCCGTCAATATTTCAAAAGGTCTTTCTGTTATATTTCCGATAGTTCTCGAGAAATAAATCAGAGAAGAAAAGACCACCAATTAGATATAAAACAGTTAGAAGGAATTCAGAAGGATTCTGCTACTGGAGTGAAGCCGGAGTACATAGATGGGCGTACCCTACTCACAGCGTGAATGGCACTGTATGTGCACGTAGTGTGTACTTGTTCCGTCGGTCGTTACTCTATAGCCTACTTCTTGACTCCAGATGATGTGTGTACCATAAAAATAAAAAATGAACAACAATATGTGACTCCGTTTTACTTATTCCGTGTTATTATTAATCCTTGTGATAAATAATGGAAAAAGTCTCATCTAGGAGCACCTCACTCACTCAAAATAAGGGGGAGGTACACACATAAAGGTTTCTTTTCCCTTCTGGTGAAGCCAAATATATGCAAATGTATAGTGACAGAACAAATCAATGGGCGTACCCCACTCACGGTAAAAATGGTGGAGTATGTGCCCGTAGCAGGTTCTTTGCCTTTGTGTCCTTTCAGGTGTTTGTCGTGTTCAGGATTACTCCATCCAGAATGTGTATAAATAAACAAACAAAACAAACAGTGTGTAGTCTCGTCACAACTTATATCATATCTAACCTAGATTAATATAGGGATATCTTCTACACCAAACGGTGTAGGGATAAGAGTACAAAATCGTACCGAGACTCCACCATTTTTACCGTGAGTGGGGTACGCCCATTGATTTGTTCTGTCACTACATATTTGCATATATTTGGCTTCACCAGAAGGGAAAAGAAACCTTTATGTGTGTACCTCCCCCTTATTTTGAGTGAGTGAGGTGTGCCTAGATGAGACTTTTTCCATTATTTATCACAAGTATTAATAATAACACGGAATAAGTAAAACGGAGTCACATATTGATGTTAATTTTTTATTTTTATGGTACACACATCATCTGGAGTCAAGAAGGAGGCTATAGAGTAACGACCGACGGAATAAGTACACGCTACGTGCACATACAGTGCCATTCACGCTGTGAGTAGGGTACGCCCATCTATGTTCTCCGGCTTCACTCCAGTTGCAGAATCCTTCTGAATTCCTTCTCACTATTTTATATCTAATTGGTGGTATTTTCTTCTCTGATTTATTTCTCGAGAACCATCGGAAATATAACAGAAAGACCTTTTGAAATATTGACGGGCAGAAAAACAACTCGACTGATTGCGCCTCAGGAAGTTTGGAAAGTCCACTTCTGTATTGTCTTTGTTATTGTTTTACTTATTGGGTGATAACTTAGGACAAGTACGAACCAGAGGCAGCAGTGCGCCAAGGAAGGGTCATATCCTATATCTGTTTTTGCATACTGTCTTACTTTATGCGATCATCCCCAAATCTGACATTAGTCCTGTACTGTATGCCTTCCCTGTCCTGTCTTATCTGTACTCTCTTTCAGCTGCTCGAAACTGCAAGGAGCTGCGGAACCTGGGCTCTCTCCTCAGTGGGTGGTACAAAATATACCCAGATGGTGTAAAGCCTCTAACAGTCTTGTGTGACATGGACACAGATGGCGGAGGATGGATTGTAAGTGACAACAGACCTATAACCCTTTTGTAATGAAATGTCCCCTCTAATATCTCTACTTACGGTATGTACAAAACAGTATTTATTAAATATAGTTTATTACATGCATACATGACAGTCACCTGCTATCGCTATCTTATTTCCATTAAAACACAATGGGACATTTATGAAAACAGGTCTATTAATCTGTTATAGAAAAGATGTCTATAACAACCTATAAAAAATATATATAACTAGACATTTCTGCCCCCCATAGTAAAATAAAGGGCCATATATATATATATATGTTAGGTGTCGCGCAGCCTTTGGCCAGCCGGACAGTCGAAGGCTGCAGGGAGTGGATCAGAGTCTGCATCCGGGCCGTCCCTAGGAGACAGTCCCCGAGAGGAAGTGCTGGGTCTGTTGCCTGGCAATGATTTCCACTGGCCGGGGACGCTGAGACGCTTAGCACATCAGGAGAGAAGGTCAGCTTTCTGATTGGGCAGACCAGGTTTTAACTCTCTGGCCACCTTCTACATGGCGCTGGTTATTTTTTGTTGCAGCCCTTTTTTGCCTGTGTCCCTGGTCTCTTGCTGTCTGCTGCTGGTTCTGGGGTCCTGTTCATGTCCTGTACCCTTGGTACTGACTCTTGGTTCCCCCAGACCTTGTCTGAACATATTTAGCATTTTCTCTGCTGTCACTTAAGCAGTGTGTATCTGTGTATAGTTAAATTGTCTCTCTTGCATACATTTAGATTACCATCAGCACTGCGTGGGTAGTTTTCTTTTCTTAAATATCCTTAATATCTTCTTGCATTATTGAATCCATGGTCCTAGCTTTAAGGTATTGTTTATATGTTTAACACCTTCATGCATTGTTGCATTTACGATAGTTTGGTAGGAAACCATATCACTATTTCCTGCTTCACTACCTTCCTGAATAGATCTGCTTAGTGGTCACCTGTCTAGTAAAACTTGAATGTTGGACTGCTGGAGGATCCCCTCTCCTGGAGGACAGCTGTGCCACATTTTGTTTTATTTCCCATTTTTACAAGTTTTAGTTTTAGTCTTTCTCTTGTCTGCTCTGGAGGTGTTGGGTACCTTGTCTCGATGTAAGGCCTGGTGGCACTGGAGTTGGGGCAGACCTAATTTGTCCTTTCAAACGTGGCTATTATAGGTGCCTATAATCTCTGGACGGATAAACAGAGTTAGGGTTGGGATTGTGGTCTGTCCTCACCGGTAACCTTTGCTTGGGATTCTCCTAGAGTCATACACATGGGGTTTTGACAGTGAAGGTATGACGCCTTAAACTGGAGGCCCCACAACAGCTGCAAGTCCTGGTTCATAGTTGTATACTATGGTGGTGTTTTCACAATGAGTCATTTTTTGTAGACTTTGGTTTCTGCAGTGATTGATATTAGATTATGGTCACAGCAAGGGTTCATTTGTGTGTGATTGACAGGAAATGGAGGTAAGAAAAATTCAAGCTAGTTGGGACCATTTTCAGAGCACTTAACAGCCATTGTATCTCAGTTGTGATGGCCAAAGATTTACTTGAGGAGCCGTATTTTGGATCTGTGTTAAATTTGGAGCACTGTTGTAATTTTCCTTTTTGGCCAAAATGGAGGGTCCTGGTCTTCATAAAAATCTCAATGACTGTTTCCTTACCATATTTTTATACATCTGTGAGTCCAAAATCACGTTTGGCAGCTTAAGCGCTCAGCTATGAATCTAGCCCATAATCCTTTACAGTGGACAGAACGTATCAATGTAAAAAAATGTTTAAAAAATGCATTTTTCCACAATACACAAGGTTCCACCTATGTATTAAAAAGTTCTGCAGAGATATCTGCTGATTACAGCAAGAAAAGTAACTTTCCAGAGCTTGTGCCTGGTAGACTGACTATAGAAACCTATAGTTTTCCTACAGAAGTTTATGGCTTTTTTTACACAAAGTGGCCTAGAGAGGGATCCTTACATATTGGACTGATGGCCTTGCATGAGCATTCTTTCATCTGGGTCATAAACACATGTGACAGATGGGTATCACAGATATTTCATGAGTTGAAGAAAAATAAAGAATACAGTGGACATTCCTGTATTGAAGTAGCTTAAAATGTCCGTTAATAATCACATTACAAATGCGGTCATTAAAAAATCTCTCCCTTAATAAGGAATGTTCTTGATCCATCTAACCTCTGCTATCAACTAGTTGATGTTTCCTGTAAATGCTGCTATCATGATTCACAAATTATTTAACTTTTTGTTTGGGCTGACAGCGGCGAAACCGGAACTGCCCAGACTGGTGTCAGTGAACACGTGCGATTTCTAGTCATCTCCTGTAACCGCCCCGGCTGTAAGGGCGAATTGGGTCCGCCCAGACTCCGTTGCAGTCAGGTCTTACGGGAGACAACGTGTTCACTGAGGCAGACCGGGAGCGAGAGGAAACCTATCTAACCCAATTTGGGCAGGCCGGAACCACCTTGGAAGGCCAAAGGAGAAGGTACAATACCAGACTTTGTAGGGTACTAAGGTGGGACCACTTGCTGATAATATACACTGTGTGGGAGTGTACCTAAATGCAACAATGCACAACGGTGGTAAATAAGTTAAATGCAAGTGTAACAATACACAATGGTGGAATATAAGTAAATGTAAGTGTAATAATACACAACGGAGGAATATAAGTAAATGTAAGTGCAACAGCAATACAGAATAAACTGCAGGAGAACCCCTGACTTATCTGGGAGATGGTATCCACAGAGGAAAGTCAGAGATCAGCAGCGCTGACAGGCAGGACTCCAGACAAGGCACAGGATTGCTGGCACGATGATACTGCAATGCTGGATACACGGTACAACTGGCACTCTGGTAGCAGGGATAAGAACCAGGAACCGGGAACACTCTGAGACAAGGCTGAATACAGAACTATAACCGGCGCCATGGTCCTGGAGAAGGCCCCTTAAAAAGCAGTCACCCCGCCTACATGCGTGGGTGACGTAATAGCTAACAGCTGTGCCGACCGTAATCAGAATGGAAGCTCGTGGCGTTGCTTAGCAACGTCCCCAACTCTTCCCTGTGCTGCTACACCCTGAGCGTCGGAAGTTCGGGTCGTTGCCTAGCAACGTCCCGACACTTCCGCCCAGCCCAGCCTGACGATCGCCGAAGACGCTGCTGTCCCTGCTCCCGCAGCGCCGGACCTGACAGGAGAGCAGGGGCACAGTGATGCCTCCCCCGGCGCCTGACACTTATTATGATAAGAAGCACAGATACAACAAATTAATTCTCAGAGTAAGACGTGAATAATACCTCAGTCACCAGTTCCTTATGTAACATAAGGACATAAGATTTAACAAGATTTAACAATAATAATTAGATGCAGGAAAAATGGACAGAACCAAGACTTGAACACTGTGCTAGCCTGGCCATCTAACAGGTCAGAGTAATACTATACATACACAGGGACAGAGTCATAAATTATATAATTGCAGACATTAGGTTACACATGTCAGTCGCCTATAGGTCAAGCGATCAGGACCTTCCAAATCCACTGTAGTTAATTTGTTAGAATCAGGATCCTCCTATACAAGGGTAAAGCTGCGTTCACACTGAACCAGAGGTGCCGATTTATGTTTTTGCGGGTGGGTGCTCAATGAGTGAAACACAGCTGGGGGTTCATTCATGGGTCCTGAGATGGTTATTAGGGGAAAGAAGGCCGCTGCCTACCTACTGTATCTCTGTTGCCGTGATGGTGCTCCATCCCAGATGTGTGTGTGGCCAATGAGCTGCTGGGGCTGGCTGGTGCGACTCTGGCAGTCCATCTCTGTGTGTCGTGTCTACGCAGGCAGTTCTCTGAGTGGGGACAGGTCCACAGAGCTGCGTGAGATCATGACGTGACGCGTGGCAGACCAGCAATGCACCCTTGGGAATGCAGCCTCCTTGTGTGAGGGCTAGAGCTGGATTTTCTGGGACCTATACACAGGGCCCTTGGTACCCGCTGGAACCATCCATGGGTGTTTACCATTTTACATGGGTGCTCGGGCCCCAGGAGCACCCACGGAATCAGTGCCTATGCACTGAGCGATAAGCTGTCTGTTTGGGCAGTTGCCAACATCATGGTATACACTCGGTGTGTGCGCTAATGAGGTCGTATGCAACGATATCGGGTTTGATGTGCTGCACATCACACCTAGTAAAATTGCTAGCAATTTGGTGCCTATAGTGCACATAAGATTTCTGAAATCTTATGTGCAGTCCTTCCGACCTCCAGACTCGATCGGGTTGGATGGGATGTCAAACACATGCAATTTGGGCTGATTTCTCGGCCCAATCCATTGGGATTGGGTGACATCGACCCAGATCTGAAAGATTTGAGAGTACAGATGGGGCTGGGCTCTTCTTTGCTGCCGAATCGCCAGAACGTCACCACTGGCGATCCGCCAGCAGCCCGGCTCGCCATCTGACTGCGACGCGCGTGCGTCTCACATGCACGCGCGTCTCAATCTCCGTCGGCAGGACAAGGGGAACCCTGTCCGTCTCTGCTTCAGGGACACGGACAGGGTTAGGGGGGGTGCGGGCAGGCGGCGGGGACCCCGGGTGACCGCCGACAAGCCGGCGGTGACCCGGGGGAAGCGCTGGAAGCGGCACGCTCGCGCCTCTCGTGCGCGCGCGTCCCCTTCTCGCTATACAGATGGCGGCTGGCGGGGGATGGCGGCTGGCGTCGCCATTGCCACCCCCCATGCCTCATCTGTATGTGCACCTTAGGACAGCCGACTTGTAATTCGACTTGGAATTCAACATTAGTTCTAGTAGATACTGTACAAGAGAATGGTCATTGTTACACAGTAGAATTTAGGATAAGAACTAATGGATTTAGCACAGACACAGACAATGTGAATTATTTACTAACCAATGTTACATGTAGAATAGTGACAGGCAATAAGCAATGTTTGACATCTCAAGATTATGAATGATTGTAATTGAGCAACTCATTGTCCTCACACCTCTTTGATGAATGGAAGCCCTGCCATTAGTAATGCCCACACATACCCTATTGTACATTGAGTCTCTATGGGATTACAATCATACTAATACAACAGGCGTTGCTCTTCCATTTTGCTGTTAGAAAGGATTGGCGGTAACATGGGGTCGCTAGTCTCGCACGCACGGCAAACAATTTATAAACAAGATTGATTTATTTGACCAATATTTATTTTGAACAATTTTTGCAGTGTTTACATGGTTTAGGAAAAAATTGTCTAGTTTCCCTTTTACCAAATCTGCAGTATAAAGTCTGGCTAATACTGACCAACAATATCACGTGGTATAATAAATCCATCTGATGATCTGTGATGTAGAAACCAGCTATTGTATGAACAAAGCAACATACAGTATTACCCTCAAAGCTGCTGGTCCCATTCCTCCAGGTATCGCCAATCAGGCCTTTCTCATCTTCTGGACTTCCGGACTTTAGATGGTTCCTCTGCAGTGAAGTTGTAATTAGAGAATACACATTGGGCCAAATGTAATAGGGTGAGAGTTTCAGAAAGTGAGAGATTTTGGGAGAGTTTTCCCATGTTTTTCAAAGCAGCAATCAATAACACTGCAAAACCAGGTTGATTTTGCCATGTACTTGATTGCTGCTTTAAAAAAAATGGGAAAACTCTCCCAAAATCTCTCACTTTCTGAAACTCTCACCCTATTACATTTGGCCCTTAGTTTACTGTCCGGGATTTTCCAAGGCTCCTAATCTTGCTGTAAACCTTTAGGTCTTTCAGAGACGATACGATGGCACTGTGAATTTCTTCAGAGAATGGGATGACTACAAACGGGGCTTTGGCAACCAACTGAGCGAGTTCTGGCTAGGAAATGAGAACATTCACAGATTGACGTCTTCAGGTAACCGACTCAGTACATTCACATACAATCATTTGTAACTTTTAATTATGGTTTAGGGTTTTAGTGCCATAAGATGGGACTGGATGTTCCGAGTGCTCACAACGGGGTTAGTCCCATCCCAAATATAGGTGCTGTCAAGGCCATCATAATGTATTGGCACAATGGGCTGCTCACCAGGGCCCCACAACTCTAGGAAGCTTCAATCAGGGATGGGTGGTGGTCATGTGATCTGAGTGGCGAGGCAGTATTCTATACCTGAATGGCTGTCAGCTTGATGATTGGTGAATAGCTATAGTCGACTTCAGAGAAAATAAAAAGAATTACAAAAACAATTCTGGCATCAACTATGAATGAACAATGTCCTGGGGGTTAGGGCTTTCCTGATAACATTTGGCCATCCTCACCGCGTGTGGCTACTTTAGGTGAATAACACATGTTGCACAGTTTGTATGGTTAATATACCCATTGTGCCCTGCTTCCTATCACCCCAAATATGGATGCTACATGTTCACAGGGCACGAGGAGAGAGATACTTGGGTTTTAATTACTTCCCTGGTACCTGGTGTAATTGTCTGACCCTTTCCTTTAGAATAGTGTTTCCTACCCACATCAGGGGTTAAAGTGGGAGGTGGAAAATGGGTGGAACCGAGTTCTACCACCTGTAATGGTGGGGGAACTAATTTTACCTCCATCATAGCCCTTTACAGTAATTCCAACAGAAAAGCCTGTCCCAGCGGCTTCATTTCTAGTATGGTATATGCGGGGGCGCCAACAAGGCGGCTGGGCCCCAGTAAAATGGATGGGTGGGGCCTCTGGGAGGGCACAGGGCCACGCGCCCATAAAAAAAACCACAGCGTTCCAATGTGCTTTATCTGTGGGTCTTTATGTGTTTAACCCTTCAGGAACGTATGAGCTTCGAGTTGACCTGACAGATTTTGAAAACAGCTATACTTTTGCAAGTTATGCTTCCTTCACCGTTTTCGGAGAAGACGACAATTATAAGCTGAGCATTGGAGCCTTTAGTGGAGGCAGCGCAGGTAAGTGTTTTTATTCAGCTTATGTGTAAAGCTCAAGGATGTGTCCTTGTAAGACCAGGTGCCCAGAAGACAGTAAAAGGCAGGAGGAGGTGCAAAATTATACATTTTGCACCTTGACAAAGGGGCGTGTAATCCCCGAAACGTAGGACTGTTTGCAGTGATTTAAATATATCTTTGAAAAGTTCCCAACTGAGTGCCGCTGTTGTCTCTCTACACTCTGCTGTGTATATATATATATATATATATATATATATATATATATATACACACACAGTAGAGCTGGCGGCACTCACAGACATCTTAGTAAGATAAAGAACCACAGTACAGTGCTGTCTTATCCTGTGTACTGTGGTTCTTTATCTTACTAAGACATCTGTGAGTGCCGCCAGCTCTACTGTTTATATTTTCCCTGCTAGCCGGCAGGGTAAGGAAGGCACCGGGCGCAGGCAGCTGTTTAAGAAGTTACAAGGAGTGCCGGTATCGACTTTGTTTGTATATATATATATATATATATATATATATATATATATACATACACACACACAGGAGTGACCCTGAGTGTGCCCCAAAAAGATCAAGCTGCTACTCTATAAATCCCCTCTGTTAGTGGGAGATACGAAGTGGGTAAATTGGAGTAAATAGAGAGCGCTAATAAAGTCCACCACCTTATAGGTTTTCACCAAATGTTTGAACAGGTATGTAGGAATATACATAATTGATAAAAAAAAATTATTTTTATTAAAAATTTATAAAATGTCAAGATCCAAGTCGGTTAGTTCAAGACGATACATGTCCAACCCTACGCATTTAGTCTTACACAGACTTCATCAGGGATGAGACAATGAGATGATGTGTCAGGTTGTCAGATTAGTGGATTTTTTCATTTTTGCATAAGATATACCCCAAATTTTTTATTTTAAATCTTAAATGAAATAACTAAGTAATTGTACAGACGCTAGCCTCAATGCACTGTGGAGAAGATCTATGAAGCAGTGTGAAAATGAAGTGAGCCACTACTTATAAATGTTGCATCAATGCCAGCGGCATAACTAGACACATGTGAGCCCCATAGCAGAAGTTTGTAAGGGCCCCTATTCATCATCTAATACTTTGACAGTCAAAATGGGCCCCTCAGCTCTGGGCCCCATAGTAGCTGCACCCCCTGCCCCTATGGTAGTTACTCCCCTGCTCAGTGCTGGTTGGTTGCCATGGTAAAAATCTCCATTCTACACCGCTTCATACATCTACCCATATGTGTAGCAAGACACCAGGCGTGCTCAGCCTCCAGGTCCTGTGCCACTCTGCTAGAGCCGGCATCTTTTTCAATATTTTCACCTGAAAAGGCATCTGTTCAAAATGAGATTTTAACCCTTTAAGTGCCAAGTGACTTTGACAAAATAGGTGTGAAAATTGTCAAGTAAACATTATCATTCATCATAATGACCTGTAATGTTTACCTTATATATAGGAAATATAATCTTTTTTATTTGAATTTATATAACAAATGTGAGCGACGCTGGGATTTTTAGTGGATTTTTCATCAATAATTTTTATTGATAATAAAAGAGTATATGGGGTACAGAAAAAAAGAAAAAGAGGGGAGGGGTATGGGGGACTTTGAGGGCATCTGGATAACATCTGGCATACAATTGAAAATATACATTTTACGTCTGCATCGGTATTGGGTGGGTCAGCAAAATACATGGAGAACGGAGGAGATACATTTTTTATCACACAGTATAGGTAGCAGTATCGCATAGATATCTTACCAACATAATAACAGAGATTACAGGGGTATAAACGGTTCAAAGAGAATCAGTACCATCATCAGATTTTTCATTGAGACTAAATTGGAGGGGGTCACAGCTAGTGGATGTAGAGGCATATTGCTTTCCTTCTCCATCCGTCATGTATATATGCCAAGCGTTCCAGCGGACAAGTGGCGATGAGAAGGAATATGAATATGGCATATATTCTGTTTCCATCAGGAAGTGGAAATTAGTTTTCTGGACAACCTTCGTTATGGAGGGAGGGTTGGGTTGTTTCCATTGTTGGGCCAGAGCTGCTCAGGCTGCAATAAGTATATGGTTCAGAACATATCTAGCATGTGTGAAGTAACACCATTGTATTAGGGGAGAGGGAGATATGTAACACCGTTTGAATCAGGGAGAACCCCTCCAACTAATATCTTTGTATAGTAGGGCAAGACCAGAAAATATGGAACAGGTGGCCCACTTCCCCACAGTTTCTCCAGCACAGTCTAGAACACAATGGAGATACCAGCTATGCCAAGAGCAGGAGAGGACACCCCGGTGGGGAGCCCGTCCCATATCTGCTATGATGCCTGAGTAGACGGAAGAAGATTAGGGGTTTTTGGTCGGAGATATTTTGGGATTCTAAAAAGGTCGGATACAGGGATCGGTGTAATAGCAGATGTTTCAAGGGGAACCCAACATGGTGCATTGGCAGAGTTAGTGTGGCGTTTAATTTGAGCTAATACGCATGCTCTCTGGTACAAAGTTAAATCTGGTAGACTGAGGCCTCCTCTATCCTTTGGCTTAATCAATCTTGAGTGGGCTAGTTTCGGGGTTTCTCTACCCAAATATACTTCATCATTGTAGGAAAAACATAAGAGATTGTGCGAAAAGGTACATTAGTTTAGGGAGGAGAGTCATCTGAAAGGAGGCCAAGCGGCCCATCCAAGAGATGTGAAATGCAAGCCAAGAGTTTGTTAAATTGGAAAGCAAAGTAATGATTGGGGGGAGATTTACTTCAAATACTTTAGAAGTTCTTCAGGGAATATTAAGACCCAAATAGCGGATCGAAGTTGTTTGCCAATTATATGTGTAGCTAGTACGGAGTGTATGAAGTGAGTCGGATAGGTTGATAGGGAGGGCTTAGTGGATATTTTGCACATCTCTCACAGAGATGTTGGCAGTCAAAGGATTCAAAAAATGCTAAATATACATTGATTTGAAAGGTAAATATTCCCCTATAATAATAACTTGCCAGCTCCCAAGACAAGTATCAGAAAACAGATTTTGTTGCCCTCTAAAGGTGCCCATTCATGCTGCGAGATGTGCTAGCTCGCATTGCATCACATGGCATGCGTTTTGCATGCAATGTGCGTGCGATGCGATCGAAAGCAGTACAAACAGTATGTGCAGCACATCCTTTTTTACTCTGCGACGGGATGCCCATGGGAGTGCGCATCCCATCGCATCGGAACGCGCGCTGCTATGGCAGCGTGTATGGGCACAATTATACTCGATGTCTGAGACAGCTGCCTCCACTTGGCACATTATAGGCATATTTGTGACTTGTTATAGACTTTCCCCAGTGAGACGGAGCCAAGAGACAAATGCTAAATATTACATATATAAAAAGCATTGATGTTTTCATTACTTGCTATGTCTTTGTTCCCTGCAGGTGACTCTCTTAGCATTCATAACAACCATCCCTTCACGACGAAAGACAGGGACAATGATGAATATTCAAGCAACTGTGCAACCCTGTTTAAAGGTGGTTGGTGGTATGTAGGCTGCCATCACGCCAATCTGAATGGACAGTATCTGAGAGGGACACATACCAGCTATGCAGATGGAATTAATTGGTATTCTGGCAAGGGACTGTATTACTCTTATAAGATAACGGAAATGAAGTTCAGGCCTCTCTAACCTATAAAAGGGGAGAGGTATGCTGCTAACAGCGGCTAGTAAGACAGTTATCAGTACTCACAATGCAAATAGGAAAGAAACACTGGGGTATTATACCAGCGCTGGCTGTATGAAAATTAACCAATAATATACGGGGAGTGTATCTAATCTAGATAAGGGGGCGTTTTCTTCTAAAAATATCAATTTATTGTAAATAATACAATTCAATTTAAATGTGGTATTAAAAAGTCATTTGGATAACCAGTGACACAATAAAAATACAAATAATTAGTATAACATTTAAAGTATATAATGTGAACAGCCACTAATTTGGGGGTTCACTCTGGGTTATTTAGACTGGACTAGGACATCTCCACCCATTGTATTTGGTACGCCTTGATTTTAGCTTGTGGTGGATTTTGTCTATGTTTTATCCTATGGTACTGTCCAACATTCAAACAGATAACAGGTAATGTAAGGAGAATGTCAGTACGATTCTTCTGTTCTCAGTGTTTGGTTGAAATAATTTTTAGTTTGTATATTTACCTATGTCAGTTGGCTATCAGAATTTGTAATAAATATAAAATGGGTTATTTTGTTATATTAAATCACACTTATTATCATTAAGAGTTTCTGTTCTTGACTAATATGTCAGGCTTGGATTTTCTATTGCTGCAATCATGCAAGGAACTCTGATTACATTTTTTTATCATATTTTTCATTGTTAAAGCATGAAAGTCACAAATAAAGTACTTTCAATATTAGTACCAGATAAAACACATTTATTACATTGTTCAATTATAACAAGCTTAAGTGAGCAATTAGTTCACATATGTTTTAATAAAGAAACAAGTCTTCACAAATTGTGTGAACCTGGATTCACCTCATCCACCTTCATCCCATCCAGAAATGCGCAATTCACCAAGATGCAGGGCTGAAGTTAAGTAGGTGCACACAGATGGTCGGTTTGCCTCAAGCTGTTTCTTAATACATAATGGGGGTTATTCTGGTTCACCCGCAAAGGCACAATCACTCTCTAATGGACCAAACCAAATGCACTGCAGGTGGGGCTGATGTTACATGTACAGAGAGAGTTAGATTTGGGGGGGGGGGGGGGGGGGGGGGGTGTACTTCAAACTGATATCTATATTGCAGTGTAAAAATACACCCAAATCTAACTCTCTCTGCACATGTTACATCAGCCCCACCTGCAGTGCACATGGTTTTTTCCATTAGAGTGTGAATTTGAATGTGTGTGTGAACCATAATAACCCCAATGAATATGGAGCACCACATAAGAGGACCTTACCTGGAGGGTTCCAGACTGAAGACCCTGAAGGTGACTAAGACAACTCAATGGAGGCGATTCTGAAGGTGGGGGCACAGCTAGGATTGGATCCACCCATCCCCTAGCACATCTTCACAGCTGTGAAGAGCTCTGGCCTGTGAGGAGCCTTGGGTGACACTGCTGTTATGAGACCCCTGGAAAAGTGTGTGTGTGTGTGTTGTGTTGCCCCGAGCCAGTCCAGTCAAGACTCAAATCCACCCTACTTTAATCGTCCATGATGGAAATCGTGGGATCTTGAGAATATACACATATTTTATACCATAACATATTCCTAAAACACTTAGATATGTTCTATGAGAGGGTGTGAAAGGTTGTCTACAGTATGTAACTTTCCCATGTTTCAAAAATGTCTCCAATCACTCCATAATAAAAATAAGGAAAGGTTTTTCTAAACAAGTGTGAAACTGAGGAGGCGTCTGCTGTATCTACATTTTTACAGTACAGAGGATTTATGTAGTGCTGCTGCTGTCAATATGTAGAGGTAAGTATTAAAGGAATGGGAGCAGGGTCTGTGGTATGAGCCCCCCTGGACACCGCACACCCTGTACCCACTTCATTTCATGCTGATCTATAGCAGAGGGTGATCAAGATTTGCATAAGCTAAGGTGCCAAATTCAAATGTGTTTAACATATACTCGGCTGTTAAATTAGAAGTGTCGCTGCTTAGAGCACACAAGAGAATTACTAGACAAGTAATGAAGAGAAATGTGGTCAAATAGTATTTAAATGATGCACTAGCCATTTATATGACACAAATATCAAATTGTCACTAGGTGGCAATGTTGCAATACAATTCACTTGAAGAATGATTCAATTGTTGAATATGTTCTTCACTGTGGCCAATAACAGCTTCCATTGGGGAAAAAAACATTGGAAACACTGCAAAGTAAGCACAGAATTTGAATGAAAAAGCAATTAGCATAAGAGATCCGGTGATGTCAGCTGGCCGCCACCGGCACACAAGTCACAGGGTGATTTCCATGAGAATGCCCAGTGTTTTCATGGGAATGCCCATTAAATGCTGGTCATTTCCATGGGCGCAGCTACCCGCCGCCGCCCCACGCCCACTGGCCGCAATGGTGGGTGCGAGTGCCCAGTGAACACTCTGTTCTCCATGGCCGCTCGCACCCTGTTCATGCACATGTGCAGAAATGCACATTGCCATGTGCAGTACAAAAACACCACGAACCATTGTGAATTCTCAGCGGTGCACATGGACCAAAATAAGGTCCTCTCTTGGTTTTAGAGTTTTTTTTTCCTGTATGATCTTTCCTTATTATTGTAGTGATAGTAGAAACATGCAGTGTGCATAAGATTGGAAGTGCATGCACAAGCCTCACCTTCCATTGTGAACTGGCCAACAGTATATTTGGAGTAGGTACTGTAAGTGCAAAGCTAGTCCTTTTCGACATATATTTGAGCAAATCAACACCTTTTGCCTCAAGACAACCGCTCTTTATCTTGCGACCAATAAAAATACACCTAATGTAGTCCCTTTCTCCTCCTGTACTGGCTAAAGTATCCAGCATCTCCAAGATCCGCTCTGCCAGTTACTGAAGCAGAGGCCTTGTCCATGACCAGTGGGGAACCAACAGACCCCAGTCGGTGTTGTGTCAGCAGCATGTCGACGCATACAGCCTAGCAGGTAGTACTCAGGTGCCAGCGTTTGGGCCTGAGGAGGTATCCGTGGTTCCAGAAGCCACATGGTAGGAGTCTGGTGGTGGCAGCAATATCCCTGCCTACTGCGTAGTGGCTGGAGTCAGCAATGGGCGGTTACTGACGGTAACAGGGAATCCCCTATTGGCCAGGTCCTGTGAGAATAGAAACCACCATCTGTGTACCCGAAGAGCATAGCCAGAGCCTAAGGCAGGCGTCCGGTCACAGAAATCGTGTCCTTAAAAGGACCCTCTCCTAAATCTCTAGGAGGTACAGCATACATATGTTACAGCATTCAGATACAGGCAGATGTACAACTCTTACAGGCAAATCTTGTGCCTTTTTATCCAAAATCCACACAGAATACCACAAGAGGTAATTCCATCCTGTTCTCTACACCCAATCAGCATTGTGCAGGAGTTGTATATGCCAAGGACATTTACATCCATAGATCAATTAAACCATTTTACTGTCATAAATATATCCTGAATATAGGCCAAAAGGTTCAATCCAAAATCCTTAGAATATTCATCATATGGACAGTGAGAAAGCCTCCTCTTGGCGAAACGATCGTCTGGTGTGGTGTGAAACTACAAATGCTGGAGACAGCAGTCTCCGCAGTAGCATACTCAGGCAGATCCAGGCCCCATCCTCTAAAGTGAACATACAGGTACCCTCTGTCTCCTCCCCCTCCTTTTCTTCCTTAGAGGCTCCCTCTGCAGCGTGGGCAAAAGCAGACTCTGCACGCCATATACCCTATTCCATCGGCGCCGAAACCGTGGGTGCTCCAGGGCCCAAGCACCCATGGAGAGTGGTGAGCACCCACGGGCCACGGCTGGAACTCACCCACTGCTTGCCGCCAACCCTGTGCCGCTGAACCTGAAAGCAGTCAGCGGGGTCCCTACAGCAGATGGGAAGTCAGCGGCAGGGTCACTGTTCGGCAGATGGGAACTAGTAGCGGTATTAATACCGCTACTAGTTCCCATCCGCCGCAGGGACCCCACCGCTGACTGCCCATCCGCTGCTGGTATCCCTCTGCCTCCTCAGCGCTGCAGGGACGGATCCCACTGCGGTGCTGCTTGGACCCCCGTATGCCTCTGTCCCGGACTGGGGGGGGGGGGGGTATCTGCCATTAAACGCCCCCTTTAGCACCCACCAGAAAAAAACGAAAATCAGCACCCCTGCCCTATTCCTCTCTGACAGCCAGACTACTGTTCGGGTGCCGGTCTTCCCCCACAGCTGCACTTTCATTTCACGTGGAGGACAGCAGTGCACTTTGAAAAACACAAAAGCTGTTCTCTAATACTGACTATATCACAAACTTTATTTCACTGGAAACACTCATCCACCACGACGAAGGATTTCACACTGCACTGGATGAATTCTATCAAGGGGATCTCCAAGGAAAAGGGGACAGCAGTTTCTCAGCTCATTTCCATTCCTTACATCCCCATTAATAGGGCCCGTTCACCCACAATACTTTGAAGCCCACTAAATTATTCTAGTGGCAGCTGGAAAAACTTGGGTCTGACCAGTAACAGAGAGGGGGACCCCTCTAAGAAAAGATCAAGCACCAGAATTTGCTACAGGTATATAATGTCGGGCAGCAGCAGCTCTAAGGGGACACATTAGGAAGACTATACCTATAACTCTCTCTCCTACATCCCCAGGATCAGGGCCCACTCACCCACAATACCTTAAAGCCCACATAAAATACTATAGTGGCGCCCAGATTGTAACCATCTCAAAACCAGGAAAAGATCCAGCTCATTGCCATATCTACCGCCAAATAGCTCTATTAAACTGTGACATAAAATTATTTGCAAAACCCATTGCTATAAGAATGAATGCTTATCTCCCTTTACTAGTACACTCGGACCAGACTGGGTTCGTACCCGGCAGACAATCATCTGATAATACTATCAGAACATTTAATCTAATAGACGGATGATCAGGGCCTTCTGCTGCTATCATTAGATGCAGAGAAGGCCTTTGATCGCTTGAATTGGGACTATATGCGCAAAGTTCTTTCTAGATTCGGTTTTAAAGACCGAATACTGTCATCTATCTTTGCTCTACAGTGCTCCTTCAGCCCGAGTGTTTAGCAACGGCATCCTTTCAAGTTTCTTTCCCATCTCCAATGGTACAAGACAGGGCTGCCCCCTCTCCCCTTTAATTTTTGTGTTGTCTATTGAACCTTTGGCCTCTAAAATCCGCAATGATCCCTCCTTCCCTGGAATATGAGTTGGCCCATCCATCCATAAACTGAGGCTTTTTGTGGACGATGTACACCTTTTTGTTTCAGACTCTGTCTCGACCCTACCTTGCCTCCACGACACTCTAGATTCCTTCAGTAAAGCATCTTATTACAAACTTAACACCACAAAAACAGATGCCCTTCCCATTAATCGCGCTAGCTCACTACCACTATTGACTACCAAATTCCCCTATAACTGGCTGTCAATGTCCATTCGATAGTTAGGCATTAATATCCCAACGGACACCAAGAAAGTTTTTGATGTAAACTTACCTCCTCTTCTTCAGTCTTTAACTACCCTGTCCAAGTCATGGCTCGCGTTTGATATCTCATGGTTAGGCCGACTGGCTGCATTTAAAATGTATCTACTACCTAATTGAATGTATTTATTCTGCACAATCCCATATATCTTCATAAACGACATTCTGGTCCTTAAATGGTTGAAAATGGTCAATAAAGGACCAAAACGATGCTTCAGATTCGGTGTCTACTGCTTCCATTAGTTCTAAGTCCTGCAAATGCCACTGTTGGAAACAGAAGCAGGTGAGTTAGAATACAGAAAAAGGTGAGTTTGAACACAAAAGCCAAAACGCATATTATTATTGTTATTACCATACATTTGATACAATGTTTGGCCTGGTGCAGTGCAGTGGATGTAATGCATTTGTTTTGAGGGAGACATTCTGGAGACTCGGCTGCTGTCCAATCTGCAAACAATTTTCTTTGCTGCAGGAGGAGATAGCTAAACTGCATGCTGAGCTACGTAGGATGTCTGTGTCCTTGCAACCACCACTGCCTCAGAGAGCCCCCAAAAGACATTCTGCCTGGACTGCTGTGGGCTCTGAAAGGCAGAGACTGACAGAGTGCATCAGACACATTCCCCAAGTAGTCACACTGCAAAACTCATATGTTGCTCTTGCAGGGTTGGAATGTATGACCAACGTAGGCAATAAAGAACAGGAAGATATGAGGACTTCTACCTCTACTAACTGTAGGACCAGGAAAATTTCACCTCCAAAAAGGACTGCACTTCTTTTGGGAGATTCCATCATTAGAGGAGTTCATCTGGGAAATGCTACTATAGTAGAGAAACAAGTAAGGTGCTTACCTGGAGCCACAGCTCCAAGAGATAAAGAACGCATGCTAAGAATTGTAAAGGCAGCAAGAAAATATGGGGAGGTGGATGTCATAGTCCACCTAGGCATAAATTACCTGGTTAATGCTGAAGTCATGGCCGTAAAAGATGAATTTAGAAAGTTAGGAACTGCTCTAAAACAGCAACCACTGTAACTTTTTCAGAAGTATTTCCAGTACACCAAGGGGAAGATAGAACTCTGAGAATTAGAAACTTTAATGTTTGGCTAAGGAATTGGTGCAATGAGGAGAGATTTGGATATTTAGGTCAAAGTCAAGCTACCTGGCAAGACAAAGCCTTATATAAAAGTGATGGCCTTCACCCATCTTCAAGGGGAACGAGAATATTAAGTGAGAAGTTTGGAAGCTTCATAAGCAACTTTTTACACTAGCAGAGGGGGGCAGTGAACCAAATAAGAATGAAGAAATCTGCTCCCCCAACCTAGAGGTATTGTCTCTGCAGGAAAATGGAACAGGAAGCCTATCCACTGCAACAGAAGATAATGCCGATCAAAACCGAATAGATATAGGCAGAAAGATGAACATAGCTAGCAGCAGGAGAAGCACAAACACAACTTTAAGAGCTATGTGTGCAAATGCTAGGAGCTTAGGAAATAAAATCCCAGAACTAATTGCAATAATGACAAGGGATGAACTGGATATTGTGGCTATTACAGAGACATGGTGCAATGAAAATCATGACTGGGACATAGCTATACCAGGATATACTTTATTTAGGAAGGACAGAATGGAAAAAATTGGAGGAGGGGTTGCAATATATGTGAAAAAAAATATAAAGACTACCTTAATACAAAGTATTGAAGAAAAAACGGAGGCCCTTTGGGTGACCATAGAAACAGGGGAGAAGGCGATTCTTCGTATAGGGGTGATATACAGACCACCAGGTCAGGAAGAGGAACTAGACAAGAGCCTATTGCAGGACATCAATAAAATGGCATTAAAAGGAGAGGTGATAATCATGGGAGACTTTAATCTACCTGATGTAAACTGGGAGCTGCCTGTTGCAAGTTCCACCAAAAGTAGGGACATGCTGAATTCCTTGCAAGGAGCATCCCTCCAGCAATTGGTGAGGGAGCCCACTCGTAAGGACGCAATATTAGACTTAATACTTACAAATGGTGACAGAATATCTGACATAAATGTGGGTGAAAATCTGGGATCCAGTGACCATCAAGCAGTATGGTTCAAAATAAAGACAGAGACTGACTCATCGCACACAAAAACAAAGGTGTAAGGTTTTAGGAAGGCTGATTTTGTAGAGATGGGAAACTCTGTAAGGGATTCTTTGGCAGAGTGGAAGAACTTGGAAGGAGTGCAGGATAAGTGGGAAAAATTAAAAAGTGTAATTCTAAAAGCATCAGAACTTTGTGTCAAAAGAGTTAGGAAAAACACAAGAAAGCCATTGTGGTTTGCAAAAGAAGTAGCAAGTATTGTGAAAGCAAAAAAGTTGGCCTTTAAGAAATTTAAGCAGACGCAGAAGAATGAGGACAAAGAGGTGTATCTTGTTAGACAGAAGGAGGCTAAGAAGGTAATCAGATGTGCAAAAGCACAGGCTGAAGAGAAAATGGCCCAGTCAGTGGGTAAAGGGGGGAAAACTTTTTTTAGGTATATAAGTGAAAGGAGAAAAACAAAAAGTGGAATAATTAGACTGAAGACAGAGAGTGGAAGTTTTCTTGAGGGGGACAATGTAATAGCAGATAATATTAATAATTATTTCTGCTCAGTATTCACTGCTGAAAGAGAGGGGAAGGGGCCACAGTTAAGTTGCAAGTATAGTCAGAAAACTGAGGGAGAGACAATTACATTTACAGAGGAGAAAGTCATCACAGAACTCTCAAAGCTGAAAGTGGATAAATCAATGGGGCCAGATGGGATACATCCAAGGATACTAAAAGAGCTTAAAGGGGAGCTGGTAAAACCAATAACAGAATTATTCAACCAGTCACTAGCTACTGGAGTAATCCCAGAGGACTGGAAAACAGCGAATGTAGTCCCACTGCACAAAAGTGGAAGCAAAGAAGAGGTAAGCAACTATCGACCAGTGAGCCTTACATCAGTAGTAGGGAAATTGATGGAAACACTCTTAAAACAAAGAGTTGTAGAATATCTCAAAACCAGCAATTTACAGGATCCAAAACAGCATGGGTTTACTGGGGGAAGATCATGTCAAACAAATCTTATTGACTTTTTTGACTGGGTGACTAAAGTAATAGATCAAGGTGGGGCTGTAGATGTAGCTTATCTAGACTTTAGTAAGGCTTTTGACACTGTCCCACATCGCAGACTGTTAAATAAACTTGAAAGCTTGGGGTTGGATTCTAAGATAGTTGAATGGATAAGAGCATGGTTGCAGGACAGAAAACAGAGAGTTGTAGTAAACGGAGTGCAGTCAAAGGAGGGAAAGGTTACAAGTGGAGTACCCCAGGGATCTGTACTTGGACCAGTGCTTTTTAATATCTTTATTGGTGATATTGCAAATGGAATTGAGGGTAAAATGTGCCTTTTTGCAGATGACACAAAGGTATGCAACAGGGTAGACACACCAGGAGGGGTAAAACAAATGATTGATGATCTAGGTAGATTAGAGGAATGGTCAAGAGCATGGCAACTACAGTTTAATGCCAAAAAATGCAAAATCATGCACTTGGGTTGCAAAAATCCAAAGACTAAATATAGTATAAATGGCACTATAATGGAAACTACTGAGGAAGAGAGGGATCTAGGTGTCACTATTTCAGGGGACTTAAAGGCAGGTAGGCAATGTAACAAAGCAATGAAGAAGGCAAGTCAGATGCTTGGTTGCATAGGGAGAGGTACTGTATCAGCAGTAGAAAGAAAGAAGTAATAATGCCACTGTATAGGTCATTGGTACGACCTCATCTAGAGTATTGTGTTCAGTTCTGGAGGCCATATCTCCAGAAGGATATAAATACATTAGAGACTGTACAAAGAAGGGCAACTAAAATGGTGCATGGCCTACATCACAAAACGTACCAGGATAGACTAAAAGATCTTAATATGTATACTTTAGAGCAGAGAAGGGAAAAGGGGGACATGATAGAAACTTTCAAATATATCAAGGGTTTTAACAAGGTACAGGTGGGAGACATTCTTCACAGGAAGAGGAGCAGCAGAACACGAGGACATGCACTGAAACTAGAGGGAGGAAGATTCAGGGGAAATTTGAGGAAGAATTACTTCACAGAAAGAGTAGTAGATAAGTGGAATAGCCTCCCATCAGAGGTGGTAGAGGCAAATACAGTAGTACAATTTAAACATGCTTGGGATAGGCATATTGATATCCTTACAAAAAAATAAGGATCGAATATGGTTTGAGGTAACATGTTTAAAAAAGGGGCAGACTAGATGGGCCAAGTGGTTCTTATCTGCCGTCAAATTCTATGTTTCTATGTTTCTATGTTTAAAGGAGGGAAAGGTTACAAGTGAAGTACCCCAGGGATCTGTACTTGGACCGGTGCTTTTTAATATCTTTATTGGTGATATTGCAAATGGAATTGAGGGTAAAATGTGCCTTTTTGCAGATGACACAAAGGTATGCAACAGGGTAGACACACCAGGAGCGGTAAAACAAATGATTGAGGATCTAGGTAGATTAGAGAAATGGTCAAGAGAATGGCAACTACAGTTTAATGCCAAAAAATGCAAAATCATGCACTTGGGTCTCAGAAATCCAAAGACTCAATATAGTATAAATGGCACTATAATGGAAACTACTGAGGAAGAGAGGGATCTAGGTGTCACTATTTCAGGGGACTTAAAAGCAGGTAGGCAATGTAACAAAGCAATGAAGAAGGCAAGTCAGATGCTTGGTTGCATAGGGAGAGGTATCAGCAGTAGAAAGAAAGAAGTAATAATGCCACTGAATAGGTCATTGGTATGACCTCACCTAGAGTATTGTGTTCAGTTCTGGAGGCCATATCTCCAGAAGGATATAAATACATTAGAGACTGTACAAAGAAGAGCAACTAAAATGGTGCATGGCCTACATCACAAAATGTACCAGGAAAGACTAAAAGATCTTAATATGTATACTTTAGAGCAGAGAAGCGAAAGGGGGGACATGATAGAAACTTTCAAATATATCAAGGGTTTTAACAAGGTACAGGTGGGAGACATTCTTCACAGGAAGAGGAGCAACAGAACACGAGGACATGCACTGAAACTAGAGGGAGGAAGATTCAGGGGAAATGTGAGGAAGATTTTTTTTCACAGAAAGAGTAGTAGATAACTGGAATAGCCTACCATCAGAGGTGGTAGACACAAATACAGTAGTACAATTTAAACATGCTTGGGATAAGCATATTGATATCCTTACAAAAAAAATAAGGATTAAATATGGTTTGAGGTAACACGTTTAAAAAAAGGGGCAGACTAGATGGGCCAAGTGGTTCTTATCTGCCGTCAAATTTTATGTTTCTATGTCTCCCCTCTCTATCTCTAGTGTTATCCATACACATGAAGGAACCCAGGTATATAGTTGTCAGTTTTTAACCCCTGGAGTGCCAATCGCTATTCTGATAGATATATATATATATATATATATATATATATCGAAAGGGAATGGGGTTTAGTGATCCTTTTTCCGCGCCGGGTAGTGGGCAGCACTTCTATCGTACCTAGCTGTTAATATAGGTACCAGATGGGAAAAGTAGAAATATAGAGAGAGATAGATGTGCGCTCTATTCACCAATTAATCATCATACATTGGTACATAAAATGTATATTTATTCAGACTTTTTTTTAACAGTATAAATGAAGTAATTTATCAATAAAAACAATGACAGCAATGCGGATTCCAGATTCAGATAAGATGTTTTTCAAATGAATGACAGGAAGAAGATCCGACTTCAACACACAATAGACTTCTTTAGCAGACGATACCCCGGTATCGTCTGCTAAAGAAGTCTATTGTGTGTTGAAGTCGGATCTTCTTCCTGTCATTCATTTGAAAAACATCTTATCTGAATCTGGAATCCGCATTGCTGTCATTGTTTTTATTGATAAATTACTTCATTTATACTGTTAAAAAAAAGTCTGAATAAATATACATTTTATGTACCAATGTATGATGATTAATTGGTGAATAGAGCGCACATCTATCTCTCTCTATATTTCTATATATATATATATATATATATATATATATATATATATATATATATATATCTTCTTGGACGGCCTGGCACTCCTGCCCTCATACGATATAGCTTGGCCTGGTGCCCTCTCTTGCAAATAATTATACAGTAGATGGATGAGCGGCACTCTCGGGTTTTTTAATAAAGAAATGACACTTCTTAGGTGCAAATTTCTACGTTTCGGTTTATTTCATTCCTGATGAAGGTTTATTGAAATAAACCGAAACGTAGAAATTTGCACCTAAGAAGTGTCATTTCTTTATTAAAAAACCCGAGAGTACCGCTCTTCCATCTACTGTATAATTATTTGCAAGAGAGGGCACCGGGCTCCTGCCCTCATACGATATAGCTTGGCCCGGTGCCCTCTCTTGCAAATAATTATACAGTAGATGGATGAGCGGCACTCTCGGGTTTTTTAATAAAGAAATGACACTTCTTAGGTGCAAATTTCTACGTTTCGGTTTATTTCAATAAACCTTCATCAGGAATGAAATAAACGGAAACGTAGAAATTTGCACCTAAGAAGTGTCATTTCTTTATTAAAAAACCCGAGAGTGCAGCTCATCCATCTACTGTATATATATATATATATATATATATATATATATATATATAAAAATATATAGAGAGAGAGAGAGAGAGAGAGAGAGAGAGAGAGAGAGAGAGAGAGAGAGAGAGAGAGAGAGAGAGAGAACAGACTCTTGTTTCGCGCCACTTATTTTGTAATACTATGTTTGGGCTGCCGGACTTACAAAGACCCCTGTTGGATGGGGACAAGAAAAATGTGGACAGCAATTGAAAGTTGGCGCCCCTTACTCAGACTTTAGTGATTGGGTCTGTATAGCCTTTTAACAGATTTCAGAAAAATCAAAGTAAAGTCCAGAGTTCATATAAATTTATTAAAATGTCTCTTGTTCAATATGACTGTGGTACTTGTTTCACACCATAAAAAGTTCAGTGGTAAAATTCACAACAGTAAATAGACGATCCCAACGCGTTTCGTCCCCACACAGGACTTCATCAGGGGTTCGCAAAAAGCATAGATACAATTTCCACAAATTTTCTTGAATAGGATGTAGCTCCGACAAGGTGTTTATGTACTAAGTCCTTTCCCAAGGTGCGTTTTGTAGCTTTTGGTCCTTGTCTCAAAATTTCAATCTTTGCGGAGGGCTTTTTAGTCCATATATAAATGAACGAATAGCTTAGGATTTGGAGGATCTTGAATACTTTTTTTGCTAATCCGTCCAAAAACAATTCCCCTTCTAGGGATGGTTTGGTATTGGGTCAAGTGTATACACACTAGGTATGTAGTTTTGGGCTGGTCCTGTTTAACTCATCTGGTGGTCACCCTCCATAAGAGGCCACCCTGGATCAATATAAACACGAGGACAGGTGCAGCCAGTAAACAGTCATAAAAAATGGTCGAAATAAGCTTCTCACTGTCCTTTCTGGAGATGTGTGTCAGTGATAAGGTTCTCACTGAACCTTATCACTGACACACATCTCCAGAAAGGACAGTGAGAATCTTGACAAATTTGACCAAAAAGACCAACGTTAATCTAGAAAAAAAGTAAGCAAAACCACCTGGCATCCAGCACTTTTACATAAGGTTAGTGCACAAAACCAATAAACAAAGATTTTTACTTAACACCTACAGCACGGGTGTCAAACACAAGGCCCGCGGGCCAAATCCGGCCCGACAGACCTCGTCATGTGGCCCGTGCAGCCGCCGCCAGCCTTCACCTTTTATTCTCTTTTTTTAGATCTTTTTTTGAGTGGTTTTTTTTGCACTGCCAGCGGCCATGTTCCTGTGGTCTTTTAAGATGTCTGCGGCCACAGGAACATGGCCGCCGGCTTCCACGGCTACGTGGAGGAGGGCCCGGCAGCCTGTTCCCTCTTATCGAGGCAGTGGCAGACGCTGGGTGGGGACGTCATGACTATGACGCCTCCCACCCACGCGTCTGCAGAGAGAAAGGAAGGCAGGCCGAGTCGGGGGGCCGCAGCAGGACAGGCCGCGGCGCAGAGAGTGGAATTGAAATTACTGGAGCCGCAGCAGCAGCAGCAGTAAAGGAGCCTGAGGGATAAAATACAGTAAGTTACATAAAAAAAACAATATATCTGGTGGTGGTGTCATGGCATTACTTTTATATTATACAGGGGGAGCAGCCTGTGGTGTCATTATTATTGTACAGGGGGAGCAGCCTGTGGTGTCATGGAATTATGCCATGACACCACAGGCTGCTCCCCCTGTATAATAATAATGCCATGACACTACAGGCTGCTCCCCCTGTATAATAATTTGTGTCATGGCATTACTATTGTTATATTATACAGCGGGAGCAGCCTGTGGTGTCATTGCATTATTATTATACAGCGGGAGCAGCCTGTGGTGTCATTGCATTATTATTATACAGCGGGAGCAGCCTGTGGTGTCATTGCATTATTATTATACAGCGGCGTTCCCATGAAAATGCTGAGAGTTCCCATGGAAATGCGCCGGTGATGCGGGTGCAGGGGGTGAGCAGCTGACGTCAGCTGCCCGCCTGCTTCCCATACAGGCACTCGCAGATGTAAGACACCACAGAGGTCTCTCTCTCTCTCAGAAACCCCCCTCCTAAATGCGTATGCCCCTGCGGCCCCCTAAAAAAATCACTGAAAGGTCAACGGTTCATCTATGACAATAAAAGTGCAGGACTCCGTGGAAAACTGGATCCGTCAACAATCCTGGAGTTTCTACACTGAAGCCATCCACTCCCTTCCTATGTGCTGGGACCAGTGCATCAATGACAATGGAAATTATGTGTAGTTGTAATTAAATATTCTTTAATTAAAATATTCCTTACATTAAACCGTAGTCTGCTCTTTTCATTTGGGCACACCTTATACTGTATATATGTTCAACGGAGATCAATTATATCAAGGCCTATCCATTTTGATATTTCTCACTGTAGAATGTTGTTAACAATTTACGCCTGATATCATAGTGATTTGATTTTATAACCCCAAGAGATTTTTTTTTATATATATATATATATATATATATATATATATATATATACTGTATGTCTTTTCTAAACTTATTTACTATGCCTATGATATCATTTTTTCATACGGTTGATCACTGCATTATTTTACTTTTTCTAGTGGATATTGCTGATACGGATTGACACCACTGTTATTGCCGGAACTATTGGGGCCTACACCCATACCGATTTTGAGCCATCTTCTAAGCGATTTGTCTAGGTCGCTTAGAAACTGAGCATACATCGGTGTGTGTGTGGAGGCTATAGCTATATAGATGCGCGGCCCCACACGTCGGTATCGCTGTAAGAAGAAGAATGAGCATGTCCCATCAATCTAGTAATATCGCTTAGCAAGACCCTGCATATCGGGCGCCTTTTGTGTGGTGTCTAACACTTCAATGTACAGTATAAGGTGTTTTTGAGGCTGCAATGCTTTTTGCCCATTGATAAAGACACACCTAAATCTAGATATCCACACCAGTTAATGTAATGGACTTGCAGTGTGTCTCTGTTTAGTCTGTTACTGCAATGTCAGTGGAATAAAGCAAAGCAGGATTGAGAGATATTGTGCAGATCTTTGTCTATGGATTACTGCTGTAACCAGGAGACCAAATAAGGAAAAAAAATGGAATTCCAATTGCGCAAGTATTACAGATTCCAAGATAGAGGTGTGTACATGGGGAGGAGCTACATGGTCTAATGTGGAACCACTGATGAAACCACATTCTAGCAGGCAGTGAGGAACAGAAGGTAACAACCGAGCAGATACTGCAGTATGCGGACCTTGGTGGCCTCTGTATTCTGCCTGGTGACTGCTCTCAATCACGCTGATGACACCTGCCCAGGTAAGTCGTATGCTATTACACATTTGTCAATTTTTTTTTCTAGAGCCACTAAACAGTTTGACAGTGGTATTTGTATTTTATTCATTGTTGATTTGGTTTCTCAAGACTGGCGGTTGATTCGGCCTAATGAGGCAGATTATCAGGGATTTCACCGAAGCAAACTGTTATATTAGGTGTTCTGTGCAATGGGTGTTATTCAGTAGTGTTCTAAAAAGAAAACTCTCTCTCTAATGGGCAAAGCCATTCTGCGCTGCAGGTGGGGCAGATGTAACATGTGCAGAGAGAGTTAGATTTGGGTGGGGGGTGTTCAAAATGAAATCTAAATTGCAGTGTAAAAATAAAGCTGCCATTATTTACCCTGCACAGAAACAAAATAACTCACCCAAATGCATACACAATAGCCGATATATCAATCGTTCAATTGAACAGCTTGTATCATTGTATCAATGAAACATCGGCTGGTGTGTACCAGCAATGTATCTGTGAATAGCATTGTTAATAGATATACTGCTTCATCTGTGCAACACAGACGATGCCCGACATATCTAAAGCTATATATGCACATTCAACTATATGGGTGATCCGCTGACCGCCCGTACAACCGCTCCAGAAGCTGCTGGTGATTGACAGCTCAATGGGCAGAGGCATGCATCCCCTAGCCCCCCCCCCCCCCCGCCCTGCCCATGGTCATGTCGACCATTTGAACCTGTTGTCTTTAACCACTGTCGACCTTTAACATGCCAGCATTTTAACTATATTGACATTTCGTACCTGTCAAACCATATGGGTATTTATATACCCGGATACTGAAGCTATTGGGCCAAGCTACTGTATGTAAACCATAGCACATTGTATAAGTGAAAGGGCTGCTTCTTTGAACAAATAAGGAGGGACACATCAGGTACTGTATCTCTGGAATCTGCTGCAGTCACAGGCCACTCTTTCATACACTCTCGAGTTACTTAATTTTTGTGGGATTCCTCCAAAAATAGCTGTTTTTCAAGGATATCTTAAAAAGTGTTTATAAATATGCCCTCAAACCTTTAAGTGCCAACATCTCTGTGAGTGATGCTCAAAATATCGGCTAAAAATGCCAGCGTCCCTCACATTTGTTATATAAATTCAAATAAAAAATGTTGGGTAAAAAAAAGATTAGATTTTCTAAAAAAGTAAACATTACAGGTCTATATAATGAATAAAAATGTTTGCTTGGCAATTTTCAAACCTATTTTGACAAATTCACTTGTCACTCAAAGGGTTAAGGGTTTGAGTAAATTCCATTGGGCATAAGATAAGAACCATGGACCTTATTCAAGTCCGTTCGCTCGGACCCCTTAGTTCGATGTCATTTCTGCACATATGCAGACGCATAATGAACAAACTTTGCTCAGTGTACGCACCCATCCTTGCGGCCACTGGTCAATCTTTCATAGGCGTTCCCATGAGAACACCTATGAAATGGCGTCCCACCATTCGCAAGGCGGGGTTTGGTTGACTCGCAAGACTGCAAATTCGCAGCCTTGCGAATCAACAGGAAAAACCCCCTATGTATGTAGGTACAGTAAGCCTAAACAGCAACAATCGAACAATGCTTTACTTTTTTTTTCAAAAAGAGTTTTTGCAAATTTAGATCCATCAACCCCAAATAAGTAACCTATACATCATTATCGCCAAAGCTTATTCAAAAACCCCACTAGTTCTGCAATGCTGTTTCAGGATAGTTAACCATGAAAAAATCTTTAGAATCTAAGCTCTCACAAGCAGGGCTCTCTTCCCTCATGTTTGTTTTCTTCTTTTACGTAAACCATTTTTGATGGCACCAAATCCTACTGTTTTACTCAATGTTAGTATGTCCTAATAGCATAACTGGGGTAGTTCCACAGCAGTTGGAGGGCCACATGATGATTACCTCTGCAAATAATAACCAAGGTTTGACCAGTCTAAGGTTACAGTCCGAACCTTAAACACATCACCAAATTCCCACCTTACTCTATCTCACCATTGTCCCACCACTGTGGGAAGAAATGGTACTCTTTACCTAGCACGGCGCCCACGATTTTGATCGTGGGCATCGCAGGTAAAAAAATCGCGGGCATCGCGGGCATTGAATGCACTAAAAATCGGGTGCGACGCGACCGTCGTCATGCCCGCGATTTCCCATAGGGAACAATGTTAAATTTCTCAATTGACCCGATTTTCATGTTCAATGCCTCAATTGACCCGATTTTTCCATAGGAAACAATGTTAAATGGCCTACAGAGGCCAAATAGGCACCCTAAAGTGTGAAATGGCCCCCACAATTGTTAACGCCACCCCACGATCAACGTGAACCCGAAGCGTGGCGAGCGTAGCGAGCCCGCGAGGGGCGGCGGTACGCGTCCTACGACCTTTTCATACCCCCACTATCCACGTCGGCGTGGAGTTGAGAATAGAATAGTGTGGCGAGCGCAGAGAGCCACTGAGCCCGAAGCGTGGCGAGCGCAGCGAGCCCCGCGAGGGGACGTGGATACCTTCACAGGTAAACGCGTCCCTTCGCGGGCTTCACAGGTATCCGTGTCCCCACGTGGGGCTCGCTGCGCTCGCCACGCTTCGGGCTCGATGCGCTCGCCACACCATTCTATTCTCAACTCCACGCCGACGTGGATAGTGGTGGTATGAAAAGGTCGTATGATGCATACCGCTACGCTCGCCACGCTTCGGGTTCACGTTGATCGCCGGGTGGCGTTAACAATTGTGGGGGCCATTTCACACTTTAGGGTGCCTATTTGGCCTCTGTGGGCCATTTAACATTGTTTCCTATGGAAAAATCGGGTCAATTGAGGCATTGAACAGGAAAATCGGGTCAATTGAGATATTTAACATTGTTCCCTATGGGAAATCGCGGGCATCGCGTCGCACCCAATTTTTTTGTGCATTCAATGCCCGCGATGGCCGCCGTGCTAAGTAAAGAGTACCGAAGAAATAAATCAATCATGTATTATACTGTACATACCTCCACTTCCCAAGCTAAAGCTTCTGTCTACACAGACCACTAAAACTAAAGGAGCTCAGCGTATTTTGTCATCATGGTCATTACATCGATTGTTTGTTAGAAACAATTCATACCATAGCCATTCCTAGCCCGACTGTATATTTCCCCAAAAGACCAAAAAAAAAACACAATAGGGTAATACTGCCAAGTGTAGGTCATTCTTCCTTTCTGTGAGAAATGACAAATGGATCTGTAACTTAGGAATGGTGTACCCTGGTAAGCAGACAATGTTTACATAAAGGGAGACAATTCTGTGTCTCTGGGGGAGAAACATGTCAATCACACTTTTCAGTACATATCGAGAAGCATCCATGTTGGAGTTTTTCCTGGGCACTATTACCGAGCAGGATGCGTTTGTTCAGTTGGCACAAGAAAGGTCGATACTGGAAGGTCAACAGGCAGAAGGTGAATGGGGACTGAAGGTTGACAGGGTCCTTAGGTCAACCGGCGGAAGCTCGAGAATGCAGATGTTCGACATTGTTTTTTTTTTTTCATTTTTCCCCACTGTGGTTACAGAACAGGCGGGAGTTTATGCCCTTCCATCCACTAGGACATGGAGGGAGAATAGAATAGTGTGACGAGCGTAGCGAGGTGCTGTGCCTGAAGCATTGCGAGTGTTGCGTGCAATGCGAGGGGCTGCCGTTCACTTACACAATGTCCATAACTAGATGTCTAGATGTAGACGACTAAAAAAATGTAAAAAATGCATGTCGACCTTCTGCATTGTCGACCTTCCGCCGGTGGACCTAAGGACCCTTTTGACCTTCTATCTGTCGACCTTCTGGTGTCGACTTAAGGAGCGGCGACCTTTCTCGGGTCGGCTGAATGATCCATACCCTACCAAGCAATAATGGATTATATATTATATAATAGGCTGGACAGTGGATTTTCCTCAAGCCTGTTCTATGTTTTGGCAATGTAAAGCAGAATGTCCTGCTGGGAAAAGGTTCAAGGATTATATTTATTCAATATTCCTCCCTCCCCCCAGAAATAACACACAATAATCCAGCTATGCATATCCTCCGTATTTCATTAGACTGAAGATGTTCAGATGAGATGCGTGGGTCTGTCTGTATGATAACTGGTATATACTTATACTTACTGTAAGTACTTTTGTTAAGTAACAATGACGTTATCTTCGGAGAGGTGATCTGTTAGTAATGGCTGTCCTTGTTATCTGTCTCCCTATGTACATTACACTTCTCTTTCATTTTGGTTTACAGATGTAAAGCTTGTGGGGATTGGAGAATCCGATAAATTGGCCATTCTTCGAGGATGCCCTGGGCTGCCTGGATCTCCTGGACAAATGGGAGAAACAGGTTCATCTGGAGAGAAAGGTAAGAGGTAGATTGACTATCTTTTATGTCCTTCATACAGTAGCCCTTCTTGCACTTAATAGGCAATGATGAATATGTGTCACATGCAGCCGCGGCAGTATACGGTGGGCATGCTACTCACCCATCAATGTCTGTCGTCAGCTGTCATGTGTCTGTCTGGTCCCCAGTGGCAGGCAGGAGGCGACAGGAGTAGCAGTGTGTGAGACAGCATGGGGGGGCTGGGTCATGCCACATGGAGACAGATTGGTGCAAGGCGGCGCTGAGAGGCTGGCGCCACCATCTTAGCTATAGGCAAAAGAGTGATTGGGCCAGGTCAGAGTCTTTCCGGTTTCTCTGCCCTGTCAGCCAATGGCAGCCGCCCTCAAAGTATATAGGGGATCTTCCTAGGCTGATCAGAGTTAGTGCAAAAAGTCTCCAGAGCCATGCAGTTCATTTTGGAAGACTCCTGATCATTCTAGTGCCTGCAGCTTGCTCTCAGCTCAGCCAGTCTGTTGTCCTTTGCAAGACTCTAACTCCATTGCTGGTCCCATAACCTAACCTGGTCCGGGCCAACTGGATCTTCCCAGACTCCATCAGTTCCCTCCGGTTCCAGCTCCGGTCATTTACAGTTTTTAACAGTTCTTTCATCATTGGATCCAATATCCCTCGTCATAACACTTATTCTTTGACTGGATAACCTCCCAAGTTATCATCCTTTCTTTATTCTCAAGTCATCATCATTCTTTCTTCAGAGTGCAATTATCCTCTCAAGGACTTTATGTTTAATTTAATATAGTTAATTGACTTTCCTCCTCAAAGAAGTATTTGAGAAACTGCCAGTTTGTTTTCCTATAAAAAAAAGTATTTCATTAAACCAGCTCATTTTAACCTATCACCTTTTGGTCTGCCTGCAGTTTCTGAGCACCACATGACTCCATTAAATTCTCCACTCGAGTGGAAATCAGGGAATGCCCACTTGTCTCCTACAAGAATCCTTACTCACTTTGAACAACTAGAGGCATCTCAGCGTCAAGTGGCCCAGTGTCTCCAGAACTTGACACCTTCTCAACCTACTCCCTTAGCCTCACCTGCTCCACCGTTTGTAACGCAAGCTGCTGCTTCTTCAGCTTCCATTCAACTCCAGTACTTCCAGGACACCTACAGTTACCCACACCAAACAAATATGATGGATCTCCAAAGTCCTGCCTTGGCTTCCTTAATCAGTGTGATATGCACTCTATAATCAACAAATGTTCCTACTCAAAAATCCCAACTTGCTTATATAGTCTCTCTTCTCACTGGTCCGGCCTCAGAGTGGGTCTCTCCACTATGGGAACGATCCGACCTTTTGCTATCTGACTATCCCACCTTCATTGACACCTTTTGTCGCATCTTCGATGAGCCGGGGAGAGTCTCGTCTATGCTACTGATATTCTGAGGATTTGGCAGGGAGGTCACCTGGTGGGTCAATACATTGTACAATTCCAAACCTTAACATCTGAAGAGATTGATTAATAAAATGGAGAACCTAGGATTGGGTGAAAATATCTGCAGATGGGTAGGGAATTGGCTATGTAATAGAGAACAAAGAGTGGTTGTGAATGGTGCCGTATCAGATATGATACCGGTACTAAGTGGAGTGCCCCAGGGTTCGGTTTTGGGGCCCATTTTGTTTAACATTTTTATTAACAATATTGGGATAGGGTTACTCAGCAATGTATCCATCTTTGCGGACGATACAAAACTTAGCAAAGTCATCAAATCACCAGAAGATGTCACCATGCTTCAAAATGATCTTGCAATTCTAGATGAGTGGGCAAAAAAATGGAAGATGAGGTTCAATGTAGATAAATGTAAGGTTATGCACCTTGGGAGACACAAACAGTGTGCAAGTTACAACCTTAGCGGAGAGGAACTGGGTAATTCCATACTTGAAAAGGATCTAGGAGTCCAAATAGACAGCAATCTAGGATGTAGTGCCCATTGTAATGTAGCTACAAAAAAGGCCAACAAAATTCTGGCATGTATTAAGAGGGGAATGGAAACTAGGGACTCAAGGGTAATTATGCCACTATATAAAGCATTGGTGAGACCTCACCTAGAGTACGGAGTACAGTTCTGGGCCCCACACTATAAAAAGGACATCATGGAATTAGAAAAAGTCCAAAGGCGAGCAACAAAGCTTATTAGGGGAATGGAGAATTTAAGCTACGGGGAGAGATTAAGCAATTTGGGACTATTTACATTAGAAAAGAGACGTTTAAGGGTGGACATGCTCAACATGTACAAGTATATCAAGGGCCAATATATGGAACTGTCACACACCCTATTTTCTACTAGAAAGGAATCTAGGACGCGAGGGCATGAGTATAGATTAGAAGAAAAAAGATTTCATTCAGCTAGTAGAAAGAATTTCTTTACGGTCAGAACAGTCAAACTCTGGAACTCTCTTCCCAGAGAGGTGGTAACGGCTGGCTCATTAAATACGTTCAAGGCAAAGTTGGACAAACATTTACTGGAGAAAAACATCCATGGGTACAAATAAGAAATATAATTTGTCTGTAAAATACCAGAACCTACCAAATCAGCAATGGAGATATCTATACCAGGTTGAACTAGATGGACGCAAGTCTTTTTTCAGCCTTACCTACTATGTAACTATGAATTTATGTGGAATGAAGAGGCGCTCGTGTCGGCCTTTTGGAACGGCCTCTCCAGTCAACTAAATGATGAGCTCACTCAATATGTGTTAATATCCTTATGCACTAAAGTAGACCTCTGGTTTCAGGGACATCAATTGGAGAAGAATAGGGTGAATCAAATTTTGCTCTTCTGTAAACTCCAATCCTCCCTTTAATCTACCACCAGAAGAACCAATGCAACTTAATCGCTTCCGTCTCTCCCTGGAGAAAAGAACTCATTGTAGAAAAGAGAACTTACAGTATGCATGTATTGCAGATCCTCCACCCACTTGGTGTCTTTTTATTCTCGTCGGCTGGGAAACGATCTCTCCTAATCGCCTACTGACTCAACCATCTATGTCACCCTCACTGTTCCCCTGGGGAAGATAAGAGTGAAGGCCTTAGTGGATTCTGGAGCGGTTGGGAACTTTCTTTCATCCAAAATGGTTACCCGTTTCTTTCTTCCTGTACAATCATTGGATCAACCTGTCATGAACCTGGGATTTGTACTTGTTTTCCAGTTTCTCCATGATCTTTCGGTGTGTTCTGCCTGGATTAATTCAGCCTGCACCTAGGCTGCAATCATTGTGTGTTAAACTATGGTCAGCTCTCCTTAATTAGACACCTGAGAGACTCTAGCCTAGTGTTCTGACAGCTGTAACCCCTTAGCTCCCTGCTAGCAGTGGTTCAGCATTCTCCATTTGAACTCTCACTGAATTCTTCTGTGAGTAATTAGCAACAACCTTGGTCCAGCATTTGATTCTTCTCTGCAATCAGCTCTTTAATATCTGGATCTGAAAGCCAGCATTTCCTGTGCATTCTTAGGAGTTAGGCTTCAGTGTTTTATGGCCTTCTAGGCCTCTCTCCACTTCAAAGCCTACCTGGAGTACTGACATCACAGGGTCTGATCATCTGACCATGACCTATCCAATCCAGTGTCAGCCTGAGTCTCTTTGAATCACCTGACTGTAGTCATCAATCACCTAGGTATGAATAGGTAGACCTGGGACTCAAAGCCTGTCAGTTCCTTAAGTCACACAGCTAAGTGTGAGCTTAGCATCTGAGCCTCCTGTGTGAATAATACTGACTACCCTGGTTCATGTAAACCTCTAGTCCTGTTCATATACAGGCTGGTCCAGTTGTATCCAGTATCCTGTCCAGTCCAGTCCTATTCATATACAACTATATTGTCAAGATTCTGCTATCAAAACCAACTCCCTGGTGATCCAGTGGTCAGGATATGTCTCTCTCTGCTGAAGCCTAGGTTCAATTCCCTGTCAGGGATCGCTCTCTGTCTCTTTGCCTCCCTGTTTCCTCCTACTCGCACAGACCTCACACATACTTTGGCTTCACAAACTCATAGCCATGACACAACCTCTGTTCCTGAGAGCAGTCGACGGCAGTCGCATCCCTAATGGACAGATCTCATTACAGACTTTTCCTCTTGATCTTTAAGCAGGGGCCCTTTATCGTGAATCTACTGTATTATTTTTCTAATCATTCCTCAAACTACCCATGATGTTGGCTTAGGAATGCCTTGGCTTAGTATACATAACCTCCATATTGATTGGGGCACCAGGGAAATCAAGGCCTGGGGTCAGGACTGTTTTTCTTCTTGTGTGGCTTGAGTTTTGCCCCTTCTTCAGACACGTTCTCCTAGTGTTTCTTATTCTTTACCACTGCAGTATGCCTCATTTTCTGACGTCTTCAGCAAAGAAGATGTGGACACTCTTCCTCCCCATAGAGACTGGGTCTGTTCCATCAAGTTATTTCCCGGGAAGACTCCTCCCAGAGGTCATACCATCCTCTGTTCATCCCGGATACAGAGGCCATGACAAATTACATCTAAGAGAATCTATAAAAGGGGTTTATCGGAGCTTCAACTTCTCCTGCAGGGGCCGGCTTCTTATTCGTGAAAAAAAAGACAGCTCTCTCAGACCGTGTATAGACTATCACAGCTTAAATTACATTACTATTAAAAACAGCTACCCTCTTCCACTCATTACGGAACTCTTTAATAAAATCAAAGGAGCTACGGTCTTCACTAAATTCAACCTTACTACTTACAACTTGATTTAGCCAGGAGACTAATGGAAGACGACATTTAACACTTGTGATGGCCATTACGAATACCTAGTATGGGTTATGTAATGTGCCAGCAGTCTTTCAGCAGTTTTTCCATGACATCTTCAGGGACATGCTTTATAAATCCGTCATAGTCTATCTGGACGATATACTCATCTTCTCACCTAATCTGCAGACCCACAGGTAGACCGTCAGAAAGGTGTTGTCTCGTCTTCGTCAGAATCATATCTTCTGTAAACTGGAGAAGTGTGTGTTCGAGATATTCACCATCCAGTTCCTCAATCACAATATCTCTAGTATCAGCTTAGAAATGGACACTGAGAAGATTAAGGCTATACGTACTTTTAAGGGAATTCAAAGATTTCTAGGGTTCTCTACTATAGACTATTTATCTGCAACGTCTCCACCATAGCCGCTCCACTCACTGCTCTCACCCAAAAAGGGCCAGTTCCATCTCAGTGGCCTAATGAAGCAATTGTAGCCTTCAAACAGTTAAAACAAGCTTTCATTTCGGCCCCCATACTCCTTCAGCCAGATATTAATAAACCTTTTTTTCTCGAAGTGGATGCATCCTCCGAGGGAGTGGGAGCAATTTTTTTCCCAGACTGGGGAGAGTCAGGAATTGCACCCCTATGTCTACTTCTCAAAGAAATTCCTTCCAGCCGAGAAAAACGACCCCATTTGGGAACAAGAGTTACTAGCTGTTAAATTAGCTCTTGAAGAGTGGCGGTATCTATTTGAAGGAGCCCGGCATAAGACCACAGTTTATTCCAACCATAAAAAACATTTTTTTCTTCGCAATGTACAGTACAGTGTCTTAGCTCTCGACAGGCCCAATGGGCAATGATTTTTTGAACGATTTAACTTTCAGATTGTGTACCGACCAGAAATTTAAAACTGTAAAGTGGATGCGCTGTCTCGATCATTTGTCTCTACTTCTGAGGAGCAACCACAGTCTCAACCTATCCTGAATCCTCTAGTCTTCGCCCAAACAATAGCTCATCCAATTCCTCCTCCTTGCAAAACTTTTGTACCAAGTGAATTACGAAAAAAAGCTTCTCTCATGGGTTCCCTCTTCCCTTTTTGCCAGACACATTGGAGTACAAAAGACTTTAATGTTTCTTCAATGATCCTACTGGTGGCCTTTTATGCAAGCTGATGTGACCAGTTTTGTTTCCTCTTGTATTAAATGTGCACAGCATAAAACCTCACAAACTTCTCCTGCTGAAACTCTTCTCCCACTTCCCGTATCCATTGAACCATGGACGCATCTGTCCATGGATTTCATCTCAGAGTTACCACCATCAAAGGGATATATAGTCATATGGGTTATAGTCGACAGATTCTCCAAGATGGCTCATATATTCCCTTTGAAAGCTCTACATCCACTCCAATCTTAGCACAGCTCTTCATTGCCACTACCTTTAAACTTCATGGTCTCCCAACTGAGATTGTATCTGACCAAGGAGTACAGTGCAATGCTAAATTCTGGAGTTCTCTGTGTTCAGCAATTCATATCAAGCTCAAGTTCTATAATTTGTATCACCCACAGACAAATAGCCATACAGAACGAGTCAACGAAGATCTAGAGGCCTTACTGTGACCCTTTGTGTCATCTTCACAGGACGACTGGGAAGACTTATTACCTGAGTATGCGCACAATAAATCTTATCATTCTTCTTCTGGTACTACTCCATTTTTCACAGGTTACGGCAAGAATCCTCATTCACCCGAATTCTCCAGCTTTCCAATGCCAGATGTTCCAGCAGTGACGTCTTCTTTACACCGTTTTTCCAAGATCTGGTCCAATGTCCACAATTTTCTTATGAAGGCTTCTGCTCATTACAAAAAGTTTGCCGACAGAAAACAAAAGGCTGCTCCTCATCTAAAAATAAGAGATCAAGTTTGGCTTTCAACTCGCTTTGTTTCCCATCCATGAAAATGGCTCCTCATTTCATCTGCCCTTAACCCATCACTCAAATCATCAATCCAGTGGCTTATAGGTTGAGACTTCCTCCCTCCACGAAAAAAAAAATCAATTTCCTTTCACATCTCGCTTTTCAAGCCATTAAGATTAAATTTGTATAAAAACAAGGTACCTAAACCTCCAACAGCCAACGCTGAGAAGGACACTGAGTTCGAAGTTAAAAGAATCCTAGACTGTTGTCATCATAATTCT
The DNA here is from genome assembly GCF_055691185.1 of Crinia signifera. Taxonomy (NCBI): domain Eukaryota; kingdom Metazoa; phylum Chordata; class Amphibia; order Anura; family Myobatrachidae; genus Crinia; species Crinia signifera. The sequence goes on along the minus strand of NC_139224.1, from coordinate 42,632,954 downwards.
CATCTCCAGTACCTAGTGGAATGGTCTGGTTATGATCCTGAGGAGAACTCTTGGGTAGAAGCGGCTGATCTACATGCTCCTAGTCTCATCAGGCCTTTCTTCACCAGGAACCCCCACAAGACTCATAATGGCCCTGAGGTCACCCAAAAAGGGGAGGGTACTGTCACATGCAGCTACAGCGTTAAACGGCACGCTACTCACCTGTCCGTGTCCACCATCAGCTGTCATGTGTCCATCTGGTCACCAGTGGCAGGCAGGAGGCGACAGGGGTTGTGGGTGTGTGAGACAGCATGGGGGCTGGGTCATGCTGCACAGAGACAGATTGGTGCTAGGTGGCACTGGGAGGCTGGCGCCGCCATCTTAGCTATGGGTAAAAGAGTGATTGGGTCAGGTCAGAGTCTTTCCTTTTTCCTGCCCTGTCAGCCAATGGCAGCCACCCTCAAGGTATATAGGGTATCTGCCTAGGCTGATCAGGGTCAGTGCAAAAAAAGTCTCCAGAGCCATGCAGATTGTTTGGAAAGACTCCTGATCATTCGAGTGCCTCAACTCAGCCAGTCTGTTGTCCATTGCAAGACTCCATCTCCATCACTGGTCTCTCAACCTAACCCGGTCCGTTCTTTCTGGTCCGGTCCAAGTGGATCTTCCCGGACTCCGTCAGTACCCTCTGGATCCGGCTCCAAGTCCAGCTCTGGTCATTTACAGTCTTTTACAGTTATTTCATCATTGGATCCAACCTTGTCATAACACTCATTCTTTAAATGGATAACCTTCCAAGTTATCATCATCCTTCTTCATTCTCAAGTCATCATCATTTTTTCTTCAGAGTACAATTATCCTCTCAAGGACCCTTATTCGAGGACTCTATGTTTAATTGAATTTAGTTCATTGACTTTCCTCCTCAAAGAAGTATTTGAGTTTTCCTATGAAAAAGGATTTCATTAAACAAGCTTGTTTTAACTTCTCACCTTCTAGTCTGCCTGCAGTCTCTGAGCACCACACAACTCCATTAAATCCTCCATCCGTGACAATATGTAATACAGAACATGCTGTCATGGGAAAACTGACCGACCAGAGGAGATAAAAGTGAGAATTAATGGAGTATGTGTGGTTGTATGAATGACATCAGTATTATAGTACAGTATGTTGTTGAGGTTTTTTTATAAATATGGATTGGATTGGTGTCATATAATGATGCTCTGTTTATGTGAATTATGAATGTTATCCTACATGGCAAGATGCACTAAGCCTTGAAAAGTGATAAAACTGAGAGTGATAAATCACCAGCCAAACAGCTCCTACCTGCCATTTCTCAAACCAAGCCTGTGACATGGCAGGTAGGAGCTAATTGACTGGTAGTTTATCACTCTCAATTTTATCACTTTTCAGGGCTTATACATCTTGCCATGTAGGAGAAGATTCATAATTCTAATAAACAGAGCACCATTATATGACACCAATCCAATCCATATTTATAAAAAACCTCAACAACATGCTTTACTATAATGGTGTGTACACACGGTCAGATGTGACTTAAGAAACTATCCACGATCCGATCAGATCGGATCGGAATCAGATCGCAAGGCACATACGATTTTCATACAAGTTTGACTATATAGTGCAGATCTGCACTATATAGTCATGGCAGACAAGACTTTCTGCCTTGCGATACGTGAACGCGCATCGGAATCGGATCGGGATCGCAAGGGTTAAAAAACCTGTCAACATCGGAAGGCAAAAAGTACCGTGTGTACACACCTTAATACTGATCCTGATACTATAACACTTTCTAAGCTTAGTACATCTGGCCCATAATCTGCAGGTGTATCCTATGGGTGTCCTGGACTCCATACACTGTACAAAAACATACTCATAGACTAATATAAATATAATTATTTTAGAGAATTGACATACCTCCCAAACAGTCTCACTTTCCAGGCACTGTCCCTGTTGCCAAGCCCACTGAACCATATTATTCAGGGATGTTGGAAGGCATAATACTATAATGATTAATACAAAAATAATAATAATATAATCTTAGTGTAGGCTGGGTAATTATCGGGCCCAGTAAAAAAGTACCCTCCCCCCTCTCGACGGCCCTGGATGTCACAAGTACTATGGCATGGGTAGAGGGCAGCTGAGATCCCAGCTTCCATTGAGCTACAAATGGCAAATAATTGTTATCGTTGCTCCCCTGTCCTGGTAGGTGCTTGGCAAATACAAATACAGTATTCAACATTAAACTTGCTCATTAGCATTTTTTTTCCTTTCAGGACCTAAAGGAGACCCTGGTAAAGCCGGACCTACAGGGCAGACAGGTTGGTTGTTTGCAATATTGATTGTTGATGCAAGGATTGTCCACATTGTGCCCATCATTCAGACATTATCTGGTTTATCTGGAAATGGTTATTCGGTCGACAAGCATAAGGTGGACAGTCATTAGGTCGACACCACTAGGTTGACATGCTGAAAGGTCGACATGGGTCTAGGTCAACATGGTTTTAGGTCGACATAAGTCTAGGTCAATACGGGTAGAGGTAGACAGGTCATTAGGTTGACACAAGCATTAGATTGGCATTGGTAAGGTCGACAGTCAAAAGGTCTACATGGGGGTTTTGACTGTTTTTTTTTAGCCGACATATGCTGACATGCAGTATTTCATGCCCTACCATCCACTAGGGCGTGGAGGGAGAATAAAATAGTGTGCTGAGTGTACTGAGGCACCGTGCCCGAAGCAGGTGACACAGTGCTACGTTTCAGTGTCCATGTCGACTGTGTTGATATATGGGTAAAAAAACAGTGAAAAACCCCATGTCGACCTTGCCCGGGTCGACCTAATACTGGTGTCGACCTAATGACCTGTCGACCTACCCCCATGACGACTTAAACCTATGTCGACCTAGACCCATGTCGAACTTTCAGCATGTCGACCTAGTGGTGTCAATCTAACGACTGTCGATCAACTTATCTTCAACCAAATGATCCACACCCGGTTTATGTACTAGTACTGTACAGGTGTAATATCCAGACTGTATTGTTATTAAAACTGATGCCCACATACATTTGTTCTGCTTTCATGTTCTTCCTCCCAGAAAGTGGGAATTCCTAATATACCAACATGGTCCAAAGTTGGACGATCTACGGGGTTTGTATTGGAAGTTTGAGCTTACAGACAAGAGCCAACTGAACCCCAATATGGAGCATTAGTACAGTGTGTACCATAGCAGAGGATCCAGGGTTGGACTGGCCCACTGGCCTCAAGAGATCAGGTTACAGACTGTGCACTTGAATTATACATTGTACATATGTTACCTTGTATTACACAGGTCTATAGTGTAATTTCTACAGTGCATTGGTGCTATAATTCTCTGGTGCTATAATTCTGGTACATTGCATGCATTATTCACTATACAACATGGTTGCCTACCTGACCCTCTCCTTCAGGGAGAAAATGCTCTGTTCCTGGACTCCCCTGGCAATGTATGATTGCCATCACCTGTGGGGAGCTAGGTAAATGATAAGAAAGGTGTTTCACCAGAGGTGATGGCATTGGCAATCATACATTACCAGGGAGGTCCAGGAACAGAGCATTTTCTCCCTGAAGGAGACGGTCAGGTAGGCAACCCTGCTATACTATTTATTTATCTCGGGTCCCAGGCCATGCACTCTCTAAAGCAGGGATTGCCAACTGCAGTCCTCAAGAGCTACCAACAGTTAATGTTTTCCAGGTCTCCTCACAGAACCATAAGCATACTTGCCTACCTGACCCTCTCCATGCGGGAGAAAATGCTCTGTCCCTGGACTTCCCTGGTAATGCATGATTGCCATCACCTGTGGGGAGCTAGGTAAAGGTGTTTCACCACAGGTGATGGCAATCATACATTACCAGGGAAGTCCAGGAACAGAGCATTTTCTCCCACATGGAGAGGGTCAGGTAGGCAAGTATGATCATAAGTACAGTAATTAGCTCCACCTGTGGATCATTTATAACGTGTCAGTCAGTAATGAATGCACCTGTGCCTCAGCTAGGTGATCTAGAAAACGTGAACTGTTGGTAGCTCTCAAGGACTGGAGTTGACTACCACTGATCTAAAGGTTAGCCAAAGCTCTGTGACTACAGGCCACACCCATACACATGGACCATTACTGCTGCAGCCCACAAGATGGGCCCATCATGCATCAGTCTGACACTAAGAGGATCCATCTATTAGGATAATGCCAATTCCCCATATGGATTGTGCCCACATTGGATTTTGCCTGGCGCAGATGTATAAATAGAAAAGGTGCAGAACAAAAAGATCTATAAAAAATTGTTATAAAATCGAGTGAAGGACCAATATCAATCGTATGTATGATAATAAATGTAGTTTGCTCTCCACTGTAAACAATTGTGTTTTGTCAGACGCAATGTAAAGACTGTGTAATCATCTGTACAGGTTTATTATGACGTCACCCAAGTGTATGAGAGCACAGAGCCAGATTCAGAGATATATATGCAAACCTGATGGTGTACTGCTCGGATGTTTATCCTAGTTAGGCTACTGGGTCACATTGTCCCCTAAAAATGTAGCATGATTGACATGCTGCCGTTATTCCAGAAAACTAATTGCAGCCTCACTGGCCCCTGCTGCATGATAACAACAGCCATTGTAAGTTACCTCAGGGCTACTCAGAAGCACGATGGTCACACAGATGATCCGATGCTGTGTCTTAAGTGTGCAGCAGTGGATCAGCAAAGCAGCAAGAGGTCTAGTTACACACGACACCTGCGGCATTAGCCTATGTTAGCACAGCCGCTGCCTATAAGGACTCTGCTATAGCGTCTATATCTAAATGAGGCCCCCAGTGTGGTAACACCACAGTGAATAGGAAGCGTGCAGTAACTGCGAGGATGCTGCATGATGAGGATCTCACGTGTGACCTGAAGAGTGCTGCATATCCGAGCAAGTGCCACAGAATAGGTTTCGGTATATTTTGTTGACCTTCATTATATTGAAATGTCTACATGGTTACAAAGTCAACACACAGCATATCAACAAGCTAGGCACGTAGACAATGACCATGTTTATTATTCATGTCACTGATGGAAGTTGACATGATTAGAATGTTAATAACACATTCCTAACCCCAACTGTTGGCATTCTAATAATATGTTAATTCCAGGGTTGCCGACTTTTTCTGTCTCCTCTCCGGGAGAAGCCCGGAGAGGAGACTTGCAGCTGCAGTTCGGGGGGCGGGGCTTGAGCTTTACATCATTAAGCCCCGCCCCCAGGATGGTAAAACCCCCCAATTCACGGATCTTCGTGGAGGGGGCGGGGCTAAAATTACGCGATTTTAGCTCCGCCCCCTCCCGAGACCCGCGGATTGACGGATGTCAATCCAAAAGTATGGTGAAAAAGACGCAATCGGGGGGTGGCGTGGGGGTCCCCCGGAATCCGGGAGGGTTGCCCACCTTTCCGGGGGGCCGGGAGGAGGACCCGATTTTCGGGATCCTCCCGGTAATTCCGGGAGGGTCGGCAACACTGGTTAATTCCCATGTCAATATATCAGATGTTGACATTGTAAATATGCCAACATTTTGCTGATATTCCTCACAGAGGGCCAGGTGAACTACGCCTCAAAAGTGATAAAATGGAGAGTGATAAACAGCCAGCCAATCAGCTCCTACCTGCCATGTCACAGACTGTGTTTGAAAAATGACAGTTAGGAGCTTATCGGTTGTGTTTTTTTTTATCACTCTCCATTTTCACTTTTGTAGCTTACTGCATCTGGCCCATAATGAGGCCTTCTAATGTGGCCTTTTGACATCAACATTTTTCCTGGCCTGGGATCCAGGGATTAGTAACAGAGCAAAATTTAAAAAATAAATGCATTAAAAGTTCAATTGGCACTCCCTTATAAAGTATTCTATTGTATTGTAGTTTTATTCCTCTCATCTTCTCATTTCATTACAATTATTTTGTTATCAACAGGAACAGCAGGTTCTCCTGGTTTAATGGGACAAAAAGGTGAGTTGCCTGCCCCGTTACTGTTTTATCCTGTAGCATCTCCTGTAACCTCTTCATGGTCCATACATTTTTACCACTTCAAAATAAAAAAACGGTACTTATGTAGTATCTGGGCGTCCGATTTTGTGATTGTATGCCTTACCTTAAGGCATACAATCAGATGCGATGCGATGCAATGCGATTTTGCATAGGATTCAATGTTAAGAAGGTCCTGTTCATTTCCCCACTATCCAAGTGGGCATAGAGTTGACTTTATATAGTGTGGCGAGCGCAGCGAGCCACCGAGCCCGAAGCGTGGCGAGCAAACGCATATTTCTTAAAAAGTATTCTGTGTCCCCTCGCCACGCTTCGGGCTCAGTGGCTCGCTACGCTCGCCACAGGTTTATATCCAACTCCATGCCCACTTGGATAGTGGGGAAAGGAAAAGGACCCCTTTTTCCCATTGAATTCTATGTGAAAATGGACTCAGACCCTTTTAACATTGAATCCTATGGAAAAATCTTGACCATCGCATCGCATACGATTTGGTCGCATGCGATGCGATGCGATCCGATTTCTAAATCGGACGCCCAGATACTACATAAGTACCCAAAAAACTATTCCAAAGTTCCCTCACATGTGAGTAGATGTGTTCACATAATTTGATGGTCGCTCAGCATCAAAAGATTTTTCTCCCCTTCGGTAATAAAAGTCAGTCTAAACTTATTTTTTTTCTGGCTGCTATCTACATCCAGGGCCGGCGCCACCACTAGGCAGCTCTAGGCAGTGCTGGAGCGCGGGCAGGGGTGTCCGTGCCGCGGGGGTACCTGCGGCGCTGTCACTGCGTATAAAGCTGCTGTCAGCGGCGGCGGCGGGGTCCCTGCAGTGAATAGAGAATAACTAGCGCTATGCGGCAGCGCAGGAAGCGCTTCTGGGTTTGAAAACACTTGCCGCACGCTGATTGGCTGAGATTCAGCCAATCAGCGTGCGGCAAGTGTTTTCAAAATCAGAAGCGCTTCCCGCGCTACCGCATAGCGCTAGTTATTCTCTATTCACTGCAGGGACCCCGTCGCCGACAGCAACTTTATACACAGTGACAGCGCCGCAGGTACCCCCGTGGCACGGACACCCCTGCCCGCTCCAGCACTGCAGGGACGCCGATGCCGCCAGTTTTATAATACAGGTACCACCCCCCGGGCACCGGGGCGCCCCCACCCCGACTCGCCTGGGGCACTCCGGTGCCTTGCACCAGCCCTGTCTACATCATTTCGGGGAGCACCCACCACATTTGTGGGTGCGGACATATGAAATGCTAGGCATACCCCTACGACCACCCCCTGCCCGCCCTCTCCTGTCCCAGAATGAACGACCTGGTAAGTGTGAAACTTGCCAAAGCCATCCGATCCTGTGGTTTTCACATGTGTAGTTTAACAACCCAATCATTTCAGCGACAGGGTCTTCCACAACTATGGCTGATTGTTGGTTCACTTGGATCCCCACAAAAAAAGAGGTGCAAGATGGAATTGTCCATGGGCCCTCCCGCCCAACCGTATGTTGTATTTAAAGGACAAGCACCGTTTAACAAACCATTTTAGTGACCGGTTCTGCCACAACTGTGGCTGAAATAATTGGTTTGGGCCCCACAAAAAAGGTGCTCTGTCTGCTGTGTAAGTCCAGGGGTGCTGTTAAGACTGACATATAAGTCCATGCGTGCCCTGTTTGCTGTATAAGTCCAGGAATGCTACTAAGTCTGCTGTATAAGTACGGGGTACCCTGTTTGCTATATAAGTCCTGGGGTGCTGCTTAGTCTTCTGTATAAGTCTAGGGGTGCTTTGAATTGATAGAAACTGAGGACAGACAAAAGTTCAGGAACAACTTCCTACTACTAGTGCAGAAGCTGCTGCCACCAGTCATGACATTGACGACGCAAGTTAATCAACGTCCTCTGCTCAGGTCAATGCTCAATGTTATAGAGGGCATGTAAAATTCAAGAAGTTAAAATGAATAACAATTTTTTTTTAACTATTGTATCTGATGAGAAACGTAAAATTGGCAATATACCATTTACAACAGCAAGTGGCAAGGAAAGGCTAAAGCCTTGGCCTATGTTCATGACTGGTGGTTCATCTTCTAATAAAGATGGAAGCCCCACTTCCTCTTGAAAAATAAAAACAAATAAAGCTTGTTAAAGCACAGGAACTAACTGTGCATTCAGAGCTATCACAAATCACCAAGAATAGTTGAAGTGTGTCCGCAGTTGCGATGTCTAGGTTTGACCCTACCCATACTGTATGGGAAGAGAAGGCTACTTCCACCATTTGCACATCCTCTGCAAGTATTGGGAGGAGCAGCATCAGTCAACATTCTGACATTGAGATTGAGGGTGTCACTGTAGAAGAACACCAGGATAAGGAGGATATTAGTGTAGCTGGCGCTAACGGGGTAAGGTTTATTTATATAGCACATTTTCTCCAACAGGACTTAAGGCGCTTTACAGACATGAAAACATGCACAATGCCTATAATACATAGGATTTGGGTAATACAGCAATAGGTAGGTCTCACAGACATAAGAGAAAACGTTGAGAGTAACCAAAATGCAGGATTGGTGTAGGCATTATGAATAATAACTTCTATCGGTTGTGTATTCCACAATAACGAGGTGCCAGGTGAGGCAGCCATCTTGGGCGCCCTGCACAGGATTACCCTGGGTAGAATAGGTTGCCCCTAGAAGAAATTACACAAAATGTGGTGATTGCCATGTAGAGTAAAGTAGAGAGGATGTGGTTTGTATAGATAAGGCAAAAGTGGAAACAGTTGTTGCCCGTGGAATGAAAAAGCCCATTGTCATGCCTGGGCACAAAATACACCTCTTCTGTCTGGAATTAGTTATTTTCTACCCAAATCCATAATGTGATAATTATGGCAAAGGACAGCTCTTGCGTTAAGAGCTGTCCTTTGCAGTGAGAGTCGCCAGGTCCCATCGGGTCCCGGCGGCTCACCCCTCCCTCCCTTACCCGGCGCTGCTGCTGCTGCGCCGGACTCTCCTCCTCCCTGCACCCGGAAGAGGATTTTAGTGCAGGGAGGAGGAGGTCACAGGTCCGGGCAGCACAGCTCTGTGCTGCCTGGACACAGGTAAGGGGGGTCGATGCGGGGCGGCGGTAGGTCGGTGCGGGGCGGTGGTGGGTTTGCGTTAGAAGCACATAGGCTTCTATGGGGCATCGCCAGATATTTCTGGCGATGCCTCCCGGCACGGTAACTTAGAGCATCCCAAAATGCTGTAAAAACCCCGATAACGGGGTTTTTACCGCATTTTTTGCTTAGAGAATCTCCCCCATAGAGAGCAGCAGTAAGGATGTCAACCACCTGGAACATAACATCCTTCCTTATACATCACTTCCTTTTTCATCCAAATGTAAAAGTTATTTAAAAGTTATTGTCAAATTCAGAAAAAGCATAATCAGTCCAACGAAACCTAGCTGGTGTTAGACGTGCGTCCAATATCCGCCATTAGTGCAGTGGGATTTACAAAGTTGATTGACATACTGGGAGAAATTTACTAAGCGTAATACGCCTAAAATAGGCGTATACGTATAAGTAAATTCGTCGATTCGTATTCGTGGCACATTTGTATTCATATTTATATTGTAATATACGGATGCTAATTAGTGGGATATGGCTAATTGCCAGTAAAATATGCCTGGAAAAAACACATAATTTCCAGACGAATAACACTAGTGGCCTAGGCAGCCAATAGCGCTACTTGAGGGGAGGAGCTGCAGGATGTAAACAGACTGCGTCCCACTTACTGCGGTTACCCAGTGATGTTCATAGTCCCTCCTGAGTCCGTTCCAACAGATTGATGCCTGCCACGGGCGTCAGCAGCGCAATACGATATCGCCTGGCTCCACAGACTGGGCTGACGAGACTTCCGGGTTTGCCGTCTCTCGTGAGAATTCAGCTCACCGAGTCAAATGCCTGTGTTGTGCGCTCGTACTACCGGCCAGGAGGAGGCTAGTGTGGGGTGGATCAATGGTGCTGGGTGTTCAAAAGGCCTATCACGGCTGAAACGCGTTGGGAACGCACCTGCCTCGGATCGTCAAGGTTGGTGGGGGGGGGGGGGGGATTTCGGATTTCGGATCTGAACCCGCTCATCCCTAATGATTGTACAAATGAGCACAATTGTCCCAAATATGCAGCGTCATTGAAATTAGAGAAGGAAACACTTGTGGTGCAGATCTCAAAATTATCCGTACTGCCTATTATTTGCGAGTAAATCTTAAATTTAGTAACAGTATGAACTAGTACAAGTCACTTCAAGCACAGTCGTGTTTTGTGTTTGGTATATTGGGCCTAATTCGACATGGATTGCTAATCAGCGATTTTACAATTCGGCCGCATTGGGTGTGCGTGGCCACAATTAGCATCAAAATTCCTGATCGCTAAGTAGTCGCAGTTTAATTGACAGGACAGACAAAGATGCTTCAATGTTCTGGGAATTGCGAATGGATTTGCGAGTGGATCACTGTTAGCGATCCATTTGCAAATCAATCTCCAATTTGCACAGAATATTTCTCTCTCAGTTTGGGCGGCGGCTTAATGCTTGCAGTCAGCTGCGAATTCTCTGATTAGCAATCTATGCTGAATTAGGCCCTTTGTCAGGAAGTTAAAAAAAAGTAATCTACATTGTGCATGCTCTACTAATTAATGACTTTCCCCTTTAGGAGAGAAAGGGGATGCAAGCACCACAGACACAGCTTATGGTAAGTGAGAGTCTTAAACTCAGACATCATATAACTACAGAAGAGTACGAAGACTAAAGTAAGAGCAAAACTTAATCTTTGGCTGGGGTTTCTGAGGAGCAGCTGTGCAGAGCAGCCACATGGCACACTTATCTTTGTTTCTACCAGTTTGACACCTTCACAGAAGCGGACTATGCATTTGGCAGAGGTGTCATCAGTGCAGCTCATGGGCGTTCCCTCTCTTGAGAGGGACAGCTTTGGGACATCCCATTGTTTTTTTCCCTGTTCTTCAGTCTCTTCCTCTTTCTCCTGTACTCGTGGCTTGTTTACACAAACTGGTGACCTGGGGGCGGGGTATGGGGAGGAGGGGCCAAAGCTACACACAAGAATTGTGTATACTTGGAGCATGTCACCATGGCTCCACCCTCCACCCACTGTCCCAGTGTTCACCATGGACACTGAAATAAGGATTTTACAGAAATCCAATTGTTTCTATTAAAATTGTCAGTATCTTACTTTGTGTGATCTCCCGTTCTGGTTTCCCCAAATCCGACATTAGCCCTGTACTGTTTGTCTGCCCTGTCTTATCTGTACTCTCTTTCAGCTGCTCGAAACTGCAAGGAGCTGCGGAACCTTGGCTTTTTCCTCAGTGGGTGGTACAAAATATACCCAGATGGTGTAAAGCCTCTAACAGTCTTGTGTGACATGGACACAGATGGCGGAGGATGGATTGTAAGTGACAACAGACCTATAACCCTTTTGTAATGAAACGTCACCTCCAATACCTCTACTTACAAAACAGTATTTACATGCATACATTACAGTCACCATTACAGCGATCTTATTTCCATTTCTCTAAAACACATTGGGACAAATCTGAAAAGATTACTATTAAAACCAATGAGATGTTTGCTTTCATTTTATATACTGTGCTAGAAAAATGATATGTATCTAGACATTTCTGGCCCCCACTGAAAAATAAGGAGCCATATATACACATGGGGTTTTGACAGTGAAGGTATGACGCCTTCACCTGAGGGTCAGCTCAGATATCACAAAATCTATTTATTAACGAATGGATCGCACACACAAGGTAAATAGATTTTACATGAATAATTAGATGCAGGAAAAATGGACAGAACCAAGACTCGAACGCCATGCTAGCCTGGCCATCTAACAGCTCAGAGTACTACTATACATACACAGGGACAGAGTCATAAATGACATCAATGCAGACATCAGGTTACACATGTCAGTCTCCTATAGGTCAAGGGATCAGGACCTTCTAAAACCACTGTAGTTAATTTGTTAGAATCAGGATCCTCCTATACAAGGGTAAAGCTGTGTTCACACTGAGCCAGAGGTGCCAATTTATGTTTTTGCTGGTGGGTGCTCATCAGTGAAACATCGCTGGAGGTAGGGAGGGTGCAGCCGGGGTCCCGGGATGGTTGTTAGGGTAAAGAGGGCCATCCCATCTGTGTGCATAGCCAAAGGGCAGCTGGGACTAGCTGGCGCGGCTCTGGCAGTCCAACCCTGCCTGCCATGTCTGCGCAGGCTGTTCTCTGAGTGGGGGCGGGTCCGAAGAGCTGCGTGACATCATGGCCCGTCACATGACGAACCTGCAATGCACGTCTGGGAATGCAGCCTCCTTGTGCTAGGGACAGATTTTCTGGGGCCTATCCACTGGACCCTTGGTACCCGCTGGAACTGTCCACAGGTGCTCATCATTTTCCGTGGGTGCTCAGCCCTGGGTGCACTCAGGCATTCGGAGCCTATTAACTGAGCGATATACTTTCTGGTTGGGCATCATTCATTGTATACACTCTACAGAGGTCGCATGAAACAACATAAGGTTTGATGTGCTTCTCATCAGACCAAATAAAATTGCTAGCATTTTGGTGCCTATAGGGAAGTGTGCAAACCAGGTGGCAAACAATATGTCAGACTGACTTGATGTAACCTTCATGAAGGTTGGTCCAGTGTGTATATGAGCAGCGATATATCACATGTGACCAAACAATGTAAAATATCATTTGGTGGGTTTTTTTTTGCAGTGTGTGTGTGTGTGTGCGCTCCATTGGCTCCTTTTTGGCTCAAGGGAAATTGTCATTAAAGTCGGAACGACTGGCAGTCGCTCCAGTGTGTACCTGACTTGAGATTCTCCTACCTAAAATAGCCGACTTGTTTGTAATTCAATGTTAGTTCTAGTAGATACTGTACAAGAGAATGGTCATTGTTACACAGCAGAATTTAGGAAAACAACTAATGGATTTAGCACAGACATAGACAATGTGAATTGTTTACTGACCAATGCAATGGTACATGTAGAACAGTGAGTGGCAATAAGCAATGTTTGACATCTCAACTAGGGTAGCCAATCTCAGGATTGAGATCGGCGGGATCCTGGGATTTGGTCCCAAAATGTCCGGGATTTCTATACCGGGATTAGAGTGTCTAATGCTGGGATTTCGGGATACGCAGTCTAATGCCGGGCAGCGTCTGAGCACCTATTGTACATTGAGTCTCTATGGGATTACAATCATACTAATACAACAAGCGTTGCTCTTCCATTTTGCGGTTAGAAAGGATTGGCGGTAACATGGGGTCGCTAGTCTCGCACGCAGGACAAACCATTTATAAACAAGATTGATTTATTTGAATAATAATAATTTTGCAGTGTTTATATGGGATAGGAAAAGATCATCTGGTTTCCTTTTTAACAAATCTGCAGTATATTGTCTTGTTAACACTGGCCAACAATATCACGTACCTTCATAGTGGTATAATAAATCCATCTGATGATCTGTGATGTAGAAACCAGCTACTGTATGAACAAAGCAACATATTACCCTCAAAGCTGCTGGTCCCATTCCTCCAGGTATCGCCAATCAGGCCTTTCTCATCTTCCGGACTCACTTTAGATGGTTCCTCTGTAGTGAAATTGTAATTAGAGAATACACTTAGTTTACTGTCTGGTATTTCCCAAGGCTCCTAATCTTTCTGTAAACCTTTAGGTCTTTCAGAGACGATACGATGGGACTGTAAATTTCTTCAGAGAATGGGATGACTACAAACGTGGCTTTGGCAACCAACTGAGCGAGTTCTGGCTAGGAAATGAGAACATTTACAGACTGACGTCTTCAGGTAACTGACTCATTACATTCACATACAATCATATGTATCTTTAAATTATGGATTTGCGCAAGGGACCATTGGTTCTAGTGCCATAAGATGGGACGGGATGTTATGAGTGCCCACGATGGAGCTAGTCCCACCCCAAATATGGGTGCTGTCAGGGCCATTATAATGTATAGGTACACTGGGCAGCTCACCAGGGCCCCACAATTCTAGGAATTCCAATCAGAGGGTTGACAGATATTAACTGTATTGAAGCATGTGGAGAGATGGTGCAGGACCACAGGAGGTGTGTAGGAGCCCCAGTGCATTTCATAGAACCTATTATACTGTTAATATAGCACTGCATTGCCTATGGGGTCTCTAGTGAGCCAACCCATCCACAGATAGTCCTGCTCGGTGTCAAACTAATGTATGAGGGTGATTCATTAAGTACGATCACAAGAATATCTTCAAAGCTTACAGGTTACACAAAGTACACAAAGATTACAGTCAACTTCAGAGAAAATACAAAGAATTAAAAAAAAGTTCTGGCATCAACTTTGAATGAATAATGTCCTGGGGGTTAGTGCTCCCCTGATAACATTTGGCCATCCTCACCACGTGTGGCTGCTTTAGGTGAATAACACATGCTGCACAGTTTTTTTAATATTAGAGATGAGCGCCGGAGCTGAAGATTTGGATTTGGATTCTTTGCCGGGATTTGGATTTGGCTTTTTCAAATGGTGGTGAAAAGCTTTAGATTTGGATTTGTTTTTTTGGTACTTATGTAGTATCTGGGCTGCCGATTTTGTGATTGTATGCCTTACCTTAAGGCATACAATCAGATGCGATGCGATGCGATTCGATGCGATTTTGCATAGGATTCAATGTTAAGAAGGTCCTGTTCATTTCCCCACTATCCAAGTGGGCATAGAGTTGATTTTATATAGCGTGGCGAGCGCAGCGAGCCACCGAGCCCGAAGCGTGGCGAGCGAAGCGAGCCCCGCGAGGGGACGCATATTTCTTAAAAAGTATTCTGTGTCCCCTCGCGGGGCTCGCTACGCTCGCCACGCTTCGGGCTCGGTGGCTCGCTACGCTCGCCACAGGTTTATATCCAACTCCATGCCCACTTGGATAGTGGGGAAAGGAAAAGGACCCCTTTTTCCCATTGAATTCTATGTTAAAATGGACTCAGACCATTTTAACATTGAATCCTATGGAAAAATCTTGACCATCGCATCGCATACGATTTGGTCGCATGCGATGCGATACGATACGATGCGATGCGATCCGATTTCTAAATCGGACGCCCAGATACTACATAAGTATCGTTTTTTTAAATGGTCAAAAAACGCCCAAATCACGTAATTGTTGCGGGGGTTTTTTTGTCCCTAGAGTAATATTAACCTCAATAACATTCATTTCCAGCCCTTTCCAGACAATTCTGACCACTTTACAGCTCGCAATGTTGTTTTCATTCAATTTAGCGTATAGAGAAGGGGGGGTATCGCGCTCCACTGGGGGAAGGGGTGGTTGATCGGTACTGCAAATCCTGGGTCTTGTCCAGGACCCTTGGGTATGGCTAGTGGAAGGTATTGGAATGCGCACTCAGGAAGGGTTGGATGAGAGTGTTGGTGCAATAAGTAAGGACAGGGAGACAGATGTAGGTGTGCAGTAGTAGGTTTATTAAATAAAGGTGGGGGTGTGGGAGCTCCTCAAGGAGGATAAGGGCGGTGGGGATAGTCACTTGGACTCACAGGTTGGATACCTCCGCGTCTCTCACTGGGGGTGGGTTGTGAGGAGGGGGTCCTGACCGTGTGGTCCTAAAGTCACTAGCAATAGAAAGTCTTGATTAGTGTAGGACCTCTGCTGGGTGCAGGGAGAGCCCTTACGGGGATGGGGGTGGTCAACAGATCCCCTTCTACCATAAGTGGCAATTGCTGCTTATGTCTCCCCCTGTGTGCAGCTGGGTCAGGGTCTAGCAATGTGCTGTACAGGCTGTGTCCCGGTGTCGGGTGCCTGTCAGGTGGATGTTGCCGCAGTGGGGGTGTGTGCAGGTCGAGCAATGAGCGTCCCACTCCTTGCCTCTTACCCTAGTTCTGGTCGGTCAGCTGCCTAGCTGGAGGGGGGTCGTCCGGCCCGGGGCTGGGTCCATTTCTGCTGGGACCCAGTTGTTGCTCTTTCCATTGGTGGTGCCGATCTGTGTCCCCACTGACTCTGTGTGACGCTGCGCTCGACTCCCTCTGGGAGGAAACTGGTGTGGAGGATTGTGGGGCTTGTGAGCCAACGCGTTTTGGCCATGCAGCCTTTATCAAGGATCCTTAAATAAAGAAAAGCAAAATGTATTTTTTTATACTGGGTGGAGGCAGAACAATCACACACAGAACTTGTTCTGATAGTAGTATATGGTGTATTGGATTGCAGTGCAGCACACCACACACCACAATGAAAAAAATAAATAAATGAAAAGCTGACTGACAGCCTGCCTGTGTACTGTACCCCGCTACACTGACTGACAGCCTGCCTAACACACGACCAGTAAAATATAAGTATATAACCCAGCACAAACCCCAGCACAAACCCCTCTGCACTGCACACACCCCTCTGCACTGCACAAACCCCTCTGCACAGCACAGACCCCTCTGCACAGCACAAACTCCTCTGCACAGCACAAACTCCTCTGCACTGCACAACACCCCTCTGCACAGCACAAACTCCTCTGCGCAGCACAAACTCCTCTGCACTGCACAACACCCCTCTGCACTGCACAAACCCCTCTGCACTGCACAGCACCCCTCTGCACAACAACACCCCTCTACAAGCACAACACCCCTCTGCACTTCGCCCAGATCCCTGAACTGCAGAGCTGTGCGCAGCTTGTGGAAGCGTGACTGTGAAATGGAGCCGAATTCTCGGGACGCCAGGCCTTTATAGACTCAGCGTCTCGTAATAATCCGACACCAGATTGCCGCGTTCGGCTGTGCTCGGGTTTCTGAAAAAGCCAGAAACTCACGAGTGCGGCTCGCGGGGCATTGAGCCGGCTGTGTTCAAAGAGGTTTGGATTCTGGTAATCCAGACAGCTCATCTCTAGTTAATATACCCATTGTGTCCTGCTGCCTATTGCCCCAAATATGGATGCTTCTCGATCACAGGGCACGGGGAGAGAGACACTTGGGTTATAATTACTTCCTTGGTACCTGGTGTAATATTCTGACCCTTTTCTCAGAAGTGTTTCCTACCCACATAAGGGGTTGAAGTGGGAAGGGGGGAAATGGGTGGAACTGAGTTCCGCTGTAATTGTGGGGAACTGGTTCCACCTCCACCACAGCCCTTTACAATAATTACAATAGAAAAGCCTGTCTCAGCGGATTCTTTGCTATAATGGTGTACGCAGGGGAGCTGACCGGTCGGCGGTCCACGGTAAAATGGAGAGGACGGGGCCACGTGCCCATGAAAAAAAGATAAATGAGAGGGAGATAAAGGATAGACTGCCGGGATTGGGGGGTGTGGGACCTAGGCCTCTCCAGCAGACCCGGGTAAAAAGTGCCCACTGCCTCCCCTCTCGACACCCCTAGGTGTATGTGATGTCAACCAGCACTAAAGTGAAGAAGCGCCACTAAGAGAAGCAGGCTCTGTGCATGCCAATGACAAGGTGACAGGGGGCTGGAGCTACACAGAGAGGCTGTGAAGTTGCTGGAAGGATACAAGGCATGTAACTGCTGGAGGGAAACAGGTGGTGAACTGCTGGAGTGACAGAGACAGAAGTGTATAAATTGCCCTATTGTGGACATTTTGCAACCCATAGAAATCAGATTGGGTGGTGCAATAAGGGTGTGGTATCCTACAGAAAGCCAGCTCTGTACTTATTGCAGCCCTGACTGACAGTCCAAGAGGAAGGGAACAAGGCTACTGTAGCTTGCATGAATTATTTGTTTATCTGTGTGCGACTAATGGGCCATACACACATTTCTAAGTGATCTGTCTAGATGGCCCCCGGTGGTGGCAATGCGCAGTTCTGCTCGTCGCTATCATCTGACTAGATTTATACTGCATGCAGTATAAATCTAGCCATCACCATTGTTCTCTCAATTGAGAACGCTGGCTGTGACAGATCGCTCAGCATACATCGCTGGTGCATTGCTGTGTGCTGACTGATCTGTTCATTATTAGATCGCTCAGCCCACTGCTCCAGTCACCCCGTGTGTGCCGGGCATTAGTCTGACTCTGTATACGAAGTGCTGCAATGCGGACTTTCCCCACACAGCGTTCCATTGTGCTTTATCTGTGGGTTTGTATGTGTTTAACCCTTCAGGAACCCATGAGCTTCGAGTTGACCTGACAGATTTTGATAACAGATATAGTTATGCAAGTTATGCTTCCTTCGCCTTGTTAGGAGAAGACGACAATTATAAGCTGAGCATTGGAGCTTATAGCAGAGGCAGTGCAGGTAAGTGTCTTTATTCAACTTATGTGTAAAGTTCCGGGATGTGTCCTCGTAAGATCAGGTGCCCAGAAGACTTTAAAAGGCAGCAGGAAAACATGTACTGTTGTTGTTTTTCCTATACAGACCTATATGACTAATTGCACCGGGTGTGGTATAGGGTTCCGACAGTCGGGATCCCAACAGTCATTATCCCGACGTCGGGATCCCGGCAGTCATTATCCCAATGTCGGGATCCCGACTGGCCGGACCCAGACAGCATGGTGAGCGCAAGAAAGCCCCTTGCGGGCTCGCTGCGCTCGCCACGCTGCGGTCACGGTGGTTCGCTGCGCTCGCCACCTATTCTATTCTCCCTCTATGGGGATCGTGGTCCCCCATGAGGGAGAATAGCTTGTTGCCACCGGGCCCCTGTGTGTCGGGGTTTTGACTGTTGGGATCCCGACATCGGGTAAATGACTGTCGGGATCCCGACTGTCGGGAACCCGTCCGGCACCCATTGCACCTGCATTGTATAAATGGAAACTAAATGCTCATATTCACCTATACTGTATGGTGAGTTGGTGAGTGTGCATCACCCGTCCCATTGTGCTCATGCTGTTTTTACTAATAAACATGGGGGAGGGGGGGATGGTGGATGGGTCACATTGCACTTGCTCACTAGCTGCTGCTCAGAGCATCTTCTAGACCCCCCCCCCCCCCCCAAGCAGCAGTGAGCTCCACCAGCATTAGGGGAAGAAGACACAGCATCTGTCCCCACACAGGGCGGAAGCTGGAGGAGGGAGCGGCATGAAGCCAATGGCAGGTAAAGCTGGTACAACCCTTGGCTGTTCCACCCAGTGCAGCCACATCATCCGTCACCCTTCCTTATGCCGCTGATCGTTAGTAAGCCTGCGCCAGCCCTATACTTTATCTGCCATATACCTTAAAATGACCTGTCCAAACATTAAACTGTGAAAAAACCCATGTCGACAGTGTCAGAACTGACTTCACGCGTGGCAAGTTCAAACGGCTGGAGATCCTTGCACAACACAGAAATCAGCCTCCACTGCGCTTGAGTCAGGTGCAGCCCGCTACTCTGCCTATATCGTAGGTAGCCGTGTATGTTATGGATCTGGGTGTGAGCCCATCGTTGGAGTACTGTGACAGGCACGTGTGGACGATGGTGGTGGGCTGAGCCCTCAGCCGTGACCGCTGTTTAGGACAGCCACGGCGCAACCTACATTGACTCTATTGGCCTTCTCGGGCAGGTGACGGTAGACTGTGGATTGCTAGGCTTCTCTGTAGTCGCCGTGTTCGAAGGAGCGAGTTAAGCCCGCACCAACCCCGATGCAACCAGGTATTACGGTATGACAAGTCTACAGCGACCGCCCGAGACAGGACCAAGAGGAGATTTAACTACAGGTGCTAACTTGTCAGGATCCCCTGGCTAACGGCACCAGGCCAAGGACGGGGAGTGTGACCGAGTCACAGGCACAGACAAAGCAATAACGGGGCGCCACCAAACAAAACACACGCCAACACAAAATAGTACACTTAAAGTAACGGTACCCCAAAACAAGCGTGAACCCACAGCCGCGGGCCTCTCCGAATCACGGAGAGCTGAACCCGGACAATAATAATAATAATAACTTAGGATAAAGGGCCGCTTGCCTGCAGAAATAAAGAATAAGGAACCAGGCTCCACTGGAGCACTTACGTGACCGGACCGAACCCTCCGACAGCACAGGATGGTAACGTGCACGCCGGGAGCGACTTGGCAGGACTGGATGGTGCCGTGCCGACCAAGATGGAACCGGATCAGGACTGGACCAGGACCGGACCAAGATAGGACTGGAACCTGACCAAGACTGGACGCAGACCACAGCAAGATGGCAGCTGGACAACGATTGAACCACAACCGGACCGAGACAGGCCCAAGACAGGACCAGATCAGAACAGGACCAGAACTAGACTGGATCAGGACAGGACCAGGATAGGATCGAGGCTGGACCACGACTGGACTGTGATTGGACCAGGACAGCAAATAGATGATGACTGGACCCAGACTGCAGCAGGACAAGACACTTGACAGGACCCAGACTGAAGCAGGACAAGACTCTTGACAGGATCTAGACTCAAGCAAGACAAGACTCTGACAAGACCATGACTGGCAGGACCGGGACAGAACCAGATAAGACAGCAGGGAGCTGGACTGGACAGGACAGCAGGGAGCCAAACTCTCTGCTAGGACCAATATCACCGGTGGGGCTGAGCTGGGCCAGATCCCTTAAGAGGGATAGCCCAGCCTATCAGCCGCAGCCTCAGCACCTGACCGACCTGCCCTAATGGCTATCAGGTGGCCCGGGCGCGCAATCCCCAGCGTCCCTGCTGGGGAATGCTGAGGGCTAACCATGATGATGCCTGGCTGGGCAATAACGCGCACCGGCCGGGCGGAAGTGACGTCACCAGGCTGGACACAGCCGGGCGGAAGTGCCCAGGACGCCCTTCTCAGGGTGCTGGGACGATGCTGCGGCGATTCCGCAGCATCACAACAGTCAGCACTGCTGACAGTGTAGGCTTGAATGGTCTTTTTCTGCTCCTCCATCCTCTGCAGCATATAGAGGGTGGAGTCCCAGCACGTCACCACGTCTTGTTTAAGCTGATGGCAGGGCAGGTTGAGGAGTTTTTGCTGCCGCTCCAACCTTTGGCAGGCAGTGGCAGAATGCTGAAAGTGTCCGCAAATTTTTCAGGCCACCGCAAGCATCTCCTGCACGCTCCTGTCACTTCTGATGAAATGCTGCACCACCAAATTTATTGTGTGATCAAAACATGGCACATGCTGGAAATTGCCCATGTGTAATGCCCGCACACTGTTACTGGCGTTGTCCGACACCACAAATCCCCAGGAGAGTCTAAGGGGGGTAAGCCACTGGGAGATGATTTTCCTCAGTTTCTCTAAGAGGTTGTCTGCATTGTGCCTCTTCCTGAAACCGGTGATACAGCGTAGCCTGCCTTGGAAGGAGCTGGCGTGCAGGAGATGATGCTGGTGCTGCTGCTGCTGCGGAAGGTGATGCATCTACCCAGTGGGCTGTCGCAGTCATATAGTCCTTAGTTTGCCCTGATCCACTTGTCCACATGTCCACATGTCCGTAGTTAAGAGGACAGTGGGTACAGCCGCATTTTTCAGGGCACTGAGGATACTTATTCTGACGTCCCTTTACATTGCGGTTATCGCCTGCCTAGTTAAGTGGAATCTAGACAGGATTTGGTACCGGGGATACAATACCTCCATCAACCATCTAAATCCCACGCCACTGATGGCCGCAGTTATCCGCTTGGCCATAGGATGACTGCTGTCGTAATTTGTCCTCATGGCAAATGACTGTGCAATTGCTTAGTGAAAGATGAAGTGGTCTTACGTTTTCCCCTCTGGGATGATGACTGACTCCCAGCAGCAACAGCAGCAGAGACAGTAGTAGGAGTAGCGCTGCAGGATCCTCCAGAGGAATCCCGGATAGAAGTGAAGTCAGTCATGCAGGACTTCCGAAGAGGAAATTGACGAGGAGGGAGTTGGTGGTGTGCTTTTCAGGAGCTTGGCTCCAGGGCCGGTGCTAGGGGGTTCGGCACCCTCCTGCAAACTATAAATTTGCGCCCACCCAAATTTTACAAAGGGAGGGGTGTGGCCACACAATAATGCTCCCACTCCAAATGACACCACACAGTAGCACAATCTTATTCACCTAACACAGCACCAGTGCTGTAACTAGCCATTTTGGTGCCATGTGTAAAAAAAACAGGGACAGTGCGCGCCGAAGGCGCCCGCAAAATTGTAGAAGCGTGGCTTCATGGGAAATTGGCGTGGTCACATAAAAGTACCAAAAACACCATAATCCCCATAACACATTATGCTTCTCACCTCAAAGCCCATAACACATTATAGTAACCACACACAGTAATGCACATTATTCGTAATGCCACACATCATGATGCCCCTTGCACAATATGCAGAACACCATAATGCCCATTACACATTATGCCACACACTGTAATTCCCCTTACATATTATGCCATGCACTATAATGCCCATATGACATTGACACACATTATGCTACACATAATGCCCCGAGTACTCCTGCATATGCCCACATTTGTAGCATTGCTTATTCATAACACCCACAGCAGTTGCGAAAAGTAGTTGCTCTGCTTACAAGTAGTGCCCACAGCAGTTGCCGACATTAGTATTGCTGCCTCTACACGTGCCTACACCAGTTGCCGACATTAGTAGTGCTGCCTTTACACGTGCCCACACCAATTGCCGACATTAGTAGTGCTGTCTATACACGTGCCCACAGCAGTTGCCGACATTAGTAGTGCTGCCTCTACACGTGCCCACACCAGTTGCAGACATTAGTAGTGCTGTTTATACACGTGCCCACACCAGTTGCCGACATTAGTAGTGCTGCCTCTACACGTGCCTACACCAGTTGCCGACATTAGTAGTGCTGCCTCTACACGTGCTCACACCAGTTGCCGACATTAGTAGTGCTGTCTATACACGTGCCCACACCAGTTGCCGACATTAGTAGTGCTGCCTACACACGTGCCCACACCAGTTGCCGATATTAGTAGTGCTGCCTACACACGTGCTCACACCAGTTGCCGACAGTAGTACCGCTGCCTACACACGTGCCCACAACAGTTGCCGACATTAGTAGCACTGCATATAGATGTGCCCACACCAGTTGCCGACATTAGTAGCGCTGCCTATACACGTGCCCACAACAGTTGCCGACATTAGTAGTGCTGCCCATACACGTGCCCACACCAGTTGCTGACGTCAGTAGCGCTGCCTATACACGTGCCCACATCAGCTGCCAACATTAGTAGCGTTGCCTATATGCGTGCCCACACCAGTTGCCGACATTAGTATCGCTGCCTACACATGTGCCCACACCAGTTGCCGACATTAGCAGCGCTGCCTATATACGTGCCTACACCAGTTGCCGACATTAGTAGCGCTGCCTACACATGTGCCCACACCAGTTGCCGACATTAGTAGTGCTGCCTACACATGTGCCCACACTAGTTGCCGACATTAGTAGTGCTGCATACACATGTGCCCACACCAGTTGCTGACATTAGTAGTGCTGCCAACACACGTGCCCACATCAGTTGCCGACATTAGTACAATCACACTTTACAATGGTGGCAGCTCATCCTGTCCTGTTTCCTGTTGTCTTCAGGCAGTCTTGCTCCCTTGTAGCTCCACCCCTTCTGGTCCATGTAGCCACGCCCCCTCCATCCATGTAGCTCCGCCCTCTTTCGCCCCTGCCGATGACAGCTGGTAATGAGCCAGGAGGGATCTCTGTGCCTCCGACGCTGCTGCCTGTAATGAAGTGTGACAGGCACAGCAGCAGCAGCCGGCAGGCACGGAGGACAGCAGAGGATGTACAGCAGGGAGGGCGCCTCTCCTACCCAGCGCCTACCTGCTTTGCATCCTCTGCTGAGTGGGTAGCGCCGGCCCTGCTTGGCTCCAACAGGAGGACCAAGGGAGGATGTCCCTAAGTGGGCAAGATCCTTATCCATGCTTTATTGGAGCTTTACATAAGCTACATATGGCAATACATTTGTTGTCCGGATTCCGATAAAATAAATTCCAGACCGTAGAGGTAGATTTATTGGTCCTCTGCCGATGGGCTTTTTCATCCCATGGACAACAACTGTTTCCCCCCTGGTGCCTCATTTAAGTAAACCACCTCAGCATCCTCCTCGTCAACTTCCTCCTCAGCGCCAGCTACAGATGGAGCCGGCCTGGTCTTTGCAGGGGATGGCGGCAGAATCGCCAGCCGCCATCCCCCGCCAGCCGCCATCTGATATGCGAAAGAGGGAGCGCGTGCACGAGATGCGTGCGCGGATTCCCCCGGGTCCCCGTCGGCTTGTCGGTGGTCACCAGGGGCCCCCACCGCCTCCTCGCACCCCCCCCCCCCCTAACCCTGTCCGTCTCCCTGAAGCGGAGACGGACAGGGTTCCCGTCGCCCCGCCGCCCGGAAACTGAGATGCGCGTGCATGTGAGACGCACACGCGTCTCAGTTAGATGGAGCGCCTCGCTGCTGGCGGATCGCCAGCAAAGACAGTCTGGCGATTCGCCAGCAAGAGGGAGCCCGGCTCCATCTGTACATCAATATCCTCCTCTCAGTCTCCAACATTGACACCTTCCTTATCTAAATCAGGAACTGCGCTGTGGGTGATCCTTCCAGCATATGCAGAGGGAGTGCTGAAAATGGTGGAAGGAGCCACCTCTTCCCGTACAGCGATGGGAAGGTCAGGCATCGCAACCACCAAAGCCCTTTGACTTTCCTTGGTGGTTTGTGATAACATGTCAATTTCTGAAGGGGGGAGTAGGAGGGCTTGCATGGTCATGTGTAGTTGAACCACCAGTCATGAATACAGGCGAGGGCCTTAACCATTCCTTGCCACTCTGTGTCGTAAATGGCCAATTTTACGTTTCTCCTCCAATGATTTGATTTTTTGGGGGGGTCCTCCTTTTACTCAACTTTGGCTTTTTGGATTTTACATGCCCTGTACTTTGACACTGGACATTGGTCTTGGCAGAAGACATTGATTGCATATCATCGTCTATGTCATCATTACTACTTGAATTTGCAGCAGATTCAGAAGTAAGAGGAAGTGGCCCTTCATCTTTCCCTATTTGATTCTCCATATTTTGGATCTCCATTATTTTTGTGGAGTTATGCAATATATTACACCACAGGACAGCACCACTGGAGTGCAAGTATATATGGCAGTAGATGCACCAATAGAGAGGTATTATATATACGGCAGTATATGCCCCACCAGAGAGATATTATATATACGGCAGTAAATTAATTAGGCACCAGCAGAGAGATATTATATATAGGGCAGTAAATTTATTAGGCACCACCAGAGAGATATTATATATACGGCAGTAGATTAATTAGGCACCACAAGAGAGATATTATATATACGGCAGTAAATTAATTTTGCACCACCAGAGAGATATTCTATTTACTGCAGTAGATTTATTAGGCACCACCAGAGAGATATTATATATACGATATACAGCAGTATAATTAATATGCACCAATAGAGATATTATTTTATTTAGTAGATGCACCAGTACACTGTTAATTTATTAATATGTCAGACTCACTATAGTAGATGCACCAGCAGAGAATATGTTTACTAGTTATATAAGGCTGTTAAAAATACACCAGCAGGGAGGTATTATACAGCAGATGCACAAGTAGACTGGTATACAAGTGGTTAATAAGTTTAACAACAGTGCACACTGCCCAGTCATATACTGTACACATGTCTGATTGAAGTGGACAGGTAGAGGTACTACTGACTGGGCTGGCAGCCAGCCACTGGCAGTGCAGAGCACATACCACCAGAGAGCAGTGGCACTAGTAGGCACTGGCAGTCGCCCCAGCAGCAATAAAAACACAGCTCCCTAACCTAACAAATCTCCACACAGTAAGGACACTCCTATCCTTAACCCTCCTATCGCATGAGTGACAAATGGTGCCGGACGCTCGCTATTTATATAGCGGTCAAGATCTCATGAGAATCCGGCGCCGGGCAATGACGTTTTGCCCGTGCACCCGGATCCGAGTCAGGCGGGAAGCCCCGAGTGCCGCTCGGATCCAGGCTCGGATTGATGACGTTCGTGCGGGATCGGATCTGTGAAATCAGAGCCTGCACATCTCTACGTTCCCCCCCTCAAAAAAATCTGATCTTTTCTATATTATATTAAATTTGTAATTAAATACGTAAGTTATTGTACAGATGTGTACTTATACTCCTATCCTTAATACACTATGGAGAAGATCTATGAAGCAGTGCAAGCAATGTAGAATTGAACCACCAGATATACTGTAAATGTTGCCTCAATGCTGATTGGATGCCATAGTCAAATTCTTCATTCTACACTACTTTATACATCTCCCCCTATGTGTAGCAAGACACCAGGCGTGCTGAACCTACAGGTCCTGTGCCACTCTGCTAGAGTTGGCATCTTTTTCAATATCTTCACCTGAAACTTCATCTGTTCAAAATGAGATTTGAACCCTTGGAATGCCAGGTGAATTTTAAAAATAGGTGTGAAAATTGCCAAGCAAACATTTTCACCATAATGACCTGTATTGTTACCTTATATAGGTAATATAATCTTTTTTTACACAACATTTTTTATTTGAATTAATATAACAAATGTGAGTGACGCTGGCATTTGTTGCGGATATTTTGCACATCTCGAAAAAAAATGCTAAATATACATTGATTTGAACCGTAAATATTCCCCCATAACAACTTGCCATTTCCCAAAACAAGTATCAGAAAAACATTGCCCACTAATACTCGATGACGGAGACAGCTGCCACTGCTTGGCTCATTATAGGTGCACCACTGGATCATTATAGGTGCACCCCTGGCTCATTATAGGTGCACCCCTGGCTCATTATAGGTGCACCCCTGGCTCATTATAGGTGCACCTCCGGCTCATTACAGGAATATTCCTGACTTGTTATAGGCTCCCCCCTGTCAGACGGAGCCAGGTTAAAAATGCTAAATATTACATATATAACATGTTTTCATTTCTTGCTGTCTTTGTTCCCTGCAGGTGACTCTCTTACCTATCATAACAACCGTCCCTTCACAACGAAAGACAGGGACAATGATGAACAGTTAAGCAACTGTGCAATCATGTTTAAAGGTGCTTGGTGGTATGGAAGCTGCCATAACTCCAATCTGAATGGACAGTATCTGAGAGGGACACATACCAGCAACGCAGATGGAATTAATTGGAAATCTGGCAAGGGACTGCAACACTCTTATAAGATAACGGAAATGAAGTTCAGGCCTCTCTAACCTATAACAGGGGATAGTGTGGGAGAGGTACGTGGCTAACAGCGGCTAGTAAGAGGGTTGTCAGTCCTACTGTGCAAATATGCAAAAAAAACTGGGCTGGGGGTATTATACCAGTGCTGGCTGTATGAAAATTAACCAATAATGTACATGGAATGTATCTAATCTAGATAAGGGGGGCGGTTTCTTCTAAAAATAACTATTTATTGTAAATAATACAATAAAATATAAATGTGGTATTAAAAAGTCATTTGGATATCCAATGACACAATAGAAATACAAATAATTAGTATGACATTTAAAACATACAATGTGAACAGCTACTAATTTGGGGGTTCACCCTGGATTATGTTGACTGGACTAGGACATCTCCACCCATTTTATTTGGTACGCCTTTTTATTAGCTTTTGGTGGATTGTGTGTATGTTTTATCTTATGGTGCTGTCCAACATTCCAACGGATATGTAAACGGTAATGTAAAGAGAACGTCAGTACGATTCTTCTTTTTTCATTGGTTGAAATAATTTTTAGTTTGTACATTTACTTATGTCAGTTGGCTATCAGCATTTGTAATCAATATAAAATGGGGCTTTTGTCCATTAAGAGTTTCTGTTCTTGACTAATACTGTATGTCAGGCTTGGATTTTCTATTGCTACAATTATGCAAGAAACTCTGATTAAATTTTTTAAATCATATTTTTCATTGATGAAGCATGAAAGTCACAAATAAAGTACTTTCAATATGATAAAACACATTTACACCGCACACCCTGTACCTACTTTATATCCACCACTCCATGATGATCTATTGCAGAGGGTGATCAAGATTTGCATAAGCTAAGGTGCCAAATTCAAATGTGTTTAACATATACTCGGCTGTTAAATTGGAAGTATCGCTACTTAGAGCACACAAGAGTAACTAGACAAGTAATGAAGAGAAATGTGGTCAAATAGTATTTAGATGATGCACTAGCCATTTATATGACACAAATATCAATGACAAATTGTCACTAGGTGGCAATGTTGCAATACAATCACTTGAAGAACGATTTAATTGTGTATTGTGTTCTTCATTGTGGCCAACAACAGCTTCCATTGGGAAAAAAAACATTGGAAACACTGCAAAGTAAGCACAGAATTTGAATGAAAAAGCAATTAGCATAAGAGATCCGGTGATGTCAGCTGACTGCCCCCAGCACCCACATCACAGGGTGATTTCATGGGAATGCCCAGCATTTTCATGGGAGTGCCCATAAAAGGCTGGTCATTCCCATGGGCGAGACTACCTGCAGCCGCTGCAATGGTGGGTGCGAGTGCCTGGCGAACACGCAGTACAAAAACATCACGTACCAGAGTCATTTTTTCTGTATGATCTTTCCCAATTATTTAGTAGTGATCGTAGAAACCTGCAGTGTGCATAAGAATGGAAGTGCATGCACAAGCTTCATCTCCCATTGTGAACTGGCCAACAGTATATTTGGGGTAGGTAAGTGACTACACAGCAAAGCTAGTCCAGGGTGGGTAAATGTTAATGTTGTGCTTTATTCTATCATGTGTTGGTAGTGGGGACATTTACCAGTGAATATGGATGGAGCATCTAACTCTAACTTTGCAGGTCTAAACACACAGTTTAGTCAATTTTACATTCAGGTTAGTTATATTAAAATGAGCTTGAAGCTTAATTTCTCTGGTTTTGTTGGTCCAATCGGCTATGAGCTGGGTGCGTATGGAAGAGGAGACATTTATCTACATTTATGAACCCCAGTTTCTGAGACCCCCAAAAGGCTAACTGCAAGCATCAGAACCCATGGTGGGTCTGAATTAACGGGTCCATTCTAGTCAAAGGGGAAAAATGTGTCTACTTTGCACCCTGATATCTCCGGTTCTAGTTTATATGTCATCAGGAAGGGAAATGGCAAGCAACCGTAGGTAGGGTCCCCTCCAATTGTCCACCTAGCTCATTACTACTGAGTTCCGCAAATAAGAAATACTGTATAGAGAGGATAAACACAGTGTTTTTGCATCCAGGAACTTAGGGAGGAGCTTTTATCTCTCCCCATTATACTTATAAAGATATCAATTATAGCTGTAACTGTTACAGCACAGTACAATAAAAGCTGTTTGTGCTACTTAGTACACAAGTGCTATTGAGTACGCAAGTGCTACTTAGTACTCAAATAGGAAAAAACTCTATGAAGGTGCTAAGGATAGTGTTTTGGCATCCAGGATCTTAGGAAGCTTTAATATCTCCCCATTATACTTATAGGGATATCACTTATAGCTGTAACTGTTACAGCACAGTACAATAAAATCTATTTGTGCAACTTAGTACACATTGTGGTATTGAGTACGCAAGTGCTACGTAGTACTCTGCAGCCAGAGAGCCATCACTGGAATGCAGGGATGTGAGTGAGGAATTCTGCTCTCTAGTGGGTCCGCTCCTGCGAGGTGCTCAGCTCCCTGTTTCACAGTAGGTGAGCTCAAACCTGGACAGCAGTGTGGGTAGAGGACCGGAGCTGCAGGTTCATTATTGCAGCATCTGTGCCTTTGTCAGCAGCCTCTGTGTGTTTAAATAGTGTAATGAGATGCACCTTCAGCATTCCCCTTAGACATGTAAAATCGATGCCGTTGCTCACTGCATTGATGTGTCGCTTCCACAAAGCCCTGGTTCACGCTCAGAAGCCATTTTGTTAACCCGCTCCGTGCTTGAGTCTGGCCTGCCCATACAGTATTTCATTCATACTGTAGGGTAATTTGGTGTTTAATTAGTGTAGCGTAAGACAGCAGTGCCCTTACACAAGTGATACCTATGCCATCAATAGCTCCATAGTTGTGGGCTCCCATGAAGCCCTGTCTGACACCCGGTAGCCATTTTGTTAACCCCCTATCCGTGTTTAACTAGTGTGGCTAAATGAGATGCACAGACAGCAGAGCCCTTACTCAAGTCGAACCTAAAGTATGGATCTGTAGTTGTCTTTGCTGCTTTCCCACGGCAGCAACCCGGACGAGTGTCTCACATGCACGCTTGGCCCATTCTCAGTGAAAGTACTGTAGACTCACTCACTTATCCCCATAGCCTACTATAAATAGCGTAATGAGACGCATGTCTATGCAATAGTATTTTTCGAAAAACTGTCTATCTTAAATACTGAACAGTACAGTAATATACAGTAAAGTAGTTTCAATGAACACTTCATGCACACGCAATCCGGATCCTTTCGCTATAGCTTTGCATTAGATACATGCACAGTGGGGATTTGAAAAAGCGACATCTGGTGGATGATCGCTGGTATTGCATTCATCCAGTAATACCATCGCCAATCGCTGATGTTTCCTGTTGACATGTAAACTACAAGAATACAACAACAATGGTGAGATAGCACCCTATAGTGTGAATCATTATTCAATATAACCTTATAGTATCATCAACAATAAAAAGTCCCCAAATCCTTGAGAATGTTTATTTTCATAAAAAAATCTTTAGTTCATAAAAGTTTATAAAATTTCACTCTGTTACAATATGCTCAACACTTGTAAGAATAGATGGAATACTTTTACAGTAGCAAAGAACCCAACGCGTTTCGTCAATATAAAACGTCATCAGGGGTTGGTCAGTTCTGAGTGTGGCGTGTTTACTTTTCAACAATTCCTGAAGCTTATGCTCTCATTACACCATCAGAGAAAGATTTTCCCTCAGGGGGTGATGTGTACAATTGATCGTCTTTAATATTAACCACCAATAGTAATCTTGGTATGGGATGGCTTCAAAAATCTTTATATTTATATGAAACAATGGTAACTTAAAGTTTTAATAATGGCCTAAATCAAAGTTCCTACTGGTGGATCCACATTTGATGGGCCATATCATATAGAAAGAGCTTTAAATCAATGACATAGCTGCAATTACAATCCAAAGTTGACAGATAGTATAAGGGCTAGTTAAACTCCAACACAATAGACCATAAGAGATGTGATCTGCAGTGTGACTGTGTCAGCATTCTAAAACAGTCACACTTTGGATGGTAATTGCAAGTTCTCAAACTGTGGGACCTGAACCCAAAATTAGTCCCAATCTTCTCAGCATGGGGTCGCGACTCCATGTTGCTGACCATCAGGCTGATGACTTTTCTAATCTCAGTTAGTGATTCAAGGAGTCTTAAAAATCTGTTGAATTGTCTGTTACTTCAAACTCTTCCCATCATTTTGTGCTTCCACAATGCTGCCATGAATGTGCTGTCTCTCATGTGATGTGATGACCATCTGCAGTAACTTGCTGGGGTCCTGTAATTATTTTTAATTGATTGGGGTCCCAGATCTGAACTGTTTGAGGGACCCTTGCCATTAGGGTGGTCAATCCCGGGATCACAGGATTTGGCCCCCAAAACGCCGGGATTTCATGAGCAGTCTAATGCCGGGCAGCGTCTGAGCAGGTGCTCAGCAGCTGCCCGGCTTCTCCCGTCCCGGGCAGCGCGGCTCTGCGCAGCGTGCCGTCATCAGAGGTCACGCTGCGCAGGCCGCACAGGTTGCCTCCATGCTGTCCCCGGCGGCCGGCCCGAACTCCCGCCCAGCAACAGACCAGACCGCCGGCGCCCACCCTGCAGCGGACCAGGCTGACCAGTGGTGGACCAGCTGGGCTCCACATCGAACCCAGCTCGTCCTCCCACCCTGGCTCCATCTCCCCTGCTCGCCCACCCACCCGGCTAACGGACGCACCACGCATCAGTAAATAAATATGCGGGGCGGCCGGGGTGTGTGTTTTTTAATTAGGGAAGCCAATCCCGGGATCCCTAATTCCGGATATGAAATAAATGGGCATCCCTACTTGCATCCCTACTTGCCATACTATAAGGGGAATATTTCCTACATACTGTATTTCAATTTTTCATAAATTTTTATCAATCTAAACTGAAGTTGTTTGCACATGTGGTAACATTAAAAAATTAAGACAAACTCTGATCGGAGCCCACGAAATGCAATAAAATCTTTCGAAATAAGCATTACACAATATGCATCCAAATGAGAATCCATCAAAAGAACTGTCAGATCCTGATGATATGAAATACGCTTTGTATGAAAAAGGCTCTTCCAAAGCAATTGTCTCCCAGGAGGATCTTGCACTATTTATCTATTCTTCCTGTTCATAGGGGGTTATTCAGACGTGATTGCATGGCTGTGAATCCGCTGGCCGGGCGATAATCCAACTACTGCGAATGCGTACGGCTTGTCGTATGCATGCGTGAAGCCATCCTGCAATAAAGTCCTGCTTTTTTTTATTGCTGGCTGTTCACAAGTTGATTGACACGAAGCCGACATTTGTGGGAGGTAACCGTCTGCTTTCTGGGAGTGGCAGAGAAGATGCAGGCGTTCCCAGGCATTTTGAAGGGAAGTTGTGCAATGTCAGCTCCGGCCTCAATCAGCCTCTTCCTATTGCTCTGCCGAGTACGTTCTGGGCTATGCACAGACTGCACACACCAGAAAAAACTTTAGAAAGTGAGTGAGTTGTGAATGGATTTGCTGTGAATCTCAGGCCTGCGATATTTTCACACGCCTTGCACATCAATTGGCAGGCTTGCACAGGGCGGGCTTTCACCCTGGCTGGGTGGCGATTACCTGATTGCAGGACTCTGCAAATTAGCAGACCATTGATCAGCTCTGAATAGTAGAATAGAATTTTAAGACCTTTTTTGATATTCCAGTGTCCTTTATGTGATTTGCCATTTACCCATTTTGCTTGTTATACTGATATTTATACGTGCTAATGTGACTGACCCCTTACTATCATTACACTTGTTCTGTTCTGCTGTCTAATTACAGCAAGAAACCTAACCTCGATCTACCTGCCAGCTCTTCTCTGTTATAGCAATATCACCTGTTCAGCCACAAAAGTACTACCAGTACAGTACTTCCAAACTTCTGTTCCATGAGGTGTACCATGCAGTTCTGTGATAGAGAACTAGAATAGATATTCTCCAGACTCCTGGGGCCAAATGTAATAGGGTGAGAGTTTCAGAAAATGAGAGATTTTGGGAGAGTTTTCCCATTTTTTTAAAGCAGCAATCAATTACATGGCAAAATCAACCTGGTTTTGCAGTGTAATTGATTGCTGCTTTAAAAAAACTCTCCCAAAATCTCTCACTTTCTGAAACTCTCACCCTATTACATTTGGCCCCAGGTGTTAATTATTCAATACCATAGTATAGATGTCCATGACATGTCCTTATACCTGCTCAACACACCGTACACTGAATTACAAGACAGAGCTCAGGAGCTCAAGCTCCAGACCCTGCATACATAGAAACATAGAATTTGATGGCAGATAACAACTTGTCCCATCTAGTGCACACACACACACACAAATACACACAAACCCAAAACTCAGAAGAGAATACACACACACACACAGATCCACCAAGGGGAGCAACCCATACCCTCACCAAAAGATTTAACTCCCATAGGAGCATCCCCTCCACATAAATTCAGTACCCAGAGGAGCAAATGACCTAAACCACATAAACAGGTCTGCCTTAACTGTGAATGTGAATGTTTAAAATAACATCTAAATACAACGTATAACATGGATTATATAGACTTAAAACACAAGATGAACAATATTGTCACAGGATTAAGAAGAAAGGACTAAAAACACTTGCTGGTTTGGTCTCATGTTGACATAGTTACCACTGACAACATTTGTCTGGTTTGGTTTCATACAACTTTACTATACAATGGCCAAAGGCGTTTAGGAAATTCATCTGTCGGAAATAAAACAGGTTAAATCAGCTATATTTTTACTGAAGG
Organism: Crinia signifera; assembly: GCF_055691185.1. NCBI lineage: Eukaryota > Metazoa > Chordata > Amphibia > Anura > Myobatrachidae > Crinia > Crinia signifera. The sequence goes on along the minus strand of NC_139224.1, from coordinate 42,598,987 downwards.
TTAAACATAAACTATTGTGTGTACATTTAACATGATTTTGAATGTTGACTTTTTATCCATGTCTATATTTTCTTATGATCAGAATGTTCACCACTAAAATATACAGTCATAATGTCAACAACCAACACTAAAGGTGCCCATACACGGTGTGTTTTCCACGGGCATCTCATTGCACAGTGCAAAAAGTATGTGCTGCACATACTTGTTGTACTGCCCTCAGATCGCATTGCATGCAAAACGCTTGCAAAATGGATGCGTTGCGATGCAATGCGATCTAGCCCATAACGGGTGCAATCATTGCACCGTGTATGGACACCTTTACCCTTCTCACCTGCAGCCTAAAATCCTGGCTCTGGCACTACCTACACACTTCTTTGTGTGTGCTGAAGTTTGTACTGCATCTCAGGATTTATACGCAGATAAAAAAAACATCTGTGTGCATATCGGCAGAGTGTGCAACTCAGCAACAGGCCTTATTGTATATGTAAATTTACATAACCCAGCACACAGACAAGGGTTGATTAATCAAAATTTGTATTTAATTTAATGTTACTCTATCTAACCTTTGTGTCTGCACTCTGGCATCTAGAAAGAACCAAGCCTTAGTTCGCCCTGGTCTGAAGTCACAAGCATTTTATACCGCTGATCTGGGATGTTAAGGAAGTCTTGGGATCATTAATCATCATTAAACATTTTGAAGGGATTCTTATCGGGATTCTTAGGGACTTATTCATCATAATTAAGCATCCAATGCGCTGTGAGTTGCGACAGTGGATACATAACTACCGGAGCAATTTAATATTGACAGTTGCACCGAAAAACAGAAGTTTCTGTGATACTCACCCCTGCCGATCCAGCCAGACGTGCATAGGTGACCTGAGTTCATACATTCGCACAGCAGCAGGGCACATGGCTGTTTAGGGATCCACTTAGGTTCTGAACTGCACTCATGCCAAGCGCAAATCAGATGATCATGTATTCGAGCAATCATTTGCAACTATGAATGTCTAAAAAATCTGAAATCTGTGCATGTGTTACCCAGAGTGCACACACATACATATACCCCTTCCAGACAGAAGCCAAGACACCAACTAATTTTTGGGATACTAACCACAGGTGAGAGCCAGGACTTTAGATGTATTTACCTTTTCCTGGGTCATCACTGTTCACACACTTCTGAGCCTACCAATCAGCAGCCTTTTAAGCCTGACCCGGGTCATATGACCAGGTTCATACCTTTCACAGGTCAGACCCTGGAGTAAACATTTTATACATTCACACAAAAAGCAAATTACCGGGTCAAACATCTCTACCCAATAATTTACCATTCAACACGGGTCCTTCTTTTGACGCAGGTTGACTCTTTCACACAGAAGAAATGAATTACCGGGTAGAAATGCTTGACCTGTGTAAAAGGGGGGTCAGACTGGGACCTGCAAAACAGCCTTGAACTCAAATGCCAAGTAGAAGCTGGGATTTAGGGACTATTCTGTCTGAAAGTGGTATTAGTGAACTGCGCATAACCTGGGGCAACCTTTTTACCCCTAGCTAGGCCATGGGTTGTGTTGGCAATAGCCTAGATTTTCAGCTTAGAGTGAAAGGGGTAAAAGATGCTGCTGCAATCAGGATAGATGGTACCAGAATTGTGGTGGAAAAGTGACGGGCCTTACTAGCAATGATTCCATTATGATTTATGCTTCAAAGTTATCCTGATGAAGAACATGGGGGGTATTCAATCTAGGATCATGGCTGTCGATTCCTGCCCACAGCCGTGATCCTGGCCCAGTTGCGGTCAGCCCGACAGCTGAACGACAGGCGGGACTCAATGTCCCGCCTGCCGACTGGAGCAAAGGGGACGTGGCCATGAAAAACAGACGTAGATTGTCGATCTGTGGCCAGGTTCGCGACAATCCATGGCCATTATAGTCAGAACAGGCCTGACAGCTTCTAAAGTCGGGCCCGACCGTGATCCCGCTTCAATGCTGTAGCTAAAGACAGCATTGAATAGGGAGCCGCCGCTATTTCACCCGTCGGAAATAGCGGCGGCACATTGAATACCCCCCTATGGATATAAAGTGATAACCATGACTGAACTTTAGTAACACTTAAGTCTTTTTTTGAAAAGTGCAAATCTTTAAATGATGCCGTTATGTTCCCAGTACCTCCAATAAGATCTTTAAATCCATCAGACTCTGCACAAAAAAAAATATCCAATACAAAAAAGTAACATTTTGCAAATTGTTCTATAGTTATTTTTACAGAAGAATATTTTTGGGCCCAGGAAATGTATCTTTTCTCTCTTGTGTTTGTAGCTTTGGGAAGCCAAGACGAGGAATAAGAGGAAATGATGGCAATGAATAACGGCAAATCAATTTTTTCGGGAGAATGTAATGAAATTGCGCTTGGCAGGCAGCAGAAATGCTATATTTGTGTAATTGTTGGTTTTAAACATCCCAGCTATGCAATCTCACATTCTTAGCAGCTATTTATTTTGTTTCATTGACTAAGAAAAAAAATCCATTCATACATTTGATCCGTCGCATTGTAATATATATATAAAATACACTGTTCCGGTGTTGTGAAATATATACTTAACATAGGAATAAGAATATGGCAAGTGATAGATTGTTGCTTAGACTATTTAATAGCAAGATCATTATAACTCTGAATTACAGCATACTTTAACGAACCTTACCACCTACTGTACATTTATAAATCCAGTGTCTAGATAAGGGTTTACTTACTAAGATGGGAGTTCTATTTAGGGATGGCCATTGATGGTCAGGACCTAGTGCTCGATGTTTTGGGCATCGATAGGCGAGGGTCGAATAGTTTGATGCCATCGATGGATGGCATCCGATGGCGATTTTTATTTTTTTTCCCCTGCTGGCTGCTGGCCAGCTGCCCGGCTATACTACCCTCTCTGAGTCGTAGTCAGAGCAGGAGCCAGGAGCCGGCCGGCCGATGGTGCCCACCATCATCTACTTACGCATGCGCAGAGGAAGAACGGGCCCGGGGCGGCCGCCGCAGCCGAGAGGTGCGCGCTTGCGCGATAGAACTATACCTGATGCGCTGGACAATAAGGTTTCTTCTGCGCACGCACCTGTCTTGTAATGACTTATACATAATTACTTCTTCACCCATAATTTACATAACTGGTGATATCATTGCTGATCACAGCACATGTTTTCTGGAAACTAGGGAACACAAATTCATGATCCCATTCCAATAGTCTCCCAAATTTGCATCCTATACTCACAGAGGTCTGCACCAATTCGGTTCTATGCTAATGGCCAATGTAATAAGCTTGAAAAGTGTTAATATAGAGTGAAAAAAGTGAGAAAAGAGTGTTAATCAACCAGCCAATCAGCTCTTACCTGCCATGTCACAGGTTGTGTTTGAAAAATGACAGGTAGGAGCTGATTAGTTGGTAGTTTATCACTCTCCATTTTATCACTTTTCAAGGCTTAGTACATCTTGGCCTAAGGACCTTATTCTGGTTCGCACGGGGACCAATGTTTTCCGTATGGACATGTGCAGCGGCATTTCTGCGCATATGCATACGCTGGGAGCATGCAAACTCGACGCTTAATCTGTTCGCCGATTTTACGCTCCCTGCCTTCCGAGCGAGGGGCAGAGAGGGGTGTGGGGTGCTGGCCAGGGGCATTAGCATATGCATACGCCCAGCATTTCATGGGCTTTCCCAAGAAAACGCTGGGTGTAAATATGGTAATGCGGTCATGATGCACGTGCAGGGGGCAGGCAGCTGGCATAACCGGATGACAGCTGCTCGCCCAGATCACTGCATTTCTTCATTCATATGTAAGAGTGGTCTGGACTACTTGTACATATGCATATGCATTTACCATCATTCGATGATCGTGACCATCGAAAGATGGGGGTGGTTCCCACTGGCATGCGAATGGTTGTTTATGTAAAACATCCATTTGCATGCCAAATGAACGAACTCTGCGATCGAATGGGGGCAGGCATACCACCATTTGGCAGTCATGTTCTGGATGACTCGCAAGGGTGCAAATTCACACCTGAGCGAGTCAACCAGAATAAGGCCCTAAGGCCCAGCTCCTCCTCATGTTCCAGTACCCGCCCATGGACACCCAATGCATTTACATATCTGAGACATAACTCTCGGACATATCTGAGACTGTGACTCTGTGAACATGACCTCTGGACCAATGTGCACTGCAATATAGATGTGAGAGCAATAGGAAAAAAATTGCTGAACTGCATCCAACACCCTAAAATATACCCTGATATATGTGCCGCAAAGATTCTGAACCAGATGTACTAAGCCTTGAAAATGTATAAAATGGAGAGTGATAAACCACCAGACTATCAGATGCTCACTGTCATTATTCAAACCCATGTGGCATGACAGATAGGAGTTGATTGGCTGGTACTTTATCACTCTCCATCTTATCACTTTTCATGCTTAGTACATCTCGCCCTCTGTCATTTTGTCAGAGTCTGCTGTGCATGAACATATCTCCATGGTGCGCCCCGCGGGAACACCTTCACTCACTATCAAGACGGAACTGAAATGGACTGTCATGAACTGAACTGTCCTGTACACTGTGGTAGGTTCTCTTGTATGATCTTGTTCTAGAACCGCCTTGGATTCCCGTTCAGTGCACATCCCACTCACTAGCCAGTAAGATGTTACCCTTGGTCTTGAAAATTAGATATTAACCTTACAGGCTAAATAAGGACTGACCATTCATATACCCCAGAACTTTCACAGTATATTGCCAGTCTCTGTAAATCCCAGACCCACTACCTGCATTTTAACCTTCTCATCTGACTCAGCAGTAACTGACCATATGCTGAATAGCTGCTTTCTTTCTGACCATTCTGTACAATTACTAATTGATTAATACTTGCTGCAATTGAAAAGTAACCTACTGCATTGCAGAGATCCAGTGATACTGAAAATTCATGAAAATACTGGCTCATGAATCTTAAGCTGTAACTTCTGAAAGGGATTACTATATTGGCAGGGGCATAAGTAGAATTTTGTGGGCTCCATAGCAAAATTTTGAAAGTACCACCCACCACTGTCAGTAAAATGCATACAGATGGAGCACCTCTCTTCTTTGGCCGGGGATCGCCAGCATGTCTCCGCTGGCGATCACGGCGCAGAGGCGCTCCATCTGACTGGGACGCACGTGCGTCTCACACGCACGTGCGTCCCAGTGTCAGGACGGAGCCGCTGCGGGTCCCTGCCCGTCTCCACTTCAGGGAGACAGGCAGGGATAGGGGGGACAGCGGGGCAGCGAGGGGCACCGGGGGAGGCGGCGGGCGGCAGAGTCAGCTCCGTAGCCACGGGGCGCACGCGTGCGTCTCGTACGCGCGCGCCCCTGGCGAGAGTCGGCCGCTTCCTACAAGGAAGAGGCCAGCTCCATCTGTACCTCACAACTGCCCCAATTTTCGCGGGACGTCCTGTTTTTCTGGGGACAGTCCTACATCTCACCTGGGGCCGGCGGTGTCTAGCTGTGTTTTTGTGTGCGTGTGGGGGGGGGGGGGGGTGGGGGGGGGGTGGGTGGGAGGTTGGGAGCCCCCCTGACCTGCACTGCTCTGCTGACTATATATTCAATGCCCTTTGGCGAGCTGTGACAGCGAGCAGTGCCGATAGCTCGCCGTCACAGCTCACGAGTCAGTACTCAACTACCCCCCCCCCCCCTGCACTTGCCATTTCCACCTCGCTGGGGTTTTCCAGCAAAGTGCACCCGTCAAAATTGCAAGGGTCGCTGCTATATGCAGTGGGCTCGCTGCATTAGTGCCAAACCTCACCGTTTCAGGGAATCCTCGCCACCGAGGATACCCCCAGAACATAGAATAGGGTGAGCGGCCGGAGGGGGGTTTAGATGGTGAGGATGTCTTGTTTTCAGCGATCCTCGTCAAAAACAAGCCATCCCTGCCGCATAAATCCCCTCGCATTGAATACCGCCCAAAGAGGGTGTCCAGGGGCAAAGAGAGAGATAAAAACAGAGAGAGAGAGAGAGAGAGAGAGAGAGAGAGAGAGAGAGAGAGGAGGAAGAGGAGGGAGAGAGGGCACATGAAAAAAAGGGAATGAGAAAAAGAGAGGATTTGAGAGAGAGAGGGTATCAGGGAGAAGGGGGGAGGAGCAAGAGAGAGAAAGTAAGGGGTGCCAGCAGGAGTAAGAGAGAGAGATTGAGTCAGGGAGAAAAAGAGAGAGACAAATGCACATGTTGCGAATTTCATACGTTTTGTCCGTCTCTGGATCAGAGGGACCTTGATTGGAGAGCGGGTATGCACTGCCCGCTGCCCCGACGACTGTTCGCTCCCCCACCCTGCCATCCAAATCCCCTCGGTAACACGTGAGGGGATGTGTACCATCCCCTCACATGCGGCTTCCTGGCCAATAAATCATTGGCTGGTCACTCACCATTGAATGATTTTTTTGCAGTTTACAGATAAAAGGCAGTCTGAACTGGCTTTTCTCTTGCCCTCTGGTCATGTGACATCAGCTGTCCGCCCGAGCAGGGAACGTCACACCTGCTTTCCCAGCATTTTCATGGGGAAACCCATAAATCGCTGGGCCTTCCCCTGATGCCGCCTCACCACTCTGATTGTTATTTACACCTGCCTCCCACCCAATGGCTGTCAGCATGCTGACTGCATACCTCCCAACTGTCCCGCTTTCCGATTTTTGGGGACGTTCCGGGGCCAGCAGTGTCCAGCGGCGGGGGGGGGTGGCAGTTGGGAGTCCCCCTGCCACCCACTGGGCTGTGGTGAATAGATGCTTTTGCACAATGTCTATTCCCTGAAGGCAGAGGGACAACAGTGTCAAAACGGGGGGCACCTACCTCCCAACATGACCCATGCCAGGAGGGACACATTGCTCTGTTCCTGGACTTCCCTCTTAATGAATGATTGCCAGCACCTGTTTTACCCAGGTTAATGGATAAGAAAGGTGTTTCCACACAGGTGATGGTAATCCTAAACTAAGAGATAAGTCCAGAAACAGAGCAATGTGCTCCTCCTGGAGAGGGGCATGTTGGGAGGTATGGGGGCATGGTCTCACGTGAGTGATGCGATTTTGAAGGCCACACCCCCAAAAGGGGTTCATACTGAGTAAGGAAAACAAGACATTTTTCCCTCCAGCTCACTGAATGGTATTACTAACCAATCTTGAACACTACCTGATAATATAATTCAGAGATATTGGTTACATATACCTGCGCAGGTGTATGATATGCCCCCAAGCCACGTCAAAGCTTCTCTGTATATTGGGGGTCCCTGGCGCTATATCTAGGTGCAGGGTGCGGCACCCCAAAAACTCAGCTTTCATACCTGGGGTGTTAAGGTCCATACACACTGGCCAATTTACCCTGCGTGTATGGACAGTGATGATGGGGGAAATTGCTGGGCTTAAAATCGCTCAGTGCATTCACACAGACATTTTCGCCCTTCTGAGTGATTTTTATGGGGGTGGACGACTTTCCATAGCAGGGCGCTATGGGAAGCCATCCACCCTGTCGCTCATCTGCTGGTAATACCAGCAGATGAGCGGCCGGGCCAGCTATGCATTAGCATGAGTCAGGCCCTGTGTACATGATTACACATCACTGCAAATGCAGCCTCACTTGTTTTACTGGTGTTTGGAAACATTTGAATAACCCACGATGAATGCTGATTTATTTCAAGCAAGCTAAAGTCTAGCTGACTAATGAGGATCTACAGCATCTGCAGCGATTCTCAGACTGGGAGGAAAGTGAAAGCTCTTATGTTACACCAGAGGATTTGTGAAACTTGGTTCAGGCATCATTTTTAAGTCAGTAGAGTCCTATGTTAGCAGACAAACCAGCATGACCAGCAGGCCCCGTGCTTGCTCATGTTATTGTCACGTAATAGCCAAAGAATAAACAGTACCTCAGACCCGGCGACCAGCCAGCAAAGCTCTGCACACAGTGGCGTAGCTACGTTTTGGGCGCCCCCCCGCCGTTAGGGGGGGGCGCCCCGTCGCCACCCCGCCGAGCACCCCTACCCCGCCGCCCCGCCGAGCACCCCTACCCCGCCGCCCATGCAAACCCCCCCTCAATCCCCCACAGCCTTACCTATCGCGCTGGTCCTGGCGGCTCCGTTCTTCTGCTGAGGACCACCAGAAAATGGCCGCCCCCATACAGCAGACAGTTTCAGAGAACAGTGTGCTATATGGGGGCGGCCATTTTGTGGTGGTCCTCAGCAGAAGAACGGAGCCGCCGTGACCAGAGCGATAGGTAAGTCTGCGGGGGATTGAGGGGGGGTTTAACTATAGCACCGCAGCCCCCGGCGCCCCCACATGCACAGCGCCCCCCCCCCCGCGGTGGCGGGGGCTGCGGTGCTATAGTTACGCCCCTGTCTGCACAGTCTCATACTTCCTATTATATGATTATGTTTATACAAAGGGGGACATTTACTAAGATAAGTGTTATATTTCACACGAGATGTTGCTATGGGCAACCAATCAGATTCTATCTATTGTCTTCTAGAAGGTGCTAAATAAATAAGTAGATGCTAATTGGTTGCCCATAGCAACATCCCATGTGAAGTAGAACTCCCATCTTAGTAAATTTCCCCTCAGAGTAAACTTGGCCTCTGCTTCTTCTTGCCAGAATGGGCTCTTATCGGCGTACGTGTCTCTACAGAGAATAATACTATACTGTATTTGTGAGAAAATATCAGTTTTCTTTTTTTATTTGCGAATCTAAGTAAATATACAAAAGATGAGTGGTTCATAGCAGAGCAATAAAAAGACTGCATTTGCTCAGGTGCAAAAGACCCAGGGCCGGCGCCACCACTAGGCAGGACTAGGCATTTGCCTAGGGCGCCGGCCACTGGAGGGCGGTAATGAGCCGCCGAGGAGAGGTACCATAGAAAGCTGGGAGCGGGGAGCAGGTAAGACAGAGGGCTTCCCTCTTCCCCCACCTCCGAACCCGCCTGTGCCTTCCCCCCACTGGCCACAGGGGCTGCGGCAGCAGTATTGCCCGCACCCCCCCCACAGTGTGCGCTCCCGCTGTAGTATCGCCCGCAAATACACACCCCCTGGAGCGCGAGTGCCCGCCGCAGTATCGCCCACCCCCCCCACCCCCCCGAAGCACGTGGGGGGGGTTGCATCGGGCGGCTCGCGGAGGATTTGCCTGGGGCGGGGGGGGGGGGGGGGGGAAAGGCTTGCACCGGCCCTGAAAAGACCATGGGGGAAATGTGATACCGCTTTCACACTGCCAAAAAGTTTCAAAAAATGGTATTTTTAAACGGTATTTAAAACGGGTCTGAGCCTTCACAGTGCAGTAGATTACCGTTTTAAATACCGTTTAAGTACCATTCAGATCAGTCAACCCGTTTAATCCCCTGAACACGTTTCAAGGCAGAATGCAGGGGCCAGCCTATCACAGGTCTGTAATCTGTTGTTTTTACTAAATACCGTTTCAGAGCCATTCTAACTGCATAAAAAACGGCTCTGAAACATGTAGGATTCTGCTTTTTAAACATTTTGAAATACCGGTTATCTTTAACCGGTAATTGAACTCTGGCACTTTCCCACTGCAGCCTTAAACATTTTGAAATGGGAAAGAAACGGCAATATACCGTTTAACAAGTGCAGTGTGAAAGGGGTATAAAAGGATGAGAGATTCAGAAAGTGAGAGATTTGATAAGAAATCTCCAGGTTTTTTAAAGTGGCATGCGCACAGCGTCTGTTCCTGCAGCCACAGGGGCTGCGGGCATAGCCACAGTAGCGGAAATGGGGTGTGGCCTCATGGCAGCGCTTCAAGTACAGGCCATGCCCCTCCCTAATAGGCCTTCCTCCGAAATTTCGCCGCACCCCTAAGGCGCGTGCACTGTGAGGATGAAAAGTTGGGAGGTATGTGATTACCGCTTTTAAAAAAATATATAAGATTACCAAATCTCTCATCCTATTATATTTCACTCCACTTCTCCTTTTAATTGCAATAAAACAGCTAGATATCCTAAAAGTGGCTATTGAGCCCTTGTGCCTCACACGTCTCCTCCTGCCCTAGCAAAACATACAGCTGAGGCCCTTATTCTGGTTCACTCGCAAAGGCAAATTCCTTCTCAAATGGACAAAACCATGTGCACTGCAGGTGGGGCAGATGTAACTTGTGCAGAGAGAGTTAAGCTGGCCATACATCAGAAAGATATTGTACCCAATCATACAATCTCAATTGATTGTAAGATGGATTGTATGCAGATTGTGTGCACATCTTGTGTACACAATCATACAATCAATCATAAGATGGATTGTATGACTGATTGTAAGATGGATTGTATGCAGATTGTGTGCACATCTTGTGTACACAATCATACAATCAATCATAAGATGGATTGTATGACTGATTGTGTGCACATCTTGTGTACAAAATCATGCAGCAGATGGATTGTATGACTGATTGTATGATGGATTGTGAGTAGATTGTGTGTCCAAAAACCACCAAGGACTGCTGGGGATTTCAAGGGAAATTGTACACAATCATGAGTGCAATCGATCTTAAGATCGATCTTTCTGATGTATGGCCAGCTTTAGATTTGGGTGAGTTATTTTATTTCTGTGCAGGGAAAATACTGGCTGCCTTATTTTTCACTGCCGTATAGATCTCACTTTGAAGTAAAACCCCACCCAAATCTAATTCTTTCTGAACAAGTTACATCTGCCTGCAGTGCACATGGTTTTGTCCATATCACAAGGAATTTTTCTTTGCGAGTGAACCAGAATAAGGGCCTCACTGCGTGAAGTTTATGTTAGGATGTCTTCCCGTGTGTATCTCATCTCTGCAGCTGTATTCGCCATTTATCACTGTATAATTGTATTGCTTTGAATGGAACAACACAAAGAAGCACATTCCCAAAAAGCATATGCTATTGGGCGGATAACAATGCAACACAAGTGGAGAGAACACAGGCTGTGCATCTTGCTCTGTCATGACATCTAATGACTGGAGTATTTGATTCCATAAAGAGCAATACAATAACCTCTTGTTGTATAATGAACGCTGTGAGCTGGAGAAATGGTTTGAGTCACGTTTGATCTTTTTGCATACATGACATCTCTATGTCCGAGGATCATAAAACAACGTTGGGAGATTCATTGATTAGAGCATTGCACCGCCTGAATCGGTAAAACCTTTTCATAAAGGCATGTCCGAAAAACAGTATTCCTCTCCGCGATACGTTTCCGTTTAATAAGGCCACTGCTAGCAATGAGTCTTCATGGATTTCAGAAAGCACTTTACAAAAACCAATAACTGGGTCATCAATGTGATTAGCAATCCACGCTTCTAATTTAACATAATCAGGTTACTGATTACTTAGAGGAAAAGCTAGCTCTTAGATAAGACGACATATCCAGGACTCAAAGGAAAAGTATAACTGGGTTTATATTTAGTATTTCTGATGAAAGAACCCGTTTAAGCTGCTAGACTCTAAAAATACAGTCCCTCTAAAGTTATTTTACGAAGTGCTAATTGTATTGCAAACGCACTCTATGGGGCTCATTCAGTGGTGAACACAGTGACGATGTTGGATACAAATGGCTAATGCGCTTGCATCCCGACAAAGGGCCTTATTTTGGTTCATTCTTTCTGACAAAATCCTTCTTAGATGGACAAAACCATGTGCACTGCAGGTGGGGCAGGTGTTACTTGTGCAGAGAGAATTAGATTTGGGTGGGGTTTTACTTCAAAGTGAGATCTATATTGCAGTGTAAAAATAAAGCAGTCAGTATTTTCCCTGCACAGAAACAAAAATACTCACCCAAATCTAATTCTCTCTGCACATGTTACATCTGCCCCCCCTGCAGTGCACATGGTTTTGTCCATCTAAGAAGGATTTTGTCAGAAAGAATGAACCAAAATAAGGCCCAAAGTTACAGCCAGACAGTGACTGACTGAATCAACATTCTGATTGGTGGACTGCTGGAGCTATCCAGAGGTCAGAGTGCTGACAGCCAGTTGCTGTATAAAACATGTGGAGTTTGAAATTATGGACATGACGGTCACATCAGACCCATACGCAGGGCTGTGAATTTGTAGCGCTGATAATTATCGGATGCGTACGGTATGCTTTGTGCATGTGTGAGGTCCCCCCTGCGAACATAGCCAGAGATGGCTTGCCATAGCTAGCCATTGGCAAGATGATTGACAGGCGGTGTGCGCTTGTGGGGGGCACCCAGGTGTTTTCTTGGAGTGCCACTGAAAAATGCAGGGGGCTCATGGCCGTTAGGAGGGAGGAACTCCAACATAAGCAATGGCGCTGATCTCCCCAGGGCCATTGCATTGCTGAGTAATTCTTGGCTTACGTGGACGCTGCACACGGCAAGGGTTGAGGGGGTGATGGGAAAATCCATTCGATGGTGAGTGACTACTAAGGGATTTCCCCCTCTTCCCACGGCTGCGATCACATTCGCAGACATGCACATGGGCGGGATAACACTGTGAAGGGGCGGCAGCTAACTGATCGCTGGGCTGCAAAATGTTGGGTCTGAATAGGGCCCGTGGCACAGAGCAAAATTTTGGTCTCTAGCCTTCTGAGCCACCAGCTCTGCATGGGTATGGGTCATAGGGTTGACTCAAAGAAGGTGGACATACACTAGGTCACCACAGAAGGTCGACAGGGCTAAGGTCGACAAGGTGGGAAAGTTGACACAAGCTTTAGGCCGACAATGGAAGGTTGATAGTCAAAAAGTCGACATGATTTTTTTACCGTTTTTTTGTCCCAAATGTCCCCTCGGGCATGGGTCCTTTCTAAACTTGGCACACTATTATGCTGCTTTCTCACTGCTGAAACGGGTCATTACCCGTTATTTCTAAACGGGTTTTTAAACGGCAAGAGCCATAAAGACCCTTCCCCACTGCAGCTTTTAAACGGTAAATTACAGTTTAAAAGCTGTTTTTGGCACATTCACACTGCCGTTTAAAAACCCGTTTAACCCATAAAAAATAAGAGGGGGGGGGGATTTAAAAAAACACGGCGTGGGGTCCTCCCACTGCCGTAATCAGCACCAGGCTGTAGAGACGGGGCTGGTATTACAAAATCAGGAAACCCGACAAATAGGGCTTCACTGATTTTTTAAAACCAGCCCCAGGCTCCAGGTCCAGGGTTCCCAAAATACGGGGGACAAAATGAGTAGGGGTCCCCCGTATTTTAAGAACCAGCCCCAGGCACAACCAGCCAGCAGGGTAATGCCACAGCCGGGGGACACTTATTATATAAGGTCCCGCGGCCAAAGCATTAACCCTACCGACCAGTCAGCCTGGCCAGGGGTCCTGGAGGAGTGGGGACCCCCCCAATAAAGGGGTCCCCCCTCCAGGACTTACCTGACCAGGCTGAAGCCTGGTGCTGTCCTCGATGCCCCTGGGCTGTGGGCATCGAGCTGATCTTTGTGTAAAAAAATAGATTAAAAACTATTGTCTCATACCGTGGAACTATGAGTCCCAGCAAGCCTCCCCCGCATGCTGGGACTTGGAGAACCACAAGTCCCAGCATGCGGGGCATTAGAGGGCCCGCTGGCACTTGTAGTTCCATAGTACAAGAAATAGTTAAATAAACACACTGACAAGCCAGAAAAATAAAAGTTTAATACATACATTACACAAACACACTGATACTTACCTATCTTGGACCCGTAGGTAGGTCTGGGGTCTGGGGCTCCAGGGCTGAAGAGTCCGGGGTCCAGGATCCGTAGTAATCCAAAGGGGTACCTGTGGAAGGAAATCCTACTCACCTGGTCCTCTGGTGACGATCCCGGCATCTTCTCTTCAAGTCGCGCTTCTCACGGCTGGTACCCACTCGGACACTGGAGAGACGCAGAGATCCTTCATCTTCTGTGCCTCCCCTCTGAATGATTCTATTGGCCGCCTAGCGGCCAATCAGGAGCCAAGAAAGTCGGCTCCTGATTGGCCGCTAGGCGGCCAATAGAATCATTTGGATGAAAGGCGCTGAAGATGAAACATCTCTGCGCCTTTCATTCCAAGCGTGTACCGGCGGCGGAGACGGAGAAGAAGACGAAGATGGAGAAGGTGTCAGGATGTTCTCCAGAGGACCTGGGTGAGTAGGATTTCTCTCCACAGGTCCCCCATGGATTTCTTCAGATCGCGGACCCCGGACTCTTCAGCCCTGGAGCCCCTGACCCCGGACCAGCCCCGGAACCAAGCCCCCAGACCGGACCCAGGGACCTACCAACGGGCTCAAGATAGGTAAGTATCAGTATGTGTGGGCTTTGTATGTATTAAAGTTTTATTTTTACTGGGTGTCAGTGTGTTTATTTAACTATTTCTTGTACTGTGGAACTACAAGTGCCAGCGGGCCCTTTAATGCCCCACATGCTGGGACTTGTGGTTCTCCAAGTCCCAGCATGTGGGGGAGGCTTGCTGGGACTCATAGTTCCATGGTATAAGACAATAGTTTTTAATCTATTTTTTTACACAAAGATCAGCTTGATGCCCACAGCCCAGGGGCATCGAGGACAGCACCAGGCTTTAGCCTGGTCAGGTAAGTCCTGGAGGGGGGGGGACCCCTTTATTGGGGGGGTCCCCACTCCCCCAGGACCCCTAGCCAGGCTGACTGGTCAGTAGGGTTAATGCTTTGGCCGCGGGACCTTATATAATAAGTGTCCCCCGGCTGTGGCATTACCCTGCTGGCTGGTTGTGCCTGGGGCTGGTTCTTAAAATACGGGGGACCCCTACTCATTTTGTCCCCTGTATTTTGGGAACCAGCCCTGGACCTGGAGCCTGGGGCTGATTTAAAAAAATTAGTGAAGCCCTATTTGTCGGGTTTCCTGATTTTTTAATACCAGCCTGGTGCTGGATACGGCAGTGTGGGGACCCCACGCCGATTTTTTTTTCTTACTAAATACCGTTTCAGAGCCATTCCCACTGCCTAAAAAACGGCTCTGAAATGTGTAGGACTCTGCTTTTTAAACATGTTGAAATACCAGTTAACTTTAACTGGTAAATCAACTCTGGCGCTTTCCGACTGCAGCCTTAAACGTTTAGGAAGGGGAAAAAAACGGCAATATACCGTTTAAGACCTGCAGTGGGAAAGGGGCATTATATTCTCCCACCACGCCGTAGTGGATGGTAGGGTATGAAATAGCACTCGTTGGGAAAACTCATGTTGACCTTTTAACTGTCGACCTTCCCATTGTCAAAGTAATACTTGTGTCGACATTTCGACCCTGTCGACCTTAGCCAGGTCGACATAAACCCTGTCCACCTTCAGTTACCGACCTAATGTATGTCAACATTTATTGAGTCGTCCTACTGACCGTATCCCCTCGGCATAGCCAACACATGCACCACTTAGTAAAGACCACCGCTCTTTCCAGAGGGATTGAAGGGGCTTCAAGGAAGTTGTGAGGAGTCAGGGATATACAAGGATTGCCCGGTCCCAGTGACCTCCTGATCTCATAGCTAGCGCTCCCTGCTGTGATTGTAGCTCTGCCCTGTATACAATCATTTTAATAATATTATAATTAAAATATTTCAATATGCCTGGAACGAACAAACAAAATTATTTTAACTCCCCCAAATCGTTGTGCCAGTTCATTACAGAAGCAATGGGTGAACACAGAAGCGAAACAAACAAGTTCTGGTCATTACCATCCGGCAATACTGGCATACCAGGGATGTTTCTCTTGTCTCATTGTCCATGTATGCATAAAATGTGGAGGGTTTACAGACAGAAACAGCTTTTCTGGCTCTGGAGATGACAGTGCTGGCATGGGTTCTTCACAGAATGCCAAACCAGGCAATTTATTTATGTCTTCATCTGCTTGAATAGAACGCTTAGTTATAATAACGGAAATACACAATGCAGCTATCTGTGCCACGACCTCCGGAAACTCACAGATCGTTTTAGCGGATCTTGTGCATGATATGATCAGCCTGCATCAGTTTCCCATAGGTTTCCATTGTAAAGACCTTAACACAAAGTTTTAGGGGTCAATGGGGCTGATTCGGGATCGCTCGTTGCCACCCGAATTCCGCCCCAGCCCTGATGGTCCAGGTTTGTGTATGCACATTTCTGCACATGTGCAAACCCCGGCAGCCAGTGTGTAACTCGTCGGCCCGTTCGCTGCGGGGAGGGACAGTGTTTTATAGGCGTCCCCATAAATAAGATGGGCATTTCCCTGTAGAAGCAGGTATGGCAATTCCTGCTTGGGGCGGGCACCTGATGTCACATGATGTCAGCGCCCGCCCCGACTTTGGCAAACAGCGAAATCAGTGACCATTGATTGATTTCTCTACCCTACGGCTGCATGTTAGGGAATGTATTTGCGTACACGTCGCCTCACATGGTACCGAGTGGATTCGGCGGCAGGGGGTGTTTTGGGCGGGCAGCGTTTGTTGGCCCGCTAGGCAGCCAGTGTACGCTGCCTAGTGCGCTGACCTGAATCAGGCCCAATGTTTCCTCCAATTCACACCTGTTGTGCTCAGTCATACCATTTACTCATAATGGCGCATACACACTGGGCGATTTTGAGCTGAAAGTCGCTCAAAACACCCAGTTTGAGGGTCTTTCAGCGCTCCCGCATCATTGCCGGGAAAGCCGTTCATCTGCTGGTTATACCAGCAGATGAGCGGCTTTCAGGACGGCTTTGCATAGCGCTGCGCCATGCAAAGCCGTCCTCCACCCCTCCGTCAGCGCCGGGCAGGGGGAAAGTCGCTCAGTGTGTATGCATTGAGCGGCTTTCCCCGCAGCGATGTTTGTCATCATCGCTGTCCATACACGCTGGGCATAGTCGCCCAGTGTGTATGGACCTTAACAGTGCTTTTTCTTACTTAATTGTAGGCATGACAAGCTGTAAGCGCTTTCTTTGAGTTAATAAGTGAGAATGTGCTCTTCTCATGATCATATCAAAAAAATGCTACAATTTAGTGTACACCATAAAAAGTACAAGTATCTCTTCTGGAACATTTTATCATCTATGCTGAACTGAGACTTCAAAAGAATCATTCAGGTGCAAAAATGCAGTCTACAGGGGAAATGTAACAGCCTGCCTGCGAGATAAAGGCATCGACAAGATTCCTTCTTTTTCTTTTAAAACGGCAATAATTTATAATAAGAAAACAGCAAGTCTGCCCTTTTTTATTTTTATTTTTTTATTTTAAGTGATAATAATTTTAAAGACAAAACCAAATGAGAGACTGGTAGAAGTTCACTAGAGGTGACACAAACACAAATCAATTTAATCTGTGGGAATAAATATACATTACTGCCTTGCAACCCAATAATGGTCCCTGAATTGGTGACATGACCACGTTATCTTGTCTCGGGACTGTGTTTTAAGACATTCCGTTAGTGGAGCTGCTCTAGCGGTGAAATCTCAAATGAACCTGCTCCTGATGAATGCGTAGGATTACACCAAAACGCGTTGAGCCAGAGTCACCATTGTTCCTGATGAAGGCGTAGGAATATGCCGAAACGCGTTGAGCCAGAGTCACCATTGTTCCAGCTTACATCATATTACACCATTGTTCCAGCTTACATCAATATCATGTTCACCAGACCATATATACGGACCAGTTACCACCACTCTTACTTTGGATCCTATACCCTTAGCATACCAGCAGCCATCAAGCCGGGTATTTTATACCATAAGACTGCATTTCCACCACAGCCTCTGAGTTAATTCAGGAACCTCACTGGGAATTCATCCGGGACTTAAAGTATTCACTACAACTCCAGTTCAAAGGAGATTGCAATACTCAAAACTTCCAAGTCTGGCAAATATACAATAATGGCATCATGGAATTATTGCACACCATCCCAATGGAGCCTCTTTGTTAAAGCTGGAACATATTTTTACATTTTTCAAATATATATTTTTTATATATTTTATGCATATTTTTTTATAAATAATCCCCCTTTTTTATTCTCTAGAGAGAATTCTCCATACAATGTTTATAAATGATATTGTTTATATTGATTAAATGTTTATCTAATACTAGGGGCAGATTTATTAAACTTGGAGAAGAGATAAACTGGAGATAAAGCGGAGAAAAGGTAAAAGGAGATAAAGCACCAGCCAATCAACTCCCAACTTTCTTTTTCAAACACAGCTGATTGGCTGGTGCTTTATCTCCTTTTACCTTTTCTCCGCTTTATCTCCAGTTTATCTCTTCTCCAAGCTTAATAAATCTGCCCCTAAAGGCCCCCATACATTAGTCCGACTTGTCCTAAGGACAAGTCGGACCTGATTTCCCCATGCAGCTCCCCGGAAGGGGGACACACGATTTGGCACTTGATGTGCCAAGTTTTGCAAATGATACATCGCATGCGATGTATCATTTGCAACTCCCAGGGAGCTGCAATGTGGAGCGAGCAGGGGGGCCGGGGACATCGAGGTGGCGGGGGATGCAGCAAGGCAGCTGGGGGGACGGACGCACGCTGCTAGTAGTGCGGACGCTGCGGGGGACACAGGCGGCAGTAACATAGAGCCGGGCGGGGGGAGCCGGGAGCTGTCAGTACTGAAAAAAAAAAAAGCCCATACAATGAATGGGCAGCCTGTGATTGGCTGAGCGCTCAGCCAATCACAGGCTGCCCATTCATTGTATGTGCTTTTTTTTTTTCAGTGCTGACAGCTCCCGGCTCCCCCCGCCCGGCTCTACCGGTATGTCACTGCCGCCTGTGTCCCCCGCAGCGTCCGCACTACTAGCGGCGTGTCCCCCCCCCTACCCGGACGGAGCATGACAGCTCCCTGCTCCGGCTCCCCCTGCCGCCCCCCTCCCTCGCCGGCGTCCTCTGAGAGTCCCCACGGCTGCACATAAGATTTATCTTATGTGCAGCCAGTCCGACGTCCCGACTCTGACCCAATGCGCACGGGACCGCGCATCGGGTCGGACCGGGTGTCAAAACCTGCGATTTGGTCCGATTTCACTGCCCGATCCATCTGGATCGGGTGAAATCAGGGCCAAATCGCATAGTGTATGGCGGCCTTTAGTGTATTCAAGTTGTCAGAATATTTTCTTCAGGTAAAATCCCAGCGCTGTATCCTCTTTATTCTGCGATAATATCACACCAGACCGAGAACTGTCCTTACATTTAGGTTTAACCTGTCCTCTGCCACATTTTAACCCAAATACTTTCCTTCTACCATACCAATGGCACATTTCTCTGGGTTGGCGGTAAACCTGTGTGCCCGTAGAGACTTTAAAATGGCTTCTACTGAAAAATAACAGTGTCATCTAAATATGCAGCTGTATATTCCCTGTGGGGCTGCAGCAACTTATTCATAGCTCTCTGGAATGTTGCTGGGCACCATGTAAACCAAATGGGAGTACTTTATACTGGAATAGGCCCTCCGGGGTAGAGAAGGCTGTTTTTGTCTTAGCAGATTCTGTTAATGGAATCTGGAAATAACTTTTTGTCAAATCAAGTGTAGTGAGACACTGACTATTGGCCACATTTTCTACCAACTCATCAACCCAGGGCATAGGGTAAGAATCAAACCCGGACACTTGATTTAGGACCTTATTCTGATTGACTTGCAAGGCTGTGAAATTCGCAGCCTTGCAAGTCCATCAGACACCGCCCTCCGCCCGCAGTGTCGGCCACCCCCTCACACGTAGTACATAATCATCCATTCGCAGGCAGGGAGAAATCATTGAATGCTCCCCGACCATCTAATGATTTCTCCCGTGCACACAGTTCAGAGTGACCTATATAGTGACTCTAAACTGCGGGCGCCCTGTGCAAGGGCAGGGCGGGCAGCTGACATCCTCATTACCCTGGGAACGCCCAGCATTCTCATGGGAATGCTCATGGAATGTTTGGGTTAACCCTTTACAGGGTTGGGTATATACCCGCACAACCTATTTGGAATATGAGTCCACAATTGTGGAACGAAAGACCCCCAGATATTGAATCCACAGTGTGGGGGGTGCAGTTCCCTACAGAGACAATGTATTTATACGAGAAGAGGAGAAAGGCTGTATGGGGGAACGCACAAAATATTAAAACGTAACTTTTATTAGTATATTTTAAGATGCCCTATATCCACATCGGGGGCACTTCATAAATAGCGAAAATAATGGAGAGGTTAAAAAATTACATATATTGCACAGACAAAGTGAGTGATAGAAAAATAAAGAGTTTGTGTGTTAAAAACACATTTGTTAGTTAGGGAGAGATGTTATAGGATAGACTTGGGGACCCTTTATTTGAGGATCAGTTCTTTAGGCCATATATTTGGCAAATAACAGTGGAGAAATAGGAATTGAAAGTAGGTGATTTGTATTACAGTCAGGACCAAAAATGTCCACTTGTGATGGGTCAGCCACTCTCACTGGTTCCCCAATCACAGGTGGTGGCAGAGTAGTGTTATTGGTGTGTTATACTTGTAGATGGGCACTTATTGTGAAGGGTGGTCCCCTCTCACTGGTTCACCCCTCACACAGAGGAAGAGTGGGAATTACACTCCTCAAATATTCAGAGATATTTATATCTAATTCTCTATCGGGTTGTACTTTATGGTAGTACCCCGTTGATGCCCTTTATAATTTTATTACACAGAGAAAATTTTTTTTTTCTCACACAAATGCCACCAATAGTAATATATCACCACACTGGTATCTAATGTTATTACAGAAATGTCACTCTCACTGGCATTGCCTGTTAGCATTAATAGTTGGGTTATGTTAACCTGGGTATGATAGCAGTGTTGCCACTCTCACTGGCATTACCTGCTAGTACCAGTAATGATATATAGTATGATAATGTACCAGTGCAAAGATGCTAGAAATTGTTGCTCAGTTAGGTGTGAAAATTCCTATAGTGCAGCAATTCAAGTAGTATTAGTTACTGGCTGTTATTGCCCTCTAGTGGTTAAACCACATGAATTGCAGGCACACTACTGTTGCAACATTGTATTAAACATATGTACTGGATACGTTTGGTACAATATCTTCTATTTCTCCTAACTCAAGTCTATAACCGTCCTATCTCATGCAGTGAATTTCATTTATATCAATAACAGTTTTATGATATGCTGAGAGGACTTCTCCCTAATCTGACAGATGCCAACGCAGCGTTTCGCTATTAAGCTTTTTCAAGGCCAACCAGATAGCCTTACATTCATTATATTTATCAGATCATGGCGGCCAATCACCAGGCCGTTTGGGCGTCACGTGGTACTCATTTACATGCGATTGCACTCATCAGGAACGTCGTCGCGTGACCGGCGTCCCGCACCACGTGACCGGCGTCCTGTGTCATGTGTTCAGCGTCTTACGTCAGACGACCGACGATCCGCATCACATGACTGATATCGCGTCATCTGACCAGTGGTCTGGGTCAGGTGACTGTTTCGTAGCCGGTCACGTGGTCGTGTAGCGGCCAATCAGAGGGTCATGTATGACAGACCAGGAAGTGGGGTCAGTAAATATAGCGATGCCCTCACCCTGGAGCCTGGATGAGTAATAACCTTTGGATTTTATAGGAATATAACAACCTCAATAAATGAATTACATCTCTACCTTTGCCGATTGTATCAGTCTAGTACTGTTTGGGTTTCATGTAGATAATTTCTATACTTATAAAGTGTGTGAATTGGTGTTGTTACGAATACACTTAATATAGGTATACATATCAATCCATTTGGAGAATGTAGCTCATATCATAATAATTTCAATTCAATAAGAAATAGGTAAGTGTGTAGATATATAGAATAAAATAAATAGGAGTGAGAAATTAGGTGAAAAACCAAAAGATAAAATAAATAATACAGTGTGCTGTGAGTGAAAATAAGATTATATATACTACAATCTGTTATATAAATAAGTGCTAGGTCCCCCAATTTTGGATGAGCTGGGGTTCAAAATAGAGTGAGATTTTAATAAGAGTGTTAGTGCACTCCACATTAAGGATACTATATGAAAAATACATAATACATGTGGTGATGAATTGATGTTTGTGAGATAGGTGTTGACCTCATAATATAGAGTATATTGGAGATAAAACGTGAGTTTAGGTGTTGACCTCATAGTGTAGAGTATACAACAAATAAAACGTGAGTTTGGTCATTATAATGATAAGTGTCACGTTTTAGGGGAAAGGGTGGAAGGTTGGAGAAATTGGTGTGAGGTGAGTATAAAGTGGTGTTGAGTTTGATCAAAAATTGGATGTATATGCTATTATAGAGATTAATAGCAAAAAAAGAGGAGAAGAAAATGTTTATCATGATTGTAAGTAACTGGTAGGTGAGGGGCAGGTTACAGTAGTAATTTTCAAAAAAGTAGGAGAGCTTCCATTGGATATCTGCAAACCCTCATAGAATATGGTCTTCATAATTGGTAGATCAATATATTGTAGATAGTAGAGAATCACATCCCATAGTTTTATAATGTTCATGTCGATCAGGTTATTACATTCATGTTATCCAGGTGTTATTATAGATACGGTACAAAACTATTGTACTCGTTGAGGCCCTTTGGGAACAAACTGTCCATTAAGAAGATCATCTTGGTCTCAAATTGTAACAGTGATCTGTCAAGGTCCCCACCTCTTATACCCAGCTGGATGTGTCTAATGCCAAACACCCTCAACCCATTGGGGTTTCCCCCATGGCTTGTTAAGAAGTGTCTGGCCACAGAGGTTAGAGTTTTGTATCTCTGGGAATCTCGTGAGGCATTCCGAATTGTCCCGACATGTTCCAAGATGCGAACCTTCAATGGACGTGCTGTTTTGCCAATGTATATTTTGCCACATGGGCATTCAAGATGATACACTGTGCCCACTGTGGTACATGTAATAAGGCTCTCAATATTCCAGGTCTTATTGAATTTATCTGAAAAGTTCTGTTTTGGAATCATAAATCTGCATGCTTTGCAATTTCCACATGCCTTGGAACCTTTGAGTATAGGTTTGGATGCATTTATCTTGGACAGATGACTGTGGACCAATCGATCTTTAACATTCTTGGATCTTCTCCAGCTTGTTTGGATCTTTGGGGGTAATATTTGAGCAAGATCTGAATCCAATTTAAGGACTTCCCAGTGCTTCTGGAGAATTGAGTTAATTTCTCGCCATTGGGTGTTAAAGGTTCCGATAAATCGTATAGTCTCAGGTGTGTCTTCTTTTCTTTTTGGTCTCAGGAGTTGATCACGGGAGATATCATTGACTTGTTCTGTGGCCCTTCTAATGAGTCGGTTACTATATCCTCGACGTTGAAATCGGGATATGAGTTCCTTCTCTCTCATGTGGAAGGCATCAGGATCCGACACATTCCTCTTAGTCCTCATTAATTCTCCTTTTGGGATAGCTTTAATCGTTGAGGGTAAGTGGAAGCTGTCAGAGTGTAATATGCTATTGGTAGCTGTTTTTTTCCTGAATAAGTCTGTGGAGATTATTCCTTCTTCATCCACTCGAATTTTTAGATCCAGAAAACTAATTTCTTTCTGGTTCACCTCAGAGGTTAATTTAAGATTGAGATCGTTCTGATTGAGAATCCCAATGAATTTCTTCAAGTCAGCTAGATCACCCTCCCATAGGAGGAGTACATCATCAATGTACCTGAAGTACATCAGAATATTTTGTGTGTACTCCTCCATGGATTCATGAAAGACAAATTCCTTCTCCCACCACCCCAGGTAGAGGTTAGCATATGAGGGGGCACATGCCGTCCCCATAGCTGTCCCTCTCACCTGGAGGTAGTGGGATTCTTGGCATACAAAAAAGTTCTTGGTTAGTATGAACTCGAGCAGTTCCAGCAGGAATTCATTGAATTCTGAGAATGTTCCCATTTCCAAGAAATATCTGATGGCCTGGATACCTCGGTCGTGTTTAATGCTAGTATATAAGCTTTCGATATCACATGATACAAGCCATACTCCTGGGTTGACACAAACCCCATCAAGTTTGGTCAGGACATCTGTTGTGTCCCTAATGTAGGAGGGCAATGCTGTTACATGGTTCCGTAAATGTTGGTCTACGAATATACTAGCTTTTTCCGTAAGACTACCCATACCCGATAGGATAGGCCTCCCTGGTGGCTTTTTCTCCTGTTTGTGTACCTTTGGGAGGAGATACAGGGTGGGTGTCTTAGGATTCTTGGTGGTGAGGAAATCAAGATCGTTCTTTTTAATAACTCCATTATTGTATGCCGTTTGAATCATTGAGGTGTATTGCTTGGTGAACTGCTGTGTTGGATTGAAAATCAATTTCTTGTAACATGAGGTGTCATTAACATGTTTATTCAGTTCATCCAAATACATAGATCGAGGCCACAGAACAACGTTTCCGCCCTTATCTGAGGGCTTGACAATAATGTCGTCCCACTCAGCGATATCTTTTAGGGCTTGTCGTTCTTCTTTACTGATGTTGTCATTATATCTCCCTTTTGTCTTGAATAATTCATCAAGATCGTTTGATACAAGTTTTTGATAGACTTGTGCCACTGGACATATATTAATGTCTGGAAAAAACGTGGAGCGTTTCTTGATTTTTTGAGGATCATGGGCTACTGCTCCCGTATTGCCCAGTTCTCTGTTCTCATTCTCCAGATCTTGTAACATTTGTATGCCTCTGAGATCATCCTCATCAAAGTTCATTTCTTCACGTCCCTGAGAATTAATTGTGGTGTCATGTGACTGTTTCTTGGCGAAGAACTTTTTTAGAAGGATCTTTCTGATAAAAAGTTGAACATCTTTTTCACACTCAAATCGGTTTGACTCCGACTTAGGAGAAAAGGATAAACCTTTACTAAGGATTTTTTCCTGGTCTGTGGTCAAAATTCGGTCGGATAAATTGATGATTCGTAAGGCATCTGATGCTTCTTGTTCCTTCATCACATTAACGTCCCCTATTCCCGGTATCGTCTCCTCTCTCGATTCTCCTCCTGCCAATCTAGGGTATCTCTTTTCCTTCTTCCTGCCTTTCCCCCTCCTGGTCTTTCGCCATGTTCTGTTCTGGTCTCCCTTTTGTTTTGACCTAAAAAAACCTTCCTATACTTTTTGTATGTTGAGGGAGTGTCAGAGGTGTTGCCATCTGAAGATTCGGTTTCTGATGTACTAGAATAATGATTACTCGGGCCTTTTTTGGGGTACTGAGGTCTAGGGTTCCATCTGAATATCCTGTTTTGGGCAAAGTCGGTCTTATCACGTTGAAATTTTCTTCTCTTCCTTTCGATCACTTCGTTCTCAAATTCTTCAATCTCTTTTCGGTACTTTTCGTACCTTTTTAGGAAGGATTCATTGGTCTCAAAACTCTTAAGTTTATCTCCTAGTAAGTTAATCTCCTTATTCAGATCTGATAAGATAATTTCGTCATGCTTAATCAGAATCTTGATGAGTTCCCTTGAACAGTTAAGAAGTGTTGTCTCCCACTCTTTTTTAAGATCTTCTGTTGCCAGCTCAAATGCTGGAAATATCTTGGGTCTGAGCCCCCTGGGTATCAATTGACTTCTAAGGTAATTTTCAAACGTACTTTTGTTCCAGCTGGTCTTGCTTTGTTTCATGAGTGCATTTTTAAGCATGAAGAGGTCATCTGACCAACTGTTAGATACAGTGTCAGTTGAATCCTCTCTATTCATGAAAAGTGAATTCATGTCATTCTTCAATTTGTCACGTCTGTCAGCCAATTCCTTGGTAAGGTTAAATTGTGACATGTTAAATTAGTTCTGGATAAATTAATTGCGTAAGGTACTGGTTGTTTTGAAAGGGATAGTTGTCGAATGACAGTTATCCACGTTATCTTAAGTTAAGTATATGGATTATTAATATAACAGGTAAATTACCACAATATATTCGGTGGGTGCTCGGTATATGAGTAGTCTGAGTAAACAGTTATTCAGTACGTTTGGGTTAACCCTTTACAGGGTTGGGTATATACCCGCACAACCTATTTGGAATATGAGTCCACAATTGTGGAACGAAAGACCCCCAGATATTGAATCCACAGTGTGGGGGGTGCAGTTCCCTACAGAGACAATGTATTTATACGAGAAGAGGAGAAAGGCTGTATGGGGGAACGCACAAAATATTAAAACGTAACTTTTATTAGTATATTTTAAGATGCCCTATATCCACATCGGGGGCACTTCATAAATAGCGAAAATAATGGAGAGGTTAAAAAATTACATATATTGCACAGACAAAGTGAGTGATAGAAAAATAAAGAGTTTGTGTGTTAAAAACACATTTGTTAGTTAGGGAGAGATGTTATAGGATAGACTTGGGGACCCTTTATTTGAGGATCAGTTCTTTAGGCCATATATTTGGCAAATAACAGTGGAGAAATAGGAATTGAAAGTAGGTGATTTGTATTACAGTCAGGACCAAAAATGTCCACTTGTGATGGGTCAGCCACTCTCACTGGTTCCCCAATCACAGGTGGTGGCAGAGTAGTGTTATTGGTGTGTTATACTTGTAGATGGGCACTTATTGTGAAGGGTGGTCCCCTCTCACTGGTTCACCCCTCACACAGAGGAAGAGTGGGAATTACACTCCTCAAATATTCAGAGATATTTATATCTAATTCTCTATCGGGTTGTACTTTATGGTAGTACCCCGTTATTCGTAACAACACCAATTCACACACTTTATAAGTATAGAAATTATCTACATGAAACCCAAACAGTACTAGACTGATACAATCGGCAAAGGTAGAGATGTAATTCATTTATTGAGGTTGTTATATTCCTATAAAATCCAAAGGTTATTACTCATCCAGGCTCCAGGGTGAGGGCATCGCTATATTTACTGACCCCACTTCCTGGTCTGTCATACATGACCCTCTGATTGGCCGCTACACGACCACGTGACCGGCTACGAAACAGTCACCTGACCCAGACCACTGGTCAGATGACGCGATATCAGTCATGTGATGCGGATCGTCGGTCGTCTGACGTAAGACGCTGAACACATGACACAGGACGCCGGTCACGTGGTGCGGGACGCCGGTCACGCGACGACGTTCCTGATGAGTGCAATCGCATGTAAATGAGTACCACGTGACGCCCAAACGGCCTGGTGATTGGCCGCCATGATCTGATAAATATAATGAATGTAAGGCTATCTGGTTGGCCTTGAAAAAGCTTAATAGCGAAACGCTGCGTTGGCATCTGTCAGATTAGGGAGAAGTCCTCTCAGCATATCATAAAACTGTTATTGATATAAATGAAATTCACTGCATGAGATAGGACGTTTATAGACTTGAGTTAGGAGAAATAGAAGATATTGTACCAAACGTATCCAGTACATATGTTTAATACAATGTTGCAACAGTAGTGTGCCTGCAATTCATGTGGTTTAACCACTAGAGGGCAATAACAGCCAGTAACTAATACTACTTGAATTGCTGCACTATAGGAATTTTCACACCTAACTGAGCAACAATTTCTAGCATCTTTGCACTGGTACATTATCATACTATATATCATTACTGGTACTAGCAGGTAATGCCAGTGAGAGTGGCAACACTGCTATCATACCCAGGTTAACATAACCCAACTATTAATGCTAACAGGCAATGCCAGTGAGAGTGACATTTCTGTAATAACATTAGATACCAGTGTGGTGATATATTACTATTGGTGGCATTTGTGTGAGAAAAAAAAAATTTTCTCTGTGTAATAAAATTATAAAGGGCATCAACGGGGTACTACCATAAAGTACAACCCGATAGAGAATTAGATATAAATATCTCTGAATATTTGATGAGTGTAATTCCCACTCTTCCTCTGTGTGAGGGGTGAACCAGTGAGAGGGGACCACCCTTCACAATAAGTGCCCATCTACAAGTATAACACACCAATAACACTACTCTGCCACCACCTGTGATTGGGGAACCAGTGAGAGTGGCTGACCCATCACAAGTGGACATTTTTGGTCCTGACTGTAATACAAATCACCTACTTTCAATTCCTATTTCTCCACTGTTATTTGCCAAATATATGGCCTAAAGAACTGATCCTCAAATAAAGGGTCCCCAAGTCTATCCTATAACATCTCTCCCTAACTAACAAATGTGTTTTTAACACACAAACTCTTTATTTTTCTATCACTCACTTTGTCTGTGCAATATATGTAATTTTTTAACCTCTCCATTATTTTCGCTATTTATGAAGTGCCCCCGATGTGGATATAGGGCATCTTAAAATATACTAATAAAAGTTACGTTTTAATATTTTGTGCGTTCCCCCATACAGCCTTTCTCCTCTTCTCGTATAAATACATTGTCTCTGTAGGGAACTGCACCCCCCACACTGTGGATTCAATATCTGGGGGTCTTTCGTTCCACAATTGTGGACTCATATTCCAAATAGGTTGTGCGGGTATATACCCAACCCTGTAAAGGGTTAACCCAAACGTACTGAATAACTGTTTACTCAGACTACTCATATACCGAGCACCCACCGAATATATTGTGGTAATTTACCTGTTATATTAATAATCCATATACTTAACTTAAGATAACGTGGATAACTGTCATTCGACAACTATCCCTTTCAAAACAACCAGTACCTTACGCAATTAATTTATCCAGAACTAATTTAACATGTCACAATTTAACCTTACCAAGGAATTGGCTGACAGACGTGACAAATTGAAGAATGACATGAATTCACTTTTCATGAATAGAGAGGATTCAACTGACACTGTATCTAACAGTTGGTCAGATGACCTCTTCATGCTTAAAAATGCACTCATGAAACAAAGCAAGACCAGCTGGAACAAAAGTACGTTTGAAAATTACCTTAGAAGTCAATTGATACCCAGGGGGCTCAGACCCAAGATATTTCCAGCATTTGAGCTGGCAACAGAAGATCTTAAAAAAGAGTGGGAGACAACACTTCTTAACTGTTCAAGGGAACTCATCAAGATTCTGATTAAGCATGACGAAATTATCTTATCAGATCTGAATAAGGAGATTAACTTACTAGGAGATAAACTTAAGAGTTTTGAGACCAATGAATCCTTCCTAAAAAGGTACGAAAAGTACCGAAAAGAGATTGAAGAATTTGAGAACGAAGTGATCGAAAGGAAGAGAAGAAAATTTCAACGTGATAAGACCGACTTTGCCCAAAACAGGATATTCAGATGGAACCCTAGACCTCAGTACCCCAAAAAAGGCCCGAGTAATCATTATTCTAGTACATCAGAAACCGAATCTTCAGATGGCAACACCTCTGACACTCCCTCAACATACAAAAAGTATAGGAAGGTTTTTTTAGGTCAAAACAAAAGGGAGACCAGAACAGAACATGGCGAAAGACCAGGAGGGGGAAAGGCAGGAAGAAGGAAAAGAGATACCCTAGATTGGCAGGAGGAGAATCGAGAGAGGAGACGATACCGGGAATAGGGGACGTTAATGTGATGAAGGAACAAGAAGCATCAGATGCCTTACGAATCATCAATTTATCCGACCGAATTTTGACCACAGACCAGGAAAAAATCCTTAGTAAAGGTTTATCCTTTTCTCCTAAGTCGGAGTCAAACCGATTTGAGTGTGAAAAAGATGTTCAACTTTTTATCAGAAAGATCCTTCTAAAAAAGTTCTTCGCCAAGAAACAGTCACATGACACCACAATTAATTCTCAGGGACGTGAAGAAATGAACTTTGATGAGGATGATCTCAGAGGCATACAAATGTTACAAGATCTGGAGAATGAGAACAGAGAACTGGGCAATACGGGAGCAGTAGCCCATGATCCTCAAAAAATCAAGAAACGCTCCACGTTTTTTCCAGACATTAATATATGTCCAGTGGCACAAGTCTATCAAAAACTTGTATCAAACGATCTTGATGAATTATTCAAGACAAAAGGGAGATATAATGACAACATCAGTAAAGAAGAACGACAAGCCCTAAAAGATATCGCTGAGTGGGACGACATTATTGTCAAGCCCTCAGATAAGGGCGGAAACGTTGTTCTGTGGCCTCGATCTATGTATTTGGATGAACTGAATAAACATGTTAATGACACCTCATGTTACAAGAAATTGATTTTCAATCCAACACAGCAGTTCACCAAGCAATACACCTCAATGATTCAAACGGCATACAATAATGGAGTTATTAAAAAGAACGATCTTGATTTCCTCACCACCAAGAATCCTAAGACACCCACCCTGTATCTCCTCCCAAAGGTACACAAACAGGAGAAAAAGCCACCAGGGAGGCCTATCCTATCGGGTATGGGTAGTCTTACGGAAAAAGCTAGTATATTCGTAGACCAACATTTACGGAACCATGTAACAGCATTGCCCTCCTACATTAGGGACACAACAGATGTCCTGACCAAACTTGATGGGGTTTGTGTCAACCCAGGAGTATGGCTTGTATCATGTGATATCGAAAGCTTATATACTAGCATTAAACACGACCGAGGTATCCAGGCCATCAGATATTTCTTGGAAATGGGAACATTCTCAGAATTCAATGAATTCCTGCTGGAACTGCTCGAGTTCATACTAACCAAGAACTTTTTTGTATGCCAAGAATCCCACTACCTCCAGGTGAGAGGGACAGCTATGGGGACGGCATGTGCCCCCTCATATGCTAACCTCTACCTGGGGTGGTGGGAGAAGGAATTTGTCTTTCATGAATCCATGGAGGAGTACACACAAAATATTCTGATGTACTTCAGGTACATTGATGATGTACTCCTCCTATGGGAGGGTGATCTAGCTGACTTGAAGAAATTCATTGGGATTCTCAATCAGAACGATCTCAATCTTAAATTAACCTCTGAGGTGAACCAGAAAGAAATTAGTTTTCTGGATCTAAAAATTCGAGTGGATGAAGAAGGAACAATCTCCACAGACTTATTCAGGAAAAAAACAGCTACCAATAGCATATTACACTCTGACAGCTTCCACTTACCCTCAACGATTAAAGCTATCCCAAAAGGAGAATTAATGAGGACTAAGAGGAATGTGTCGGATCCTGATGCCTTCCACATGAGAGAGAAGGAACTCATATCCCGATTTCAACGTCGAGGATATAGTAACCGACTCATTAGAAGGGCCACAGAACAAGTCAATGATATCTCCCGTGATCAACTCCTGAGACCAAAAAGAAAAGAAGACACACCTGAGACTATACGATTTATCGGAACCTTTAACACCCAATGGCGAGAAATTAACTCAATTCTCCAGAAGCACTGGGAAGTCCTTAAATTGGATTCAGATCTTGCTCAAATATTACCCCCAAAGATCCAAACAAGCTGGAGAAGATCCAAGAATGTTAAAGATCGATTGGTCCACAGTCATCTGTCCAAGATAAATGCATCCAAACCTATACTCAAAGGTTCCAAGGCATGTGGAAATTGCAAAGCATGCAGATTTATGATTCCAAAACAGAACTTTTCAGATAAATTCAATAAGACCTGGAATATTGAGAGCCTTATTACATGTACCACAGTGGGCACAGTGTATCATCTTGAATGCCCATGTGGCAAAATATACATTGGCAAAACAGCACGTCCATTGAAGGTTCGCATCTTGGAACATGTCGGGACAATTCGGAATGCCTCACGAGATTCCCAGAGATACAAAACTCTAACCTCTGTGGCCAGACACTTCTTAACAAGCCATGGGGGAAACCCCAATGGGTTGAGGGTGTTTGGCATTAGACACATCCAGCTGGGTATAAGAGGTGGGGACCTTGACAGATCACTGTTACAATTTGAGACCAAGATGATCTTCTTAATGGACAGTTTGTTCCCAAAGGGCCTCAACGAGTACAATAGTTTTGTACCGTATCTATAATAACACCTGGATAACATGAATGTAATAACCTGATCGACATGAACATTATAAAACTATGGGATGTGATTCTCTACTATCTACAATATATTGATCTACCAATTATGAAGACCATATTCTATGAGGGTTTGCAGATATCCAATGGAAGCTCTCCTACTTTTTTGAAAATTACTACTGTAACCTGCCCCTCACCTACCAGTTACTTACAATCATGATAAACATTTTCTTCTCCTCTTTTTTTGCTATTAATCTCTATAATAGCATATACATCCAATTTTTGATCAAACTCAACACCACTTTATACTCACCTCACACCAATTTCTCCAACCTTCCACCCTTTCCCCTAAAACGTGACACTTATCATTATAATGACCAAACTCACGTTTTATTTGTTGTATACTCTACACTATGAGATCAACACCTAAACTCACGTTTTATCTCCAATATACTCTATATTATGAGGTCAACACCTATCTCACAAACATCAATTCATCACCACATGTATTATGTATTTTTCATATAGTATCCTTAATGTGGAGTGCACTAACACTCTTATTAAAATCTCACTCTATTTTGAACCCCAGCTCATCCAAAATTGGGGGACCTAGCACTTATTTATATAACAGATTGTAGTATATATAATCTTATTTTCACTCACAGCACACTGTATTATTTATTTTATCTTTTGGTTTTTCACCTAATTTCTCACTCCTATTTATTTTATTCTATATATCTACACACTTACCTATTTCTTATTGAATTGAAATTATTATGATATGAGCTACATTCTCCAAATGGATTGATATGTATACCTATATTAAGTGTATTCGTAACAACACCAATTCACACACTTTATAAGTATAGAAATTATCTACATGAAACCCAAACAGTACTAGACTGATACAATCGGCAAAGGTAGAGATGTAATTCATTTATTGAGGTTGTTATATTCCTATAAAATCCAAAGGTTATTACTCATCCAGGCTCCAGGGTGAGGGCATCGCTATATTTACTGACCCCACTTCCTGGTCTGTCATACATGACCCTCTGATTGGCCGCTACACGACCACGTGACCGGCTACGAAACAGTCACCTGACCCAGACCACTGGTCAGATGACGCGATATCAGTCATGTGATGCGGATCGTCGGTCGTCTGACGTAAGACGCTGAACACATGACACAGGACGCCGGTCACGTGGTGCGGGACGCCGGTCACGCGACGACGTTCCTGATGAGTGCAATCGCATGTAAATGAGTACCACGTGACGCCCAAACGGCCTGGTGATTGGCCGCCATGATCTGATAAATATAATGAATGTAAGGCTATCTGGTTGGCCTTGAAAAAGCTTAATAGCGAAACGCTGCGTTGGCATCTGTCAGATTAGGGAGAAGTCCTCTCAGCATATCATAAAACTGTTATTGATATAAATGAAATTCACTGCATGAGATAGGACGGTTATAGACTTGAGTTAGGAGAAATAGAAGATATTGTACCAAACGTATCCAGTACATATGTTTAATACAATGTTGCAACAGTAGTGTGCCTGCAATTCATGTGGTTTAACCACTAGAGGGCAATAACAGCCAGTAACTAATACTACTTGAATTGCTGCACTATAGGAATTTTCACACCTAACTGAGCAACAATTTCTAGCATCTTTGCACTGGTACATTATCATACTATATATCATTACTGGTACTAGCAGGTAATGCCAGTGAGAGTGGCAACACTGCTATCATACCCAGGTTAACATAACCCAACTATTAATGCTAACAGGCAATGCCAGTGAGAGTGACATTTCTGTAATAACATTAGATACCAGTGTGGTGATATATTACTATTGGTGGCATTTGTGTGAGAAAAAAATTTTTTTCTCTGTGTAATAAAATTATAAAGGGCATCAACGGGGTACTACCATAAAGTACAACCCGATAGAGAATTAGATATAAATATCTCTGAATATTTGAGGAGTGTAATTCCCACTCTTCCTCTGTGTGAGGGGTGAACCAGTGAGAGGGGACCACCCTTCACAATAAGTGCCCATCTACAAGTATAACACACCAATAACACTACTCTGCCACCACCTGTGATTGGGGAACCAGTGAGAGTGGCTGACCCATCACAAGTGGACATTTTTGGTCCTGACTGTAATACAAATCACCTACTTTCAATTCCTATTTCTCCACTGTTATTTGCCAAATATATGGCCTAAAGAACTGATCCTCAAATAAAGGGTCCCCAAGTCTATCCTATAACATCTCTCCCTAACTAACAAATGTGTTTTTAACACACAAACTCTTTATTTTTCTATCACTCACTTTGTCTGTGCAATATATGTAATTTTTTAACCTCTCCATTATTTTCGCTATTTATGAAGTGCCCCCGATGTGGATATAGGGCATCTTAAAATATACTAATAAAAGTTACGTTTTAATATTTTGTGCGTTCCCCCATACAGCCTTAATGCTCATGGAATGCTGGGCGTTCCCATATGCTAACTTCCCCACCCCCCCAGCTCGGCATAGTTCACAATGAGCCCTGTGTCTGCACATACACAGAAACGCGCCTGCGCATGCACATACACAAAACATCGGCCCTCTGTGCGTACACAATCTGAATAAGGCCCTTAGTTAACGGAAGTCATTGCAGAACTTTAAAGCACCTGAAGACCATAGGCGAATCTAGAAATATGATAATGGGTTCCAACTAATCATGGCATAGGGACCCTTTTGCGGCAAAACCGTGCACCGAAAAATGGGCTTGGCCTCACAAAAGGGGGTGTGGCATTACACATTATACCATACACCATAATGCCCATTATAGCAAATGCTGTAATATCCCTTCCACATTATTTTGCACTCCATAATGTCTGCTACACATTATTCTGCAAGCTGTACATATTATATCACGCGCCACAATGCCCATTACACATAAGGCCACACACCATGATGCCCATTACATATTATGTCACATAAGTGCCCCTTACCTACATGCTCAATGCCAGGGGTTACATGCTTGATGCCAGGGGCTTCATAATCGATGCCAAGGGGATTTCATGCCCGTTGTCAAGGTGCCACCAGCCTCCAGGGAAATCCATCATCTAAACGCCAGCTCATTAGCATGCACCTGTCTCGGCCAGCCGAGATAGTCGTTCCAGAAGGCTGTATAGCCCTCCCTGTCCTTGAGCCCCTGCAGCAGCACCTCCTCCATGAGCGTCAGCCTGGTCTCCTTGTCCCCGGCCCTGTCGTCATCCTCCTTCCGGTCCCTGTCCCCTTCCAGCCCCTTGGCTGCCCTCTCCTGGTCACTGAGGGAGGCCTCGGTGCAGCGCTGCACTAGGCTGGAGTTGTGCTGGGTGACGGAGCTCATCCTGAGCTGGGCTTGAGAGAGGGCAGGGAACACATGCTGAATGGGTGGGAGAGGGCTACCTGCCAGCCTGGACTCGGCTCGGGCGGAGAATCCGGGACACTTGGGGCGACACGGAGATCCGCTGCTGAATGCTTATGTGGGACTGTGATTCAAACCTTTCTTGAGCTGCCTAACCACCAGTTCCTTATAATCCAGTAATTTCTTACTTCTGCCCTGATTAAGGATTGATTTTCTTCTGCACTTTAGCACTTATGAAGCATTTTATTCTGGAATATTTTAATGTTTTTTATGCGTGGATTTTTATGTATGTAAATTGAATTAAAATGAAGTGATTGTTTGAACGTAATTCACCATTATATTACCCCGCTCTCCCCTTGGTGCAGTCTCTGGTCCTGCACTGCGGAGGAAGAGCCACGCCGCTGCTATTTTGAGATTTTGCGCTGCTGGCATCCAATCAGGAGTGGCAAAGGTGGCCAGATCGCAAGCTTTGAATGGCTTGAGGCAGCACAAAATTTCAAAATAGCAAGACCACCCATTAGATTCACCTATGCTGAATGCTTAGGTACTAAGACAACAGGATTATTCCACTCACTAGTTTATTCCTCTATAACCCCTAGGTCAGGCATGTCCAAACTATGGCCCTCCAGTTGTTGTGAAGCTACACATCCCAGCATGCCTTGCAATAGTTTTAGCATTCCCTAATAGCAAAACTGTGGCAAAGCATGATGGGACTTGTAGTTTGACATGCCTGTCCTAGGTGTAACATCTCATGAACCGCCTTTCATGGAATAGCAGAAAACACATCTTGACAGCGCTTCCTGTTTTTGTCCAGTACGCGTGACTTCAGTGTGTACCTGGCAATCTGGAACCTTTGTAGCTACTAAAGAGGGATGAATGCCAGTTTCCTTCCAGAGTTGTAACAGGTCTACATGGTAGATTTGTACCTCCCTCCTTCTACCCTACTGTCTGACCCTGTAATATACCGCTCCCACCACCTCTATGATCCCATAAGGGCCCCATCATTGTACATACATCTTGGTTTCTGTGGTGGGTAACAGCACTAACACTTTGGGCGGAATTTAATGCCGCCCCAGTTTAGCGCCATTATTTTAAAGGGGAATTAACTTACAAGGCAAAACCATGCCATGTAAGTTAGATCTAATGGTGCCAGATTTCATATTATGTAATTTCATATTATGCAGAGGTATAGCCTCCAGGTGCCTTGTGGCATAATCAACTACCACCAATATGTATTGGTGCCCTCGAGCAGACTTTTCCACTGGCCCTATCACATCCATACCAAATCTCTTAAAAGGCACAGAGATGATAAAAAGGGGCACCATTGGAGCCCTAAACTCTGGCCATGGGGCTGTCTTCTGGCGAACTGGGCATTTCTGTCAGTACCTCTTAACGGAGGCATAGATGCCGGGCTCAAAGACCCTTAACTGGATGCTTTAGAGTGCTTTCTCCTCCCCAAGTTGACCACCCCATAAATGCATATGTGCATCTTCTAATACCAACCGCTCCAGTTTTTGAGGGTCAAAAAGCTGATCCACTCTTTTTCCTTGCAAAGTAGCAACACGATACAGAAAATCATTTTTCAATACAAAAAAATGGCACACCCTCTGATGGTAAAGCATCAATCACCCTACCACTAATCACTTTTACAGTTTCAAAGGTGTGTACCAAATTGCTGTGATTGTGTTGACCTCTCCCAAAGTCCTGCAGTGATATCTTCTTACCAACTGGGTTCCATTGGGCATCAGACTCAGTCTCTTGGGGTGGTTCAGGAATGGCAGCAGCTCTCCCAGATGCCAAACTTTGGGAGTCTCTGGCCTCTGGCTTCTGAGTTGCTTCAGTGGCTGATGGTTTGTTGATGTCATGCCAGGTATCCAGCTCCCGCAGCAATGGAAAGTCACAGCCCCGGATCAACATATAAGGTGGTCTGGAGTTCACTGCCACTACCATCTTTAATGGTGAGTTTTGAACATTTAGAGGTAAGGAAACATGTGGGCACTCCTTAACATCACCTTGGATGCACAACACCTTGTCAGCTCCTGGAGGAACCACATTGGCAGCGACAATGGTGAGCTCATTGCTGGTAACCACCATTGCCCAGATCTCCTGGCCTTCCAACTGTACCAGCACCTGGAACAGGGATGACTCTGCTTGGGATACACCCGCAGCCACCATGCTAACTAATGCCTGAGCCATTTTTCCCTCACTGCAATCCATCGTCTCTCTCTGTTTCGGGCAGTCCCGCCACACATGACCAGACTCGCTGCACTTGAAGAACACCAAGGGAGGCGGAGCCTTTGGTTTAACAATTGGGACCTGATTCTGGGCTTCGTTATTGGCATGTATCCTGACCTGGCTTTATTTAGCTTTCCCAGCATCAGGTGCCACTCATTCACCACTGCCAACTCCTCAAATGTCTGGGGGTCAGCCTGAAGGGCCCACTGCTGCACCAAGCGATCTAACACATGCTGTAGGTGTGTGCTGCTGCTGCTGCTACTGAGGGTGGGTGACAATAACACCACCCCCCCTCGACTTGTGTTTTTTAACCCCACTCGAAACATTTCGGGGGCGTGACCTAATCACAGGAGGTGGTCACGCCTCCTGCGATTAGGTTACGCCCCCAAATTTTCACCAGGGCCCTATAGCTCTCGGCGGCCCTGGTTGTATGTAGTAAGGCATCCGAAAATCAGTGAATTAACGTTATCTAATAGTGGAAAGCATTGTTAGGCCATCACATGAACAGTGCTGTGTTTTCATAACCAAGCAGGGCAATTAAAGTCAAGCCCAGGACCATTGGGAAAGCAATCTCTGCACTATATTTGTTTGTGCTTTTCTCCTCACGTATTGTGTTTGCCATCTCGCCAATATATTCTGACAGCTGTCAAATTTTTCCATGAGTGGAGATAAAGCAAATGGTGTGTGATATTGTGAGCCAGCGGATGCTCAGTGGCAGACTGTGCAATTCATGTTATGGTTTTATGAAGGCCTGGAAAATGAGCCAGGTACTTCCCTTTTATAGTGATCTTGCTAACAGCACATAACGGGAGGAAGATTTGGTGAGACGCTTTATGGCAGTCATAATATTTCACAAGGTTAATTTCAAATGATTTTTTTAAGTTTAGATGTAGTTACCCCGACACTTTTGCATTAACACCTGTGAAATGAGTAAAGTTTCTTTGCATGAGAACAGTAAATCATTTGATCAATCCCTTCCTGAAGTATGTCATGTATATAATTTCTCAGTTATTAAAGCTGCGCACCTTTTTTAAAATAATTTATTGGTGGTGTTTGGTAAGCATCAACTGTATATATAAAAGGCTTCTATAAGGTGAAGTACCGCCTCTGCCCACTAGAGGCCACTTGAAGGACCAAATTACTCCTTGGTGTGCTAAAAGATGTCGTAACAGAATATGAAAGCAATTTTTTGCAGGGACACTGATCTGTTTCAAACTTTCTGGGTGTGGAGAGAAGGAGCTTTTAAGACAGGGATTGTAGGGTGGAGCAGATAGGACTGTGGGTGGTGTAGAGAGTTTGTGGGCTAAAAACGGTCACAGCTAAGGGTGAAAGTAAACACTGTCACAGCGCAAAGTGAAAGCAGTAATTTTGATGTTTTTTTAACTAGAATATAGTAATTTGTATCTTGCCTTGTTGGTGAAGGCAGCGGTACGATACATTTTTCAAAAGATTGGCCATTTAATAAAGTTGCAATTAAGCTATCAGAATGTGAGAGTCTTTTTAGATGAAAGGAAAAAAATATGTCAAATAATTAACTGTTTAAAGCAGACCTGTTGCATACACAACTGCACATTAGTCCGATGCCTGAGCCAAATAAACACATACATGAAGATGAATAGTTCCCACTGTATCCAGTTTACATGTCTGGATGAAGACACTTCTATT
This sequence comes from Crinia signifera, assembly GCF_055691185.1. Classification (NCBI taxonomy): domain Eukaryota; kingdom Metazoa; phylum Chordata; class Amphibia; order Anura; family Myobatrachidae; genus Crinia; species Crinia signifera. Next base: position 42,559,959 of record NC_139224.1, on the reverse strand, counting down.
CTCAGGAGCAAATGCAAGATTCCCTTTTGGGGAGCAGGGTGCCTGGGATGGCTCCAGGCTGTCAGTATCAATGCTGCAGCGCAGACTACCAGGCGATTGAAGCATCCTTGGAACGTTCTGAGATGTGCTGCAGTGTCGTCAGGAGAAGGTAAGAGGCCATAAGATCCATAAGGTTGGTTGTCAACATTCTCATGATGCATCTGGACATGATAACTGTTGACAAGTCTTATCACACCCATGCTTAAAGAGGGGATATACAGTATTTACCAAGAACAGCCAACTGGCTGTTCATCTAGGTTTTTATGTGTTTGTCTTTTTGAAAACAGGCTAGAAAATACAGCCCCGGATTACGCAGGTGCAATGGTAACCCTGACTGGTCAGTAATGTAGTAAGTATGTACTGTATGGGTATGTATTGAAACAATAACGGGTAAGTAATTTCACAGTAACTCTACCCCTAACTCACCCCTAATCCTCACCTTAGTGCCTAACAATAATACTTAAGGACCCCATACATCGAGGTGATTTGGTCCGATTTTGGCCGATTGCGACCAATCGGCCTGTTAAATCGGACCAAATCGCCTCTCCCTGACATGCAGTCGGGTCCGATGCGCGGTCCCGTGCGCATCGGACCCCACTAGGTGGTCGGACTGGCTGGCCGTCCGACCACCCGTTCTGGGGCGGGCGGGAAGCAGGGACACATGCGATCCATCACAACGGATCGCATGTGTCCCTGCCGCCGGGAAGGTTCCGGCGGCTCGCACTCTGTCGGGTGTCCGTACACTGCTGCGAGACGTCGCAGAAAGTGTATGGGCACCTTTGGGCATCAAGTCTGCAATGTAAGTCTTGGAATTCCAGTGTATAGATTCTGACCGCCGGTATCCTGGCTGCATCCATATGTGCTTTGCTAAGCTACCTTGGCATACCTCCCAACTTCTTGAACATATGAAGCGGCGCGCTGAAAAGTGGGTGTGGTCTATGCAAATGAGGGTGTGCCATATACAAATCATGCCGCCATCAGGTCACGCCCCCTTTTGCACCCTCTGCGTCACTGAATAGACACTGTGCACATGCGCACAGCGTCTTTTCCTTGAGGCTGGGGGACTCTCAACTGGCCCTTCCCGCCATGGGACACTCCTGGGATCGAAGGCTTCGGCGAGTTTCACACTCACTCCATAGTGGGAGGGAAGGGGGCAGGCAGGGGGCTGAAACAGGGGAACTAGCTGGGCTAGTGTTAGCGCACACATTTCCTTCGTTGTTCGAGAGGGGATTCGGGGGCGGGGAGCATGTACCTGTCTGCAGCCTAGCAATCAGGGCTAAATGGCTTATTCAGCCTATACCTGTACTAAGAATTTTATTTTCTGAAAACCACAGGACAAGCTTTCTTTTCCAGAAGATCTCCTGGGAGACTGAGAAATGAAGGCTACACACTTATTAGTGTTCATCAATAGTAGTAAAGTGTTATGATAGTTTCATGAAAGCAGATAGAGGAAATTTTGAATGCAGCCTAGAACTACAGCCAGTTATCCAGTAGGTGTCACCAGCGTGATTAAGGAGAAACAACTGATTCGTTAGTCCATTTAAGAATTATGGGCCTGATTCAGAGAAGTATGTAAACCAGAAGGGAAGGGATGTGGCATAGGCAAACACAGGAAGGGTTTCTGGTTGCCCGGAAACCCCCCTCCTCTTGGCAAGTGCCTTAAATTTTGATAATAGCACTGGTATATAATATGATCAATAGAGCTGCCACACCATCATGCAGTGTAAGGGACAGAGCAGAGCTGCTGCACATGCCCAGTGTACCAGCTTCTTCTACCACATTTACTGTATGTGTGGATCTGAGCCCTCAAACATCGCAATGGATCAGAAAGTAGCTGCCAGGAGTAAGAGACAGGCGCTTTACCATGAAGTGGGAGATTGTGAGCTTAGAAAGTGCAGTACTGGTTCTATTATGTTTGTGTATTTATTTAATATATGTTTGACCTTTTCCTGACCACTTATCCTCTTCAAATGTTTGAAACAGCCTATACTATAGACCACCTGTACTGGTATACAGATGGAGCCCCTGCCATCCAAGACCGGGGCTCGCCAGACCCTCCCCGCTGGCGAGCACCGGCAGCAGGGGCTGCACTGAACTGGGACGCACGTGTGTCTCACACACACGCGCGTCCCAGTCTCTCGGCAGGGACGCTGCGTGTCCCTGCCCGTCTCCGCTTCACTCCCACTCTGTCTCGTGCGCGCGCGCCCGTGGCGAAAGCCGGCTGCTGGTGAGCGCCGGCCGCTGGCGGGGGCTGGCGATAGAACGTCAGCCCCTGCAAGGATGGAGCCGGCTCCATCTGTATATAATTAGTTGATTCTAAGACAGAGATACTGTATCCAATTGTATTTCATGTACACCTCATTATGCTAAAATATTTAATGAAAAGGCACCATTGTGACACTTTCCTTTGAGAAAGTGAAAAAGTTACTATTGTACAGTATTACATTATTGTGCAGTATTACATATCTGATATTTTTGAACGTGTGTGTGCAGTGGCGTATATACAATGGTTGCAGTGTGGACAGGCCTGGTAACAGAAGCCTTGGGGCCTTGTACACTGATATTTATGCCCCCCCCCCCCCTCCCCCCCAACCCCAAACACACACACACATTTAAATAAAACAAAGTATCCTATTCTTTGCTCAAATAAATGTTGAGAATTTAGTGCCCCAGAGGCTGCCCGGACCCAGGGGCGAATTTAGGGGTCAGGCCGCCCCTAGGCACAACATTTTTGTGCCCCCCCCCCCTATTTTAAGGTAATCATATATGTATATACATTGTTATTCATATATTTCATTAAAATGTAACTGTAGCCCACCTTAATATTTTTTTAAGCACTCTGGACTGCTCACTGCACGGAGGACCCGGAGGGAGGCACTTATTTGTACAGTGATTAGGACAGTGTCTCCGTCAGTCTCTCTCCGGCTCACACACTGTGACTGACCGCTCAGCTCAGCTGCTGGATACACAGCAGCCAATAGACTGTGTGTGTAGAGTAGGTAGCCAATGGGTGGGAACCGGCAGCAGTGAGCCGGAGCCATTTCCGGACGCGCAGGGGGACCGTCGGACCCAGCCACTAAGCGGTGATGTAATGTGCATGGCAGAGCAGGTGGGCAGTGGCGGGTGACGAGCGGCGCTGCCGCCGACATATGATAATTCATGTCTGCGGCACTCGTCACTCGCTGCTGCCCACCCACTCTGCCATGCTGCTATTTAACAGAATGTCAGCCTGCCTGCCGCCCTTAATTGGTGCCGCCCTGAGGCCGGTGCCTCACGGGCCTAGGCACAAATCTGGCCCTGCCCGGACCCTAACCCCAATAACCCTGCCATCTCACCTCCTTCTCCCTAATCTCTATGGAGGTTTTAAGCATCTGTTCCATGAAATGTCCTTGTTCTGAATAATGACCATGAACACTACTAGATTTCCCTGTATAGTGCTTTTTTTTTTTTTTTTTTTAAACATTTTTTATTAGGCAATTGTGGTCATACAATACTAACAATAAAATAATGAGTTTCCCAATACAACATGACTCAGGAAACAATTTCAAGTCCAGCTCAAAAAATGATTCCACACATTACCAATTTTACATTTTTATCCTTAATACTATACAATCATCCCGCTAAATAGCATAAAAGTATCATACAAATATACCTCCATAGAACAAATAGTATCAATTAGCAAATAGTATTAATAAAATTAACTATCAACTCAAGCTGTCTTAGAATACCCGCAATAATACCATTAAAATTAATCTTGTATAGTTGGTATAATTTACTAGGCACATTAATTCCTAAATATTTAATGGAGTGGGTATTAATTTTGAATTGTGAAAGAAGTGACAAGGAGGACCCGGCCGCGGCTGATGGTGGCATCATAAGGACTTCTGATTTCTGAAGATTAATTCTATAACCCACAAATGATCCAAAGTCCTGCAATAGATTTAAGACTGTCGGGATCAGAAAGTGGGAGGATTTATAACCGTTACATGCGACCTGCGTCTGTGGAGCGTGGTACAACGAACAGAGAAGTGCCACAATCTCCTGGGGGAATCCAAAACGTCTCAGGGATTTGAACAGGTGGTCCCAGGTGACCAAATCAAACGCTTTTCCGCGTCCATAGATATTATCACATGGTCCCCGGAACCACCCATCCGCCCCAAATGCTGGATCGCCGCAAAAACCCTACCCACATTTACCACTGAGTGGCGTCCCATGATGAAGCCCGTTTGATCAGCCGAGACCACCTTTGGTAGAATAAATTGAAGCCTTTCAGCCATAAGTTTGGTTAGCAATTTATAATCACTATTAAGAAGTGATATGGGCCTGTGGGATCCAGGATCCTCCTTGTCACAACCCGGTTTTGGCAGCACTTTTACAGTTGCTGAGTTAAAATACAAAGGGAGTGGGGTACCTTTCAATATTGCATTAAACGCCTCTGCCAGAGGTTTGCTAATTTTATCTACCAGTATCTTATAAAATTCACCCGAAAACCCATCGGGCCCTGGGGCTTTTAGTGGTTTCAACTTTTTAATTGTCTGGGATACCTCCTCCACCGTAATTGTTCTCATAAGACCCTCCCTAGCTGCCTCTGAAATTTGTGGCACGTTTATGGAGTCCCAAAAGTCCTGTTTCCGACCAGAATCAATTGGCCCCTGTGAATATAGTTTCCCATAGAATTTTCTAAAAATATCTAAAATATCCGCTCCCCCATGCTTCACCATCACCTTAGAATTTTTCAAACCGGTCACTACTGCCGATGGTCTTGAGCCTCGGATTAAATTAGAAAGAAGCCGGCCATTTTTGTTCCCATGTCTATAGAATTGAAAAGAGGCATTAGAGATATGTTTGGTGGTCGGATATTCCATGATCGTGTCATCTACCACTATCTGTATGTGTATCGTGTCAAAATGAGCCTTAGCCTGAATGAGCCTTAGTACCCTGGGCTGGGGAAGATTTATATTCCGCATAATGGGCCCCATACATCAACAATCACAATTTATGGATTTCCAGATACAGGGATATTTTGGCCAGATAAATGGATTTTACAATCTATATGACTTTGCCCACACATTACAGATTTATTTCAGTGATCGGCAGATTTTTCCATCTAAAGATTGCATCTTCATATCTGGAAATTGCCCCAATCGATTGTCATTTCAGCTGTTCATAATGTAAATAGATGAAGAAGACGAATTGGGAATGCCCACACATCTAAAAAAGATCTGCAGATAATACCAGAATATTAAACATGTTTAAAAACCTGATTAAGCAATCGATTGGCGATTTTGATTGGGATTGCCAAAAGGGGGAGCCCACACATCTAAAATTAATTGTGGCAATCATCTCCATATCTGAAAATTGTCACAATTAATTGCTGATGTATGGGGCCCTTAAGAGGCTGTTAACTCCTCCTGCGCTTTCAAAATATCAGCCGACCGGTCTTTTTTGTATTTACTCACGAAAACCATCACCTCCCCCCTTAACACTGCCTTAGCCGCCTGACAGTAAATCAGGGGATCGGTGATCTGTCCCTGATTAGTACTTTCATAGTCCACCCATTTCGCTTCTAGGGCCTGTCTAAACCTGACAGACGTGTAGAGATAGGAGGGAAATCTCCACTGCCGATGAGAACCTACATCCACCGAGGTTTCTAGTATACACCATATCAGGGAATGATCAGAGATACACATAGGGTTAATACCGGCATCTATCAGTTTAAGAAACAAGGTGTTTGAAGGGAGCAAATAATCGATACGTGACATCGTGCCATGAGTTGCCGACAAACAAGTCTAGTCGTGATCAGTAGGGTGGAGTACCCGCCAACAATCTATTAGATGAAGCTGTTCTGTAAAATATTTAATTCTTATCGCCTGTTGCCATACGCGGTTTACTGTGGCCGTGGACCTATCCATAGACGGTAGTGCCACCATATTGAAATCCCCTCCCACCAACAGTTGGGAATCTGTAAATGGATATAATATATTAATTATTCTGTGAAAAAACTTTTTGGACGCAATGTTGGGGGCATATACATTACACATATCGAAAGACTCCCGAAGCACAGAGATCTCAGCAAGCACAAAGCGTCCCGTTTGGTCCGCATAAAGTTGGGAGCATTTAGCATCTAGAGCTGCCCTCACTAGTATCGCTACACCCGTGCCTTGGAAGTAAATGATGCATAAGCCGTCATACCCAACGTAACATGTTCACTGTCAGTGAGGTGGGTTTCCTGTAGCATAGCTATATCAGCCTTTTGTTGTTTAAGGTATAGCAACATTTTTTCCTTTTGACAGGGGAATTAACACCCCCCAAATTTCATGAGCAAATCTTCAATTGGGACTGTCTAAACCTGGCAGGGGGGACTGCCACCAGCAGCTGACAGGGGGGACTGCCACCAGCCCCCACCGCTGCAGGATACTGCCTGCCCTGGGCGGGACGTGGGAACGTCTCTGAAAACCGGGACATTCCCGCAGGAACCAGGACTGTTGAGACGTATGGTAACAATCTCCCTGAAGGGTCTAGCAATCTCCTTGATTTCACCTAACCCAGTAGGCAAGTATGACATGCACACACATACACACACACACACACACACACACATAAAAAATCATATAATGACACACACTACCATATAATTGCTGCACAGTTGTACAGTAAGCTTAGTCCCCTGGCACCTGAGGCATATACTGTAGCTCATATATACTGTATATATTATAAACCACAATCAGCGACACTCCGGGACTACAGTAAGTTGTAACGATGTCGATGGTGCCACAAAATGAACAATTTGCACTAAAAACACAGATGTATCAAGCTTCAGAAAGCGATACAATAGAGAGTGATAAACAACCAGCCAATCAGCTCCTACCTGACATTTTTCGGTACTTATGAGTTATCCGGGCGCCCGATTTCTAAATCGGATCGGATCGGGCACATCGCATCGCATCGCATGCGACCATCGGATGCGATGCGATGACCCGATTTTTCCATAGGAATCAATGTTAAAATGGACAGAGTCCATTTTAACATGGAATTCAATGGGAAAAAGGGGTCCTTTTCATACCCCTACTATCCAAGTGGGCATGGAGTTGGATATAAACCTGTGGCGAGCGTAGCGAGCCACCGAGCCCGAAGCGTGGCGAGCGTAGCGAGCCCCGCGAGGGGACACAGAATACCGTCCCCTCGCGGGGCTCGCTTCGCTCGCCACGCTTCGGGCTCGGTGGCTCGCTACGCTCGCCACAGGTTTATATCCAACTCCATGCCCACTTGGATAGTAGGGGTATGAAAAGGACCCCTTTTTCCCATTGAATTCCATGTTAAAATGGACTCTGTCCATTTTAACATTGATTCCTATGGAAAAATCGGGTCATCGCATCCGATGGTCGCATGCGATGCGATGCGATGCGATGCGATGCGATATCGCATCGCATCTGATTGTATGCCTTAACTTAAGGCATACAATCAAAAAATCGGGCGCCCGGATAACTCACAAGTACCCATTTTTCAAACCCAGCCTGTAACATGACAGGTAGGAGCTCATTGGCTGTTTGTTTCTAACTCTCCATTTTATCACTTTTTGAAGCTTAAACCATCTGGCCCTATTATATCTTTAACAATATCACTCCAGTATCATCACAGGGATGTTACCGGTAGCCCCCTGGGATATGGTAATTAGGTCGACAAGCATTGGGTTGACACCATTAGGTTGACATGCAGAAAGGTCGACATGGGTCTAGGTCAACACAAGCATTAGGTCGACATGTGCAAGGTCGACAGTAAAAAGGTTGACATGGGGTTTTTCACTGTTTTTTGTGCCGACATGTGCTGACAGGCGGTATTTTATGCCCTACCATCCACTAGGGCATGGTGGGAGAATAAAATAGTGTGCCAAGCATAGCGAGGCACTGCGCCCAAAGCATAGCGAGTGCAGCGAGCCATGCGAGGGGACGCGGTGCTACGTTTCAGTGTCCGTGTCAACATTCGGGTAAAAAAGACAGTGAAAACCCCAATATCGACCTTTTGACTGTCAACCTTGCACATATCGACCTAATGACCTGTTGACCTAGAGTGACCCATGTCGTCCTAGACCCATGTCAACCTTTCTGCATGTTGACCTATGCAGACATGCAGTCCCTGAGGAAAATGACAGATTCGCCTGCATGCTCAGATGACATGGGGGTTCGTTAACGAGGCAGTGAGTACATACTGAACGATTTGCCTGATAATATCGCTAACAATATTGTTATCATGCATATCGTTAATGAAAATCTAAAGATGTGTACCTAAAATAAAACAATCTAACAATAAGCCTCTATTAAATAAATACAGAGGCCTCTATGGGCGGTATTCAATGTGAATACCGGCGACGTGCAGCGAATCCTGTTTAGGATTCGCTGCACATTCGCCACTGCTCGCTGCGTTCCGGAGCCTCGCCGGCTCCGGTATTCAACGAGTCAGGGGCTCGCTGCCCCTGACCGGCGAATTTGAGCTCCTGCGGCGGACGCGGCAGGGAGCCTGAGGACGGCGGCAGCCAGGGAGATGGAAGTCTCCCTGCCTGCCCCAGAACGTTTGTGGGGGGGAGGTGGGCTCCCCGGGTGCCAGGCAGCACAGGATGCCCCCCGGGGGTGCCAGCAGGGGACCGGGTATATTCACTACACCCGATCATGCATATGTAATGATCGGGTGAAGTGAATATATGAATATGAATTTTTTTTTTTATTAAATATATATTCATGTGCTTACAGCACATGAATAAAAATAGCATGCCCCTCCTCAGAATAAAATTCCAGATTTTTTGACACCAATTGTAAAAAACAAAACACTTTATTTTAAAAGTTCACCTTCCACTTCACCATAAAAAGATAGCGATTGCTACTCGGTGAATCATGGCGAAAAAAACCTTGAAATGTATTCGCCATCTGGTCATTGAATAGGGTGATTCACCGTTTTAGTCAGAAATTCGCCTTACAGCACAAAATCGCCATAAAAACCTGGCGAATCAGCCTCATTGAATACCGCCCTATATATAATCACTAACTACAGTAGTTCTTATGTCTGTGTGAGGATCTGTGTCCGGAATGGATGAATGAGTATGTAATGTGTAGCAGTAGCGTGCATTATATAGAGCACACTGTATAGGAGATTATGACAGGCTCTCCCTGCCGCCCTCTAGCGGCCAGATGCTGGCACAGGCCCCGGAGCATGCTGGGAGTGTTGAGTCATGGGGGCTGACAGCAGCTCCCGGCTGAGGGAGACGGTGTGAGGAGGAAGACAAGGGTACACCGGCTGACCTCCTCCACCGTGACAGCCCCCGCCCGTCTCAGACATGGTCCCGGGGAAGCTGATACCGGCACGGAGGAGCAGACACAGGCTGGGATCCCATCACCCCGGGAGAGGTGAGCAGTGAGCAGCAGAGTGCTGGGGCGGCTGTCCTCCATCCTCCCCATAATATCCCTATAATATACAGACTCAGCACCAGGAGGCAGGAGGATTTCCTGGGACAAGTGCATGCAATCAGTGCTCATCTCCCTGCCATCCTCTCCCCAAATACATGCCCATAGTATGCATGTCATGCCTTCCCTGATCAGGGCATCATGTCTGCATACACAGCCCGGGGCTACATTATTATATTTTACATTATATGTTACACTGTATGTGCATCGTGTAGGAGCAGATAGGAATCTTATATATGTTGTGTCATATTATAACTGCTCACCAACCTTATATTTAAATCCTACATGTACAAATCATGCTCATCACCATTATAGCCAAACATGCATGTACAGTATAATTTTCTGCTGGTGCACACACATGTACATACCTAGTACATGTACCTGCCACATGTTCCTTACATGATGTGCACACAATCTACACATACATAACACAACCAGATGTTATACACTGTATTCTCCCTGCCATAGACATGCATGTACAGTATAATTCCATGTTGCACACACATGTACATACTTTGTGTATGCACCGCACCGTAACTGCCACATGTTCCTTACATGATGTGCACACAATCTACACATACAAAACATAACCAGATGTCATTCACTGTATTCTCCCTTCCATAGACATGCATGTACAGTGCATGTACAGTATAATTCCATGGTGTACACACATGTACATACCCAGTGTATGCACCGCAACATAACTTTCAAATGTTCCTTACATGATGTGCACACAATCCACACATACATAACATAACCAGATGTCATACACTGTATTCTCCCAGCCACAGACATACATGTACAGTATATTGTACATGTAATTAGACCTGGGGTTAGCAAATCAATGTAATGCCTGGCACTGATTTAAAATGATTAAAGTGACTGAGTCTCCCCTTTCTGTATATATTTTCTGTCTCTCTCTCTCTCTCGCTCTCTGTCCCTCCCTCCTCTGTTCCGTGCTCTCATATTTTGCCAGCATGTGTGGTATTAGGATTTTCACCTGTATAATGTTTCTGAGCTAACACTATAGAATTGCAGAATGCATTTCTTGTATGTCTGATTTTTGCCTTGTGTGCCCACTTGTGCTGTCTAACAGTTGTCACTGCTACAGGGGAATGTGTGCACAAATTGGGGTGTCATCCTCACTGATTTAACCTACTAGTTGTCAGTTGTTTAGCTGTAAGTGCACATATTGGGTGTGGAGCATTTTGTTGGGTGTCTGGCTTTTTTTATTTCTATGCACAATTTAAGCCTACATTGCAGAGTTATATGTGTGTTTTGTAAACATGATAATAGCAATATTGCAGTGGTTTGTCCACTGTATCAAGTAAGCTTCCTGTTTTGTGTGTATATGTGCACATTTTTATGATCAGCTGTAGTATTGTAGGGTATAGTGCCTGTCTACCAAATTGCCCATTGTAACGACATCTAGTTAACACTACTGGAGTATGGAAAGTCTGAGGTTCCCACAATTTAAAGGTCCTTGAGTTAATGTGTAGTGCACAGGTTCTCAAAGTCGGTCCTCAGGACCCCACACAGTGCATGTTTTGCAGGTCTCCTCACAGAATCAAGGGAACTAATTAGCTTCACCTGTGGATATTTTAAAATGTGTCAGTCAGTAATAAACGCACCTGTCAGGTGACCTGGAAAATGTGAACTGAGGACCGAGTTTGAGAACCACTGGTGTAGAGCTCTATCTCTAACATTCATAAGTGGGAGTTTTTTTTCTGGTTCATTGGGCCTTATTCTAGTTCACTCTTTCTGACAAACTCCTTCTTAGATGGACAAAACCATGTGCACTGCAGGTGGGGCAGATGTTACTTTTGCAGAGAGAATTAGATTTGGGTGGGGTTTTACTTCAAAGTGAGATCTATATTGCAGTGTAAAAATAAGGCAGTCAGTATTTTCCCTGCACAGAAACAAAATAACTCACCCAAATCTGCCCCCCTGCAGTGCCCATGGTTTTGTCCATCTAATGGGCCCTACACACATGCCGATGTGTGCAGGGCTACCTAGCTGCGCTATGTCGGGCTGTGCTGCGCCGCTATCGCCTAGCACACAGAGCTGACAGCCCACACACAGAGCGAGCTGTCAGCTCTGTGTGCTAAGCGAGCGGACAGCACCAGTGTTCTCCGGTGGGAGAACACTGCCGATGCCGAGATTGATGGACACTGTCCGTCAATCTCGGCCACCGATAAAGACGCGCGGGGACGCGCGCCGATGCAGATACAGCCCCCACACATACACCGATGTGAGGGCATTTGCTAAGCGACTTTGCAAAACTAAGCAAAATCGCTTAGAAAATGCCTTAATATCGGCATGTGTGTAGGCCGTATAAGAAGGATTTTGTCAGAAAGAGTGAACTGAGTAAGGGGCCAGTATATTTGTGTGGTGTTGTTCTGGCCCCAGTTAATCGGTCAGGAGAAGCTCCTTTGAAAGATCGGAGCTAAATGACTGGAAGATAAGCCAATCAGCATTCAGAGTGAATAATTTCTGACTGATCCACCTGGAACTCTTTTCTGCATCTTTGGGAGCTATGTGGATTGGGCAACCTCCGCTGCTTCAGAACCTCCAATGAAATCAAACTGTCATAAATTCATTAGTGTTGCAATCCAATAACATAGAGAGATGATTACAGCTGCTGCTTCTTTTAAGGGTTTTTTGAGCATCAAAATGATTCTTCATCATGGGCCGACAGTATTACACAGTCGTCAGTCAAGCAGAAAAATTTGTGTCTTATTTCTACTTTGCAAAAACATTATTTTAGTGAATTGACAAAAAAAAAAAAAATCTGATTTGTAAGGGTCATAGACAGTTCTTTCCTGACTCATTCCCCAGTTCCAGAACGCAGACAATATTTTGTCTTTATAATATGGAGCACTTATCTCCTGTCTTTGCAGAAAACCACTGGGTGAGATCTGGGGGCACCCTGTTCTTTTTGGATGTACTAAAAGCTCTCTCTTTTGCTGCTTTCACATTGCCTAAACGTTTGAGACCCAGTATTTTGAAATGGTATTTAAAGCGGTATATTACCGTTTTGAACCCCTTTCACACTGCACATAAATACCGGGTCTCAAGCAGGTTTGCAGTGTGAAAGCAGAACAGACAGTAGCTATAAGACAGCATAGTGCATATGTAATGAGCCACTCATTACATATGCACTGCGCTCTCGTAGCTACTGCCTGAGTCCCATATACCGGTTCAGAGCAGTTCACATTGCATAAAAAACGTATCTAAACTGTGTAGGACTCTGCTTTTTACCCGTTTGCAAATACTGGTTATTTGTAACCGGTAAATGCAGACTGGTGCTTTCACACTGCAGCTCTTACCATTTTAAAAGGCTAAAAAAAAATCGGCAATATACCGGTTAAGAGCTGCAGTGTGAAAAGGGTATTTGAGGGATGGTTATCCATATCACAGAAATCATATGGCAGAATGGATATTCTGGGCAAGCAAACAATGTAGCTATTTACCCACTAGTTACCATCTATTACCCATACAATTTAAACTATTAAAATAAGCTATGTCACCTGTAACATCATTTTTAATCATTTACGTAAAGTTGTTTGAAGGGAACAAGGGTACTCCCATGGATCAGTGGTACTTCATTAGAAAATGTATTGATTGATAAATCACATTAGACTATTATTATACATGAAGATTTGCCAATGGGGTCACTGGCCCATCTGAATATATTGTGCCTCAGATTGCTGTGCTGCTGTAGTGTCCACTCCTGTACTAGAGGGTAATTGGGGCGATTATCTGCCATGTTGGAAATAATCCGTTTTGGTTATACAAACTCACAAGGTGCAGTGGTTAAACGTGTGTGACAAGCTGTGTTGAGCATGAGCGCTGATCAACCGGAGCAGTATGCAACTTGGCCAAGGGTAGTAGTGACCACATTGCTCCAATCCGGACTTGTGCCGAGTAGACTGAATGGTTTCTAGGTCCTGGACGTACAATAACCTGTTGCTTTTGGTGACATATCAGCATTCAACCACTTTTTAAGCATTTAAGATCAGCTGTATTCAGACCAGTTATTAATGGCAATCCTTGAAAAACCCTCTTACTTAGTTATTTACTGATGCAAACTGCTTTATCTGTATGAATTAACAGCAGCACCACTTAGCTGGAATATTATAACCTTTTAATTATACAACCCCAGACGCCGTCTTCCCTTAATAAAGATGGCGTCTGTACTACTTCCGGCGTGAATCTTTAGTTAAAACATTGTAAAGACCGTTATGGCCACTGTGGAGCACAATAAGGAACACTATGCGCTCCACAGCCAGGAAATATTCCGCCCCCTGGCGCGCCTTAAAGCCGCCGCGTCATGCACAGTGCCAGCGATGACGCTGAAGATTACAACAGCCAATCCGGAAGTGCCGTGCGTTCCATATACAGGAAACGCGGCACTTTCCGGAAATTCTGTGCTTTCCACAGGACGCCTGTACCTACATCCGGTTTGTGTAATAAAAAGGTTTTTTATGCATTTATAACACTCGTTTTAGCATTTATTTGTTATATTTACAGTCAGTTTCTCCTGCTCATTCTCCTCATATAAATACCAACATATTTTGAATGTTTAGCTAATTGATTTCCTACACATGTGCCAATGGAACTGTGATAAGCCAGTGGGTATATAAACCCCTCAGTGACAACACCATGTACACCTTGATAAAGCCAATTCTTGGCGAAACGCGTTGGTGAATTAAGAGGGTGCTCCCATCCAGTTTTGGACCTTGCCACCTACCACTGTTTTGATCCAGACCAGTCTCCTCGTCTATAATCCAAAAACATCACGGATACCTATTGGGAAACCTAACAAAGGGCCCATCCAGGATCGAACCCGAACGGAGGATATCTATTCTAAGTAGGAGAACAACACTCCACACTAACTCCTACAGCGGGTGACTCTGGACATTTGGTTACCACATGACCCAGCCATTTACAAGGAGACAATATAGGAACGGACTTACCTATCAGTGGCTACATTAATACGGTACCCTATCTACTGGACAATTCTTAACACCCCTCTATTGATTTTACTTGGTGAATTTTTTATCCACATTTATATGTCATACCCCATGTTCTTCTTTTTTTAATTAAAATATATTACCTTTTCATTCCATTGGCACACATTTGTTTATTACTACCTATTCTTTAGCGCAGTGTACCCCCTTGTGTTTCTTTTGTATCCAAAAGGAGGTTGACTACCCCCTACCCACACTGCAGCTTGGCGAAGCACCCCATTTCCATTGCGCCCCCTACACGAGGCGGTAACTAGTTACCCCCTCTCCCCCCAGCCATTAATGGCAATGAGATCACGTCACAGAATGCTAGTCAATTTAATCAAGTAAGTAAACCAAAATCACATAGGGGGTATGAATACCTTCACAGCCGACCGATGGTTGGACTGTGCACATGTGCATGTGCTGGGTGCATGCACTCACTGCGAATAGTGGGTGCACGGACCCAGGATAGCGAGAGGGGTGTGGGGTGGCGCGCAGCCCCATTACCATATGCGTTCTCATGGTAATGAGGCCGTGACAGACAGGTGGGGGGCGAGCAGCTGACATCACCGGATCTCAGCTGCCCGTCCATTTCCTCCCGAGGGTGCACGCATATGTAAGGTTGCCTCAGAGCAACCTTACATATGCATGCTCGTTCCACATCATTCGATGGTCGCCAACCATCGAATGATGTGGGTGTTCCCCCGCAGCATGCGAATGGATGTTTATGTTAAACATCTATTTGCAACGCCTGTGCATGGGTAAACACGCTGCGAGGGGGGGGGGGGGCAGCATTCACCAGTCAGGGTTTGGTGGACACAACCAGAATAACCCCCATAGTGTATGTCAATTTAAATTTATAATCATCTGACCTCTTGTGCTATCTGTGTTTCACTCATTTTAAAGAAGTAATAGCCTACAACGAAAACAGACCACTACTAATAGAGAACGTCTTGTCCACAACACTCAAATAAAAATTCATGTCATTCCATTCATCCACCCACATTGAGATAAAGGGATGGGATGCATACATCAGTTGCAAATAAAAGTAACAGTAAGGGTATTACATGTTATAAGTATAAATATGCCAAATTTAAATCACGACAGGATGCTCCCAGCATGCGGACCTCCGTGGGTTCCTTATTGGATTGAGTGACAATGGACAGGTGTCTGGTGTAGATCTTAGGTGATCTGCTGTGTTCTAAGTTACTGGGGTGAGTGTGTTCGGGTAATTAGGTGACTTGTTCGGTGAAATTTCATCCAGGCAAAGTGAACATCTACAGCCTAGGGATAGCTAGATCAGGTAACGTATCACAATGGTGTGGATTGTAGTTACACAGTCAAACAAAACGGAACATTGGGATGTAAATATTAATAAGCTTGTTAAGGTGAAGTGCAGGAGCTGTACAGTATATTCTATCACCATAGTCTGTGATTGACAGCAGCAATTCTGCCACTACCTTACTGGCCATAAGAGTAACTAATAGCAAATACTAGGGCAGATTTATTACGCTCGGTGAAGTGATAAAGTGTCTCACCGGCCAATCAGCTCCTGACTGTGAAGTTACAGGCTTGGTTTGAAAAATGACAGGTAGGAGCTGATTGGCCGATGATAAAAACCAGACACTTTATCAATTCACCGAGCTTAATAAATCTACGACACTGTTCCTTATAATTGTGCAGCCTATGTGGAGGTGCTGAGAAAAGGTTCTTTAACATTCTGTGGGCTCATGGGTAAGAGTTATAGAGGAAAAAGTGATGTCTGGTGTAAGAACCTGTTCTGCTTCTTTTCAGGACATGCACATGAGGCTTTTTTTTATCACTAGAACATGTTGTCCATTTAGTGTTCTCTATTAATGATGAGATTCAACTTTATTGTCATTACCCCAATACATCAGGGCAACAAACTTGAGTTTTACATCCATCCGAATCACAGTATTCAACAATAAAAGTTACAATATCCAATCCACCTCAACCCAAAGTTGAGTTCTTCTGTGCCACCTCTGTTATGTGTGTTCTAGGGTTCAATAATGCCTATTCTAAGTGTTTAATTAGGCAGTGTGCCTGAGGCACGGTGTATATGAACCTGCACTGCTATTGATGATGTGTATATGAACCTGCACTGCTAGTGATGCGTATATGAACCTGCACTGCTAGTGATGTGTATATGAACCTGCACTGCTAGTGATGTGTATATGAACCTGCACTGCTAGTGATGTGTATATGAACCTGCACTGCTATTGATGTGTATATGAACCTGCACTGCTAGTGATGTGTATATGAACCTGCACTGCTAGTGATGTGTATATGAACCTGCACTGCTAGTGATGTGTATATGAACCTGCACTGCTAGTGATGTGTATATGAACCTGCACTGCTATTGATGTGTATATGAACCTGCACTGCTATTGATGTGTATATGAACCTGCACTGCTATTGATGTGTATATGAACCTGCACTGCTATTGATGTGTATATGAACCTGCACTGCTATTGATGTGTATATGAACCTGCACTGCTATTGATGTGTATATGAACCTGCACTGCTAGTGATGCGTATATGAACCTGCACTGCTAGTGATGCGTATATGAACCTGCACTGCTAGTGATGTGTATATGAACCTGCACTGCTATTGATGTGTATATGAACCTGCACTGCTAGTGATGTGTATATGAACCTGCACTGCTAGTGATGTGTATATGAACCTGCACTGCTAGTGATGTGTATATGAACCTGCACTGCTAGTGATGTGTATATGAACCTGCACTGCTATTGATGTGTATATGAACCTGCACTGCTATTGATGTGTATATGAACCTGCACTGCTATTGATGTGTATATGAACCTGCACTGCTATTGATGTGTATATGAACCTGCACTGCTATTGATGTGTATATGAACCTGCACTGCTATTGATGTGTATATGAACCTGCACTGCTAGTGATGTGTATATGAACCTGCACTGCTAGTGATGCGTATATGAACCTGCACTGCTAGTGATGTGTATATGAACCTACACTGCTATTGATGTGTATATGAACCTGCACTGCTATTGATGTGTATATGAACCTGCACTGCTATTGATGTGTATATGAACCTGCACTGCTAGTGATGTGTATATGAACCTGCACTGCTAGTGATGTGTATATGAACCTGCACTGCTAGTGATGTGTATATGAACCTGCACTGCTAGTGATGTGTATATGAACCTGCACTGCTAGTGATGTGTATATGAACCTGCACTGCTAGTGATGTGTATATGAACCTGCGCTGCTAGCGATGTGTATATGAACCTGCACTGCTAGTGATGTGTATATGAACCTGCACTGCTAGTGATGTGTATATGAACCTGCACTGCTAGTGATGTGTATATGAACCTGCACTGCTAGCGATGTGTATATGAACCTGCACTGCTAGCGATGTGTATATGAACCTGCACTGCTAGTGATGTGTACAGTATATGAACCTGCACTGCTAGTGATGTGTATATGAACCTGCACTGCTAGTGATGTGTATATGAACCTGCACTGCTAGTGATGTGTATATGAACCTGCACTGCTAGTGATGTGTATATGAACCTGCGCTGCTAGCGATGTGTATATGAACCTGCACTGCTAGTGATGTGTATATGAACCTGCACTGCTAGTGATGTGTATATGAACCTGCACTGCTATTGATGTGTATATGAACCTGCGCTGCTAGTGATGTGTATATGAACCTGCGCTGCTAGTGATGTGTATATGAACCTGCGCTGCTAGTGATGTGTATATGAACCTGCGCTGCTATTGATGTGTATATGAACCTGCACTGCTAGTGATGTGTATATGAACCTGCACTGCTAGTGATGTGTATATGAACCTGCGCTGCTAGCGATGTGTATATGAACCTGCACTGCTAGTGATGTGTATATGAACCTGCACTGCTATTGATGTGTATATGAACCTGCACTGCTAGTGATGTGTATATGAACCTGCACTGCTAGCGATGTGTATATGAACCTGCACTGCTAGCGATGTGTATATGAACCTGCACTGCTAGTGAGGAATCAGTTGTGTATTAGAGCTGGCAGCTTTTGTTTGTTTTAGATGTTGGTCCAGAGTGTATGAAATGGGAATAAAAGTCCTGCTTTGTTTCTTTGTTTTTTACTTTCCATTTTGTGTTTGAGATATATATACACTTAAAAAGTCTTATTGTCAGTTCTGTGGCAATTAAATACCTTCTCACTGTCCAATGTCTTAGGGGAACGCCCAGTGTTTTATGGGTGTCCCCATGAAAACGCTGGCCGTTCCCCTGGGAAAGGAGGCAGGTCAATGCCTGCCCCTTTTTATGGCCATTTATAAACATAGGGCATACGCGTAGCAGAGAAATCTGGGTATGGGTAAAAACCGGACCCAGACCACACCCCAGAATGCCGGACCGGACATCAAACTCTGCATTCCTGATCTTGTAGTGTCCTGTCCAGGGGTGTCCAGTCCGGCAGGGGCTGCCTGTGACAGCTGTCACCAGGGAGAGGAGGAGGGAAAGAATAAAGCCTCTCTGTATGGTCTGGGCATGTAGCAAAATCCAGAACGGTCCGGACCACAAGGGGAGGCTGTAATCTCCCCTTCCCCATTCCCCTAGTGAAAGCTATAACAGGCATCCACCTGGACAAGACAACCCCGGATGGGACACCCTCCGGACCAGACACTGCAAGCTCCGGAATGCGGGTCTGGTTTTTACTTCGGGGAAGTAACCTTGCATGCTGGGGAAGAAACTCTCAGGGACATCAGTTAAAGCTACCACTTTTGCAAGTACAAGTACATAGCGGGGATAATTTCATACATAATGAAAATATATGTTGTGATAATGATTATTCATACACAGGCCCTTGGTGGCCTAGTTAACACAACCCTGATTGGCCCCCATAAACTATCATTTCTTTTCACAGTATATTGGAGAGATTAGAAATGACTCTTTTTGTGCATTTAACACAAAGCCCTTTCTGGAACAGCCATTCCTGTAATGCCTCTCACACCAAAGATGTCTGCAGTAAATCCCAGCTGTTACATTTACTGGCTGCGAGCCTGCACATGGGTGGCTATTAAGATATGCATATGCTGAATACTGTAAAGTCACAATAACCATGAGGGAAGGATCATGGAGTTTACTGGGGGAGTATAGAAAGTCCCGCTCTATCGATACTCTCTCCAAAGTCTCAGGTCTGCTAGATTAGCTATCAGGTCCAAGTCCGGTGCTTAATAAATCGGTTCTGACCACTGTCCCCATTGAGAATAATAGGGAATGCAGTTTTCAGTGTTATGGGGCCGACACACGGGGTGATTTCAGGGAATTTTCTAAGTGACAATTTGACTAGATCGCTTTGAAAATGCCCCTACTTCGCCCGGCAATTAAGATCCAGCATGCTGGATAATCCAGTTAAGCCGGGTACACACACAAAGGTTTATCTGTCCAATCGGTTTGTAGGAACAAAAATCTGGAAATTAATGGGAGAAAAATGGCAATCGATCAATCGCTCCCAAACAATGGAAAACAGATAAAATTGATTGTTAGGTTTAAATTGATAAATTAAACGACGTTAACCAATTTATCTGAATTACTATTGTTTGTTTTCCAGCATTTGGGAGCAAATGCTGAGTCTTATATGATCCCTTACATTGCCAGATATTTGTTTCCACCAGATAGATTGGCCAGAAATCTTTAGGCGTGTACCCAGCATTAGATCATTGGTTGGGGCCAGTGTTCTCACCGGGGGGGGAATCACTGGCTCTGACAGATAGCTCAGAATACATTGCTGGCACATCGCTGTGCAGCACTGTGTGCTGAGCGATCGAGCATCGCTCAGCAAAATCTCCCCGTGTGTAGGCCCCATTAGACAACAGAAACCTGATTTGTTGCTATAGGTTATACAGTAGATATTAAAGTAAGAAATATTTCTCGTCTCCTTCTCCCTTTCTTCATGTCACACACATTTTTTAAATATCTTTTTAACTTTATGCCATTTTAGTGCTGACTGAGAGGTGACAAGACACCCTCATCTCATCTCCCCTTGTGATATCAGACTAGACAGTTGGTATATTTGCATCTCCATTCAAAGCTGCCTTTTTAATACACTGCCGTGTGCTGTGTACGATGCTGCATTCGAATACAAAATGTCGCTGTAACGGTGTTGTGTGCATGGTGACACAGGTCTAGAGATATCTGATCCCATGCATGTAGTAGCAAAGACCTACTGTTTGTGGTGTCTGTGTAACACTGGATTGCTGGATGCTTAGGCACCTCTGAGACTGCAATCAATATTCAGTACAGCATATCGTACCTATGTAACAAGGGTGTACTGCAGCACGGTTTGGTGATATCTGTTGCAATTCATCCTTCGCAAGAAAGACCTCTTCTGATCACAGCATCGATGGCTTTTTATTGGGACTGCAAAAACAAATGCCATATTAAGGTGGAAGCCATGGTGGCTTCTATGCACCGGCTTGTCCTGAGAGCAGGTTCATTAGGCAAGCTGGTTCCGTTCCTGGGAAGCGTTAGCTCTCGCATTGCTTCTAACCCTTTGCTGGGCAGGGGTGGAGCCTGTGTCCCAGCATTAACCACAAAAATAGCTCTGAAAACAACATTTCAAGGAACATTAATTTTCGGGACACTTTGTTTGAGCTGTGACAGTTTTTAGCCCACAGACACTCCACCCAACCCTCAGTCCCTATCTGCTCCTGGGTCATTCCATGAAAATATCCTTTTTCATGTAACGTTTGTTACCAGTTTTCATGACAAGCTTTGCATCAAAATTAAAGCAGAACATGTACAGTACCACACAAACAACATTTACTTTGTACAAAATACTCAAACCACCTGCTCTAAAAATATATATATATCACATGATCTGTTTAGGCACAAATGTAACGTTTGTTACTATGGAATGACTGTCCTACCTCCAATCTCTGTCTTCACGGCTTCCTCTCTTCATATCCAGCAAGTTTGAAACAGACCATTGCAGAATTTAAAAAGAAAAAAAGTATATATTGCGCTGATAAGCTGCTCGATGAAAAGATAATTAATTTCATATAGAAATCAAGAGCTTGTAATATTGGGATGTATATGGGTAAGAATATCTATACTGTGTAAATAATATCAATGATTTTGTGCATGCCGTATAGTGGATTTTAAAAAATGATAAAAACCAATTAAAATAAATAAATGAAGCCAGGCTTATATGCCCTTGATTTTGTTTACAGCTCCTTTATGGAGCAGTTGTAAAAAAGAGAGGATAATATAGGAGCCAGCAGTGCTGTGGAGGTTCCGGCGGGTTGCCATAATGGTGATCTTTTAGCACACAAAGGAGTTATTTGTTCCGTCGAGTGGCATTTAGTGGTCCGTGGCAGTACTTCACCTCATAGATGTGAGGGGTAGTTCGTCTTTTATATAGATACTGTAAATGCCTTAGTATTTTGATTTGCAAGAAGTATTTAAAATGCTGTAACTTTTTGGGGAGTAAGTAAAAAAATTCCCAGTTGTCGGTATTCGAACAATCAGGAGACAGCGGGATCCTGACAAACAGAGGGGGTTATTCTGGTTGACATGCATCGCTGCTTTGTGTCATTTTTCGCCTGCCCCCAGTTTGCATTTGCCGCCACCCCCCATTTGCAGTGTGAATCCGCTGATGTCAGCTGCCCGCCCTCCATACCCTCGTCACAGGGTGATTTCTATGGGAACGTTCATGACACGCTGGGCGTTCCCATGGGTGAATTCTCCGTCCCACCATTCCAAGTACCCTGCCAATAGTCTTGGGTGCGTGCACCCGGTGAACAGTCTGTTGTCCATGGCCTCACACACCCGGGGCATTAACATGCGCAGAAATGCACATGCGCACAACCAAAACATGGAATAAACCAGAATAACCCGCAGAATCCCAACACATCGCGGTACGTATTTTTACCATAACCCACCCCTCCCGCAGGGTAACTGTAACCCTCCCACTAGTGCTTATCCCTAACCCAACTACTTACCTCTGGGATGTGCCGGTTTTCTGGCCGCTGACCGCATCCCTTTTTGGTTTGAATTTTTTTGAGATAGACGTTGCTAGTTTCCTGGTGTATGTATGTGTGTACTTACTGTATGTTCTTACTGGCTATTAGTGTTCATTCTAGCACCCGCCATCTTTGAAAACCCATGCAGTTCCTCTTCTCTGCCTGGGGTGTCGCTGTCTGCTGTGGAGTTTCTAGCACAGGTCTGGTTTATATAATACAGACCACACTGTGCTAGAAGCACTATAGCAGACAGCGTCACCTCAGACAGGGAAGAGAAACTGCATGGGTTTTCAAAGATGGCGGGTGCTAGAATAAACACTAGCTATGATTGTCACATTATCAGCTATTTCTAAACGACCTTATTAGATTTGTACTTATACCAATTGTATTGATTTGGTGACTGAACAGATGTTATTCTAGCATCTAACTTCCAGTCTTTTGGTGGTAAAGGGATTATAGCTATAAAGCAGTTTATATGGAAATGTTCTATACTTCACATCACATGCTGCTAATTTATTTTCAATTAGCACAATGCTAGAACAGTTAGCTTACCACTTAAAAATAGTTGTACCGCAAAGGTGCGACTTTCGTAGGGTAATATTGTGAAAAAATGGAATCTGCACTTATCTCCGCATCTTGTTCCTTGTCATGTATAACGTATTGAGTAATTAGCTATTATTACACACTTCCATTTTCCTCATGATAATTACTGGAATGATTACAATTATAATACATAATCAAATATAAACTCAAGTTCTGCCTGGATATATTAGACTTTGAGAAATCGGAATATTCTTCCCAAATCAGGTCTAGACTCCAAACCAATGCTTCTTGTTCTTATAGCCTTGCGCGGTACTACAGGATATAAAATCAGCTTCTTGATCTGAAATGTGATTGTGCAAGTTTAGAGCCTAGATGTGTTTCAGTAGAGTAGAAAATAGAATTTATAAAACAGATTTTTTTCCTCCCAACATCTGACCCTAGTTCACACAAACTTCATGCTAGCTGATCATGTTAGGGAGAAGAAAATAAGCCTGTCGCTCAAATTAAGGGGCTTAATGGCCTGTTAAACTAATACTAACTCCTGTTTTTAAGGCTGCTATCTGCTTCGCGAGTGATCAGAAAACATATAGGCTATATACAGTATCCGAGCATGGCAGACTTGCACTGGATGCTGTTTTTTCATGATCAGTATGGAATGTTCTGCTGACTTGAATTACTACGGTGCATATTTCCACTGCATGGATTCATTGACTTTTTTTCTACATAAAGTTTGTTTGCACTTTAACTCTTTGGCGTGTCAGTCTCTAATTACTACATTGGATTACCATTTAAATGGACTTGAGCACTCCCTTTGCTGAAATAAGACAAGTGTGCATTCTGTTCTTTCTTCTCTCTCTCTCTCTCTCTCGTGTTCATTCTAGCACCTGCCATTTTTGAAAACCCATGCAGTTCCTCTTCCCTGCCTGGGGTGTCGCTGTCTGCTGTGGTGTTTCTAGCACAGGTCTGGTTTGCATATTAATGCTGATATACAGACCCCACTGTGCTAGAAGTACTACAGCAGACAGCGACACCCCAGGCAGGGAAGAGGAACTGCATGGGTTTTCAAAGATGGTGAGTGCTAGAACTCTCTCTCTCTCTCTCTCTCTATCTATCTATCTATCTATCTATCTATATATATATATATATATGTGTATTTATTTACAGTTTCTGATATAGTGCAGCATATTCCGTTGCGCTTTACAATTTACATTGGCAACATATGGACTTCAGAGGATGTAGATAATCCATCCTTAATACAGTAGGTTCTTTAATAATTAGTCCCTAATGGGATTGTGTACTGAAGATATAATTAATCATTGCTACATTTCTGATCATTTTCACAATGTCTGCGTAAAGCTTATCAACAATGAAGTAACTGTAAACCAACTGGAGACCAACACAGCCTAATCGGGCCTACAGACGTGGCGATATCAGGGCATTTTCCAATTCAGTAGATCTCTTAGAAAATGCCCCTACATCGCATATGACGATAGTGATGCGTGGCCCAATACATCGCTGGATAATTCTACTTAATCACCAGTCAGGTCCAGTGTTCTCTCCGGAGAATACCGCTGTGTGCTGAGCGATCTATCCTCACTCAGAACGCATACCCTCCAACATGACCCATTCCATTAGGTACAAAATGCTCTGTTCCTGGACTTCACTCTTAATATATGATAGATGGCGATGCCCGGCGCTTCCCCGGCAGCATAGTGACTTCAGAGGGGCCTGGCCCACCCCCTTTCTTGATGGCTGCGGCCGGGCCTGCCCCTTTAATGACGGTGGCGGCACAGGCACGCCCCTCTTGTGACGTCAACGGCCCGGGACCGCCCCCAGCTGTGAAGTCGGCGGGCCCAGTCCGCCCCCTGGTGCCCTGCCCGCTGTGAAACCTAGAGTGAACACTTTTGTGTATTAAATTGTGATTTTATTTTAATAAATATTCATTAAAAATGTATTATTAACTGAAATAAGCGTGCCCCACAAAAAACTAGAGTACTTTTCTTTCTGTGCACTTATTTATGTATATATATATAAAAGAAAGAAAACACTTCTAAATATTTGAAACTACCTATGAATATAATTCAAAAGGACCCATAAACACAAACTGTTTAGATATGTGCCATGAGGGTGAAATATGCCATCAGCAGGCTGCAGTTTCCTATATGTAATAAAGCTGAAATTACCGTCTTTCCTGCTGCTGTGACATTACTAGCTCTGCTTTTATGCTTTATATACACTTTAAACTTCTTTTAGATGCACTCGCAAAGCGGCTATTGTATGTAAATCAGTTGATGTTTACATACTGTGTCTGGGTCTCAGTGCACACGCCCAGTGAGTGAATTGCGATGGTCATTGGTCGCCACGAGGGATTAATCACAAAAGTGAGAGACAGGAAGACAGCGTTTGGGGTGGTAACGGAGAGTGGTCTGGCAAATGGCGTTTCCTGGGCATGCATAAATGACTCCCTAATGGGTCCCAGGAGTGTAGCTCAGTCTGCACATCTACAGAGGCACTTGTTATCTGCGACATAACCCAATTTGCTATCATGGTACCGATGTATCAGCAATTGTACCCTGTTGGTTGGAAATGATGCCACAGCAGTGGCTGTCTCTGCGCTCTGATTAGCTTCTATCCATATTAGCATAAAATTGCAATTGTAAACGGCAAGAGATAGCAACAGCAATCGCTAAAACAGCCGCACCTGAATTAGGCCTTTAGTGTGTTCCAGCAGAGGGAGCCTGCAGATCACTGTCTCCTGTGTTAGAGAAATGGCTTTGATATTTTGTATTTGGCATAGTGCTGATATGTTCTGCTAAGTCTTATTCACTGATATTCCAGTTGTACTGAACACTCCAGTCAGACTATATACATTTATTGTTGTGTTAAAGTGGGAATCTTTTTATTTAAAGTTCTCAACATTAATGCATAATTGGATAACACTAATACAGCCACGGTTGTCTGACTGATCCTGCACTTGTCTCTGAGGCGTCGCTCTCTGATGTGGTGCTTCTAGCACGGTGGGGTCTGTATTTCAGCACTGATATGCAGACCAGATCTGTGCTAGAATCACCACAGGAGTGGACAAGGAACTGCACAGGTTTTGACAGATGCAGGGTGCTAGAATGGACGCTGTTTTAAATTGTAATGATTCCTTGTGATGCAAGGAGATTCTCTTCCAATTTAAAATAAAGTCTACACTAGCAGCACCCCCTTTCCAAGTTCGCCCCAGACTATATAATCTATAGTCGTGTAATGGAGCACTTCCAAAATGTTGTGCCACAGGTTGGTCTCTTTTACCTGTTTCAATGGCCTTATTGCTGAGAGATCCATCCTCTCCTTCAATGTCCCATCTGTTCTCCCTACATTACTAAGGCCCTTATTCTAATTCACTAGCAAAGGCAAATTCCTTCTCAAATGGACAAAACCATGTGCACTGCAGGGGGGCAGATGTAACTTGTGCAGAGAGAATTAGATTTGGGTGAGTTATTTTGTTTCTGTGCAGGGAAAATACTGACTGCTTTAATTTTACACTGCAATATAGATCTCACTGTGAAGTAAAACCCCACCCAAATCTAATTCTCTCTGCACAAGTTACATCTGCCCCACCTGCAGTGCACATGTTTTTGTCCATTTGAGAAGGAATTTGCCTTTGTTAGTGAATTAGAATAAAGGCCCATACGGACAAGTAGTCAAATAGACAATGAATTTAGTTGTACAGGTCACTAGTTCAGATGTATAATTCTTTCCCACAGTTCCTACAGGCTAACAATAGGTCATCATTGAAAGTAATACCCCCTGTGAGGTCCATTTTCACTACCCAGTCATTGATGTTATGCCCTTAAGTGGGCATGATATCTACATTACCAAGGCATTATTATGGTAATGATATCTACATTACTAAGATTAAGATCCAAATCAGATGTAACAATAGGCCACCGTTTCTTACTAACACTTTAACTACCACCACTCACTACATTCAGTTTATTAATCCAAAGCATACGTTTACAATCAAGTCCTTTCTTCCTTGTGGTTAACACCTTTTCCCTAGAAATAGAGAGAGCATTGTCACCGGCTGTCACTGGTTTGTGTCTGGTTTGGTGAAGTGGCTCCTGATTGCCGGGACAGCCTTTGTTGTATTTATAAGCCTGAGCTTGTGCTGCTCCTACAAGTTCCTGCACAGATACGGGGATGAACTTCCTCCTGGCCTACTGGGAGGATTGGTATAAGGCACTCATAACCTCCATCTGAGGCTTGTCCATCTCTCTGCTCCTGTAGAACCTCAACGGTGCCCATTCTCTGCTCCGGCAGCACCGCAGCAGGGCTTCCAATTGTGCAGCAGAAATGCTCCTTGCAGCCTTACGTCATTTGGCAACTTATTTGGCAGTTGCATGATACAAGCTTTATGGTTTTGGAGGATTGCCACGGAGGATGATGACATTTCTGAGACTGAGAGTTGTGTATTGGATATGGTTAGATGAAGCCATAGCCATATTAGTAACTCAGTCATGAGACTGATCTGTAGGAGTGCCTGAGAAATGGGGAATGATGAGCCATAGATGCCTGCATTGATGTTGTCACTGATATTTATAGAGATGCATGAGACTGATCTGTAGGAGTGCTTGTGAAGTGGGTAATGATGAGCCATCGACGCCTGCTTTCATTGTATCATTGATATTTATATCTCATTATACAGTTTATTTAGAAGCTGGTGTTAGAACTGGTACATTTGTAATGACTCCTCC
This sequence comes from Crinia signifera, assembly GCF_055691185.1. Lineage (NCBI taxonomy): Eukaryota > Metazoa > Chordata > Amphibia > Anura > Myobatrachidae > Crinia > Crinia signifera. The sequence goes on along the minus strand of NC_139224.1, from coordinate 42,532,144 downwards.
CAAATCCCTGATTGTTAAAACATATCAAATTCAGCCATTCAGTTATGCATTGATTGTTTTGGGTAATGTTAAATCACTAAGGTCATCTTGTTGAGACTAGGGGGAATGGCCTTGTCCATGTTAGGCCATGCCTCCCATTGATAACTCCCCAGGTCATGCTTGGGACTACCCTAAGCCTCTGCCATTCACCTTTACAAGCTTGATGTTCAGTCTGTCCCCCCAACCTGCTCATCATCCACAGGACTCTGGAGCTAGAAGATATGGGCTCTACCCCTACTGTAAATGGGTCTCTAGCTGAACAACCCGGGTTACCCATTTAAACTGAGCTTTACTCTAAACATTCTTGGAGCAAAAAACTTGCTTGCTAGAAGGGTTAGATTCCCAGATCACTGAACAAAGCCTGGTGGCATGTGCAATAACCCACAATTGACTGGAAAGGGGGGGTATTGTAAAAAGATAGGGTCAGCTGGTCCAGCCAATGGTCCAGTCCGCAGTCACTGCCACAGTGAAGAATAGAAGAATGGAGAAGTGTACTGTTGAAAGAGAGCACTCACTGTGGGGTCTATTTGTTTTCGAGCAGAAAATGGGATTATCACCACTTTCCTAAAGATTTTTCCAGCTGTAGTTATTTTTCATTCATTCAGTAATGCCATTGCCCTATATAAGGAATTCGATAAAGGAATTCTAAAGGAATTAAATGTATCAAGCCTTTTGTCCACTCCCTTGTATTATAAATTATTTTCTTGAGATGCACAGTATTGTGTAAGCTCGTGATTTTCTTGCATTTGTGCAGCAGGGAAGAACACCTGATTTTTGAGACTATGAACAACACAACTGTGACAATGGCTCTGGAAGGTTCACTCCTGGTGCACCTTCATGACCACCATTGACACTTGCAACAGGACAAGGTACTAATTGATCTAGTTTCAAATGAGATAGGGCCTCTGTGGCTGGGGATCTGCAATTTGGATCATAACCACATTCACTAACATGCTTGTGACACTCCCAAAACAGGTCCATTTTTTTTGCACTTTGGGCCACCTCCCAGTCACCATCCAGGAATCCCGTGGATTTCCACTGCAAGCTCTGTTACAAGTATGTCTGTGCACACTCAGGGGAACGTGGGCACCATAGGCTTTACCAAACTTTCTGCCCATGCTCAGTACCAAATTTATTACTCAACTGCACAAACTTCGGCATTGCACCCACCTCTGAGTCAGGTCCAGTATCACCATGTTTATCTTCGGTTTATCACCACAATTATCTTTTTTTCATCAGTATCCAGGATTATCTTCTGTTTGGCTTATGGAAGTCCATTTATTTATATATGCAAAGTCTATCTAATTTATTCATGTCGCACGCAATCAAAAAGTGAATGTCCAGATTTATAATCAATGAATAAATATTTATAAGTGTAACCAGATGAAACTGTATCATGGATAATAAATATAACAATACAGGTATTATACATAATAACGATTATTATTCCAGCATCCTTAAATACAATTAACCTCAGTGATATCTGTAAGGGGGCGTGGTTATGAGGCAGCAGCCATCTTGTGATACCAAGTCTTTGTGTCCGCCATTTTAGATACCGCCACATGGCACACAAAAGAACCTTAACAATCATGGCAATCAAACATAAACTGACTGTACTTTCATAACTTCTATCCACAACATTTATTCCAAATTACTTCTAACCTGCATCATGCAATACTCACAATCCTGAATAAAACTTGCACATTCATCAAACACACACTAACCCTGCAGCATACACAATTTGAATATCATTTAAGCTACAATGTACTTCTGTACAGAACACTTTCATGGCACCATACAATCTATGGCCTTGCTATATCATACTCACATCACATGCCGTTACACACACACAATCCGAGCATCAAACTAACAACACTTGTTACATCCGATTATCTGGATACTCTAGCCAGTCAATATACTTTAAAAGCCTTTCCGCAACCACACTTGGACACACAGTGGCTAGTTTAAATATCCAGACACATAGCAAACAAAAGGAAGCTATTTACACTCCTTGCATACAAAAGATCCAGGACCTAGGCCTTTGCTTTGCCACATGGCAGCAGCAGGCTTAGGCCTCACTTTGTCCACATGTAAACGTACACGGCTATATCTACCAATTTAAGCATATCCTTACTCACATTCATAACAGCTACACATACCCATATATATATATATCAGATTCCAATCATTACTTTATCTCTTACAGTCACGTTTCACATACCTTCCAATCATTTGACCTTCTCAGACCTTCAACACTCCATACCTGAACCATACTCTCATGAATAAGCTCTATCCCTTATCAATATTCCGAGCCATGCCTGATACACAGTATTAACATTTGATACTTATTCCTCAAACATGTCCTGGCGAATTCAGTCCCATCGCTCCTTTCGTCTGCTGCTACAAACACACACTGAACCATTTGATTCTCTCTTGCTTTCAAGAGAACTCTCGGGGGAGGGGAGAATCTATTCATTCACCTGGTATCACTCCCCTTTGTTTGCTGTATCCTGTATGGTTCCCTGGTGTTTGGGAATGTAAATGACTTCATTTCTAATGCTGGTTTTTCTGTGACTATTCTACTGTGAACTTATAATTTGTAATAACATGTGAGTGCAATATGATATGGAATTCTAATAACTGTCATCTGACAGCTAATGTAATTTCGCTCATTTAGAGACTAAGCATGGCATATATGGGATAAAAGATTATTTATCCCTGACTATATTAATGTTAGGGGCATGGTTATAATTATAATTATGGAAATTATATGCTAGGAAAAATTAGGCATTGACAGTCGTCCCTTTGACAGTATATAAAACTGTCACATTAAAATTAATAATGCATAATTTCCGCATTAATTTTCATAATTCATAAAATTTCAATATTTTTCATAAAAATATTTTTCATTGATAAAATTTTTTTTTTTTTAAAGGGTGGAACTTATGTGTATGTGTAGAAAGACGGGGATGTATCATTTTTGCGCAATGGCTTAATCCGAGATTAATAATAAATGGGGGAGTGCATTTACTTAACGCCGGCATGTCCAGACCATGACCTCACAATAGTTGTAGGGCCACAGCCCAGACACACACGACTGAATGATACATTTGGGGAATGTATGTGTAGTCTAGGTGGGTGTAGTGTTCCTGCATAGGTGTTGAGTTACCTACCGCAGGGTGTACAGGGTTGAACAACCTTCATATGTCCTACAAAGGATGCTGGGAAAACATGGATGAACAACATAACAAAAAAACAATTTAACAGAGTATTATAAAGATTTCCTGAAAGAGTGGAGAACAGTCATTTCTCCTAGTGCAGTTAGTGGACTAAAAACCCGGCTAGACCTCCCAGGATAAAAACCGTTCTAACGCACTTTTGGGTCATTCCTAGTGTCTCTTGACATTAAAACTAAGGGCCAAAAAAAAAGGCTCTAGTGGGTCTTCTGCTCATCACGACGTGGGGTCGTCTAGGGGTCATCATTCTCTTGGTCGGCTTGTGTATTTCGTCGGCTCTTGGGGCTTTCTAGCTGGGTTCCTGTCTAGTCATCTGTCGGTATCCAAGTCGTCATCTCGTGGACCATCATCTGCCTACGGCTGGGCTCATCTCTCCTTCTCCATTGCATCTGTAGGAAAAAGAAGTATCAATATTTTTTTCATTTTCACCTATTTTCCCTACCATCCTTGGCTTCTTGTATTCCATCCGATCCACTTGTAGACTTCCGATAGTTCTGTCGTCGACTTGTTTCCCTGCAGAGACATAAACAGAAAGAACTTCCCAAGCGTTAAAAAGGTATCCCGCCTCCCACATCTGTGAAGCTTCTACACTCTAGAGTGCTATAGTTTAACCCTCGCCTTACTGTCTTTTGACACTAGGTGGCGCTCTAATTTACAGTAGGAGCAAGTTTCATCTTTGCTCCTTTGGGCGTGGCTAGCCATGGCTAGCCATGGCTATTCTTGTGTTCTCAGCTGCAATACAATACGTATTGCAGCTGAGAACAATAGAATAGCCATGGCTGGCCATGGCTAGCCATGGCCAAAGGAGCAAAGATGAAACTTGCTCCTACTGTATTTAAGGGTATTTCTACCCTGTACTACCAAACTTCTTTCAATTTAACCTCTATACCACTCCATATATATTACAAATACAGTTTTCTGAGCCAGATAATCTGCGTTCTTCTTCGGAAAAATGTGACTAGAGGAAGTCTGAGATATTCAGAATATTCAATCTCTCATTTTCCTCTTCTCTGTCTAATCACTAGGGACTATCAGTTACTTGACATCTGGACCTAACACTATCAATATCTTGATTTTTAAATCTCATTTAAAAACACTAATATATATCTCTCATTGTCTAGGGGATGAAACTTTTTCAATGTTAGGTCCATACGCTCTCCATGCAATTAGGAGCAATAGGGGTTTCCAAATTCAATGCGTCACATTTGACCGGGTCCAATCACAGTTCTTTCCGGCTTAACTAAACAACAAACAGAAAAACAAATCTTTAGACACCTTACACGACACATGTCTGATTCTGCGAACCATCAAAACAAACAATGACAATCAAACAAACAAAAGAGAGTACGTATAGACTATCCATTTCTCCTTACTTGATTCCTAAGAACCTGGACTGACAATTACATCACATACAAGTCACCACTAGGTGGCTATTAACTTTTAACCACTTCCCTATATCTATGTGTTTACATACATATGTGTCATGGGAACTATATGTCATGTAATGAACAAGCATGTTTCAAAAACAAATTTCCCAATACGTCGTTACCCTGGTACCGAGGGCGGATCGTATGCAGTACTCCTTTGAATAGAACTTGTTCTCTACCTTTCCTTGTGTTCTATACCTGTATGTCTTACCATCTTCTAAACCTTCATGTGTTCACTGTAATATTGTGTTCTACTCTTAAATCTTTAATCTACTTGTTAAAAAGGGGAGAAAGAAAGTTTAGGAGTTTTGCTAGTTACCGTTCTTCTTTTGTGCGACATCTCTGCTTCTCTATACCTACAGCAGTTATTAACCTGGGGATGTAATTAATTTCAAATACAATTTGGCATTCTCAATTTATCTTGTTACCTTAATACTTATTACCTGAGTCAGTGTGAAACCAGTATACCTACTTCTCCAGCTGTGTCAATTTGGCATTGACCATACCTTCTCTTACCACTTGGGAAAAACAAACAGCATCCTCTCTGGCTGTTTGACTCCGCCTTACATTTGACTTCTCTCGTCTCGGAGATGACAGCGGTCTTGAATATTGCGTCAACACTTACTAATCCTTAACAAGGAGTTGACACAGGGTATAGGTTAGTCAGTTTCACAATTACATCAGACACTTTAGAATAATTGGTCCCATTATATACGAATGGGAGGGGTATTGCTATTCCGCATTAACAGTCTAATTGCATCTGTGCCATCACTTTTCCTATTGCCATTTTCCTATACCACAGTTTTAAACAAACACTATGCCTCTTCTTACCTCGCGTTGATGAGAGCAGACATATTTTTAATTCTTATTGTGTAATTCATCCGGTTCGAAGCTGCCAGTACCTGGAAATTCTACTATCTATATCTTGTGGTGAGTTACTGCATTACTCACCTGTATGTCTATCTGACATCTCCATCCCTACGTATCACGTTATCACTGCGTGACCCGTTATTACCCGTAATTACAGGAATAAACGTTCACCGCTAGTAGATACCGGTGGGTTATTACTTGTCTGAGAGCTCCCCAACCACTCACTTCTCCACATAATGACACTATTCCGCACCTAAGCGTGAAGCCCACTATGCGAGGCAATGTACTCAATCGCCAAGTCTTTCAACTAGCAGCGAACTTCTAGTCAACTTGCAAGGCGCGGCCAGCTTCTCCAGGGCACAACAAACTTGTTTTCCTGTACCCCCAGAAACCGGAGGAGCTCAGCGGAATTCGAAGTTCCGATTTTCGCTCCTATACCCTTCCGGTAGACCAAAATAGGTAGGTCTACGGAAGGGGCAGTAAAAATAGGTACGTCGACTCGTACGTCGTCGCGTATCCCCCGTGTGTCCTATTTCAACACACAATCCTTAGCGCTAAGGGCAATCCTTTCACCACCCAGGAATTTCCACATCTGGGTACCATTCACTTAACTTTACTATCTATTTTTCTGTACAGAAACATCCCATGGTCGGCAGCTCTTCTACCGGATGTCACACGAGTGTTCCCTTGACTATCAATGGGAATTTTATCAATACTATTTGAATTTCTTGAATTTTGATCAATAATAAAAGAATCCTGTTTGTAACTCAACAGGAGTCTTACTCAATTTATATATTAATTGTATACCACACAATTAATTATCACTACCCATCATTGGGCATTTACCTGTACAGCGTACCTAGGCAATCACATGCGCCCGCACATGTGTCCATCACGCAAACAGTGTCTCACTGAGCGGCAGACGTTGACACCCATGTGTCCGAGTCCCGCCTTCTTTTGAACATATTTGCACTTCTATTTAACTTAACTATTCAAGAAATCCCAATAGCACACTCTTTCTATAACATTTGTTGTTAGCAAGGATATGGCACTATGAATTTAACACCTCTTACAATACTGTAGATATCTCATATTCACAGGGGAAAACAAATGCAATTTTACTCTTAACAGGTACAAACAAACTCCACACAGTACAATACCTCTTACCAATTTTCATGCACTTATGCATTTGGGGTAACAGATCATAACAGAAAAAAAAACTTTTGTTTCTATTGTGAACTATTGAAACTACAGTTGCTGTTGAGAGAGAAAGCAAATGAATCAGTCCTATTCAAATTCCCCCCTTCTAAGTGAGGTTGCTTTGTCTAAGTTTCAAGGTTAAATCTATTGTCTCAACACCTTAATTTACATCTAAATACCCTCTGGTTGGTTCTTTTAAAAGTTAAGAATCTTTGTGCTGTTATATATGCTATGGGGAAATCTGTCTTTTAGCCTGGAATAAAAAGAAAAAAAAAATGTTATATATCATATTTGGTAATAATTTGTTTCAGTTTCAAATGTAACACTTTAGAGTAACATTCACTTTTCATACTGCTTGGAATTTGTTAGCTTAACTGTAAATTTACCTGATTTCCCCTCGACTGGTATTTTATCTCTCTCTACTTTTATCTTTCTAAAGTTAAAATACTTATGACTCAATCCTATCAATTATGGGAATGAAAGTTTACCATTAAACACTCTTAGCACTGTACACTTTAACACTGGCAATGCTTTCCAGGTTGCCTACTATTCTCATTACCATATGTTGAAAGGTATACTAAAAATAAAATAAATTTATTTAGTAGAAATAGTATTTTTACCCAGAGTTCTTTGCAACATACAACTATACAATGGCTTTCTCAGGTTGAGATGGTCTGCAGTAAGATACCTGCAATTTATGGCTATACATTATTCCCTTATAATCCGCTTCTGCTGCAATTATAAAAGATGTGTATTTATTAAAAATTTGCACTGCTTATAAAACAATTCAAATTTAAAAAAAACAATTCAACCTGAAACAGCCCTTGCCAATCATATCTGGCTATTATTTAAAAGATAAACATCAAAAGGAGATACCATCACATGAGAGAAAACAAATTATTAAAACATATTTACTTATAGAATTGCATCTTGATATTTAAATATAAATAAATGTTTTTCCTTTTGTCCCAAAGTTCAAATTAGAGCTTTGTAATACTACAGATCCAACACAGGCCCCTAACCGGCAGTAATATGGAAACACACAAAACGCACCAGAAAAAAAATAAAAAAAAAACTTTTTCTTCTTTTCTGGCAGATGATCCCACACCTGCCGATATTCGCAAACCTGCGCATATCCGCACATCGTCAAATGCTTAATCCCGAGGACTGAGGCCCCATCTATGGAAGTCCATTTATTTATATATGCAAAGTCTATCTAATTTATTCATGTCGCACGCAATCAAAAAGTGAATGTCCAGATTTATAATCAATGAATAAATATTTATAAGTGTAACCAGATGAAACTGTATCATGGATAATAAATATAACAATACAGGTATTATACATAATAACGATTATTATTCCAGCATCCTTAAATACAATTAACCTCAGTGATATCTGTAAGGGGGCGTGGTTATGAGGCAGCAGCCATCTTGTGATACCAAGTCTTTGTGTCCGCCATTTTAGATACCGCCACATGGCACACAAAAGAACCTTAACAATCATGGCAATCAAACATAAACTGACTGTACTTTCATAGCTTCTATCCACAACATTTATTCCAAATTACTTCTAACCTGCATCATGCGATACTCACAATCCTGAATAAAACTTGCACATTCATCAAACACACACTAACCCTGCAGCATACACAATTTGAATATCATTTAAGCTACAATGTACTTCTGTACAGAACACTTTCATGGCACCATACAATCTATGGCCTTGCTATATCATACTCACATCACATGCCGTTACACACACACAATCCGAGCATCAAACTAACAACACTTGTTACATCCGATTATCTGGATACTCTAGCCAGTCAATATACTTTAAAAGCCTTTCCGCAACCACACTTGGACACACAGTGGCTAGTTTAAATATCCAGACACATAGCAAACAAAAGGAAGCTATTTACACTCCTTGCATACAAAAGATCCAGGACCTAGGCCTTTGCTTTGCCACATGGCAGCAGCAGGCTTAGGCCTCACTTTGTCCACATGTAAACGTACACGGCTATATCTACCAATTTAAGCATATCCTTACTCACATTCATAACAGCTACACATACCCATATATATATATATCAGATTCCAATCATTACTTTATCTCTTACAGTCACGTTTCACATACCTTCCAATCATTTGACCTTCTCAGACCTTCAACACTCCATACCTGAACCATACTCTCATGAATAAGCTCTATCCCTTATCAATATTCCGAGCCATGCCTGATACACAGTAATACCATTTGATACTTATTCCTCAAACATGTCCTGGCAAATTCAGTCCCATCGCTCCTTTCGTCTGCTGCTACAAACACACACTGAACCATTTGATTCTCTCTTGCTTTCAAGAGAACTCTCGGGGGAGGGGAGAATCTATTCATTCACCTGGTATCACTCCCCTTTGTTTGCTGTATCCTGTATGGTTCCCTGGTGTTTGGGAATGTAAATGACTTCATTTCTAATGCTGGTTTTTCTGTGACTATTCTACTGTGAACTTATAATTTGTAATAACATGTGAGTGCAATATGATATGGAATTCTAATAACTGTCATCTGACAGCTAATGTAATTTCGCTCATTTAGAGACTAAGCATGGCATATATGGGATAAAAGATTATTTATCCCTGACTATATTAATGTTAGGGGCATGGTTATAATTATAATTATGGAAATTATATGCTAGGAAAAATTAGGCATTGACAGTCTGTACTCAGATAATAAATCAACATATGCTTGACATGCATTAGGTTGACAACAGATGAAAGGTCTTCAGGATCAAAAGGTCGTAATGACAATGTTTAACTTACTCTTCACGTGGACACCTATTGGGAATAGTAACTTGTGGTTAGCAGAGCAAGCTACCTTGCCTGAAGTGTGGTGAGCAAAGCAAGCCCCTGAGGGTACACGTTTATTCCAACCTTGCTCATAAAACATTAAATAGACAAGATTTGGCCCCAAAAAAACCAGTTGACCATTTCGGTGTCGACCATTGTCTTGTCAACCTTTCATCAGTCTACCTTTTGTACCTATTGAGCTAATGCTTGTTGACCATTTGGTGGCTGCAGAGGCGGGTCTGCAGCACAGTTCAAATAGGGGAACTGCACCAACTGACACCAACTGACTCACTGGCAAAGGGTGTGGCTCCCCTATTTGAATTTTGAACTGTGCTGTAGCCCCTCCTCTGGATCCACCACTGCGGTTGACCTATTTACTGGCGGACATAACATTGTCAATCCATTAATCCACACCCCAGTTTAACTCCATGATGATATCGAATTTATCATGTCTATTATCTCCAGTTTATAACCAAATTTACCTCTAGTTAATAATTTAAGTTGAAACCTGCAACCTAAGGTTTGGAGCTTGATGTAATAGTTTCAGGAGCATTGCTGAAGTTCCCCTCGAGGTACCCATACGGACATGTAATGCAAAGTTTGAGTCATTTCAGTTTTAAAAGGAGCCATTCCTTAATTTGGTACTATTTTTTTAATGCTTGAGATTCATGTTATATCATGTCCATCTCCGGACCGCAAAGGACAGAATGTAGATTAGTGCTGCACCACTGCAGTAGCACGGCAGTCATGCTGTAACAATGTAGAGAGGCCAGTGAAGTGACTGATGCAGTGACTGAGTGGATCCTGGTGCACCGCACCCCGCAAACATATATGAAATCACAGGAGACGAACTGACAGCTCTGTCCTGCCTCAAGGGGAAATCGAGCTACCCAGTGGTGCAGGCTCGTAATGTCTAGTAAAGTTTTAAGCCTCAAGTTTCTATTTTGGTGCTGAACCTTATACTTAAAATTTAAAGGGAATGTAGTATAAGTTTCAGCACCAAAATAAAAACTTGTTATTTATTACATTACAGATATTTGTGGACCTCGATCAATATAATTTGAAGTATCCAGACACCATCAAAAATGACTTGCCTACCTCTGTTATATAGCATAGTTTAAGTATGATCAAGCTAAAGATGTACAGTGGGGATCGAAAGTTTGGGCACCCCAGGCAAAAATTCATTTTAATGTGCAAAAAGAAGCCATGGAAAAATCTCCAAAAGGCATCACGTTACAGATTAGACATTCTTATAACATGTCAAAATAAGGTTGATTTTATTTTCATCATTTACACTTTCAAACTACACAACACTTTTGTTGGTAAGCTGCTCAATCAGAGGTGTGTCATTCAGGTGCCAAAAGGGAGGGGTAAATCTGGTTAGGAAAAAAAAAACAGTTTGTATCCCAATTGCACACTGAATGAGAAAATAACTACATATTAATCAGATAATACAGAGATCTTGGTTGCATATATCATATGGTAGGGCTGGTCTGCTCCATGTTAGCACACCCTAACACTTTATTAACTCTTATTTTTCCTATCACATTGTATATATTTTGTATTTTAATCCCACCTTCACTTCCCTACATAGCACTTATGTGCTTCTTATTAACCCTTACTAATTTTCATTTGTGTGCTGCCCTGGAGTACTCAGCCTGTGTCGGCATGTTGGGGGCCCACACCCCAGACCCATACCCAGTATTAGGGACCCCCAGTGACAGAGAGGCCTTGACGTACGGCCTGGGGGCTTAGCCCTATATCTGCAGATATATGCAACCAAGATCTCTGTATTATCTGATTAATATGTAGTTATTTTCTCATTCAGTGTGCAATTGGGATACAAACTGTTTTTTTTTCCTAACACTTTCAAACTAACAGAAAACAAAAAATGGCGTCTGCAAAAGTTTGGGCACCCTGCAGAGTTAATACCTTGTACTGCCCCCTTTGGCAAGTATCACAGCTTGTAAATGCTTTTTTGTAGCCAGCCAAGAGTCTTTCAACTCTTGTTGGAGTTATCTTCGCCCATTCTTCCTTACAATAGTCTTCCAGTTCTTTGAGATTCCTGGGCTGTCTGTGATGCACTGCTCTTTTCACGTCTATCCATAGATTTCCAATTATGTTGAGGTCAGGAGATTGTGAAGGCCATAGTTTACACCTCTTGATGTAATCCACCGAGGATTTTGAGGTGTGTTTAGGATCATTATCCATTTTTAGAAGCCAACCCCTCTTTAACTTCAGCTTTTTCACAGATGGCATCAGGTTAGCGTCCCAAATTTGCTGGAATCTTATTGAATCTTATTGAATCCATTTTTCCTTCTACCTTTTCATTAAATTCTGTCTCCTTCTCCAAACGTACCTTTGCTCATTCCTGCCAAAAAGTTCTATTCTAACCTCATCGGTCCACAGAACCAGATTCCACAGAAACCAGATTCCAAAATGCATCAGGCTTGTCTATATGTTCATTTGCAAACTTCAAACGCTGATTTTTGTGGTGAGGACGTAAAAGAGGTTTTCTTCTGATGACTCTTCCATGAAGACCATATTTGTACAAGTATCTCTTTATAGTGGAATAGTGTTCCACAGCTCCAGTGTCTGCCAGCTCTTTACTGGAGGGATCGTGCAGTCAAACGTGGATTTTGACTTGCTTTTCTCACAATCCTGCGAGCTGTTCTGTCTGATATATTTCCACTGTTCCTGATGACTGCCATTTCTTAATTACATTCCGAACAGAGGATATGGGCATCTGATAATGCTTTGCTATCTTCTTATAGCCTTCTCCTGCTTTGTGAGTGTCAACTATTCTCAGTTTCAGTGTTCTACACAACTGCTTAGAGGAACCCATGGTGCTGATTGTTGGGGCAAGGTCAGATGAGTCTGGGCTTTTAAAACCTTTGAGATTGACCTCACCTGGTCTTTCCAGACGACGATTGAGAACAAGCCATGACACTGCCAGGTCTCAGCTGTCCAAAGGGGGTGGTACATGCTATAAACTCTGTAGGGTGCCCAAACTTTTGCAGACGTTATTTTTTGTTTTCTGTTATTTTGAAGTGTAAATGATGGAAATAAAATCAAACTTTTTTTGACATGTTATAAGAATGTCTAATCTGTAATTTGATTCCTTTTGGAGATTTTTCCATCTTTCCTTGGCTTCTTTTTGCACATTAAAATAATTTTTTGCCTGGGATGCCCAAACTTTCGCTCCAACTGTATATGCTTCACAAATGCTAATTTTCACAAATTTTTCCATGCGTGTTTTGCCCTGGCGCCTCATTTTACAGCTTACTGCAATGTGGCAGTCGGAGGAAGTGTTCACACGTAGACCAATTAGAGTAAGGGCATGTTTACGCACATACTGACCTGCTGCTGGATGCTGATTGGATGCTGTAGTTAAGCTTTATGAAGCCTGTCTTTTTTTTTATTTTTTATCGTTAGTTCAATGTTCTGTTCGACATAGTATATTTCCTGTATGGTTCAGCCACGAATATATAATGACTGTGATATACTGTATATCTGCTATACCCAGCAAAGCGTTATGGTGAATTTACCTAAGCACAACAGAATTTCCATCCTATAAATATTCTACCGATAGACTAGACCGGCTCCGAAGATTCTCAGGCACAGGGAGGTTGAATAGAAAGAGGTGCATCAGCTAGAAACTGCATCTGGCTTCATATCTGATGAGATGTATAGAAGAGGGCAGAATTCGGGTCTGACATGCTGTACCTGCCCTGTGACAGTTCTATCTGTGCTGCGGGCTGGTGATTAGGATCATTGCATGGCTATTTCGAGAGCAATTTTACTTTGTTCAAGATCCAACTGTAAATGAGAATATTTCATATCTGCTTGGCAGACATGAATTTCCCAGTTCCTCCGCTGTTCTCCTTATCACAAATAACCAGGCTGGTATCATGATTTGGAACAGCGGTTGTCTAGGTTTAAAAGTACACTACATTCTCACATTACGTGTTAAATTGCTAATCCCCGTGTAGAGCGTCGCAGACGGTCTGTGTATTTGTGGAAACTAACTTCGCCTTTTGTGGTTTTTTGGTAATTATCACAGGAATACAAATGGTATCAGTTTAATAGAAAATAAACCGTTCACACAAAAAATAGCTGTTTGCAGCAGAGACTAGAGAAAAACAGAGTAATAAAAAATTTTGTTATAGACATTAAATTATTGATGTTTGGCAAGAATAATTATAGTGTGCCCTGATTTTAACGTGTTTTCTTATTTGATTTTTTTACGAGTACATACATTACTATTGTGCTGTTTACAAATTCCTGGAATTTTTTTGATCTGCGCATGCGCATTGTTCCCAACGCACATGTGCAGGCCTCAGCTGTGAGCACCTTCGGCTAAGTTTCTCATCGCAGAGGCGCTTGCAGCCTGAGTGACAGGCAGAAAGCGTTCTTGGGTGGGCCCCCAACGTCTCATGGGCATGCCCTCAAAAACGCTGGCCAGACCCCAGTGAATGCAGGCTTTCCCCTGTCTGCCTGGGGTGTTTTTTTTTTTTTTTTTTTTTAAATGAGGAATTCCAGGAATCCTGGGATTAAACATTTTTAAATCCCAATTCCCGTGATTGAAAAACTGTCCCAGGATTATCATCCCTACTCCAAATAGATTTATCCTAGCGAGCAGGTCTGAATTACCCCTTTTTACTCCAGGGGTGGGCAATACACAGATTATTGCCTACCCTGGATTTCTCAGTGTGGAGACATAAAGCGTTATTCCACTGCATATTGCTTTAGTCCATTTATTGGTGTCCCAACCCTTTTTTTAATGAAAATTTATTTTGACATCTTTAAAATATCAGCATCTAAGATAGGGGTAAGCAATGACTGCATGGGGGGCACTCGATGGCCAAACACCTTTTAATTAAATTGTACTGGTATTTTCTGCAAGAAATTACAGATTTGCATAAGATTTAAAAGCAGGAATATAGGTAAGCAGGGCAGACAAGTAGAAACCGATAGGGGCTTAAGGTAGACAACAAAGACGTTGTTACAGCATTTTCAGGATACATGTGCATTTTGGAAAGAATAAAAAAAAAAAGGCAAGCAACTAAAAAATTAATCTGATGATTAAGCAGAAGCACCGATTGGCAGATTCCTACGAATTGGTTGGTGCATAGCCCATGTGAGCAAGGAGGCTAGTCTGCACATTGATTACAAACCAAGGAAGGTTTTATGGAAGATAATAGGATACATGTGATAGAAGAGAAACAGCAGTCAATATGATAAAGTATCAGTCTCTTCTGGTCTAAGTATTGTACAGCCATACAGCGCTGTGATGCTCCAGTAACAAAGTGATGGGAGTGGTCATATGCAGACACTTTTATAGGGCCAAGTGAACAACATGCAGTCTAACCAACCTGACCTTTAAGTCTTATTCCCTCCTGATGTTATTTAAGCTGAGGAGTCATGCAAGCAAAATAACACACCTTTAACCATTTAACTACATGTCAACAGTGCATACTGTCATTCAGACAATGGGAATACGGTATGTCAATGCTTTAACTACAAATTCAAACAGCTATCATCACTCATAGAAATACCTGTGCTGTGGCCAACAACTCCACTTTTCTCTTTTTCATACACCAGCTGTTTATCAGTGCAATTCCCTGAATATGGATATTAAACATGCTTAAAAATCACAATTTCTGATCCCAGCGTGGATGAAGGAATTAGGACTTTTTCAAAATGCTAAATATCCCCGGTGCCCGACGATCAACTCATCCGATCGGTGTAACGAGGGTCGTGGAGTTGCCAGTTTTCAAACACAACCTGTAACGTGACAGGAACTGATTTAGTGGTACTTTTTCGGTACTTATGTATTATCTGGGCTCCCATGTTAAATGCACCCCATTTTTTCATACCCCTACTATCCAACTACGCATGGAGTTGATTTTATATAGTGTGGCGAGCGCAGCGAGCCACCGTGCCCGAAGCGTGGCGAGCGGACGCGGTCTCATAAGAAAAACGGGAGCCCAGATATTACATAAGTACCACTTTTTCTATTGCTAATGTTTAGTACATCCCCCCTTTATGATAACTTCAATCATCTGAATTGGAGATCCAGGACAAATTTTTCCTCATAGCTATGTACATAATGTCACCAACATTAAAGAGGATGTGTTGACAAAGAAGAGGGAGACACAGGGAGAATATTACGTTAATTTGTACACATTTGGACCCTGTTCTTCTTTTTGTCTTACTATCTCTTTATGTCTTTCATCCTTGTATCCATGGCATCTCATTAATAAAATTTATAAAAAAAATAAATAAAAAAAAATAATGTCTTCTACATAATATAAGTAGTGTGGCACATGTAACATTAGATGGGCTATGTCTACACACAGCTATGTTACTGGGCCAGAAATGTTAGGTCCATTCTAATAACTAGCATTTTATTGCAAAAAATGTCTGCCAACTTATTTTTTTAAAGCTTTAACTAAATAAATCAAGGGATTAAATAGAGTCTTGGTATTGAAATCAAGATGCTGTCATGCTGCCTAGGTTGTTATTTTTGCCATATTTTCAAGATGTGTGAGGTTAATAGATTGAAACCTTGATTTTCTCAAATGATCTGTCTGGTTTTTAAAAAAAGTTGGAGTAAATACCTCTCATTTGCATGTTTTAAATCCCCTCTTTCACCAATAACACACCTCCATGTACCTTTCCACATCATTTACCCCATGACTGCAGTTTGTACAGGAATTCACATGAAAAAATTTTGTATGGGCCAAATTACTCTATTATTTAAAACCCTGCAATTCCAGGATTATTTATTAGGAGAGGTGCACAAAAGGCTCTGCATTGTGTCCTGACTATTTTATCTAAGTTTTAAAAAAAAAAGTATCTACCCTCTTTACCTGCTCTGTGAATTTTAATTTGTCAATGTTACTCAGGGGCAGATGTATGAAGCGGTGATGAGACAGGAGAAGTGAGCCAGAGGAGAAGTGGCCCATGGCAGGTGTGGATCATATTGTCTTCAGCAACTAGGTCGACAAGCATTGGGTCGACATGGACACAGGTTAAAGTGCACCGCAGATTAAAGTGCACCTCGTTAAAGTGCACCAGGTTAAAGTGCTATTGACTGTCTACCTAGACCCATGTCGACCTTGACCCATGTCGACCTTGACCTATGTCGACCTTGACCCATGTCGACCTTGCTGCCTGTCGACCTAGTGGTGTCGACCCAATGCTTGTTGACCTAGTTGCTGTAGACAATATGACCAAATCCCCCCCAACCAATCAGCACTGAAGTAACATCTATAATTTGCATAGTATAAAATAATACAGAGCAGCTAATTGGATGCCTTGGACAACTTCTCCCCTGGCTCCAGGGCCTGATTAACCAATAGGATGATTAGGTTGCAGCCTGGGGTGCTAGGTCTGGGGGGGCGTAACTCCAGAAAAATAGATTACACTAGGATGGGAGCGCTTGATGGTGCCGCTGGAGTTGCGGCCGAGATTGGCCTTGGTCTCCCATTTTAAAGCTGCAGTTAAATTCTTAAGAACATTTTGACCTAAATAAAACCTGCCTTCAATACCCATTGTTTTCTGATTACCAATACCACAGCATTTTAGATGTGCTAAATCGATTCCTTTGACCCTCTGTGGGTGTCTCTTGTGTTCTCCTGCCTGTCTGCCATTTGTGTGTCTGGGCACTGCCATCTTGGTCCCGGTCAGCTGACCGTGGACAGACCAGTTGGACTGATCTTCTAGCAGGGCCGAAACTAGGGTTTCTGGTGCTCAGGGCAGAGATTAATTTAGTGCCCCCCCCCCCAAAAAAAAAAATTATATATGACTCTCTGAAGGTAAATTATTAACCAGTTGCTGACTGGGTGACTCAGTCAGCAGTGGGTTAATAATAATTTACCTTCAGAGAGTCAGTGACTGATGGATAAATATATATTTCATTTCAGAATACAGTCGCTAGCTGACTAACCCGGACCCCCACTTTCTCCCCAATAATGTACTGACATGTGCAGCTGTAACTTAAGTTGTTAACTTTCACTAAAAGGCACTCACTGACTGTCACTCACTCTGCTGGCTCAGGCCAGGGGCTGCCGCTGCTCCTCCAGACAGTCCTCTGCGCCGTCCTCCTCAAATGCGGTGATGGCTGGGGCGGTGATGGGAAGGCCTGATGGCGTGCTGGCACCGGCTGTAGTGCTGCCTAGTCCTGCCAGCAGTCACAGGCCAGGGGCTGCAACTGCTCCTCTTGACAGTCCTCTGCGCCGTCCTCGTCAAATGCGGTGATGGGGAGGCCTGATGTCGCGCTGGCAGCGGCTGTGTAGTGCTGCCAGCCTCGTCCTGCGCAATGCCTTCACGCACGCGGGAAAGAACAGAACTTCCCGTGCGCTGACTTTCCGGTGCCGACTCGATCTTCCCCCTCCTATGATGTACGTGTGGGCGTCACTTGCGTCATGACATCACCCGCATGGCGTCACAAGGAGGAGGAACCCGGCGGAGATGTAAAAAAATAAGTGACCCGGCACTGCGGTCAGTGACACACACTGTGACACAGTGACAGTATTGCGCCCCTCCCCCTCCAGCGCCCGGTGCGCGTGACCCCCCAGCCCCCCCCCTAGTTACGGCCCTGCTTCTAGTCCAGCTGACCTTGCCCACCAATGGCTGTGGAGCAAGAAGGTAAAATGGCATCTTCTGACGATCAGAAAGTGCCAGAGCAACATTTGTCTTCAGGCATTCTGTGGCTCCAGTTACTAGGTCCTCCTGCGTATCTGTATATCTTGCCAGAACATTGTTCTAGCTACTACTGCTGATTTCAATAAGCTATTCCAGTTTTGCCCGTATATTGTGCTAAGCCATTCTGGTCTAGCTTGGATCCATTATACCAAGTGATTCATAGTGCCAAGCCATTCCTTTCACACTCGCTGAGGTGTTTGCTCCATAGTGGGTGGAATGGTGGCCAGCAGGGGGCTGGAGCAGGGGAAGGCCCAGCATGTTATGGGTGTGGACATAATAGCGCTGTGTGTTCCCCTGCACTCACAGTCGTGTTGATGCCTGCTTGGGGTGAGCGGCTGATGGCACATGATGTCATCGCCCACCCCGAATTCAGCCATCTCAGGCCAAGATAAAAGTCAGTCTATGTGGCCGCATACGAGGGGATATGTAATCTCACCGATCTACTCGCACGCTAGTGGGGGGCGGTCGGGTGGCGTTCACCTGTTTGCTATGCCTAGAACATACGCCTAGTTTAGTGAACAGGACTGAATCAGGCCCAGAGAGTACACTCAGTCATTTCCCTTGTACTGTTTCCAGATGCATACTGTACATTAGATTTTCTGTTACGGGATGAAATACTTTACCTTGTAATGGGGCCATTCCTGGGTTAGTGCTGGGGGAGGCTGGTGGCACATAGAGGTTTTTATGATGGCAATAAAAATAGATTTTTCAGATCAATAGAGGTGCTGGAAATGGAGCATTCACCACATGATTTCTCTTTTACTGCATTCAGGCCATGGTTGCCTACCTGACCCTCTCCATGAGGGAGAAAATGCTCTGTTCCTGGACTTCCCTGGTAATGTAGGATTACCATCCTTCCTTATCTATTACCTAGCTCCCCACAGGTGATGGCAATCCTACATTACCAGGGAAGTCCAGGAACAGAGCATTTTCTCCCTGAAGGAGAGGGTCAGGTAGGCAAGCATGATTCAGGCACACAAATAGCAATGTACAGAAAAACATGCAAATATACATATGTAACCAGGGCTGAATTAATCTACTCATCTTCTGCTTCCCCTGAGTACTCCCTTGTGGCTCACGTGGCAGCATGTATACAGTGTTGGTTGTGGTTCATAGATCTACAGGGGTATATTTACTAAGAATACGAAAATTTGTATGTCGCAATCGTAAGTCATTTACAAATTCGTTTTTTTCCATTTTAAATACAAATTTGTATTGGCAGCCTGCACAGATCAGTCAGATCCGTGCAGGCTGTAGAGGCATAACCAGCCCCAGGGTCAAAGAGCCGGTCCTGGTTTTAAAAAATCAGGAAACCATTCAAATAGGGGTCCCCTTATTTTTTTAATCCAGCACCAGGCCCAAGGACCGGTCCTGGTTAAATACGGGGTACAAAATGAGTAGGGGTCTCCCGTATTTTAAAAACCAGCACCGGGCCCAACCAGCCAGCAGGGTAATGCCACAGCCCGGGGGAGACTTTTTATACAAGTCCCCCCGGCCAAAGCATTTACCCCCTGACCGGTCAGCCTGGGCAGGTGTCCTGGGGGAACGGGGACCCCCCAATGGAGCAACCCTCCCCAGAATTTACCTACCCAGGCTGAAGCCCCCTGGAGTGGTGGCCACCTGGCTAATTAATGTGTAAAAGATAGATAAAAAACCATTGGGTTTTGCTGTGGAACTATGAGTCCCAGCAAGCCTGGACCACATACTGGGACTTGGAGAACCACAAGTCTCAGCATGCGGCCCATTAATGGGCTTGCTGGGACTCTAAGTTCCACAGCAGAACCAATAATTAAATAAAAACACAAACACACCTGAAAAATAAAACTTTATTACATTCAGAGCCCTTTCATACTGATACTTACCTATCTTGACCCCGTAGATAGATCTCCGTCCATCCGTCCAGTGGTCCTGAAGAAATCCTTTGGGTACCTGTGGAAGCAATCTATACTCACCAGGTCCTCCGGCGTAGATTGTGTCCTCTTCGTTCCAAAGTAGCATCCAGGTACTTGGCAAAACAAAAATTACCAAAACACTGTGCCAGCACGAACTGACAGGAGGAGGCGCAGGTTGTGTTTACTACTCCTCCCCCCCCCCCCCCCGAATAGTGCTATTGGCTGCCTAGCGACTCCTGATTGGCCACTAGGTGCCGCTAGGCAGCCAATAGCGCTATTCAACATATATTTCAAAGTAACATTCCTTTTTTTTTCTCAACCCTATTAGTTCCAACGTTGCTGTGAGAGAAGTGCATAATATCCACTGAAAATGCCAGCGTTTCCCTCAGCAACTGCTATTATGGGTGTGCAATTCAATTAATTAAAACGTCAAGTAATTGACTTCAGATCATTTGCAGGCAATAACTAGCAGTTCATATTCCTCGTCTATGGCCTTGGCATTTTTAACCGATATTGTGCACATCTCCCACAGCAACGTTGTCACTCAAAGGGTTAATATAGTGTTCAGCTTGAGGTATTAATAGTGTATTTTCATGAGTTCAGAATGGTTTTTTTCTTCTTTGGTTTATACCTCGGATGGAACATTTTGTTATCAGTGTGCTGGCTCAAATCTATTTAAGTTCATTGAGCCAGTTGTGTATTTGTGCCGGGCCCCCCTTCTTCCCTGCATATTGCAGGACAAGTGTCTGCACAGCATCTCCGTGATCACTTACAGCCAGTAAGTATGGCCCCCGGGCAACACCCTCAACCCTGTATGTGACATTTTTTGCAGGCATGCCAGGGGTAGTAAATCACTGTTTTACACAGTGTGGTCACATCTATCTATCTATCTATCTATCTATCTATCTATCTATCATCCAATATATTGGTACTGTAGGTTAATTGACTTCCAACAAAGTTAACCCCAGAGTGAATGTGTGCGTGTACATGTGGTAGGGAATATAGATTGTAAGCTCCACTGGGGCAGGGACTGATGTGAATGTTCAAATATTCTCTGTAAAGCGCTGCGGAATATGTGTGCGCTATATATATATAATATATATATATATATACAGGGCTATTTTTCTGCAGGCTCCAGCAGGAACTGTGGCCCTTATTCTAGTTCACTCTTTCTGACAAAATATTTCTTAGATGGACAAAACCATGTGCACTGCAGGTGAGGCAGGTGTCACTTGTGCAGAGATCATTAGATTTGGGTGGGGTTTTACACCTGCCTCACCTGCAGTGCACATGGTTTTGTCCATCTAAGAAATATTGTGTCAGAAAGAGTGAACTAGAATAAGGGCCACAGTTCCTGCTGGAGCCTGCAGAAAAATAGCTATATATATATATATATATATATATATATATATATATATATATATATACAAGAATAGTTTCTCTAAGACAGAGACACAGGCACTCGCCACTTTATCCAAAAACAGTCTGATTTTGGTAAAAAATAAATAACGTTTATTTTTCAAATAAGTCAGCAGGTCAGAAGGTTAACACATCACCACACTCCGACGTTTCGGTCCGTGACAATGGACCTTTATCAAGGAGCCTAATAAAGTACAGAAAACACTGTAAACAGCAGACAGAGCCTATACATGTTTAAGTACTTCACAGTGATGCAGACATAAAGTATAGGTAAACTTACGTTTAAGGTGAGTCAAAAGGAAAGCAACATAGCCATATGTGTGCTACATGCAAACCAGCATGGAGCAGTAGGTGGTAATACACTGAGTGATGCTGACCTGGTTTAAATAGGGAGTGAATCAGCGCTGGTTCCCGCCAGTACCTCCGGTGACGTCACATCCTGTGTGACGTGACCAGGAAGGGAATGTCTGGCTTGGAGCGCATTTGGAGCGCACATCAGTGCCGGATGCCCGGTCAGCGGATGTGATGATGTCGCTGTATGGAACGCACCACTATGTGTGCGGTCCAAGGGTTGGAGAGGGATGAGCTAGCGCAAAAGATGCGCTTGGTGCATCGCGGGTGCTAGGTCGGGTGCCGGGAGCCCAGTAGTGGGAAGTGACGTCGGTGCCTATATGGAACGCAACACAGGTGTGTGTGCGTACCATGGGAGCGGCGCGCTCATGACGTCAGCGCCTGAGTGGAACGCAATGCGGGGATGCTTGCGTTCCATGGATATGGCGCGGACATATGTACATGGCTGGGTGCCTGTGTAGTAACAGCGTTGGCAAAATCAACAGGTAGTAAGCCAGGTGAGGGGAGAGAAATCACCCAGCATCACCTAGTTACACCTGTAAATAGGTATTAATCCGGTGGGGTAAGCCAGGTGCAGCATAATGTTAATGTACAATAAAACTAAGTGGTCACCTCTTACCAGCACCAGTGTTAATCCGGTGGGTTAAACCAGGTTCAACATAATGTTCAATAAGACTAATGTTCAATCAAGCTAAGTGGTCACCTCCTACCAACACCAGTGCGCACATAATATTTACACACCGGCAGATAGGTGTAGGAAGAATAAACCAACATGCAGTCAATTAAAGTATAGAAACCTCGCCACGGTGAAAATGAATCACCCTGTGTGAGGTTTAAGGAGTGATGTGATACGACACCCTCTGATGCCGGGGGAGAGGTACAGAGCAGGGGAAAGAAAGGCATAGATATGGTGACAATAGAATAAACAATTGCTTTATTTCAGAAAGATGTTAAGAGGGTTGTTTTCGTTTAGGCCCTTCGGGGCCAGTGTCCCCAATTCATAGATCCAACGGCTCTCTTTCTTTTTAAGTAGAAGCCCGCGGTCTCCACCTCGCGGAGGAGGGGGGACCCAATCAATCAGCCGACAGCGTAGGCTGGCCACTTGATGTCCTGCTGAGAGAAAGTGTCTCGGGATTGGTAGATCTGTTTTACCAGTGTCCAATGCTGACCGGATCGAGTTCCTGTGGTTAGCCATACGTTCCCTGAATTTTCGTGTGGTCATACCAGTGTATGCCAACCCACAGGGACAGGTGAGAAGATAGATCACGTGATCAAGGAGACAGTGTAATCGGAATCTTATTTTGATGGCTTTTCCAGAATGCGGATGAGGGAAGGATGGACCGGTCAGCATCCCATTGCAGGTGGTGCAACCGGTGCATTTGTAGCACCCAGGGCGCTGGGAGAAGAGCCAGGTTGCGTTCTGTTCGGGTTCAGGCTGAATCGTGGGGCGCATGAGGAGCTGCTTTAGGTTCGGACCTTTACGGTATGCCATCATTGGGTGTGAGTGGCGTTGAAGCTTGAGGTGGGGATCAGAGGAAATCATTGGCCAGTTCCTCTGTAGGCTTTTGTTGATCGTGGAGGAGGCATGGTTAAATGTATTTACAAACGTCATGCGGGGATTTTGTGTGAGCTGTCTTGCTTCTCTTTTGTTTTGTTGTGCCATTTTGGTCTTAGCTTTTCTTAGGCATCTGCGTAGGACTTCATTGGTGTAGCCTCGGTCTTTGAAGCGTTCAGTCATTGAGTTCAGTTGTTCTTCCATGATGTCTGCGTTGCTGTTATTTCGTATCACCCGCATATATTGTGATACTGGTAGATTTTCCTTAAGTGCTGGAGGGTGCTGACTGCTTGTAGTCAAGAGAGTATTCCTGTCAGTGCTCTTCCGATACAGGCTGGTTTGTAGGTGGTTGCTGACAATGGACACAGAGATATCCAAGAAACTGATGGATGTGGAATTGATGGAGTAAGTGAAGCGGATCGGATGGTTCATTGCATTGAGAGTAGAGATCATCTCAAGTAGTTCAGTCTCGGAGCCTTGCCACAACAGGAATATGTCGTCAATATAACGTTTGAATATTGAGATCTTGTCCCCGAATCTTGGTAGGATGAATTGGTCCTCATACTCTTGCATAAAGAGGCAGGCGTAGGATGGTGCCAAATTGGACCCCATCGCAGTTCCAGCAATTTGAATGTAGTATTTTTGATGATACATAAAGTGGTTGCATCGGAGGATTAAAGCGGCGAGATCAACAAGGAAGTCTGTAGGAGGATGGAGATCAGCCCGAGTATCTAATTTTTTCTTTAGGATTCTGAGGCCGTCGTCGTGCGGTATGACGGTGTACAATGAACTCACGTCCATTGTTGCCAGCAGGGGTTGATCATTCAAGTTTACACTCTGTAGTTGTGTAATGAAGTCACTGGAGTCACGTACATACGTGTGCCACGAGGTCACCAGCGGTTGTAGAAAGCAGTCAACAAAAATGGCCAAGGGTTGAAGCAGGGAGTTGCGTGCAGAGATGATCGGCCTGCCCGGGGGGTTGGTGTCAGACTTGTGGATTTTTGGCAATGTATATATGATGGGGCAGACAGGAAAGGTTACTGTGAGGAAGCTGTGGTTTTCTTTGGAGATCCAGTGGTGTGCCAGAGCGAGATCCAGTAATGCATCAACACGGCGCTTGAATCCTGGGATGGGATTTTGGGAGACTTGGTTATATGTTTGGGTGTCTGAGAGCTGGCGAAGGACCTCAGCGTTGTATTGTGTCCAATTCTGGATGACGACAGCTCCTCCCTTGTCTGCCGGCCGAATGACTATCTCTTTGTTGCGTTTGAGGGTAGTTAACGCTGTATGTTCGGTGGCTGTTAGATTTCGGTAAGCTGGTTTCTGTTGAGTGTTCTGGATGTCAATTTCAATCATTCTGGTAAAGGTCCTGATTGAGGGGTTGGATGAGACCGGGTCAAAAGCTGAGGGTGGTTTGAGTTTTGTAGTAGATGTGGCTGCGGTCGCCGTGATGCTGTTGCAGAAATGTTCCTGAAGCCTCAGTTTCCTCCCAAATTTGTAGAGGTCTACAGATGCTTCGAATGGATCAAAGTTACATGTCGGGACAAACGACAGGCCCTTGGATAGTAAGGAGATCATAGGGGGAGTTAAGGTAAGGTCAGAGAGGTTGAAGATCAGATCTTCGCCTGTCTGCGCACCCTTTTGCCCAGAATTTCCTCGGCGGGGATGTGGCCTCTGCCTCTTCCTTTTCCTTGTCGGTTGTTCCTGCCTCTGGGCGCAGTAGGGCCAGACTCTAAAAAATCCGACTGCGTGCCAGATTGTTCGGTATCTGAGGCGGACGTGGATGAACCTGTGTTGAAACGATAGGGGTTCCTCTGTCCCTGTCGCCTTCCTCTGTATGGTCCCTGCGGGCGGCGTGTTCCTTGGTCGCCGGACAGCCAGCGATATACGTTGTGGTTCTGATAGTCAGTGGTGACTGTTGCTAATTTATTTCGTTTAAATGATATAAGGTCACGTTTATATTCCTCGATTTGGACCCTGAGTTTTTCTATCAGGTTGCAACTTTTGTCGCTTTTTATTGCTGCCAAATGAGCAATGCCAAACGTATCGATGTCAGTTTTGACCTTTTTTAGCTCAGATCCAACCTCCTCAACAACTAGGAGCATCAAGTCGAGGGAGCACTTGTTGAGTACCCCGCACCATCGGCTGCAAAAGGTGGGATTATTGCGGCCGATGGTTGGGACGTTGGCAACTCGGAATCCACGTGGGACGTCACCGGAGGTACTGGCGGGAACCAGCGCTGATTCACTCCCTATTTAAACCAGGTCAGCATCACTCAGTGTATTACCACCTACTGCTCCATGCTGGTTTGCATGTAGCACACATATGGCTATGTTGCTTTCCTTTTGACTCACCTTAAACGTAAGTTTACCTATACTTTATGTCTGCATCACTGTGAAGTACTTAAACATGTATAGGCTCTGTCTGCTGTTTACAGTGTTTTCTGTACTTTATTAGGCTCCTTGATAAAGGTCCATTGTCACGGACCGAAACGTCGGAGTGTGGTGATGTGTTAACCTTCTGACCTGCTGACTTATTTGAAAAATAAACGTTATTTATTTTTTACCAAAATCAGACTGTTTTTGGATAAAGTGGCGAGTGCCTGTGTCTCTGTCTTAGAGAAACTATTCTTGTATCAATTGGAGTTCGGAGTACACTCTGCACCCCTTCACAGGACACCCCACCGCTGGCGTATTTCTTCCACAGTGAGAGTGCGGTCTACACCCTAACATTATATATATATATATATATATATATATATATATATTAGGTGATTCATCGCGCCCTACGGGCGCTCTTCACACCGTCGTAAGGGGCTGCGCCCCCTTAATTTTTGAACATTTGTATATGAAAAAGATGGTTAGAATTGTATGAAAGATGGCCTGTATTGCAACTTGAGTTATAGGTGAAATGTGTTACATGGAGAGCATATGATGTGGAAGGGGGTGTGCATTGTTTTGTTTAATTAAAAAGCGGTTACAGAGTAAGATGTACATTGATAGTGTGGATGGTACAGTGACATTTGTGGGTGTGGGGGGGGGCTGTGTGTGCGTGTTGTTTATGTGTGTGTGTGTGCAATAGTATAGTAGGGTGTTTCTGAGTCAGCGGCTCCCCACTGGCGGAGGTCACGACACAGGAAAACAGGAGGCTGGGTAGTGATAGGGGTGTGTGGGCATAAGGGGGACTAAAGAGGAGGGTGGGAGATACTGTGCAGCTTCTGCCAGTGGGTGAGGGTCCAGCGTGGCAGTACAGGAGTACAGGATGGTGGCCCTTAGTCAGTGTATCCTCCTACTGGGTGGGAGTTCGGGTGCATGAGAGCAGGAGGCTGGGCTATGAGGCATGATAGGGGCATGTGGGCAAAACAGCGTCAGCGACTCCCCAGTGGTGGAAGTTACGGTTCAGGAGAGCAGGAAGCTGGGTAGTGATAGGGGTGTGTGAGTATACGGGGGACTAAAGAGGGGCTTAGGGGTGCTGCCGTGGGTGGATGCCGTGAATTGCGGAGGGTGGGGGGGGCCGTGGGGGGGGGGGGGGGTACCGCGAATTGTGGGAGGGGGGGGCCCGGGGGGTTGCAGTGAATCGCGGGAGGGTGGGTCGCGGGGGCGGGGGGTTGCCGCAATGACAGGAGGGGGGGTCAGGGGTGGGGAATCGCGGTAGGGGGGTCGTGGGGGGCACCGTGAACAGCGGGAGGGGAGGCCCGGGGGGTTGGCGCGAATCGTGGGAGGGGGGGTCGCGGGGTGCCGCAATCGCAGGAGGGGGGGGGGGTCACGGGGTGGGGCCGCGAATCGCGGGAGTGCCCGGGGGGTGCCGTGAATTGCGGGGGGTGTGCTGCAAATCGCGGGAGGGGGGTCGTGGGGGGTGCCGCGAATAGCCACAAGAAAAAATCAACACAGAAAGTTCAACACATGTAAATGTTGACATAAGTGTGGCACTTCATCGGTGTCCATGTCGACACATGAGAATGAATATGAAAACATAAAAAAAAAGCAAAATAAATCTTCAAAAACTCATGTCAACCTTTTTCATTGTCGACCATAGCCGTGCCAGTGTTTTGCATGTGCCATTTAATCCTGGGGTTGCCGTGAATCGCGTGCGGGGGTGGGGGGGAGGGAGGAGGTGGGGGGTGTCCGCGAATCACGGGAGGAGGGGTCGTGGGTGGATGCCGTGAATTGCGGGAGGGGGGGTCACGGGGGGGGGGTGTGGGTGCCGCGAATTGTGGGAGGGGGGGCGCGGGGGGGGGTTGCAGTGAATCGCGGGAGGGTGGGTCGCGGGGGCGGGGGGTTGCCGCAATGACAGGAGGGGGGGTCAGGGGTGGGGAATCGCGCTAGGGGGGGTCGTGGGGGGCACTGTGAACCGCGGGAGGGGGGGGCTGGGGGTTTGGCACGAATCTTGGGAGGGGGGGTCGCGGGGTGCCGCGAATCGCAGGAGGGGGGGTGTCACGGGGTGGGGCCGCGAATCGCGGGAGTGCCCGGGGGTGCCGTGAATTGCGGGGGGTGTGCTGCAAATCGCGGGAGGGGGGTCGTGGGGGTTGCCGCGAATTGCCACAAGAAAAAATCAACACAGAAAGGTCAACACATGTAAATGTTGACATAAGTGTGTCACTTCATTGGTGTCCATGTCGACACATGAGAATGAATATGAAAACATTGAAAAAGTGAAAAATAAATCTTGTCAACCTTTTTCATTGTCGACCATAGCCATGTCAGTGTTTTGCATGTGCCATTTAATCGTGGGGATGCCGTGAATGGGGGGGGGGGGAGGGAGGTGCATACCTCCCAACATGACCCTCTCGAGGAGGGACACATTGCTCTGTTTCTGGACTTTCTTCTTAATTTATGGATTACCATCACCTGTGCTTAAACACCTTTCTTATCAATTACCCTGTTTAAACCAGGTGATGACAATCATAAATTAAGATGGAAGTCCACAACCCAGCGTTACAGCTCCAGACACACTTTGAGTGACAGATGTAGCCAAATATATAAGAGATATGGTAATAATCTATCTAAGCTAATAGATATAACACTGTCAGCTGTGCAACCGCACTACGATTATATATATATCTTATATATTTAGCCAGATCTGTCACTCATCCCCTGTGTGTATAACGTTCCCGTCCAGCATTCTACACAAACCTGCCCCCCCCTAGGGAAAAGACCAGTGTGATACACACCACCACCCCCTTGACATCACCTCCCCCCGCCCAGCCAGGGCTACAGTACAAGCCCATCATTACTCCACAGCCACCAGCTTGTATCGACCTTCTGTCATTGTTGACCTAAGGTATGTCAATCATACTTGGGCATTGACCTAGTCACTGTCGACCAATAGTGGTCGACCTAGTGACTGTTGACCAAGACATTGTCGACCCAGGAACCAGATACTCTTTCAAATTGCTTTGTTAAATTATTTGTGCAACAGCCGCACACATTAATACGGAGTGAGTGGTCTGCGTTTATAAGCAACACTGTTGTTAAATAGTGTAGTGTGCATTTTTACTATGTAACTCGGGGGTAGATGTATGGAGCAGTGATAAGGGAGGAGAAGTGCTACAGTGCCTGGTACTTTATCACCAGCCAATCAGCTCCTGACTGTCCCTTTTTTAACCCAGCCTGTAATTTAGGAGCTGATTGATCGGTGCTAAAGTACCAGACACTTTATCACTTCTCCTCCCTTATCACTGCTTCATACATCTACCCTTCACTCTCTGATCTTACATCCTGCACTCATTGATATATACAGCTGCCGTCCATCTTAGCAGAGCGCTCTGCAGGCTCATGAGCATCTCAACAAGAGTTTCAGACTGTGGCAGGTCAGTGGAATGGAGTTATAGGCTAAGTCAATATAAAGCAATGAAGGCTGCAGGTGTACTTCAGGGTCTATTATCAAACCCGGACAACACTGGGTATTCCAGATAGTGTATGTGTGTGTATCCCTATAGAGTGTAAGCTTGCGAGCAGGGCCCTCCTACCTTTGGTTGGTTGTACCCAGTTTGTTTTATCACTGATGTTTCCAATTGTAAAGCGTCATGGCATATGCTGCGCCATATAAGAAACTGTAAATAAATAATAAATATATATATATTTATTTAAATGTACACACATAGGCAAACCACCGATAATCCGTCACCCTCAGGTCCAGCACTGTGGTGGCGGTCTATCTGTTTTGCTGAATATTATTATTGGTATACATAAGCGTGTCCGCCTTCCCACTGCTGGTCATCTTCCCCACACAGTACGTCTCCCGCTGCTCATCTCGGACTCCCCCCCCCCCCACCTGCCCCGCTGTCTCAGTAAACTCTCCCACTGCCCTCCCACAGTCCTCCCTGAGTAGGTTGCAATTTTTTTTATAGAAGTCAGCATCTTGAGACTTTGCAAGCTTCTGATAATGCATGTATGACTCATGAAATGGTCCCACGCTGTTCAGAGTGTCATTAGACTGTTCACTTTACTTGCCCCGTGCGGTAAGGTCTCATTGCCAATTGATGTGTTTTAGTTGTTTCACTATTTTTCTCCTACACTCTGCAAAGTTTTTCAAATCTTTTATCGTTGTCTGCGTTTTCTTATTATTCTTGTAGAAAATAAGAAAAGGAAATCGGTATGTGTCTTGTTCTTTTATAGATGACACACATTTCTTGAGAATGGTGTGCATGAACAAGGTTTTCTTAATTAGCTTTGAGCTCTTCCAACCGTAGGGCATTCTGCATAAAAGATTGACAATTTGAAGATTTGAGATCAGATATTTTGTGTATTACATGACTTTTCAGGAAATTGCACGTAGGCTATCTGTTTAATAAATCATTCCTTTTTTTTTTTTGCCCTCAGAGAGAAATTATTTGTAGAATGAACATAATGTACTTCTCTCTATGGCCCTTATTCTGATCGGTGCGGCCGGATCCGAATATGCGGCCAGCACCGTGCATCCTAAACCCCTCCTTCCATACGGATCGCCAACTCAGTCTGTACGCGGTAAGAAGCTGTCCGAACGGACCGCATGTGTATTTCTCATGAATACACCTCCTCCATCTCAGGGAACCTCCCCCATCATTCGATGGTCGCAGACCATCGAATGCAGGACCGAGTGGCCAGGCAGCTCCCGCAACCTCAGACCACACGGGCATTTCTCCGTGCAAAAGCAGGGATCTGGGCAGGCAGCTGACATCCGGCAATGTCATATGTCCGCCCCCTACACGTGCGTCACGGCCGCATTACCATACGTACGCCCAGCGTTTGCATGGGAACGCCTATGTAACACGCGGGGTGTAAACATATGGTAATGAGCCCAAACAGCCCTTCACACCCCTCTCCACTCCCTGTTCGTAGTGTACACATTTCATGCGGAATGTGGCCGTGCGTCCCGCACGCACATGCGCAGAGACGCCTCTGCACATGCGCAGACACAAAACATCGGCGGCACGAATGCACGCGGATATTACCGCACCAACCAGAATAAGGACCTATATGACACTATATTTGCCACTTTGCATTTCATCTGTGCGCCTGCCTCCCCCCCCCCCTGCACGCCAATTTCCCCGCACGCATGCGAATTGATGTTTAGCATAAACCACCAAATGATTTCTACAGGGCTCGCAGATCTCTGGTGTCTTAGATCTGCGGACGCCCAGTGCGGGAAGCCGGCGTGCAGTTGACATCCGTTGATGTCCGCTGCCCGCATCGGCATCAGGGGCGAATTTCCATGGTAACACCCTGCCTTTTTATGGGAATGCCCAGGAAACTCTGGGCATTCCCATGTGCACGATGACAAAAGCCCCCCCCCCCCCCGCATGCACTGCTAGGTGCGAATATGAATAAGCAATATGGTTTTAGAAAATATTTATTAATCAGAACTCAGATTTCTCTTGTAGAATTCTCAGCTTTCTGGGGAGTAAAACATAATAGATGCAGCAATATCGGGATTCTGCTTATATGTGGAATTCAATCCAACCAGAGGCGCCTTTCTATCAGGGGTTTCTGCACATATTGTACCAGTGTTTTATTGTATCATTCTGTTCCCAATCAATAAACAAAAAGGGGCTAATGTAAATAATTAAAGCAACACAAAAAAGCATTATAGTAAAAGAACATCATTTGTACAGTCCTAAGGAAGGTCTTTGTAATTCACAACCGATCCCAGAAGAGGGCAGTATAGTACATGTATTGTGGTGGTCTCACAATTTACACAGTTTTAGGGTTTTTTGTTTAATTTTAGACAATTGTTTGCAGGTAACAGTTGAGTAATAATCTTTACCCCTTCAGTGGTGTTTTTTTTTGGGGGGGGGGGGGGGCGCTCCCCACTGGGTGAGTTTTTTATGGGGAGCGCTCCCTTAAAAAAAACCCACCACTGCCTCCCTGGGTCCGCACAGTGCCGCTGAACTGTCAATCAGCGGCTGCCCGGACCTGCGCACCCGCACCCCGTCCCTGGCAGCTGGCTTGTCATAAGCCGGCGCCAGGGACTTCAATAGAAAACCTGGAGGGGAGGGGGGAGGACGGGGAAGGAGGAGGCGCGGCGGAGGGGAGGGAGCAATTCCCGGGTTTGCTACTGAAGGGGTTAAGGCCTAATTTATTTATTTATGTTCACTATCACCCGTCCCGATGGGAGGTGAAGGTTTTTTTTTTCTAAAATCCAGTAATTTTTATTGAATTTTTCATAACAAAACAGAAAAATAAAATAAAAATAACACAAAAACATTACAGTCATAGCAGCTATATAGACATTGGAATATGTAAGCATACATTAGGACAGTGGTTCTCAAACTCGGTCCTCAGGACCCCACACCGTTCACATTTTTCAGGTCACCTGACAGGTGCACTCACTACTGACTGACACATTTTAAAAGATCCACAGGTGAAGCTTATTATGTCACTTGATTCTATGAGGAGACCTGCAGAACACGCACTGCGTGGGGTCCTGAGGACTGACTTTGAGAACCTGTGCATTAGGAGTTCGATTATACATATCACAATCGGAATGTGCAAATGCTTATATCATATAGGACAGGGGTGGCCAACCTGTGGCTCTAGAGCCGCATGCGGCTCTCCCCCTGCTAAAGTGCGGCTCCTGCTCCCACTGCTGTCCGCCGCCCACCGTCTGTCCCCGTCGCCATCACCCGCTGCCGGTTCCTCGAATCCCTTCTCCTTCTAAGGGGAGGAGAGCGCGCATCGCTTATCTCTCCTACCCCTCACTGTGCATCCTTGTGACTGGGTCATCCGCCAATCAGAGCTTGCGGGCCGGCAGCCAATCAGGGGGGCATAGAAGTTTGTGGCACTGTGGGGGCATAGCAGTTTGTGGCACTGTGGGGGGCATAGCAGTTTGTGGCACTGTGGGGGGCATAGAAGTTTGTGGCACTGTGGGGGCATAGCAGTTGTGGCACTGTGGGGGCATAGCAGTTTGAGGCACTGTGGGGGCATAGCAGTTTGAGGCACTGTGGGGGCATAGCAGTTTGAGGCACTGTGGGGGCATAGCAGTTTGAGGCACTGTGGGGGCATACCAGCTTTTTGGCACTGTGGGGGCATACCAGCTTTTTGGCACTGTGGGGGCATAGCAGTTTGTGGCACCGTGGGGGCATATGTACAGTATATATGGCACTGCACTATTGGTGGCATATGTGTATCACACCCACCCAAGGGGTCCAAATAGACCATGCCCCTTTTTTGGCACGCGTGTCGAAGGCGCGCGCATGTTGAGGGCTCTTTAGCTTGACTACAGATATTTTTCGGCTCTTTGACTCTGACCGGTTGGCCACCCCTGATATAGGACCTCAAACTGGAATACTTATTATGATAGGAAAATAAGCAAATACAATAATATAGCATTTTCAAGTTAAAATAAAAATAAAATAAAACAAAGGAATAAAAAATATTTAGTAGCCTTTTCGTAGAGGCGTGTAAAGCCTGTAGGATTAAGTGCACAGAGCCAGCCATGGTTCCGAAAGAAGGCAAATGAATGACCCACTGTACGGAAATTGGCACATCGCGGAGATCAAACGTGAACTACATAATACATTGGCAGCAAGTTGGCGGCGGCTAGCATGCCGCCAACATTTACCACCACTGCAAATGCAACAGAATGGCAGTCAGCAGGCAATTGCAGAGAATGTAACAGGAGAGCCAAAATGATATCTAAGGCACAGTCACGGTGACTCACAAATACTCTGCTCTCCGCACCACCCCAATAACCATGTCCTGAGGACAAAAGAACACAAAATGGCCACAGTCGGTGCTCCGTGCAGAGCATGAGGGTATATTTACAGTTGTCGGGATCCCAACTAGCGAAGTCCGCAGGCAGGCGGTTGGGCTGATCACCAGGGAGTTGCTGCAGCACCCAGAGCAGTCGGACTTAAAGACCAGGAGGATGGCTGCCGTACAGCATTCAGAGAGACAGGCGCCAGAGCGAAGAAAGTCACACTGCAAGGCCGCGTAAGTCCCTTTGATAGTAAGCGGGCAGACGGTGTCACAGGACTCTGCAAAATAGCTCACACAGGACCAGGGAGTATAGGCATTAGTTGTAACCAAACTGGGACAAATGATAGCTGCTTAATTAGGATATTTCAACAGGATGATAGCGGGAGAACTGGCAACCAGTCCTATGCCATGCTACTCCAGGCCACGCCCCCAGAGGCGAAGTTCTTAACCCCTTCCCGACATTGCCTTTTATGCTAATTTTTTTTTTTTTTTCCTCCTTGCGTTCAAATAAGCGTAACTTTTTTAATTTTCCGGCTATATAGACACATGAGGGCTTTTTTTTTGCGGGACAAGTTGTACTTTGTAATGGTACCATTTACTATACCGTATAATATTCTGGGGAATCAGGAAATAATTCAATGTGGGGTAAAAAAAAAAAAAAACGCCATTCCACAATTTTGCGCTGGTTACGTTTTTTTTGGAGTTCATAGTTCGTTTAAAATGATGGGTTATCTTTATTCTATGGGTCGTTACGATTCTGGTGATACCAAACTTATATAGTTTTCGTTATGTTTTACCACTAAAAAAAAACCGCAACTTTTACGGTTTTTCTAATTTGCGTTGCGTCGCCATGTTCTGCGGCTTATAACTTTTTTATTTTTCCACCTACGGACCTGGGTGAGGGCTCATTTTTTGCGGGCTGAAGTGTACTTTTTAATTAATTTAATTATGGGATATGGGCGACTTTCTGATCTCTTTTAGTTATTTTTTTTTGGGTACGCGATGCGACCAAAAAACGTAGTTTTGGCGTTTGGAATTATTTTCCGTTTACGCCTTTAACCGTGCGGGATAACTAATGTTATATTTTAATAGATCGGACTTTTAGGAACGCGGCGATACCAAATATGTTTTTTTTTTTATTTTTTATTTATTTTTATTTGTGAAATGGGGAAAGGGGGGTGATTTGAACTTTTAATATTTTTTTATTTTTTTTTTATTTTTAAACTTTTTTTTTTTTTTTTTTTTACTTTTACTACAAGGCCCCCTAGTGTACTTGACCACTAGGGGGCGCGATCGCCTGTACTAGGTTCAGCCATAGAGCTCTATGGCTGAACGTAGTGATTTTATGCACTTCCTATTACATCCTGCCTGAGGCAGGATATAATAGGTATGCATACACGGCCAGCACAGGGGTCTACATTAGACCCCTGGCTACCATGGCAACCGATCGGCACCCTCCGATCTCGCTGCGGGGGGCCCCGATCGGCGCCGGAGGGGGGCGCCCCCCCTCCGATCAGCTATTTAAGCACTGCGGTCGCTTTGCCCGCGGTGCTTAAAGGGTTAAACGGCCACGATCGGCGAACTTGCTGCTCGTGGCCGTGAGAGCAGGGACCTGGCTGTAATATACAGCCATTACCTGCTCTCTGTCAAGCCAGCTCACTCCGTGAGCTGGCTTGATTCCCCCGCACCCGACATATGACGTAAATGTACGTCATATGTCGGGAAGGGGTTAAGGTGACTGCCAGATGGCTGTGCCAATGTAACTTACTGGTGGAACTATGTACATTGTGCTACAGCACCAGCTAGACAGCCTAAAGCCAAAGTCTCCTTCCCAACGCCAGAAGTATTAGATCCTACATGCCAGTTATATAACATTTGTTACATGCACGTGGGCAGTATGACTGGCGAGTCCCTGAGCGCCCATACAAAAAAAGCAGCAGACATTCATTGCCATGGGGGTGTGGGGTTTAATATGATAGGTAGGTCACATCCTAGTAATATGCCACCCACTATTGTAATGGATGTACTCTCCTCTGTATCAGACTCCACCTGTTTGTAACCACCAATATCAAGAGCAAATTCTTTGAAGTGGCATGGAGCAGCCTTTATAGCAATCTGTAAAGAGTACGGTATATTCCCTTCTAAAGCTGTTTTCAAATGGTGCAATACCTCTGGCAATATATTGCCAGCGATTTGTTTGTGCTGCGGCAATAAATCGCTGGGTGGGTGCTCCCGTGTTCAGCCCCCTAATGGTCGCTGGTCGCAGGAGCGTGCTCCCACGACCAGCTGTTTCCCTCTGCAGCTCCCCCGGCAGAGTCTCCTTTTCATCAGCGATGATCTCTGGTCGCTGATTATGGGACACAGCAATGTATTACACTGTGTGTACACAGCTTCAGAAGTTCTCTATCTTTACAAATGTCTGCATGCTTCAGGACAGATATTGAGCAACCAAAATGAATAAAGACTGTGGAGGTTATTCTGGTTCACTCCTTCTGCCAAATTCCTTGTTATATGAAAAAAAAACCATGTGCATTGCAGGGGGGCAGATGTAACATGTGCAGAGAGAGTTAGTTTTGGGTGAGTTATTTTGTTTCTATGCAGGAAATATACTTATTGCTTCATTTCTACACGGGTGTGGGTTGTTAGGTCTACACCAACTAGGTCGACAAGCATTGGGTCGACACCACAAGGTCAACCGGCAGCAAGGTCGACATGGGACTAGGTCGACATGGGACTAGGTCGACATGGTTCTAGGTCAACAGGTCATTAGGTCGACACAATCATTATGTCGACATGGGCAAGATCGAGAGTCAAAAGGTCGACATAGGGTTTTTCCACTGTTTTTTACCCGAATGTCGAAACAGTTGACATGGACACAGTTTTGAAGAGTACCGCTTCGCTCGGTGCGTTGCTATGCTCGGCACACTATTTTATTCTCCCACCATGCCCTAGTGGATGGTAGGGCATTAAATACCGCCTGTCGGCACATGTCGGCTCAAAAAACAGTGAAAATCCCCATGTCGACCTTTTGACTGTCGACCTAGACACATTGCGACCTTGACATATGTCAACCTAAACCCATGTCGACCTTGCTGCCTGTCGACCTAGTGGTGTCGACCCAATGCTTGTCGACCTAGTTGCTCTAGACCTAATGACTGTATCCCTTCTACACTGCAATATAGATCTCACTTTGCAGTAAAACCCCACACAAATCTAACTCTCTCTGCACAAGTAACATCTACCCCACCTGCAGTGCATATGGTTTTGTCCATTTGAGAAGGAATTTGCCAGAAGAATTTAACCAGAATAACCCCCTGTATCCTTTTAGGCATTTGTTTTTACGTTTCTCAGATAACAGTCAATTTTGTATACAGTTTCCTGTAAAAGAACAGTAATTAATTGGAATTGTGTTAGAAGTAATCTACATGTCAACCGGTTTAGGAAACAGCCCATGTGATATTACTCGCTGCTGTGTCATGTACTGCAAATACATTGTTCCTGGGTTATTGTTCAATAATGCCTCTGGCAATACAAATCGTATCTGTCCGGCCCGGGCTGTTCTTTCTATTGTAAAAGTCATAATGCTGTCCTTTTATCCAATATTTTGATATTACCAGTTTATTATGGTGATGCATTGAATAGTAGAAGCATGAAGGTATAAGAAATAAGATCACCAGGGAGAATACAATGTATTACCATAAATACAAAGAATCCGTCCCTTAGGCTCACTGCGTCTGTTTGGCTGTTGTCATTCGCTCAGATGTCATAATGTGGTTATTTTCACATTGGTAGAAACATAAGACCCAAGGAATAGAAAATACAGTCATGGAGCAGTACTGCATGTCCAGAACCTCCAATCCTCCAATCATTTTATACAGTCTGCCATTTCTATTCACTGCTTCTCCCCTTTAGTTATTACATGATTTATCAAGAAGGGTTTCTATGAGTCTTCTTCTAGCCTGTCACTTTCGATTTCTCTCATTCATTGTGCTGGTTGATATGTGAGGAAAGGAAAGCACATCTAGGGGAATTTGTATTAGTTATAAGGGCTTGGTCACAATTTTTATTAGAATTGCTTATCGCAGCTATAAGAAATTATGTATCTCCAAAATGCATGAATAATCACATCAAAGGGCTCAGGAGCTCATCGCTGTAATGCAATCACTGTACTTCCGGGTCCAGGGACTTGCCACGCTACTGAGTATCAGACTACATATGTGCGAGCGCCCATTGCCAGGGAAGGATCAGATGGATAGTCTCTCCTGAAAAATGTTGCCACCTGTAGTCTATAGACTAAAGGCCCATACACACTGGGCGACTTTGAGCTGAAAGTCGCTCAAAACAGCAGGTTTAAGCGGCTTTCAGCGTAAAGCCGCCCAGTTTGTATGGCCCGGCGGTGAGCGCTGCTGTGCGCTCCCGCAACATTGCCGGAAAAGCCGTTCATCTGCTGGTTATACCAGCAGATGAGCGGCTGTCGGGCGGCTTTACATAGCTCTGTGCTATGCAACGTCGTCCTCCCCCCGTCCGACGGCAGCGGGCAGGGGGAAAGCCGTTCAGTGTGTATGCACTGAGTGGCTTTACCCCCAGCGTTGAATGCGATCATCGCTGTCCATACAAGCTGGGCATAGTCGCTACTGGCATTTATGTAATTGAAAATGGCGGGCCACATTAGCTGTCTCCGTTATATGCTGCAGTCCCTTGTACCTACTGCCAGGTGATACTTAATATTAGAGGGGCATGTACTCCCCTCCCCTCACCTTGAAAACAGGTGCAAATATTTTTTGAGAAATAAGTCCCTCAATATGTTACTTCTATTTTGTCTTTTTATAGACTCTCTTTAATTGAATATATTCCTAAAGTTCAATAGACTTAACTTATACAATTAAGAATACAATTATTAAATATGGAGGTATTAAAGGGTGTTTATCTGTCTTCCAAATGTAGTCAATCTGGCATAGATAGATGTCTCTGGATGACTCCCAACACTTCTTGTTATGCTGTTCTTGATAAAAAAGGGTCATCGAGCAGTTGCAAAGATCGCAAATCGCACAATGCTTTTTCTCTTAATTAATGTTATTTGCTTATTATTATTATTATAATTATTATTATTTATTAACAGTTTCTTATATAGCGCATACATATTCCGCAGCACATTACAGAGAATATTTGAACAATCACATCAGTCCCTGCCCCAGTGGAGCTTACAATCTATATTCCCTACCACATGTACACGCACACACAGACATTCTAGGGTTAATTTTGTTGGGAGCCAATTAGCCTACCAGTATATTTTTGGATTGTGGGAGGAAGCCGGAGTACCCGGAGGAAACCCTCCCAAGTACGGGGAGAATATACAAACTCCGCACAGTTAGGGCCATGGTGGGTATCAAACCCATGACCTCAGCGCTGTGAGGCAGTAATGCTAACCATTACACCATCCGTGATGCCCATGTCCTGCTATTTTTTTATACACTGTTCTGTATCCCATTTTTACTTGCTTGAATAAATTACAGTACAGTACCAATATCAAATATGCGTATTGATTCACCCTGAATACCAGTTGCCCCCCCCTTGTATCACAAATGGGCACTCTTGTCTTAGGCTTCTATCAATAACTTTGTTGGTTATGTGATGCTCAAAAAAGGGTTCAAGCTGTGTTAGGCAACCAGTCATTTTTAACTATAATCCTTTTACTGCTGCTTAGAAAATGAAAACAAAACTGTGCTAACATACATCTAGTCACTCTCACTAATTAGATAAACAAAAAGATCACCCTAGGGGAACAAGCAGTGGGCGCCACTAGGTGGTTTGCCTTCACCAGCAGCTCACACTCAGAGGGAGGTCACTTCTCAAAAAAATAGCATGTAAGGAAAAAGAGGAATGGTATGTGGAGCGCTATATACAATTTATAGTTATGAATGACTAGTTGGATCAATTGGGTATCAATAGATTCAAATTGATGATGATGGAATGATGGAAAATTAGCCTCTTCCTATTGGCTGTGCAATGCCATCCAAACATGAATTAGGCCCAGTGTGAGTTGTGAATGGATTTACAGCTAATCACCAACCTGCAATATTTTCACAGGCCTTTCACTGCCTTGCATGGGGTGGGATTTCACTGTGGCGGGCAGCAAAACTGGTGCTTTGCCATCATTATATCGATGATGCCTGGAAACCCCCCTCCTCCTTACATTATGACATTCATGATGGACTGTAGTAGTGAGAGTTGTTATTGGGGAAGGCCAATAAGGAGACTATTGCAATAATCAATGTATGAGATGATGAGAGCACAGACTCACTGCAACATGTACAGTGTGACCGTGGTTGTCATGGTAGTCAATCTGCATGGATTTATAATATATTATTAACACCCTTAACTAAAAAAAAAACAAGAGAAAATGGTAAACACAAAAATTGTTTTTCTAGCCTGTCACAGTAATCAATGTTTAAAGAAAATAATAAAAAAAAATGATGCCAATGATTTGACCATAGTAAGCAATGGGTCATAATAAACATATTTGTTATATCTTTTCTTACCTGCTTCTCATATGCTTAATTTGTTATGAGACATATTGATTCCATAATAACATTCTTTGCTCTGTTTTTTCTCTGTCTAGGTTTTCTTTTGTCTGGAAGGTCTCTGTAATGGAAGAAGAACAATGACCTCTCAAGCAGCGCTTTAGATGCAGAGACAAGTCATCTTCATTTAGTAGTATTTCTAGTCCATTTTTTTCCTGTCTAGTACCACAATACAGCACAGCTATGTATGGAAGTGCTCGTACAATCACTAATCTGGAAGGAAGTCCTTCCAGATCACCTCGTTTGCCAAGATCACCTCGTTTGGGCCATAGAAGAACAAATAGTGGAGGAGGAGGAGGAGGAGGAGCAGGTAAAACGCTGTCAATGGAGAATATCCAGTCCCTTAATGCAGCCTATGCAACGTCTGGACCCATGTACTTGAGTGACCATGAAGGAGTAGCATCTA
This sequence comes from Crinia signifera, assembly GCF_055691185.1. Lineage (NCBI taxonomy): Eukaryota > Metazoa > Chordata > Amphibia > Anura > Myobatrachidae > Crinia > Crinia signifera. The sequence continues at coordinate 42,491,435 of NC_139224.1, read as the reverse complement.
CTGCGTTTCCAAAAGGAACCATGACTCTTGGAAGGGCTACCAATCGAGCTGTCTATGGTGGTAGAGTCACAGCCATGGGAAGCAGTCCAAATATCGCTTCAGCGGGCCTTTCTCACACTGATGTCCTGTCCTACAGTGACCACGTAGCCTTGAGCAACGCCTCTCACCATCATCACCACCATCACCATCAGGTTCCGTCAATGTTGAGACAGGTGAGAGACAGCACAATGCTTGATCTTCAGGTTCAGCTGAAGGATCTGCAGCGGGAAAATGAGCTTCTAAGAAAAGAGCTGGACATAAAAGACAGCAAGCTGGGATCGTCCATGAACAGTATTAAGACATTCTGGAGCCCAGAACTGAAGAAAGAAAGAGTTCTCCGAAAGGAGGAGGCTGCCAGGATGTCCATATTGAAGGAGCAAATGAGAGTGACCCATGAAGAAAATCAGGTATTTTTGTTGTATATAGAGAGTAAAGGATACCCACGCTTTCACTATATTAGAATTAAATATGTTTTTATTTTTATTATTGCTTCTCTGGGAATAACTTAAATAATATTAAAGATTTTCATTGCAGAATACTGTTATAACCGGAAAACAATGTAAATAATGTTTCCTGCCCTGTTAAGATTTTACAATACAGACACATTTGTTGTGAGTTGTGATATCCACCACTTTTTAAATGGAGCTCTTTTGAATCCACTTTTTAATGAAAGGTTTCAATTTTTAATGAAGTGTTTTTGGGGAAATTCATCACATAATAGTTGTTATAGTATCTGTGTGTTTGTGGAGTGCGTTTACAATGCTATTAGCTGTCGAAGCTGCTGCATTTTTAATGCTTCTTAACAAAAACTAGTAATATTAATATTATGTCCATTCTTATCATTTGTAGGTGTCCCTAAAGGCCCATACACACTGGGCGACTTTCATGTGAAAGCCGCTCAGTTTTCTCCTCTGAGTGGCTATTCTGTATGAAAACCGCCCAGTGTGTACAGGGCAGCGATGAGCGCTTTCAATCGGGCTTTTTTATTTTATGCAGGTCATGAATCTGGGAGGTGACTTTTGATATACTTTTCCTATTACCATTCAAGGTGTATTATTTCTTATTTTATGCAAGTTTTGATTTGCAACAAAAGGTTCTGCTTGTACAGGTTGAGTATCTCTTATCCAAAATACTCGGGACCAGAAGCATTTTGGACAACGGAGTATTCCGTATTTCAGAATATTTTTATATTTCAATGAGGTATTTTGAGGGCTGGGCCCATGTGTGAACCCAAAATGTATTTATATTGTATAAACGCATCAAACACATGAAATACACATACTGTACATATATTTTATTTATGCTTGAAACAAGGTTTGTGTACAATCTCAAGCACTAAATTTGAATGCTAAGGAATAATTTTCTTGAACATATTTAATTAGTGCTAGTTACATTTCGTTTCCTCAGTAGTCACAGACTGACAGTTACAGATGACCCCAGTAGTGCCAGTTACATATCATGTCCTCCAGTAGTGCCATTTACAGATGTCCCCAGTAGAGCCAGTTACATATCATTTTCCCCAGTAGTGTCAGTTACAGATGACCCCAGTAGTGCCAGTTACATATCATGTCACCAGTAGTGCCAGTTACAGATCATGTCCCAAGTAGTGCCAGTTACAGATCATGTTCCCACTAGTGCCAGTTACAGATCATGTCCCCACTAGTGCCAGTTACAGATCATGTCCCCAGTAGTGCCAGTTACAGATCATGTCCCCAGTAGTGCCAGTTACAGATCATGTCCCCAGTAGTGCAAGTTACAGATCATCTCCCCAGTAGTGCAAGTTACAGATCATGTCCCCAGTAGTGCAAGTTACAGATCATGTCCCCAGTAGTGCAAGTTACATATCATGTCCCCAGTAGTGCAAGTTAAAGATCATCTCCCCAGTAGTGCAAGTTACAGATCATGTCCCCAGTAGTGCAAGTTACAGATCATGTCCCCAGTAGTGCAAGTTACAGATCATGTCCCCAGTAGTGCTTTTAGAAAGAAAAAAAAGTAGTACATTCCGGAAACTTTGGTTTTCGTAATAATTTTTTGTGTTCATTCTAGCACCCGCTATCTTTGAAAACCCATGCAGTTCCTCTTCCCAGCCTGGGGTGTCGCTGTCTGCTGTAGGGCTTGTAGCACAGTGTGGTCTGTATATCAGCACTGATATGCAAACCAGACCTGTGCTAGAAACACCAAAGCAGACAGTGACACCCCAGGCAGGGAACATAAACTGCATGGGTTTTCAAAGATAGCGGATGATAGAATGAACACTAATTTTGATAACAGATATCTGGATAAGGGATAATCAACCTGTATTATGTCATTCTTACATTAAGGTTTATTGAGGTGCATGCTCAGGTCAATGCCTAAAGAGCGACATAAAATGTATACCACATAAAATGTAACTGCATACATAAAATGTATACAGTTACACGTACTGTACTGTACTGTACATGCACTAAGAGACGTTTAAGGCTCATAAGATTTTAATTACTCATGCGAGAGACACCTGACATCATCTTCAAATTGATTATAATGTGAGCTGACATTTTTTTGTGGAATTCATAAAGGAATTAACTTGTGCTTCAAGTTCTAGCTGCGCTCATATCTTTGTATGGTTGGAATGAAAGCTGCAGACAGCACTAAGCTACAGTATCACTGATGACACTGTGGTGGTAAAAAAAAAAGCAATGTGGAGTCCCCTATATTAAGGTCCATACACTGGGTGATTTATTTCCCAGTGTGTATGGACAGAGATGATGGGGAAAATTGCTGGGCTGTAAATCACTCGGTGCATAAACACTGAGCGATTTTCGCCCGTTTTAGCATTTTCCTGGGGGTGGGCAGCTTTACATAGCAGGACGCTATGACAGTGATTATATAAGAAACAGTAAATAATTGACAGGAGCTGGGTGCTGCACTGTAACATAACATGCAGCACCCAGCTCCTGTCACTGTGTAGGAGCCAGCATTAGAGCCAAAGCACTACCTGGGGGCAGTCCACATCTCCTGGACCTCGGAGTGACTAATATAAGCGGTTTGTGTCATAAAGCTTTGCCCCCACATGTCAGACCACACCTTGTTTTTCCAACATCTGGTATCTTTAGGGGAATTAAAGCCCGGAGAGAAGAGTTCCAGCAGCCGCTCAGGGGGCGGGGCTTAAGTGTGACATCACTAAGCCCCACCCCCATGGTGGCAAACTGCCGAATTCACGGATCTCTGTGGAGGGAGCGGGGCTAAAATGACGCGATTGTGTCATTTTAGCTCCGCCCCCTCCTCTGAGACCCGAGGATTGCGTCATTTTAATGCCGTGGTCCGGGGCGCAGGGGGGGGTCCCCCTGAATCCGGGAGGGTTGCCCATCCTTCCGGGGGGCCGGGAGGGGGTACCGATTTTCGGGAGACTGCCGGCCATTCCGGGAGAGTCGGCAACCCTGCTTTAACATGGTCCAGGAGGGAAATATTCTTCAAATGAAGAGAAGTATTCGAAAATGAGGACATGCAGTGACACTGGAGGGAGGGAGGTCCCGGGGAAATCTGAGGAAAAATTACTTCACAGAAAGGGTAATGGAGAAGTGGAATAGCCTCTCATCAGAGGTGGGAGGCTAAGACAGTAGAGCAATTTAAACATGCTTGGGATAGGCATTTTGATATCCTTACAAAGAAATAACTATCAAATAGGGTTTGATGTAACAATATTGTTAAAAATGGGGCAGACTAAGTGGGCCAACTGGTTTTAATGAATAAGAAGCAGATGGGAGATAACACCGCTCTCCTCCTTGGACTGTTACAGGTTGTAATTTCACATGTTGATCTGTCAAGTCAGATTAGGACAGAATGCAAGTAAATTTGGTTTCCCTGGACTAATAAGATTTCTTGTGTGGTTATATTTGTAGTTTTCCCGTTACATTGTTTTTTTTGGCTTGTGCTTCTACACCTTTATTTTAGATCATGATATAATGGTTAGTAAGAAGACGTCCTTTTATTTATACCCTACCACGAATTGCATCTCAGCATGATTGATCAGTCTGATGGATATCAGTGCGTAACTCACCAGAAAATAACAAGCCCATCTATTCTTGCCTAGAACCGCTCCGAAGCGGCGTATTGTTGTTGTACTGCGGCAACGTGATGAATTAGGCAGTTAGTCCTTAGTCCAGGCATTTCTTTTCTTTCGATATGATCATTTTGGCACCAGTCTCATCAGGCTAAAAAAATCAAACCAGAGTTTACAAGACTTTGGCAGGTTGTTTTGCATTTATGTTTTCAATGCCTTCAGCCTCTGTAGCAATTTGTGAGAGCAAAACATATACCAGGTAGGGCAATCCATCAATGTAGAATAGTTATTATAGCTGGAATATTTTATTTTTCTATGAATTTCAAATGGGCGGTGATCATAATGTTAAGTAACTGATTTGTTCTTTATGTATTTCTTACATGTCGCAGTTGAAGATGCCTGCTCTTATTATCACTTTCAGAAAATCTATCTACAGTCATTTTACGACAGTTAGGAACACTGTTGAGTGAGGTCTGGAGTTGTGTACGCTCAGGGTGAACGTTAAAGTGAGAGGAACTCAGATAGGATTCCAAAATATTCGGTAACTGATGAGGAAGAGATCTGACAACATAATCAGCACACAGTCTCACACTATTGTTAATATATTGAGCGGGATTCAATTTTTTCTTTTCACAAGCATTTCAGCTCGATGTCCCCGCGGGTTGGTGAGCTGAAATGTGCAAATTCGTGGCTAAACACGATCATAATAAGCACAATATGCGCAAAAACATAGAGCAATTGAATATCGCTCCGTGATCTCCCATCATTTCAGACGGGAGGATCGCACATGATCTAACAATTGAATACCACCCATTGGAGCAAATTTAATAGGATGAGAGATTCAAAAATTTGATTGGTAAGAAATCTCCAGGTTTTTTTTTAAAGTGGCAATCGTTTACACTTCAAAACCAGTTTGATTTTGCCATGTAAATGATTGCCGCTTTAAAAAACTGCTAAAAAAAAACAATCTCTCTTTCTGAATCTCTCATCCTATTAAATTTCACCCATTGTGTCTTAAAAATATCGATGTCATTTACACATAGCAAAATGGAACACGTTATAGGGGTATATGTATCAATTATTGGATTTCAGACTCAATAATAGTAATTTCTTATTGACTCGATTGACTGCAATAACTAGTTATCCCTCACACGAGAGGGTGAAATAGCACATGCAGGGAACAGGGGCTCCGGAGTGAGGTGACAACATCTTAAGTCTCTTCACTTCTTTATTGGGACTCCTGCGCATGCAGCCGAGAGGGCAGCCGAGAGGTATGCTGGGCCCTGGTAAAATTTGGGGGCATGGCCTAATCGTGGGAGGCGTGGTCACCTATCGCGATTAGGCCACTCCCCAAAAATGTTTAGCGGGAGTGAAAAAAAGACTCTAAAGTCGGGGGGTGTTATTGTCCCCCCCACCTAAGCAACAGCAGCACACACCTACAACATGTGCTTTGCTGACAGCAGGCTCAGCATGAGCTCTCATTGAGGGGAAGGGGGGGTCGGACCAGGGCCCCCGCTGGGCGCCTCCAGTAAGCCCGTGCCTGGGTAATTAGTACACGCTCCCCCCCACCCCTCTCGGTGGCCCCGTGTAGTCTACTGCCAGAGAGGGGTACCTAGCTTGATACATATGATAGCTTTGCATCCCTCATAGAAACCTACAGATATGTCCTCATACATACAACCCTACAGTACAGTATATAAGATGTTCAGAATATATTTGGAGGTACTTTTTTGAAACATTAACCACTTTGGTGGTATGCCCGGAAATTTTCCAGGCTGAGCTGTCCTGCAAGAGCGGGTTCTCCAGGAATATTTCTGGGCATACTATCGATAAGGAGGTGTGCGCCAGTGGTGCCTCCGCCCTGTTGCTCCCCCCCTGCCAATCCTAAATCTCCACCCTGGCGATCGTACGTTGGGGCTCCCCTGCCGCTGCCCCGCCGCCATTCGCAGCAGTGAGCAGGCGCCGGTGGCAGGCCTGCTCGGGAAAATTTGGGGCTGCTCGGGAGTCCCCCCGAGCCAACATGAACATCCCTGAGCCTGCCGCCTGGTCACTGCTGTGAATGGCGGCGGAGACAGTGGCAGGAGAACCCCAGCGATCCGGGGATGGCAGTGAGCAACAGAGAGGGGTTGGGCGACAGGGGGGCTGCCCCCTAAGTTGGGTGGCGGTTATTTCTGGGGCAGGACTAACCTGCTCTGGTAGGTTTGTCCTGCCCCAGAAAAACCCACCACTCAAGGGGTTAATATTGGTTAATTAAAAATCCTGTAGTTTACTATTTATTTTTCATGCAAAAATACAAGATATTAAGGAAGAACTAAGGAAGTTTTTACATAGAAAGTTTTATCCAGATGAGTGTAAGAATTTCATGCACCCGAAAGTTATTGTGATGCATGAAACAACCTTGTTTATTGTCGGAAGTCATCAACTCTTCATAGAACCAAATAGCATTCCCGAATGTACCTGACATTGCCACTGGTAGGGACATAATTAATTAATGTTAATTGCACTCTAGTTACTGACACATGACATACCCCCCAGAGTAGTAGTTTGATCAGATAACAGTTTCTTCACCTCACAATGGGAAATGAAGTCTTTATCATGAAGACACTGTGTTTGAGGACTATCGCCAAGTTCTGTGCCCAGTAGTATACATTAAACACCAGAGTGTGATGAGCAATGACCTCTCCTTTCAAGGTTATTCAGATTAAAATAAGTATAAGAGGGAGCAGGTAATAAAAGTAGTTTTATATTTCATGTACTGTAGAGCTAAGCTCTGTTCAATGGAAGCTGTAAAAAGCTGTTGTGGATTGATTTATCTACAGTGTCTAGATAGACCGTCAGTAGGTCGACATGCAATATGTTGACCGGGTCAAATGGTCAACATGGTTAAAATCTCGACATTCAAAGGTCGACGGGGTCAAAAGGTCAACAGATTCTAAAGGTCGACATGAATTAAAAAAAAAATGGGTGTCAATGTCATCACATGTCGACATGGACCATCAGTTAGCGTGATGCTTACCCTTGCTTTGCTCGTCATGCTTCGGGCACGCTGCCTCGCTACACTCGTCAGACTATTATATTCCCCCTCTTTGCTGATATGGATGGTGAAGTATGAAATTGTCCCAAAAATGATGTTGACCTTTTTAATGTCGACCTTTTGACCATGTAGACCTTTTAACTTTGTTGACCTTTTGATTGTCGACATTTTGATCTTTTCGACCCTCTGACCCTGCCGACCTATTGCATTTCGACCATTTGCTGTTGAGCTACTGACTGTCTATTTGACAGTCTATTTCTGCGATCCTCGCTGTTTAACCCCCTCGCCTGCCGCTCGCCGCAGCATTGAATACTACCCAAAATGTATATCTATCAACCGGGTACCATAAAAAGGGAGATGCAGTCAGCATACCGACAGTGGGACCCCGGCATTTGGGGCATTGGTATTTCAATCCCGGGATTGGAGCATCCAATCCTGTGATTTGTGATTGAAATGCACATTTCATCCCCATCTGCCGGGCAGTGCAAAGCATGAGCAGCGCTTGGCTCAGGCGCTGCTCGAACAACATGCAGAGCGGCTGCGCAGTGTGATATTATTAGAGGTCACACACCTGCCGCAGATTGGCGCATAATTCACCAATCCACATGTTTTCTGACCATGACAAGTTTTCAGACAGTCAATAAATCTACACTTTCATTGAATAGGCTTGAAAATCGTGAAAGTGCATATTTTTCGACTGTAGTAAAAACCAGCACTAATTGAAACTAGCCAAAAAGACACTTATAAAAGCACATCGTTTTCAATGCTGGGCGATCCCGTGAGTTTCTCTCCCGAACCACCCAGAACCTTGCAAATGGCAATGGGGAGCTGCACATGTGCATAATAAACCATGCGCATGCAAAGTCCCCAAAACTAGAGATGTGCAGGCTCTGATTCACTCTGATTTACTCTGATTTCAATGCAGGATCTTATTGGCTATCAACTGTCAACAACTGTCATGTGATTTGGGATAGCCAATAAGATCCTGCTTTAAAATCAGAGTAAATCACAGAAAATCAGAACCTGCACATCTCTACCCAAAACGTCAGAACAGGGCATCCGACGAAACTAGAATGACCCCCTAAGTCTGTACCTAGATGCACCTTTACATTGCACAAATTAGACTGAAATACAAATCCTAATAAGGCTTGTAAATGCACAAAGCATTATATAGTACAAAAGGCTAAAGTAGGTCAATGTGGAGCTTACTTCTACAATTACTACAGACAGTTTGCACCATATTACCAAAACAGTCTCTATATTATTCCTGTATCTGTATTTATAAACGTTGTTGTTAGTGTTTCTTTGATATCACTCAATTTGTTTCCTTAAATAAGTATAAGATAGATAAACAGTCTAACGTGGTTCTTCTATAAACAAATATGAAACCCGGAACAATGCATGTAAAGGCCCCCTTAAGGCCCCCATACACTATGCGATTTGGTCCTGATTTCACCCGATTCAGATGGATCGGGCAGTGAAATCGGGCCAAATCGCAGGTTTAGACACCCGGTCCGACCTGATGTGCGGTCCCGTGCGCATCGGGTCAGAGTCGGGAGGTCGGACCGGCTGCACATAAGATTTGCTAAATCTTATGTGCAGCCGGGCAGGGGACACAGAGGTGGCGGACGCCGGCGAGGGAGATGGGCAGGGGGGCGGGGGACACCAGCGAAGGAGTCGGGCAGGGGTATTCAGAGCAGGGAGCTGTCAATGCTCTGGGAGGGTGGAGGGAGCAGGGGGGCGGGGGACGCTGTTAGTAGTGCAGAGGCAGTGGATGCTGCGAGTGTCATAGAGGCGGCAGTAACGTAGAGGTGGGCTGGGGGAGCCGGGAGCTGTCAGCGCTGTGAAAAAAAAGCCCATACAATGAATGGGCAGCCTGTGATTGGCTGAGAGTTCTCTGAGCCAGTCAGCAAGAGAGCGCTCAGCTGATCACAGGCTGCCCATTCATTGTATGGGCTTTTTTTTCAGTACTGAAAGCTCCCGGCTGAGGCTCCCCCTGCCCAGTTCTATGTTACTGCAGCATCTGTGTCACTGTCCCCCGCAGCGTCCCTGCAGCTTCCGCTAACTCTGCACTACTAGCAGCGCCCCCCCCCTCCCGCCACCTCGATGTCCCCCGCCCCCCTGCTCCCTCCACCTTGAAGCTCCCCGGGATTAGCATATGATACATCGCATGCGATGTATCATTTGCAAAACTTGGCACATCAAGTGCCAAATTGTGTGTCCCCCTCCGGGGAGCTGCAGGATGAAATCAGGTCCGAGTTGTCCGTAGGACAAGTCGGACTAATGTATGGGGGCCTTTACACTTGTTCAACTTATTGTTCAACAAATTGGACCAAATTGACTTGAGATTTATCCAATGTGCAGGAGGATCAATCTCTTGCAATCTCTTGTTTATACCCAATGGCACAGGATTGTCCATTGGGTCCTACACATCAGGCACATAAGATTTTGTCAAACAGGCACATCAGATTTTGTCAGATACAGATGGAGGCGGGCGTGTCTTTGCAGGGGATGGCGATGGTGTCTTTGCAGGGGATGGCCGCCATGTGTATCTGCGAAAGGGGACGCGCGCGCACGAGATGCGCGTGCGTCCCCTTCTGACGGCTTCCCCCGGGTCCCCGCCGGCTTGTCGGCGGTCACCCGGGGTCCCCACCGCCTCCTCGCACCCCCCCCCCTCACCCGTTGCCCCGCCGCACAGATGGAGAGCCGGGCTGCTGGCGGATCGCCAGCCGTGACAGTCTGGCGATTCACCAGCAAGAGGGAGCCCGGCTCCATCTGTAAATTGACTCAATCCACTTGAATTGGGTCAAATCTGACAAAATCTTACAAGTGTAAAAGGGTCCCTTAACTACTGATGTCTGTATTCTCCTTTTAATATACATACAGATAATAGAAGCAGCGCATTAAACGGGTTAGCATGTAGCTGCAGAAATGAAAATACAGTGTGAAGCTTAGTGTGAATACATCCGAGATTTAGTTCAGACTATAAAATCACCTCCTTTGTCTTTTATGGCACCTCTGCGATCTAACTTATCGAGGTGAAAGATGAGCGTGGTAATGAGAATGTAAAAAATACAGTGAAAATCAATTATCTGTGTGCGGTAATATATGGACGATTTAGATTTTTCCCAGATAGAATATATGGCCCGATGCCTCAAAAGGCCTTTTACTGTATTAGATAAATATTTAATTGTCAAATCCACAGAAATTCCTAACGTTTATTGAGGATTTATTTTAGAGATGGGGAAGGTCCCCGTCCAAGACCTGTGGATCTGTGCAAATATGTCCAAAACCTCTCATAACAGGCTCGCCATCAACTGATTTTTACAAGTCATTGCAGGCTGAGAGTAGCCAGAGACGTACTCGGTGGTGCGATTCTGAATTGATCAGACACCATTAGCATTTTCCCGGACACTCCCAGCATTTTTTCTGTCACTGCAGTGTTTTTCTTAGCCCTCCCACTAAACGGCCAGTTACCACCCCCAGACACCCTGCAAATGCCCAACAATTAAAATTAGCAGACTTTTATAACAGGATGGCCTTGCGCATGAGTACTACGGGCTGTACGTAGGCGCAGTCTATCGATAATCGGCCCATGTGTGAATTTGCAGCTGTGCGATCAGGTTTGAATTACCCCCTGTACTGTGGCACACTGTACTAGGTAATAGTAAGTACACTGTTACTTTGTGGAGGCAATTTTTCTCATTTTGTAATAGCCTAATGAAAAAGATATTCCTTCTGGTGTCTTGTGATGCAATACAGTAACCGGTATACCCCAAGTGGGCAATCGGACTAGATCAGGGATGGGGAACCTTCAGCCCTCCAGCTGTTATGGAACTACACATCCCAGCATGCCTTGTTACAGTTTTGCTATGTGACCATGCTACAACAGTTGCAGGGCATGCTGGGATGTGTAGTTCTACAACAGCTGGAGGGCCGTAGTTTCCCCATCCCTGGACTAGATAATGTTCTCCCCCCACAGATAAGTTGGATATAGTTGTGCTAGATTAACGTACAGTATGCAATGAAAATAAGAAGGAACGAAGGTTCAAACAAAGTTGTGATAAACATTTCAAGCTACTTCGTATTTTACCTGAGTCTTGCTCTCCGCAAGATTTATTAATACGACCTATTTATACAAGGCAGCCTGTTACATATGTCGGGAGGTTAAAGAGGATGTGGTGCCAAATAGGAACACTTGAGTTCCACTGAGAAGATTATAGTTCATTAAAGGTCGCTGCCACCTTTCAAATGGAAACTAGAAAAATAAAAGTGCCGTTCCTCATAAAATGTCATTATTCTGTCATTCTCTTCATACCGAATGCGCTCACACAAGGTTAGAAATCATACAAAGCAGAATCTTTTGCTTCAGACACAATGTATTATGGATTCGACTGGAGCAACAATGGAACCGCAGGGAACGCTGTCAGGTTGCCAGGAATCACAGATGTGAGCTTTAGTTTTGTGGTTTAAAATGATTGTTTTCATCTAAAAGTTTATTTTCCATGTTAAAATCCTCCATTTCTAAATGTGATATAGTTTACTCTGGTGATCCGCCTGTCAGCTGGATGCATCTGTGTAATAGCTTTAAAGCCCCCATTCCTGCACTTGGCATATTCTCTTGGGCGCGCGCTGAGGGACAGCTATAAAACCAGCACCTGGCGCTCTAAAAGTTAAATCTGTACGTTTCTCTTATTATGTAGTTTTGACGTCCAGCACATGTGAGAATCTTAAAATAATACACACAGGCCAGAAAAAAAAAAAAAAAAAAAAGGTGTATGGCTGCATGTAATAAAGCTACCATTACACTTATGGGGTCATTCTGGTTGGCGCGGTAAGCTGCGAGGATCCAGAGACGCTGCACACCGCCGTCTGTGTGTCCGCCCCCGCCATTGACGATTACCCTCTGTAACATGCAAGGGGACGTGTAACAAAAACACTTCCCATTTCAATAGAAGAAATCATTCGATGGTCTCGGGACAAACACGGGGCAGGTGGCTGACATCCTGTGACGTCAGCCGCCCATGCCTGGCAGACATCTGCCCGCCCCGATGATTGCGAAGGGCTCGGCTACTATGCAAGTTGGCGAAGCATAATAGACCATGCTCATGTACAGTCCCACAAACATCAGGACAGGGCCTTCTTTTTTTTAAAGAAAAATGCTAATTTAATACTTACGTATTATGAGGCTAATACCAAAATGTCCTCTGTCCTCCGAGAATGTAATGTTCTCTTTGTAAATATTTATTTATTTATATTTAAAATCGAGAAGTTGCCATAGAAACAATCAGCTTCTGGGTAGCATCAAGTATATGTCAAATGATAGGTAGGGGTTGATTGGCTGCAATGGGCAACCTCTCCTAGTGCCCACTTGCCCAACCAGAGGTTTGATACATCTCTCCCTAAAACTTAATTGAAAACATTGGGTGAAATTTAATAGGATGAGAGATTCAGAAAGTGAGAGGTTTATTAATAAATCTCCAGGTTTTTTTAAAGCGGCAATCATTTACACTGCAAAACCAAACTGGTATGCACATATGTAGTGGCACTACAAATTTTGTGGGTGCAGCTCCAGTGCTAACTGCTAGGCAGGGGTGCTGCGATCCTTACAGGCATTCAAGTAATCTGTGAAAGATGGAGAATTCCCACAAACACCACTGTATGGTTTTCTGGCATAGTGCCTGATCAAATTGCTGCTTGCATCCTAGTAACTACCATACAATACAAAAATCATCATATAGACTATCATACCATACAGAGAGCATCCAGGTGTTCAGCCTAGAATAGAGAGAGCATCTTTGTAAAGGTGCCCATACACTATGAAACTTCTACTATCTGATCTTGAGCCACCAGGATTGCATGCGAGACATTGTATGCGGCCCTTCTGCATGCTTTGTATCACATGCGAACACCGCTACCTGCCAATAGGAGGAAGGCCAAAATGGAGATCATAGGTTCAGCACGTATCTGCGGGTCTGATCCGATGCACACGGGACATGCTTTTTGTGCTGATTTCACCAGATTTCCCTGCCGGATTCGAGTGAACTTGGGTCTGCAACACCGAACATAAGGATTACAATATATATATATATATATATATATATATATATATATATATATATATATATATATATATATATATAATATATTTGGCTACATCTGTCACTCAAAGTGTGTGAGTGTGTCTCTAACGCTGAGTGGAGCCTCTGACTCACATGACAGAGAACCAGCCCAGTGAGCCCACAGTGCCTGACGCCCACAGTGCCTGACACCCACTGCCTCCCCATGCTGGCCAGGAACCTACTCCACAGCCACCAGGTGAGCGCCCCCCCCCGCCGCCCCTCCTCCCGCGATTTGCGGAGCCCCCCTCCCGCGGCAATCTACAACATACAGGAATTGCTTAAATATTAAATTTCAGGAAAGCTAACTTCCAATTATTCAGGGAATCTTTACAAGATATTGAGTGGGAAACGTTATTTGAGGGGAAGAATGCATAGGAAATGTGGGAAACACTAAAAAATGTCCTCGAATCACTAACAACTAAATTAATCCCAAAAAGCAATAAAGGTAAATTTAATAAGAAAAAGACATCATGGTTGAATAAAAAAGTAAGGAGAGCAATCAACAATAAGAGAAGAACATTTAAATTTTATAAGAATAATGTGAATGAAGAGGCATTCAGCAAATACAAAGAATTAAATAAAATTTGTAAAGGGGTAATCAAAGTAGCTAAAAGGGAAAATGAGGAGCGCATAGCCTCTGAGTGCAGAACCAATCCCAAGAAGTTTTTCAAACACATCAATAGTAAACGAATAATTAAAGAGAACATAGGCACATTAACCAATAAGGATGGTAAAAGCTTTACAGAGGATAAGGGAAAAGCAGTACTGTTAAACAAATTTTTCTCATCAGTGTTTACCAGGGGAGAACAAACAGTGGTACTTACAAGTACCACAAATGAAACAGGCAAGCAGATCTTAATATTACTTTCACGACAGACAAGATAAAATTGCGGCTCAGCAAAATAAAAACAGAAAAATCACCAGGTCCAGATGGGATTCACCCTAGGGTACTAAAGGAATTATGGGAGGCATTAGCAACTCCTCTGTATTACATTTTTGATAACTCACTTACATCAGGTAAAGTACCAAAAGACTGGAGATTAGCTGAGGTAGTGCCAATATTCAAAAAAGGAAAAAGGGATGACCCAGCTAATTACAAGCCTGTGAGCTTAACATCGATAGTGGGTAAATTATTTGAGGGTTTTTAAGGGATAATAATAATGATATTTATATAGTGCTTTTCTCCCAATAGGACTTAAAGTGCTGTACCATTGTCATTACAGCTCGAAATACAAAACAAGCTTAACAGTGGATGTCAGTGAAATGCTTGAGTAAATAAGTACGTCTTTAGTCTATTTTTAAAGGATTCTACCATGGGGGGCTTCTTGTACTGTGTGAGGAAGAGAGTTCCATAGAGTTGGAGCAACAAAGTTGAAAGCTCGACCCCCAGATGAATTCAGGGAAATTCTGGGTACTGTTAGTAGTCCTTCTTCAGTGAATCATAGTAATCGAGTAGGACAGTAAGGAATCAGAAGCTGCTGCAGGTACCTTGGGCTCTGGTCATGTAGGGCCTTGAACATGAGTAAGCCAATCTTGAAAACAATTCGCCATTTTACAGGTAGCCAGTGAAGGGCGTAGAGAATGGGAGTTATGTGGCTGGAGCGGGGCTGGTTAGTTAATAGTCTGGCGGCTGCATTTTGTACCAGCTGCAAGCGGTGCAATTCTTTTGCTGGAATACCCAGGTAGAGAGCATTGCAGTAGTCTAGCCGTGATGGTATAAATGCATGGATGACTTTAGGCAGGTCTACTGATGGCATCCTGGAATATTTAGATCTTCATAGTTTAATTAGTATCACCAACATGGGTTTGTGAAGAATCGTTCATGCCAAACAAATTTACTAGGTTTCTATGAGGATGTCAGCAAAAATCTTGATAATGGAAATGCTGTAGACGTGGTCTTAAATTTTGCTACGGCTTTTGATACAGTGCCGCACAAGAGGTTGATCAACAAAATGGAGGAACTGGGACTAGGGGTAAGAATTTGTAGATGGGTAGCGAACCGGTTGTGTAATAGAGAACAGAGGGTGGTTGTGAATGGCGCAGTATCAAATATGATACCAGTACTAAGTGGAGTGCCACAAGGGTCGGTACTAGGGCCCATTTTATTTAACATATTTATTAATGATATTGGGGTGGGAATACTCAGCAAAGTTTCCATCTTTGCTGACAACACAAAATTGAGCAGAGTAATTAGATCAACTGAGGATGTCTCCGAGCTTCAGAATGATCTTAATAAACTAGATGATTAGGCAAACAAGTGGAAAATGAGGTTCAATGTAGATATATGCAAGGTTGTGCACCTTGGGAGACATAACCAATGTGCTACTTATAATCCAAGCGGGGAGGCATTGGGTAATTCAGAACTTGAAAAGGATTTAGGAGTCCAAATAGATAACAAATTGGGGTGCAGTGTTCAATATCATATAGCAACTAACAAGGCCAACAGAATGCTAGCATGTATAAAAAGGGGTATGGAAACTAGGGACTCAAAAGTAATTATGCCTCTGTACAAAGCATTGGTTAGACCACATCTTGAATATGGAGTACAATTCAGGGCTCCGCACTATAAAAAGGACATAATAGAACTGGAAAGAATCCAAAGAAGAGCAACAAAACTAATAAAGGGAATGGAGAATTTAAGCTACGAGGACAGATTGAACAAATTGAGATTGTTTATGCTAGAGAAGAGACGTTTAAGCGGGGACATGCTTAACATGTACAAATATATCAGGCGACAATATTAAGAACTGTCCAGCACACTTTTTACTACAAGGAAGGACTCTAGGACAGGTGGGCATGAGTTTAGACTAGAAGAGAAAAGATTTCGTTCCCTTAGAAGGAAACATTTTTCACGGTCAGGGCAACTAAACTATGGAACTCTCTTCCTGGTGAGGTGGTGTCGGCAGACACAATAAATACATTTAAAATAAAGTTGGACAAACATTTATTGATTAAAAACATCCAGGGGTACAATTAAGAAAAACAATCTTTAAATTTTAAAATTAAATATTAACATTCACTACATAAAAACAATGGTTAAGCTAATAAATCAAGGTTGAACTAGATGGACGCAAGTCTTTTTTCAGCCTTAACTACTATGTAACTATGTAAGTATGGCTGCGCTGAGGTCCTATAAAAGGTGACCAGATGCTGGGGGCTGTGGTGAGTTGCTGTGTAAGATAATCATGGGCTTACACAAGGTGCATACACACGGAACAATGCCGGAAGTAATCTGACATCGTTCACGAGTGTATCAAATCCGATCCAAAGTTCCGATTGATCGGGAACGCACCAATTGTCCTTCAAATTGTTCCGTGTGTAGGCACCTTAACATTTGTTTAATGTCTCTGAGCATGTTTTTCTTCCTGTTAGCGAGTGAGTTGCTATTTTCGGATGGATGAGATGTTTGGGAGTATTAGCATGAGCCTGTAAGTAGAGACCTTGTTTCCTTGTGTCAGTCTCTGCTTCTGAGAGTAGGGTTCTATGTAAAGCTCTCAGCTGATGCTTTACTGCAGTATGTTAAAGCTGACAGCAAAATATAATCCTCTTTTTGAAGGTAGCATAAAATGCCTTGTTCTAGAAAATGTATTTCTGTTCCTAAAATTTATTATTTATACACCTATCTGTAACACGTACTGGGCCTGATTCAAAACCGGGCATAAAGTGATACCAACAATGAAGCTGCACCGGCTGTTCTGCATTACTACCACCTTGTGAGTGGTTAATTATTTTGACAGCAGTAGCAGGTACACATTCCGGGGGGGGGGGGGGGGGGGAGGGGTACACACCCGGCGGCAGAGACCCCCCACCCTCCCCTACACACTCGGCACCAGTGTTCCCCATGTATGATAGTAGTACATGCTGCTCACAATGTATACTAGGACACACCACAGGCCGCTCCCCCTGTATATGACACTAAATGCTGCTCCTTTTGTATAGGACCCTAGATGCTGCTCCCCCTGTACATTAAAAAACTGCCCAGTACACATTAATTTGTAAAGGGGTGTGTGGCCACTCCCACTTTACCCGAGACCACACCCACTTTACCCGTGAGCACGCCCCTCCCTAAATGTGTACCGATTTCTGTCCTTTAACTGTTGGAGGGTATGAGATATATATATTTTTCATGCGTAATTATTGTATTGACTAGGGCTTTCCAGGTGGCTAAGTCTGGTCCCTCCCCAGCCATCCATTTCCTGGATATACAAATCTTAGCCAGAGCACATGTGCTTATCAGAAATTGTCTTAAATGTTTGTCTATTGAGCCCTTTTCTACTATAGACAGTATACAAGCTGACGATGAGCAGCTATCTTTAGGGACACCCATAGCTACCAGCTCTTTTGATCACTTCATTCCAGAACACAACCACCTTTGGACATGATGAAATCAGATGCCAAAATGTTCCTATATTAATCAAGCAATTAGGATAATTAACGTCAGCTCTACTTCAAATTCTATATAGTAATTCTAAGTTCATATATGTTCTGTGTACTATATATAATTGGACATGTTGAAATCTTGCCTGGTTTATTGCTTTCAGTAT
This sequence comes from Crinia signifera, assembly GCF_055691185.1. Classification (NCBI taxonomy): domain Eukaryota; kingdom Metazoa; phylum Chordata; class Amphibia; order Anura; family Myobatrachidae; genus Crinia; species Crinia signifera. Next base: position 42,473,657 of record NC_139224.1, on the reverse strand, counting down.
GTCTGCCAGGGCCCCTTCCAGTCTTCCCCCGATAAAGCTCCAATATCAGGCTCAAAAGGATAAGAAAAAGGATGTTTTTCTTATCCTTTTGAGTCACATCTCTATGGTCAAAAAGGAGGAGTCCATTGTTGACAGATTCTGTACCCCCAAACAAGCCTACCTATCTTGTAGACAAATAATATTGGTACGAGTCAATTATCACTACAGTTATTACTGCTGCCATGTTTAATATCACAGTGTTGCACTAGTGTATATATTTTTTTTCTTTTCTGGAGTCACTGCTCTGGAACCATACCAACAAAAAGAACAACATCTCGCGCCCTGGGAACAATCCATTCTCTTTGTGGTACGGGATAGTACAACACTAGCCCTGGGCTGGCGAAGCGCCCGGGATGATTTAACACCTAGGCGGCTGTTTATACATTGCCCCGGCCGCTAAGTACTGGGGGGTATTGCAGGGGACAGCTGTGCCGAGTGTTACTCGGCGAGCTGTCCCTAGCGCACATTAGGTGTGCTATTAATACATCTTGAAAAACGAAATCCCCCCCCCCCCCAGTTAACTAGCGTTAAGTGCAGATATGCACTTAACGCTAGTTCATACATCTGCCCCATTGTTTCAAATTTTTCACCTTGATCCAAGCGGGTCAACCAGAATGCATTCAGTTTCCAAAGTGAGAATCCTTTTTTTTTATCCCCCACATCTAATTTAAACATTAGAGGGGAATGATCTGATATACCCCTTGTTAAATAATGAATTCCCTGGATGCCTGGGAGCCAATCTTCAGTAGCTAGGGCTAAATCAATTTGGTGCGGTGAGGTTTTTGTAGGACTTTTTCCATAAGAGCGGATCAGGAGAGCACAGCATCTTTCAACCTACTCCCTGCTCTCCATGGCCACTATAGTATTAACAGATACCTGTGCAAAGTAGCATTGTATATTGTATTATCCTAGCAATAAGACTAGTCTTTGAGATTCATCTGAAACAACGAACAATGTAATCCCATTGCTAAATCACCAGTGCTCGGTAATGCCATTTTTTTGCTTTGTCCAGTGAATCCAGAAATGTGGCGTTCTGCACACACAGGTATCCAGGGTTTTTATCATCTGTCAGACGTCTAAAGGCTAGACAGCAGCATGCAAAGCCGTCCTGGTTTTTCAGCAGACGAGCAGTGCATTCTGGGCACTGCGAATGTTAACAACCAACTGTCTGCCAGCTTTTAAATATACACTGGTTGGAACCATTAGTGGCGCCTATTACTTCTTTCTAAAATATAGAGCATTACATTTACATATTGGATGATTCTACTTCATTAGAAAGATTTATGTCAGCGCAGTGATGCATTTGAAATCAATATAAACCTGGCACAGTCACGTACTAACACTGGACCTTGCAGCACTGTTATTGACATAACCGCCATCTACCAAGGAGCAGGTCATAGTGAACGATGACCTATTTTCAACACCAGTGCCCTCAACTTATCACGGAAAGAGCAATAATAAGTTAATCTTTGTTGATGCATTTCTATTTGTGGATATTTGTTCTTGTAATTATTTACTTTTAATGCCTGACAATAGCTGCCCCCCCCGGCAGGATTAGATTTGCTGCTCTTTAATGAATGGCTCTGGGGCTCCGCATGGCTCAGCAGCTATTTCCAGGGATACAGAACAGTAAAGTGTTCTCTCTGGGATGTCTCGGAGTGCTTGCTGTATGGGAAATGGTTTTGGCTCAGATTCCGGCATAATTCCACAATGTCTCTGGTTAGATGCACAATTACAGCAGACCACAGGCAGTGTAATGTATATTGATCAGATACTTTATTACGGCTGTTAACAGAAATATACATATCAGTATATGCGGTGTTCTGATGGGAACACTGCAGCGTTGCATTCTCGATTTAACCGCGACTGCTAATAGTTTATAGCAACCTACAGTGTCAGCTACATACAGCGTGCATTATACAGATGCAGTGTGTGAACAAACATTACATTACTAAATATGATATTTACTCATTGCACCTGATATATATACTTGGTATCCGGTACTCAAACAAATTAATGATACCTTGAGCGGGTGCCCCCTATAATCACTAGCTTGCAAGCCCAGCAATCACATATATCATTTCAGAATAGTGGCACTCACGTCCCTTGTGTAAATAACGACAGCAACTACTGTATGGTCATCAACGTTTCGGTTAATTTAATAACCGTCATCAGGATACAGTAAATAAAAAAGCAGTTACCTTATATAACAGAACACCCCGTGAGTACACTCTGCTTCCCCGATCCCGCTGCCGCCGCTGCGTCTCAGGGGCAGATTAAATCTACGGTGTCTCAATCTGGACAAACTGTTAGAAAGTGCAAAAGGTTACTATGCCCGAACAGCAGGCATAGGCGCAAAACAGCACCAGTGACATTTACTTTATACTGGCAGCGCAATATCTTACAATACAAATGTATAATTCTATAATTAAAACGCTAATCGGGTCAGCTATGTGTGGACACCAGACAACAACAAAAAGTGATAATTGTATAATACATAAAGTGAAATATACAGTAAAAACACACATATGTTAATACACCATATAGTATATCATCATAAGAGTATACTTAGAGAAAATGTATGAATACACACAAGGAAATTCACAGCTTTAGAACAAATATACTCAATGCATAAGAACTATTACATATAATACATATGTTACCAATCAAACACTTTGATATGAAGCAATACCTTATAGCAAAAATGTATATGCAAGCAGATACATTATAAATAGCAGGAAAACGAAAGATACTCATTCAAGCCTTTTGGGCTAATCGTATCTAATTGCGCAATCCAATATGTTTCAAGCTTTAATACTGCCAGATTGCGGTCACCTCCGCATCTCAACGGAGGTATACAATCAATCATACAATATTTTAAGCTGTTTAAAGGATGTTTATGGGTCGCAAAATGACGTGCGACCGGCTGTTCACTGGTCCCACTCATGATAGCAGCCTTAGTGACTGAGCAATGAGCTGCCATGCACTCTTTAAACTTACATTGGGTTATCCCAATGTAAGTAAGCCCGCATGGGCACAGGATTTGATAAAATGTGTACATGCTATTACAATCAAACCTGTGTTTAATCTGAAACATTTTGCCTGAATGCGGATGAAAAAATGTATCACCCATAATTAAATATTTTCAGTTAACGCACGTGCACGTATGTCTATGTGTATAACCAGAGACACAGAAAAGTGTGTGGGGTAGGGTGGGTGTGTGGGGTAGGGTAGGGGGGGATTGTGTGCCGATTACCCGGGCCTGTTGGGCCAACTGTTGAGATGCTCATAGTATTTTTTTTTCAGGTTCAGGTCCTGTTGAGCCCTGCATGGCCCTGTGGATGAGAGGTACATCTTAAGGTCTTGTGAACACTGATGCTGGATTGTATTGGGTACATTTACTAAAGCGTCTAAAAATGAAAAGAGGGATGTTGCCCATAGCAACCAAACAGATTGTCTATCATTTCTCTGCATCCTAGAAAATCATAGACAGAACTTGGTTGCAATGGGCAAGATCACCTCTTTTCATTTTTGGAAACACTGCTAAATTTAGCCCTAAGTGTTTACAAGTACTCCCGCCTCTGACAACTCATGTGTCTGACAACTCATTGTACTGTAAGCATTCCCATTTGGTCTGAGGGCCTGATTCATACCTGTTTGCTAGGCTGCATATTTTTGCAGCCTAGCGAACAGGTAAGCAACATCTGCCGGTCTAGACTGATGTTTATTATGGCCCCAGATTTGGGGCGGGCTTGACGTCTTGTAAGGTCAGCCGGCCACCCCAAGCAGACACAGACCCGCCTACATCTGCAGGGGTGCATCCAGCATTGTTATGGGCACGCCCATAAAACATTGGGCTTTCCCCTGCTCCCTCCACTCCTGGAGGGAATGGCCCGGCAAAGCCGTTCGCTCCTGCAGTATGGCAAATCCAACCATCAGGGACGGTGATGAATTTGGCCCATTACTAATGGGTCTGAATAGGCCCTTTTTTTGTTTAGTCATTCAATGCCACCGGCGAGGGGGTTTCTGCAGCAAGGGTGGCTTGTTTTCGGTGAGGATCAAAACAACCTATCCTCGCCGTCTAACCCCCCTCTCCGGCCGCTCGCCCTATTCTATGCTCCGGGGAAATCAGCAAGGATTCCCACAACCGGCGAGGTAGCCGCTAATGAAGCAAGCCCGCTGAACATAGCAGTGACCCTCGCCATTTTGACAGCTGTACTTGCCATTTCCACCTCGCTGGAAAACCCCAGTGAGGCAGAAACCACGAGTGCAGGGGGTCGGTTGAATACTGACCCGCGAGTTGTGGCGGCGAACAATAGGTACTGCTCGCCATCACAGCTCGCCATAGGGCATTGAATATATATACCCCATTGAGTTTAAGTTTAGTTACATACATTGAGGGCAAAGGAGTGAACACCCAAAGGCAAATAAAAATGCTAGTTAACAAACAAGCTAAAATTTTGCATGTGGCTTCATTGATGGGTTTTTAAATGCAAATATACAAGAACATCTAAATTTACAGTTCTGCAATTCAATTGTAAATTTTGAGACGTATTGCTGCAGATTTCTAGTACGGCTGAAGTCAGATGCTTTTCCTTTAAACCATTTTCAACCGAGGTTTAAAAATAAAGCACATTTGATAAGAAATGAGCCTGAAACTTTGAAATCCTCATCAGGTTTTTGTCTGAAATTTAAATGTTCCTTTCACATTTCTCAGCAGCCTCATATCTGATGCCCTCTGGTGCTGCCTAGAAGTGGAGAGCCATGATTCATTAGAGTCAGTTTATCTGCTGGACAGACAAAGCACAACTGGAAATCATTTCATGTGCTGTAATACAATCTGCTGCAGAACACAGCTTGCTAATAAAACACTTGTTTACTACGGGTGTGGTATCATAGAACTACAGGAAGTAGATAGGTCGTCCCCATCTGGTTGTCATGCAAAATGTCGGCAGGGTTAAAAGGTTAATGTGAAAATGGTTGACACACAAAAAAAAAAATACAAAAACTTGGGTACTTATGTAGTAACTGGGCTGCCGATTTCTAAATCGGGTCGGATCGGGAGATCGCATCGCATCGCATGCGACCATGCGATTCGATGCGATGCGATGCGATGACCCGATTTTTCCATAGGAATCAATGTTAAAATGGACTGAGTCCATTTTAACATGGAATTCAATGGGAAAAATGGGTCCTTTTCATACCCCTACTATCCAAGTGGGCATGGAGTTGGATATAAACCTGTGGCGAGCGTAGCGAGCCACCGAGCCCGAAGCGTGGCGAGCGAAGCGAGCCCCGCGAGGGGACGAATACCGTCCCCTCGCGGGGCTCGCTTCGCTCGCCACGCTTCGGGCTCGGTGGCTCGCTACGCTCGCCACAGGTTTATATCCAACTCCATGCCCACTTGGATAGTAGGGGTATGAAAAGGACCCATTTTTCCATAGGAATCATTTTAACATTGATTCCTATGGAAAAATCGGGTCATCGCATCCGATATCGGATGCGATATCGGATGCGATATCGCATCGCATCGCATCTGATTGTATGCCTTAACTTAAGGCATACAATCAAAAAATCGGCAGCCCAGTTACTACATAAGTACCAAAACTTGTTGACATTTTGAACCTTTAAACGTTTTGTACGTGTTTTTTTTATATTTTTGTTGTACTGAAAATGCAAATGGTTGTAAAATAAAGATGGCCATAGCAACAAATGAGTTTCTATCTGTTATCTAGGACAGCGGTTCTCAAACTGTGGGTCCTGACCCCAAAGTGGGTCCCAACCTGCTCAGCATGGGGTCGCGACTCCATGTTGCTGACCATCAGGCTGATGACTTTTCTAATCTCAGTCAGTGATTCAAAGAGTCTGAGACTGCTCTGGCTTCAATCTGACTGGCAGTGACTGCCTATTGGAAGTCCGACCTGCCAGTCACTCAAGGCAGTCCCATTGGGAGGTGTTCCCTCTGCCCATCATTTACCAGTTATGTGGGGTACACACCAGGACGATATGGCCCAAAACGAGCCAATTTAGATACAATCTCGACCGATTGTATGTAAATCGGCCATGTTTTGGGCCATTTCGCTGCCCTTTTGATGCTAACCTGATCCGATGCGGGGCCCCACGGGTCGGTCGGTCTTTTCTAAGATCCTACCTGCTGCAGGTAGGATCTCAGCAACGACCATTGTAGTGGGTGGAGGTCGCGATCACATTAGGGGCATTTTCACAGCAGGTCGGCGGCGCCGTCAGCTCGCGAGCGGGTCGTACGTTCCTGTGACGACACGCTCACGAGCACCATCGTCCTGGTGTGTGCCGGGCATAAGAGAGGTAAATTCAATTAAACTCGCTATTGATTAGCACCATGAATAAAGTAACCGGAGCTATTTAATAAGCCGCATCACAGTTTAGTTGTTAGATAGATGTTGCAGCTCCTAAAGTATGCCGTTTAGTCACAGTAAAATACATTATCCAACCTGTAAGTGCTGGGGGCAATGCTTTTCGTGCTAACTCACATTGCAACAGCAGTTTCTTTATCAGATTTCTGCACCTCAGGAGGGTGCAACCAGAAACTGGCAGCTTATTGAATAGCCCTGGGTGCTCATTCCCGGCGCTATTCAATAGCTCATTTATCTATATAAACCCCAAAGGGCAATATATATATAGATAAGGAACTGATTGTTCAATTCCTCCCAAATATCTTGATTCCTGGACCCTGAAAGAGCAGGATCTAGTCTAGAAGGAACCAGGTAATGCGGTTTTTCCCAGTTTTCCTGGCCTTTAAAAATATATTTAGTGCCTGGAGAGCCAGGCCTGAATGACATCACTGTGTAATGATGACCTAATACATAACACAATGATTCCACTGCAGTGGTTTATTGCTGCACTTCAATAAATTACAATCTGTCTGATAGTAAATAAAATATGACTTGTATTCAGCCAGATATTGAATGAAAATCAAAGTGTACCGCAGACATTTAGCAGCACAGAAAAATAGCATTCCAGAAACGCTCACTCACTCGCTCACCAGCATAGGGTTGCCTGGTATTTTCCACAGACTTGTCAGATCAATACACCTAGCATATCACAAATATTGACAAGGTGTATAAATTCAAGATTTTAAAACAGAGCAACCTTTTTCAATTAACCATATTGTAGGTAGAAAAATAAATTGTTGCTTATTTGTCTTTTCCTGCTCTATCAGACATCCTAATACACTCTCTGTATTACACTGGTTAGTTCAGGGTTGCCTACTTTTGAAAAATAATTTCAGGGAGAAATGTAAAAGTGAAGGGGGCGGGCCTTGCATCACCAGGGGGGCGGGCCTAATATGGTCCGCAACCAATCAGAAAAATATCTCTGTGGATCGCCTGCACTGTAGTCCTCAAAGGGTTATATGGTTTTGCAATGTGCCCTGAATGTATGAAGTTTAAGACATGCAACTACTTTCCGGAGGAGGGGGGAGGAAAACAGACTCAAGGAGGACAGGATTTTATTGCGGCAACTCTGCTGCTTGCCGGGCACCGTTTACTTTTAGCCAAGTGATTAAGGGGATATCTGCTGTCCTGGCTAGTTAAGTGTGACACACAGATGCCAGAGCAGGGAACTCACACTTAGCCTAGATGAGTATCCAACTACCTTAGTTATGAAGCGTGGAAACCAGTCTCCGTGTCTGAAAGCTGGAGCCGGCTGTCACTGTGCTGCTGCTGGAAAGTCAGAAGCTGCTGCTATCATCTGTTGCTGCTAGGGATGATGATAGCTTCACTTCCTGTACTGTGTACCCGGCCGTACGCAGAGAACGGGGTCGGGAGGTCTCCTAGCTACTGCAGGTACTATTGCTGCGATGTGTACTGCGCGGCTTTATCATGTCAGCGGCACTCATTGGGGAAGCAAAGCAGCAGCTGCGGGAGAAAGGGGCCCTCTTCCGGGAGTCCGTGAGATGTCCCATGATTCCGGGAGTCTCACGGACAATCCGGGAGAGTCGGCAACCCTGGGTTAGTTGTATAAGGCGTCTATACATTTATTTGGCTTGAACCTTAGCATACACTTTAAGCTAGCTTAACTAAAGAATAACTCACACTGACACAATAACGACACGGACACCAAAGCAATTAGATTTAAAGGGCATAGTATATTTATTATGTGGTATGACCCTTCTTCGTAAAGGGCTGGCAATAAGGCGTCACGGCGCCCAGCTCTAGTCACATCAAAAATGGCGGCGACTTAAACGTCCCAACTGACTGATATTAACATGGGGACGACTGAGACGGCCCCATCCGACTAAGGCACAACCTAACGCTGGGAAGTCTCACCACCCCTTCTCTGGCTGGTGTGGACACTCCGCTGACGAAGTGCCCACAGCGCCCCCCCGCAAAGGCAGGACACCCCGCCGTCTTTCCCGGGGGTAGTGCCTCCCAGCGCCCTCTCATGCCACAAGTGACCGCTGGACCGTGACGCCCTACCGCCCCAGTTCTGATAATGGTAAATGTACCACTGAATTGACTATAAATTTGAAATGCCAAAGGCAAGGGAGGGTGGGTGGGGCTGAAGAACTTTTCCAAGAGGAAGCATTTCCTGTAAGGACCTGCCTACAGTATATACCCTTCTCCTAAGCTCACGCCCCTAAGCTCACCCATAGGCTAACCACTAAACTGAAACCAACTTTAGGCAACTAGCAGTCATTAACTCTTTCCTGCCAACCCAAAAAATGTAAGCCTCTTAAGTACGCTCTGGCTTAGGCAGCCCTCGCTTTATCTAAGGCGTCTATACATTTATTTGGCTTGAACCTTAGCATACACTTTAAGCTAGCTTAACTAAAGAATAACTCACACTGACACAATAACGACACGGACACCAAAGCAATTAGATTTAAAGGGCATAGTATATTTATTATGTGGTATGACCCTTCTTCGTAAAGGGCTGGCAATAAGGCGTCACGGCGCCCAGCTCTAGTCACATCAAAAATGGCGGCGACTTAAACGCCCCAACTGACTGATATTAACATGGGGACGACTGAGACGGCCCCATCCGACTAAGGCACAACCTAACGCTGGGAAGTCTCACCACCCCTTCTCTGGCTGGTGTGGACACTCCGCTGACGAAGTGCCCACAGCGCCCCCCCGCAAAGGCAGGACACCCCGCCGTCTACCGGGGGTAGTGCCTCCAAGCGCCCTCTCATGCCACAAGTGACCGCTGGACCGTGACGCCCTACCGCCACCGCCAGGCTCTTAAGAGATTAACTAGATGAGCTCTAAGAGCCGCCGCATGCCACCCGCGAAGACCTACCTAAGTGTCCGTTATCCTAAACTAAAACTGAACTATACCTCAACAAAAACCCCCTATCCTTATTGAAGGGGAGCCTGAAAGAAAAAGTTCCGGTACTTATGTAGTATCTGGGCTGCCGATTTCTAAATCGGGTCGGATCGGGAGATCGCATCGCATCGCATGCGACCATGCGATTCGATGCGATGCGATGCGATGACCCGATTTTTCCATAGGAATCAATGTTAAAATGGACTGAGTCCATTTTAACATGGAATTCAATGGGAAAAATGGGTCCTTTTCATACCCCTACTATCCAAGTGGGCATGGAGTTGGATATAAACCTGTGGCGAGCGTAGCGAGCCACCGAGCCCGAAGCGTGGCGAGCGAAGCGAGCCCCGCGAGGGGACGAATACCGTCCCCTCGCGGGGCTCGCTTCGCTCGCCACGCTTCGGGCTCGGTGGCTCGCTACGCTCGCCACAGGTTTATATCCAACTCCATGCCCACTTGGATAGTAGGGGTATGAAAAGGACCCATTTTTCCATAGGAATCATTTTAACATTGATTCCTATGGAAAAATCGGGTCATCGCATCCGATATCGGATGCGATGCGATGCGATGCGATATCGCATCGCATCGCATCTGATTGTATGCCTTAACTTAAGGCATACAATCAAAAAATCGGCAGCCCAGATACTACATAAGTACCAAAGTTCCTAAACGTTAGAAATATACATTGCATTGATTAGTATGACAAGGTAAGTTAGTACAATGGACCCAAGTGAAGTCGAAAACTTGATAAAAACCTCTCGTGTGTCCCGGAAGGGGGAGGTGGGCCGAATTGAAATTAATAAGGACCCACGGAGGTAAAAAATGCAAGAAAGTCCTTCACACCCCTGATTCCGGAACACTAGCTGTTCCAAAACCAGCGGGTAAACAGCGTTTTTGGGTCAGCGCCACAGGCGCACTACATCCAAATCTTGTCTACCTTATATAAATCCTAATTGCAGCGGACTTCCATCGTCCCCATTGCCTGAACGGAAGAGTCAGGAAGCCTGCTGGCCGCTGCGCAGGTAGCTGCCCGCACAGGCAATTTCAGCACTAAATATTGCAGCTGCAGCAAGGCCTGCGGCAGCGACGCCAAAAGTGGATCAGCACCAAAAACCCGGGATAATATCCAGGGCCTTTTCGAAAAGCTGGTACTGTCTGTATACCTAGAGGAGGAATTCCGCTTCCCGTCGGCCGAAGCGTGAGGGAAGCCTGCATGGAAACCAGTTTATCTCTTGACAGCACGTGGTGGGGGGGCGTCAGGACTGCATCGAACCCGGCTGACGGCAGGTATCCAGAAGACTCCACCGGATCCTGGGTAACACCTCGGAGGAAACAAAAGAAAAATGTAAAATCCTGACCATCCGCTAAAGTAACGAACAAGGTCCCCACAAACGGGGGATGCGCGCGACTAATGGGGGGGGTGTAGCCACAGTAATGTATGCGTGGCACAGCTGGCCAACAACACTATACACTGACAACAAGGGGAGGAACCCCCTGGCCCTGAAGACCAACCCAGACTATTATTGAAAATGCAAGCGCCGGCCCCGCTACCCCCTCATGCTAAGCTAACGCCCTTTGATCTGAGCTACTTCCAGGAGAGAGGTATAGGCCGGCCAATGGGGCTGTCACCAATATTTTGGGCGTTGCCAAGGCCTGGTGGGGCCCCACATGGATGGTCTTTAAAGTTTGGAAAACATAGATGGTTTATGACCGATGTCAACTGGCTTGGACACGATGTGGAAGAGCCAGATGGCTTCCCCCCCATCGATGTCAAGCATAAAATAATAGTTTTTTGTACCGCCCTTTGCCTTGGCTGCGGAGGGAAGCTCCGAGCAGGCACCTGTGAAGCCCGCACTGTATTCTGTCTGCGTGGCGATGGCCGACCATCGATATGTAACACCCATCGGCTGTCATCCACGATCGATGGTCGGTTGCCATTTCCCCAATGGTGACAAGGGCGACGGTGGCCTACCCTGCCCTTTTATAGCGTGGTCACAGGTGGGAATTGAATGTCCATGTGGGCTGGGGACCGTCGTAGGGGGAAGGGGGGGGGAGTGGGGAAAAGCGGGAAATTGGACTGGCGAAAGAGGTGCCCTGGCCACCGTGAGCGTATGCTGCTGGGAGGGGTAAGGCCGCCAGGCGGACGGGCTGGATTGGGACCAGTCCCCTTGCCCGTATCCCCGGGCCGGGTAAGGCCCAAGGGTGTGGCAAAATTGGCGAGCACTGGGACTGGGCGGCCACCAGCCGGAGCAATCCGGGGGCCAGGGCCGCAGGTATCCCGCGCCAAGCCCGCTGGGGCCTGGTGTGGAGTGGGGGCTGGCACCACGGTTGCCCGGCAGGGGGCCAGGGCGCGGGGTAGGGGGCCGTGAAGTCCGCCACCCCCTGGACCCCGCGGGCAGTGGTGGAGCGGTCACCGGTGCTCGTACCCATGCCGAGGCAGGGGGAGGCACAGGTGAGATAAGCGGTCCCCTTTGTGGGAAGGACGGGTGGGGACACCCGACCCCAGGCCCGGGAGGGGCCTGTACCGCAAGGAATTCGCTGCTGGGGCGAAAGGGGGTGCTGGATGGTTAACTCGGCGGCCCCGCACAGCCCCAACCAGGGCTGAATGAGGCCCCTTATTTAATGGCGGCAGATGGGGGTGGGAGCGGGCCTGAAAAAGGGGGGTACCTGCGGGTGACCGTGCACCCGGGAGCCGCCATCTTGCGTGGCGGCGTTAAACCCTGCGCCCCCCCTGGCCTGGAACCGGGTGGGGGATGTGCGGGGGGCAGTGGGTATGGGGTTGGATCGCCCGACCCGGAGGTGCCGGGGTCGGGCATAGACGCGCGGGCGGAAGTGCCGCCCGTCGCGTCATAGACCAGCGCTGACCGGCTGCACAGGGGCGCCAGCCACACGTGGCTGCCGGCGCCCGGCGGGGACGCTGTAAGGGGGGACGGAAGGAAAGTGGCGGGCGGTAGGAGAGAACCCGCGGGAGGCACAAGGGAAGGGGCGGGGGGGATGGCGATGCCGCGAGGCAGCAGTGGCTGTGCCGGATCCGGGTGCCCGGATCGGGCCCTGGTAGTATCCGGCAGGGGGGGGACAGCGTGCTGTGGGATACGGACTTGTGGGGATTTGGGGGGAGCCGGGACATGCTGTGAGGAGGTGGGGGGGGGGGGGGGGAGAGGAGGCACACTATCCCTGGAAGGGAAGATGGTATCCATAAAACAGGCAGGGAGGGGGGCCTGAGTGCTGGGGATGGGACATGCTGGATAACAGCACTACTTGGCCATGGGGATAAATATCAGCTGCACAAGCAGGCACTTAGCTTTGAGAAGAAGCTGCTGGGCTCTGACTGCATGCTGCTGGGCTCTGACTGCATGCTGCTGGGCTGTGACTGCATGCTGCTGGCTGAAGAACTTTTCCAAGAGGAAGCATTTCCTGTAAGGACCTGCCTATATACCCTTCTCCTAAGCTCACGCCCCTAAGCTCACCCATAGGCTAACCACTAAACTGAAACCAACTTTAGGCAACTAGCAGTCATTAACTCTTTCCTGCCAACCCAAAAAATGTAAGCCTCTTAAGTACGCTCTGGCTTAGGCAGCCCTTGCTTTATCTAGTGTAGTGTTCCACTGTACTGTGGCAGTGCTGTGATGGACAGGCACAGTAGTCATCTCAGGCCTGGACTGACAGGCACAGTAGTCAGCTTCAGCTGGGACTGACATGCAAAACAGTCAGCTTAGGCTGGGATTGCCGGGCACACTAGTCAGCCGAGGCACGTGCCTAAAATATCTTTTTACAGAGAGAGCCGGCAGATCCCGGCTCAGGTTAATGATCCGTTTTGCCCATCTCTAATTTTGTTTGCAAATGGACAAAACCCATGTGCACTGCAGCTGGGGCTGATATATAATGCAGAGAGAGTTAGATTAGGGTGTGTTCAAACCGAAATCTAAATTACAGTGTTAAGATAAAGCAGCCAATATTTACCCTGCACAGAAACAAAACAACTCCCCTAAATCTAACTCTCTCTGCACATGTTACATCTGCCCCACCTGCAGTGCACATGATTTTGGCCATTTGATACCAAAATGTGCCATACGATCAGGTTTGAATGAGGCCCATAGCTGTGTTTGGAAACTGTAATTGTAACAGCGCAGACACATGTGGAAGGGGTCAGCGCTCGGACAAAATGCAGTTTACGGCCTACGTGATAATATTACATAGCTTTGTACATGATACAGTACATCAGAGTTTGAGAGAAAGGGTTACTGACATGATCAGGCTAATGGTAATATCCTGTAGTCATCCCGGCAGAATGGTTGATGTCCCTGTAAATGGTACATGGCACGTATGAGCATATGATATTCTCTCATTGACCTGCCTAGCATTTTACGCAGTCTTATAACGATGTCTTCATAATCCCCAATAGTAGAAATTACAGACCAGTTACTGCATTTAAGTGGTATAGACGCAATTATCCTTAGCATTAAATATTTAACTGTCTCCTGTTATTGACTTAGCAAATCTTTATTACCTTTTTTTTTTCCCCCAGGCTTTCTGTTCAACCTATTTAAGATCACATTGTGATTACAGATAAAAATGTATTGCCTGAGAACTCATTAATTGCCACTAAAGCTAGTTAAAAGCTTGGTGCGCCTTAACATCACATGGCATGAAACACTTCAGATAATGATTTGCATTTTAAAAATGCAGAAAAATTTAAACAACTTTCAACTTTAGAAACTGATTGAATAACTCATTTCAGCTACAGAACTTAGGGGGTTATTCTAGTTCATTCTTTCTGACAAAATCCTTCTTAGATGGACAAAACCATGTGCACTGCGGGTGGGGCAGATGTAACTTGTGCAGAGAGAATTAGATTTGGGTGGGGTTTTTCTTCAAAGTGAGATCTATATTGCAGTGTAAAATAAAGCAGTCAGTATTTTCCCTGCACAGAAACAAAATAACTCACCCAAATCTAATTCTATCTGCACATGTTACATCTGCCCCCCTGCAGTGCACATGGTTTTGTCCATCTAAGAAGGATATTGTCAGAAAGAATGAACTAGAATAAATTCCTAAGCGAGATTTGTAATTGATGTAAAAGCTGTTATACAGTACGTATATATTTATAGCACTTTTACCATTTTCTTGTTCCACTATTTTCAGTTATTCTCTTGAAAATAACAGCCCACACCCTGCTACAGTACATTTGTTGTCCTCTGGCCTCTTTAGCATAAGAAACAAAGACTTAAGGTACGTTTTGGGCTTGTGATGCGATGCACACTCGCATCACATCACAAAGTACAAAAAGTACGTGCAGCACATACTTTTTGAATTAGATCACATCGTATCTAGGGCCTAATTTTCATTTCAACGGTCCCCTGTGTGTTCACACAGGGAACTGGTGGTAAGCCCTCTGCGTGTGCGCATATTCTCATATGCGCATGTGCAAGGCTTCCGTCTGACAGTCGTGCACATTTGGCAAGGTGCTCACATGGGGAAGAAGCGATGGGGCATGGGACGAAGTTTGTCAGGGTCTACACTGACTTATTGTAATGACTCTGGGTAATGTTTTGGTTTTGGGCGTGAACTTAGAATGGCCATGCACTGCCTCTGTTAACCCCCTCTGGCAGATGACTGATACCTGTGGGAACTAAAGGCCCATACACACTTGACGATTTTCACCTGAAAATCGGTGAAAAAAGGCGTTTTCACCGATTTTCACCTGAAAATCGCCCAGTGTGTATGCACAAGAGATTGCCGACTAGCGATGATGCGCGCTCCCGCATCATCGCTAGCAAAGTCTCTTGTCGGCTGGTTTTACCAGCATGTCTAGAGATGATGGATGGGTTTCCATCCATCATCGCTAGGTGTGTACGCTGCCACGGCCGCCGGGCTGAAAGATTAGCCACTTTCAGCCCGGCGGACCACCCCGCTGCCTCCCCTTCTCCCTCCCTCTGCTCTGTCCCCCTGCTGTATATTTACGTTTAATGGTGCAGGGAGTCGGGACTGGAGTCTGCCTGGCGCAGGTTGTCTGTCCGCCGTCGCCACATGGGGGAATGTGGAGATCGCCGGGCGCAGGGTGTCAGTGTCACACAGAGCAGGGAGCCGGCTCTTCCGTTCAGCAGCCTGTCCAGCTCCCCCGCAGCAG
Organism: Crinia signifera; assembly: GCF_055691185.1. NCBI lineage: Eukaryota > Metazoa > Chordata > Amphibia > Anura > Myobatrachidae > Crinia > Crinia signifera. Next base: position 42,458,185 of record NC_139224.1, on the reverse strand, counting down.
CACCCAAATATATAACACTGCCACCAATGTCTATATTAGATAGTAATATATACATTGCTGGCCCATGCCAGCAATGTATATATTACTGGTACCCCTGCCCACCAATGTTTATTTATATTAGCCAGTAATATATACATTGCTAGCCCATGCCAGCAATGTATATATTACTGGTACCCCTGCCCACCAATGTTTATTTATATTAGCCAGTAATATATACATTGCTGGCCCATGCCAGCAATGTATATATTACTGGTACAACTACCCACCAATGTTTATTTTTATTACTGGTACCCACAGGGCCGGTGCAAGCAGGTTTGTGATGCTCCATGGGGTGGTGGTGATGCTGCTACCGCATCGCTCCATGGGGGACGGCAGGTGATGCAGCGAGGGCCGCTGCGTCGGTCTATGGGGGTGGCAGGTTATGCGGGGAGGGTCACGAGTCACTCCACAGGGAGGGGGGGCAGCCACCGAGTCGCTCCACGGGGGTGGGGGAAGAGTTGCGTCTGGCACCACTCACCTCGATTGAGGGGGGGGGGGTTGCTCCCAAGTGCTGCCCTTCAGTGGCCGGTGCCCCAGGCAAATACCTTATGCTGCCTAGTGGTGGCACCGGCCCTGGGTACCCCTGCCCACCAATGTTTATTTTTTAGCCAGTAATAATTGGCTACTGACAAACGTCTGATTGACAGCCGTTGTCCATTTTGGGGCAGGCTACTGCCATTTTCTGGGAGTTTGCCAGAAAATATAGGTGTTCCTCAGCCATTAGGGAGTCATCAGCGCCCTTTTTCCGCCCCATGGCCATCACAATGCTAATCAGTCCTGGCTTTCTCGGCGCTGCAAACAGGGGGAAAAATCATTTGATGGTGAATGGTTTCTACCTACGTGCATGGCAGCAAATGAAATTGCAGCTGTGCACATGGGTGGTATTTTGCCCCGGGTGGGGCGGTGTTTATCTGATCGCTGGGCTTCAAATATATGCAGCTCAGCAATCAATTCTGAATCAGGCCCCAAGAACAGAAATGCTCTGAATAAAATGGGCCCTGCTCCCACCCTTGGAATTCAAACCCAGCCCATTGTGTAAATAGCCATAATGAAAGATTTTAGCAAAGTCTTTCGCCTCCTGAAAATCTCTTGCTCTTAGGGGAAAATAGCTCAGTGTGTACGCACTACTTTGGTGACAGATATATCTTTCACAGATTTTGGCAAAGTCTTTTAAAATTAAAATCTTCTAGTGTGTATGGGCCTTAAGGCTTCACCTATAATCGCCACGTTTAGAGGGGCGAATTAGGTACGCCCCAACTGCGGTGCAACCAGGTCTTAGGAGGTGACAAGAATCAGTGACCGTCAGAGGTAACGGGTCAAAAAGAGATCTAACTACAGGGGCCTTACTGGGGAACAACCTACCTAACGGCACCAGGCCAATAAGGGGTAACAGGCGACATAGTCGCAGACACAAAAGAGAACCGGGGTACCTCCTAAAACACCTACCCTGAGAAATATATACAGACACAATAATCTACAGGGTATACTAGAGTACTAGGTACGGTACCCCGAAAAGACAGAAATAGGGAGTTCTGAGCTCCCCGCTAAGCCGGGGAAGATCAGAACAAAGAGATTAACGAAAATATGATAAAGAATAATGAGCGAATGTGAGTTAATGAGAACAAAGAACCAGGCTCCAAAATGAGCACTTACGTGACCAAAGGACACTGGAAAAGTTACGGCAGACCTCCAGCAGCTGCAGATGGACAGAAGCAAGCTGAGAAGTTCTTGAACCAGCTGAAAAGGCACATGAACTGACTTAGAACAGATAGGAAACCTGCAGGAGTGATAGCCTAAACAAGGTAATATCACTGGTGGGGCTGAGCCAGGCTGCATCACTTAAAAGATATGTAATAGCCGCGGCCAAAGAAACCAGCCCCTCAGACCCTCATTAGTGCTGCCCAGTGTCCCCTGTCTCCTAGGCAACCGCCGAGCGGCTGCAGAGACTGGGCGATGCGGTGGGTCAGAAGTGACTCTGGCTGGGCAGAAGTAATGCGCAAGGACCCGGCTCCGCCGGGCAGAAGTGACGCTGCTGCCCTTCCAACCCGGGCACCAAGCAATGGCGGCGCCGCTGCTCATATGTCAGCGCTGCTGACACATATTTGCAAGGTCAGGTGAAATCAACCGATGGTCCCGACCATCAATTGATTTCTTTTGCTGTGGGCACATGCAAAGGGATGTGTTTTAACAACTGCTTAATAAGCTGCAAGCTTCGCACCTTACCGAGCAGATCAGAATCAGGGCCCTTATTCAAAATGCACGTTGTAGTAGAGTCTCACATCGGTTTAGAAAAGTGCATGGTGCGCATCGGGGGGATTGTTTTCAGTCACTGCGGAGGCGCCCCTTATATGATGACACAAGGGTGTGGTCTTCACCCCCCTTGTGATGCCTCTGCCATTAAATACAACTGAAATACTGAAATCACGTGTTGGATTCTGTGATCTGGGGTATCGCAACACCGCACCTCCATTTTTAGATTTAATTCTTTGCTGCTTTTATTCTTACCCTATGAGTAAGATTATACCTTCCGAGGTAGAGGGTTTTGTATATTTAAATTAGTAATGCAATTAACTGTTGTGGTGTAATTTAAATGTGTATGAGTCAGTATATGCCAGACACAAACCTGGTACATATGCTACTGGTGCTGTGCTAGGCGTATCGGTGTGCAAATGTGCTAATTTGCATATTTATACATCTGTACCATTACAAAGGCTCAGCCTCAAGGCTTTCTAATTAATTACAGTAGATCTGCAACTTTTTTTTTTTTAATTAGATTACTTACTTTATTTTTTGTTGATTGATCTATAAACCATTGTTTTAGTGAACTAACATCAGACACATTACTCTGACAGCCCTCGTTTTTTGGTCATCCATGATGCAAATATCTTTTTAATTGTATGACTTTAGTTCCCCCTAGTGGACACTCTGCATTGATACACATACTATTTCTATTGCTTATCTTCCTGGTAACAAGGTTGACGTAAAAGTCCTCAGTGACCACTGCAATTACTGTAAGTGCAAAATTTGCAATGATCTACAACAATCAATTTTTTTTTTAATGTAATTATTGTTCTATTGCTTTACACTGAGAAGCCTGCATTGATCTGACTGATCTTTGCAGGCTTCAGCCAAATATGCCTGGAAAATGAGGAGTATATAATATATATACTGTATATTCCAGTTGTATTTTCGGCTGAATTCAGCCCTACGAATGATAGTAAATTAGCACATCACCATAGAAATCATGGCCATATACGGCAGTATTCTATCGATAGTATAGATTTTATAAAAGACAAATTCGGCTGACCTTGCTATATATAAATACGTCAAATCAGCCGAATTCGGCTAATAGTAAATTAGCAAAAGCTAATTTACTTCCGTATTTCACATTTAATGGGTAGGAATACGTTTAGTCGTACTCATTCGATTTTTGACAATTTTCCCCATTAATTTTTTTGTATTGAATTATGATCTGTCCAGTCCATGTCCATCTTTGTTTTTGCTTTGCTGCTAACTGTACATTAGCCCCTTTAGGCATAATTACGTGAATATACTTGTCTAATACTCTGCAAAAATCTGAATTGAAATGAATCAGAAAATACATATGCAATCTCTGTATTCAAGAGAATTGCATTCTTGAGTTTGCTGTCTCCTGGCTTTGGCTGCCTGCTGTGCCAATTGCCTGTGACTATAGAATGCAAATCAGGTATTAGCAGTTGTGGGAATGCAGAAAGCTTATATCTATTGAAAATCACTGCAGCCATGCATGGGCAAGCTATTTGGTTGTAGAGTGCTGTACATTGCGGCAGAATCGTGTACATATTTACTAGCGTAAGGGTGCGTGTCCTGGTTACAGCGCCACTGCTTTGCTGCCTCTGGCTTTGAATTCACATGTTTTGGGGAAAACACTGCGATTAATGAGCGTGGGATCCCACATGCTAATTTCTGGCAGCGCACACGCTTCTGTGACAACTTGAACTGTTTCACACTGCGATGATGTTTTTCTCAGGTCAGGGTTGGAATTAATTATTTGGTATTCTAAACACCTCTCAATTAAATAAGTTATTTCAGCTGGAAAACAAGTTTGTTATGTCACTGAAATGAATCATCTTGGTCTGAATTTTCTATGATACATGTGAATTTCAGGCAGTTGGTATCAGGGATGGGTGTCAGGTTTCATAACAATGCTATAGCTGTTTGCAAACCAAGGGATGGTTGGGGGATGGGCGGGGGCAGTGTTGGGGCATCTGGGAGCGGGGGTTCTGTGGGTTTAGGAGGTCTGAGTGTGGGGGTGGCCGCAGGTGGGGGAGGGTGTCCGGTGGTTCTGTGGGTGTGCTGCAGGTGGTGCTTACTAACATACAGTATACTGCTTCATCACTTGAAAGTCTCTGAGCAATGTTTTTTTCCTGATGAGAGTTTGGGGAGGGACGATCTCGGCAAGTGCTGCGCTGATAGACTATTCACCCCGATCTGTCACCCTATGGGCAGTATTCAATGCTCCCTATTCACCGTTTTTTACGGCAAATCGGGCTGTTTTCACTCCTTGCCTCCCGGTGCCAGGAACATAAAGTTTTAGAACATGAAAAGCACTTACCCCCCCCCCCCCCCCCCCCCTTGGTTGTAGAAGGATAGGAACCGGCACACGGGTGGATGGTGAAGAAAAGTTGATTTATTGTACAAACATGATTGTACACAACGACAGCTGTACACCTGACAGCTGTTTTAACCGCAATAAACGGTTTTCATCCGAGGGCGCAATAAACGGTTTTCATCAGAGGGCGCAAAAAACGGTTTTCATCAGAGCAATGATGAAAAACGTTTATTGCGGTTGAAACAGCTGTCAGGTGTACAGCTGTCGTTGTGTGCAATCATGTTTGTACAATAAATCAACTTTTCTTCACCATCCACCCGTGTGCCGGTTCCTATCCTTCTACAACCAAGGGGGTAAGTGCTATATATATATATATATATATATATATATATATATATATATATATATATAAAATTAGGTACTTGTGTAGTATCACGGCTCCCATCGATGTGATGCGATGTCATTTTTAACTGAAATCATGGACATGTGTTAAAATCATGTAAAATACACCCCAAATGTCATTTTTCACACTGTATCACCCCCACTATCAACGCCAACCCGAAGCGTGGCGAGCGCAGGGAGCCCGCGAGGAGCGGCGGTACGCGTCCTACGACCTATTCATACCCCCACTATCCACGTCGGCGTGGAGTTGAGAATAGAAAGTGTGGCGAGCGCACGCGGATACCTGTGAAGCCCGCGAGGGGACACGGTATCCGCGTCCCCTCGCGGGGCTCGCTGCACTCGCCACACTTCGGGCTCGCTGCGCTTGCCACACTTTCTATTCTCAACTCCATGCTGACGTGGATATTGGGGGTATGAAAAGGTCGTAGGATGCGTACCGCCGCCGCTCGCCACGCTTTGGGTTGGCGTTGATCATGGGGGTGGTACAGTGTGAAAAATGACATTTGGGGTGCATTTCACATGTTTGCTACTAATTTAAATGCATTGGGATGCATTTGTGATCAAAATTGCATGCCATCGCATTGCATGGCATCACATGGCATGTGATGCGATGGCATGCGATTTTTATCACAAATGCATAAAAAACCCGGTAAAATCGCATGCCACTACATATGGCATGCGATGGGAGCCGGGAAGGTATACAAGTACCTAAAATTATTTTTTACATAACATATGCAGGAGGGGGCACTGCTGATCACATTATTACATATATGCTGCGCTGCTGATTACATTACATTTTGCAGGGGGGGTGCCACTGATCTCACATAAGGGCTGCTGGTTGGTGGCATGCAGCGGCTTCTGGCAGCGCAGGGTTATGTCAGGTAGCACTGGTGGGCAGGAGGTCAGTGTATGTGAGATCAGCGTTGGGGTCCCTGCAGTAGTTCTCATCCACTGCAGGGACCCTGCCGCTGATCTCACATACACTGCAGGGACCTCCTGCCAGACCCCGTTGCATGCCACCCACCAGCGGGCAGGGGGTCCCTGCAGTGTATATGTGAGATTAGTGGCGCCCCCTGCAATTGTCCTCCGTACTGGCAGCCGGTTCAGTGTGTCCTGCCGTCCACTGTCATCCTAATCCTGCGCGCGGACCTCTGCTGAGGGGACAGGGGGGGGCGCCTTTGAAGAAGATGCCTCTCAGCAGCCCGGGCACCTCTCCACCGGGGGCCAACACCCCCGACACGCCGCCTGCTCCGCTCCCCGACCCCAGCAGGGCAACAGACGGGACACTAACTGCCTCTGCCTCAGCAGCTGACAGATCTGGGCTATTATATAGGAGATGTTTGCAAACAATGTAATTACCAATTTGAGTGTATGGGACAAATCCCTACAAATAAAGTAGACAATCTCCTCTCATTTTCCTGGACACCTTTATGGTGTGGGAGAAAAAAGCAAGTTTGTAGCGGAGTGCCTATGGAAGGCTATTCTGGAAGTACTCTGTGCACATTATGGGGGAAATTTACAAAGAGGAGAATTCTATTTCTCATGGGCAATTGCTATGGGCAATTGCTATGGGCAATTGCTCATGGGCAATTGCTATGGGCAACCAATCAGATACTATCTATTTGCTTTTAGAAGGTGCTAAATTAAAAAGAAGTAGATTTTGATTGGTTTCAAGGGCATGATAAGGCCATCGATGAAGTAGGCTACTGAAAAAAAGATATCACAACTTGCAACAAATCTGAATGTACTTGGCCACACACAGAATATCGGCATGCAATATATCACTTTAATCAGCAAAGTTGTATTATTGTTTTCTTATTTTCTGCATCATGTCCATCAGCATATAATACATTGAACCCCTTCAGCCAGGGCCAATTGTTATCAATTGTAATGTCAATGGGTGCTACTCATCTCAGCTGGTTAATCATTCATTATCTCTCCTGTATAATATCAAAGCTGCTGAAGGGGAGGGATCAGCCTTGAACGATGCTCTTATGTCACAATGCATTAAACACATCTGCTCTATGGTATAATGCATAGTTATTTGTTTAGTTTTATACTAGGTACACACCAAAACGATCATGATCGTGAGCAGATTGTGAGGTGACCATACGATGGTCACACGATCTGCTGGAGCACATGATCTGCTTACAATCTGATTCCGATCTGTACCGGCCAATCAGCTCCTAGCTGTCATTTCTGTACCCAGTTGAAGGGGTCGTTTCCAAATCCTGACTTCAGCAGGTAGGATCTGGAAAACGACCAGTGGGGACGCGCATCGGATCTGAATCGGATCTATAACATGCCCAATTTACATACAATCGGTCGAGATTGTATCAGAATTGGGGATTGAGGCCAAATCGTTCTGGTGTGTACCCAGCATAAGGCTGATAACAGAAATCTTCCATCATCCGATCTAGATGAGAATAGAGATGCTGCTTAATAATAAAGGTCCATTTTCAGGTTTTACCTTTTTTGTAAATCTATGACATGTTGCTTAGTATAATTATATGGTGTAAAAGGATAGTTTAAGTGGTGCATCCATGTAGCGCTATGTCACATTCTGTTTAGTTGCTGATGTCTCATCATTTTATGTTCGCTTGTCCAAGTATATTTACAAGATGTCTTGTGTCCACTCTGTACAGCTCCGCTCGGGATGTGGTGGGGGTGGATATGTCGATGCATACACACTGTACAATTTTTTTGACCAATTTCATTGAAAGACATTTCCATTGAAGCCAGTGTCCTGGACGAAAGATGTTGACGAAAGATATTGACGACAGACGAAAGATCCAGTTTATAGGTGACGAACAATCTTGAGGAACAACTGGCGGGTATGCGCATCATCGTTCGTCGTCAATATCTTTCTTCAACATCTTTCGTCCAGGACACTAGGTTCAATGGAAATGTCTTTCAACCAAATTGGTCAAAAAAATTGTACAGTGTGTATGCACCTTTAGTCGTATATTTTTGCTCGCATTTAATCTGCTTTTGTGTTGATTTTGCTTCATTTTTTTATTTGCCATGCCGTTCAGCTTTTGGATTCCAGGAAGACAAAGGTTTGTAAAACTGCTGTTGCTTTTTCTTAGATGTTATGTTATGTGCTTACTCGCTGTCACAGGGAACGCAGCATCACCTAGTGGTGAAATAGTTTATGCAAAATGTTGAAATTATTTTTTTCATGTAAAATAAAGAGGCAATCATGTTTTTTTTTTCATTCTGATAATCAGATTTTATTATTAATAAGCAAAACCCAAACAAACAAAATTAATATTGTGGTGTTAGAGCGGACTCCCTTTCTGTAATACCCTTTCTGTCTCTGTAATACCATACATTTGTCATGTGTACCGTGTCAATCCATATAACTTTACTGTCTATTCAGAACATAATGTCATAATAGACAAGCGATGAATAATAATAAAAAATATATATATCGTAGAAGAAATGGGCACTCACCGAGGTCAAGATTTTCAACTTGAGATTTAATGCATAAAGATATACATCTCGTCTTCCTACGTAACGTGACGTTTCGGTCTTAAAAAGACCATACTCTAGAGAGGACACACCCTCTCTAGAGGATGGATGCCAGGTTACCTGTCTGATGCTGTTTCTTAACAAGTTGTACCAATTCCAGATGATAGTCTTTTAAAGACTGAAACGTCACTTTACGTCGGAAGACGAGATGTCTATTTTTATGCATTAAATCTCAAGTGGAAAATCTTGACCTTGGTGAATGCCCATTTCTTCTACGATATGTACTGATGTTCACTTCATCTGGTGGAGCACTCCTTATTGCTGAATTTAAGACTAGAGTGCGGTCTCTCTGGAGATATACTGTATATATATATATATATATATATATATTTGCTCGAGCCAGCATGCACCACATTGACCAGATGCCCCATTATGTGTATTATTGCCTATAACATAGCCTTGAAAAAGATTCACACCTGAATTGAAACGTGACATGATATGTAAGAAACTTAAAAAAAAGATTCCAAAAAACGTTGAACATTCCGCAGAGTGCATTCTTTCTGCTGCAGTAGACTACAAAATATATGTTACCCCTTGGAGATCCCTAAAGAGAACCCCAGTAGTTGGATCAATTATAAGATGAGAGTCCAGGACACAGTGTTATATAGATCACTGTGCCTCACTCTCTATGTCTACTAAAGTAGTCAATTGCTTGTGCTTTTATTTATTCACATGTCATTGTTACGTTATACATATATTATGCATTATGAAATACAATATTGTCTCATTTTTTACAACACTGTGCGCCAGATGTGTCAATCTTCAAGAAGTGATAAAGTGGAGAGTGATAAACAACCGGCCAATCAGCTCCTAGCTGTTATTTTTTTTTCAAACCCAGCTTGCTGATTGGCTGGCTGTTTATCACTGTCCATTGTATTACTTTTTGAAGCCTGATACTTCTGGCCCTAACTCCCCCATATAAATGACTTAAAAGTGATCTACTTTACTATGCTGCCAAAAGAAAGATCCAAACATAAATAAATTTGATCCCCACCCCGCCCCACAGCTGTATATTTTTATTCTGGAACTTTTCACAGATATATTTGTGGGTCCTTTTATTTCCTATAATAATATTTTATATTGTATTGTAGGTTTTCTGTTTTCAGTTCAGACAGATTGGGAATAAAAAACATCTTTCTGACAGACTGTGCTGATACAGTACTCGCATTTTGTACTCACTATTGTGACCTGTACATTGCTGAACATCCAATCCTATGTTATAGCATGTTAACACAAGTCAAATAGTTCTCCTCTATTAGAACCGGGAAAAGTCAGGATACACAAATATGTTTAGTTAATTCCTTTGTTTCCTATTGGCCCTGGAGAATGTAATTTCTCCTTAGTAGAAATCTATTCCAGTAATAATTTTCCAATAATTCAAAAATTCAAATTACTTTTGTTCTCCAATTACAAGGCTTATAAGGCTCGGGCCACAAGCAGCGGCCAAGCGGGACCCATTCAGGGGATACAGTCATCAGGTCGGCCCAAGAAATGTTGACACTCCTTAGGTCGACACCAGAAGGTCGACAGTGTCCTTAAGTTGACCGGCAGAAGGGTGACAATGCAGAAGTTGAAACAGGTTTTTTTTTTTTCCCCACTGTGGTTCCAGAACAGGTGGTAGTTCATGGCCTACCATTCACTAGGGCATGGTGGGAAAATAGAATAGTGTGCGGAGTTTAGTGAGGCACCGTGCCCGAATCATTGCGAGCGCAGCCGTACACTTAGACAGTGTCCAGAACTAGACCTTTAGATGTAGACGCCTAAAAAAATAAAAAAACATGCGTCGACCTTCTGCATTGTCGATCTTCCGCCGGTCGACCTAAGGACGCTGTCAACCTTCAGTCCGTTTCGACCTTCTGCCTGTCGACCTTCCGGTGTCAACCTAAGGAGTGTCGAGCTATCTTGGGTCGACCTAACGATCCATACCCCCGTTCAGCGTGACCCGGTTGGCCACAAGGAGGAAGTGGGGTCGTCACTCACAGCGGCTTTGTGCCGCTATGTATGGCTCAAGCATAATTGGTTCCTAATAGCATAATAATAATAATAATAATAATAATAATAATAGCATAATAGGTTCCTGCAACAGTATACTTTTGGAGTAAAAAACAAAAAAGTTATTTAATTATTTAAGGAAACTGAAATGTTTTGTAGTCCAAAAGCAAAGAAAATATATTTCTCCTAATATCTGAATAAAATAATTCCATACTTTTGTAGGTAGATTCCAAATAGCACATTTTCTAGGAAAGACTACGTAATTATAATTGTATTCCCGCTGTAACCTTGCAAGCCACTAAGTGCATTATGGCCTGTCTGAGCTGAAAATGTGTCATACATACTGTACAGTGATCTTTTCAATGCTCTTATGACTGTATTCTTGCTGTAGAACTATATATTGTTAATCATTTGCTCCCTATTATGCATTGGAATATTAAATAAACCAATAAATCCCAGTGATCATTAATTGGCCTCAGTATGTTGGGTATTAAAACAGTGATCCCAAATGTTTGTTGCCATTGTAAGTTTGTGTAACTGACACCGTTGTAAAAATGTTTGCTACGTGACTGTGCATGAATACTTTTATTGGACACTGAAACATTTTACTAGTGATGTTACAAATGTTTGGACATGTTGCCTATAAAGTCTCAGTGGGCATTACTTACCGTCCGCGAAATAAACTTCCTGAGAAAACCGCACGAATGGAATGTTTATGGGTGGTTTAATCTTATTTTATTGTCTATCATGGTCCATATTGAGTCGAATAGCAAAGGAATCTCACTGTGTGTACACAGCATAAGACATGTTGCCACAAAATATACAGTCCCGGCTTTAAACGACTTGTGGATAAAGCTTGCACGCTATACATTTTATCTTAGAGCTATAGCAATGGTGAGCAGTAAAATAACTTCTTACATCCATAGAGGGATATTTTTGGTATATGGTCCTTGGTCGACAGGCCTTAGGTCGACATGGGTAAGTTTGACAGGGTCCGAAGGTTGACACAAGCATTAGATTGACAATGGCAAGGGCAACATGAGTTAAAAAAATTAAATAAATTGCAGCCGACATGTGCCGACAGGCAGTATTTCATGCCCGACCATCCACTACTGCAAGGCGGTAGAATAAAATTGTGTGCCCGAAGCATGCAAAGGGGACACCATCCACTTAGACGGTGCCCAGGTTGACCGTGTCGTCAAAAAACAGTGAAAAACTCATGTCGACCTTTTGACTGTGGACCTAATGCTTGTGTCGACATTCCAACCCTCACCGATAATTTCAAAGACCATTTTAAATGTGCCAGATGGGATGGTGGGCACAGGGTGGAGGATCAGCAGATCTGACCTATACACACATATAGACAGATATATTCAGTGGCAGCTGTAGTGAAGTGACACGTCTGATTATCACAATCCTAAGGGGGCAAATCAATTGTTTTATCACACCCGTTCTCCCTTCTAAAGGAGACAGGAGACTGCGGTGCAATATTCAAATGATTTTATTTTTTAATGCGCATGTCTCCAAACCCATCTAAACAAATAGGTGTGACTCAAAAGGTACTGTTTTGGAGCCCAAACAGCCGACATTTTGCACATTTCAGCTCGTCATCTTAGGAGGCTGCGATCTAAAATATGTCTCCACGCAGCTATTGTCTGCTTTTCATATCCAATCCGGCTTTGATCCGATGCACGGTACAGTGCATCGCATAGGAGCCGAAGATGGCAAAGGCTGCACTACAGATTGTTTCTGATCAGTCAGCCTCTGGCAGGCTTGGCTGGCACTTCATGCGATATATCGTTAGTTAAAGGACTGCATATTGTGTATCGTATGCAGTCCTGCTGGCTGAAAAGCTGCCGGGTGGTTCAAGGAAGATCTTATGCACTTCTCCTCTTGGAGTCACATTAGTGTATGGGCACCATATCCTCGCAACTGACACAACAATGTTGTAGTTATGTTCTTTATTTATGCTGCATCATTTTAAATCTGTTATTTAAGATTAGGAATAGTTCAGAAATGTTTACAGTGTCCAATAATAGTAGTTGTATACAGTATGTGTATATAGAGTAGATATAGATAGATTTACATCTTGGGTGGGATTCAGTTTTTTTGCATGGGTAATTAATAGGTGTCCACTGGGTGAATTGCAATTTTTTTGCCAATCAGAGATGGTTACGCCTATTAGTTTTTGCACCCAAATGCATTGTTTGTGGACACAAAAGTCAGATTTTGGGATATTTTGAGGTCACCACCTCAGGGGGGTGCCAGGATAAATAATGTGCACCCACAACACACTCAACCATTGGTAAAACAATTGAATATCACCCCTCTGTTGGCCATTACTTACAGGTGACTCAAAACAATTGAATTCCATTCTTAGTGTAATAACAATATTGTTTGGCATAACTAGTTTTAATGCATAGAACCTGTTCACTCATTATGATACTCATATAACCCTTCCATCTGTGTTCTAGCATTTGCAGTTGACCATCCAGGCACTTCAGGATGAGCTGCGCACTCAGAGGGACCTCAACCATCTGCTCCAACAGGAAAGTGGTAACCGAAGTGCAGAACATTTTACCATCGAACTCACTGAGGAAAACTTCCGAAGGCTTCAGGCAGAACATGACCGGCAAGCCAAAGAACTTTTCCTCCTCAGAAAGACTCTAGAAGAGATGGAGCTGAGGATAGAAACACAAAAACAGACACTAAGTGCCAGAGATGAGTCCATCAAAAAACTTCTTGAGATGTTACAAAGTAAAGGTTTGCCCTCGAAGGGAATGGAGGAAGAGAATGAAAAGACACGAAGAATTGTGGAGGCGGAATCCCAACTTAATCATCTAGAAGTGCTTCTAGACCAGAGGGATAAAGAAAATATTCATCTAAGAGAGGTAAGGAGATTTTTTTGGTCTTAATTTCTTCCTCATAGATAGTACCAAAGCTAATCTACATGAACCAAAGATTATCATAAAGTGGTGCTGTGGTTGGTGCCATCTTGCAAAAGCAATTTATGTGATTTGATGTACAGTATGTATTGTATCAAACCTCTTTCACTCATAAAAGAGAGGTTGGGGTCATTACTTGATACTATGGCACTTGTAACAAGTGCAGTTGGGTCCTACAAAAGAGGTAGATGTCAAGAACATAGAGACCTCATGCTTCTTTGTTGCTAAACATCCTCCCTTGGCACGCCAGGTCGTGTGAGAGTCTTCTGGCGTTGGGCATCTTTTTTGCTGAAAATTTGTCTTAGTCGCAACAAAATGAGAATAGGTCGTGACTAAGACAAGGAGATTGTGCTGATTAGTTTTAGATATGACACATGTATATTTATTTTATTTATTTTTTAGCAGTTTCTTATATAGCGCAGCATATTCCGTTGCGCTATACAAAGGAGACAAATATAATGTATGTGACTGAGCCTATAACTCTGTACATGAAGTACTACAATGAAGCACCCGCAGCTTTTTTCCTATACAAAGCTCTGTATCCTGACTTAGTCACACAAAATTATTTTTATTTTATTTATACTTGTGATATATCAAATTGATAAGCAGTCTCCTCCTGCATCCTAATCATATTGCATTGCAACTAATTGGGGATATTCAATCTGTGCCAGAAAGCTCGCACATGAGCGGTTGTTCGATAATGGTTCAGTCGGAGAATTCACCATTATATTGATGGGCTTTGATCTAGGGATGTGTGAGTTCGGATTGGGGTATCCGGACACCCACAATCCGAAATTGCTCTCTGAGCCTGTTCGGGTCTTCCCACCCAGAATCAGAACTCGGGTCTCCGGAGCTGGCAAGATCCCACCATTGGGTCTCGCGAGATCAAGACCCTATAAAAGGGCAGGTGGCCGGACGCCATCTTCACTCTAGTCTAGGAGAGTGAAGAGGCAGCAAGATCCGGACCCAATAAAGGGGAGGGCGGCCAGACGTATTGCTGTAGAAGTCCAGTCCGGTGGCACTGACGATAAAGTCCAGTGGTACTGCTGCATAAGTTTAGTAATACTGACGTTAAAGTCCAGTGATATTGCCACATAAGTCCAGTCCAGTGATATTTCAAGCCCTGCCCCTTGGTGCTATAAAGAAGGAATTTGTCTAGTATTCAATGCTACGTGATTGCCAATGATATGGTCTATGAACTGGGCACCATGTTTCATATTAGAATTGTTTTCTTACATATTGACTTTGGCTCTAACTTTTTGATAACGCTGTGTATTCCTTAATTGTTTACTAGTGTTGCTAATGTGCTAATCCTGATTTTGTTTTCTGACTTTGCCTATTTGATTATTGCTAAACAAGTGCACCAGTATTTTGGAACTAAATCTTGACAACAGTCTTGCCGTATGTTTGTTTACCAATATCCTATATGAGTTTGCCTCGTCCTTGCCCACACGTGTATCAAACATTGGACAATCTGACTACAAGTTAATATCCTCAATATTGGTCTAATTGGTTTGGTCTACACAATATATCAATATTTATTTCTGTCAACGGGTAATAGAATAGTACTATGTGTGCCCAAATACTTTACTATTACACAGGGGTGCCACAACCTTTTTGGTTGGGATGGCCAAGATATCATTTCATTTTGGTGCCCCTATATTGCTGAATGTTGCCCACCAGGGGTAGCTTGACTGATCACTATCACTTTACTATATGCTGGGCATGCAAGATTATTAGACAGCCCATGCACCAGTGGCAGCTACCGGAGAGGAATCTGGACAATCCCTTTCCCAGTAAATTGTGCGATATGTAGCCTATAGACTACAATGGCTAATGCTATTGCACTGGGAAACAGGGGAATTGTATACAGTATCTGCTGCAGAACTCCTGTAATACTTTCAGGGGTTACTTACATTTTAAAGTATCCAGAATTGGGATGGGGGGGGGGTTCTCAAAATGTGGATAATAAATGTGCCCCAAAAACATAACTAACATTTGAGTGACATTATGTAGAAGACTGAGAGACAGGATTTATTAATAGATCACATCCTGGCTGAGGCTGTGCATGGAATGGAAGGGGTGGGGGGACAAAGGGGAGCTGAGTGGGAAGAGGGGAGGAACATGTGAAGTCGGAGGTGTAAAGGGCACAGAGCTGGTACCAGGGGAGGGGCCAATCCACAATAAGTAGCCACACACTGAGCTGGGTGCTGGTGGGAGTAGGACCCTAGATGCAGGAGCAGAGGGCTGTATGGAGGGAGGGAGGAGATGGAGCAGCCTAAAAGGAAATGATAACCATCCTGACACTGCCCATATTAACTATATATGGTGGCCACATTGGGCTCCGCAACCCAGTACTTTGACTGGTGTCTTTCGAAATATTTGTGGGTCAAGCCGCTCAACCTGTTCCAGCTGTTACAGAATATGCAAAGTAGAAAATATTAGGTTCTGGATTGAACAGGTTCTACAGGTTCACTTGTACAAAAATATTAGAAGATGTAGTACTCTAAATCAGATATCAGTTATATAAGGGATGAAGCATATAGATCATGCACTTTAACAACAAAGGTTGAGCTTGATGGACGCAAGTCTTAATCAGCCTTAACTGCTAAGTAACTATGTATAGACCTCTTTGAGAAGTGCATATGATAAAGGGAAAACTATCATTTCTTTTTTTTTTTTACAAGTTCAAGTTTCCATTTAAGCATAACTTTTTTTTTTTTTCATTTTCCTGATCTATGGGGCTGATTCAGCGATGGACAATGTTTAATTTTTTTCAGTTTGCCAATGGTTGCATGACTGCTTATGCATCGGAGATGTAGGGGTTTATTTACTAAGATGGGAGTTCTGTTTTATCAGATTATCTACTAAAAGGTACAAAATAAATAATAAGAAGAATCTGAAAATTTAGAATAGTAAATTTACCCTGTAAAGCGCACGTACCTCCATACACCAAAGATGTCGGTCGCAGTTTCCCATAGGCTGTGGCATAATTTTCAAGCTGATTGCTTTTGGGGCCGGCCAACTGGGACCATGCCAAAATTGGGGATATGTTGAGCACGTTTTCTGGGTGTGCTGAAGCCAGTGGCTACTTCCTCAGACACAGGTTCACTGGCTCCGACATCTTAGCTTTGCCAGACATTCTGAGTGACCTGATGTCCAGTAGGCCGGCCAGTGTTCACGCGAAGAATCTCGATCTGCATCATCGATGGGTGTCGTTTTACACATGTCACTTCCTGTAGCTATTACATATTTGTACACAGTGGCTACATACAAAGGCGGTCCTATTTCTGTCACTAGCCGAGCATCACTTAACACCCAGCTGATGGGCCGCTTGCTGAAGTGATCTATTTTGCATTCACAAATAAAAGGGTTAATGCACAAAAAAAAACGATAATTTCAAAATAATTTCTTTCAAAACTTTATTTTGTTACTCATATCCTTAGTGAATCAATTCTCTCATTTATTGATGGTACTTCAAATAAAACAACGCACAAATGTATTTTAAGTATCGATTTAAGTATCGAGTGATTGGTTCCATTTAAATAGTATTCTTCTGTACAATGAGCTGCTTTACAATCCATAAGCAATCTCCCATCACGTTGTCTGGGGTTACGGAGTGCCTCGCTCAGCGCCACCTGTTTCTTGTGCTCCGCAATGTGAGCAATCATCTGAACTCTCGAACATGTTTGGAATTGGAGACTGGAAAGAATGCAAAGTTAACTTTCTGTAATTTGAAACAGAAAATGAGGTTAACATTTTCCTTACAAAAAGTAAATACCCTATTATTTATTTATTTTTTCTCAGAAGCTGGTTTCTGCAGTATTAAGTTATAAAATAAATTAAATCCCAATTACTTTGGCCTCTGTGCTTGTTAACATATAAACATAGAATTTAGTTTACATATTTCTCATTTGATATGCGGTTTGAGGACCACTGTGTCTCACATACATGTTAACCCATGTCGAGTAAGAAAAGATGCTTCCTTCCAGTAATACTCAACACACAGCTCCCACTTAGACACATCATTATATTATTTTTATCTAACATAAACAAAATATTATATACCTATGTTCCTTTGAATGTAAATGAGCTGGAATTGCATACTTATAATATTTAGACAAGCAGAACAAGAACAAAATAATTCATACACCCAATATGCCCAAAAACCTTACATGGGGCACCCACAAATGCCTTTTTGCAAGCTTTTTACAAGGACAATAAATCTCCAATTGTACCTTGCCTGGACGATATGGATGTTTTCTATTTAGAACCTCTATTGATAATCCTATGGCCTCTGGAATAACGCTCCAGCAAAACTGTTCTTTAAGCTATCTCACTTCACTGTTGATGATCTATCATCTCTAAGACTATGGATAGTGTTATCCTAATCCTTCAGCGTTGAATAATTATTTTTTTTTTGTGTGGACTCAATAGTCCAATTAATAGTTTTTAATCCCACAATGTGGGTTATCCACATCCGTGGATTAGAGTCCAGGGCCCTTTAAATGAATATGTACCGCATACAGATTAAAGCTCAATTTTTAGCTCACTTACGTACGTGTGGATAAATTTCCCCTTTTGAATGACTTGGTTTCTGGGGTACACCAGTTGGGCCAGTTTAATTTAAATGTCTTTATCAGTGTCCACCACACTTAAGTTTTCTAAGCCGTATTACCGCATGCGGCTCCCACACGGTCTCCACCGCCAACACAGCGTCTCCTTGTTAGACGGATGTAATCAAGGTAAGCCCAGAGAATGTTCGTCGAGCAGCCGGTGGCACGGTCCTCAATTAAATAAACAAAGTGGCAGGAGGCTCCCTTTGCCGTGTTTTTATTACCCTGCTGGCTGGTTGGGCCTGGGGCTGGTTCTTAAAATACGTGGGACCCCTAGTCATTTTGTCCCCTCTATTTTGGGAACCAGCCCCGGCCCTGGAGCCACAGTTGTGACACATTTTGTTTTGTTTCCCATTTCTACAGGTTTTAGTTAGTTTCCCTATTGTCCACTCTGGAGGTGTTGGGCACCTTGTTTCCTTGCAAAGTCCTGGTGGCACCGGGGTTTGGGTGAACCTAATTGACCCCTTTGAATGTGGCTATTATAGGTGAAGTGTTAGCTTTGCAGGTGCCTATAACCTCTACAGGGTTTAACAGAGTTAGGGTTGGGATCATGGCCTGTACTTCCTGGTAACCTCTTGTCAGAGTCCTAACACTCTGATTTATATCTTGTATCACCTAAGTGCTACTTCCTTTTTTATGTACCCAGTAATGCCCCAGGCAAATTCAGTAAAACTAGATTGTCCCGCCAAAGACAAGACAGTTAGGAGGTATGGAATTTACATTTTATTTTTTAATATTATTTTTGTACCTAAAGTGGTCCACAAACTGTGTCTTGAGACTCTTGCAAGGGTGCCTCAGGTTGGTTGTCCAGGACCGAATCACTTGGTCATGATAGGCAAAACCAAAGCTGGTTGCTGTCTATTCTAAAATATGTGGACATTCTGAAGACTCTGGCATCGGCATCTACAAAGGTGTCAGGATTCCGGCGTGGCATTTTGTCCGCTGGGGTCGTAACCACATTCCCTCTTATCTACATGACCTTACACTATTGTTATTGCCCATTATTGGTGAAATGGAGAAAAAGCTCTTAGCTTCTGAAACTATCTTCCATTACATACACCCATAAGGTCGACAATTGGTTTCCTGATATTGCCTGGAGAGCTTTCAAAACAGGCCAGATAGTGCCATTGTCGTTCTGCTAAGGGGAACCCAAACAAGTGTTACCATTTATGGGTTTACATTTTGATACCCTATTTCCTCATCTGTACCTGGAGACTTGAGTAAAGGGTCAGTCTAGATATTTTGCGTTAAAGCCCACCAAGACCCCAACTTTTATTTTATGCAGGTCTAACGGTACAGCAGAATGTTAAATCCTTAAGTCTTCGCAGTAGCCTGAACGCTCTTGGCTGTGTTAGATTTTCCAGTAGGGTTTGAGTCTGTGCCACCCCAGGCCCTGCCCAGTGTTCACAAGGGCATTTTACAAGTGCGGATACACAAACACAGAGCTGGGACCTTTTGAGTATTTGCTTTAGCAACTCTTTTCTAGCTCCTGGATATGTCTAAGAACCTCCGGCCTTTCATTTGAATTTCCGGAACGTCTCATTTTGTCACCAGTATTTATATTTTTTCAGCAGATGATCTTATTTTTTTTTTCCGTACTTTTCAAATAAACATTAGATCTTTCTGCATAACTGTGGGCTAACTTAAGGGAATACAGAGTTTTTATCATGTGGAAATCTAGTACAGATGTTTGGTCTTACAACATTTTTGTTTTGCTAAAATACTCTGACCACACAAAGTTTACCCAAAGAACCATCAAGTACTTTTATTATTGCTATCAAAGAGCTTGCCTTAGGCAAAGACGGCTGAGTCTCCACTTAAGACACATTTTAAATCAGTGTAGCTTTTTGAGACACAGTTTGAAATAGTTGATAAGGTTTTCCGAAGCCAGGTTTTTCAAGACAATACTGATACTGAGCAAGATACTGTGTATATATATATATATATATATATATATATATATTTTTTTTACAGCTTTAGAAAAAAACTCTTGAGGAATGTAGGTGTAGGTGAACATTGGATTCTGTTTGGTAGGAGGAACATGAGATGACAGTTCTAGGAACTCTTGTTCTAGAATATATGTGTGCAAAGCTTGCTGACGGAGCTTGTCTACTTTTCCTTGCAGATAAAACACATGCCTTGCTGTCGCTGTGTTTACTGTAAGTGCTTGATACTGGAGCCGGGGCTAATTTACTAGGGAAACGCTTTATCAACACTCGGCTCTCGTAAAGGCTTTGCTTTTGTGCCCCCAGACATATCTGATTAGTTGTCTTTTTTCTTGTTCGATTTTTCTGTTCTTGTGTTTTACTTGGCCAGCTATAATGAATTAATAGTATTATTTGATACTAGATAAGACTGAGCCAAATATTAATATGATTATTTTCGCTGTCCAGATTGATTCATTTTCGGTTATTTAATGTAACTGGATTGTGAGAAGAGAATGCACTGTAATATATTTCTGTTTTGTGGCACCATAGCGGAGTTTCTAAGGGTCGGGCATGGTAATTTGTTCATCGTGTGGGCCGCATGCTAAGCCGGCTGAGTGAGAGATTGTGAAGGATTGCAAGTAGCTGCATTCATAGGACAGATAGATTTACTGGATATGGGTCATTATGTCAACCCAATTTAGGTCGACCACTGAAGGGCCACAGGCCTTAAGTCAACACCTGAAATTGGGCGACATGGGTAAGATCGACATGGTCGGAAAGCATTAGGTCAACAATGGGAAGGTTGTCAGTCAAAATGTCGACATGTTTTTTTTAATCCCGAATGATGACATAGTCGGCATGGACACCATCTAAGTTTACCGCGCCCCCTCGCATGGCTCTCTGCCCTTGGCATTTTATTCTTCCAACTCGCCGTAGTGGATGGTAGGGCATGAAATACCACCTGTCGGCACATGTCGGCTCAAAACCGTGAAAAACTTATGTTGACCATTTGGCTGTCGACCTAATGCTTTTTTCAACTTTCTGACCCTGTCGACCTTACCCATGTCGGCCTATTTTCAGTGGTCGACCCAATGCATGTAGAACTTAATAGGGTCGACCTAATGACCGTATACCGATTTACTACAGCTAAACTGAGAATGTGGGGGTGTTGCCCATAGCAACCTGTCTATAATTCTATCATTTTATCTAGTGCATTATAGAAAGTGATGTCTACGAATGTAATTGCTTGCTGTGCACACTTCTCCACTTTGTAACAATTTGTAGTTAGTTTCCTATGTGGCTCTTTAGGGCCCCTGTGCAATACTGGCAAATAGCATCTAGTGCTGACTGATGTTTATCTGTTAACATTAAACCAGGTATTTTATGTTTTGAGTTAATTGTAATAAGTCATAATTTGAGTCAAAGATTATTTATAGATTATTATTATTAGCAATCTGTAGAATGACGGATAGTATGGTTTGATTTTATTTATGCAATATCCCAGGATGCAATGACACCGTAGCAAATCAGTGTGAATGTGGATTGTGTACCTTGTTACAGATGCAGTGAGAGAGAGGGGCGATGAGCGAGCAAGTACCAGTTACCTGGGACCGGGCTTGTCAGCAGGAGACAATAGTAGCAGTAAGTGGAGCAGTGATAAGTCCACCCCTGGCACTGCTACTAAATCTGGGTGTGCTCGACTCTTGCCCATATGGGCCCTTGTGCTATGGTACAGACTATAGGGTTTATTAACTAAGATGGGAGTTCTATTGAAGATGGAATGTTGCCCATAGCAACCAATCAGAATCTACTTATTTAGTTAGCACTTTCTAATAGATAATAGAATCTGATTGGTTGACTATAGAAACGTCCTATCTGCAATAGAACTCCCATCTTGGTAAATAAAGCCCTACATGTCTGTGTGTGGCATAAATATAATCATGCTCTGAGCACAAACCAAAAACAAAGGTGGAAAACCAGGCAGGATCTCTAGTCCCCACAGCTGTAAATGAAACCATTCTTTTCCATGATGATGATAAGGTTTATTTTTTTATTTTTTTATTTTAACTATTCACATTTGTAAACCCAATCATATATTATTTTTTGAGGGTTTTCCTTTTTCTCACCATAAAGCAGTGGAAAACATTAACAACGTATTTGGTAAATTGCCATTGAACATTGTAACTACTGGCGCCATCCCGTTGCCTATATGACCATCTGCAAAATAAAGATTTAATTTATGAGACCTTTTTACACCCGCACTGCTTTTTTTCCCCATCTTTGATCATTGTGTATTCAGATACGCCTAATATGTGTGAGACGCTCAATTGAGTTCTGGAAACCTTCCTCATGACTGTGTATTGTGCTCAGAATTATTATTACACATTTTTATTACCAACCATTGCTCATTTTTGTCTGCCCTGGACAAATGTTCATAAAGTTTCTTTTGTTTCGGTAACACGTTTGCGTGTACATTTATATCTTTAAAGTGGGATTATGATCCCAGCAGGCCTTCTAAATTTCAAAAAGCCAGCATAATCGCCATGCCCCAGAGTATCATAATTAACGTAATGAATCCTCTTGCAGACCGTTTTTTTTTTAATACCTTATTGTGCTCCATCTGGGTAATTGGCTACTTCATGTTTACTATACGTTTAAAAGAATTATATATGCAGTGT
Organism: Crinia signifera; assembly: GCF_055691185.1. NCBI lineage: Eukaryota > Metazoa > Chordata > Amphibia > Anura > Myobatrachidae > Crinia > Crinia signifera. Next base: position 42,435,460 of record NC_139224.1, on the reverse strand, counting down.
AATGAATGAGGTATAAATTAAAAGCAAAAGTAGCGTATGTCTGAATGCTGTTTTATATTATAATTATTGCATTTAGCATAATGCTAAAATCTATTTCATCCTGAAGCAGAACCTGATAATCTTCCTAAAAGAAGATTATTTACATATTTCACATTTTTTTTAATTCACTTTTTCCAGACGGTTTTATTGAGGCTTTTAAACAACCCATAAATGTCCCTGTTCTTCATTCGTGTCCACAATCAGTATTTCTGTGCTACGCATACTACGATATAATACACTCCACTACACTGTGGTACCTGTTGTATGGCGACTAAAATTCCAATATTCATAATGTAGCGTTTAAAGTTGGGGCTGGTTACCAATACAGCGAGGGCAGCTATTTTGATCGTTTATTACACATTTATTGAGTGGGTCTATAGAAATCTATGCTCAAGCTAAAAATATAGCTGACCCTACTATGCACAGGTGGGTTACGGTATAGATCAGGGGTGGGGAACCTCAGGCCCGGGGGCCGTATGCGGCCCCCGTAGCCGGTCTGAGTGGCCCTCCCACCCGCTCGGCAGCTTTACCGGGAGTCAAGTACAGGGGAATTCTCAAGAGAGGTCGGTAGTTCTCGCGAGATTCCTCTTAATCAACAGCAGCCAGAGACTGTCAGTCCTATTCAGCAGCAGCCGTCAGAGCGTGGGACGGATTCAGCAGGACAATTTGTAAGAGAATTTTTTACATATGGCCCCCGAAGAATTTTTTCCCCATACAAACGGCCCTTGGCACAAAAAAGGTTCCCCACCCCTGGTATAGATGATAGACAATGTCTAGGACGACCACGAATGGTCAACAGTGACTAGGTTGACACCGAAAAAGGGTCAACCTACCTTAGGTCTATACTGCCAGAAGGTCGACACAAGCTTATGGTCAATATAGGCAAGGTCAACAGTCAAAAGGTCGACATGGGTTTTTCATGATTTTTTTTGTTGTCTATGTAATCATACGTCAACTTGGACACTGTATATATGTATCGCGTCCCCTCGCATGGCTCGCCATGCTTCTTGCAATGGTGCGCTCGGCACACTATTATATTCCCACTCTAATTCTCACTTGGATATTAAAGTATGAAATACCACTTTTTTTTTTTAAATCACGATAAACTTATGTCAACCATTTGACTGTTGACCTTGCCTATGTTGACCATAAGCTTGTGTTGAACTTTTGGCAGTGTTGACCTAAGTTAGGTCAACCCTTTTTAGGTGTCAACCTCGTCACTGTCGACCATTAGTGATCGACCTAGTGACCATTGACCTAGGCATTGTCTATCCACTGTTAAAGTGAGGGGGAACGGGGCACCACCTCTAATGGTAGGGGGAACTGAGTTCCACCTCTACCACAGCCCTGAACACTAATTTCAACAGAAAAGTCTGTCCTGGCGGCTTCTTCTTCGGGCACGGCGTATGTGATGTCATGCCATCACTGCCGCATAGGTCAAGAAGAGCCACTAAGAGGAGCAGGCTCTGTTCATGCTGAATACAGGATGAGAGGGCTGGATGGACTCAGAGAGTAGGGGAAGCTGCTGGAGGGACACAGGGCATGTAGCTGCGGAGGGACATGGATAGTGAGATGCTGAAGGGGCACAGGGCATGTATCTGCTGAGGGACATGGATAGTGAGAGAGACGTGTATAAGCAGCACAACTGTGGACATTATGTGTATAAGGGGCACTACTGTTTGATTTAATATGAATCAAGGGCACTACATGCGGTGTTATGTGTATAGGAATCGGTACATCTGACAGACCCGACTTAGGTCTACAGTCATTAGGTCGACCCCGGAAGGTCGACTGGCCCCAAGGTCGACGGGGTTAAAGGTCAACTGGCCCCAAGGTCGACGGGGTTAAAGGTCGACATGGGTCAAGGTCGACATGACTTAAGGTCGACATGGGTTTAGGTCGACAGTCATTAGGTCGACATGAGTTTTTCCGCTGTTTTTCCCCGAATGTCGACACAGTCGACATGGACACAGTTGGAGTTGAACCGGAGCCCCTCGTATCGCTCGCTTCGCTCGCGATGCTTCAGGCATGGTGCCTTCGCTACGCTCGGCACACTATTTTATTCTCCCGCCACTCCCTACCAGGAGAACGCCCAGCGTTTTGCCCATGAAACACTGGGTGAATCCCTCAGCCACCGTCCCACGCCCCCCGACCACAAATTGTTTGCGAGCACCCGGAAAATAATCTATTTGCCGTGGCCGCTTGCACACAGTTTCTGCACATGCACATAAATAACTATGCACATGCACAAGAAATCTCTCCCCTGCCAGTACACATGTAAACTAGAATAGGCTCCAATGTCCGACCAATCTGACCAAAATACAGTCATGTATGTTCTAAAATTGTTTCTATTTACCGGTCCTACAGTATGTCACATCCTCTCGGTCTTGCTTCATTCTATAAAATGTTTTGCATGCTTGGAAGTGTTTTTGCTGGAGACTTGACCTTTGCTTGACAGTAGCGATGTTTGGGGGGGTGTGGTTACTTTGCAAAATCCTGCGCATGTTGATAGGTTAGAAGCACATCCCTTTTGTGACTAGCTTTTGTTGTACCTTGCGTATCAAGTATACTTTGCAAGCACCAATCTCTCAGTCTGTATTGACACTGGAATAAATTCAGTACAGCTTTTAAAACAAATATTTGTGGTTTGTAAAGATTTCTTCCTGGAAAAGTCCTGATTCTAAAGTATTAAATAATTTGTATTATCCTGTACACTGAATTCAAATTTCAGGTTTTGCAAGCTGATATTGAAGAATAGGAAAATGTTGTTATTACATTGAGTACATAAATGAGGATGGGGGTTGTAGTTCTAGGTTGGCTTGTGTTACCCACTAAGATGTATTTTACCAAAGTAAACATATCGGCATATTGAGCAACGGACCTATATATCGTGAGCGGGTCTGCTGCTGTGTATGACCGATATATCTGTAAACATCATCATTCACAGACTTATTGATTTGGCTGTGCAGCACAGCCAATACCCGATGTATCAATTTCTTCAGATATACCAGCACATCTGGTTGCATGTATGAGCTGACCGCTGACTGCTGTAAACTGGCTGCAGGGACTGACATCAAAGTGAAATGGGCAACACTTCCATATTTACTGAAAACATCATCTCTGGTAGCTGGCAGACCTCTACCCATCACTACACATTGCAGGCCCCAATATTATGGCCCAACATTAGCAGTGTCTTATTATTCGTAGACAATTACAATTTAAGGGGGATATTCATTACCCGTCAGGGAGATGCTCTCCGGGCCCTATTCAATGATTCAATGCTGTCTTCCCCAACAGCATTGAGCAGGGTTTCTCGGCAGAACGAGCCCGATATCACTAGCTGTCGGGCTCGTTCTGCCAAGAACGGCCGGGAAATGACGAGCTGCCGGCTGCAGCTCGCCACTTCCCGGCCGCGGCCATGCCCCCTTTTCGCTCCCAGACAGGCGGGGCATTGAATTCCGGCCGCATGTTCTCGGTCGAGCTGACCGAGAACGGAACTGGGTCACGGAGGTCGAGCAAGCTCGACTGCCGTGACCCTCAGATTGAATACCCCCCTTAGTCTTCAGCATGGTGTTTCCGTAAATTGTGCCTTGTTTTCAAGAATGTCAGACTACATCCTCATCTAGCTGTCTCTGGATAGCCATGGTGAGCCATGGCTATTCAAGGCCTATTGTTCTCAGCTGCAATACAATACAGAGTACAATGCAGTAGGGGATTAGCAGAGTAATCCTATTACTCACTTAATCCTATTAAAGGGCTACATGAGGATGGCACCATCTGTATATTCACCTTTATGTACTGTATTGCTGGTATCTAGCTGCATCTCATCATCAGCAATCAGCACTTGCATCAGCCTACAGTATATTAGTTGCAAAGGATTTGGCTGGAACAGACATATTTAGGGCCCCCATACATTGGTCCGACTTGTCTTAAAAGTAAATCAGACCCGATTTCCCTTGAGCTCCCTGGGGGGGGGGCTAACATCGGACTTGGCACTTGATGTGCCAATGTTTACATGCTATAAATGTAAAGGGACTCCCAGATTGCTGCTGCTGTTCAAGGTAAGTCAGATGCGATACATTGCGGGTGCTAAAAAGCATCGGAGATGTGCTGCTGACCCTGCACATACAATTTATCTTATATGCAGCAGATCCTGCCGCCAAACGGATGTCCAACCCATGGGATTTAGCCTGATTTCACCCGATTTTATCCGCCCAATCCATCAGAATCGGGTGAAATTGGGCCAAATTTCACTAGTTTATATGTGGGGGACTTTACACGTACGCCAGCCCTACACAGGCCACTTTTGCATTGCTGATCCATTTGTTGAACTATGCCTGCATGAGAATGCACCATTATATCCAAGTTGCGCCACTTCAGTCACAAATATATACATGACCTTTAATTGCTTAAGTCTATTTTGGATTTATTGGTTTGCACTGAGTTTCTGTACAGTCTAAAGGGGTTATGATATGGTCACTAGGTCTACAAGCATTAGGTTGACACCACTAGGTTGACATGACTGAAGGTCGACATGGGGGTTAGGTCTAAAGGGTCATTAGGTCGACATGGGGAAGGTTGACAGTCAAAAGGTCAACCTGGGGGTTTTCAAATTTTTTTGAGCCGACATGTGCCGACAGGCCGTATTTCATGCCCTACCATCCACTAGGATGTGGTGGGAGAATAAAGTAGTGCAGCAAGCCATGTGAGGGGGCACTGTGCGCCCTTTTAGTGTCCATGTCAACTGTGTCGACATCTGAATAAAAAGGTGAAAAACCCCATGTCAACATTTTGACTGTCGACCTTCCCCATGTTAACCTAATGATCCTGTCAACCTAACCCCATGGCGACCATCATGCATGTTGACCTAGTGGTGTCGACCTAATGCTTGTCCACCTAGTTGTTGTCTATCCAATGATCCATACCCAAGGGGTTAATTTACTAAAGTGAGAAACAAAACGAGGTGATGTTGCCTCCAATTCTATCTAATTTTCTAGGATGCAATAGGGAAATTGGGTAATATTCATGGGACAGACAGCAACTAGGTCCACAAGCATTAGGTCGTTATGACTGAAGGTTGACAAGGGTTAGGGTGACATGTCATAAGGTCGACATAGGGAAGGTCGACAATCAAAAGGTCGACATGGGGTTTTTCACTTTTTTTGTCCCGAATTTCGACACAGTCGACATAGACACTGAAAGTAGCACCGCGTCCCTTCACATGGCTCACTGCGCTCGCAATGCGTCGCCCATGGTGCCTCGTTATGCTCGGCACACTATTTTATTCTCCCACCATGCCCTAGTGGATGGTAGGGCATGAAATTCCGCCTGTCGGCACATGTTGGCTCAAAAAAAAATGTAACTCCTTCTCTCTTTTTTGGCCAATGGAGAGCCAGAAGCAAATATCTGTTTAGCGTGATCCATGAGCCTCAACGGGGTAGAGCTTGTAGTGTCCCAGGCACCACATTGATTATTTGCAGTACAAGCCAGTGTGCTGGAATTTCACCCATGTCCTTGTTTGCCGGTAAACCCCCCCATAAAGAAATCTATAGTACGGCTGGATAAGACACAGCCAAATAATTTGCAATCTCTGCAGACACTTATGTGGTTATTACTCATATAACCACCAGATTCCTGTAGGTCTCCGCTAATGTGTTTATGAGACGGCGTTCTCATGTTGATGAGAAATGGTTTAATTGCGAAAGTCTAAGGAGACTTGAGGTTTGACACCTGCTGTGTATAGCAGAATTTGATTAGATGCATCTGGCCAGTAGTTCTCTGGTTATGTATAATGACTGCTTTATTTTTGTATTTTTTGCTGTAATGGCAAAAGGAAATTATCTCACTGCCTGGTAGTTCCTATTTACCGCTATTCTCTGGTGACTTCATGTAAAATGTAAACAAATGAAGGAATAGGTTGCATGAATCTCATAGCAGTGATATAGGACCTATGCTGCTGGGTCCCCTGCTCCCAAGGGTTTAGCTACCTGAGCAGGCCTTGCAGCTGAGAGGACAAGTAAAAGGCCACCATCAGCAACAAGCCTGGGTCATGCTAGGAACTTATATCCTTATTCGTGTGTTGGAATTTTGGGCCAGATGTACTAACTCTTGAAAAGTGATAAATTGGAGAGTGATAAACCACCAGCCAATCGGCTGCTAACTTCCATGTCACAGGCTGTGTTTGACAGGTAGGAGCTGAGTGGTTGGAGGTTCCTCACTCCCCTTTTCAAGGATTAGTACATCTTTCCCCAGATCTTTGAATGTACCGTGTCACACAGATCTCTCTCTATCTCTCTCTCTCTCGCGCGCTGCTGCTGGTCTCTCTCTCTCTGGCGCTGCTGCTGGTCTGGTCTGGTTTCTACCTGGTCATCTGTTTAACAGTATTCATACATACCCACTCTATGTACAGTTATAGTTTTTAGAAATTGTAAATTTTTGAAGGGAACGCATCAAACCTTGGAAAGAGGTAGAGGGCCTGATTCATATATGCTCGCTGGGCTGCAAGCGTTCAGAGCTCAGGGAACAGGTAAACGCCTCCCCACCAAACTCCCTTCCCCTGTCCACGGCTGTGGATTTGTTCACAGCCCGGTACACGGGGAAAAGCACTCACCATCTAATGATTTTCCTCCTGCTCCCCCTTCCTCCCTTCCAACGGCCGGGTAACGCCTGCGGTTTCTTGGGGCACTCCCAGAAAATGCAGGATTACCGCCCCAAATGCCCACAGGGTCTCAACGACCCTGCGAGCAGACAACAAAGGCTAGCCTTCACTGGCTGCCTCACACAGATGGCTCGCGTATGCACACAGTGTACCTTGCACACAGCGTACCGTGCGAATGTGCGGCCATCCGATCATCATGATTTCTGCAAATTCGCAGCACAGCGAATAGGTCTTAATTGGATCCAAAGTAGCAACCAATCCGCTTATTATTGTCATTTTTCAAGCTTTGTTTGAAAAATGCCGGAAGTTGATTGGTGGGTAATTTATCTCACACCAAATTTTTAAACATTTCTCCCTTAGGGGGGTATTCAATACCGGGTCACGCCTGTCGATCCGTCCAGAAAGAGCCGTTTCCCTGGTAAGGTTTTCGTTTTGCTCTACAGCATATCGGCAGGCGGGATTCAATGTCCCACCTGCCGAGTGACGAAAAGGGGGCGTGTCTGCATAAACGGCCATGGATTGTCGAGATTCGCCTGTGATCACGACAATTCACGGCCGTTATAGGCAAAACGGCCCTGACCGCACTGAATATGCACCTGCTGCTATTTCCCCTGTCAGAAATAGCAGCAGGGATTGAATACTCCCCCCCCCCCTTAGGCTTAAAACTACTATTAGCAATGACTAGCTCTTGACTCAATTTTAAGAAATCCTTCCGTATTCCATATAACCTTGGTTGTGCAGTGATTATAAGTGTAAGTGCCATTCCAGAGCACTAGATGGCAGTGTTGCATGCCTTTTTTTACATTAAGCCACTAATTTGACTTCCATTTTTCTTCCAATTCTTCAACATTTTCTGAATTTCACTTAAACTGGTGAGGAATTTCCAGCTGCATCACACAAAAACACCTTTCACTCCCCTGTTCATGCAGATAAGGCATGACATTACTGTGTCTAATTATCTAGACGTTATACAAATTGTGACACTTCCTGAATAGTAAGTAATTAGCTTTCCTTGAATACAAATAAATCAACATTCAGCATTTCAATTTCAGAATCGTATCCTTGAAATATATCCAATAATCTGTGTGGTATTTGTGCTTTAATGTGTCACTTAACACAGCTTAATACTCTGGGGGTATGTAAGCTGCCAGCACACAGGTAATTTGGCACATAGCTTGCTGTATTTATTTCTATAGGTTTGTTTCCACTGGTGGTTTTCTGAAAATAAATTATTGCTGAGATTTAGTAGATTATTTGTGTTTGTGGTTTCTCATTTTTTTTTCAGCTGAATTTATAGTAACTGAATTGATATATTCATAGCATTGTATATCCATAACCTTGTAATTCTGTAAAGTTGTATATTTAGAACCTTGTAGTTCCAGAATGTTTTATATACGTAACCTTGCAATTCTATAAAGTCGTGTATCCATAATCTTGTAATTCTGTAGCGTTGTTTATGCATAACCTTGTAGTTCTGAAAACTTGTATTTCCATAACCTTGTATATCCTTAATATTGTATATACATCACCTTGTAGTTCCATAACGTTGCATATCCATAACCTTGTAGTCTCATAATGCTGCACTGTATATTCATATCCTTGTAGTTCCATAACCTTGTAGTTCTATAACACTGTGGTTCCATAACCTTGTAGTTCCATAACCTTGTAGTTCCATAACCTTGTATATCCTTAATATTGTATATTCATCACCTTGTAGTTCCATAACGTTGCATATCCATAACCTTGTAGTCTCATAATGCTGCATTGTATATTCATATCCTTGTAGTTCCATAGCCTTGTAGTTCCATAACCTTGTAGTTCTATAACACTGTGGTTCCATAACCTTGTAGTTCCATAACCTTGTATATCCTTAATATTGTATATTCATCACCTTGTAGTTCCATAACGTTGCATATCCATAACCTTGTAGTCTCATAATGCTGCATTGTATATTCATATCCTTGTAGTTCCATAGCCTTGTAGTTCCATAACCTTGTAGTTCTATAACACTGTGGTTCCATAACCTTGTAGTTCCATAACCTTGTAGTTCCATAACCTTGTAGTTCCATAACCTTGTAGTTCCATAACACTGTGGTTCCATAGCCTTGTGGTTCCATAGCCTTGTAGTTCCATAGCCTTGTAGTTCCATAGCCTTGTAGTTCCATAACACTGTGGTTCCATAACTTTGTTGTTACATAACATTGTATATTGATAATTTGTGATTCCATAATGTTGTATATTCATAATTTTGTAGTTCCACAACCTTGTAGTTCCATAAAGTTGTGTATCCAATCCATATATTTGTGATTCCATAATCATGTAGTTCCATAAATGTAGTATATTCATGACCATGTAGTTCTGTGAAACTGCAAATGGCTCATTAAATCAGTTATGGTTACTTGAAGTTCCATAACGTTGTAAATACATTTATTTGTAATTTCATAACCCGATAGCATGATAACATTTTATATTAATTTATTTGTAATTTCATAACCTTGTACCTTGCAACATTTGTACCTGTGAGTGAATGAGTCTGAATCTGTGGGGGTTATTCAGACCTGATCAGAGCAGGGCGATTTAGCAGAGCAAAGTATTTTCCGGTAGATAATTAAAATCCTATTTTCTCTATCATCCATATGAGATACTGGGATGGTCTCAATACGATGGGGATGTCCCAAAGCTTCCAGAACGGGGAGACTGCTGCAGCACTGCCTGCCCAAACTGGGTATCCTCCATGGCCAGGGCGTCAAACTTATAAACCTTGCCGAAAGTATGCTGACCAGACCATGTAGCAGCCGTGCATAGCAGCAGGGCCAAGACACCCCAAGCAGCCACCCAGGATGCCCCCACTGCTCTCATTGAATGAGCCTTCAACGAAGATGGCAATTTTGGTGCCCCGTAGGACTGCTTTATCGTTGTGCAGATCCAGCGGGCAATCGATTGTTTCCAAGCTGGATGGTCTTTTTTTCTGTGCATCATACAGCACAAAAAGACAATCTGTCTTGCGAACATGAACTGTTTACTGGACATACACCCGAAGCGATCAAACCACATCTAATGATTCAGGGATCTCTGGATGAGCCCCACTGGCAAGAATCACAATGGGTTGGTTCAGAATAGAGATGTGCAGATTCGGATTTACCCGGATTTACCCAGATCTCAAAATGGGATCTTATTGGCTATATGCTGTCACATGTTTTTGCTCCTAAACATGTGACGGCTGGATAGCCAATAAGTTCCCGTTTTGAGATCCGGATAAATCCGGACCTGCACATCTCTAGTTCAGATGGAATTCCGAAACCACCTTTGGTAGGAAATGCGGATTAGTTCTGAACTCCACCCTATCCTCATGCAAAATGAGGCATGTGCTCTTGCATGATATAGCACTTAGCTCAGACACGCGCTTCGCTGAGGCAGGAGCCAACAATACCACCATCTTCCAGGTAAGGTACTTTAACTCCGATGCTTCCAACGGTTTAAACCAGGATGACTGTAGGAACATCAAGATTACATACAAGTTCCATGTTGCCATGGGAGGCACAAAAGGAGGTTGTATCCTTAGGACCCCTTGGAGGAATGTCTGGACTTTAGGCAAGACTGCCAACTTCTTCTGATAGAATATGGACAGGTCCGAGATCTGGACCTTTAATGATCCCAGATGTAGGCCCAAGTCTAAACCTGCCTGCAAATATTGAAGGAATTTGAAATCTGCTGGTGGAAATTTTTTCTTCTCACTCCAACCTCCAGGCCGTCAAACATAGCCGCCCAAAGTCCTGGTAGACGCATGGGCCTTGTATGAGTAGGTTCTTTATGAGAGGAAGACGCCAAGGATCTTCCACTAGCATGGCCTGAAGATCCGTGTACCACGCCCTTGAAGGCCAGTCTGGTGCTACTAGAATTGCCTCCACTCTTTGGCTTCACACTTTCTTTAGTACCTTTTGCCAGCAATGGGATTGGAGGAAAGATGTATACCAGATCGTATGACCAGGTTATCATCAGGGCATCCACAGCTTCTGCCTGAGGATCTCTGGTTCTTGAGCAATATCTGGTGACCTTTTGAGTCTCGATGCCATGAGATCTATTTGTGGGCTTCCCCACCAATCCACAATGCTCGCAAACACCTGGTGGTTCAAACCCCACTCCCCAGGGTAGAGGTAGTGGCGACTGAGGAAGTCCGCCTTCCAGTTATCTACTCCCGTGATAAAGATGGACAAAATTGCCTTTGTATGCATCTCTGCCTACGAGAGAATCTTGGTCACTTCTCTCATGCAGGCACTGCTCTTCGTACCTCCGTGATGATTGAGGTAGGCCACCATCCTCACGTTGTCCGATTGTATCGCCTGGTCCTTCAGTAGAGGGTAAGCCTGCAGAAGGGCATAGTACACCGCTCTCAACTCCAAGTTGTTGACGTACAGTTTCGACTCACAGAGGGTCCATTTGCCTTGGAAGTTTACGCCTTGCGTCACCGCCCCCCAACCCATGAGACTGGCGTTCGTTGTGAGAAGAATGCAGTCCTGGATTCCAAACCTCTGCCCGCCAACAGGTTTGGAGCTTGAAGCCACCACTGTAGAGACAGTCTGGCCTCAGTTTTGTTCTGAGTAAGGACATCATTTCCGCCATCACCTTCGTAAAGATGCTCAGAGCTGTCAACAGGCTAAAAGGTAAGGCCTGGAACTGGAAATGTTGATCTTTTAAGGCAAAATGCAGGAATGCCTGGTGCGGGGGCCAAATTGGGATGTGAAGGTAGGCATCCTTCACGCCTAGGGAAGCAAGGAATTCTCCTTCTTCCAGACTGGCTATTACAGCCCGCAATGACTCCATCCTGAATTTGAACACTCTTAAGTATGGATTCAGGGACTTCAGGTTGAGGATGGGCCGGACCGAGTCGTCCGGCTTCGGTACCACAAACAGGTTGGAGTAATAACCCCGGCCCTGTTTTAGTATTGGGACAGATATATTTGCCTGACATTGAACCAGCTTGTAAATTGCCTGCTTCAAAATCACCTGGTCCTCCGCAGACACTGTTAGTCCCGATCAGACATACCTGTGAGGGAGCAGTCTGTCGAACTCTTGTAACCGTGTGAACTAAGATCCCTCACCTAGGAATCTAGGTACAAGGCATCCCCATGTGGCTGAAGTGCGACAGTCGAGATCCCACCGGGAGAGATTCTCATAGCGGGGAGGACAGTCATGCGGAGGGCTTTGCCGCAGCTGCACTGGAGCTACAATCCTGAGGTGCATAGGTCAAGGCCTTTCTGAACTTACTACGAGTACCACTGTTTGTGGTGGAACCACCTCTGGCTTTGGGACGGAATTTGGTAGCCCGAAAGGACTAATGGCTGCGTTTCGAGTCAGCATCTGCTACCCACTAATGCAACCGAAGGGCCCTGCATTCTGACACGGCCATGGCAGAATTGCGCGCCTTAATGGAGCCCAATTACTTATGTTCTTCCCAATGCACCTTTTCCGTGTCTTGTATGTGGTGTAATTTTTCCGCCACCTGAGCCACAGACATATCCTCTAACATTCCTTCCTGTATCTGGGATGCCCAGGTATAAATGGACTTAGCTATCCAGCAACTGGCTAGGACTGGCCGTTGAGACACCCCACTGGCCATATATATATATATATATATATATATATATATATAGACTTAAGGGTGAGCTCTCTAGTTTTTTATCTGACCCATCCTTAAGTTTGGAGGTCCCAGGGACTGGGAGCACCACCTTTTTATTTATAAACGGGAGACCGATACTTCGACCACCGGAGGCTCCTCCCACATCTTCCTTCCCGATGACTTGAAAGAAAATGTGACCCAAAAAAGGGATCTCCTTCCACAGAGGGAGGTGTTAGACCTCCCTCTGTAGAAGGAGATCCCTTTTTGGGGATTGCCCAGGAGTGGGAGTAAGGTTATCCACTCTAGCAGACAGGACAGATAAATCCTTCTGTACCTTCTTGATCTGCACTGTATTTGCAGCCAGCTGGGAGTACACATTTTCCAGCATAGATTTTATACTGCTGGCCCATGCAGGCTCCCGAGATTCCACCTGTGACACTCCACTGGGTTGTGGGGACACACCACTGAGCTGTGGTGACATACATTGCTCACAAGTGACCTGTGAGGTAGATGCAGGGGTGAATTTTGCACCTCAAATCATACAGGTTATCTTTCTCACTGTAACCTTCCCACACATGCACACACTGAAACACAATGGATATAAATCAGAGTGAAAGTGTATAGAAAAACTATGTGAAGCTCTCGATCACTTATAATGTGTGCACAAAGTTTAACAAACCTTTAGGGCTAGGACTCCGGAAAACTGAGGGGACCAGCACACCCTTAACCTTAGCTCCCAGATTGAGGAGCTGGTTATCAAGTATATATAAAACCACAGTAATATACATATAATAATGAGCGTTACAAGGGTTAATACTCAATAAGCGTTATTTAGCAATAAAAACTTTCTGTCTCTGGTGTCAGGGATTCCCTTCAACCACCACACCACTGAGGAGTGCCTGAAGTTGAGCAATGGCGATTCCAGCATACAGGGAGAAGCAGGAAGCAGTAATTTCGCACCAACAGAGCTCTGGTCCCTTACAATGGCGCTGGTGCTTTTACTAATATTTAGACTGGTGCTTTGCATTAACAGCGTTTATTTGGTGTAACATGCACTGGTGGCCCAGTGGCAGTACATAATTATCCAGTCTGAGCGGGGGGGCCGCGTGGCCCCTGTGCAGGGACACCACCATCACCGCTGCCTCCATCTTGCCGCACAGTAACACCAGGGTACCCCACAGACATCTTCGGACTGAGCCAGGGGTGTGCGGCATGCTGGGGGTGTGCTACGTTGCAGCGCAATGCCCGTGGTGACAAGCACCCATTCAGGACAGTGGTCCTGCAGCAGGGAAAGTTCCTTTCCTTAAGAGGCCTGCAACTGACCCTTCCCCTGGCTTCCCTTAGAAGCAGGAATGCTGTTCAAGTCCAAAACAGCAAACCCAAAATAATAAAGTAAACTGAAGAAAAACTCTTTAGAGCTCCAAAAGTGTGCATCCCATGAGGGCACATTTTTCTAAACTGGCTTGTGGGTGGGGACGTGGAGGGGAGGAAGCAGTACTCCCAGTCTGAAATTCTTGTAGGTGCCTGTCTCATGCGGATATCCTCTATTCCCCACCGTATTGAGACCATCCCATATGGATGATAGAGAAAAAAACTTTCTGTGGTGGTGTCGAGCTTAACAGTTTGGACCCCACACTTGCTCTTGTTGGCATAGCCCATCACAGGTCCGATTCGGGGGGGGGGTTCTTACTTATTGGGATTTTTAGACCTTTTACATATATTAGTGTCTTTCATGTCCATCATCGTATCATCTGTTTGTGTATAAACATTGTCTGTTTTTTAAATCCATAAGTATATGGATCAGCAATGGATATCTATACCAGGTTGAACTAGATGGACGCAAGTCTTTTTTCAGCCTTACCTACTATGTAACTATGTAACTATGGTGCACGTTTTATTTTATTTTATTTTAAACATTGTTGATTACCTTTTGCGCCAATCTATACATTTCTTCCTCTCTAGTATCTTTCAAAGAGTTGGTGCTTCTCTTTCTTATGTATAGAGGCTACATTGTGTTTTACTTCAAGAGCGCATTTGTTTAGAACAACCACCCTGTACAGTATGTAATGTATTTGAGGTATACACAGTTTGAGGAATATTAGTTTAACGAATTCATGGTTCTCCTAAGGCTGACTTATACTGCCTTAAGGTGCTCATATACAAGGCCAAATCAGAGGGGTTTGACATCAAATCAGAACGGTCCTTGGAGATCTTATGGCAACACATACGATAATTTGGAATCGGACCATCACCCGCGATGTATCGCATCCGACTTCCCTTGAATTCCCCCGCAGCTTCCCGAGAGTCTTTTTACATGCGATAAATTGCATTTGATTTATCACGTGTAAAAAATGGCACATCAAGTGTCAAGTCGGATGGAGGCCTCAGGGGGAGCTGCTGTGGGAGCTCAAGGGAAATTATGTCCAACTTGAGCCTCAGTCAAGTCAGACCTGTGTATGGGGGCCTTTACTTCTCACAGCATGTCCAATCTATTTGCCTTTCCTTCCATCTGAAGGCTTCATCTATCTATTTATCCAACACTCTCATTTGTTGTGGCCTCTACAGCATCATCAATATGTATCATGTAGTTAGTTGAAATAAGATCATAACTGGTACATGGTCTGATATCATTGATTATATTGTGTCTGTCTGGAGCAAGCAAAGGACAGTCATAATTCAATAAATGTGTTCACATCCTTAACCAGAAAACAAGAAAAACTGTGTATAGTAGGCTGTATGATATACAGAAAGTTTATTGTAAAGAAAGTTTCAAAGGTCCCTGTAACTTGTCAGTCAAAGGTATTGCTCCGAACAAAGTTGTTCCCTTTACTGCCCTCTTTATGCGCCTTAATAGCACCCAATAAAAATATGCGTAATCAAAACCTTTTCACAAATAATACATTTTCCCAACACCCTTCATATATTACCTACATCCAAAACATCATAGTAAGCCGACTTCCGTAGATCACCAACTTCTACCTGAGCAGAACCAGGTACTGCAGCTAGATTTATCTATAACTGGGGCAGCGCAGTGGTGCTCTGGTTGGCATTGCTCCCTCATAGTTCTTTTTTTATTTTATTTTATTCCTTTTTATTGTTTTCAATACAAAAATTACACATCGTTAATAACATATACATAAAACATATTACGTTTGCATTACATTCCTCAGGGTAGATAACGGTCAGCTTTTCAACGTGTTTCCTTTCTTTCCTTGTCTACCCCATTATTATTATTTTTTTTGTTGACATGCAACACATAACATTACAGTCCTGAACCCTTATTTTTTAATTACCTCAGCCGGTGCCTATTTTGATAATTACTTATTCTGCTCATATTGACTTTCTCCTTATCCTATTAATTTTGTTTGTTTCGCATATATATAATTTTTATTTTAATTATTTTCTTTTCTTTTCTTTTTTTTTTTACTCCTATTTTATCTGCTTAATACTAAGTTATTTGGGAGGGATTGCTTCTGGGAGTATCTTACAACCATGCCCGAGGGCCGGGGACTCCCTCATAGTTCTTAAGTCAAATATGGCGCGGTTTGGCCAGGCAGTGGGCAACATTTCAGGGCTCGCTAAGCAGCGAACGAACGCTGCTCAGTAAGTCTAACTGAATCGGGCCCATTGTTCTGACTACATCATATCAAATTGTTTGTTGCACAAAGTATAAATTATTGGAAACGTTTGGTTTGTGTTGACCACAAACACCTGTATGTGTAGCCATCTTCATATAAGCAGTCATACTATATGTATGTGTGTGTGTGTGTGTGTGTGTGTGTTCATTCTAGCACCCGCTAACTTTGAAAACCCATGCAGTTCCTCCTCCCTGCCTGGGGTGTCACTGTCTGCTGTAATGCTTCTAGCACTGTGTGGTCTGTATATCAGCACAGATATGCAAACCAGACCTGTGCTGGAAACACCACAGCAGACAGCGACACCTCAGGCAGGAAGGAGGAACTGCATGGGTTATCAAAGTTAGTGGGTGCTAGAATGAACACTATGTGTGTGTGTGTGTGTTTTCTTTCATTTTTCCTTACATCTCGATCTGGTTCTTCATTCAGAAATGTATCACGTGGAAGTATCAGTCCATGTCCTACAGTTTTACTTATTATCCATTAGCTATTTGTCCAGATTATATAAATAATGATCTTTGACCCAAATGCAAATGCAAATTCCAATTACAGAGCACAGTCTTGGATGCTTGTTCTCTTTGTGGATTCTGGGGAGGGTTAGGTTACCACTTAAATAAGGTATGTCTTCAAAATCCTGTGTTTTTATTTGGCTTTTATAATCAAAAAACATTTGCGGCTGAATTAATGGAATTTACAAAAAGGACCTATTGTGTTTTACAAACACTACACCATCTCCCAGCGATAAAGTTCAGCATGAATATCTTTTTGTATTTGAACGGAGACATATTAACCTTGTCAGAAGCTATGCGGATGATTAATAGCGGGACGTTAAGGGTGCAGGAATGAGCAGGTAACATTTCATGAATATACATGGAATGTATGACGTTGTTCTAGAACAGCTGAAAAGGCTGCTTGGACGGATGAGCCGAACTACAAACTGAACGGGATCCGCCCAGTTTCCAAACCAAGATGTTTGGCTAAATCGTTCCATATCCACATTTGTTTGGCAGGTTGTTATGTAGGGGCATTTTACAGTGAATGTCTTTGTCTTTTCTGCAGGAAGGCCCTCCGGGCTTCTGTAATGTGCTAAAGAGATCTTGTCTACAGGCCTGCAAAGTAAATAGGCCTCGACTGTTCTGGCAGTAGTTTAGTCTAGCAAGAATAAAGTCATTATTTCAGAGGGTCTATCTGGAAATACAGCATTTGTGCTACAGCTCCACCTGTAGGAGTCTGCAACATGCGATTCAGTACCTCTGTACGTGAGATGTGTCCTTGCATAGCTTCTATATTATATAATATGAACAAATGGTACTTATGTAGTAACTGGGCTGCCGATTTCTAAATCGGGTCGGATCGGGAGATCGCATCGCATCGCATGCGACCATGCGATTCGATGCGATGCGATGCGATGCGATGACCCGATTTTTCCATAGGAATCAATGTTAAAATGGACTGAGTCCATTTTAACATGGAATTCAATGGGAAAAATGGGTCCTTTTCATACCCCTACTATCCAAGTGGGCATGGAGTTGGATATAAACCTGTGGCGAGCGTAGCGAGCCACCGAGCCCGAAGCGTGGCGAGCGAAGCGAGCCCCGCGAGGGGACGAATACCGTCCCCTCGCGGGGCTCGCTTCGCTCGCCACGCTTCGGGCTCGGTGGCTCGCTACGCTCGCCACAGGTTTATATCCAACTCCATGCCCACTTGGATAGTAGGGGTATGAAAAGGACCCATTTTTCCATAGGAATCATTTTAACATTGATTCCTATGGAAAAATCGGGTCATCGCATCCGATATCGCATCCGATATTCAGCGAATTACACACTTGCCAAGGCGTTCGGGGCTTAAGAAGGGGAATGCCAAGTGTTTTATGGGTGAGCCCATAGAAACGCTGGGCATACCCCTCCAAACACAGGCTTGTCATTGCCTGCTTGCGTTGGGCGACTGACAACACTAGTACTGTCTTCATACAGATTATTGTTATTTTTATTATATTTTATTTATAAGGCGCCACAAATGATACGCAGCGCCGTACATATAGAACACATTAGAACAATACAGGGTACACAGAACTAAACATAACAGCAACAGAAGAACTAAAACAGAGCACAATTAACAATGTCTGTAGCTGCACACATCTTAGTACACAATACAGCTGAGATATAGGGAAGTGAATGAGAAGAGATGCAGGTATAGATTGTAGGTGAGAAGAGAGCTGTAATTGAAATGCAAGAAGGGTGCTTTGAGAACAGGAGGGAAGAGGGCCCTGCTCTAAGGAGCTTACAATCTAGAGGGAGGGGGAGACAGACAGGTGACAAGAGGTGCAGGTAAGGAGACCTGAAGGCAAGAAGTGAGCATGGGAGGGATGGTCAGGACATGAGGCAGCAGGTAGAGAGAGCAGACAAAGTAGACCTCTCCCTCCTCTTATCCTCCTCTACCCCCTCTGCCTGCATCCTTGACCCCAAACAGCCTTGCACTGTGGCCCATGCCACAACACTCCCTGCTAGGGGGCAGAAAGCATGCAGAGTGAATATGAATGGTGCAGGATTGAGGAACCATGGCTCTGGTACAATAGTGTAGTTCAGAAAGATAGTGTCAAAATAGAGAAGAGAAAAATAAATACAGTTAGGGTAAGTAATGAGAGAACAGGTGTAGATGGACATATACAGTGTAGGGTGAGAGAAGCAGGTGTAGATGGACATGTACAGTGTAGAGCAGGCATGTCCAAACTGTGGCCCTCCAGCTGTTGTGAAACCACATCCCAGCATGCCTTGTCATAGTTTTAGCATTCCCTAATAGCAAAACTGTGGCAAGGCATGATGGGACTTGTAGTTTCACAACAGCTGGAGGGCCATAGTTTGGACATGCCTGGTGTAAAGGGACATATACAATGCAGAGAGAACTGATGTGGAATCTGGCACACTGAAATGGTTACAGAGAAAATGTGACTAGTGATATTAGGTTGAACAGAAAGCAATGGCAATGAGCTTTAGGTCTTATGTGGGGTACACACCAGAACGATTTGGCCCAAAATGAGCCAATTTAGATACAATCTCGACCGATTGTATGTAAATTGGCCATATTTTGGGCCATTTCGCTGCCGTTTTGATGCGATCCCGATCCAATGCTCGGCCCCGCGGGTCGTTAGGTCTTTTCTGAGATCCTACCTGCTGCAGGTAGGATCTGAGAAACGACCATTGTAGTGGGTGGATTGGATTGCGATCACATCAGGTGGCTTTTCTGTGCGGGTCGGCGGCTCCGTCAGCTCGTGAGTGGGTCGTACATTCCTGTGACAACCCGCTCACGAGCAGCATCGTGCTGGTGTATACCCAGCATTAGAGACTTGCAGGCCTGGAGCTCAGTGAGGGGTTTCCAGGCCATTCATTCAGCAGTATGTTTGGGGGATTTTAGAAAGTTGATGGGTGTCCTCCTGTGCTCTCCTGTTTATCTCCTTATTAATATTTCCTCACACTTTACCCTACCACACTTCACAGCTGCACACAACACAGCCGCCCACGGCACCCAGCCATCCAGATTCAGGTTAAATAGAAATGTCTCTGACCTGTGTCTGGGCCTTAATTGATAGCCCCACCAAGAGCAGAAGGTTTGGTGCGAAGTGTGAATCCATGCCATACAGATGGCATCCATTCCCCATGTAGTGTTCCTGGCTAATCGCGTCTTATACGCATGTACCTGGTCCCATCATGCCGTAATCAGCTGCAGCATAACGGACGATGTAATGGTTAGCATTACTGCCTCACAGCGCTGAGGTCATGGGTTCGATTCCCACTAACTGTGTGGAGTTTGTATATTCTCCCCGTACTTGTGTGGGGTTACTCCGGGTACTCCGGTTTCCTCCCACAATCCAAAATATACTGGTAGGCTAATGGCTCCCAACAAAAAATTAACCCTAGAATGTCTGTGTGCATGTACATGTGGTAGGGAATATAGATTGTAAGATCCACTGGGGCAGGGACTGATGTGAATGTTACAATATTCTCTGTAAAGCGCTGCGGAATATGTGTGCGCTATATAAGAAACTGTTAATAAATAATAAATAAATAATAACGCGCTGAGGTGTCGGAGAGTGTAATAACTTCCTGATTGCATATATATATATATATATATATATATATATTTATCCGCCCTGTCAATAATTGAAAACAAAGGAAACATTGATTAATGCGCCTAGCCGATCTGACACTAGTACAAGCACAAGTACACACTAGCACAAGTACACACGCTTTATAACAGATAAATTGGGGATCGAGGGGATCCACTACGCGGGGTCATTCCCCATTTTGATACCTACCTCGTCTTACCCTTATATGTGTTTTATATGTCGCAGTTCTTAAGTTATATTTTATAAATTCATTTTCTTCAGGTGCGCCTTACACGTGACAATCTCTCTTTCCTCCTCTTGTTATGTTAAAGCTAGCAAACTATATTTGTATGGCCACCCAGAGGTTAAGGTGTGCATTGCACAGCGTGGACCCTCTCGTGTAATGGTGCTGACATGCAAGTTTTTCATGCTGTGACTTAGGCAGGACTTGAGCAACAACGTATGAGGACACATTTGTATCTTTTTCAGTTTTTAAATGTTCAGGCAACAATGTGGACATATATTATTTTTGTATTCTTGAGAGCCCTTGTTGTCTTGTCCCCAATACTACACCCCAATTCGTTTTCCATTTCTGTATAGCAGGTATTTCCTTTTAAGGGACAACAGCAGTTTATCTGTCTGTGCTAAGTATTGCCAGGTTGGTGGGGGAGATCATCAGACAGGATGACAGCATTAGAACCACAATTACTCTTAAGAATTCCTATCCAAAAATTTCATTAATCCCCAAATATTTTACTAAAAGGATTGCACCTTGTGCGTGGGCTGTAGCCTGCTCTCTGTCTACAAGTGTCAAAGGGCGCTTCTTGAGTCACATCGTTTAATAAAACAACTATTATGCATCTTTTTTTCCCCTTTTCCTGACTAAACAATGGTTTTATTTGTACTTAATTTAAGGTCAGCAACTCTTAATAGGAAAAAGATCTGAGAAGCCCTGGGGCTGGAGATTGGAAGCGTTTTACTAATACCCTAAATCCTGACAAAGATTAGTTACTCTGCATGTTTCACTTAATGTTCCGTTAAATAAACTTCTCCTGATGCTGAAGACTGCTTTTTAAGAAGCCTTGATGTTCTTGGCTCTTTCTGTGGATTTCGTTTAAACTGCAGTATCTTGCCTGAGACTTCAGCAATGTCACTTTTTGTTCTTAGAAGCAATCTCACTGTTACTTTCTAATGGCCTCACACCCATTACTGGGCTTTCATCAGGTACTGTAGATAAGGTTTGCTTTTTCTTTTTTTTTAACCGGGGTATAGTAAATAACAAAGGGCCTAATTCAGAGTTGATCGCAAAACACATTTTTTCTCAAATAAATAAAACCATGCTGCACTGCAGGTGGGGCAGATGTAACATGTTCAGAGAGAGTTACATTTGGGTGAGTTATCTTTGTTTCTGTGCAGGGTTAATACTGGCTGCTTTATTTTTAAACTACAATTTAGATTTCAGTTTGAACACACCCCACCCAACACCCCACATGGTGTTGTCCATTGCTAAAAAAAAAAGTGCTTTGCGATTAAGGGGCTGATTCAGACCAGCTCAGTGAGCAAACAAATTCTTTGTTCAGTGGGGGCGCTCGCTGACCGATAACCAGGCAGGGGGTCTACCGGCTCAGACGCCCTGCGTTCATGGGTATGCGCAAAAATGGTGGGCACGCCAGTGGAAACACTGGGTGGGCCCCAGGGAAAGCAGGCCTACTCAGGGCTCGCCCCCAATTCGGACAGGTGTTCCCCTGCCAGAAATGCCCACAACTGGGTCGGAAAATTATGGCAGAACTGAAGCTTGATCTGGGAGCTATGGAATTACAGAAGTAGGTCTGGGGACATCGTAGACACTGAGGCTTGCACTTGGAATAGGTGGGAAATAATGCTAGATCCTGGGACACACCGGAATAACTGAGGCTTGCACTTGGAATCGGTGGGAAATAATGCTAGAACCAGGGACACACCGGAATCACTGAGGCTTGTACCTGGACTTGGTGGGAAATAATGCTAGATCCGGGGACACACCGGAATAACTGAGGCTTGCACTTGGAATCGGTGGGAAATAATGCTAGAACCGGGGACACACCGGAATAACTGAGGCTTGCACTTGGAATCGGTGGGAAATAATGCTAGAACCGGGGACACACCGGAAATAACTGAGGCTTGCACTTGGAATCGGTGGGAAATAATGCTAGAACCGGGGACACACCGGAATAACTGAGGCTTGCACTTGGAATCGGTGGGAAATAATGCTAGAACCGGGGACACACCGGAATAACTGAGGCTTGCACTTGGAATCGGTTGGAAATAATGCTAGATCCGGGGACACATCGGAATAACTAAGGCTTGTACCTGGACTTGGTGGGAAATAATGCTAGAACCGGGGACACACCGGAATAACTGAGGCTTGTACCTGAACTTGGTGGGAAATAATGCTAGATCCGTGGACACATCGGAATAACTAAGGCTTGTACCTGGACTTGGTGGGAAATAATGCTAGATCCGGGGACACACCATTGGACTTGGTGGGAAATAAGGCTGGATTCGGGGACACACCAGAATAACTGAGGCTTGCAGAAGTTTCAGCAAACCTCAGAGCAGGAGAAGAGGTACAGCGAGGCTCCCTTTCTCTATAGGCTATAGAGGAAGTTGTTAGTGGACAGGGAAAATCATGTGAGCCGCTTATAACCTGTGGGAAGGATGCTATTGGTCACTGCAGTCAGCTGAGGGCAGAGTAGGATGATTGACATGCTGCTGATATTTGGGATTGGTGACTGGTAGCATGGCAGGAAACCGAAGCAGCAGCCCCTGAACCAAAGCCAATAGCTTTGTCCTCAGCGCAGCTTCACCGGCTCTGGCAGCGTGATTTCACTAGACATCCTTAGTAGCCTCAGAGATCCAAAGGGATCCGATGCTGTGACTTCTGTCTTCCACAAGATACACTTTAGGAAATCCTGGCAGGAATATTGTCTCTGCAGTGTAATCAGTCGATGCATCTCAGCATCAGAATAAACAGACAGAATAAGAGTGTTGATGAAAAAGGTAAGGAAGAAAGAACCAGCAATGCAACCCACAGCAGCCAGTGACCCGGTGACAAACTACTAGGTCAATAATGTGCGGGCATTCCAACAAAAAAAACTACATGTTCAAGTTCCTGTAGGGATGTAGCTTGTTGAAGCCACCGCCGTCAGAACAGGATCTGGATTTTCATCTTAAAGCTAGCCATTCGAACCGTCCTCATCACCCATATCGTTACTGTTTGGAACCATGGCAGCAAAGCAGAGAAGCAGCTGCACAGATAGCTATGGACAGCTACTGAAGGTGGAATGAAGCCAACATCTCTTTAGGGAAAGTGTAGGTCCAGTCTGCCATTGTATCCAACTATGTTCCCTGTAAAAGAGCTGTGAACAATATTATTATTATTGTTTATTTATATGGCGCCACAACGGTTCCATAGCACCTGACAATACATAGATGAGCAAAGAACAATACAAGAAAGATTGTGATTTACAGTACAATGCAAATTAGGACAAGTACATTTTAAATAAAAAAAGACAGTTACAACAGTGGACACTGATGCAATTATAACAGTGGCAGAGATATATTCTAAGAAAAGCACACGAGGAGAGAGGGCCCTGCTCGTCAGAGATTACATTCTAAAGGTACGGGGCAGACAAACTGGAGTGACACAGCTGGGATGAAAGCAAACAAACAGGGTTAGGATGAGAGATGGTTGGCTTTAATGAATATATTAATATCCGTGTTCTCATGGGAGACACAGGATGCTGCGGGTTATTACATATTTTTTCACATTTTAATATATTTATTTTTATTTATTTATTAGCAGTTTCTTATATAGCGCACACAGATTCCGCAGCGCTTTACAGAGAATATTTGACCATTCACAATAGTCCCTGCCCCAGTGGAGCTTACAATCTATATTCCCTACCACATGTACACGCACACACAGACATTCTAGGGTTAATTTTGTTGGGAGCCAAATTAGCCTAGCAGTATATTTTTGGATTGTGGGAGGAAACCGGAGTACCCGGAGGAAACCCACGCAAGTACGGGGAGAATATACAAACTCCGCACAGTTAGGGCCATGGTGGGAATAGATATATATATATTTTTATCTTACTCATGAGCATATCTATAATGGGTGCAGTGTGTGTAATCCAGGGAGGTTCATACCACAGACACTTTACCCATGTTTAGTTACTTACCTTTCCAGAGTCCTAAGTCAGCGCTACAGCCACTGCACAAAAAAAAAAAAAAATCACTCATAAAAATGGCCTCAGCACATGCGCAGTAGTTATTAGTCACCGGAACATGGTGGATGCCATGTTTCTGGAGACCTGCGCATGCACAGTAGACTGGAGGGGGCCTGTACAAAGTCTGCAAATGGGGCCCTTCTATTTTTTATTTGTCCCAGCCTATGGAGGCCACAGGCATAACCTCTCAACATTGGTGGCAGTGGAGGAGGGACACAGGCACGCGCCCAAAATGAGGGGGCATGGTCTATGCTATGAGGCCATGCCCCCATTTTTCCCTGCTGTTGTTGGTATGGCCCCCATCCCCTTTCTGCAGTTAATAGACACAGCGTCTATCCCCCATTGGGTCATAGCCAGCCCGTGGCAGAATGCGGGACTGACCCAAAAAAAACGGTCCGGTGATATTCAGGACAGTTGGGAGGTATGCAAAGGACTGGTGCAAATTTTGATGGTGTGACCGATGCATAACATATTTGTGTACACAGGGATGTACATCGTGGAAGAACTTGGTGGCGGCACTCGCATAAAGTTGCAGACGGACGACCGCTTATAGACACAGATCTGAGTTCACCTCTGATGCGGCCCTGAAATGTTCCCATGTGATGTGTAGAGCATCTTGAATTTTTACTTTACAAAATGAAAAAAGAAACATTTGTGTAAACTATTGAAAATAGATCATCCTGAGTATTTTTTTATGCATCCCACTAACAGCTCAGACATTTACAACCTGCAATTTTGTATCTCCGTCTAGTGAAGGAATCTTTGTGGAGAACGTGCTCCTCTGGGAACAGGGGTGTGAGCTCCGAGAGGAATCTGGTGGCTTGTGTGGTCAGGAGTGAAATATCTCAGTTTCAGAGGTTGTTTGGCAGATGCTCACCTGCTGTTAGTTGTGTACATAGGAAGCGACACTGCCAGCTACAGATCTGCCAAACGGGGGGTTTAAATATGATGCTGGCTCATTAGCGCTGGATGTGGCATCAGTGTCCTGGTGGCCCATCCTAGAAAAACATATTGCACGGGTCCCATGAGACAACAGAGGATTAAACAAGCCATACACCTACAACTATCTGCGGCTGGAGGAAAATGAATATTATTTCTGAACTGTTTGCTTCCTTCTCATTATTTCCAAGTTCTGCAAAGTTTACTCTAATGGTCGGCCAAGAAACGTTATTAGTTCCACACTAATTAATCATCCTGCAAAACTCTTACGGCATAATGAGGATAACATGTTCGGTTTTGCAATCCTGTGTTCTGCAATAAATGTTATTAGCCTTTTGCAGTTGTTCAGAATACATCTTACATTGTCTTTAGTTTAATTACAATCTGGCAGACTGTCTGCTTTTATTGTTCCTCAGTTAATTGTTTGGTGTTTTTGTGTATTGTTCAAGTTATTAAACTTTACCACATTGGTCAAACGTTAAAGAATAAAGGATTTCATCCCAAATGGTTCTGTCTTGATGTAACAGCTGACTGTTTATCTGATGATCAGCCAAAATTTACCTTTTAAAAACCACTAAATGTTTTTCACGGATGTTATGCATGTACTTTTACATGGTTCTCAGGCACCCGTTACTGTAGTGACAGGAAAAAGAGTAACATGTTTGCGGTTATATTGGTCACACTCCAGAGAGCCTGATCCTCATGTATATGACCATTGCACTTTCTGGTGTGCAACTTAAATAGCAGCCCAGCAGTCAGGTCTGAATCGGGCACTATGGGGTCATTCTAATGGACTCGTTACGCTGCGAAGCTCAAGGTTACGGGTCCATGTGATGCCGCCCCGGCAAATGCCCCCCTCCCCCGCCAGCATTTCCCCTTGCGACCATGCGAGGGCATGTGTTACGAAGACACATTCCCTTGCATGTGCCTGCAGCAGGAGAAATCATTCGATGGTCGACAACCATCGAATGATTTCCCCTGCCTTTACAAATATAAGTCAGTTTCAACTGACTTATATTTGCAGGCCCCTGGGACAAAGACAGGACAGGCGGATGACGTCATGTGATGCTAGCCGCCAGCCCCTGACAGGCATCGGCCTGCCCATGTACAGTACCCATGGGAACGTCCAGCATTTTCAAGGGGACGCCATGTGCCATCGCCGCCATCCCTCCCTGCCCAGTGACGGCCCGGTGACATTGTAAATCGCCGAGGCTATTGCACATGTGCAAACCCCGACCATTAGGGCATGGGCCGAATTTGGTTCACTTTGCGTGAACCAGAATCAGCCCCAGTATCGGATCTGGACCTGATGGAGTGATAAAGTGGTGCTAAAGTAAAAGGTGATAACGCACCAGCCAATCAACTCAAGCCCCTGAGTGATAGATGTGCTATTCAGAAAATGTTTTGTGCTGCATAGAGGGATCATATTTGTTCCCGTGTCCCTGTGTCCTTGTTTGCTACCCCCCCCCCCCATAGACTGTAGTCCTAAAACGAATAACCCTTGCGCCATGCATAATTTACAAGAGACCTAATTGGTTTCTAACTGAGATGCCTGCACCATGCAGTCCAATTCCTGTGTACCGCAGGCTGGACTCTCAGTGGATGTGGCAAGGTAATAGATAACGTTCCAGAAAGGAAGCCCCCCTCTGTATTGCAAATGTAGAACTGGTGGGGATGTATCAAGACTAGGAGAGAGATGAAGTGGAGAGAGACAAAATACAGACCAATCCGCACCTGTAATTTTTCAAACACAGCTTTGTAAAGTGACTTGGTAATTAAGCATTATTAAATCTCCTCCGTAATGTTTTGGATGCACCGCAACTCCCGGACTAGCTCCGGCGACGCAGAGATTGGTAACACAGAGTCGCTGCAGCAGGGACATATGGATAGTGGTATATCATGAGTAAGCCACTAGAAATCGTAGACTTGTACTTCAACTTTGTATTAATTTGCTTGGAGGCTGCCGTTTTAGCCGCCTCTGCCTGAGCTTTCAGTTAATGCTGGAAGTGAGGAACATCAGGGGTCTACAGTGATTTCTATAGTGGATAATGAGCCTGATTATGAATTTGTCAGAGTTTTGCTTCGCATACACAGTCCCTCTCCATGATGCAATTGCCTACGGTAGCCCCCTGCTTGGGTAGCCTGGCTGCGAAAGCAGGTCTACCATTTTCTGCATGCGATATCACAAAACCACCGCGTACCACTCCAAAAACCGTCTGGACCATGCCCACCACATCGCCGCCCCCAGCCACCCCAGTTTGAGCTTCCTGTATATGGGCAGCTGCAGCCGCGCATGGCACATATGTGATTATATAGTCTAATAGCAATTTTTACACACCAGCAAGATGAATCGGACCCAATGGGCTCTTTTCCTGCTCTTTACTCCACATTCATTGATATTTGTAGCTTCAAAAACTGATGCAGATGCTGAATTTGTGAAATTCCTTCCACCTAATAGAGTCATGCTTTAGCCACGGGTAATAATAATACCATCACTTTATTAGATTTAAATTTGCAAGCAGGAACATACAATTAAGCTTGTTCATCAAAGAAACCTTCTAATATGTCATTGAGTCAAATAAAAAGATATGTTTTCAGCATTGCTGGTGGCAGCTGCATGGATCTAACCCTTCGGCTCTTCCCCTTTTAAGGAATTTATATAATTATTTATATAGCACCAATAATCACATCTCACAAACTCTCAGCATTCCTCCAGCTCTCACCTGTGCCTGCTAAGTAGGGATGGCCATCGACCATCCATGATTCAAAATTATTGACAGTTTATGACCGATGTAGAAAAGCTTTGCCATTGTGGTGAAGAACCATATGGTTTCCCTCCATCCATGTCGAGCATAAACAAATAATTTTCTTTTTCTTTTTTCCCCTAGGGGCCGGGACATGGAACATAGCTCCGCCCCAGGCTCCTGTGAAGCCCCACCCCATGCTTTGATTGGCCTACAGGTCAAAGAAAATGTATGACCATTGATAGGTAAAAACATTGATGGTCATCCGTTGCATGGTATGACACTATTGATGGCCAGTTGCACTATTGCCATCGATGACCACCATCGCTGGCAATGGCAAAGTTGGCCATCCCATGCTGTACGCTGTGAAGAGGGTGTGTCACTACTTGCTTCTGTGATCCCATGCACCGTTACAGTGTCTACAGTGTCATACGTCCGATAATCATGCTGCGCAGGCATAGGTTTATGCGAAAGGCCACCGTGTGCCCGATATCTGCATCTAGGACTCCATTGGGTGTCTCTATACAATTTCCAGCTACAACAATTGCATATTTTCACACAACCGCTGCGAATTGATTCGCAGCTGCGACGGCACTTGCGTACATCACTACATCGTGCCCTCTATTGGAGGATGATCAGTATCATCAAAATTTTATTGTCTGCAATTCATAATATTTTATAATTGTAGATTGTAATATTTATGGATATGAAATAGCACAACGGATTGAATTCAGTTTGCACAGCAATGACATTTATGGGGTGAATTTCATAATTCACGACCAAAACCCCTAGAAATTTGTCATTTGAAGGTTTAAAACCATCGTGAAAAGGTGGTAAATCAGAATGCGCAAGGCGGACAATTATCAATACAATGCTCATGCGTACGGCCCATAGTACTTGCATTAAGCTGCGCTGCGATAAAATCCTGCTTCTTTTTTCTATTCGCAAACCATTCACAAGGTGACTGACAGGAAGTAGGTGTCTGGGGGTGGAAACGCGGTGGAAACGTTTAGTGGTAAGAAAAATGCAGGCTTGCTTAGGAAAGTGCTGGGAGTGTCTGGGTAAATTCTAGGTGTGCCTGAGTGTTTTAGGGGAGGGTGTGTGACGTATGCTCCAGGCTAGATATGTCTTTATAGCAGTGTCAAGTAAGTCCAGGGGGGGGGGGGGGGGGGGGCGCTACACTGTATCTGCAATGACTTGTGGACAGTGTAAAAATCATTAGATGCTGAGCCTGTTATGAATTTTTGGACATATTCGCTCAGCTGCAAATAGATTTGAAGGAATACACATCCGTATGGACAGCGTGCACATTGATTCGCAAGACAGGCTTTCGCACCCCGTGATCAGGTCTGAATCGGACCCAAAACCTTCATCAGTTAGGTCAAAACAGTGTGAAAATATGTTTGTAGATTTGTACAGCGTTGAAACCAGCTCGTGGGAAGAGTCCCCACATATTGCCGTGGTCCGGGAATGTCAGTAAATGTTGCTGAACATATATTTATATACTGAACAAAACTGTCCATTTCATAAAGGCCACTGGTAAGGCAGCTTGCAGATGACCACCGGCCCCTGATACTGTATGACTGTTGTCATGCCCCCACCTCCGAGCGTAATGTGTGTGGTAGACACCCGCAGCTACAATAACATTGGCTGCATCTGCATTTGGCTTCCAAAGAAAGATTCAATCACATAGAGAAAGAAATGTTTATATATTTGTTTCCTGTGGATAAATGAAACAGCTTTAGCTTGGATCTCTATGTGAACCTGAGCGGAACTTTATCTCTGAACTAACTGCTGCTATTACTAAAGGAACTAATGGAATTCAAATCCGTCCATAACCAACACCTTGTGCCTCAGTGATGGCAGTGGGTCATGAGTTCATGCGCTTCATCTTCATTATAGTAGAAGTATATACCCATCAGTTGAATTAGATGTTTAGAACTTGCAGTATACATTACCATTAGGCAGCTTATGGCAGCTGTCTAGGGCTCTTGGATTTTGGGGTGAAACCACATTTGCTCTCCAGCCAGAGACCCTCCTCTACAGATTGGGAGTTCGTGTGATCTGATGGATGGCAAACAGGGTGCAGAGTACTTCCTGGTGGCTGGGTCCTCCCCAAGGGCCAACATGGACTAACATGCAGCTGCTGATTGTCCGGTACCTTTCTCCCTAACTGCCAGCACAGTTCAGAGTGAATACACAGTAATTACATAGAGAGGCGCAGTAAATGCACCACTTATCAAGCGGTGGCCAGGAAGAGACGGCTCAACAGAGGAGCAGTGCTGTGGCAAATTCCATATAGCCAGCCCATCAATAATGGCCACCACCTTATAGGGGATAGATGCTAGAGGTCATACAGTACCGCTAGTATCTGCCAGGGGAGCACAGTGCACACATCACTACCCGGAAGTGCCGGAATCTGGAAGCGCTGTCTCGATGTGATGACCCACACCTTGGCAACAAGCATGTAAACCCCTGGCAACAAGTAAGAAACTCCTGGCAGTGAGCATGTAACCCATGAAAATGAGCATGTAACCCTGGCAATTAACAAGTAACCCCCTGGCAATGAATTAAAAACTCCTGGCAATGATCAAAAAAACCCTAGCAACTAGCATACCCCCATAATGGGCTTGACATGCCTGCCTTTATCTCCCTCCCCCTATCAGTTGCCACCCACAAACCCACAACTAAGCATGTACTTATTATTCTGAAGTGCAGAATATTCTCCGTGTTACGTCCATTTGCCAATTTGTGATGACTCCCAATTTTCTCTGTGGATTACATCAAAAACTAGAATAACAGAATGAATAGAATACAGTAAATAAATGCCAGCACATTGAAGCTGGGTGTCCCATCGAAGCACCAGCTTTTTCATGTGCCCTCTGTTCTCTTGTCACTATTACACAGCTGGATGAGCCAGGCAATCCGGCAGTAAAACCTTGTCATGACTCATAAGAACATGGCACAAATCCCGGTTTCTGCTCATTGATAAATTATACTCCGCATGTCTGTAGGGCTCAAGTCAGGGACATAAATTGTCTGTAGTGCTCTGTGTGTGTGTGTGTGTGTGTGTTTGAGCTTACAGCGGTG
The DNA here is from genome assembly GCF_055691185.1 of Crinia signifera. Taxonomy (NCBI): domain Eukaryota; kingdom Metazoa; phylum Chordata; class Amphibia; order Anura; family Myobatrachidae; genus Crinia; species Crinia signifera. Next base: position 42,404,365 of record NC_139224.1, on the reverse strand, counting down.
TGTAGCACAATATTTTGCGTGGGATTTCCCTGTAGAAATCACTTGACAGCAAACGTTTATTCATTTCTATCCTCATTTTCAATTATTAGATTTTTTTTTTTTTTTTAAAGGGATCATTACACTGGATTATTATAGGCACCATACTATAGTTGGAGTCTTTATTTTGCTTACTTTTAGCAAAAAGATTAGCCATAATTATTAATTCACTATCAATCAGATATAGATTTAAAGTACTTCTCAGATGAGTATAATCTGTGTAGGCTTTACTGAATTAACGTTAAAATATATGAAATGTAAGAAAACTGAAGAAAAAAATGTTTGGGGATTACGCCACCAAATGGTAGCCAGCACCAGGTATTGAGCAAGTACAAATGGCATGGTCCAACACACAGACACTCACACTAACGTAGGGAGAGTCACAGTATGTGGAAGCTACAACCAGCCTCATACTGGTCAACCCAGGGTAGACTCCATGGGGAAGTGGTTGACACACACACACACACCCCCCTTGATGAATTTTTCACCTAAGCAAAAAGTCTTGCCCTCAATTTTAGTAGGGCAGGTCTCTATTTGCCCCACAAAAAATGGAATACCCCCTTAGTGACTTTTGTTTATTACAAAGCAAATTGCTTTATAGAGAAAGTGCGGAACTTCCTCATTTTTGCGACCACCATTTATGCTACGGAACTTACGTACTGTATGGCGTATATCAGGTCTGGAATCTTTGCGCACCACCCCCCTGGGTCCACGCCATCACCCTGGGTCCACGTCACCCTCCTGGGTCCACGCCACCATCTATTACCTTTAGTAAAGTTGTGGAGCGCGAAGCGTAGCGTAGCGAGCCACCGAAGCATGGCGAGTGAAGGGGACAATGGTGGTAAAATCCTGGTAGCGGCTAACGTAACTAGCGTAGCGGTGGCCGCAAAGATGCGGAAGTACCGAAAGTGCTCAAGCACAGGAATTTCTACCTGACCCACAGCAGATTGTTATAAGTTTTACCATATGGCACAAAAAAGGGTATTACTGTAGTATGATCACACATCTGTGTTGTTTAATATTTGTGGTCACTGGAGCTGTGAGTACAAGTAAGGGGAGCAGGAACATCTGAAAAACACTCCTGACCACATCCATTCCTATACTCAATATACTATACATTATTTTACATTCTTCTACTAGTGTAAAAATAAAATACTTGCATAGACATATATTATGAGGACAACTATCAAGAAACCAGTGGCCCTACCCCATTAACTGAATGTGGTTTAGTATTTTAAATTGTATACTCAATTTTGTCTTCATTAGTCACATTTCTTTATTATATATTGTCCATTTGTTGTCTGCCTCTACTATTTTGTTCCTGTTTTCCTTTTATAGTTTCTTTAATTATGAAAATGTACATAAAAAAATTAATAAAATCTAGAAATATTGAGTTCCTGTAAAGACATACAATGGCATCAGCCTGCCTGCTACATGAACTGTAATGTAATATTTTATAGGACAATACATCACTTGCATTAAATATGCAGCATGTTTAGTCCACACCTAATGTGATGTGGCCTCGTGAAACCAAGAGATGCTAAAATATTGATAGAATTATTCCCGGCATCAGTGACCCATGTATTTTCATGGAATCCCCAAAAGAGGCGGAGATCATATTTATCAGGAATGATTCATGATTTCAGAATTTGTTTGAATACTTTTCTGCAACATCCTTTTAAATGTATTTTTTTTTTTTTTATGGTTTTCTTGTTCCTTTCTTTATTGTTCCTGTTGTATTTGGAGACCTTTGATTAATGGGTCAATATATTAAAAAGGCCCAAAAGACCCATTCAATATCTCTCCTCATGACTTTCCAGGTGCAGGATTTAGAATATGTTGATTAAAGAAAAAAAGGGGGCCTCAATAATAAGAATTTTGTTTCTTGCATCTGCAATCTCCATCCTGAGATGATAAATAGTAGCCCTAAATACAGCTAAACTTTCTCCTCCAACCCCATAGGATTTAAAGATAATTGTCATTGATATATTGACCCTTAAATCTTTAACCCGAATGCTACACATGCCACTTGGGGGTATTTGAAGATTTGGTTTACATAGAGTAATGTGCATCTACATGTACAGTATGCTCCTCTGCTGATATGCAGCTGGAACAATGAGAGACATTATCTAATGAAAAGTTAAGGATGAGACCTAATGAGCGGTAGTGCTTGACAGGGCTGTGAAATGTAGCCAAAGGCTTTGGTACTTAGAAGGAGGGGCCAAAACTGGGAGATGTAGCCATGCCTTTTCTCATAAAAATGGATATATTTGCATCTATTGATTAAGATAAGCACTATGGCACATGTGGAACTATTATTATTATTATTATTATTATTATTATTATTATTAATAACAACAGTTTCTTATATAGCGCACACTTATTCTACAGCCCTTTACAGAGAATAGTTGAACATTCACATCAGTCTCTGCCCCAGTGGAGCTTACAATCTATATTCACTACCACATGTACACGCACACAATGACAATCTAGGGTTAATTTTTAGCCTACCAGTATATTTTGGGATTGTGGGAAGAAACTGGAGTACCCGGAGGAAACCCACTCAAGTACGGGAAGAATATACAAACTCCGCACATTTAGGGCCATGATGGTAATGGAACCCAAGACCTCAGTGCTGTGAGGCAGTAATGCTAACCATTACACCGTCCGTACTTCCTCTCTAGAAATATGACCCCCCTTTGTGATATCAAGACACCATAGACTGAAGAACATGGAACTTCAGTATTTTTTGGGGAAGGAAGGGGGTGTTTTTTTGTTTTATAGAATGATACTCTTTTAGAAATAGATCAACTCTTAAGTGGCAAATTTCCAAACACCCAAAGTATCGGAAGTGAGTCGTTTTTCTGACGCTGTTATTCCATTCAAATGGTTGTTTTTGCTAGGGATTTCCCCATCATACTGGCAGATCTTGCTGATTAAAGTGACATTTGGAAAGTGGTAAGTGGACTCGGAGAAGCTGTTTATGTTCGTTTCTCTCCCAGCTCTTCAAACAAGAGATCAGTGTAAGTTCAGACAATCATAAATTCCACACGTCATCGATGTGCTGAGAGTACTGAAATCCAATCTCAAGAGAGTTATGAAGTATGCACTACTTCACCGGCTCACACACAAGGTGGAGGACTCGGATTGAGTCCGTAGCAGATGGAACCAATAACATATACAGGGAAGTACTGGGTTGCACAGTTGTGCTTTCGCACACCTCTGGAGACCAGTCCACTTAAGCAGTCTGTAATATTTTGCTTCATATGTTGTTGTTTTTTTTGTTTTTGTTTTTTTCTCATTTAACCTACAGTTCAACATGTTCTGTTCCCCCAAAGGGATAATATGTCCAAGGGGTATGGTTATTTGTTACTAATTAATTTAAAGTAAAGTAGCCAGTATGATAAGTTTAGCTGTAGGTTGCGTCATCTTTCCACCAACTACAAAGCGCAGCGAATCACTGCAGGGAGTGTGTAGTGCAAATCATGGCACCTTTCCCCTTGTAGTTGTCACTACAAAATCACCTTCTAAGATCTCCTGGAGGGAAGTCCATTAATTTGGCAAATGTTAGAAGTAGTTACAGTTAGGTATAATTACTGCTATATTCTGTTTTAGTAACTTTGTGCTGAAAAAGTAACATGTTGGAAACTACAGCAATCATTCATATTAAATCCCATTATAATATTGCAACCCGAAAATATTCTTGCCTACTTAAAAAAAAAAAAAACGTTTTTCATGGAGATTCCGTAAGTAACAGGTCTCCCTACACAGAAGTGTTGATCTTTCTGAGAGGCGTCACATAAAATGGACGCTCCGAAACTGTTACCTAGTTCAGCATATATAATCTATGTAGTTATCCCTTTGAGTGCCAACGTTGCTGTGAGAGAGCCTCAAAATATCAGTTTAAAAATCCAGTGGCACTCGCAGCAACTGTTCTTTTTTTGGGTGCAATATTTAACTGCACTTCAATTAATTGCATTGGCTGTATTTTTATTTGTTTATACTAACAGAACAGTCGCTGTGAGTGCCACTGGAATTTTAAGTGGCTATTTTGAGGCTCTCTCACAGCAATGTTGGCACTCAAAGGGATAAATACTGTATCAAGACTGTTGTTTTTTTTTACTTTACATGTTAACAGCTTGTTAATGTGGGTAAGGTGCAACCTTGAATCAAGTATTTAACGTTGTAATCCATGCGGAATTGCCATAATAAACAAAACACAAATTAAACAAATATATTAGCACAGAAGCTGCACAGATGGCCTATAGGTTTGCGTTTTACCACCCTCCCAACGTTCATGCAACCTCTTTACACCCACATCAATTTGCACACATGACCTGCATTAGAGCCACATCTCCAAATAATCAACACGCTTCCTTGAGCAGGGATGCGGTTAATTTCCCGGCGGTCGGGATCCCGGCGGTCGGAATCCCGACACTGGAATCCCGACCGCGGAAATCCCGAAACTTTCTCCCTCCGTGGGTGTCCACGACACCCATAGAGGGAGAATAAAATAGCGTGCCGAGCGTAGCGAGGCACCGGGCCCGCTGCGTGGCGAGCGTAGCGAGCCCGCAAGGGGGGGCGATCCATGTCCCCCCCTTGTCGGGATTTCGGCGGTCGGGATTCCGGTGTCGGGATTCTGAACGCCGGGATCCCGACCGCCGGGAAATCGTATCGGACCCCTTGAGCACAAATTACCTGTAGTTCATTATGCATCATTGTACACACAGACAAATTCCAGCCATCGGTGTGCTGGAGAATGGCAGACAATTTTTTTTTTTTTTGTAGCACGCATCCTCCTTTTTCTTCTCACCTCACTCTGGTGGGCAGAGAGTGGTCCACACTCAGATAGGCCTAAGGGAAATTGCTGGACTTTTCAGGGAGTTAGGGAGATCACCAATATTTCTGGGAGTCTCCCTGACCTTCAGGAAGAGACGGCAAGTATGATGTAAACCAGGGGTCTTCAACCCATGGCCCGCGGGCCACGAGTGGCCCGCCAAGTTGTTTTTACTGGCCCGCCAGTTAATGCCGTATAAATGAAAAAAAAAGCTGTTTAAAAAAAAAAAAAACTTCCGCGCTAGTCCCTTAGCAGTGGGATGCGGTGGAGGTGGATGTGCTGGCTGGGGTGGGCGGGACTGTGTGCGGACATGCGCATTGTGTATTTCCTGGCGCCCCGCACTCGTCCCATCCGCGCCCTTTCAGAGAAGACAGCTGGGAGTGACAGCCGCCAGCCTCTGACACCACGCACCCCGCCGCCATCCTCTGATGCCGCGCACCCGTCCCTGCCTGCTCCTTTCAAGTGAAGACAGCCGTCGCCAACAGCAGCCCTCTGATGGAGCCCTCTGCCAGGGACACTAAGATTAAGACAGGTATCTTAGGGAAGGGTGAAGCCGGCTCGCTAACGCGGTGCTGATTAGGGGGGGTGGGCTCTCTGCAATGTTTTTTTTGCTGACTATGGGGGGGGGGGGGGAGTGAGATGGCTGCCTTTTGCAATGTTGTGCTGGACATGGGGTGGGGGGTGCCTGTTCTGAAATGTGGTGCTGACTATGGGGATGGTGCTGACTATGGGGGAGGTGGGACTGGCAGTGCAATGTGGCTCTGTGTATGGGGAGGCTGCTGACTATGGGGGAGGGGGGCTGGCAGTGCAATGTGGTGCTGACTAAGGGAGGGCTGGCATGCTGTCCAATGTGCTGACTATGGAGGGCAATACTAGGGCATTTTGTGTGGGACACTACTGGTGGCATTTTATGTGGGACATTACTGGTGGCATTTTATGTGGGACAATACTGGTGGCATTTTGTGAGAGGCACTGCTGGGGGCATCATATGCATAAGCAGGAGTATTGGGGGCCTTATAGTGCAAGGTGCCATGGGCATCATAGTGTGAAGCATAATGTGCAATGGGCATCATGGTGTGAGGCATAATGTGCAATGGGCATCATGGTGTGTGGCATAATGTGCAATGGGCATCATGGTGTGAGGCATAATGTGCAATGGGCATCATGGTGTGTGGCATAAAGTGCAATGGGCATCATGGTGTGGGGCATAATGTGCAATGGACATCATGGTGTGTGGCATAATGTGCAATGGGCATCATGGTGTGTGGCAAAATGTGCAATTGGCATCATGGTGTGTGGCATAATGTGCAATGGGCATCACGGTGTGTGGCATATTGTGCAATGGGCATCACGGTGTGTGGCATAATGTGTAATGGGCATCATGGTGTAATGGGCCTTCATGTTTATATGTCACTGTGCGGCCTTTAGACAGCCAACTTAAGCGTGGAAGGACAACAACCATTCCTGCGGTAATGTCTGGTCATACAGGTTGCAAAAGTGAGGTGTCAGGTAATTGTTTTCATGCTAGTTCACTCTTATAATTAGACCACGCCCTTTATAATTAGACCACACCCCTTTTGGGAGCGCGCGCCTAAGGCGCGCGTAATTTCTTCAATACCAAATTATGTGTGTGGGGCTGCATTTTTATTCTGTTCGCACTGGGACCCTAATTGTTTAGAAATAGCCCTGGTGCAGACTATATATTGGGGGCAGGGTTTATGTGTATGGACAGCTGTGCCAACTATCTATGCGGGGGCTGTGCTGTCTATCTATTAAGAGCTGTGCTAAATACCACAGTAGAGCTTAGTGGCCCTCGGGCTTCGTTTAATTTTTTAATGTGGCCCACACTGTCTTTAAGGTTGAAGACCCCTGATGTAAACTAATTAAAAAAAATATTTGTTTTCTTTGGATTAAAGAAACCTTTACGTTTGTGCTGTATTTTATTAAATAAACTTTATAAACGGTATTTTTCTTCAACACCATACTTTTCTAAGTAAACGCTTTCATGGAATATACAACAGGGTCTATGTATTTCCCAGACTAACTCAAGTCCCAAAGTTTATATAATCAAGGATAGAATTGATTCAGATTTATGCTACACATGGGCTGTAGGAAAAGCAGCATATACTGTAAGGTCTACATAGTGGCTTATACAGAATGCTCGTTGCTAGTTAGGCTAGAAATTTTCCCTTAGTGCAAATCAATTCTACAGTGCCTTCAGGGTAACTACATTAATGAACAGCCCTGTACTGTATGGTATTACATTGCCTAGGCTTTCTGTTTGGTGGTTTTTACCAGAACAATCCTACGTTTTACTACTGGAAATGATTAACCCAGACGTTGGTTTCTAGAATGAAGACAAAAAAAGATAAGTGAGGATAAATGCTGGTCTGCTGTTTTTAACATCCAATTAGAAACATGGTGTAATAAAGTGAGGAGACGCTTGATGCATGGGTGGTCTAATCTGTTAATGTTGGCAGTATAGAATTATCAGTGTGGTATGACCATTTGGGTGAGCAAACATCGCTTCATTATAGAGGTCAAACTGACCACTGAACAAAGCTGAAAGTGATGGAAATTAGACAGTTGGTTGGTGACTAATATTGGAATTTTGTTGCAGTTATCAGCTGACCACAGCAAGCAGGCCCTAAAGCGGTGGTTCTCAAACTCGGTCCTCAGGACCCCACACAGTTCATGTTTCCAGGTCATCCGACAGGTTCACAGATGCACTCCTTACTCAGTGACACATTTGAAAAGATCCACAGGGGGAGCTAATTATTTCCCTTTTGATTCTGTGAGGAGACCTGCAAAACATGCACTGTGTGGGGTCCTGAGGACCGAGTTTGAGAACCGGTGCCCTAAAACCAAGTACACGCTAGAGCGATATTGGCCCAATGATGTTTCTGCCTGTAACAGACCGCTCAGTATGTATGCCAAAAATGCGACCTAGTTCTATGTAAAGAGTGTCAACCCTGCGGCCTACTTCTATGTAAATGAAGGACATCATGAGATACCGCTCCATCATTCATACATCGTTCTACTGTGTACACAAGATCTGATACGTCAGCCTGCTGAGCACACACACTGCCTAGTGTGTACCCAGCTTTAGACATCCAGCAATACAGTTGGACTTGTCCATCAAAATTGACCATCTAAAGAAAATAGCAAACATCTTGATTTTGCTTTTAGCCAGCTGGTTGGTGATTAACATTGAAAGGGTAAAGAATTGTATTAACTACAGTATTCCAGATTATTATTATTTAATTGCTAACCCTGGATGTATGTTTTTTAAAATATATATATATATATATTTTTTCCTGTCTGCTCCACATGTGGGTCTATCAACTGAAGGTTTTAACTGCTGATTACTGTTTTTACTTTATTTGTTTCATTTTTGAAAAATAATTTCATCAACAGGACGCCTGGAATTGCTGTATTAGTATCACAAAGACGTAGCTTGCTACCTTGGCAATAGTGAGCATTAATAATTGATGATGCTCCCAGCATTAATTCATGCATTGGCTGTAACACAAGACAGTGGCTGCTGCAGACTCATGTACCTGTAGACTCCCAGATACAATCTTACAGAATAGCTCAGTCTAGTTTTTGTAGCTGCCATTTCTTTTATGATCCATTAATGAAATTAAAGTATGAGCCGCCAAGCTTACTTCTACCGTGTTCCTCCGCAGGAGCTGCACAGACGGAATCAGCTCCAGTCCGAGTCGGCCAAGACCAAAGCTCTGCAGACAGTCATCGAGATGAAGGTAATTTTCTAACTCCAAACACTTGTCCTACATAACCTGCTGTTTGTTAAGGGATCACATCTTACATATCCTACTGTATATTTATTGATCACATATCACTTACCTTGCTGTAAATAAAGTGATCACATCTTACATACCTTGCTGTATATTTAGTGATCACATATTACCCTGCTGTACATGAGGGATCACAACTTACATACCCTTCTTAATGTAAAGGGGTGTTATTTTGGGTGCCGGACTACGTCCCAACTGTAAAATGCCTGTCAATCGGGATCCCCACTGTTGGATGCTATTCTCCCTCATGGTCGTCCATGAACCCCATAGAGGAAGAATAGAACCTGTGGCAAGCCACCAAGCCCACAGCTTCACAAGCACAGCGAGCTTGCAAGGGGCTTCATTGCGCTCGCCACCCCTGTCCGAGTACTGGCAGCCGGGATTCCAATATCGGTATATTGACAGTCGGAATCCCGACTGTTGGAGCCACATACCATACCCCTTATTTTAAATACAGTACATTGATCACCTCTAACTCTGATGTATATTTAGTGATCACATCTTACCCTGTTCTATATAAAGTGATCACGTCTCATCCTGCTGTATAGAAAGGATCACATCTTATTCTGCTGTATATAAAGTGATCACATCTTACCCTTCTGTATTTTAGGTCACCACATGCCCTATATACGCTGCTCCCTAAGCTGATCACATGTCTTGCTTATCCTACTGTATATTAAGTGATCACATCCTATACTTTTCATTAAATGATTATGTCCTTTACCATTAATAATCATCATAGAAACTCCAGTATAAAACACATGTATTATATATATATATATATATATATATATATATATATATATATATATAAATTGCTGTACCTTAATCAATATTGCTCATGTTCTGTCATTTAATTGCTACTTGAATGGAGGCATTTAGATTGAGGTACAGCAATAATAGTAACTTGTGTATAAAACAAAGTATTAAGCTAAAAATGCGTATATATACTTAGCATAGAGTGACACATCAGATAACGTTGGCCTTACTTGTCTGATTTAAATACGGTCTTAAAGCCTCTTCTTCAGGTGAAAATATGACTGGTGCATTACTTGTGACCTTAATTTGAGTTCAGTTTATACTGTTAGTTGCGGCATCTTGTGGTTGTAGAGGGTAGAGAGAGACAGTCACATGCAGTACAGTACAGATGCAAGAAGTAAAATATGTCTCTAATTCTGGGTACACACAGAGGGGTAAAATTACTAAGATGGGAGATCTATGCCCATAGCAACATCCCATCTTCAATTGAGCTCTTACTGTATCTTAGTAAATTTACCCCACTGAGAAAGCTCTTGCTGATCCGATAAACCCTTCGATCCAAGTGATTGTCGGAGAGGTTTGTACCCATTTTTAGTTTCTAGCATATTGTGTTCTTCCTTTAGAGCTTCTTACTGGGATCAGTGTAGGGTGTGCAGTACACCAGATCTACGTTCTGGGATCAATATAGTGTATGCAGCACACCAGATCTCCTTACTAGGTTCAGTGTAGGGTGAGTAGCACACCAGATCTTCTTTCTGGGATCAGTGTAGGGTGTGCAGTACACCAGATCTCTGTACTGGGATCAATATAGTGTATGCAGCACACCAAATCTCCTTACTGGGATCAGTGTAGGGTGTATAGCACACCAGATCTTTTTACTGGGATCAGTGTAGGGTGTGCAGTACACCAGATCTCCGTACTGGGATCAATATAGTGTATGCAGCACACCAGATCTCCTTACTGGGATCAGTGTAGGGTGTGTAGCACACCAGATCTTCTTACTGGGATCAGTGTAGGGTGGGCAGCACACCAGATCTCCTGACTGGGATCAATATACTGTAGGGTATGCAGTGCACCAAATCTCCTTACTGGAATCAGTGTAGGGTGTTCAGCACACCAGATCTCCTTACTGGGATCAGTGTAGGGTGTGCAGCACACCAAATCTCCTTACTGGGATCAATATACTGTAGGGTATGCAGCGCACCAGATCTCCTTACTGGAATCAATATACTGTAGGGTATGCAGTGCACCAGATCTCCGTAATGGGATCAATATACTGTAGGGTATGCAGCGCACCAGATCTCCTTACTGGAATTAATATACTGTAGGGTATGCAGCACACCAGATCTCCTTACTGGGATCAGTGTAGGGTGTGCAGCACACCAGATCTTACTGGGATCAGTGTAGGGTGTGCAGACCACCAGATCTCCTTACTGGGATTAGTGTAGGGTGTGCAGCACACCAGATCTCCTGACTGGGATCAATATAGGGTATGCAGCGCACCAGATCTCCTTACTGGAATCAATATACTGTAGGGTATGCAGCGCACCAGATCTCCTTAATGGGATCAATATAGGGTATGCAGCACACCAGATCTCCTGACTGGGATTAGTGTAGGGTGTGCAGCACACCAGATCTCCTGACTGGGATCAATATAGGGTATGCAGCGCACCAGATCTCATTACTGGAATCAATATACTGTAGGGTATGCTGCGCACCAGATCTCCTTAATGGGATCAATATAGGGTGTGTAGCACACCAGATCTTCTTACTGGGATCAGTGTAGGGTGTGTAGCACACCAGATTTTCTTACTGGGATCAGTGTAGGGTGTGCAGCACACCAGATATCCTGACTGGGATCAATATAGGGTATGCAGCGCACCAGATCTCCTTACTGGGATCAATATACTGTAGGGTATACAGCGCACCAAATCTCCTTACTGGAATCAGTGTAGGATGTTCAGCACACCAGATCTCCTTACTGGGATCAGTGTAAGGTGTGCAGCACACCAAATCTCCTTACTGGGATCAATATACTGTAGGGTATGCAGCACACCAGATCTCCTTACTGGAACCAGTGTGGGGTGTTCAGCACACCAGATCTCCTTACTGGGATCAATATACTGTAGGGTATGCAGCACACCAGATCTCCTTACTGGGATCAGTGTAGGGTGTGCAGCACACCAGATCTTACTGGGATCAGTGTAGGGTGTGCAGTACACCAGATCTCCTGACTGGGATCAATATAGGGTATGCAGCGCACCAGATCTCCTTACTGGAATCAATATACTGTAGGGTATGCAGCGCACCAGATTTCCTTAATGGGATCAATATAGGGTATGCAGCACACCAGATCTCCTGACTGGGATTAGTGTAGGGTGTGCAGCACACCAGATCTCCTGACTGGGATCAATATAGGGTATGCAGCGCACCAGATCTCCTTACTAGAATCAATATACTGTAGGGTATGCTGCGCACCAGATCTCCTATTGGGATCAATATAGGGTGTGTAGCACACCAGATCTTCTTACTGGGATCAGTGTAGGGTGTGTAGCACACCAGATCTTCTTACTGGGATCAGTGTAGGGTGTGCAGCACACCAGATCTTCTGACTGGGATCAATATAGGGTATGCAGCGCACCAGATCTCCTTACTGGGATCAATATACTGTAGGGTATGCAGCGCACCAAATCTCCTTACTGGAATCAGTGTAGGGTGTTCAGCACACCAGATCGCCTTACTGGGATCAGTGTAGGGTGTGCAGCACACCAAATCTCTTTACTGGGATCAATATACTGTAGGGTATGCAGCACACCAGATCTCCTTACTGGGATCAGTGTAGGGTGTGCAGCACACCAGATCTTACTGGGATCAGTGTAGGGTGTGCAGTACACCAGATCTCCTGAATGGGATCAATATAGGGTATGCAGCGCACCAGATCTCTGCACCAGATCTCCTTACTGGAATCAATATACTGTAGGGTATGCAGCGCACCAGATCTCCTTAATGGGATCAATATAGGGTATGCAGCACACCAGATCTCCTGACTGGGATTAGTGTAGGGTGTGCAGCACACCAGATCTCCTGACTGGGATCAATATAGGGTATGCAGCGCACCAGATCTCCTTACTGGAATCAATATACTGTAGGGTATGCTGCGCACCAGATCTCCTATTGGGATCAATATAGGATGTGTAGCACACCAGATCTTCTTACTGGGATCAGTGTAGGGTGTGTAGCACACCAGATCTTCTTACTGGGATCAGTGTAGGGTGTGCAGCACACCAGATCTCCTGACTGGGATATACTGTAGGGTATGCAGCGCACCAAATCTCCTTACTGGAATCAGTGTAGGGTGTTCAGCACACCAGATCGCCTTACTGGGATCAGTGTAGGGTGTGCAGCACACCAAATCTCTTTACTGGGATCAATATACTGTAGGGTATGCAGCACACCAGATCTCCTTACTGGAATCAGTGTGGGGTGTTCAGCACACCAGATCTCCTTACTGGGATCAGTGTAGGGTGTGCAGCACACCAAATCTCCTTACTGGGATCAATATACTGTAGGGTATGCAGCACACCAGATCTCCTTACTGGAATCAATATACTGTAGGGTATGCAGTGCACCAGATCTCCTTAATGGGATCAATATACTGTAGGGCAGGCATGTCCAACGTTGGCCCTCCAGATGTTTTGAAACTACACATCCCAGCATGCTTTGTAATAGTTTTAGCATTCTCTAATATTAAAACTGTGGCAAAGCATGCTGGGATGTGTAGTTTCAAAACATCTGAAGGGCCAACGTTGGACATGCCTGCTGTAGGGTATGCAGCGCACCAGATCTCCTTACTGGAATCAATATACTGTAGGGTATGCAGCACACCAGATCTCCTTACTGGGATCAGTGTAGGGTGTGCAGCACACCAGATCTTACTGGCATCAGTGTAGGGTGTGCAGACCACCAGATCTCCTTACTGGGATTAGTGTAGGGTGTGCAGCACACCAGATCTCCTGACTGGGATCAATATAGGATATGCAGCGCACCAGATCTCCTTACTGGAATCAATATACTGTAGGGTATGCAGCGCACCAAATCTCCTTAATGGGATCAATATAGGGTATGCAGCACACCAGATCTCCTGACTGGGATCAATATAGGGTATGCAGCACACCAGATCTCCTTACTGGGATTTATATAGGGTATGCAGCACACCAGATCTCCTTACTGGGATTGATATACTGTACGGTATGCAGCACACTAGATCTCCTTACTAGGATCAATATAGTATACTGTATGCAGTACACCAGATCTCCTTACTTGGTTTGATATAGTGTATGAAGCACCCCAGATCTCCTTACTGGGATAGATTTAGGGTGTGCAGCACACCAGATCTCCTCACTGGGATCGATATAGTGTGTGCAGCACAACAGATCTCCTTACTGGGATTGATATAGGGAAGGCATTCGAAACCTCGGTCCTCAAGACACACTAACAGTCCAGGTTTTACTTATATCAATGCTTGAGCACAGGTGCCAATTATTACCTCGGTTATTTTGATTTAACCATCTGTGCTTTATCATGGACATCACCAAAACCTGGACTGTTAGTGTACCTTAAGGACCGAGGTTGGGAATGCCTGATATAGACTGTGCAGCACACCAGATCTCCTGACTGGGATCAATATAGGGTATGCAGCGCACCAGATCTCCTTACTGGGATCAATATACTGTAGGGTATGCAGCGCACCAAATCTCCTTACTGGAATCAGTGTAGGGTGTTCAGCACACCAGATCGCCTTACTGGGATCAGTGTAGGGTGTGCAGCACACCAAATCTCTTTACTGGGATCAATATACTGTAGGGTATGCAGCACACCAGATCTCCTTACTGGAATCAGTGTGGGGTGTTCAGCACACCAGATCTCCTTACTGCAATCAGTGTAGGGTGTGCAGCACACCAAATCTCCTTACTGGGATCAATATACTGTAGGGTATGCAGCACACCAGATCTCCTTACTGGAATCAATATACTGTAGGGTATGCAGTGCACCATATCTCCTTAATGGGATTAATATACTGTAGGGCAGGCATGTCCAACGTTGGCCCTCCAGATGTTTTGAAACTACACATCCCAGCATGCTTTGCAATAGTTTTAGAATTCTCTAATAGTAAAACTGTGGCAAAGCATGCTGGGATGTGTAGTTTCAAAACATCTGGAGGGCCAACGTTGGACATGCCTGCTGTAGGGTATGCAGCGCACCAGATCTCCTTACTGGAATCAATATACTGTAGGGTATGCAGCACACCACATCTCCTTACTGGGATCAGTGTAGGGTGTGCAGCACACCAGATCTTACTGGGATCAGTGTAGGGTGTGCAGACCACCAGATCTCCTTACTGGGATTAGTGTAGGGTATGCAGCGCACCAGATCTCCTTACTGGAATCAATATACTGTAGGGTATTCAGCGCACCAGATCTCCTTAATGGGATCAATATAGGGTATGCAGCACACCAGATCTCCTGACTGGGATCAATATAGGGTATGTAGCACACCAGATCTCCTTACTGGGATTTATATAGGGTATGCAGCACACCAGATCTCCTTACTGGGATTGATATACTGTACGGTATGCAGCACACTAGATCTCCTTACTAGGATCAATATAGTATACTGTATGCAGTACACCAGATCTCCTTACTTGGTTTGATATAGTGTATGAAGCACCCCAGATCTCCTTACTGGGATAGATTTAGGGTGTGCAGCACACCAGATCTCCTCACTGGGATCGATATAGTGTGTGCAGCACAACAGATCTCCTTACTGGGATTGATATAAGGAAGGCATTCGAAACCTCGGTCCTCAAGACACACTAACAGTCCAGGTTTTACTTATATCAATGCTTGAGCACAGGTGCCAATTATTACCTCAGTTATTTTGATTTAACCATCTGTGCTTTATCATGGACATCACCAAAACCTGGACTGTTAGTGTACCTTAAGGACCAAGGTTGGGAATGCCTGATATAGACTGTGCAACACACCAGGGGCGAAATGTAATAGGGTGCGATTTTTTAGACATGTGCGATTTTTGGTCAAAAACGTCCGAAATCGCACATTTTCCGAAAATCGCACATTTAATAGGTTGAAAATCGCGGTAAAAAATCGCACTTTTTACCGCGAAATCGCACTTTTAGAAGTGCGATTTTTAGTCACATTTCAATTCGCATCCAGATGTTTTACCATTATAAAGTATACAACTCGCAAATGTAATAGGGTGCGATTTTTGGTAAATGTTACCAAAAATCGCAAAAAAAATAGATCAGGTTCTGACAGGCGAATTTGACAGAACCATGCACAGATCATTGAGATCTGTGCATGGTTCTGTTAATAAAAATGTGTAAAAGTGTTTTTATCAAAAAAAAACGGCGTGGGGTCCCCCCTCCTAAGCATAACCAGCCCCGGGCTCATTGAGCCGGACCTGGTTCCAAAAATACGGGGGGACAAAAAGCATAGGGGTCCCCCGTATTTCTGAAACCAGCCCCGGACTCTTGGACCGGTCCTGGTTCCAAAAATACGGGGGACAAAAAATCTGGGGGTCCCCCGTATTTTGAAACCAGCACCGGGCTCCAACAGCCCGCAGTGTCATGCCACAGCCGGGGGACACTTTTTACACAAGGTCCCCCGGCCGTACCATGAGCACCGTGGCTGGTCAGCCTTGGACGGGGTACCTGGAGGAGTGGGGACCCCCCCAATAAAGGGGTCCCCCCCCCCCAGGCTTCACCCGTCCAGGGCTGAAGCCCGGGGCTGTCACCGGCGTCCGTGGCCAGTGGACGCCGGCCTGATAGGGTTAAATCCATCATACATATCATTACATTGCTTTTTACCGGCGAACTACAAGTGCCAGCAGACCTCCCCCGCATGCTGGGACTTGGGGAACCACAAGTCCCAGCATGCGGGGCATTAATGGGCCCGCTGGGACTTGTAGTCCACCTGTAAAAAGAATGTTTATAAAAAACACACACACAGAGAAGTAAAAGTTTATTACACACACACACACCTCACTTTTACACCAGCATACTTACCATTCCTGGATCCAGCGCTGGTCTGGCTGCTTCACAGCCGGCTCCCCCCGCACTGACAGGCAGCGGGGAGAACCGGCTTTCTCCGTTGCTTCTAACAGCTTCTGCAGCGCTGTCCGAGTGCTACAGAGGCTGAGAGCGTGATTGGCTGAGCTACAGTATGCGTCTCCATGGAGACGCATAGCTCAGTCCTGATTGGCTGAGCTATGCGTCTCCATGGAGACGCATACTGTAGCTCAGCCAATCACGCTCTCAGCCTCTGTAGCACTCGGACAGCGCTGCAGAAGCTGTTAGAAGCAACGGAGAAAGCCGGTTCTCCCCGCTGCCTGTCAGTGCGGGGGGAGCCGGCTGTGAAGCAGCCAGACCAGCGCTGGATCCAGGAATGGTAAGTATGCTGGTGTAAAAGTGAGGTGTGTGTGTGTAATAAACTTTTACTTCTCTGTGTGTGTGTTTTTTATAAACATTCTTTTTACAGGTGGACTACAAGTCCCAGCGGGCCCATTAATGCCCCGCATGCTGGGACTTGTGGTTCCCCAAGTCCCAGCATGCGGGGGAGGTCTGCTGGCACTTGTAGTTCGCCGGTAAAAAGCAATGTAATGATATGTATGATGGATTTAACCCTATCAGGCCGGCGTCCACTGGCCACGGACGCCGGTGACAGCCCCGGGCTTCAGCCCTGGACGGGTGAAGCCTGGGGGGGGGGGACCCCTTTATTGGGGGGGTCCCCACTCCTCCAGGTACCCCGTCCAAGGCTGACCAGCCACGGTGCTCATGGTACGGCCGGGGGACCTTGTGTAAAAAGTGTCCCCCGGCTGTGGCATGACACTGCGGGCTGTTGGAGCCCGGTGCTGGTTTCAAAATACGGGGGACCCCCAGATTTTTTGTCCCCCGTATTTTTGGAACCAGGACCGGTCCAAGAGTCCGGGGCTGGTTTCAGAAATACGGGGGACCCCTATGCTTTTTGTCCCCCCGTATTTTTGGAACCAGGTCCGGCTCAATGAGCCCGGGGCTGGTTATGCTTAGGAGGGGGGACCCCACGCCGTTTTTTTTTTAACTTTTTTTTTTTGGCAAAAAATCGCATTTATGAAAATGCGCACATTTTCATGACTGAAAATGCGCACATTTTCATGACTAAAAATCGCCCGAAATCGCAGCAAATCGCATTTTTTGCCGCTAATTCGCATCTCATTACATATGCGAATTCGCGGCAAAAAATGCGATTTTTAAAGGTGCGATTTGGTGCGATTTTTTTTTAGTCTAAAAATCGCACCCTATTACATTTCGCCCCAGATCTACTTACTGAGATCGATATACTGTAGTCTCCTTACTGAGATTGATATACAGTATGCAGCACACCAGATCTCCTTACTGGGATGGATATAGGATATGCAGCACACCAGATCTTTTTGCTTGGATTGATATATGGTGTAGATCTCCTTACTGGGATTAATATAGAGGGGCATATAAATAGGGTCCCTGTTTGCCGTTGGGGCCAGTTGCTGGCCGAGCTGAGACAGTTTTTTTTTTTTAACGCTGCAATTATTTACTAGGCATGTTTTTGATTGCTGCCTTAAAAAAAACCCAAGTATTGGCTGATCGGCCTAATAATTGGATAGATGCCTTTTAGGAGACTTATGAAATAAGCATGGTGCAAATATCTGAAAGGATGCTAACTGATGCAGTTTTCTGTATCTGTTCACTAGAGTTGTATGATTCTAAAGATACAGAAAACCTGACCTACTGTACAGTATAGATGAATTTTTGCAGGTACACAAATGTTGCATTTTTACATTTACTCCAACTTAAACCCTGAAGCCCCATACACACTAAGCGATATTGTGTCTAATATCGCTCAGAAAGGGGCTTCTGAATGTTATTGTTTACCATATCGTCTAGTGTGGACACAATATCGTATGCATCATTACCGATGAGTGATATCTACTGAACATGACGGTCAATTTGGAAATATAGCCAAACGACCTGCATGTTCAGCGGGTTCCGGTGACGTCACTGAGTGGTATCATCGGCCGATACCGTTCAGTGTGTACGGACAATATCGGCCACGTCAGATACGGTTAACTATATCGGCTGTGGTTGTGTAGTGTGTATGGGTCTTAAGGGTCTGATGCAGAGTTGAAAGTTTGTGGTAACCAAGCATACACAAGCAGGTGTAATGTAGTCCTCAATATTAAGAATATCTCCACTTTTGAATAATCAGTGCTGCAATGGGGAGTTGTCATATAGACAGTGTGGCCTATGTAGATTGTCAGGAGGTGTAAATATGTATGAATTATATGTAGCATTTGCACCCAAGATACTGTAGGTCCAGTGCAAGAGTGCACTGATAATGATAACCAAGATTCTGTCAGCTCTGTTTTGTTTCCATGCACACAGATCCTCAGATCCCAAGTGATCCCAAGTGCTTCCTGGTGTGTTAAAGCCTGAAATTAAAAGGCTTTAATCACAAGCAGGACTAGATTGGGAACTGAATGTGGCCTTGGAATATTTCTAGAAGTGACCTTATGTGGGTGGCATTATATCAAATGTAGGCAGAGACATCACCAAAATAGGCAGGATTAATGCATCACCACACCTGTGTGGAAATTGTTGGCAGTCTAGAAGCCCCCAGACCTTTAAACTGCTCCTTTTCCCAGTGGGATTTCACACAAAACCCAAATCTCCATCAAGCAGACAAACAACTTATTATCATAATCCCCCAAATATGACAGATATTTCCACTCCGTCCCCAGTGGAGCCCAGAAGTACTAAAGCAATTGTTACACCCCCAAATTTGTATTTGGTAATGTGCTTTGCTAATTTACTAAGCCTAAAATACGTGTGTGTTCTCTGTGTTCTCTGTTTTACAACCAATGTATTCATTTGTATTTTTTCTTAACGAATGAATACACCATCGAAAGGACATGAACGTATTTCACCATTCACTTGAATGGTGAATCCAAATTTACTATCAGCATACTGAAAACGGCCGGTAATTCAGAAGAAAATACTCCTCATTTTACAGGCGTATTGGGCTGAAGCCTGCACGGATCAGTCAATAACAAGCCCCGGGCTCTTTGAGCCGGCCCTTGTTCCAAAAATACAAGGGAAAAAAAACATCTCGGGTCCCCATGTATTTCTATAACCAGCACCAGTCTCATGATCCAGTCCTGGTTCCCAAAATATGGGGGATAAATGGAGTAGGGGTCCCCCATATTTCGGCAACCCGCGCCGGGCTCAAACAGCCAGCGGTGTCATCACACAGCCGGGGGACACTTATTATACAAGGTCCACAGGCCAAAACATGATCACCCGGGCTGGTCAGCCCAAGCAAGGTCCCTGGGAGAGTGGTAACCCCTTCAATAAAGGACCCCCCACCCTCTCCAGGGGAACCTTGTCCTGGGATGAAGCCCGGGGCTGTCCCCGGTGCCCCTGGGTGGTGGGCACCGAGCTGATGGCATTAAAGTGTAAAAAAATAGAATAAACTATTGGGTTCTGTTGTAGAACAAGTACCAGCACACCTCCCTGAATGCAGGGACTTGGAGAACCACAAGACCCAGCATGCTGGTCATTAATGGGCCCGCTGGATCTTGTAGTTCCATAACTGAACCAATAGTCCAATAAAACACACTGACATTTAGAAAAATAACAGTTTAATTTACACACCTGTAGTTCTTGCAGGTGCTGTCGGATTCGCCATGCGCCAGCCCCCACCAGACTTCAGAAGGGTATGCACGCGCACAAGACGCACGTGTGTCCCCTTACAACGGAGCTCCTCCTGCTGCCTCGCCGCTGGTCCCCGCCACATTCCCTCACCTCCCCCCCCTAACCCTGCCCGTCTCCCTGAAGCAGAGACGGGCAGGGTTCCTGTCCCCGGCTGACGGGAAGCTGGAACGCGCGTGCGTGTGGAACACTCGTGCGTCGCAGTCAGATGTAGCGTCTGTAGCGCTGGATGAGCGGCGCTACATCTGTAGTCACCTATCTTGCCACGTAGGTACGATCCACTTCTCCAGTAGAATCCAAGGTGGCACCTGTGAAAGGAAATCATACTCACCCGCTCCTCCGGCGGAGTTTGCATCCTCTTCGTTCCATAGTAGGCATCCACGGGTGTAAAGGAGTAGAGCACAGGATAGTTATTGCCGGGCAGGGGGAAATGGCTGCACAAGCAGCCTTTTTTCCCTAGGTATATATTATTATTAGGGGGGTAAACGAATGGTGGGTGATCTTGGTAGATTAGAGGAATGGTCAAGATTAATTTAACCCTTCATACATATAGAACCACTACAATATACTGCAGAGGTATTTTTAATAGAAATAGACAGATATGTTCTAAATCTAACATAATTTAGTTCTAGTTTCCTGTTAATACTGTAGACATGCTAGACTTCTGTGGTAACTAAACACTACATGAAACTGCATATATACGCAATTACTGTTCTGCAGTTGTTACTTAACACAAGATACAAAAAGATACAATTCCACCACAGCGCTGTGGTGGGAATTGTATCTTTTTGTATCCTGTGCTGTGTTCCAAATGTTTAATATAATTTGTTTACTATTCACACCTGCAAGGGTGGTTTATGCGCCCTCTATGCTTGATTATCCTATTTTTTTCCTACAGTTGTTACTTGGCAACAGATTATGCAGTCTTGTTAGTTATGTTTTTGATGCTAAATCTCTCAAGTAAACCCGTTTTGTTTATCGACTGAACTTTATCTCTTAAAAGCCAGTTTAATTATGTGGAAATGCATCCACTGAGAGAAGCAAATGTCCAGGTAAATCATCTTGAAATGCTTTTAGCGTAATGACATAGTGGATGGGGACAATCAAAAAGACAAAATCGAGTGAATCGTAAGACAACTGTAGGAGTAGAGTTACTTAATAATTTAATCACTCCGCACAATAAACCATTTTGGTACTTGTGTAGTTTCACGGCGCCATTGACGTTATCCCTTGCATTACCATGACATTTACATGCTGGACAGGGTTCATGTAAGGGAAAGCCCACTTCTGTATTCTTTTGCTCCTTTATTAAATGGCAGTCAGATGAATCAGTCAGGAACTCATGATATATATATATATATAGATATATATTTAGATGGCTTAATAGAGGTGATTTCCTTTGATTTCACCTGCAGGGGCAATGGAACTGTGTGTGAGGAGTCAAAGCACACTTGGTTTTTTGGGTCTCCTATGGAAATGATAAGCCAGTCACACATTCCTGTGCCATATGTAGGTCTGTATTAGCACTGCCTCATTGCACCTTTGTAACAGCAGGAGACACAACTCTCTTCCAGGAGGAAATGACTCCACATTAGCTGGTTAAAAAAAAAGAATGGACACCAGTGCCAACTCATGCCTGGAACTTAATAGATATTAATGTAGTTACACTACTGGTCTTAGGTTACTCTACTGGTCTCAGCACAGGTTTATGCAGATGGCTGTTATCTAATGACTTCTGTTAAGAGTTACTTATTTTGGAAGGCACTTTTTTTTTTTTTTTTTATGAATAGGCGGATTTGATGTTGAAGAGTTAGGCATGACGTCTTGTTTTGGAAAATGCTCCAGCTTCATTCCATGAGCTCTCAGCTAATCAGTGGCTTCCCATTCATTTGTATGGGATTTGCACCTGCTGACCGGCTTCCCCTGCCCGCCTGGGCGGCTCGCAGTGTTCCCCGTCAGCCGCCTCTATTAGTCCCAGGCCAGCTCTTTTTCCCTGTGCCTGGCACATTTATCAAATGTTCTGTGAAGCCCGTCCGACCTCCCGACTCGATCTGATGTGCACGGGAACACGCATCGGGTTGGATGGGATGTCAGATACAACAGATTTGGTCCGATTTATCATCCAGATCCGTCTGAATAAGGTCAAATCGGACCAAATCTCACTATGTGAGCCTTAACCCATGACCTCATTGCTGTGAGGCAGTAATGCTAACCATTACACCGTCCGTGCTGCCCAATTTGTGTGCTACACTGTTGTGCTTGATTCGCTGAGTATTCTGACCTCTTGTTCTACTGCATAGTTTAGCCATAAAAACACAGCTGCTGAAGAGAGTATCAAAGCTCTTCTAAGGTACCTGATACAACGTATTTATGAATTTCAGGGAGTTCTCCCTTTCAAGACTTCCCTGTAATTCCAGGGCTATTATGGCAAGAAATGCATCAGCACGACCCAGTCATTTGCTGCTTGGAAGTCAAGTGGCAAGTGCAAGGGTGTGTGTTATTTGTTTCTTCAGCAAGGAGGTCTATACTGCCATTTATCTGGAGGAAAATAGAAAACATAAATGCTTCCTTAGTAATGCTATAATATACAGATGGGATAAAAAAAAAAAGCTCACTTGGGGCGCAAGCCTAAACAGCGTTTGTCATCTTATCAAGAAAAACAATTAAATTACCAGGGCCGTATTTTTATTAATCGTCCGTGTTGTGCCGAAATAACGAAGAAATGTGTAAGGGTGTAGTGACCAAATGTTCTTAGTCGACCATTGTGACATCTTAACATAACATTTTTTTTTTTTGGTGTAGCACCACTTTAATTGCATAGAACCTAATTGTTTTATTAGCTTGTAGCTACTGCAGACTTTCATTGTTTTAAGTGTAATGCTAGAATTCCATTACAGAAATTCCATAACTGCACCACTAATGAATAGAGCTATTTCGATTTCATGTCATAATCATTCCCCTGTCTGTTACCACGAAAACGCTGCTATCCCCCGGTTCAGAGCTACTGTAATTTAGCTTATGGTGTTTTTGATTCTGTGCCAAGACTCCTTCATAGTTATGATTACAAGGCAGAACTGATGACTTGAATGTACTGTAACTGGAGAATCCAACTGAATATGAATCTGTGGTTTTACTTTACTCCTTGTAGAGATCTCCGTCTTTGTGCTTTGATCCAGATTTTATTTGGCAGGTAAGTTGAAAGGTTTGTGTGTGTGTGTGTGTTTCTTTTTATTTTATTTTATACTGCTTGGGTGTGTATGATGAATTGATTTCTCTGTGTGGACCTATTCAGTCACCGCATCTGTACACATGATCAGGTGAAAAATAAAATACCCTTTTTTTTTTCTAGTTGTCTGTAGACAAGAACATTGTTCTCACTGACACCTCACAGGCAGGACACATAACTGCCACCTGTATTATTTTATGTTCATAATGTCCCTATCAGAGATATAACATGTCACTGTTTTTGTGGACCAAGTTCAATGCTGGAACTTGCTTTTCTTTACCAACTTCCGTGAAACTGTTGCCAGGTGGCCCAACCACTCAGTCTCTTTTCACTTTATAACAGGTGCAACCATCATTTCATGGGCACTTAGCGTTTGAGTGCGAGACGTATTCTGTCCCATGAGATCGCTGAAGTAGCCACTGTATACATTAGGAATTATGGGAGGGAACACAGAGGGTACTCTCTACTGCTTTCAGTGGCTATTTCCTCCACTGTAGCCTTGCTGTCTGGACTACTTCTTTGTATGACAGTTGCCATAAGATATCATGATCTTTTAAGGATTAGTTATAGATAAACTGAGAGCAACATTGGACACTACAACAAAGGTGCAACATGTTACTAAACCAACCTATCATTCCCACATAAAACTCCCCTCGGGAAATGGTCACTAGGTCGCCCCTATTAACCCATTCAGTGGTAGGGTTTTTTAGGGAGTGCTCCCCACGGGGCAGGGTATTTTTTGGGGGAGTACTGCCTAAAAAAACCTCACAACTGTGTCTCCCAGGGCCGTGCAGCGCTGCTGAGCACTACTGTACATCAGTCGCTGCCCAGTATTGCCACCAGCAACGTGGCCGTGTGCAGCGTGACATTAGCAAGGACACGCCGCACACAGCCGGGGATAAGGAGGCGGGGCTGGGCAGCGACTGAAGCTGAGCTCAGCGCTCAGCGGTGCTGCCCAGCACTAAGCAGCACAACAGTGGCAATCCCAAGAATTGTTCGGTTTGCCAGTCTGGGCACTGGAGCATAGCCCGGAAAATTCTCAGGATTACCACTCAAGGGGTTAAAGTCGACATGAATTGGGTCGACCACTGAAGGTCGACACTTTAAATAGGTCAATCTATTCCAGGTGTCGCCCTACGGCCTGTCGATCTTCAATGGTCGACTCAAAGCATGTCAACCTAAATTGGGTCAACCCGATGACCCATACCACCCCTTTGGCCTTTAGTAAAAGCCCTATACACCATCCGATACAGGTTTGTATAGATGATGTGTGTATTGGGAACATGAGACATCTGTGATTACATTTCCTTTCTCCCCCACTCCCTGACTGCAGTACATCTTTCTATTTAACTCACTTGAGTAGCTACTGAATCTGTCTCTTACAATATATGTGGCATCAGTTCTACAGTAGATGCTGGGGAGTGAGGAACAAATGCAATTCACGATAGATAGTTATTTATTTCATTGAATGAGATACAGTATTTTCTAATTTATCACCATGGGGCAGATGTATTAAGCCTGGTGAAGAGATAAATGTGACAACGCACCAGCCAATCAACTCCTAACTGTAATTTTTCAAACATAGCTGATTGGCTGATGCTTTATCACCTACTTTACCTCCACATTATCTCTTCATCAGGTTAAATACATCTGCCCCTATGGGTTTAGATAATGTAGTCCGTATCTTAAATAGCCCTCTAAAGGGGCACCCCTGATCCATGGAAAGTGGGCATGCTTCATGGATCAGGGTGGTATTTAGATAAACCAAGATGGAGGCTTATCTTATCCCAATATTGCCTGAATAAATGTTGGGTGGTATGATACAGGGGGTGCCGGACGGGGTCCCGACAGTTGGGATCCCGACAGTCATTTACCCAACGTCGGGATCCCGACTGTTAAAATACTGACGCACGGGTTCCCGACGGCCACCGGCTATTCTCCCTCGTAGGGGTCTACGACCCCCATGAGGGAGAATAGAATAGGTGTCGAGCGTAGCGAGCCACCGTGCCCGACTGTCTGAACCCTGTACCACACCCGATAAAGGATATCAATGTAAATGCTTTATGTCAGACCATATAGCTTTTCTCCTCAATGTGGGTATTGTCTATACTGTATTCACGTAAACCTAATATACTGTACTGTCAACATTTCCCAATGGAAAACAAAGTAACTCGTTGACCCACCTCAAACCAGCCGAACCATTGCGCTGGGTGAAGCTCCACTGCTGTCAGTGGAACCACACATCCATTAGCACCCTATTGGGATACCTTGAACGTAGGTCTTGGGTGTGCTAATTTTATGTATATAAATACATCCTTACATTTCGGGAATAGTACAGTGTGTGTGTGATGCAGTGTGAGCGTGTCTCTACCGTGACTCCAGTATCATATGGACGAGTGTTTGGTTTGCCATGGACGCTGCTTGCAGTAAACAGCTCAGCCCTTCATCATATACTGGTATATGTTTTTCTAGCCTTGTACTTTCCTGCATTTATTTATCTATCCGATGAGCTCTAGCGACACTCTGTATGTTTCTACAGCTGAGCATCATCTTTGGTTGCTGTGATTTCTCTATAATATACTAATAGCAAACATTTTGTGTGTGGCATGACTGCTAATCCTTTCCTTTTTATTAACTCTGTACTAAACTTTGGCAGAACTCTACCAAACATATATGATTACTATCGCATGCTGGGTTTCTTGTTCCCTTTTGTACTAAGGTGTGATAGTGTTTTTAGTCTCTATAGTAAATAATATGTAGGATTACCATATTATACTTAATATATGCAACAACTTTCAAGATTACAAAGTGACAATCATTCATTGAACGTCCTAGTTACAATATACAAAGTTTATGGGGGGGGTATTCAATCCAGAATTCCGACTGTCCCAACAGTTGTAATCCCAGGACGTTTTCATTCTGCTCGACAGGGACTCGACAGTCTGAAATGTTCCAACTGTCAAGTGTCGGAAAGTTCGAGATTTGTCAAAAAACGGCCGTGGATTGACGAAAAACGGCCGTGAATTCGACATTCCACGGTGGTTTCCAACAAAACAGATCCGACTTGTTTTAAAGTTGGATCTGTTTTGTCTGAAATTGTTTTCAATGCTGTCAGAAACGACAGCATCGAATAGCTGTTTCCCCTGTCGGAAATAGCGACCGGCATTGAATTCCCCCCTAAATATGTAAGTTTTATTGGGTTTGGACATCAAAGTTTAATTACAAATAAAGTAATCATTGTCTTATAGATACTGAAAGAAACAACATATAACGCGCTGGAAACAATATATATGAAAATAATACAAATATTTAATACTTAGAAAAATTATTATTTAAATGTACATATATTATATTGCACTGGCCAGTGATAAAAAACAATTTCATAAAAACACCGCAGTAAAAAGCATGAGAAAAAAATATATATATAAATAAATATAAATATATATATATAAAAATAAAAATAAAAAATGAAAGTCCAAGGGAGAGATCTCCCTGTACCTGCTCTAAGTGCACCGGTGCAGTATTATTTGGTGGGGCTCTCTTACAGCAATCTCCTTTTTATAAGTCACTGGGGATCCAGGTTCCAGGTTGGATGGCAGGTAGTGTGGTAACCAAAACCTGGGAGAGCTTGTGCAGGTAACAGGGCTCTTGTCTCTCTGGCACTCCGGAGATGAAAAAAAGGCTCAGTCAGAATTAGCGGTATGACGCGTTTCCCCGCCTCCTTAGGGGTTCGGCGGCTTCTTCAGATAGTGAGCTCACTATCTGAAGAAGCCGCCGAACCCCTAAGGAGGCGGGGAAACGCGTCATACCGCTAATTCTGACTGAGCCTTTTTTTCATCTCCGGAGTGCCAGAGAGACAAGAGCCCTGTTACCTGCACAAGCTCTCCCAGGTTTTGGTTACCACACTACCTGCCATCCAACCTGGAACCTGGATCCCCAGTGACTTATAAAAAGGAGATTGCTGTAAGAGAGCCCCACCAAATAATACTGCACCGGTGCACTTAGAGCAGGTACAGGGAGATCTCTCCCTTGGACTTTCATTTTTTATTTTTATTTTTATATATATATATTTATATTTATTTATATATATATTTTTTTCTCATGCTTTTTACTGCGGTGTTTTTATGAAATTGTTTTTTATCACTGGCCAGTGCAATATAATATATGTACATTTAAATAATAATTTTTCTAAGTATTAAATATTTGTATTATTTTCATATATATTGTTTCCAGCGCGTTATATGTTGTTTCTTTCTGTATCTTTACTATTGGGAAATTGGCATTTCCTACAAATACGCTGCAGGAACCTACTGTGTGGATTATCCCTATGGATTTGGGACTAAACAAACAGTAGTGTATATGGTCTATACCCTAATAATTAAAATAAGGACATAGTACGGTTGGAGTTTTAGCGCCAATATATTTGTTTTGTTTTTGTGTCTTCAACTCTTATAGATACTGATTAGGTCCCATTGCTTTCCAAATAAAGACCGGAAAAAAAACGTTTGAATTTAAAAAAGTGGCATTAGAGCTGCTCATCGCGGATTTTAGTTGGCCATCTGGATATTATATTGTACAAATTCCTGTAATAAATATGTACAGTATTGTGCTATTACGTATTGATCATGTTTAATGGAAAAAGGGCCTTATTCAGAGTTGATCGCTGATCAGCAAATTTACAGATCGAGCGATTGATTTCGAAATGACTGCGCATGCGTGAGGGTGGATAGCGTCCGATATTGCGTATGGATCGTAAATGAAAGGTGACCAGAGGTTGACTGACAGAATGTCAGCATTTGGGGTGGACACCTGCCATTTTTCCATTTTTCGTATAGATTTGCATACCTCCCAACTGTCCTGTTTTTCGCATGACCATCCCGGTTTTGTGGGATGATCCCGTCCGGGACCGGCAGTGTCCCACGTCGGAGCGAGCTGGGGGGGGGGGGGGCAGTTGGGACTCCCCCAGCTTGGAGGAATAGACGCTGTGCGCATGCATCTGAATGCGTCTATTCAGCAATGGCAGATAAAAAGGGGCGTGGCCCGACAGCAGCCTAGTTTGCACATGACACGCCGTCATTTGCATAGGCCACAACCCCTTTTTGGACGCACCAGCAACCCTGCCGCACGAGTGTCCCTCTTTTGAGAATGAAGAAGTTGGGAGGTATGGATTTGCGTGTGGATAGTTATCACAATTCATTTGCAGACTTGCACATACTGGGTTTTGAGCGGCGGCTATCTGCTCGCAGTCATCAGCGAGCAAGTCTAAACCAGGCCCTAATAATGGAAATAGGAGAATTTCTTGCGGTGAGCCATGCACCTACTGCACCCTCTTATACTTTCCCCAGTGTATCCACCCTACCTGTAATGTTAGGAGACTGGTCTTACTGCAGATCTGCATGGCATGTACTGTGTGATGTATGCAACAGGCTCGTTTACTGACTCTGCTTCTCATATCACCTTCTAATCACCTCAATCCGTTCTTGCTAGGTTCCAGTACTGCCTGCTTTCTTCCAGTACCAACATTTACACAAGTAATATTTCCATTTTCAAACAGGATACCAAAATCGCTTCCCTGGAAAGAAACATCCGAGACCTTGAAGACGAAATCCAAATCATAAAAACAAATGGCGTCCTGAACACAGAAGACAGGGAAGAGGAAATCAAACAAATGGAGGTTTATAAGAGTCATTCAAAGTTTATGAAAAGCAAGGTGAGATATCTGTAGCATATTTACGTGATAGAGCAGTTCATTCGGAGGTCCAGGTTTTTCTTTCTTTTTTAATCTTCTAGCAGAGGTTTAGAGGTATAATACCCCTTTACAGAAACAAACTTCATTATAAATTGCTCCAAACTTAAAACTAGTTAAAATGGACGTCACCTTTATATGCTGCAGAGATTCAGAACACATATAGGGGGCAATATAATAAGGTGTGATATTTAGAAAGGGAGAGATTCTGTAAGTTCTCCCTTTTTTTTTTTTTTAAGCGCCAACTATTTAAGCAGCAAAGAAAACCTGGTTTTGCACTGTAAATGATTGCTCCTTTAAATAAATGATTGCCGCTTTAAAAAAGAGAACGGAGAATTCTCATAAAATCTCTCACTTTCTTTTTTTTTAAACTCTAAGGGTGACATTCTATGGCATGCGATTTTGCTTATTTTGCGGTAATTAGACCACAAAATGGCGATATCGCATTTTTCATAGAAATCGCAAATTTAATGTGATGCGCTCAGGGACTGAAATCGCATATTATGTGCGTTAAGGTATGCTGAATAAAAATGCGAGATTAATTCGCATTTTTATCGCATCCAGATGTTTTCGTATAGAAAACTATACAAGTCGCTTATTTAATGCAATGCGCATTTGCACATCGCATTATTTAGGTGACTAATTATCGCACTTATTTCAGACCAGGGTCTGTTAGGCGAATTAGCCAGAACCCTGCACAGATCGCAATGTTCTGTGCAGGGTTCTGCTGTAAAAAATAAAAGAAAGGGTTAAAAAGAAAATATAACGAGCGCGGGGTCCCCCGCCCGAGTATAACCAGCCCCGGGCTCACTGAGCCGGTGCTGGTGACATAAAATCAGGGTCCCCGACAAATAGGGGTCCCCTTGATTTTATGAAACCAGCACCAGGCTCAAGGTCCGGCGCTGGTTCCCAAAATACGGGGGACCCCTAGTCACTTTGTCCCCCGTATTTTGGGAACCAGCGCCGGACCTTGAGTCTGGTGCTGGTTTCATAAAATCAAGGGGACCCCTATTTGTCGGGGACCCTGATTTTATGTCACCAGCACAGGCTCAGTGAGCCCGGGGCTGGTTATACTCGGGCGGGGGACCCCGCGCTCGTTTTTTTTTTTACAACTTTGCGCTGTCCTGCAAATGTGCGATTTTTAGACATGGAAATCGCACATTTTCAGGACTAAATACAGCGCACCACTTCGCTGCAAATCGCCCCTCTTCGCACTTTTCAGCCTCCAATGCGCATCACATTAAATATGCGCATTTTGACTGAAAAATGCGAATTTAAAATAGGCGATTTGCGGTGATGTGGTGCGCAAATAAAACATGCGCTTTTTGCGCAAAGCATAGAATCTCACCCCTTATCTCTCACTTTCTGATTCTCACGCCCTATTACAATCCCCCCCCCCTATGATCTTTTTAAACAGTAGCGTAACTCTTAAGGTCCCTACACATGGGGAGATTTGCTGAGCGATGCTAGATCGCACAGAACGCTCAGCAAGATTGCTCAGCACACAGCAATGTGTCAGGGCCAGTGTTCTCCACTGAGTAAGTAGA
The DNA here is from genome assembly GCF_055691185.1 of Crinia signifera. Lineage (NCBI taxonomy): Eukaryota > Metazoa > Chordata > Amphibia > Anura > Myobatrachidae > Crinia > Crinia signifera. The sequence continues at coordinate 42,373,595 of NC_139224.1, read as the reverse complement.
TTTATCCAGCATCGCTATCACTATGGCCACTACACACGGAATGATGTAGGGCCATCTTTTAACTGATCTAATGAGATCACCTAGAAAATGCCCTGACATCGCCCCGTGTGTAAGCCCCAGTGATGGGCAACAGGGAGATTTTAGGCTCCATGTGGCCCACCAACTCTAACATCACTGTCTCCTTCCTGATATCTGACTAGTCATGTATTCCTTGTTTCCTAGGCCTGATTCTAATGTGGTTGGTATTGCACAGATGCAAAGAAGCAGCTATATACTAATGCTACAGGAGGTCTGTGTTAGCCATACCGGTTTTTTTCTCACAAGAGATTTTTAAAAAGATAATAATTTGCAGGCAAATAGTAAAGAGACATGACCATCAGATGTATGTGTAAAAGGTAATCAGCTTGCTAATTACGTTGTAAACACAGTGTATTTTTCTTCCGATGAGAGTTTAAAATCTGTATGTATTGTAACAATGTAAAACCACCGATTGCCCTGGTAATGTATTTTTGTAGTTACTGTGTACATTAATGCACCTTTTCCACTGCAGCTAAAAAACGGTAAATTGCAGATTTTCAGCGCAATTTACCATTTTAAGGCTGCAGTGGGAAAGTGCCAGAGTTGAAATACCGTTTAAAGTTAAATGGTATTGTGGCACCCGTTTTTAAAGCAGAGTCCTACACGTTAAAATAACGGGGAGGTGGGGGCACAGGGCAGGTACGGGGGGGTAAGGCACTCTTTACGCTTGGGGGGGGGGGGGAGGGATTAGGCACTCTTTACACTGGGGGGGGGGGGTTAGGCACTCTACATTTTACACGGTTCACTGCAATGGGAATGGCACTTAAATGGTATTTAAAATGGTAATCTGCTGCAGTGGGAATGCTAATACCAGTACTTTAAACTGGTCTGCAGTGGGAAAGCAGCATAAGTAACTGTGTTTGTTGTATCCTCCTGTTGTGATACACAGATGTTGCTTCATTTCCATCTGTTAAATGTTTGTTGTGTTTTATCCAAAAAGTAAAAAAAAAAGCCTTTGTCCTCGTATACAAACATTTCCGGATGACCGGGGAAGATGAGCACTTTGATCAAAACAAACCGTTCGGCCAACTTTTGTTTTCTCTTGATGTTGTCTCAAGAACACAGTGATTTTTTTTTTCTTCCTGAGATGGGAGTAAGTGTGAGTGATAAGCATGTGGGATTTCTATTAAATAAATTAAGAAATAAATATAACAAATATGAGGAACTATCACTGTCCTCATCCAGCATCTAAAAACAGAGTGACGTGTGGATGGATTGTGAGTAGCCAACATTTTCAACCTGCACAATCCAGCAATCTTAATTTGGTTTGTAGACAGAGTGGGTATGATACGATAGTACATTCCCACATACAGTATTAGTGATGATCACCTAGAATTAAGTCATGTGTGTCTTGGGTTTACTAGTGTAAGTAGATCTGGTGCTGGTTATGGTCTTAAAAATAGTGTCTAGGGCAGTGGTTCCCAAACTGTGTGCCTCTGGGTACTTGCAGGAGTGCATTGGTTGGTTGGTCTAGGACCAATTGAAATATTTATGGTCAAAATAAACTAGTGCTTGTGGCTTCAAATTGTAAGATATGTGGACACACAGAAGTACTGTAAGTCCTGTCCCTCACCACATGAAAACCCCTTTATACTGCCCAAATAACCAGCGTTATTGCCAGGTTGACCAGCCTCAGTGTAAATCTCCCACCAAAAACTATGCAAGGTCCAATGACCCACCAACCTGACCCTGAAAACTAGCAGGGTTGAACATGGGTAAGCCCCATACACACTAGACAACTTTTTATAAGATATCGCTCAGAAGGGCATTTTTGGGCAATATCTTTAAAGAAAAAGTCTAGTGTGTATACTTAATATCATTAACAACCCCCCCCTGTCGTTAGAACATGCAGGTCAATTTTGGCTATGTAGACAACAACTTGCATGTTTAATGGCTATGGTTGACATCACTTAATATGGGCAGTTGATTTGTGTTGACGAGCGACACCCCTGATATACTGTAGATAACTATATCTGTGGTGTGCCTAGTAGTCTAATGTGTATGGGGCTTAAGTCCTAATGTTGAGGGGCAGTGTGAATGGGTAACTCGGATCCCAATTGCATTAAAAGGAAAGCCCAACCGCAGCATCCTGCGATCAGTCCAGAGGATGGTGGACAGGCGTAAGAAGTATACCCTGCTATGCAGACAGCAGCAGCTTCCAGAGTGCTGAGCTTGCCCCTTGCATGATGTAAGCACCCTGGGGATCCCAATTGGCAGATTTTTCAGAGCTTTGAGATGATGTCATCTCCAAGTGCCAGCCTTAAAGACACTGAACTCATGGAGACCCATTGCACTGCAGTGTACAGAAAATTAGGTAGTATCCTGGGTCTGGCTCGGATTGGAACCTCGTTCCAAATACCAGGTCAGATCCGGCATTTTGGTGTAAAAGGGGCATCACTTAGCTTGAGGGCTAAAATCTTAATTTAATATAGTTTTCTAGATTGCACAATAAGAAGCATCTGACCTATGGGTGCCTGTTAAAGAAAATTCTGATACTCTAGGACTCCGTGTTTGAAAAAGTTTGTTAACCACTGCTGTAGGGCTGCAGTAGCTGGAAGCAGTGTGCTTTCCAGCTACTGAATGTAAAACGCCAGTAGTAATGAATGCTAAATCAAGCTAGTTTAGCATTTATCGCGATAGACAATAAAGTGTAGGCATCAAACAGGTGGATTTGGCGCTTCATATCAATAACAAAATGGTCAATAATTCTAAGTGAATGATTTGTACAGAAGTAATTTCTTTCAAAAGGGCTGCATATTAGCCTTAATCTCATAATAGTGTAAAACTACATCCAATCAAAGTTAATCAAGCTATGCCAAACAAAGGACTTATGGTTAACCATGCAACACGTGAATCTGCTGAGAGTGGTTTAGCCAAAAAAGTAGAATTGTGCAACCCTGCCGAAAAACACAACAAACTTACACAATATAGGTTCTGTAAATAATTTTCACTGCCAAGTCGCCCTAGAAACTTGGAAACAGAGAACAGACCATAGTGCAAATATTGCCATTCACAAAAAACAATTTATTGGTGTTTAGTTAAGCTCACATGGAGCTGTATTTTTGATAGCATGTAATAAGGGTCTTTTTTTAGATCGAAGCCAAGTTTCAGAAGAACCCTGAAAAGACTTTAAAACAAACGGAATTTAGTGCAACATTGTATAAAAAAGTTAACATGCAATTTATTGGTAAAACTCACAAAGGATGTAGATAAAATCACATATAGCCCATACAAGGGCAAACAGGACTCTCAAAGGACCATCAGGTATGGCAGAAAGTCTTTTCAGGGTTCTTCAGGATCGCAGTACAAATTTGTTTGGAAAATGGGCAAAACCATGTGCACTGCAGGTGGGGCAGATGTAACATGTGCCGAGAGAGTTATATTTGTGTGAGTTTGTTTCTGTGCAGGGTAAATACTGGCTGCATTCTTTTTACACTGCAATTTAGATTTCAGTTTCAACACATCCCACCCAAATCTAACTCTCTCTGCACATGTTACATATGCCCCACCTGCAGTGCACATGGTTTTGCCCATTTTCCAAACAAATTTGTACTGCAATTAGATCTGAATAAGGGCCATGGTGCAGACTACACATCGTACCTCTTTTATTGTGTGGTTATTTGATGTGGTGAAATGCAAAGAAGATCAACTTCCATCTTAATACTGCTTCATGGCCCACCAAGCTCTCTATACTCCCCCAGTTCTTATTCTGCGAGTGAAGCTTGATGAACTGGGCTTCCCTGGGCATAATGAACCAAAATGGACTGATGGGCATAACTAAGGGAGGGGCTAGAGTGTATAGATGGAGGCTTGGCTGGTGCAGGTGGCCTCAAATCCACCTCTTGCCAGTTACTGATAAGATTACAATCCTGTACAATACTAGAAAAAAAATATTTAAATCAGTTTAATTTGAATCTCAGAACTACAGTGTGGCTTTATGTTTTGCACCAGTCTTTGCACTTTGGGGCATGCAGTAAACAAAAATGTCCATAAAACAGATACAGTTGCCTATTCAATGCTAATGTTACCAACGGCGTTGAAGGCCATTTCCAACAAAACAGATCCGATTTTAACATTTAAAAGTTGTCACTGTTTTGATGTAAATGGCTGCAGATTGTCAAATTCACAGCTGTTTTTGCCAGTCCGTGAAGTTTCCAACACTTGGCAGCCAGAACATTGAATTCCGGCTGTCGAGTTACAGCCAAATTCCGACTGTTTTGTTGTTCCGATAGTCGGAATCACGGATTGAATACCCTCCAAAAAGTATGTCTGAATAAATGGGGCAATAGCAATAGTGGAATACATTTCCACAGGTGCTTTGTGTATATATTTTTTAAATTGGAAATGCAAAATATATCCACATTTGCGGTATACATAAACCCCTGCCTAATCTGCAGTTGATTGTATGTAATATATATATATTTAACTTCATTTAATTTAAAGGACCAGTGATCATAAGTACTGAAATTACAGCTTGTTTTTTTGAATGGCAGATCAAAATTGATGATTGGCGCTCAGTTCCGAAACAGTCCTGGGGGCAGATATGATGTGCATCACCCTCTGCTCTTGCTACCCATCTTTTTCCCCCAGACTTTTCTGGTAAATGTTCTTATTTTTTGAATTATTTAAAATATATAATTAATTGTTCTCAATTATCATTTAAAGCTTGACCAATTGAAGCTGGAGCTGTCAAAGAAGGAATCTGAACTTCTTGCCTTACAAACCAAGTTGGAAACTCTTGGCAATCAGAACTCAGACTGCAAGCAACACATTGAAGTACTTAAGGAATCTCTTACTGCCAAAGAACAGAGGGCTGCGATCCTTCAGACGGAGGTAGGCTCATTCACTGACTACAGCGCCCTCATTAATCACGGGCTATATTGTGAATCTGCTCTAACAAATTCTGAGAGATTAAGTAATTGTTTTTTTATTGGTCTCTACTATGAGAAAAATGCTGAAATGACTATTAGGCTAAAAAGAATAACATTACAAGGTGGAACTTGAAGGAGTTATTGGCTCTAGGATAAAATGGGCCCAGCTGTTTATTGGCATAATTGCTGAAAGTAGCCAAAATGTGCAAGTGATAAAACATATTTAAACCTTAAAAAACATACAAAGGGCTTAAGTACCATTACCCTGTACAAGGACAGCCACAGCCAAAAACTGGTTAAAGTGCAGGGAAGTTTTGCCTCTACAATCAGTAAGAAAAAAAGTAGTGTAACAACACACTACACTAGTAATAATAAATGTCCTAACTGGCATCAAATTTGCAGGACCTAGAGTAAATGACTTCATATACAATAAGTTTTCTTCTAGAAGGTTGTGTGTTAACTCAGAAGGATGCCTTTGTAATATGCTTCCTATTCCTCTGAAGGCTATATTGGTGATGGGAAGAAGGTCCAAAGTAGGGTGGCCAATTACAGGACTGGGATCAACGGTATCCCAGGGTTCTGGCCTAAAATCTCCGGGATTTGAATCCCAGGATTGGATCTTCCAATTCTAGGGTTCCGGTATTCGTCAGCACATGCGCAATTTAACTGCTTCTTTCAGATGCTGCCCAGCTGCTCCTGACCCTCCCAGCTGTGCAGCTGTGTGCCTGTGCCCAGTGTAACGTGATGTAAGAGTTCATCAACACACCAACCGTACCTCACCTGTCCACCCGTTTGCTGTATCGCACCCGCCCACCGCTCATGAAGGTGGGCCTTGCTACTGCCTGCCACCACTGCCCAGCCCGGTGTAAGTGACAATGCAGGGTGTGGGGTAGGGGGTTAAGTTCATCTATACATTGACAAACTCAGGGGTAGATTTATTAAGCTCTGTGAAGTGATAAAGTGTCTGGCACTTTATCTCCGGCCAATCAGCTCCAACCTGTCATTTTTCAAACCATGCCCGTAACTACAGTCGAAAGCTGATTGTACCAGCCACATTATCAGTTCACCATGCTTAATAAATCTGCCCCTCAATCCCTGGAATCACCAGTGCCTCCTGTGTGTGTCTCTTCTTCTCTTTAACATAGGGCCTTACTGACAATGGACAACTACTCCAGATGTACTTACAAAAAGCCATGTAACCTCTTACCCTGTGCTGCAACATTGTGTTCACCTAGTTTTAGCTGGGTTTAATTCGACAGACCCCCGGACTCCACCTTCAGCTAATAGACTTTTCGTCAGTGCAAGTTTAATGCAGCACAGATAACATGCAGGGGTGTGTGTGTGTGTATGTGTGTGTATAACTTAGCTATGGTTTTGTGGAAGCAATGATTCACGTGTTGCGTCTGCTGCCTTAATATATATAATTACTGGCATTTTCTCGATCGTTATCGTTTCAGTCCTTTGTAAGTGAATTCGTCTCCAGATTCCAGATACCAAATACTACATTTTAGCTCTGATCTGTGTATTGTGCTGTGTAATTTATCTGTGTAGCAAAGAAAAAAATAATTTTAGAATAATAGTAATAGAAAGGTTAACTTTCATTGCTACATACTTTATATCTGGGCGAAATTGGTTTCCCAGGCTTCCTAGTCGCCAGCGTGCATAAAAATATAATATTTGGGTGTCAGATGTTTCACAGGAGACCGGCGATTACAATATGAGCTACTTTCTCCATCAGGGCTACGAATTTCATGATCACACAAAGATATAAGACCGGAGGCAGTGATTGCTTTTGCTGTCTTGTGGGGAACATACAGATCCAGTAGTAAGTGGCTGTCCCAGGGTCTCGGGAATATTAAAATGTGAGATATTTGTGTAAGTGGAATGTGCTTCAGGATGTTTGTGAGTAGCGAGGAACCATCGCTTGGAATACGCTCATTCTAGCTGCCATTTGTGTAGTTTTTTTTTTTTTTTTACTTTTTTATTAATGCTCCATAAGTCCAAACCAAACACGCTAACAGCTTCATGATTTATTAGTTTCCAGCTGTTCCAGCTCAATAAGCAAATAAGAAATAGTCCTTGCTATATTTATAATGAATTATTGACATTCACAAGGAAGCCTCAGATCGCTGCCATAAAAATGTGTTCTCTGAGTTAGCCTGCTGGAAACCACATCCTTTACCTGGATTACATTTAAGTTAAGGCACATTTGTCTATAATTCCATTATCAATGATATGAAATTTACTTTGTATTTAAACTGTGGCACTGTGCCGTACGCTGCTGTACAGCGAGTGAACAGCGATTGTTTTCACATACTATTGACTTGTGATTTATATGCGCACAGCCTATGTACTAACAGCCTTAATATATAATGCCAGGCTTTCCAAATAGAAGAGATCTCAAGCTGCCAGCATTTCAGTAGGGATAGTTTATGTATTTATAACTAGATTTAAAGGGGAGCGACACCGCCTATGTACACACCTACGACAGATGGGCATATTTATTTATTACCAGTTATGTATATAGCGCACACATATTCCGCAGCGCTGTACAGAGAATATTTGAACATTCGCATCAGTCCCTGCCCCAGTGAAGGTTACAATCTATGGGACAGATTTATTAAGCTCGGTGAAGTGATAATGTGGCTGGTACCTTATCACCGGCCAATCATCTCCTAACTGTGAAGTTAGAGGCTTGGTTTGAAAAATGACAGGTAGGAGCTGATTGGCCGGTGATAAAAACCAAACACTTAGTGCTTATTAAATCTGCCCCTATATTCCCTACAACATGTACACACACATACACATTCTAGGGTTAATTTTGGGTACTCTTTACCTAGAACGGCGCCCACGATGTCCATCGCGGTCATCGGGGGTAAAAAATCGCGGCCATCGCATGCACTAAAAAAACGGGTGCGACGCGATGCCCGCGATTTCCCATAGGGATCAATGTTAAAAGTATGATTGGACGCGATTTGAGTGTTCAATGCCTCAATGCCCGCGATTTTTCCATAGGAAACAATGTTAAATGGGCCACAGAGCCCTAATAGTCTGAAATGGCCCCCACAATTGTTAACGCCACCCCACGATCAACGTGAACCCGAAGAGTGGCGAGCGCAGCAAGCCCGCGAGGGGCAGCGGTACGCGTCCTCCGACCTTTTCATACCCCCACTATCCACGTCAGCGTGGAGTTGAGAATAGAATAGTGTGGCGAGCGCAGCGAGCCACCGAGCCCGAAGCGTGGCGAGCGGACGCGGATACCTTCACAGGTAAACGCGGCCCTACGCGGGCTTCACAGGTATCCGCGTCCGCTCGCCACGCTTCGGGCTCGGTGGCTCGCTGCGCTCGCCACACTATTCTATTCTCAACTCCACGCCGACGTGGATAGTGGGGATATGAAAAGGTCGGAGGACGCGTACCGCCGCCGCTCGCCACGCTTCGGGTTCACGTTGATCGTGGGGTGGCGTTAACAATTGTGGGGGCCATTTCAGACTTCAGGGGGACTATTTGGGCTCTGTGGCCCATTTAACATTGTTTCCTATGGAAAAATCGCGAGCATTGAGGCATTGAACACTCAAATCGCGTCCAATCACACTTTTAACATTGTTCCCTATGGGAAATCGCGGGCATCGCACCCGTTTTTTAGTGCATGCGATGGCCGCGATGCCCGTGATGGGCGCCGTGCTAGGTAAAGAGTACCTAATTTTGTTGGCAGCCAATTGGCCTACCAGTATATTTTTGGATTGTGGGAGGAAACCGGAGTACCCGGTGGAAACCCAGCGTATGGGTCATAGGGTCTATACTATGAAGGTCAACATACATTAGGTTGACTACTAAAGATAGTCAGGGCTTAGATTGACACAGGCAATAGGTCAACATGGCTAAGGTCCACAGTATGGGAAGGTCGACACAAGCATGATGTGGACAATGGGAAGGTCAACATGAGTTTTTAACGTGTTTTTGTTGAATTTGGACATAAGTCGACGTGGACACTGTATCAGTATACCGGGTCCCCTGGCATGGCTCCGGGCATGGGGCCTTGCTGCGCTCGGCACATTATTATATTCTTCCACCCCCTAGTTGATTATAGGGCATGAAATACCGCCTGTTTTGGAAGCAAAAAAACCTCATGTCGACCTAATGCTTGTGTCAACCTTTAATCCCTGTCGACCTATTTCATGTTTCAGCCTAAGCCCTGTCGACCTAATGTATGTTGACCATTATAGTGTCAACCTAGCAACCATATCACAAAACCCACAGGAAAATATACAGATGGAGCCGCCGGGATGACCGTTCGGCAGGACATGGATGTGCGAGCGCCTCTCACGGTCGCGCATCCATTCCCGCTCACACACATGCTCGCCTCATTCACAACACGGCACGCTGGGCCATTCGCCGGGAGCCACTCAGATGAGAGCGCCGCCATCTCTACAAGCTCTGCACAGGCCATGGTGGGAATCAAACCCATGATGTCGGAAGCATGAGGCAGTAACGCTAACCATTATACCATCCGTGCTGCTCATATTGGGAGAACACGATCAAATAAGTATATGGTTGATTTGGATTCAACTTTGAATAAGCCCCTATGTGGCTGGAAGAAAGCTAGTGCACACTGGAAACATAAGCAAGTCTCCCACAGCAGCTACATGTAGCTGGTCACTTACTTGACCTCAGGGTTGCTCAGATGGTTATTGTCTTGCCGATGATCCAACGCTGCGTTTTAGGGTGCAACAATCGGAACTGCAATTCCAGCAGGGGGCGTCTATCCCCTCAGACTCCTCCTGCAGGGTTGGCATACTGTCATGTCACTGTTGTAGCCAAGACGCAGCAGCCATGTGAACTGCAACCACCTCTGGCTCAGTCCCAGTGACTCCTGGCATAAATACTTGAAACCACATCTGTGTATATGACAATTACAGAACAGAATAATAATTGGCTTTGTCTCTTTGCATTATTCTGGATGTTGGTATACAGGGGACGAGATCCTATGCCTGTTATGGTTATGTAGCTGTGATATACTACACCAGTGGTTCTTAACCTCGGTCCTAGAGTAACCCCAATAGTTCCAATTTTCCAGGTCACCCAGCAGGTGCACAGGTGCACTCATTACTCACTGACACATTTTAAAAAATCCCAGGTAGAGCTAATTATTTCACTTGTGATTCTGTGAGGAGACCTGCAAAACATGCACTGTGTGGGGTCCTGCGGACCGAGGTTGAGAACCGCTGTGCTACACTATTTTAATAACTGTTCCACATGGTGTTCTGGATCCTTTCTATTGGGCCTGATTCAGAGATGTACACTAATACCTCAGCAGCTGCTAATGTGTACACAGATACTGTGTGGAAATACGCATATGCTTTTATGGATACGCCCATTGGCGGCTTTGTGGGTCCCGGTGGCTGCATACAAAGACGTAGAGTCTGTCGCAGAATAGTCATAGAACTTTTGAGTAGCCCTGTATTCATGCAGCATGGCCACAGGAGGTGAGTCCCCCGAAGCTGCTGTGTATGGGATCACAGGCACTGACTGAGAAACGCCTGCATTATTGCTTCTTCCTCCCAATACCTCTCACAAACAGTCCCCGACTGGCAATCTATTTGTGCAGTGGGGTTGGGATCATTTGGTCTATAGCACTATGGTCGACACCATAAGGTCGACATGGGAAAAGGTCGACATGGTTGTGGGTGGAAAGGTCATTAGTACGACAGGTCGTTAGTTCGACAGGTCATTAGTTCGACAGTCAAAAGGTCAACATGGGGGTTTTCAATGTTTTTTTACCTGAATGTCAACACAGTCGACATGGACACAGTTTGAAGTGCACTGCATCCGATTGCATCGCTCGCTGCGATCGCAATGCGTCGGGCACGGTGCCTCGCTATGTTCGGCACACTATTTTATTCTCCCACCACGCCCTAGTGAATGGTAGGGCATGAAATACCGCCTGTCGGCACATGTTGGCTCAAAAAACTGTGGAAAAACTCCATGTCGACCTAGACAATGTCGAACTAACGACCTGTCGAACTAATGACCATTCGACCTACAACCATGTCGACCCATTACTGTGTCGACCTAGACACATGTCAACCTTTTTTCATGTCGACCTAATGGTGTCGACCTAATGAATGTCGACCATAATGCTGTAGACCAAATGACCGCATCCCATACGGTGACCATCGCAAAACTACATGTGCAGTTGGCCTATAATCGCTTATCTGCGAAGACTTCGGGTTTGCACCCAGCGCCGAATCAGACCCATTGTCTCCCAGAACACCATTAGTCCATTTGTTTCCTAGAGACTATCCATATCATTTTAAAAAACACACACACACGTTCTCTCCTGTTGTTACATTGCAGAAGCGAAATAATTTATTAGTGTTAAATGCTGCGTCTTGCAGACTTTGAACAAAAGCAAATGTTTCTCATTGTTCCGCAATGCTGTAATGGTTTGTCTATATCTGAAACATGCTGGGATTCTAAAAGTGATGGTACTGCTTATTCTACAGACAGATACAAAGCTGTAATACTCGCAGACTGTATGCTCAGAAGGCAGACAATCATCACTGGATTCCAGTACACGTGTTTGGCTGTGTACACCGTGCTGCTGTTTTTCTATTCATACTGTATCTTTATCTGAGGTATTCGTTTTTTCTCTTGTTGATATAAGGCAGTGGTTCCCAAAACTGTGTGCCGTGGCACCCCGGGCTGCCTTGGGACACTTGCAGGGGTGCCTTGGGTTTGTGAATAATTTCAATTTATTTATGGTCAGTGTAAATGGGCCTACACACAGGGAGATTTGCTGAGCGTTCTGAGTTAGATTGCTCAGATCTGTCAGGGCCATTGTTCTGTGGTGAGAACACTGGCCCTGACTGGCGATGACAGAAGATTTATCCTGCATGCTGGATATTAATCGCCGTGCGATAGTGATGCGTGGGGCCGCACATCACTGTTGCTATGGATCCTACACACGGAACGATGTAGGGGCATTGATCGACACATGAAAAGGTCAACATGAGTGTTCATGTTTTTTTCCCCAATTCTTTTGACCCTTTCATGCTTTACTATCCACTTTGACAGTTGGGAGAGGTAAAGTGTGATGATCGCAGTGGTTGCAGAACGAAGCACATGTCCTGAAGCATGTGAGGGTATTTTCTACACTTATTCGGGGTCCATGTGCTTAAGTGTCAATATTGACACAAAAAAACCCTGCAAAACTAATATTGCCCGTTGCATGTGTCATATTTTTCCATGTTGACCTTTTGTCACTGTCAACCTAGTGCATGTTGAACTTTTGGTGTCAACCTATTGACCTAGACATTGTCTTTGACCTATTGACCTAGATATTGTCTTTGACCTATTGACCTACACATTGTATTTGACCTATTGACCGAGACATTGTCTTTGACCTATTGACCTAGACATTGTCTTTGACCTATTGACCTACACATTGTATTTGACCTATTGACCTAGATATTGTCTTTGACCTATTGTCCTAGACATTGTCTTTGACCTAGACATTGTCTTTGACCTATTGACCTAGACATTGTATTTGACCTATTGACCTAGACATTGACATTGTCTTTGATCTAATCCACAGTGGTGTATTTGCCCTGTGTTATCTCCAGTGAGGTGTGGTCAGTGGCTGGGGAGGCACTGGCTAATATCAAAGCCAGATACACACACACACACACACACACACACACACACACACACACACACATTAGTGTTGACAATAAAAAGCATTACAATAATACAAAGATAATATAAATAATACACAATGATCATTATAAGTTATAAATAGGGGAGGTTGCAGAGGTGGGACTGCAGCACAGTTCAAAATTCAAATAGGGGATCCACAGCAACTGCCAACAACTGCCATTCCAAACTCATACCTCCCAACCGTCCCGTTTACCGCGGGTCTTGGTTTTCGGGGACATTCTCGCGTCCCTCCCGCGGCTGGCAGTGTCCCGTGGTGGTGGTGGTGGGAGGGGGGCAGTTGGGCGCCCCCCCCTGTCAGTTCCTGACCAGCGCTAAATAGATGCTATGCACAGCGACTATTCCCGCAGCCGGAGGGGCTGGGGGCATGGCTAGAGACTTACATAGCCTCTGGGCCATACCCCCACAGCGTCAAAATGGGGGCATAACTTTACATGATGATGCTATTATAGGCCACATCCCCCTTTCCTGGCAAGCCACATGCCTTCGGCGCGCACCTTTGTACCTCCTCGCTATACCTAAAAGTTGGGAGATGCAAACTGACAGTTGCTGTTGCTCCCCTATTTGCATTTTGGACTTTGCTGCAGCTCCTCTTCTGGAGCCACCACTGGAAATATCTTTGTATTATTTTAATCCTTTTTATAGTCAAAACTCTGGAGTTTACTGCAGTATAACAGGTGAGGCTCAGTCTCCCTTGCCGACGGTGATCATACGTCACTGGTTATCTTTGTGTCTCTCACCTCTTGTCTATGTCAGTTGCACTTTGTGTGTTGTCAGTGGATGACTGCTTGTCATACTGTAGTACAGGGGTGGCCAACCGGTCAGAGGTAAAGAGCCGAAAAATATCAGTCGTCAAGCCAAAGAGCCAACATCATACGCGCGCGCGCCAAAAAGGGGCGTGATCGGGGGAGTGGTCAGGGGCATGGTCATATGACACAAGGAGAGTGGCCACATGACAAAACTTTATGCCCCCAGTGCCAGATATGCCCACCACAGTGCCAAACATCATATGCCCCCCACAGTGCCAAACATCACATGCCCCCCACAGTGCCAAACATCACATGCCCCCCACAGTGGCAAACATCACATGCCCCCCACAGTGCCAAACATCATATGCCCCCCACAGTGCCAAACATCATATGCCCCCCCACAGTGCCAAACATCACATGCCCCTCAAAGTGCCAAACATCACATGCCCCTCAAAGTGCCAAACATCATATGCCCCTCAAAGTGCCAAACATCATATGCCCCTCAAAGTGCCAAACATATGCCCCCCACAGTGCCAAACGTCATATGACCCCACAGTTAGGAAGCTGGGCCCTCCAGCACAGGTGTTGCCCACAGTGCAACACCTATGCTGGAGGGCCCAGCTTCCTAACTAAAGGGCCCACCTAGAGGGCCAGGAGGGCCCAACAAACAAATGAGCCACGGGCCAAGAGGGCCCGACTAATGCGCACACAGGCCAGAAGGGCCTGAATTTGCCCACGGGCCTAGTGCCCGACACCCGGTGGTCTAGGGTGGATGGAGGGTAGGAGGCCAAAGGCCCCTACCTGGTGTTGGGGGAGGCCGCTGGGGGGAGCTTCGTCAGCTCTTTTGCTTCCCACCCCCGCTGGCCTCTCCGGGAGCCATCTTCTTTTTTCTTGCAGAAGGCGCCGGAGATCTTCTGTCTTGATCCCGGCATCTTCTGCGGCGCCGGAACTCTTCTCCCCGCCGCCGTCTTCTGCGCCATCCTCCGGCGGCTTCTCGCGTCTTCAGGAGCGCTCCTGCGCTCCGCCGGCGTGGAGAAGACTTTTCGCCCTCCCGCTGGCGTCTGATGTCAGACGCCGGGGGCAGGGCGGAAACGGCGCGGCGAGCGCTGATTGGCTCACCGCGGTAGTTTCCTAATGGCCGCCGATGCGGCGTTTTGAATTTGGCAGCCGAATTGGCGACAAATTCAAAACCCCGCTTTGCAGACGGGAGGCTGGAGCCGCAATTTACAGCGCGGCGAGCCGCATGCGGCTCGCGAGCCGCGGGTTGGCCACCGCTGCTGTAGTACATAACTACCAAGTGCCTTCCTCTCTTTTAGCTTTCATTGGCCTGGCCACCTGAAACTAAAACTCTGTTTTCTTTAAAAGAAAATTAGCAACAGATACAAAGTATTCCTGCGCAGACATTCAATATAATTATGTCAGCTATATATATAGGCAAACAGACCTATAACAAAACACTTTTACATATCACACATTCTAATTAACTTTGTCTATGTCCAGACAGTACAAGTGCATCTTACTGACAGATATGTCCTATATCGTCAGCGAGGCTCCTTGCTGTGTGCTGCTGCACCTCGCCATACAGGACACCTGCGCTTTTGATAGCATGAAACGATGACAGCGGAGCTGGACTTAATTAGTATGATTGCTTTCCTGCCCACAGGCTGCCCTTTAGCATCATTTTCTTTGTGAGAAGAATTTTTGCTCTGCGAGTTTAGCTGGCTGATTGTCCTACAAATCATTTTACCAAACAAAGTAATGTCTTGTATTTCTACCCACTCTCTGCTGCCAGTCAGATCAAATTACCAACATCTCTTTTGTGTAAAATGCCCATTTAGGAAACTGTTAAATGCTTGCAATAAAAGATCACCTGCCAAGGCGATATTACCTTGAACCACCCCAGCATACATTAAATTCAGGCCTCATTCTCCACCTGCAGATGTCCATTATTTATTTGTGAAAGAGGACTGCTCTTTGCAATGTACTGAAATTTGCTGTGGACATTTTGATCATTACTTGTCCTAAAAAAAACCCACCCAAAAAAACATCAATCCATCAAGGCATTGGCAGTACAGTAATTAGTATTGCTGTCTAACCTTTCTGGGGCATTACGGTTGATTGGAACATGGAACTATATGAAGTGTGTGCATTTCATCTGGGTTCTAGAGTAACCTCCAATGTTCCAACATCATACAGGTACTGTAGTGCTCTGGACAAAATTGACCTTAATTCATATCTCTCAATTGCTGCTGTTGGGGAACCGAAACAAGGATGCGGTCACCGTCACGTGTAAAGCAAACTGGCCACACATCATTAGGGTATAACCAGCTCTTCAGACCCACTGGAATTATCCAACCCTTTTCCTTCCCTTTAAATTATGCTTTGATTGCTCACCACATGGCATGGATCAGCCGTGAATGTGGACATTTCTCCCAACTCTCCATAGCAATTGGATAAAAACTGGGGGACAGACCTGGAACAGAGGTTGCCTTTGTATTATTTAGTGGCAACCTCTCTGCTATGGCAGGTGCCAAGGGGACATGGGTACTACATATCAGGTGCATGTTATACCACCCTAGCAAGATTCTACATTTCAGTTCAGGAGCCCCGTGATTACAACATTCCATTTAGATTTCATTACACTTCTGTATTTGATACTTTATTATATATTATATATTTGTGTTCCTGGCACTTTTGTACCAGACTTGCTCGTTCAGTCACTATCTTGTAATTCAGAATATTTTTTTTTAAATAAATGCGACATTTACCACCAAAGAGCTTTCTGTGTATCAATGTTAGTATTATGGATTTAACCTTTAGCCGTTTTGGTGATGTGTGTTTCTGGTTTAATACTAGGTGTTGTTACAGGAAATGCTGGGGTAATATTATTAAGCCATTGGCTGGAAGTGAGCGGTTTATCCAGTAAAGTGGAGAGCCGCATTTAGACTAATGTTTGGGGATTTGAGGGATTGAGTTCTTTTGATAACCTTGACTAGTCCATTTACTGGAAACGTGTTCCACACATACTGCCAAAAAACTCTCCGGATTTATTCTGTAGCTCTCTATACAACAG
Source organism: Crinia signifera (assembly GCF_055691185.1). NCBI lineage: Eukaryota > Metazoa > Chordata > Amphibia > Anura > Myobatrachidae > Crinia > Crinia signifera. The sequence continues at coordinate 42,357,108 of NC_139224.1, read as the reverse complement.
TTGGGCCACGTAAACCTGCTACTGGATCCAGTCTCGCACAGACCTAATTACTAGTGGTGATTGGTTACAATGTAGGTTACAATGTAGGTACGGTACAGTAAGCTGTGTAAACGTGGGAAAAGACAAACCAATCAAGAAAGTGGAAACGTCCCAAGGCGCTAACTGTCCTTGCAGCCTCAACTCCAAATGGAGGACCACTTGGTAATCATCGCTTGCAAATTTGAAGGTGCTTGACTGTTATGTTCAGCGGTGGTGTTTTTTCTCAGATTAATGCAAGAAAAACATAAACAAAAAATGTGTAAATGTGTATAAGTGACACAAATATGTAACCAATGTGGGGGGTAAAGGGATTCCCAAAAAAAGACTTTTTCCGTACCAAAAACTCACATGGAGGTGGTATGGTCAAAGCGTGTAAAGGTATCTTTTTAAGGGATCACCAATGTGTTCGATGACAGATCAATACCAGAGAAAGGGGTGAAGTGATCAATGTGCGTACCATACTCACTGATAAATCAGGAGATTTGAAGCATAAAAAGGTATCTTTAAGGCACTATGTCTAAATGATGAAAGACACTGGTGAATCACACTAATCAGTGTAGCTGCGTACCATGCTCACTGCGAATGCAGGTGAGATACGCATATATTGGTATCTTTGTGGAGAGGTTCCCCTCAGTCCTTTCTCCCAGAGCTCCCCAGATGGTACCGGAAAACAGAGATGGGGACCGGTCTCAGTACAAAAGCATTTAATAAAACCTGTAGTGTGGCCTAATGGCCACTGAACTGACTTTTATTTCCGCCGCTGATCGTATTCTGACCACTTGTACTGATGTATTTCTGTATATACTGTACAACCTCCCCTATACACACACACACGCCACATTAGCCTACCTGTGTGATACAAAGCACCCCTAAGATACCCACAAACACACAAGGAGAACAACCAGACTTCATGCAGACATAATAGAGCCTATGGGCCTATTACCGTGAGGCAGCAATACTAGCCACTGTGCCGTCTTATGTGTAGAATAGATCCCACAAGAACTGCAGACAGGACCACACATAGCCACACCATTGGTTCTCCATGACATCAAAGCTTTACCTGTTTGATCCTCACTGCTGCATCTCAGTTCAAGGGAGGTTTCCGGAGAGGCTGTGCAGCCACCTGGACCTGATGCTATGAAACACGATATCTGCATATAACAATAATGCCCTTGAAGTAGAACATCTCTATTATATAGTAAAAACAAGAAAATCTAATGCCAGCAGGGGAAAAACTCTACCTCTCCACTAAGGCCTGGTACACACCAGAACGATCCTGATTGTTAGTAGATCGTTAGCAGATTGTGTGATGCTCGCACGATCTGTTGGAGCCACACAATCTGCTAACGATCTGCATCCAATCTGATCCCAATCCGATCTGAGTCTGTATCCAGTTAAATGGATCTTTTACAGATCCTCACTGCAGCAGGTAGGATCTGTAAAACGACCAAACGACAGCGGGGACGCGCATCGGATTGGAATCGGATCGGAATTGGACCTAAACATGCCCAATCTACACACAATCTGCATCCAATCGGTCGGAATTGGATCCAGATTGATGGAATTGAGCCCTAATCGTTCTGGTGTGTACCCCCCCTAACTAATCAATCCCTAACAATCCAACATAGGGCCTGATTTGGCAAGGGTCGTTTGCTGCTTAGGGAGCCCTGAAACTCCACCTGAAGAAACGTCCGCCACCCCCCACCCCCCCTGCAGCCAAATCCGCTCTGTACCATTCAAGGGTATGTACGCAAATTCATTCCCTCGCATGCCGTCGAAGTCAATGAAATCATTCGATGGTTGCCGACCATCCAATGATTTTTTTTTTCCCTTTCGGAAATAAGTCAGTCTGAATTGACTTTTATTTCTGTCGGTATCCGCCGAAGGTGTTCGTACAGCGGCCCTGCACATGCACAGAGCCGTATCACTGGTCCCCAGAGGGAATGCTCTTGGGACCGATCATTATTGAACCACCCCCAGTGTTTCATTATTTGTCATTACTTGATATGAATATTCAGGAATGGTGGGAACCCATCCACATGTGCTGTGTTTCAGCCAGCCACTACTGTAGTTGTTTCTCAGACTTTATTATTTCACTCCTGGTTTTCTATGTGACATAAAAGGTTATTGGACGGGGTTCTGTGCCTTTATTTACCTCTGAGATTCTTTAGGCAAACTGCATTTCACCCCTTCCAGCGCTCAGCTTCTATGGCAATCAAGCTGTGTATTAAATGGATTAGATATAATGATATGTTAGTGTTGTATTACATACACTGCACTTCTCCAGGCAAGAGTTCCACTTTCAAAAATAAACACAATGTATTGCTGCATTTTTATTCTTTATAAATAGAGAATATTTTGGTGGAACTTAAAAAGCGTCATCCTTCTATTTACACAAAGCGCTGAGTCACACAAGGTCAACGGGAATCCTGTTGCGTACTTCATAAAATATGTCATAAAATAAAAATAGCATTTTATAATTTAACAGTAGGCTGCAATGGCATAGTTCAGGGGTCCTCAAATTATTTTGCTCTGGGACCCCACAAACAATAAAAATAATTACAGGACCCCCAGCAGGTTACTGCAGAAGGTCATCACGTCACATGTGTAGTCAGCAGACAGCAGGTGCGTGGCAGCATTCTAGAGGCATAAAATGATGGGAGGAGTCTAAAATAACAGACAATTCAACAGATGTTTCTAGGTCCATGCACACTGGGAGATTTTGCCCAGTGTGTGTGGACAGCGATGATCGTTGTCATCGTTAGGGGGAAAGCCGCTCAATGCACACACACTGGACCTTATTCTGATTGACTCGCAAGGCTGCGAATTTTTCAGCCTTGCGAGTCCACCAGACGCCGCCTGCAGTGCCGGCCGCCCGCCTTGCACGCAGGACCCCCCCTGCACGGCTGCGATTGGATGACTTACATAATCATCCATTCGCAGGTGGGGAGACACCATTCGATGGTCACCTACCATCGAATGCTTTCTCCAGCACTCGCAGTTCAGAGACACCTATAGAGTATATATGACTCTAAACTGCAAGCACCCTGTGCGAGGACAAGGCGGGCAGCTGACATCCTGTGATGTCAGCTGCCCACCCCCCCACATGTCCGTCACAACCTCATTAGCCTGAGAATGCCCATGAAACGCTGTGTAGGGTGCATGCACCCGGCGATCCAAAAGATCGCCATGGATGCACACACCCCGCGCCTGCGCATGCGCAGAAACCTGCATGCGCAGATGCTCAACATCGGTCCGAATGGATATGAATAAGGTCCACTGAGCAGCTTTCCCTCTGCCCGGCACCGTCAGCCCGCGTGGGGCGGACAGCATTCCATTGTGCAGCGTTATGGAAAGCCGTCCTCTCCCTCGCTCATCTTCTGGTAACGATGATCGCTGCCCTGTACACACTAGATGCGAAAACTGAGCGGCTTACACATGAAAGTCACCCAGTGTGTATGGGCCTTTAGACTCCTTGAATCACTGACTGAGATTAGAAAAGTCATCAGCCTGATGGTCAGCCACATGGAGTCGCGACCCCATGATGAGTAGGTTCAGATCCACTTTGGGGTCAGGACCCACAGTTTGAGAACAGCTGGCATAGTTTATTAGTGAGCCTGATTCAGAGGTGGACGCAAATGTGGCTGTCAAGGCAAATAAAGTGAGTTCCAAGGATTTAGCTGCTGCCTTTGACACTGAAATTGGAGATGACGTGCCTCTTTTTTAGCAGTGCTTCCCTAACATCTTCAGTCTATCAGTCAGGCTGCAGCCAATAAGGAACTGTGACCGAAGCTGCAGCATCATTGCAACACATATTCAGCTCTGAAAACATTGGTCAATGGCATCCATATCGGGACTGCGCCCAGGACTGAATCAGGCCTTTTGCAGATGAGTAGGTTGATAATGTGCATCTGTGTTCAAGCAGCTGCCTTCCATTAAATACAGTATGTTTGGCCTGATTTACAGTTGGACGCAAATATGTCTCAAATGTTGACGGAAAATGATGTCTGGACACTTTCTACGACTGTACTTTGAGTGTCACGCATTTTAAGATCATATTGCAGAGTTAGGAAAAAAATTTTTTGTTTAATAGCAAGAGGAATATCTGAACCTCTGCCCCCAAATCTATAGCCAGCACTAGTCTTGCTTTCACTAGAGCAGGTGGGGTTCTCTTTCCAGAGTGGTAAACAGCACAAAGCTTAACAAGCTGAGCCTGATCACACTGTAATAGGGAAAACCGCCGTGCCAGCGTCAACTCACTGCCATATTAACGGCATGCCAAATAGCAATGGTACTCCTCCTGGCAATCCTGGGGTGGTTGGGTATTGTTGAATGTAGTAAGATGTGTGACAGCTGTTGCGTCCTAGGAGGCCCTGGCTGTCATTGGTTGGAATTGCAAGTACCATTATGGATATCACTGCCAGTGAATGTTGTGAATACGAAGCAAATGAATTTGAATTTTTGACTGTTCTGCAGTCCCATCTCTGCAACTGCCACTGGCAAGGACGTCCTAGAACAGAGCATTTTGTACCTAATGGAACGAGTCATGCTGGAGGGTAGGCGCAAGTCCATTTTGAGGATAGATCTTGTGATTTTTGGAACCGCAAATTCTCCATTGCCAAGCATACATAACTTTAAGCAGCAATGGAAGGTTCAGACTCCTAAGGGAGAACTCAATTGTTACGGTCGCCACGCTAATTATTGTGCACTTGACGGAGCAATTCACTTATTTTGGGGGCTCATTAATGATGGCATTTGCATAGCCCAAAACACCTGGTTTAGCCACATAAAGCAGATAAGCCTGTTTAAAGCCGTGGTTAGGGCACCCAAATCATAGAGGTTCACACTTTTTTTTCTCCCCACCTCAGGAGTCAGCGAGAAGAAATGTGTGCACAAGGTGGCAACTGGGCATTCATATGTAGGATATGTTCTTAGGGCAAGTTGTGGGCATAATTGAGGGCTTTACAGAGAGCAATTGTCACAAGCCTATTGGCCTCTGGGTGTCCTGCCTGGTCCGTGGCCGATGCACCTCCTGTCCCCCTCCTCTCCCGGCCAGGGGGAGTGGGGGGTTGGGTCGCCGAGTGTGCTGGGTCCTGCCTGTGCTGGGCCCTCCACGTCCATGGAAAGAGGGAGCTGGAGGTGATCTACCTCCTCCGGGGGGTCCCCCAGGCCGATAGTGCAGCCGGGGGCTGCAGTGCTCGCCTTCCTCCAGCCGGCCCCGTCTCCAAGCGTCCTTGAAATGCATTGCAAATTGCAAATTTTCCATGCATTGTCCACTCCTCAAGTTTGTTTAAACTTACACCCTGACCCGATTTAAACACCCTACACAATTTTGTATCATCTGCAAAGATTTGCTTAGTACTTTGCTTAGTAGTCCACCCTGTACAGTATATCGCTTTGCTTTTCTGTATTTCTTACTGTAATATTAACATTGTGTTCTCAAAGTGCTACAAAGACTTGCATTTCCTCTAGATCTTTCATAGATTCATTTAGTTTTGATGTCAATGATTTTATTTTGCCTAGATATGTACTTGTCTGAATCTTTTAAACTATCCAGAGTCGCACTCATCATCAGCATATGGTCTAGTCTGATTCAGAGGTGGACAGCTGTAGACAACGTATGCAAGTGCCTGATTTTTAACATCTGCACATGTGTCCTGATGGCTACCATCCATGCAGTTCCGATAGACGTTCCTGGGCAGTGACGGGAACGTGACTGTCCGTTGTCTTCAGTATCAGGAACATGTCTTTGTCAGGGACTGTATTGAAAGACGCAGTTCCACTGACACTATTTGCCAAATTCCGTTCGACATTCTAAACATCCGTAGTGATGCTCAGAAGTCTGATGGTGTGGCTGATGGGGTGTGGTATAGCTCACAGACAGTGTCTAGTTAGACAGTCATTAGGTTCACACCAAAAGGCCTCCATACACTATTTGGGCCCATTTCAAATGTTCCCGATGGATCAGCCTGAGAAATCAGTCCAAATCAGATGCGTTTGATGTACCATCAGGTTTGATGCACGGTCCCGTGCGCATCAGACTAGAGTCGGAGGTCGGCCCTGCTTGCAGCGGAGAGGAACAGGTGTTACATGTGATATGATTTACCTTTAGACATGCATTAGTTAGACATTAGGGGGGAAATTTACTAAAGGAAAGTTGTAAAAAAATATGTGTATTTGTATCCAGAAATACACTTATTTTTGACATTTACTATCCTGAAAATACGACAATTCGTAGTCGTATTGATAGCACATCAATACGACTACGAATTGCCGTATTTTCGGGATAGTAAATGTCAAAAATAAGTGTATTTCTGGATACAAATACACCTATTTTTTTACAAATTTCCTTTAGTAAATTTCCCCCTAGATGTCAATGTCTAACTAATGCATGTCTAACTAATGCATGTCTAACTTTTGTTAATGTCTAACTAATGCATGTCTGACTTTTGGTCTTGACCTATTGACTGTCTGACCAGACATTGACAGTCATCTGGAACCCTTGCTGATGAGCATCTAATGCTATGATATTTTTCTTTGTGGGCTTTATAGTGGATTAAAGCCACATCTCAGCAGGCCGTAGCAGTTGCTATTGCATATTGGTCCACCTTTGAAGTTGGACCCTTTGTCCTTCCTGTGTGTGAAGAAAAAAGCATACTAAATCTATTTTTCAGATATTCAAAGTCTTCTGAAAAGAACACCATATGTACACTGTATGTGGTCATTGAGGCTTTGATTCTGAGTCTTGTGTATTCAAATACTGTATAAAAATGTCTATATTAGGCATTCATAGGGTTAACAGAAGACTCTCTTCCATGCAGATTAAATAAAATAATAAAATAAAATCTTCTAAATTACAGCTCTGGCATGTGACATGTTGGTACAAATAGTTTTCTGTGTGGCAAATGTCAGTATCCATTCTAGGTAACACCATATGATGGCAGGTGAACATGAGGGGGGAGGGCATGACTCCTCAACATGAAAATCCCCCCTCCCCTCACATCCCTACATTTAGGGTCATAAATCTTCATGCTGTCATTTGTTTCCAGGCTGCGCTGGAGGCAAGATCCAAAAACAGTGGGGCACATATAAATACTGCAGGGAGCATAAGTTGAAGGTTCTGTACTTCAATGGACCTCTGTCCGTTATACATAGCTGAGGTAAAATTTGCCACAACAAAAATATACATTATTGTATAAAGTTATTTATCAGAGATGACGAGAGCAGCGACTATGGCAGCCTCCAGTTCGACAGTGCAAGGCTGCTGAAAGTTCCATCAATTTGCCCACTTGTTTTACAGACCACGATGTCTCTTACGTTAATTATAATGAACTTATTAAAAATTTTCTGTTTTCTTGCACTTGAGCAGCTTATTCCGAAGACCACCACAATCACTCAGTCTGGGAATCCTTGAGTCAGTGTTACATTAGGTGAATCATAGGGGGTCCGTCTCCCCTTACATGGTCCGTGCCCAAGGATGTTTGATGGATCTCTTTTGGCTTTCCTGATCCGGCTGCTTTCCAATGCACAACAGTTTTATGTGCCACAGTGCTTGGGGATAAATCATTAGCTGAACAAAAAAGCTATGTTAATTTTTATTAAAAATCATATCGTTCCCTGTGATGTACAAGCATTTTGTACACGCTGCCAAAACACACAAACTCGGTGCGTCTGACTTGCGAAATAAAAGTCTGTAGTGTTTCTGATATTTGCTATTTTATGGAATTCTTACCATCAAAAATAGATGGCTAAATAGGAGTATTTTATGTTGGGAATGTCTGGTCAGCCATTTTGTAATAGTTATAGCTGACATTTCGCTACAAGCTCTACAAGGGATACATTGTAATTATTAATGCCATCTAATGTACAATGAAGATCTAGAACACTATTAATGTCTCTTTTAAGAGGTGTCTGATAAATCAGGTGTCAGGATTGTAAACGATTTTCAAAATGACAAAGTGTGACAAAGCTATTATGATGACTTAGGGACACGCAAGTGATTTGGAACGAAAACCAGGCAAGCCATGACGTGTTCTTATATTAGCCACTTGCGTGGTGTGGACGCATCTGGGGGCTAATTCAGATGTGGTGGTGTCGCTATGCCTGCTACTTCCTTGGAAGCAGCAACTGCTATAGGTATATACGTAAATGCAGCAGGAGGTGTCTATTACAATTAAATGCCTCCTACTGCAGTAGGGTATCCAGTCAGTAGGGTAATACAGTGTCTAGGGGTTGACATGGTCAAAAGGTCGACATTAAAAGGGTCGGCAAGCGCTTTTCGAGATTTGTTTGAGAAAAACAACTTTTTTAAACTTTACCATCCACATAGGAACATAATTAGATTATAATAGTCTGCTGAGTGCAGCGAGGCACCATATCAGTTGATTGGCGAGATCAGTGAGCCGTGTGATAAAGTCATGTCGACCAGCTGTACCCCCCCTATTGGCGACCCTGTATCCCTGTAGTATATGCCATATCCCTGCTGGCTCTGATGTCATGGTTGGCACAGTGGACAATGGTTTATCATCAAGTTGCTGGGCTTCTCCTGGGATCCAGCAGGGAGCCCCAAAACTCTGATTTCCTCCGGAAAAGTCAGGGAGATTGATAATGTATACCGAAGATATTAGTTCTCCTATTACAGAGTCATTTGCTCTGCGCAAGATTTCCTTTTTATTTTATTCCTCTATGATTGTTTCATTACATGTAACATTAAGCAGGCCATTAAATACATGCAGATGTGATAATACCTATTAGTCTTAATTTTAACGTAAAATGTGTTATATGTAGCTTTATGACGGCACAGTAGAGTTTATGGAACCAGAAAGTACTGTATTCCAAATGGGCTGGTTCCTGTGGGAGGCCTCAGATCCTTTTATTTGTTGGTAATTTATTACATGTAGGGGGTAATTCAGACCTGCCTGCTAGGCTGCGTATATTCGCTGCCTAGCGAGCAGGTAAAATCCGCCCCGGCGAACGCAAACCCTCCCCAGTCACCTGAATTGCTACACTGTGAGCAGATGTGTATGCTTACACATCCTCTCACAAGCACCCGCACAGAGGAAAAGTCCTTCGATGACTATATAATATCAAATTATTTTTTTCTTGAAAGGTAGCCCAGGACTTACTTTTTTGGGCTGCATGGTCTTCTACGAATTGGGGGCGGGCTCTGACATCATGGGATGTTCCCTGGGGCGCGGCCTCCGTTTCCATGGGCGTGCCCTCCATTTTTGTGGCCCCTGAAGCGCTGGTTGTCCACCCTGGAACACGTTTCTGCCTGTCAATCACTGTGCGAGGCCCCTGACGATTGAAAATATAGCTGAAGGTGCTCGCAGTGCGGGTGGGCACATTCGCAGACCCCCACCATCGAGAGAAGGGCCACACTCACTGCTCTACGAGCAGGACTGAATCAGCCCCATAGTTCAGAAACTTACTTAGCAACAGAACAAAAAAAAACATAGAAAACTTTTTACTTTGGTCTAATTTTTATTTTATTACATATAAAGAAGAGATTTTTATTTTTATTTTGTCTTAAGTAGGCTTTATATACACGTGGCCTGGGTTAAATGTTTCTTGTAATGCCAGTCCACAGTTGCCAACATATTGTTTGCATATTGGCTGTTCCATCGCCTTGTGTGTACAGCTGATAGACTACACTATTCACAGATACATCACGTCAGTTCTAAAGCACAGCTGATGCTGTTGTCCAGGGCTTAGTGACCCCTCGGTAAACATATGTTCTGTTGCTTAAGTACAGTACGTATGGGTAAGAAATAATACATCTAGACAGCATGCACTCGAACAAAAGCAAATTCTTTCTGAAATGGGCAAAACCATGCTGCACTGCATGTGGGGCAGATGTAACATGTGCAGAAAGAGTTAGCCATTATTTATCCTGCACAGAAACAGAATAACTCACCCAAATCTACCTCTTTCTCTGCACCTATTACATCTGCCCCATCTGCAGTCAGGGCCAGATTTCCCACTAGGCCCGTGAGGCACAGGCCTAGGGGCGGCAGCTGCGGGACCCAGCGGCTCTCCCCACACATTGCAGCGCCACAGGCCAACAGTCGACACGGCCGGCAGCGTTTTGCCCCAAACCAAAATGGCCACAGGAGTGCTGCTGCACATGCGCGGTTGCCCGCAGCTCCTCCCATGGTCCTTTCCAGAGCATGAGTGACGGCTCACTACTTCACTCCCGGCTCCCGCCTCCACCGTCGGCTCATTGAGCACCTAACCGCCGGCTCAGACAAGCAGCTCTGCGGCGCGATGCGTTGGTGGGGGGGGGGGGGGGGGAGGGGAAAGAGTCCCAGGCATGCCATCCTGGAGCCCAACACTCTGAGGTGAGTGTTTCTTTAGCCTGTCCCGCCTAGCCATAATATATGTGTATAATATTAATATAATGTATGAGGGAGGGGGCAAAAAAAAGTTGTGCCTGGGGGCGGCCTGACCCCTAAATCTGCCCCTGCCTGCAGTGCAGCATGGTTTTGTCTATTTGCAAAGTGTGCCCTGCTATCAGGTGTGGACTAGCTCACCTTTTTTCAATGTAAGCTCAGGCCTGTGGTCCTGTTTAATGGGGACCAATTGGACCTAGAGCCCGGGTCACCCTTATTCACCTGTGAGGTTGATTATTTTGGATCTAGTGACCCTACTTGTCCACAGGTCTGCAGTGTGCCATTTATCCCTGGGCCTCATGCCCACCTAATGGTGGCCAGGAAGAAGTCATCTGCAACTATGAAGAAGGGGCCCACCTATTGCTTCATAGTTCTAGTGCCTGAGTGTCCCCCACAGCCTAGTGCTCGTATCCCTGGTGGCCTAGGAAGGGGGTAAGGGACAGGTGCCCACATGCAGAGCCTTCCTGGACGTTGGTCACAGGAGCGAGCTACGTTAGCTCCTTTGCATTCCTCACCTGTCCTCAGTTCTGTCTTCGGCCGGTGGCCCGTCCTGGTCCTCGATTACGGTCATGTGCTGGGAACCAATACATGATCCTCGCCCCCGGGCACCTGCCGCTGCACTAAGGCCAGTGCTGTAATCGGCACTTGATACCACTGCAGTTTGGAGCTTTGTCCCACTGGGGACACAGCTCCCCCAGCACCAAGCTCTGATGAGGCTTTACGGAAAAAGTATACATTTTTTGCCTAAAACATCTGCTCCTAAACCTCTATGGGCCTAGTAGCTGAGATGTTCCAGACTACGGACTTGCTAATCATCGCAAGGGAAGCTGCCCCCCGAGAATAAATGGACACACACACCAGAGCCATTGTAGAGTACTCCGCAACTGCGCACACATGCATAGCACCGATGCAATTATGAGGAATATACGCTCTTCAAGTGAGTCTATGGTCATAAAGACTGGCAACTGCAGTAGGGATGCCAGCGCCATGTTTCTCTATATACATGATTGCAACTATCTGCCCCAGATACAAGCATGCCCCCCCCCCCCCCCCCCACAAAAAAAAGGCCCCTCTCCGTCTATCATTCTGCTTTAAAAATCTTGATGTGAGGAGCATCGCAAAGGCATGCGCCGACTGCTCATAAAAGCTCAGTTGTGTGAAGATCGCCATTGCCTACAAACATGATTTCAGCCCTATGCGTTTGTTTCTTGTTCTTCCCAAACAAGTGTCTGAGGATAATTACAGTGATGGGCCACAGAGAGCACCACAGCCAAATGTGGCCCTCAGCTCCCTACAGATAGGTGTCTTTCATCCACTATATGTGTTATTTGAATTAATTATTGAGAATAACACTAATGTATGTCCCTTTTGAAGATTAGAGGGTCAACTATATACCCTATTACTGTATTACAGAATGTGGATGAGTAAAAAAGGGATTGTTGTTATGTGGAGAAAGCAGCACTGTATGTTGTCTGTTTTGCCATATGCCAGTTCAATACACATTGTAAACTTTTTTCCCTCCCTAATAGATTCCTAAGCACTGAGCATTGTTCCCGTCTTCTGTACATCTGTTAGGAAGTGCAAACTTTATGATGCACACAAACACCATACCTGTGGTCTTGTGTCCTAGTCATAGCTGATGATTGAGATCACAACCTGAGGCCGTTCCAGTCACTAAGCGAGACAATGACGTTTATTGTGGGATGTAAAACGTGTAATGGCCCAATTCTATTAGAATACCTACTGTAATCTTTATTCTGATGTACACTTTATAGATTATTTGCTGCTATTCTATAAATTCTACTATACCGAACCCACATATGAACAGATATCTGCTTAATCTACCCATTTCCATTGCACTTCAATTCCGAAATTCTTTTGACGGAATGGATCCGTTATCCATCATTCAATGCACCGGTCAAATCCGGATGTCGGATTTGGCCGCCGATTGATGCTCACCCGGCCAGCGCGAGGACCGGTTGAGCGCAGCGGCGGGATGCAGTGGGAGCTGCTCTCACCCAGCCTGGCGGCAGGACAGGTGAGTGCAGTGGGTGGGTACGGGAGGCAGTGGGAGGATACGGGAGGCAGCGGACAGGAGGACCATGTAAGATGCTGATGCTCACCCCGGCGCCCTCCTCCCTGCCTCAATCCAACATCTTTTCATGAAGGATTGAGATTGCCGGAAACATGGCCAAAACATTTTGGTAAGACGGCAATTTCAACATCAATTGACTATACCCCTAAATGCTATTTCCTTGGTAGCTCTGTATAGTAATGCATCCGGAAGTATCTACAGTATTAGAAGCAGACACCTCCCGCTGCAGTAGTGATCCAGCTTGTTTCATACTTGCCGACATTTGAGACTTTCATCAGCACAAATAATTCTCCACTTTGTGCACACAAAACATCAACTGCTTAAACATGCCCACAAAAGTACACTCTGTGGCACGGGTCAACTTCTCTTGCATTTCTATGCCCTCGTTCTTCCTGCAGCCATGAGACAGCTAAGTTTAGCCAAACACTCCCCATTATCCCCTCCAAACTTTCCGTCACTCACTTTGTGACAGTATCCTCAGTGCAACCGCTAACACAATTCAATCACGGCGCGTATGCACTGCAGCTTAGGCGCAGGTGCTATAAGAAAACATCGACCAACTTGCGTACAATATGTAGCGAAATATCAGGATTAGGCTGAGTGGGACTTAGTGTATAGTAATCACAGAGCTTGAGCCCTTTGTGTTTTGGGATATTATCTACCATTTAATTTATATTTGCAATGCATAGATGCGTGCAATTATGTTCTAGGAGCCATTGCTTATCGACCTGTTCCTTATGATTACAAAGACATTCGACACAGTGATTCAGTTAGATTTTTGTGCAGACTGTGGGTCAAATTAAAAAAAGATGAGTGTGAGAGGAGATTTTTTTTTATTTTTTTTCATTCCTCCCCAAAATTTTTTGGATCCTCCTGGATTTGATTGATTTTAATTAGCTTGATTGCCTTTTATTAATTTCAGATGCCCTCTCTGGAACAGAAATAAAACGAAGACCATGTTCAAAGTATTTGCCTTGCAGCCTAACAAAAAGATGTTTTGTGTTACTTTGAAGAGCAGCCCCATTCTTGTGCTGCACAGACTATATGAAGATGTTTTGCGACCATATCCCATTACCCAGAACTCAAGAAGATATTGTAAACCTTGTAAAAATTAATTAAAGGAATGTTTTCTAAACTGAATAGTTGGGGTTGGTACATTTTAGCGTCTGCTGCTTTGGAGTAAACAGCTGGAAAAAATAGTTGAAACTATGCAAGGAAAGCCTCATTAGGAGGATCTCTCGGGGATCAAACAGGTCTCTCTATGCTCCGTTGTAGCATTCAAGAATCAAAACCTAGGGGTGAGATGATTCTGATTCCAAGACTTGTGTACAAAGTAAATATTCCCCAAAGGATGTGAAATTGTAGCAAATCCAAAGAAAATAGAAAGAAGAATTTTCATGTAGGCAGCTTGTGTGCCTGGGATAACCACAAAGGTACTTCATTCAAAGGGAATTAAAGAAATGTGTAGTAGACAGTGGGCTGTCTTGCGTGTAAAAGTACATTAGGGATCACGCCGGGTCTTTGGCTTTTATAATGCGCACAAAAGACTTTTATTCGCCTACCATAGCCATTCCTCTCGATTTTTCTGAAATTGATGGGAAGCATGAGCGAAAAATGCAATGTCTGTAAGTTATTGGTTCCCAAACTCAAGGGTAAATTTACTAAGGTGGGAATTCTATTGAAGGTGGGATGTTGGCCATATCAACTAATCAGATTCTAAGGTGCTACATAAATAAGAAGTAGAATTTGATTTGGTTGTAATGGGCAACATCTCATCTTCAATAGAACTTGCATCTTAGTAAATTTACCCCTCAGCCGTCAAGAACCCCTAATGGTCCAGATTTTAAAGGAAAACCACAAGTGACTTAATTAGTACCTCCTTCGTTTGGATTAAACCATCTGTGCTCCTTCATAACCTTAAAGCCTGAACTGTTAGGCAGGGTACATATCAGAGCTACAGTATGGGGTGTATTCAGTGCTGCTGGTGAGCTGTGACAGCGAGCAGTGCTACCTGCTCACTGTCACAGCTCGCAGGGTCATTATTCAACTGAACCCCCTGCATACTCCGATTCCCCCTCGCTCCATTTTTTGGAGCGAGGGGGAATCAACGTATGCTGCCGCTAAAACAGCGAGACTCGTGGATAAATGCAGTGAGCTTCCTGCATTAGCCACGAGGCTTGCAGTTTGGGTGAATCCTCGCCGTCCTGTGACAGCGAGGATTCCCCTGAAACGTAGAACAGGGTGAGCGGCCAGCACGGTGGTTAAACAGCTAGGATTGTTTTTTTTTTCGGTGATCCCCGCCATTTACCTCGCCATTTACCCCGCCATTGAATACGGGCCCATGTGTTCCTTGCTGACTCAACATTGGCAGCATGGCATCGTGCATGATATCTTCTGGTTGGCCTTGCAGCATGGCCAACCAAAAGATATCGCATGCAACCCGTGGAGGTGCTGATTTGGGCATATGCAGTGCCTGATTTTGCTGGAAATGGCAAATATGCCAATATCGGCGTACTGCAAACCCACCCTTAGGGCGCCTTGAGTTTGGAGTTCATGAACAGTGCTACCTGCTCACTGTCACAGCTCGCAGGGTCATTATTCAACTGAACCCCCTGCATACTCTGATTCCCCCTCGCTCCGTTTTTTGGAACAAGGGGGAATCAACGTATGCGGGCGCTAAAACAGTGAGACTCGTGGATAAATGCAGTGAGCTTCCTGCATTAGCCACGAGGCTCGCAGTTTGGGTGAATCCTCGCCGTCCTGTGACAGCGAGGATTCCCCCGAAACGTAGAACAGGGTGAGCGGCCAGCACGGTGGTTAAACAGCTAGGATTTTTTTTTTTTTCGGTGATCCCCGACATTGGCAGCATGGCATCGTGCATGATATCTTCTGGTTGGCCTTGCAGCATGGCCAACCAAAAGATATCGCATGCAACCCGTGGAGGTGCTGATTTGGGCATATGCAGTGCCTGATTTTGCTGGAAATGGCAAATATGCCAATATCCGCGTACTACAAACCCACCCTTAGGGCGCCTTGAGTTTGGAGTTCATGAACCCCTGTTCTAAGATGACCTTGTATATTTGTAGTTCTTTTAGACCTGCACTCTGCACAACTTTTCTGTTGTGAGAATTATTTTTTGAAGTCACCCAGCTGGTGCACTGTATATCAATAACTGTCACATTTCAAACATCCACAGGTGACTTGGAAATTTTCAACTGTTGGGGGTACTTGAGGACCGGAGTTGGGAACCACTGGTATAAAACATATGTCATATGCATACATCAAATCCTCAAATGGTGCTTAAATATACTTGCTCCTATCCAAAGCTATCATGGATTCCAGTTGTATCCTGGTATATAGAAATCGCACCAATGTGTTTCATATGGAAATTTTACTTCCCCAAGAGGCTAGCAAAGAATTATACAACTTAGTGGTATGTTTTGTGTAACTTCAACAAGTCTGAAAGTGAATAATGGTTTCAATTGGTGCCCTTTTTGTATTGCATTGTGTATGTGTCAGAAGTATATTTTTTTAGTAATATTAACCCTTTGAGTGCCAAGTGAATTTACAAAATAGGTGTGAAAATAGTATTTATCATTTTAGTACAATCAGAGGTGCAACCAGAAATTTGTGGGCCACTTAGCAATAATATGAAGAAGTCCTTGTCCCAATAATCTTGAGAGACACCTTTCCACAGCAAGTATTCATTTTATGCCCCATTGTTGTTTACATGATGTCACATTGTAGGGCTGCTGGTGCACATTGGCCACATGGTGTCCCAAATTCAGATTACGAAGTACAGTGTCCCCATGTTATATTATGCCAACTTTACAGTGCCCCCTCTCATTACTGTGCCACATTACAGTGTTATGCAGTTAAAATTATGCCACGTTACAGTCAGGGCCGGCAAAACTTGGGGCCCCATACACTGATATCTCTGGGGTGCCCCTACCCCCTAGGGTTAGGCACTAATGGGGAGAGCTAAGTGCTAGTGGGGAGGGTTAGGAATTAGTGAGGCCCTACTGGGGAGGGTTAGGCTACTGGAGAAGGGGGGTTAGGCCACGGGAAGGGGAGGTTAGGGGGGCAGGGGGAGATATTCCCTTCTTTGGGATGGTATTCTGACCTCTGGCATCCCAACACCGGTCATCCAGACACATATAACTATACACACATATAAATTACATATATACTGTATACCTACACATATATTTAAATCCATTAACATTTATGCCTACAAACATAAACAAACATATATGCTTATGCACATATATATATATATATATATATATATATATATATACCTACACATAAATATACTTATTTCATGCATATACATACACATATATACATGTGACTCAGACATATTGTAAAGTGGTGAGGGAAGGGTTCTACTACCCAGGAGGACTCACTGTTGTTATAGTCAGGATGCCCTCAGCCTTGGGCTGCGTATGTGATCCCCCATCACTGCAAGGAAAATATCAGGGAGGGGATGTCCCTCGTATCCGCTGACAGCTGCTCCCTCCTCCCGCAGGGCTGCGCGCAGTGTTCCCTCTAAGCTGTGCGCTTGTGCGCGCGCACACAACTCGACGAGCATGCGCACAGACATTACAACAGAGCGCACAAAGCAGCAGTGGTCCCTTTTTGCAGTTGTGGACTCAATTAAATATAGGACGTATAAAACAAATAAAAAACTGAATAGAAACCGATCCAACACAATCACTGAACAAACGCCTTGAAACAGGAGACGGAACAGCTCAAAACTCCGCGTTGAATGGATAATCCTTAATTCACCCATTAACTACAATGTGTGCTGTGTTTAGAATGTTTAAATGTTTAATATCATTTTGAAGTAAAGTTAACACAAATACTTAACGTCATTTTCCAGTTATATATAATTGACGCACAAAAATTAAAATTTCCTTCCAAAGTTGCACAGCCAAAATCTTTTGCCGCACACAGCCTTCGTAAAATTAGAGGGAACATTGGCTGCGTGTATTGCTGGGCAGGCAGCAGCGCTAATGGCTCCTTTGTGGAAACAGCAGCGAGGTCATGATGATGTCCCCTAATGGGGACAGTTCAGCAGTGGGGCTGGCAGGGGGCTGAAGGCAGCTTCTGCCACTGTCTTGCTCTTGTGTGCTCGGTGCAGGGAGGAGACTGGATTGCTCTGGAAGTTCCTCGGCAGCAAGAGAAACGAAAAAGCCGGCACAGCGTCATCAGAACGGGACTGTACCAAGTGGGTAAGGGATAGGGGATAAATGTTGGTGCAGCCACCGTAGTCCCTGTAGGTGTCCCTGTTATCCGTCCGGGCCCCTCTGACCCTCGGGGCCCGGTACGGGTGTCCCCCTTGACCGCCCCCTGTCGCCGGGCCTGGTTACAGTTCACAAGTATGTTGTGGCCACACTATAGGGCCTCCATTTCATATTGTGCCACATTACAGTGCCGCCAGTGTATACTGTGCCACATTCGTGTGCTTTGTTGTTCAGATTATGCAATATTACAGTGCCCAAATTCATATTATGCCACACTCTAGTACCCTCTAGTTCAAATTATGCCATGTTATAGTGCCCCAGTTCATACTATGCCACGTTTGCATACCCTCCAATTCAAATGATGCCATATTACAGTGCCCCGTTTATTATTATGCCACACTATAGTGCCTCCATTTCATATTGTGTCAGATTAAAGTGTCCCAGTTCTTATGAATGTATTTAACATTATAGTACCCTCCACATTACAATGAGCAGACCAGATTATGGCACATTACAATGCCCTCCAGTTCATAGTGTGCCACATTGCAGTTACCTCCAGTTCAAATTATGGCACATTACAGCATCCCCTTACCATTATAACATCCAATACACACTCCTCTCACTGAACATCTAAATGACACACAATTCAGGCTGTGCAATGGATCTGACTGAATTGCTAGCATTCAAATCTGGGGAATTGGTGAACAACTTTATAACCTGTGGCCAGGCCACCCTAAGCCTCTGAGCTCTATAGCAATGGCATCACTTGCACCCGCTATAGTTACGCGTATGATGGATGCATTCATTGACTAAACAATTATTTAATGCACTTCTATGCAAACCAATAACCTCCAGTAGCAAAGAAGGTCTTGTTACAAGGAATCACATGCACTGGTTATGATGAAGTCTTGATCTTTATTTTGGTAAATAGCATAGGCAAGAATGGTAACAGCATTGCAGCATACAGATGTCACATCATTGTACAAACACCTTAGTATGTTCCAGTGGCCCCTACCGTACCCCACACCCCCGGCCTATCACCTGTGCGACTATTCCACCACCAGGAACACTGACCCTCTGCCTGGAAACACTTATATCGGGAAAGCACCGGTGCTGCTAATCAGCCCAACCCTTATCACATCAGTTTTCCTGCTGCTGCTCTCAAACTGGACCAGATACTGCACATTACCTTCATGTGGAGGTATGCTGTCCCTGCCACAGTCTCTTGAGAATGAACTGGTATGTTGCCAAAATCACAGGCCCACCTTAAATATCTTAATGTTGTTACTACTGTTGGGTATATTGAATTTGTATGACTTGCTTATTGCATATGTTGTGATGTTATGGTTCTCCAGTAGTGCGAACGGTTCACATTACCTGTGATTGCACTATTACAGAGTATAGTTTATCTTTTCAAGCTTGCATGATATTTCACTGCTGTTTTCTCAACACTGGTTACACTTGTAACTAGATATCTTAAACATATCACCTCCAAAGTGAGCCCTGTGCCCATTGCAAATTCACTTATTCTTCTCTAAAACTGCACTTAAAGTGTGGCAAACTGCCTGTAAACATGGTTTCCATTTAATGGTCATAAAAAACTGCGTGTTCCACCTCCCTGAGTCCACTTGTACCCAGACATCCGCGTCTCAGTTGTGTAATGGATATTTGCTGTCTCTCGTCTTGTCTTGTGTTTCTGTCTAAATTCCCTTAAGGTATTTCCCTTATTTGCCAACACATCTAAACACCCTGGATACTTCTCCCCGGCCTCATATGTTCTTCATGATTCTTTCTCTGGTCAGTATCATTTGCAGACAGATTCCATGTTTAGAGCGGTGATTAAATAGGAGCGTCATCTCATATATTTGTTTTATCTGCCTTTAAAAGCTTTTAGTGCTTCTATAAATTGTATATTTCGAGCCTTTCATCAGCTTGCAGAGCATTTTCTGCTCTCTGTGGCAATGTGACATACTTGCAGAGCATTTTTTGCTCTCTGTGGCAATGTAATGTATTTGCAAAGCATGTTTTGCTCTCTGTGGCAATATGACATATCATGAAGGTCTAATACAATTGATTCCACTGATGAGGGTGAACAAGATGGATTACAAATTCTAACCCTTCACATGTACAGTCTTTGATCAGGTTACTTCAATAAGTTGATAATAGTTTGGATTGTTTCCTTTAGATCAGTGCTATCAAAATACTCATGATGGATGTTTGAGTTTTTTGTTAATCCCACATGGTAGGATAACAGATATAATGCAAATTCTTCCTAATAACATGCTCCATTCATAACAAAAATAACTAGCCGATGTACATTACAGTATTAAAATGCATATGACCTCTGTATATTGCTTTCCACAGCAGTATTTACCCACCATCTCTCTCTCAAAAGTATTATTATTCATTTATTACCAGTTATTTATATAGCGCACACATGTAGCGCTTCACAGAGAGAGTAGTTAATTACATCAGTCCGTGCCCCATTGGAGCTTACTTTTAGACTGAGGCATTAAGAGAGGCTTAGGGATAGGGGGATGAAACACTCACAACAATGCAGGAGCATCACAGATATGCATCAGAGTAATTGCCACAGCACCCCCAGATATCTGGAAGAAAATACTGGAGCCGCCGACCGCGAGAACCACTAGATCATCCAGGTAGACATGACGAATGTCACATTGGTCACTAAGCATGGCGTCAGTTCCACCAAGTTGAAATTTTCATGTTGCCCTAATGACAGTCCATGTAGTAACTGATGACATCACACCACACCCTTCCAGTTGCACAGTTCATGGAAATAAATTAGCTGGAGAATAAAATAAGAGTGTTTTGGTTGTACATATACAACCGCTATCTATCTTGAATATCCTTTACCAGGCTTTGCTTGGGACAGCCATCATTGGAGGCAGCCACCAATGGGCCTGTCAAATAAGAAGTCCTATTTCCTGTTTGAACTTGCCTTATCTCCCTACAAAAAGCTAGGTCAAGGAAAAAATGTCCTTATGTGTATGTTGTCAGAGGTATCTTGAGATGTGAAAAGCTCAAAAACAGTAGCATTTGGCCATTCGTGTTGTAAATACTAACGTTGCATTACCCTTTTTGTACGATATTGTAATGGAGTGGCATGATACAGTACGTACCTTCTTTTACACATTTAATAGAAGAGTTGCGCAAAAAAAGATGCTCAACAGTACAGATTCATGTCATGTGTGACTAGGCGGCCTGTTTAATGTGCAAGGAGGCTAGATGTGTGTGGACACTTCTGTACTATATATAGCTCTCCATACAATATATACCTCTAGCCCAGCGATTCCCATCCTTTTTTCTCTCCTATACCTCTTAATTAGGCTTATTCATTTTTGAGAACCCCTTCCTCTCAATTTAAAATATCCACCTATAGCTATATTAATTCTAGCCTATAGCTCGCTAGAGTACATTGCATGTGGCATGATATATTGACATTTAGATTGTTGACACAAGGCATGCTAATTTTGGTCATTAACAAAGCTTCAATTTAACCCTAGAATATAGGGGGATATTTAATAGGAAGAGAGATATAGAAAGTGAGAGATTTGGTAAGAAATCTCCAATTTCGAAGTGTAAATGATTGCTGCTTTACCGATTTCTTACCAAATCTCTTACTTTCTGAATTTCTCATCCTATTAAATTTCACCCATGGTGTCAACATTCAAACATTTGGCATGTCAAAAGTTTTGACCATGTCGACATTTATGCCAAAATTTTGAGCCTACTTTCCAGGAGTTTTCCTACAGCCCCAATGCTGACGCCAAACATAAACTGTACTGTATAGCACAAGTTTTTTCATAGCCTTTATATGCATAGCTAGGACATGTAGGCTTCTCTGTACATGCAAGTACTTGGTCAGCGGTGCCTTGGACTGTTCTTAGTGACCTCTTAAACCCTGTTACATTGACCAGATATATTTCTAAGATGTGTTAGTGAAATGTGCCTGTTATTTGTGGGTGCGTGCCCTTTTTTTTTTATAGGTCTGAGTGTCAGGACAATGGCTTTTAGTCATTTTATTTGAATATCTATTAAGCTACGGGCGCAGCTGATCTCATATCACTCATGTAGTATATTTTCTGTCAGAAATATCAACACTCATAAAATACAGTAACTACTTCAATAGGAAACACATCCACGCTTGCTGTTAAGAAAATCCTGGAAGCATTTAGGCCCCGTTTTAAGCCAAATTACAGCATGTGCCGAGAGTGTGTTTACCAGACGCCAGCCAAGACCAGCCATTAACGATGATCATATGGAGGGAAACACTTCCTGCGGCTCCGACTTCATCTCTCTTCTGTATTCTTGGAAGTGATGAGTTGCTGTTTTTCTACTTTGAATTTTATGGAAATCTTTTAGTCACTGATGCCAGCATTATCACATATCTCTGGTCTACTTCAGGCTTCAACGGACTGCACGGGCTAAAAAAAAATGTAAAGAGCAAACTAAAAAACGGTTAAAGAGCAGCAACTTTATTGAGCCATCATTGTTCTAAATCTATATTACATAAATACATATGGTACTTGTTTCCTAGCACGGCCACAACGATCATAATCGCGGTCATCGGGGGTAAAATCGGGGCCATCGCGGGCATCGCATGCGCAAAAAAATCGGGTGCGATGGGCCAGACGCGATGCCCGCGATTTCCCCATAGAGAACAATGTTAAATGCCTCAATTTACCCGCGATGACCACGATTTCCCATAGGAAACAATGTGAAATGGCTCAATTTACCCAAATTATCATAGGAACAATGGTAAATGGGCCAAAAACACCCCTGAACATTGAAATGTCCCCCCAAAAGTAGTTTACGCCACCACGTGATCAACGTGAACCCGAAGCGTGGCGAGCGCAGCGGTACGCGTCCTCCAACCTTTTCATACCCCTACTATCCACTAGGGCGTGGAGTGAGAATAGAATAGTGTGGCGAGTGCAGCGAGCCACCGAGCCCGAAGCGTGGCGAGCGCACGCGGATACCTGTGAAGCCCGAGGAGGGACGCGTTTACCTGTGAAGCTATCCGCATCCCCTCGCGGGGCTCGCTGCGCTCGCCACGCTTCGGGCTCGCTGCGCTCGCCACACTATTCTATTCTCACTCCACGCCCTAGTGGATAGTGGGGGTATGAAAAGGTCGGAGGACGCGTACCGCCGCCCCTCGCGGACTCGCTGCACTCGCCACGCTTCGGGTTCACGTTCATCGCGGGGTGGCGTGAACTACTTTTGGGGGGACATTTCACTGGTCAGGGGAGTTTTTTGGGCTTTCTGGCCCATTTACCATTCTTCCCTATGATGATTTGGGTAAATTGACCCATTTAACATTGTTTTCTATGGGAAATCGGGGTCATCGCGGGTAAATTGAGGCATTTAACATTGTTCCCTATGGGGAAATCGCGGGTGGACCATTTAAGCATTTTTTGCGACGCGACCGACCCGATTTTTCACTGTTTTCAATGCATTTCAATGGAAAAATCGGGGGCATCGCGTCGGTCGCGTCGCAGGCCACTAAAATTACCCCCGATGGCCAAGATTTGTGGCCGTGCTAGGAAACAAGTACCATACATATATATATGTATAAATATATAAACTAACTACTCCTCACCTCTATGAGGGGAAATACCTCCACTGACCACTAGAGGCCACTTGACAGATCAAATGACTCCTTTGTGTGCTAAAAGATGTCATAACAGAAAGTGAAAACAATATTTGCAAGGACACTGATCTGTTTCAAACTTGCTGGATATGGAGAGAGGGAGCTGTGAAGACAGAGATTGGAGGTAGGAGCAGATACGGACTGGGGGTGGCGGCTAAAAACTGTCACAGCTCAAAGTGAAAGTACATTGCAGAAGCTGTCATTTTGACAAGGTTTTAACTAGTCCATCAATAATGGTACAGTCACACTACCGTGGTCTTTCCTCTGAAATGTATTTTACTGCTCTATTGCTCTGATTGCACTTTCAGAATCTCCCCTGAAACTAGAGACAGTGGTACGGCAGACACTGCTACTACAAGGCCAAGAAGTTTGTTCAGTGGTCCACCCCTTGAAAGCCTCAGTCCTGTAGAACATGCACAAGGCTGATTGACCCTCTTCTCAAATTTCTATGAGGCCTGGTGAGGGCATATTCTGACTAATATAAAATGTGTTTATGGCCACTTGAAATGGAAGACTGGTTAAACATTAGGCAATGGGTATCCAAGATGTCTATTAACACCAACATTAGGAAAACCCATCTAAAATGTATACATATTTGTATATTGTCTCTGAAGAGCTGCATAGTATTTTCCCATCAATCTCAGAACTTGCTGAGGACAATGCAGGAACAAAGGTACATTCATACAAAAAACAATTGACGTAATGGTCACGCATTTTTATTTATGTTTAAATATTGGTACATACATATAGAGTATAGTCAAACCAAATTGGAATGAAAACTATAAAATAAAGTAAGAAAAACAATGAAAACATTGCGATCAATATTAAATGAAAGGTTAATGGGTTAATGCATGACAGTGTCTAAATTAAACCGTCCAGTTAGTTGATTTGTGCTGTTACTATGAACTCTGGGTCCCTTTTTCCAGCAAGTCTGGAAGGAAGGAAGGAAGGGGGTAGTGAGAAAGTTTTTGATAGACAGCGGCGTCCCGCTCATCTGTAACAGTCACTGGGATGCTTGTTGATGTTGCTGCCGTACAGCTGTTGCTCGAATAATCGCCACTGTTCCGGCTCTTGTATTTACTCTCCATCACCATTCCCTCCACCTGTTAGCCGCACCCCAAGAACACCATCAACAAGCATCCCAGTGACTTACAGATGAGCGGGACACTGCTGTCTGTCAAAAACATTCTCACTTAAGGTGCCTATACACGTTACAATTATTGTATACAATATCGCATCTCGGTTTTGCTATGAGATGAGATCTAGTACAAAATATATGTGCTGCACATACTTTGTACTAGATCTCATCTCATCGCAAAACCGAGATGCGATGAGATGCGATATTGTATGCAATATTGTATACAATAATTTTAACGTTTATGGGCACCTTATCCCCTTCCTTCCCAGACTTGTTAGAAAAAGGGACCCAGAGTTTACATACACAGCAAATAACTGGACGGTTCTCCACAGTGTTCAAATTAGACACTGTCAAGCATTAACCTTTCATTTAAATTGAACCTTGAAATTGAATTGAAATTTTTTCATTGTTTTTCTTACTTTATTTTATTGTTTTCATTCCAATTTGGTTTGACTATACTCTATATCAGGAGTAGCCAACTCCAATCCTCGAGAGCTACCAATAGTTCACGTTTTCCAGCTCACCTCACAGGTGCACTCATTACCCACTGACACATTTTAAAAGATCCACAGGTGGAGCTAAATACTTCACTTGTGATTCTGTGAGGAGACCTGGAAAACATTAACTGTTGGTACAGATGGAGCAGGTTCCATCCTGGCAGGGGATGGCGCTGGCGACGCCAGCCGCCATCCCCCGCCAGCGCCATATCGATGGCGAGAAGGGGACGCGCGCGCACGAGAGGCGCGCGCGTCCCCTTCCGACGGCGCTTCCATCAGCTCCCCCGGGTCCCCGCCGGCTTGTCGGTGGTAACCCGGGGTCCCTGAGGCGGAGACGGACAGGGTTTCCGTCGCCCCGCCGACGGAGACTGAGACATGCGTGCGTCTCAGTCTGATGGATGGCGAGGCTGCTGGCGGATCGCCAGCGGGGACGTTCTGGCGATCCGCCAGCCAGGATGTAGCCTGCCCCATCTGTAGCTCTTGAGGACTGGAGTTGGCTACCCCTGGTCTATATGTACAGATGTGTCCACATACATCTCGGTTTTACTGCGCCATGTATGGCACAATTTGGCACACCTTAGACTCTGCAAAAGTCACACTTCGTGATTTTTCTAAAAATTTCCACCTCTAATCTATTACTTTATACAAATTCTACTGCTGCAAACAATTTTCAGAATCCACCAACTTGCTACATTTGGAAAAACAGCTAAGCTGTGTTTTACATGTAGTGACATATTGAGAAAAAAAGCCAAGATGTATGTATGTACCAAAATTTAAACATTAGTAAAAACGTGTGACCATAACACCATTTCTCCATTCACTTACACCATCATTGAAACCATCAAATAATATGGTACTTGTGAGTTATCTGGGCGTCCGATTTTGGTACTAGATCGCATGCGATATCGCATGCGATATCGCATGCGATTTGCGATTTGCATGCGATTTAGCATGCGATTTGCATAAGATTTGCTATTCATTTCATTACCCCACTATCCCCAAAGTGTGTCTATCAACGTGAACCCGAAGCGTGGCGAGCGCAGCGAGCCCGCGAGGGGCGGCGGTACGCGTCCTCCGACCTTTTCATGCCCTACTATCCACTAGGGCGTGGAGTGAGAATAGAATAGTGTGGCGAGCGCAGCGAGCCACCGAGCCTGAAGCGTGGCGAGCGCAGCGAGCCCCGCGAGGGGACGCGGACACCTTCACAGGTATCCGCGTGCCCTTGCGGGCTTCACAGGTGTCCGCGTCCCCTCGCGGGGCTCGCTGCGCTCGCCACGCTTCGGGCTCGGTGGCTCGCTGCGCTCGCCACACTATTCTATTCTCACTCCACGCCCTAGTGGATAGTAGGGCATGAAAAGGTCGGAGGACGCGTACCGCCGCCCCTCGCGGGCTCGCTGCGCTCGCCACGCTTCGGGTTCACGTTGATAGACACACTTTGGGGATAGTGGGGTAATGAAATGAATAGCAAATCTTATGCAAATCGCATGCTAAATCGCATGCAAATCGTAAATCGCATGCGATATCGCATGCGATATCGCATGCGATATCGCATGCAAATCGCATGCAAATCGTAAGTACCCAAATCGGACGCCCAGATAACTCACAAGTACCAATAATATATATACGCTGGTTCCCAATAGGAGTATAGCACAAAATCGATACAAGACAGAGCGCAGTATACTATATGCCAAACGACTCGTGGGGTGGTCTCCCTCTTGGTACCGCAGCTAGTCTGACCACGTAATCTTGGTGCGCAACTATACCCTTTATATTTAAGTAAAACAATTAACCCCCAACTCGGACGTTACTTTATTACGGTCTTTTTTCCCTGCACTGCAGTTCTATAGCTCATGCACTTTATGCCACTCTGGTACCCTGGCATTATGCTAGCACGCAGATCTCATCACAGAAATTAGGAAGACATTTTTTTTTTTTTATATTTCCTGGAAAACTGCTGCATCTTATGTAGATCCGTTGCTTACACCTTCTTGTTAATTAGCAATGACACCTGTCGATAATCCTATAGATAGAAAACTAATTTGAAACTTGCAGACCTGCTGGTCTCTTGACACAGATATGCTGAGCTAATTACCTGCTAATTTTCTTCCCTCCTGGAGTGTTCCATACTCCAACAGGAATTGATCGGCTATTGAGACATCTTTAATATACAGATATATTGTATCTTTATTTTTATGTTAAATATATTGCATAATTGGCCTCTCATGACACATACACATATTCCATTACTCAGTATTGAATAGCCATAGCCAATCTGATTCTAATCTGAAGGAATAGACATACTGTAGATCTCAGAGGCATTGCATCAACCATTGGTTGCTCAGTAAGATTCTTGTATGCGGTATCTTTACAGAAATCTCAGATTCATATACCACATACAGGTAGCTCTGGTGTTCTATAACTTGGAATGATACATAGAACATAATGACTTCTTTTTATTAGGATATAGCAAGTATATTTGGATATATCGCGTCGGTTGTACACCACAGCCGAGGCTCGATATAGCCAAAGATACTGTAGATTGGTCCATATGATGTGTGTTTGAGCAATCTGCCGCCTACCTCTACAGCCGCTCTGGGAGCCATCGTGATTGACAGCGCCGCTGATTGACCGCTCCGTCCATTTGTGATGTCAGTCCCAACGGATCAGGCAGCGCGTATGGAGAACATGCTGCCGATCCGTCTGTACATAGATCGATTGATCTGCAGATACTGTATATCTATTAGTGTGTACCCAGCTTAATTTATTATACAGGCTATACTGCTTTATCGCTCTCCCAGCTGTGATAAATACCTCTCTAATGGGGGCATCAAATTACCAAAATCATTGATCTAATTAGATACCCAATAAAATAATATCTGAACTAACGGTACCCCCTCCTAGTTCTATATTGAATATTTTATTTTATATGGTTACCCGACCATTTTTTGTTGGTCTGCAGTTGCCAAAATAGTGATCCTCAACAGCTCCTTGCAAGCTGGTATCCGAGCCTTTATTTCACATTTTTATAATTTATCACTGTCCTGTTGCTAAGCAGAATTTCCACTGGAACGTCTGACTTCCTTGTGCTGTAAGTCAAAAATATTATGACAGCTATAATTTTATGGTGACCATAAAAGTTACTGAGGTAAGTTTAGTGAGGTAATCTCAGTGTTGGAAGTTTTATTAACAAAAACTTTTAAGTATTAGCACATGAGTTACAATTCCCATGTGTTTTTAGAAATTTGCTGGATTTAAACTGTACAGTAAATCCTGAACTTCAGAGTAGTCCACCTAAGCCTCTTACTCTTAGCGGTTAAAGTAGCCTGAGATAAAATATAAAAGCTGGATTTATACAATTGGTTTTATGGTTCTAGAGCGGCTAGACGCTCTTAACGGCAGATTCAGAGATTGTCACAGTGTATCTTGCAGCGCGCACTTACAGGTGATTAGTTCTTCGGACATTACACATAGTAAATCTGGAATATGACAAAAAAAAAAGTTTTCCTTCTTAGTATAACTCTTTCTGGTTTATTTTACAAAGATCTTTTTGTGGTTTTTTTACAAGCTGCTACTAATGATTTACAGATTGATAAGTGTCATGCAAATTCCATAGCAACCACAGGCATACGACACATGGAGTCAGCAGAGTGCTATAGGGATTCTCCTGTTGCTAGTATGTACAGTACATTTCCAACATCTTTTCATGCTCCATGAGACCCCCTTTCATTTTATCTGCAATCATGGAAAAAACGAAAGGGTTCTGACTTACATTCATGGCACATTGCTTGCTATCCGATTGCAGCTTGAAGAAATTTGAGGGCACCGTCTCTAACAAAATCAGGTTTTCAAAATGGCTGCTAAACATGCGTGGTGTGAAAGATGTGGGCTCTCTGAGGATGGCTTTGCATTCCAGATCGTGGTAAATCTGACAATTTTGCATCCCTCATTGAAACTTATGGGGCTGCCGTCATGAATGGAGATACTAGGCAGATATGGGGAAAGAAGGGTGTTTTCAAGGGAAATGTTGACCGGCTAAAATCTTAAAAACTGGCGAACCATGTCATGTAGAACACAAGATAAACCTTTTAGGAACTAAAAACTTGGTTGGGCTTATTTTCATATCTTCAGTATTGACTTCTGTAATGGCAACGTGATGCAAATTCCAAATCACACCTATTTGTACAAATATACTAGTCCTAAATTGCTACTAATATATCAATTAAATGTTTGTTGCTCAGTCACGGCCAAACCTTTGAATTATAAGAAACTGTAAATAAATACATTGATTGGCACTAGCTTCCGCTCTGAACAAGCCGCATTAACAAAAGAAGAGAGAAAGAAACTCGGGTGGGGTGCACTCTAGATCCCCTAACTGAAGTTATTCTGTTAAAATTAAATTGTTCTTTTTTTGTCCATTTTTTCTGCTGTGCATAATTATTATTTTTTTTTTTTTAAATGTATTTTATAATTAAATATTTGTGGTTATTACTAATATTGCTGTGTAAAGAGTTGGTTATTCAATCCCAGCGATTATATATATATATATACAGGGCTATTTTTGTGCAGGCTCTAGCAGGAACTGTGGCCCTTATTCTATTTCACTCTTTCTGACAAAATATTTCGGTACTTATGTAGTATCTGGGCGCCCGATTTAGAAATCGGGTCGGATCGGGCACATCGCATCGCATGCGACCATCAGATGCGATGCGATGCGATGACCTGATTTTTCCATAGGAATTAATGTTAAAATGGACTCAAGTGGGCATGGAGTTGGATATAAACCTGTGGCGAGCGTAGCGAGCCACCGAGCCCGAAGCGTGGCGAGCGTAGTGAGCCCCGCGAGGGAACACAGAATACCGTCCCCTCGCGGGGCTCGGTGGCTCGCTACGCTCGCCACAGGTTTATATCCAACTCCATGCCCACTTGGATAGTAGGGGTATGAAAAGGACCCCTTTTTCCCATTGAATTCCATGTTAAAATGGACTCAGTCCATTTTAACATTGATTCCTATGGAAAAATCGGGTCATCGCATCGCATCCGATGGTCGCATGCGATGCGATATCGCATCGCATCTGATTGTATGCCTTAACTTAAGGCATACAATCAAAAAATCGGGCGCCCAGATACTACATAAGTACCAATATTTCTTAGATGGACAAAACCATGAGCACTGCAGGTGAGGCAGGTGTAAAACCCCACCCAAATCTAATTATCTCTGCACAAGTAACACCTGTCTCACCTGCAGTACTCATGGTTCTGTCCATCTAAGAAATATTTTGTCAGAAAGAGTGAACTAGAATAAGGGCCACAGTTCCTGCTAGAGCCTGCACAAAAATAGCCCTGTATATAGATACTTTGATTAAGATACCGGGTTTCCTGGGACCCATTCACACAGTATGGTAGAGGCAGCATCAGGTCCAAGCACTGCAGCCTCCACCCACCCCATCCCCATGACACACCGCCACTCCACCCTGCCCCCTTTCTGTTGTCAGCAACCCGGCTTATTGGCGGGGGACTATCATTGCAAATGCCAGGTTGCTCTTGGGACAGACCCTAATCCAAATCCCTGGTGCAACCCAGCATTTGCGATGTGAAAGGGGTATAAAAGTTCCACAGAACTTGTTAATTGCACTGTATTCCAGATTTGTAATATGTTTTAGTGGGTGCCGGACCCGCTATTTTCCCGGTGGGGGTCCACGACCCCCATAGAGGGAGAATAGAATAGGTGGCTCGCGTAGCCGTGCCCGCAAGGGGCTTTTTTGCGCTCGCCATGCTGTCTGACTCCAGACAGTCGGGATAATGACTGTCGGGATCCTGACTGTCGGAGTCACATACCACACCCGTTTTAGTGCCTGTATTATGTGATGTTATTTTATGGAACATTTATGTGAATGATTTTATGTGTACGTATTAAAACTGTATTATGCTATGACAGCGTTTCTCATTCACATGATTGTATGCAAACGAGACCTTTGTAAATAGGACTAAAGGTCCATACACACTGGGCATTTCTGATGATGGGGAAAATCGTTGGGCTGAAAAATGCTCAGTGCATACACACTGAGCGTTGTTGACATGTTTTAGCGATTTTCCCAGGGGTGGACGGCTTTCCCTAGCAGGACTGTAGGGAAAGCAGTCCACAAATCATACCAGCAGATGAGCAGCCAGACTAGCGATGATGCGAGAACGCGCATCAGTGCTCACCGCTCATCACTGCTCCGTACACACTGGGCAGCTTTTGAGTGTGTATGTGCCTTAAGATACAGTACTTGTGTATTTTATCATTGGATTGTAGTGTTCATTTTAGCACCCACCATCTGTTTTGCATATCAGTGCTGATATATAGACCACACTGTGCCAGAAGCACTACAGCACACAGCGACACCCCAGGCAGGGAAGAGGAACTGCATGGGTTTTCAAAGATGGCGGGTGCTAAAATGAACACTACGATTGGAAGTCTTAACATTTACAGGAAAGTATTTTTGTTATTGGCACTGGTGAATATCCATTCTATTGAAGATGGGATGTCGCCCATTGCAAATTTTAAATATACCATTAATGTAATTTAAAATGTGCTTGTTTTAGTAAATAAATAAAATTATAAGATCTGTGGCAACAAAACTGCTTAATCTACAGATTACTGTGTAAGTACGTAGTGCGCTGTGAAGCTAGAAATATAGAAAAGATAGATTTTACAGTTATCTCAAGGGTTTGGTATATTTTGTCAACATTATGATGGTTCTGATGACGACATGCAGCATATCAACATTCATCATGGTGGTCAGCTGACGGTGAATTCTGGTGACGATGAGTATTGCTAACACTAACCCTATTATGCTAGGTTAGTAGATCCTCCCCTATCACTAACCTTCCCTCCCACAGTCTCACCCTAACCGTTCCCCTAGTGCCTAACCCTTACTATTTCTACCATAGTCTCACCTTAACCCTTCCCCTAGTGCCTAACCCTAACCTTCCCTCCAACATTCTCACCCTAACCCTTCCCCTAGTGACTAACCCTAACTTTGCCTCCCATAGTCTCACCCTAACCCTTCCCCTAGTGACTAACCCTAACTTTACCTCCCATAGTCTAACCTTTCCCCTAGTGTCTAACCCTAACTGGCCCTCCAACAGTCTCACCCTAACTGTTCCCCTAGTGCCTAACCCTTACTATTTCTACCATAGTCTTACCTTAACCCTTCCCCTAGTGCCTTTACCTCCCATAGTAACCTTTCCCCTAGTGCCTAACCCTAACCTTCCCTCCAACATTCTCACCCTAACCCTTTCCCTAGTGACTAACCCTAACTTTGCCTCCCATAGTCTCACCCTAACCCTTCCCCTAGTGACTAACCCTAACTTTACCTCCCATAGTCTAACCTTTCCCCTAGTGTCTAACCCTAACTGTCCCTCCAACAGTCTCGCCCTAACCTTTCCCCTAGTGCCTAACCCTAATTATCTCTTCCACAGTCTCACCCTAATCCTTCCTCTAGTGTCTAAGCCTCTGCTGCCACAGCCTTACCCTCCAGTCCATGCAAAAAGTCATCATTGGCACATTGTGATAATCAGCAGTATCCTAATATGCACTCTGAAACACCGGGTGCGAAAATACCCGTTTTCATACTTTTTTACGAATTTTTTTAATGTTTATCAGGCTATCCTACTTGGATCAAATTTAGTATTGGGGATTTGGTATTGGCTTCCTAAGTCAATATCAATATCCCCAATAAGCCGTGGCACAGACGGCTCTTCAGGGCTATGTAGATAGCCCAGAGTGAGCCTATTACCTACAATAAGCGATCGCAGGTACAGTAATAAGATATCGCTGTATGACTGTCGCCATAGTAAATGTTATTTAACATAATGGGGTTTATTTACTAAGATGGGAGTTCTATTGAAGATGGGATGTTTCTATGGGCAACCAATCAGAATTTATCTATTATCTTCTAGAAAGTGGTAACTTAATAAGAAATAAATTCTAATTGGTTGCTATGCGTTAATAGCAACCAGTTAGAAAATCTTAGTAAATTAAACCCAACTACTGCATCCTGTGTCTTCCACATGGCTGTATGAGATTTGTAAGTAACTGAGACTAGGATTGTATTGTAAGCCTGGCGGTCAGGATCCTGACAGTCAGGAAATCCCAGCATGTCCCTGTGAGTATTTTCCTGTGCCCCTTACCTTTACTCATCTCTTCTGTAGCATAACCCTAACCACCCCTCAGGCAGCCTAACCCTCCCCTCTGCCCAGCTGCATAACCCTTACCCTAGTACTTCAACGTCGGTAAGCCGCTGACGGCATTTGGATTGTCGGAATCTTAAACGCTGGGATCCTGAACGCATCTCCCGAGGATATGTCTGACATAACTTTTAATCTATGAGGAAAATTCCACTGGTTTAGTGAAGAAATGGCTGAATATTTTTGAATATTCATCATTTATTTGTTAATGATAGATAAATTAGTGTGGATATTTTTATTTAATTTGGGCTCTTCCTTACCTATATTTTGAATGTCACTTTCCGCTAGGAGATTCCTTGAAGAGGCTCCTATCAAATCAATGTAGCTTTATGGTGGTACAGAGATGAGAATTTAAAGTAAATCAGTAAATAACTGAAATCTGTCAACACTGTTCCTGAATATCTAGGACAGAAGGCTATTTGTGCTTACGCTGTCTCCTCAAACTAACAACCCTAGATCAAAGTCTGGCTCTTGTTTTGACTTTTAACTTTAACAGTATATAATTGCCAGAGAATGTCAATGAAAACAAGGTCCAGCACAGGAAATAATGAAAAGGAAAGATTGGAAGTTCTTATGCTGTAGTTTCCTTCTTCTGATTGCTAGATGTGTTATGCTCACCGGAAGAGAGTCACGAACCCTAACAGGGCTTCCTGGGGAACATCCAGCAGGAAGGTGGAAGGAGAGCAGGGATGGATATCCATGGATGGCAGGCTGCACGGAATCCCAGCTGATAGACCTCTGGACACCATCTAGGTAGCCACCCAGGACACCCCGGCCTGGTTCTACAGAGCACACAAGCGAGCCTTCTTGCCTATAACATCCCTTTTCCCATAAGACTTTATGTGTCTACCTGTAAATGTATGCTGCCAGGACTTACGTTAACAAGTGGCTGTGTAAACTTAACCCCAAGGGACCCAGGCAGCTACCGGTCAAGGGTGGTAGGACAAGGAACTACACTGCCTACAATAACCTAGCCTAACCCTCAGTGACTGGACTCACAGGTGACAGGAGACACCACAGGCAAGGATGCAGGCACATACATACTAGCTGGACGGAGACAGAGAGGCCTTACCCCCACGTAAGTTAGATGGCACTAGTCACTCACTGGGACAGAGTGGACAAGACAAAGACAAGAAAATGAAGTATATACTAACACTGACGTAGAAACGGAAAGTATATGCACACAATGATACAAATATAACTAAGGAATATACAAGCACTAACATGTGTGGCCTAAAGGCACTGCCGAAACAGATACCCCACTGTGGCGGACTACACGTGACAACTGGAATAAGCAGATGTACAGTACTCAGCCACCTAAACTGCTTAATAAAAGATTATGAAAAGCTAGATGGTACTGCTTGCAGGAAGAGATAGCAGCCCACTGTAGCTCAGGGTAGCCCCCCGGAGTTCAGGCAACAAGAGGTTAAATAGCAGGGACCGGACACACCAGCAGAATCAGATCGGAGCCTCCAAACAACTCTATATCCGGCGCCAGGGCAGCCCAAATGAATCACCTATAAAGGCTTCCCAGCAACCTGCTGCAAAGTGCCCCTGATTACTAACAGCAAGCAGCTGGACACTGCTTCAGGTGTACTTAATGAATACTCCCTGCGGCTGCCTGGCATTCTCATCGCCTAGACAACTTCTGGGTAAGAGGAGATGCCGGCGGAGGGAGGCGCGCTGCACGCCTGGCAACAGCCGAAGCGACGCTATCCCCAACTGGAAGTTCGGGACCGGAAGTGGCTCGTCGTCCCAGCTGCCTAGCTTGGAATGTTGCGACAGCTCTAGTGATTCTGATCAGTTGTTATTATTATTTCCCACAAATAACGGGGCACCCAGTAACTGAGGTGTGTGTTCTTTACATTTCTCCCAACCATGGATCTGAAAAGCCAGTCGGGGGGGGGGGGGGGGAGGGGATGCTCTAACATATGCAATAATTATCATAAAAGACAGCTCTTGCATTAACCCCTTCCCGACATTTGACGTACATTTACGTCATGGCCGGGAGGTACTTCCCGACACATGGCATAAATGTACGTCATGAGTTTAAACTGTCACTGCGTCTCGAGACGCAGTGACAGAGGGACGATGTCTGCTGTCCCTGACAGCAGACATGTCCCTGCATGCCCAGGGGGGGCTGCGATGTCGCCCCCCCGTCGGCGATCGCTGTGATTGGCTGTTCAGTGTGAACAGCCATTCACAGCGTTTTCCTGTGTTACCAGCGAATCGGACGCTCGGTAACACAGGTGTCAATCACCGCCGGGCGTCAGGGGGCATGAGGGGGTCATCGGTGACGATGACACCTCACCCCACCCTCACCCCACCTGCCCCCAAGGCTGTGATTGGTCCGTGGGACCCACGGACCAATCACAGCCAAGGCGCGACATTTAAACTGACGGTGACTGCGCTGCAGACGCCATTCCGGTCTGGAATAGCGTGCAGAACGGTCACCGTGCCTGCCTGCCGTGAATACCGACCTGATCCTTGCTAATACTTACCTGATCCTTGCAAATACCTTACCTGATCACCTTATCACTGCTTGTAGCGTGCTGGACGCTTCCTGGATCTGACTTCCTGAGACTTCCTGCTGCTGCTGCAGTGTGATAGAGAGATAGAGAGATAGAGAGAGAGATAGAGAGAGATAGAGAGAGATAGAGAGATAGTGACAGAGAGAGCTATATTTTGTGTCTGCTACCCCCCCTTTTTGGGGGTGCAGGGGTTTTCTATATATAAATAACTGTCAGTGCTGCTGCTGCAGTGTCATACAGTGATAGATAGTGATAGATAGTGATAGATAGTGAGAGGTAGAGAGATAGAGAGATTTGTGTCTGCTACCCCCCCTTTTTGGGGGTGCAGGGGTTTTATTTTATATATATAACTGTCAGTGCTGCTGCTGCAGTGTCATAGAGTGATAGATAGTGATAGATAGTGAGAGATAGAGAGATAGAGAGAGATAGTGACAGAGAGTGATAGAGAGTGTATATTTTGTGTCTGCTACCCCCCCTTTTTGGGGGTGCAGTTTTTTTTTATACATATAACTGTCAGTGCTGCTGCTGCAGTGTCCTAGAGTGATAGATAGTGAGAGATAGTGAGAGATAGAGAGATAGAGAGAGATAGTGACAGAGAGTGATAGAGAGTGTATATTTTGTGTCTGCTACCCCCCCTTTTGTGCTGATCAGTATATCTGTGCTGATCAGCAACTTTTTGGGGGCGCAGAGGTTTTTTTTTTATATATATACCTGTCAGTTGCTGCCAGTTGCACTGTCAGTTGCACCAAAGGTTGTGCACCTGCTGTCCCTCACTGGTAATCAGTGTCGCATCACTGATCACCTTTTTTTTTTTTGTGAGTGCTGTGGGGTCTTTTTTAAATTTTTTTTTTACACACACTGATTTTGTGGGTGTCCTGTGGCCACTGTGCGCCGATCAGTGACGTACATCACTGATCAGCTTTTTCGGCACAGGGTTGATCAATTTTTTTTTTTTTTTTTGATCAGATTCCTGTTGCCTTTGAGCGCTGTTCAGTGACAGACGTTACTGACCAACATCTGTGCTCAATTTTTGGCGCAGGACCTTTTTTTTTTTTTTTTAACCCCTTCAATTTTTTATTTTTAACCCCTTCATTTTTTTTTTTTTTTATTGGTATAAAGTATTTTTTTTTTTCTGCACCACATACACACTACACACTACATACCCCCCGGATTGAAATAAAGTTTGTACCCCCCCCTACACTATACACGTGTTGAAACATTTCACTACCAGTAACACAAAAATAAAAATGGCATCCCAAATGTCCTCCCAAATGTCCTCCCAAATGTCCTCCCAGTCATCCAGGAGAATGTATTCAGTGGAGGAGGCATATGCCATGCTTGCCTCTGACTCTGACACAGGCAGTGATGCAAGCGGGGAATTTGAAGGATTCGTCTTAAGCTCCTCTTCCTCCTCTGGTGATGAGGGACCCCCTCAAAGACGCCCCCGTAGATCAGCTGAGATTCCCCCCCCAATAATTGATCTAGTATGGACCCCACCACCAGACAATTTTGAGCCCCAGGTTCCTGAGTTTTTGGCCATGCCAGGAATCCAATTTGATTCCACAGGTCTCAGAGAAATTGACTTTTTCAAATTATTTTTCTCTGATGATTTTATAAATTTAATGGTGGACCAAACTAATTTATATGCCCAGCAGTTTATTGCTCAAAACCCCACGTCATCATTTGCTAGGTGGACCCCTGTAGATGCAGTAGAGATGATGACGTTTTGGGGTCTGGTGTTTCATATGGGCATAGTAAAAAAGCCAGAAATTAGGCAATATTGGAGTACAGATGTTCTGTACAGTACTCCATTTTACCGTATGGCCATGCCCCGGACTCGATTTGAGACAATTCTTAAATTTATACATTACACCGATAATGCACAGTGCCCACCCAGAGATGATCCCACCTTTGACCGGCTATTCAAAGTCAGGCCGGTCATTGATCATTTCAGTGCCAAATTTGAAGAGGTGTACATCCCTGAAAAATTTATTTGTATCGACGAGTCCCTTATACATTTTAAAGGAAGGGTTAAATTCCGCCAGTACCTTCCCAGTAAGAGGGCAAGGTATGGCATAAAAATGTATAAACTGTGTGAAAGCACCTCAGGGTACACCCACAGGTTTAGGGTTTATGAAGGGAAGGATTCAAGAATTCAACCGCCAGAATGCCCCCCCTCCCTCGTAGGTGTTAGTGGGAAAATTGTCTGGGATTTAGTGCACCCCTTCCTGGATAAAGGTTATCACCTCTATGTGGATAACTTTTACACTAGCATCCCCCTGTTTAAGGCCCTTGGTTCAAGAGGTACAGCAGCTTGCGGTACTGTGCGCAAGAACCAAAGAGGCCTCCCAAAAACGCACATTGCCCAAGTAATGAGAAGGGGTGAAAGCAGGGGAATATGCAACGAAAATATGTTGTTGGTCAAATATAAGGACAAGAGGGATGTCCTTATACTGACAACAATTCACGGAGACAGTACCACCTCCGTCCCTGTACGAGGTACCAGTACCCACACCTCAAAACCTAATTGTATCCTGGATTACAATAGGTACATGGGCGGAGTGGATCTTTCAGATCAGGTACTGAAGCCGTACAGTGCCCTGCGGAAAACAAAAATCTGGTACAAGAAGGTGGCCGTGTATATCATCCAGATGGCACTGTATAACGCTTACGTGCTATTCCGTTCTACCGGCCAGAGGGGGACATTTATGCACTTTCAAGAGGAAGTCATAAAGGGCCTAATATTTGGGAACCAGCAGGCAGAGGGCCCCAGTACTTCTAGTACTGGCCCCCGTATTGTACCAGGGCAGCATTTTCCTGATGAAATCCCCTCCACTGGAAAAAAGGGCAGGACACAAAAAAGGTGCAAAGTTTGCTATAAAAAGGGAATAAGAAAGCAAACTATTTTCCAGTGTGACACTTGCCCCGACAAACCCGGCCTATGTATAAAGGAGTGTTTTAAAATATACCACACATCTATGGAATATTAGGTTCATAATTTCACCGTGCTTCGGGGGTCTTGCTAATGCCACATAGCACCCACCATTCATTCCACCAGAATCTGAGCCGCAAAATCCAAAAATCACTCCTTCCCTTCTGAGTCCTGCCATGCACCCAACTGGTATTTTTTGGTCACATGTGAGGCATTGCCGTACTCGGGAGAAATTGGGGCACAGATTTTGGGGTGCTTTGTCTCCTTCATTCCTTGTGAAAATGAAAAATTTTGAGCCAGAACTGCATTTTTGTGTAAAAAAATGTAATTTTTCATGTTCACTGCCCAGTTTTATCAAAATTGGTGAAACCCCTGGGGGTTTGAAATGTACACTATACCCCTAGATGAATTCCCTGAGGGGTGTAGTTTGCAAAATGGGGTCACTTGTGGGGGGATTCCACTGTATTGGTGCTTTGGGGGTCTTGCTAATGCGACATAGCACCCACCATCATTCCACCAGAATTTGTGCTGCAAAATCCAAATATCACTCCTTCCCTTCTGAGTCCTGCCACTTTTTGGTCACACATGAGGCATTGCCGTACTCGGGAGAAATTGGGGCACAGATTTTGGGGTGCTTTGTCTCCTTCATTCCTTCTGAAAATGAAAAATTTTGAGCCAGAACTGCATTTTTGTGTAAAAAAATGTAATTTTTCATTTTCACTGCCCACTTGTATCAAAATTGGTGAAACCCCTGGGGGTTTGAAATGTACACTATACCCCTAGATGAATTCCCTGAGGGGTGTACTTTGCAAAATGGGGTGACTTGTGGGGGGGTTCCACTGTATTGGTGCAACATAGCACCCACCATTCATTCCACCAGAATCTGTGCTGCAAAATCCAAAAATCACTCCTTCCCTTCTGAGTCCTGCCATGCACCCAACTGGTATTTTTTGGTCACATGTGAGGCATTGCCGTACTCGGGAGAAATTGGGGCACAGATTTTGGGGTGCTTTTTCTCCTTCATACCTTCTGAAAATGAAAAATTTTGAGCCAGAACTGCATTTTTGTGTAAAAAATGTAATTTTTCATGTTCACTGCCCACTTGTATCAAAATTGGTGAAACCCCTGGGGGTTTGAAATGTACACTATACCCCTAGATGAATTCCCTGAGGGGTGTAGTTTGCAAAATGGGGTCACTTGTGGGGGGGTTCCACTGTATTGGTGCTTGGGGGGTCTTGCTAATGCGACATAGCACCCACCAAAATTCCACCAGAATCTGAGCTGCAAAATCCAAAAATCACTCCTTCCCTTTTGAGTCCTGCCATGCACCCAACTGGTATTTTTTGGTCACATGTGAGGCATTGCCGTACTCGGGAGAAATTGGGGCACAGATTTTGGGGTGCTTTTTCTCCTTCATACCTTCTGAAAATGAAAAATTTTGAGCCAGAACTGCATTTTTGTGTAAAAAATGTAATTTTTCATGTTCACTGCCCACTTGTATCAAAATTGGTGAAACCCCTGGGGGTTTGAAATGTACACTATACCCCTAGATGAATTCCCTGAGGGGTGTAGTTTGCAAAATGGGGTCACTTGTGGGGGGGTTCCACTGTATTGGTGCTTGGGGGGTCTTGCTAATGCGACATAGCACCCACCAAAATTCCACCAGAATCTGAGCTGCAAAATCCAAAAATCACTCCTTCCCTTCTGAGTCCTGCCATGCACCCAAATGGTATTTTTTGGTCACATGTGAGGCATTGCCGTACTCGGGAGAAATTGGGGCACAGATTTTGGGGTGCTTTGTCTCCTTCATACCTTCTGAAAATGAAAAATTTTGAGCCAGAACTGCATTTTTGTGTAAAAAAATGTAATTTTTCATTTTCACTGCCCACTTGTATCAAAATTGGTGAAACCCCTGGGGGTTTGAAATGTACACTATACCCCTAGATGAATTCCCTGAGGGGTGTACTTTGCAAAATGGGGTGACTTGTGGGGGGGTTCCACTGTATTGGTGCAACATAGCACCCACCATTCATTCCACCAGAATCTGTGCTGCAAAATCCAAAAATCACTCCTTCCCTTCTGAGTCCTGCCATGCACCCAACTGGTATTTTTTGGTCACATGTGAGGCATTTCCGTACTCGGGAGAAATTGGGGCACATATTTTGGGGTGCTTTTTCTCCTTCATACCTTCTGAAAATGAAAAATTTTGAGCCAGAACTGCATTTTTGTGTAAAAAAATGTAATTTTTCATTTTCACTGCCCACTTGTATCAAAATTGGTGAAACCCCTGGGGGTTTGAAATGTACACTATACCCCTAGATGAATTCCCTGAGGGGTGTACTTTGCAAAATGGGGTGCCTTGTGGGGGGGTTCCACTGTATTGGTGCAACATAGCACCCACCATTCATTCCACCAGAATCTGTGCTGCAAAATCCAAAAATCACTCCTTCCCTTCTGAGTCCTGCCATGCACCCAACTGGTATTTTTTGGTCACATGTGAGGCATTGCCGTACTCGGGAGAAATTGGGGCACAGATTTTGGGGTGCTTTTTCTCCTTCATACCTTCTGAAAATGAAAAATTTTGAGCCAGAACTGCATTTTTGTGTAAAAAAATGTAATTTTTCATTTTCACTGCCCACTTGTATCAAAATTGGTGAAACCCCTGGGGGTTTGAAATGTACACTATACCCCTAGATGAATTCCCTGAGGGGTGTACTTTGCAAAATGGGGTCACTTGTGGGGGGGTTCCACTGTATTGGTGCTTTGGGGGTCTTGCTAATGCGACATAGCACCCACCAAAATTCCACCAGAATCTGAGCTGCAAAATCCAAAAATCACTCCTTCCCTTCTGAGTCCTGCCATGCACCCAACTGGTATTTTTTGGTCACATGTGAGGCATTGCCGTACTCGGGAGAAATTGGGGCACAGATTTTGGGGTGCTTTGTCTCCTTCATACCTTCTGAAAATGACAAATTTGGAGCCAGAACTGTATTTTTGTGTAAAAAAAATAATTTTTCATTTTCACTGCCCAGTTGTACCACAATTGGTGAAACCCCTGGGGGTTTGAAATGTACACTATACCCCTAGATGAATTCCCTGAGGGGTGTAGTTTGCAAAATGGGGTCACTTGTGGGGGAGTTCCTAACTTTTAGCATCTTATGGTGCCTAGAAACCTACATGGTGCCTAAAAAATAATCTCATAAAAAGGAGGCTCCAAAATCAAGTAGGTGCTCCTTCTATTATGAAGCCTGTGGTTTGGTCACCGTGCACACTAGGGCCACATATAGGATATTTATGAAAACAAAAGAATTGGGGGAATCAATTTTCAGTCACATTTCTCTAGTAAAATGTACTGTGTTCCTTAGAACAATGTATTAAAATTGCAAATCTGCAAAAAAAAAGAAATTTTGAAATTTCACCTACACTTTGTTTTAATTCCTGTGAAACACCTAAAGGGTTAACAAACTTCCAAAATGCTGTTTTGAATACTGTGAGGGGTGCAGTTTTTGAAATGGCATCATTTATGGGGGTGTCTCACATACAAGTCCCTCAAAGTCACATCAGAACTGAACTGGTCCCTAAAAAAATCAGTGTTTGAAATTTTCTTGAAAATTTGAGAATTTGCTATTCATATTGTAAGCCTCCTAGTGTCCCAAAAAATTAAAAGGAAGTTGAAATAATGATGTCAACATAAAGTAGACATATGGTCTATGTTAGTTATTCACTATTTTGAGTGGTAAGATTATTTGTCTCACAAGCAGAAAATTTAACATTTTGCAAATCGCTAAATTTTCCATTTTTTCACGATATTTTGGTATTTTTCACAAAAAAACACAGACTGTATCGACCCAAATTTACCACTAATTTGAAGTACAATGTGTCACGAAAAAACAATCTCAAAATCACTGGGATAAGTAAAAGCAAAAAAAAGTTATCCCCACTTAAGTGAGACATGTCAGATTTGAAAAAAAGGGCTCTGTCAGGAACGCAAAAACTGGCTCTGTCAGGAAGGGGTTAAGAGCTGTCTTTTGCGTTGACCCAGCGATGAGTGGCGGGTCCCGGCGGCTCCCCCCTCTTACCCGGCTGCTTCCTGCTGCTGCTGCAGGGGGGGCTGGCTCTCCTCCTCCCTGCACCAGGAAGAGGATGTAAAGTGCAGGGAGGAGGAGGTCCAGGCAGCACACCTCTGTGCTGCCCCGACACAGGTGAGGGGGGGTCGGGGCGGCAGGGGATTGCGTTAGAAGCCTATAGGCTTCTATAGGGCATCGCCAGATTTTTCTGCCGATGCCCCCCCCGCCGCGGTAACCCGGCAGGAGATGCTTAGAGCATCCCAAAATGCGGTAAAAACCCAATAACGGGAGCCGGCGGCTGGCGGGGGCTGGCGAAAGTATCGCCACCCCCTGCAAAGATGAAGCTGGCTTCATCTGTACTGTGGATATTTCAAATTGAGAGGTGGGGCACATAAATGAAAAGCCTAATCAAGGGGTACTGGAGAGAAAAAAGGTTGGGAAACCACTGATTTAAAGTGCAAAATCATGCCTTGTAAATGATTGACCCTTTTAAACAAAATGTCTGAGTTTGACTGGCTTCCATACAAAGCCACCATATGATATCCAAATTGTTGAAGTGCCATACATAATATTATCTACTACTGTAAGCATACATTTACTGTATGAAAAATCTCTTCTAAAGCAGAACAATTTGTCAGATTCTTTATTTGTTGTGGGTGCAGGACTAAGAGCACTGGCAGAACTGGTAATACTGGGGGAAACTAATGCTGCCCATACACTTGTGCGACCAGATTCGAAGTGCAATGTCCATCGAACCCAATCGCATCTTGTGATGCTTAAAGTGACCCCTTTACAGCACCCGATGTCGCATGCCATCTTGAGATGGCACATCAGGTGCTGGAAGAGGTCGGGCAGAGGGTGGCATTGTAAGGTAGCACAAGAAGTAGTGCTAGTGGGCAGCAGGGGTAAAAAAAAATAGCTCAGCCAATCAGAGGGATGCTCAGTGTTTAAACAATTCTACCGCCACAGTAGCGCTAGCAGGTGGTGGAGGTTAGCGGTGGCAGCAGAAGTGTTTAAACACTGGGCAGCCCTCTGATCAGAAGTCCTCCCAATGTTTTAAACACTTCTGCCGCCACCGCTGACTGACCCCCCCGCAGCCTACAGCTACAATGCTGCCCTCTGCCCACCGTCTCCCACGCTGCCAGTGGTCCCTCCGGCCCCCTCTCCCC
This sequence comes from Crinia signifera, assembly GCF_055691185.1. Lineage (NCBI taxonomy): Eukaryota > Metazoa > Chordata > Amphibia > Anura > Myobatrachidae > Crinia > Crinia signifera. The sequence goes on along the minus strand of NC_139224.1, from coordinate 42,313,094 downwards.
ATCCCCACGCAGCTGAAAAAGTGTTCCCTCTGCACCCCCACCAGCGGATTGCATTCGAGCATCTCATGTGGTAAAAAACCACATGCGATTGCTCCTGCAATTCAATAAATATTATTTGCAGCACATAAGATCATGAGACCTGTCATTCGACCGGCGTTTCCGCACATTGTTTTGAATGGTACACATTTTGTGCATACAATCATTCGATTTATCGCCCAGATGTGGTTGAAATCGAATGATTGCATACAATATCTCACAAGTGTATGGGCAGTATAACATTAAGCTGTACCAGAAGTATGGAGAAGGCTTAGAATGGGTCATGACCCAAAACATATTAAAAAAGCATGCAAGGAGTTTCTGATGGCAAAAAAGTGAAACACACATGCATTTAATTTTCTGAAGATAAAACTAAAGACAGATACTGTAGACTCACGATGGTTAGGATCAGGCTGTAGGTTAGGAGGGTTAGAATACTTACCACCCTCATGTCATTATTCTGCACATCGGGATGCTGTTGTCAGTCTCCTGGCCGCCGGCATCCCAAATGAGTTCTCGACAGATAATTTTATGGTAAAATGGGGCTGCATTCACTGGGATTTGGTTTCGCTTGCATAAAGCAGGAGAAACAAAATCCCCTATAAAACTGCAGCTTGCAGATTATATGGGCTAAATGGAAATTGCCATGAGAAACATTTACTGCTGGTAATGCTGGTTGTAACTTTGTTTGCAGACAGTGGGCCGAATGTAATAGGGTGAGAGTTTCAGAAAGTGAGAGATTTTGGGAGAGTTTTCCCCTTTTTTTTAAAGCAGCAATCAACTACATGGCAAAATCAACCTGGTTTTGCCATGTAATTGATTGCTGCTTTAAAAAAAAGGGGAAAACTCTCCCAAAATCTATCACTTTCGGAAACTCTCACCCTATTACATTTGGCCCAGTATTGGAAGTGCTGGATACTCACTGGTGTGATGGATTATTGCTGGTTTCAGCTATGAGGTAGGAAGGTCCCAGACTGCATCCGATCCCAGCCAAGCCTGCCCAGCTCACAAGCAATACAAGCAATTGTGCAGCTGGTGCAACTCGCAGGCTCTGGTGCGATGCGCATAGGACCTGCTGTCATTCACATGCAAATTGGGCGCTCTTTTCCTGCGATCGATCACTGCAGTCGCAGGAAAAGAGCCCAAATTGCATAGCGTATGGGTGTCTTCAGATTAAAACTGCAAAAAAAATTGCCAGAAAATGCCCAGAATACAAGTTGAACTGGCACAGGTGGCTGGGAACAGTTTATATACAGATGTATCATCAGGGTGGGGATATGATACTTGCTGTCATGTGTTTGGGGTGATGCTAAAATGACTCCAAGCACATAATTTTAGCCCCACCCATTGATGTGAAGAGCCTGGCCCTGCCCGCGAAGTGTTGTTATTAAAATGGATCCATTGTCCTGTATCCGGTATCCTGATATTTGTGAATAGTGGCATGCTGTATTACAAAACACATTCTGTATATTTTTGTCAGTCATGTGTGAAATATCACATACTGTATCCAGTTAGAAAGCTGAGTAGCACAAGCCATTTTTGGAGCTGTGTATAAGTAGTTGGTTATGGCTCGGGGATTATTAAAATTAATCAAGATTTAAAGTAAATTTGGCAATTTCAGTCACTTTTTACCAGCTGTCACTCTGGAACACCTCTTCCCCAAGCCCGTAGGAAACAAATACCGTACAGAGTACAGATTAACCCATTACGGCAAGCTGGTAAATATTTTTGTGAGGCAAAACAGGCTGAGCAAAGTATATTAAAAAAACAATCCACAGATCCTCATTATAAACCAAAGGGGAGAGGGTACTTAGATCTAATTTTACTGTTTTCTGCAGTTGATTGCCAACTTTTATTACCAGCTGAGCTGCCAGATCTCGAGAAAGAGGCGCAGGCTTCCAAAATTATGTGGTGTTGAGTGAAAAGTCGGAGAGAGTGTACAAAGAAAGCACATATTTTATGAATGTACCTGAAGAATCAGCGTAAGCCAGGTCTCTCTACTTTCCTATTTTCTAGTGCCATATGCTATATACTTAAAAAAAAATTGGGGGGCTTTTTCTTTCCCGTTAAAGAAAATTAATGAGCCATTTTAATGCAAATGTTTATACGGCATCAAATCCAGCAGCCTACGTAGATTTCCTAAATGAGTCTACAGCTATGTTTTATGAACACCTTTATAACGTTTGCTCCAGCGTTCTAAATGCAAACATGAGAGAGGGGGAGAAAGAAAATGTGCCTCACAGGTCAAAATGGCATTCAGGCCTTCCCCCCCTTGACATACAGTAAAATCAGCTTCCACAGCGAGTTTATAAGGACTGTTAAAAATATAAATATTTGAATCCTTCTCATTATTCAAGTGCTATGAAGTAATCAAAGGAGATGTCAACCCGTCAGCCGGTACAAGACCTTCTTCCTTCGTGGCACAACCAGTATAAAACACCTGCCTTTTAAGTTTTAATCCAAGCAAAACACTTCAAATAAAAGCCAGCAGGTCTAATATATCACTGGTAGGAAAGGGAGTAGTCTCCTTTTTAATTTTTTGGGTAAGGAAACATTATCCTCTACCGTACCTACAGTTTTCTATTACTGTGGAACTGAAAGAAACAAACTTACATACAAAGCCATTACTCGGACTACACCGACTTGTATCTATTCTCACTAGACTGACTTATATCTCAAAATATATCCTCACCCGACCTCTCCGCTCTGTACAAAATCTGCGTCTCTCATCCACACTCATTACTCGCTCCCACTTACACTTGCAGGATTTTAGTCGGGCAGCACCCACCCTATGGAATGCCCTTCCACACACACTCTCCCCCAAGACTCTCCACTAGCCTCCAGACTTTCAAGCGTTCCCTGAAAACTCACCTCTTCGGGCAAGCTTATCATATTCCAAAAACCCCACATAACCTCCAGTAGCATTCCTATCTAATTGCATCCCATCAGGACTGGCTAGTAATCTGGTGAGACTGCCATGCTATGGAATCCTATCCTTATGTATCCCTCCTATTATCCCTATAGATTGTAAGCTTGCGAGCAGGGCCCTCCTACCTCTATGTCGGGTTTGTTTCTACCCAGTTTGTTTAATTACTGTTGTTTCCAATTGTAAAGCGCAATGGAATATGCTGCGTTATATATGAAACTGTAAGTAAATAAATTAAAAACTAATTAACGTTGCTTTTGCAATGTCACAAATTAGTTACTTTGTGTGCGCACACCAACATTTCTGTGTATTGAATTATTTGGTACTCTTTACCTAGAAGGGCGCCCATCGCGGGCATCGCATGTACATCGCATGCCATTATAATGGCATGCGATGCGACCGATGCGATGCCCGCGATTTTACATAGAAATACATGTTAAAATGTATATCGCGTCGGTCGCATTGCATGTGACCGAAAAATCGCATGCGATGTGACCGACGCGATTACCGCGATTTCCCATAGGGAACAATGTTAAATGTCCCAATTGACCCGATTTTCCATAGGGAACAATGTTAAATGGCCCACAGAGGCCAAATAGGCACCCTGAAGTGTGAAATGGCCCCCCCCCAATTGTTAACGCCACCCCACGATCAACGTCAACCCAAAACGTGGCAAGCGCAGCGGTACGCGTCCTACGACCTTTTCATACCCCCACTATCCACGTCGGCGTGGAGTTGAGAATAGAAAGTGTGGCGAGCGCAGCGAGCCAAAGAGCCCGAAGCGTAGCGAGCCCCTCGAGGGGACACAGATACCTTCACAGGTATACGCGTCCCCTCGCGGGCTTCACAGGTGTCCGCGTCCCCTCGCGGGGCTCGCTGCGCTCGCCACGCTTCGGGCTCGGTGGCTCGCTGTGCTCGCCACACTTTCTATTCTCAACTCCACGCCGACGTGGATAGTGGGGGTATGAAAAGGTCGTACGACGCGTACCGCCGCCCCTCGCGGGCTCGCTGCGCTCGCCACGCTTCGGGTTCACGTTGATCGTGGGGTGGCGTTAACAAGTGGGGGGGCCATTTCACACTTCAGGGTGCCTATTTGGCCTCTGTGGGCCATTTAACATTGTTCCCTATGGAAAATCGGGTCAATTGGGACATTTAACATTGTTCCCTATGGGAAATCGCGGTAATTGCGTCGGACGCATCGCATGCGTTTTTTTGGTCGCGTGCGATGCGACCGACGCGATTTTTTACCTTGCGATGGCCAAGATCAAAATCGTGGGCGCCCTTCTAGGTAAAGAGTACCAATTATTTTTATCAAAGTATTAAAGATACCCCTAAACTTTCTGATTTATGACACTATCTGTTAAGTAAATGTAATGCTGAGTTATTGGATTTGGGGTTCATGTGTCTATTTATATCCAATCAGCTGTTGATCCCATTCTGTGTTTGTGTGCTCATCAGGTGATTACATTGGCCGTGTGTTTGACCATGCGTCTGCATTCCGTTTTTGATAACATCTTAATTAAAGCTGCAATCACACATCATCGTTTTTATTTGTACTTTTGCTGAAGCTTTTTTCTCTCCAAGGATGTAGTTACCCCATAAATATTACTTTTTTTGTTTCCCCTATGATGCCTATAATCCTTATTATAGACACACCATTGTTGGGAACTATATTGCATTATATTTATGTTCCAAAGACTCTTTGATCACTGTACAAAGTCATATACAACTGTGGTTATCAAGTTAACTCCATGATATGTGGCAAATTGTAAGGGGGAGATTCTCTAAGCTTCAAAAGTGATAAAATGGAGAGTGATAAAAAGCCAGCCAATAAGCTCCTACCTGCCATGTCACAGACTGCGTTTGAAAAATGTCAGATAGGAGCTGATTGGCTGGATGTTTATCACTCTCCATTTTATCACTTTTGAAGCTTAGTGCATCTGGCCCTAAATCTTTACAAGCAACTCTTAAAACAAATGAGCAAAAAGTAAAGTGGATCAACTATTCTTTCTTATTGGTAATTAAATGAAATTAATTTCTTTTATGAAGACATTACTTGTTTAAAGGCCCCCATACACTAGGGCGACTTGTCCTTAGGACAAGTCGCCCCCGACTACCCCCTGAGCTTCCCCGGCTGCTCCCCGGGGGAGCTTGATTAGATTGGCACTTGATGTGCCATTTTTTACATGTGATAAATCGTCTCGATTTATCACATGTAAAAAACCCGGGGAGAAGGGGGGGGGGTGGCTACAGAGCAGGGCTGCTGGTGGGAGCAGGGGGGGCTGGGGACACAGGCGGCATAGAGCCGGGCAGAGGAAGCCGGGAGCTGTCAGTGCTAGAAAAAAAAGCCTATACAATGAATGGGCAGCCTGTGATTGGCTGAGCGCTCTCTCAGCCAATTGCTGACTGGCTGAGAGAGCACTCAGCCAATCACAGGCCGCCCATTCATTGTATGGGCTTTTTTTTTTTTTTCAGTACTGACAGCTCCCGGCTCCCCCTGCCCGGCTCTATGCCGCCTGTGTCCCCCGCAGCGTCCCCAGCCCCCCCTGCTCCCTCCACCACCGCGCCGCCCCACTAGGTCCCAAGTCGGGTGGTCGGACGTGCAGCAGGTCCGACCACCCGACGCAGATCCGATGCGCACGGGACCGCGCATCGGATCTGAGGGGACATCAAAACTAGCCGATTTTGGTCCGATTTCGGACAGATCCGACTGATCTGGCCGAAATCTGACCAAAATCGGCTAGTGTATGGGGGCCTTTAGAGTTGAGTATGATACTGTGCATGTAACCTCAGAAGGCCTTTAACTTGTATACTTTATCCTGACAGGTGGATGCATTACGGTTGAGACTAGAAGAGAAGGAATCATTTCTTAACAAAAAGACCAAGCAGCTTCAGGATCTGACTGAAGAGAAGGGCACGTTGGCCGGGGAGATTAGAGATATGAAAGATATGCTGGAAGTCAAAGAGAGAAAAATCAATGTCCTGCAGAAGAAGGTACTGTTCTCACAGTGATGATTTATGCAACTTCCCATCCCATTTTGCCATTGTTATAGTTTTAAGGTGCCCATACACGGTACAATTATTGTATGCAATTTGGACTAGATCGCATCGCATACATTTTGCAATGCAGAGATGCAATGAGTTGCAATCTAGTACAAAAATTATGTGCAGCACATTCTTTTTGAGCTGTGCGATGAGATGTGTGACGGGAGTGCGCATCTCATCCCACCCAGCAATTGTACCATGTATGGGCACCTTTAGTGCTTTACTGTATAGACCATTCTTTTACAATGTTCTTTTCTGTATTGATGTCACACACATCCCCTGCCACCAGGTCATACTCCAAAGTTATAACACTGATCGAAGGATGACCCCTCATTAAGATTTACAGGGGAGAACTCTGGTTGGTCCTAAAGAGATTCTTGTGAACACTCAATACTCTTTGAGGAGGTTTGCTTGTAAACTTACTAAAGCCGGTATACGTTCACTAAGTCGACAAGAGGAAGGTTTACATGCATTGGGTCGACCACTGAAGGTCAACAGGGTCATTAGGTCAAAAAAAGTAAAAAAAAACATATCGACCTAATGACCCTGTTGAGCTAACCCCTTGTTGACCTTGATGCATGTCGACCTTCCTCTTGTACGCCTTTTGAGCCATACCCACTAAAGCCGTGGTAGAGAACTAAGTAAAGCCACATCATTTTAACATTTATCCTTTTATATAAAAAAAAGGTGTGGTACTTATGTATTAGCAGGGCGCCCAGGGCGTAGTTTGCGTAGTGGTGTATTGAGAATACCAATACACCACTATGCTGCTATGTAAACTACGTAACTCACGCTAATAACGTAACTTACGTAAACTACGTTATTTTACGTAACAGGAGCTGTTTTAATACATATTGGATCATATCCCCACTATCCACGTCATACCCCCATTATCCACGTGGGCGTGGAATTAATTTTATAAAGCTCCCCGATGTACGCTAATTTCGTACATCGGGGAGCGTGGATCTGGCATTGGCGCGCACACAGGAGGGGGAGCACAACGCTGCCGCCAGGGACATGTAAGTATAAAGCACCACACACACACACACACACACAACATCATATCCCCACTATCCACGTCATACCCCATTATTTACGTGGGCGTGGAGTTAATTTTATAAAGTGTGGCGAGCGCAGCCAGCCACCGAGTCCGAAGCATGGCGAGCGCACGCGGCTATGTGTCCCCTCGCGGGGCTCGCTGCGCTCGTCACGCTTCGGGCTTGGTGGCTCCCTGCACTCGCCACGCTTTATAAAATGAACTCCACGCCCACGTGGATAATGGGGTATGACGTGGATAGTTGGGATATGACGTGGATAGTTGGGATATGATGTTGTGTGTGTGATGCTTTATACTTACATGTCCATGGCGGCAGCGTTGCGCTCCCCCCCCTGTGTGTGCGCCGATGCCAGATCCCCGCTCCTCGATGTACGCAATTAGCGTAGTGCCTCTGGAGGAGCAGGGAAACCGTGTGATGCTCCCCCAGCGGCAGTACGCTGAATTACGTACACCGGAGTGATGCGCCGCCCGCCCTTCAGTGCCCCTCCGCCCACCCTTCATCGACGGCCGCCCAGTAAGTACACAGGCAGTATTAGCAGGACGCCCGGCTACGCTACGCTGACAACGTTGCCTAAGCTACGTTGTCAGCGTAGCCGGGCGCCCGGCTAATACATAAGTACCAAAGGTGTCTTTGTAATGTGACTTGATTTTTTTTATTTTATCTTGTGATTAATCAAGCTGAACACTCTGTATCTGAGAGGCTCTGTAGATAGGTGCTGCTTTCACATTGCAAATGCCATTTCGTACCCGGGATTTGGACACAGGTCCATCTCGGGAGCCACCTGGCATTTGTGCAAACTGGGGGCTAACAGCGACCCATCTTATTGCTGGGTTGCTGACATCATCCAGATGTGGGCTAGAGCGACGACGCGTCATCAGGGGTGGGGGAGGAGTCAGCACTAAGGTGACGTTGTTGCCTCCTCCATAGAAGTGAACGGACCCAGGTCGCTCTACCAGGTTATCCATTCACACTGCCCAGCAACCCGAGTCTGACCCAGGTAGAACCCCTCTTTTTACCCGGTTCAGGTTTCTGGACAAGGTATTTTTCAAAACGCCCTTTCACACTGCACAGTGACCTGGGTTGACTCGGCAAGAACCCAGGACGGATATATGGGCCTTATTCTAGTTCACTCTTTCTGACAAAATCCGTCTTAGATGGACAAAACCATGTGCACTGCAGGTGGGGCAGATGTAACTTGTGCAGAGAGAATTAGATTTGGGTGAGTTATTTTGTTTCTGTGCAGGGTAAATACTGGCTGCTTTATTTTTACACTTCAATATAGATCTCACTTTGAAGTAAAACCTCACCCAAATCTAATTCTCTCTGCACAAGTTACCCTTGTGGGACCCTTGTCCCCCCTTTCCCTTCTCTGCTCTAAAGTATACATATTAATATCTTTTAGACTTTCCTGGTACGTTTTGAGATGTAGGCCATGCACCATTTTAGTTGCCCTTCTTTGTACAGTCTCGAATGTATTTATATCGTTCTGGAGATATGGCCTCCAGAACTGAACACCGTATTCTAGATGATGTCATACTAATGACCTATACAGTGGCATTATTACTTATTTCTACTGCTGATACCTCTCCCTATGCAACCAAGCATCTGACTTGCCTTCTTCATTGCTTTGTTACATTGCCTGCCTGCCTTTAAGTCCCCTGAAATAATGACACCTAGATCCCTCTCTTCCTCAGTAGTTTCCATTATAGTGCCATTTATACTATAGGATGCACAAGGACTGTGCCTATTAATCATCTACAGCATGGGTCTTCAAACTGTGGCCCTCCAGATGTTGTGAAACTACAAATCCCAGCATGCCTTGCCACAGTTTTGCTATAAGGGAGTGTTAAAACTGTGGCAAGGCATGCTGGGATTTGTAGTTTTACAACATCTGGAGGGCCACAGTTTGAAGACCCATGATCTATAGTATATGCAAGACAGAGGGGGTTTGCAGGTGCACTATGCACTCATTACTGCTAACATATATTACTTTTATATTTCATTTATGAGGTTATTAGCATACATTTGGCTAAAGATATGTACCTGCCCACCACGTTAAGGTCACCTCTTTAGAGCAGGTCCCTAGCACTATGGGATTCATGCCTGGGGTGCAGGGCACCCCCAAATCAGTTCAGCAAAACCACCCCAAGGCATTACATAAATAAAATATAGCTGTGAAGTGTAGTATAGTGTAAAGTGTCATAGAATGTAGGGTATGTGAAAGCAACTAATAGTGATAAAGGGTGTGTCAAAAGTAAAAAATTGTGAAAAAATATGTAAAAAAATACATATAAAAAGACATACAGAGAAAAAATGATGATATGTTTATGTGAGTCTATGTGTAAACTAGCGATACCCAGAAGTGGTCCAGCCAGACGCGCCCGCACCCAGACAATTACCCCAAGAAAACTGACATGTCAGTTTTCTTGGGGTAAGTCCTAATACTTTATAAATGTCCGTTTGCACAACTGACCCAGTTCAGACATATCGCTGGTACAGACTGGCCAATGTTCCATTAATATTTCGGATATTCAATTGAACGACTGAACTATTGTATAACCATCATTAGTCTTTGAATCTGTATATGAAGTTCTACAATGTAGCAGCCGCAGGATTTTTCCAGTACAAGCTCTGCTCTGTATATACAGTACACAAGTGTCACATATCAAATGAATCAGCTGAGTCTTGTAGTCACATTCTGTTGTGACTAAGAAAAAAACACATTTTCGTCAAAAGAAAATCCACAGTGTTAGCAGAGTTGTACAGGACCTGGCGGCTAACTCACGCCGGTCATCTCGCATTGCATGATGTATTGAGGCTGAATATATGAGATAACATCTGTATGGGAAATTCAGCGGTAAATGTATGACGCTTGGAGAAGTGGTTATCTATCCCTATAAAGAACGTTCTGTGCTAGATGATAATGCTCCAGCCAATCAGCTCCTTACTGTCAATTTACATATTGGAGCTGATTGGCTGGTGCATTATCACCTTTCACATAACATTCTTTTTGGTGGATAGATATCGCTTCTCCAAGCTTCATACATTTACCCCTGAGTGATGTATACATCAAAGCAGGCAAGTCTTAGCTGGGTGAGAGTCACTATATACAGCTATTCCAGTCCAATAACCATTCACTTTTTTTCTTTTTAATTACTGTTCTCCTATATGATTGATGTCCAGTCATGCAATAGATAGCTAGATGATTATTTCCTTTTCTAATCTAAGTAATAATTGAAATAACCTTATTTAATTTCTATACCTTGTTGCTTTGTTGGCATTAACTGTCTTGCGGTGTTGATTTACAGCACACGGCATCTTTCCGATCGAGAACGGAGAGAGAAATAATTGCTGCTTTGTTGTGCGCTCCAGCTGAGCCGTTTAATGGTTCATTACGGCAGAATGTGGTAATGCCATGTCTGAGCTGGAACATATTCCCAATGCGTTTCATCCATAATGCAACGTAATAAAAATAGGCCTGCAGTGAAGAAGCCAATGAAAGTAAAAGAAAAAAAAATGTGATCCCGCCAATAGATTGCCATTCCAGCACATGTTTAATTACTGCAGAGTTTCCCAAAGAGGCAATCTCCAAAAGTTTTGATTGTTTAACCTTTCAAAGGTTCATCTTAGTTATTTTGGCTTTACATTTGTTGGTAGATTAATCACAGGCGAAATGTTTCCCATGTCTAAACATAAATTATCCCCATTCACTGTTTATTCTTTTCATTGTTCAGAAAGAATTTTTTTTTTGTAAGCACAGGCAATCTAGAGAGCATCTTGGCATTGTGATAACTGAAGGAATGAGGAAGATTTTTACAATTTTGGATCGGTTATATAGAATGTATATCCGTTATTCTGCAGAGACCTAAATCTGGCGAGGTAATACTAAACCCAAACATTTTACTGTTAGTCTGCGGCTGATTGAAGCATTTCAAAATTAAATTCCTTTATTTATGTCATCGGCAGCGTTAACTTAGAAATATCCTTCTGTTTCGGCGTGGCCTTTCCGCTGGGCTTCGTTATAGAATGTCATTTATTACAGCCACTATTTATGTTTCAGGGTTCTATGTTAACTAGCCAGTAAATTTGAGAACTTCATATAACATTTTGTTCTTGAAGCCAAGGAAACACACACACACACACACACACACATATATAATATAGTTTTGGTGCAGTGTGTTGTATCAGCCTTGCCTACTTTTGAAAACTAGTTTCAGGGAGATTATAGTTGGTAATAGAATTGTGCACAGCGCCCCATTGAGGGGGCATCATGCACCACCCAAAGGGCGTGACTAGTTCCATATATGGAGAGATTGTGAAAAGAGATTGTGAACGTGGCACCTAGAAGCGTGGGTGTGCACTGCTACATCTGAGAGGAATCTTTTAAAATGACTTCTATCCAAATGTAGATGAGCCCCAAAGCAGTAAGTAATAGATACTATACTTAAACGTAAAGTGCTGGGAAATGGCGCTGATGATTCAATGTACAGATGTATCGGGCCTTATTCTTGCTGGCGATCCGCCAGCAGCATGGCGCCTCCATCTGACTGAGACGCGTGTGCGTCCCCCACGCACGTGCGCCTCAGTGGCGGGGCGGCGAGGCGGACGCAATACTGTCCGCCTCCCGCTCGACAGGGCTGGGGGGGAACCTCTGGCCACTGTGGGGGGGCAGCACCGTCGGAAGGGGACGCGCGCGCACCTCGTGCGCGCGCGTCCCCCTCGTGCGCGCGCATCCCCTTCCGGCATACAGATGGCGGCGGGGCAGGGGACGGCGATGGCGACGCCATCGCCATCCCCAGCAAAGATGAATCCCGCTACATCTGTAAATGTATCTATCTCTCATTCCTTTTTTTCCACAAAAATGTAACAGTGTAATGTGGGCTAGGTGACATGAGGGAGATTTCTAGACTAATGTGGGAGAGAGGGAGATTGTTGCTATTTCAGGGAGTCTCATGGAGCATTGGATGTTCTCTGGTCCTACATCCAATGGTCAGCTAGTCACTACAAAGTGAAATTTGTTTTTATTGGTCACAATGTTGGAAATAATGTCTGTATTGTTATGTTGGGGTAAAGTAATGGTTCAACTACATTAACACATGTAATTTTAGGTTTTTGTTATAGATGCAGTACAGGTTCCCAGAAAAACATATAGATGTTCCTGGTTAGAACATGCTTTAGATCTGCATTTCTTGGGTCAGCTGCTACTTTTAATGTACAACAAAGTTAAGTTCTAACATTGCATTGACTGCTGAACCACACACTACATAGACCAATGGATAAACCATTTTTGGCATTGTGATGCACCATCCAATGCCAGATGGGACCACATTCTCTTGTTTGAGATATAAAAGTTTGAAAATCAGTGGCGGCTTCACTGTGACTGGCAGTAACTTCCTTTTGGAAGTCTGACTTGCCAGTCACCCAAGGCAGTCCCATTGGAAGGTGTTCCCTCCCTCCAGGATGCCTCCATGGGCTCCTTTGGCTGCAGCCCATAAAATCTGGGGTATGCACATGCACAGTACCAAGGCCGATACAGCACTTGTGCTAGTCTCGGTGCCTGTCATATGCAGTGTACAGGTGCTGGGACTGATATTGAGCTTCTATGGGCTGCACACTGCACCTATATTTTTTATACTTTCGATCCAAAGTGGCGGTAGCATTAGTGCTGCAGAAACTGCAAAGTTGCCATCTTCCCTGTGATTTTCCTAATGCCCAGGCGCATAAGACTCTGGAACAGCAGCAGAGTATCCTAGTGCCCGGAGTCTATTGTGCTGTTGGCTAGAGAGTTGGCTGCAGACTGTAAATGGGAAAGCCTCTCTTTATGCGCCAATGACTGTCCCTTGGTCCATAGCAGTGGACACTCTGTAAATATGCACATGTGCAGGATGTTTCTCACAGCACACCCCCGGCCCTCCCCTCTCCATCCTTGGCAGCATTATCTGGGGGGCGACAACTGGCATCTTTCTTTAGGATAGAAAGAGAAGCCTGGGATGGGAGAAGCCTCAGAAGTTACATTTGATATGTTCTATGGCATAATGTATATAATGTATAAAAAGGCCTGTTATAGGGTTTATGTGCTGGGTTCACACTGGGCTATATATATATATATTTATATATATATATATATCTATATATATATATATATATATAGATATATATATAGCTATATATATATATATATATATATATATCTTACATTTGCACAATAGAAACCCAATATGTCTTTTAACAATGTCATTCCACATTGGTCATGCAGCTCAGCCAATGCCCAATATATCTACAGATAGGTTGAGGCATCTGGCTTTGTGTGGAGGCGGTCCGTCTTTACACTGGCTACAGGGATTGAAGGCAAAGCTCGCTGTGCAAATTCAAATATCATCCCAGCTGTGAGGTCAGGGCGTTGTATAGAGCGGCTGATAAGTGTATATGATAAATCGGCCGCTTAGTCGGCATGGTGGCAGTCAGAGAACAAGTCGTGAACCCAGTGTGAACCCAGTTTAAGGCATTGTTGGCAATATTTTTTAAATGTCCTCTGGTAGATACTGTATGGCAGGTGTAAATTGGAGTCCCGGGGGGAATCACTGAAGCTTGTGTTGTCGCATTTTTGCCCACTGCTGCCAATTACTCTTATGACATCAGGTGGCTGGAGTCAATGGCGCAAATAAACATACAGTAAATAGAATCATCAAGACTTGGTACTGTATGTCCACCTCAATGGGAAGTGATTAGACCCAGATGGAAGGACCTTCAGGTCTCTCAGACATTTGGGCAAGTAAGCAGTTGTGAGAGGTTTTCTGTTATGAATCCAGCACATTTGGCTATTGCTTTTAAAGGGGCTTTTATATACACTTTAAATTTACAGCAAGCACTAAAGCAGAATTTACCATCCAGGAAAGGAATACTGATATTTTACTGTCTTCTTCCCTACGCCAGGAACCTCAACCTGTTCCTCTATCTGTGGGGAATGTATTAGGATCTTTTTTAACATCTGGAAACTAAGGTGTAAGACCAGACAAAAGAAAGTACTGCAGGCTCTCCCTGATTATTTCCATATGGGATGGGGTAGTGGGTCAGTAATGGGATAAGATTGAGGGCTGAGAGGGAGAGAGAAGTGCATTATATCATGTCATTTCTGTGCAAAATTCCTGGAATAGCTGAGCAGCAGTTACGGCCCAGTTCTCAGCTCTGTTACTGGGCCCACTGCAGTTACATCAAATATAGATTGCTCAAAGGGGTTCTGCAAAATAAACATATTCTGGGGTCTTCAAAAGTATATCCTAAAACATACTAAAAAATAATAATTGTGTAATGCTGTAGCAAAGCTATCAATTTGAGGAACACCGGATTACAGAGCATTAGCAAATTAAATGACATTAGATGACTCTTTTGGCTGGATTTATCACCGGGAGCCGGGGGTTTAAATCCCCCTTATTCCCGATGCCCTGTGCATGAGATATTGGATGCTGTAAGCCTCAGCTCTACTTGACAAATGGAGACCTTGATGTGTTCAGACAAACTATCCAGAAAGGCAAAGGCCCGCCTAATATGAAACACATGTGAGTTAATGTTGGGTAACATCCTTGGTTAATGGTGCGGATTATATTTTCTGTACATATCGATTTGTCTGACTCTCTATCACCAAATATTTTTACTAATGAAGTTCCCATAACTGGCCGAGGTCATACAGAAAGTGATATTGTTCTACCAGTCTGGACAACATTATCTCATTACTGGAAACTCCTTTTGGATATTGAGTTCAGGTTATTGTGATCTTCAATGGATTTAAAAAAAGGAAAACATTGGGAAGGGCTCGGAAGCTTGTAATTATATGTCAGCTACCAGGTTAATACATAAAATAATATATATATACCCTTGTGTTTCTTATTTCACTAGTACAACTCACTACAGAGGTCTATAATTCATAGAAAGATACACATTTGTATGATTACTACTTTGCGGCTTATTAGACTGTATCTGAAGCAGAGTTGTATAGTAAATGTATACAGTATTTGCCAATATGCAAGGACGTTTGCATCTTGTAGTGCTCCTAGCCACCATATTTACACTGAATGTGATTCTAGGCATTATTGTCAGTGCTCATTTTTACCTACCCTATACCAGCTGCTATAGATACGCCTAGAACCGGGCGTTCATATATCCAGCTCTGCATAGCAGATGTATTAAGCCTGGTGAAGAGATAAAGTGGAAGGTGATAGCACACCAGCCAATCAACTCCTAAATGTAATTTTTTAAACCTAGCTGAGAGGCTGGTGTGTTATCACCTACTTTATCTCTTCGCCAGGATTAACCCTAGTCAGGCTCAACAGCCCTAGCGCTAGTAGCAGATCCAATGGTGAGACACTTTAAAATAAGAACATTAACATCATTCAACGGTCTATGTAGACCATTTAAAAAATAATACAATTAATTTAAACATTTGGGGGGGGTATTCAATGTTGGGTCACGACTGTCGGGCTGGCCCAACAGCCGTGACCCTGTCCCGTTCTCGGATTGCTCGACCGAGATTTTGCAGGCGGGATTTAAATTCTTGCCTGCTGCGAGTCGAGAAGGGGGCATGCGGCCGGGAGCTTGTCAATTCCCGGCCGTTCTCAGCAGAACGAGCCCGACTGCTTGTGAAGTCGGGCTCGTTCTGCCGAGATCCCCTGTTCAATTCTGTTGAGGAAGACAGCATTGAATAGGGCCCTGCAGCCCTCTCCCCCATCGGGAATGGCTGCAGGAGATTGAATATCCCCCTTAAACTGAACAGTTTGAATTGCAAAAAAAATTGGACTGTAACGGTTTAATACATCTGCCCTCAGTCATGGAACTTTGATTGGGTATATCAGATTGTATATTAATGGACCGGTAACTACATCACAAATCAGAAAAAGTGTTTGGGTCTTTTGATAATATACATTTGTAATGATTGTCTAAATAACCATTCCTTTCTGTAATTCATCTGCAAGAATTTTTTAAGCAGAAAACATATGTATGTAATCCGATTTCATCTTGTATCCTCAATGCATATCACAGTGAACAAGAAGATTACATTTTTTTTACAAAAGAATCTCATAGGAAAAGAAACAACCCCCCCATTTATTTTTCTCATTTTGCTATTGATTCTGTATTCTTTATCATCTAGCTGTGAAGAAGAACGTGTCCATTTTTTCCTGCCCAGTGTATATATAACAGCATACACAAACAATAGTAAGCCCGCTCAAAACTAATGCTGCGAAAACTAGTAGATGTAGTTTCGCTTGTAGCCAACAGGTGGCAGTGTTTCAGAGCCACACGGACACTAGACATTTATAGATCCACGATTATGAAAAAATAATGTATTCAAGTGAACAAGATTTCGGGGTGGCCCGAAACGTTAGTCACTTGAATACATTATTTTTTCAAAATCGTGGAGTGCCGCAGTTTATTGAGTCTTTATTACTGCTCACTACAAATTCTGCCCGGAGGCACCCACGGCAGCTGGACCGAGTATTTAGGAGTGCTGGACTGAAGTACTCTGTGATATATATATATATATATATATATATATATATATATATAATATATACACTAAACATCGGCACTCACCTTTCCTAGTTTTGGGGTGCCCTGTGGCTTGTGACCACATTGTTTAAACATACATTGTAGGGGCTCTGCACACACTAAATTAACTGATAATAAATAGTGGAGATTTGGTTTATGAATTGATCAATGCATTTAAGCCTGCAGCCCCCTTCAAGGGACCCCACTTTTCTGCAGGTCCTAGCACTATCGCTCAATATGGCTACAATACACATAGCTATCACATGTTTGATTCCTGGCATGCTATCAGGTCTGAAGCTCACAGCAGACTATTCTTTTATAGGTGAGCAGCTACCAACACACCTGTCACTAATCATCTAGGGAAATGGTTAACATAAGCTATGGAGTCTTAGCTAAAACAGGGTGCATGAGAGAATGTGACCACAATAAGACTAATTTAAAAAATTAATCTAATAAACAATATATACACTAAACATCGGCACTCACCTTTCCTAGTTTTGGGGTGCCCTATGGCTTGTGACCACATTGTTTAAACAGACATTGTAGGGGCTCTGCACACACTAAATTAACTGATAATAAATATTGGAGATTTGGTTCATGAATTGATCAATGCATTTAAGCCTGCAGCCCCCTTCACGGGACCCCACTTTTCTGCAGGTCCTAGCACTATCGCTCAATATGGCTACAAAACACATAGCTATCACATGTTTGATTCCTGCTCACTACAAATTCTGCCTGGAGGCACCCACGGCAGCTGGACCGAGTATTTAGGAGTACTGGACTGAAGTACTCTGTACTCTGACGAAGTACGTGATTACGAAACGCGTTGGGGCGTGGCCTGGCGTTGCAGTCTATCCACCAGACGTGTTGGGACACAGAGAACCCCGAGTGTAACCTCTCCAACAGCACATGTGTTTTGAAACACGTTTCATGCGAATATCTTGCGGTGGTTATACCGCTTATTGTGGTACGTCACTTTATACCTGTTTTTACCGAAGATAAACTTTGTTCTTAAAATAAAAGCTTTTTTGATATTGCACAATGGAGCGCTCTGGCTGCATATCCAAGCATCATCTTTCCACTGTTTGAAAGTCTGGTAATCAGAATCACTTTATTGGCCATGTATACTCTCGTATACTAGGATTTTTTTGTGGATACAGTGCAGCTTCAAGCATGGTACAAGAGGGATGACAGGACATACATACATTGCATCAGTTGCGCATACAAATTACAATTCACATGTTATGATTTGCAAGGTTAGATAGAGCAGTTAGGTGTTTAGATTAGCAGTATCTTAGACTACATTGTTCAATAGTTGAATAGCTGTCGAAAAGAAGCTTTTTGTGGTTCTTGATGACTTGGAAGCGTGTACCTGATGGGAGAATATCAAACAAGTTATGGCCAGGGTGGAGTTTGTCCGTCACGATCTTCCCAGCTCGCTTCTTGACCCTACTTAAGTATTGTTCCCTTACAGGGGGGAGGTCCCAATAATCCTCTCTGCTGTCCTCACCACTCTTTGCAGGCTTCGTTTGTCAGATTCATTGGCCTCTCCATACCTGATTGTAATAGAGGAGCGTACTGTATAATGTATGTCAGAAAAACAATTAAAACATTACTGAGGGCAGTATTCAACAGGATTCGCTGCACAGTCGCCGTGTTCCTGAGGGCTGGAGCATTCGCTGCCAGCCCTCACTGTCACCGCATTCAATGCCGCAGGGGCTCGCTGCTACTGACGGCGATTCTTAACCCCGCAGGGCGCCGGGGGATGGCGGCAGGCAGGGAGATGGAAGTCTCCCTGCCTGCGCCAGACACTGTGGGGCAGAAGCAGGGCTCCCGAGGACACAGGCAGCAGAAGCTGCCCCCCCCCCCCCCCGAGAGAGCTAGCAGGGGATGCGGGTAGGGAGCTGCTTGCACTGCTTCCGTTCGTGCATATGTAATGATCAGAAGCAGTGAATATATGAAAATCTAATGAGCGGCACCCAGCCCCCTGCTGGCGAATGTGTATAAAAAAATATGTAAAAAAATAATAATAAAAAAAATGAAATATATTAATGTGCTTCAAGCACATGTATAAAAATAGCATGCCCCTTCACAGAAAAAAAAAATCAGAAAAAAAACTTTATTTTAAAAGATCACTTTCCAGTTCACCTTAAAAAGATGTCGAATGCAAAACGGTGAATCATGGCAAAAATCAGGGAGAAAGCAATTCGCCATCCTAGCATTGAATACACTCTCGGCGAATCCCAGTGAAAACCCCATTCAAATACACCAGCGAATTGCAGCGAGCATGAATCGGAGAACTGGCCGGCACTCACTGGTCGCTTTCGGCGAACAGTGAACATTGAATAGGGTGAATCAGATTTCCAGTGAAAAAGATTCGATGCAAGGAGTGAAAACAGTCCGATTCACCGAAAAAAAAAAACGGTGAATCGGGAGCATTGAATTCTGGCCGGAGTTCCAACATCTCTGGTTGAGATGTAGAAAATATTCTCCAAAAATGCCAGTGTCACTCACATTTGTTATATACATTCAAATAATTTTTTTTATTTTGTAAGAAAGTAAGAAAAGATTATATTTCTTATATAAGATAAAAATTACAGGTCATTATGAAGAATAATAGTTGGCTTAGCATTTTTACACCTATTTTGTCAAACCTTGGCACTCAAAGGGTTAAGAGCTTGATTCAGGGATATTGTTGCTATTTCATTCGCAGCTGTAATCCCACGCACAGCGGATACACAGAAATGTGCAAAATGACACAGACATCCAGACTTCTGCAGAGCAGCTCACTGCACAGCTTTTTCAAGGCCATCCCAGAGTAATTTTATGGCCACGCAGATTTGATGTTGGAATTCAGACTCTGGGGCGATGTTTTGTGTGGGTGTGGTATAACACACCGACAGTCGGGATTCCGACAGTCATTAGCGTGACGGAATCCCGACTGCACAGTGGGGGGAGCGCAAGGAAGCCCCTTGCGGGCTCGCTACGCCTGCCACGCTGCGAACGCCACGCTGCACTTGCCACCTATTTTATTCTCCCTCTATGGGGGTCGTGGACCCCCACGAGGGAGCAGTCGGGATTCTGACGTCGGAGTAATGACTGTCGGAATCCCGACTGTTGGTGAGACGTCCGGCACCCGTTTTGTGTATATGGGATTGCACTTGTAGGGGCTTGCAGATGGAGCACCTGTCATTTGAGCGGGTCCTGGCTATTCTATCACCAATCGTCAGGACCCACCATCAGACGGAAGGAGGTGCGCATGCATGAGACACTCGCGCACCCCGTTCCGTCAGAGCCCGCCACCGCCCTCCCCGCCGCTCCCTTGTCGGTGCCCACAGCGCCCCCTAACCCTAATCTCCCTGAAGCGGAGACGGGGATGCGCTGCGTGGAAGACGCTCGCGCGTCCCCGTCAGATGGAGTGCCTCTCCATGAGCTCTCGCCAGCGGAGGTGATCTGGTGAGGGCTGGCACTAAATGATGGGCGCTCCATCTGTATGTACTAAGTTGGGAGTTCTACTGAAGATTGGATGTTACCCATAGCAACCAATCAGAATCTACTTATTTACTTAGCACCTTCTAGATTAAGTAGTAGATAGATTTTGATTGGTTGCCCATAGCAACATCCCATCTTCAATAGAACTCCCATCTTAATAAATAGACTCCATGGATTGAGACACTATCGGGAAAGTATCATGGCATGTCTGTGTCTTTCACACCCCTCCCAGCTACTCCCCTTACTGTCATTCACTTTGTGAATAAATCCTCGCTGCCAGCCACATTGCTAAGATACCTTGGCACGAGGGCAGTGTAGCCGCGATGCCTGCAGAGGCGGCTGATAGTAACTCAGCTACAGGCCTATGTAGTGATTCTTTGCATTATCTCTCAGCCACGTTGCTGACAAGTAGACAGGTACACATCGGATCGCCCCTGCCCCAATAATGAAACCTTGACAACAATTACAATATTAATTAATGTTAGAACATTCTAAATCATTGTAATAGTTAATGAACTTGCTTTTATGCAAAGTAGCAGATTTTAGCTTCGCTGCCATGAAATCCCTATCATTGATGTTGACACAGTGATATTTTCTTAACAAGAGAGGCGGATAGTATCCCATTTTTCTCATTTTTTCCCTAGATATGATTACAGTTCCTATTGGGGTTGTAAATTGTGCTTTGTTAACGGCTATATTTTTAACAGATTTTTCTTCTGGGTTTGGAACTTGCAAAGTATTTTTGGCAGAAATCTGAAATTCTTTACTGTCAATCATCTCTCACCCAAAGATCTTGCAGCTGCTACATCTGGTTAGGGTTCAGCACCTTTGATTGCGTGCACTGAAGCACACCTGTTCACTGAGCGTGTGCCCGTTCAAAAGGACAATCCTGGCTCCTCTGGGTGAGCTTTAGGTAAACTTTCAGTTGTGTTCTCCACTTGTATTTATGTAATCATTGTGGTTAGACTAGATATAAGACATGTACCGCCCAATATCGCATTTCAATATGCGATGGATGTCTCCGCAGGGACAGGGGCACTGAAGTTTGCCAAGTGCCAGGGGGTTTACGCATGCACTAACCGCTCTGCCCCACCAGCATTGTGGTCTGTAGCCCATAAGCTACGATGGGCTTGTGCCATCTCAGAATGGCGAGAGTACGAGGACCCGATGCAATGCTGCCGATATTGGTACATCAGGCATCACCACATCCCCCATAGAAACCTATGGGGGATGTAGCTGCAGGATGTATCGCAGCAGGGATCGTAGGTCCCTCTGTCTTGTATTCACGGGATACTTTATATTTGCGGCTTATCCCTAAATATGGGTGTTTTCAGAGAATGAACTGCAAATATTATATAGTCATTGGGCCCGTTATTGTTGTTTAACGTGAAGATTGTGAGCAGTGACTGACTGGAATTATTTGGTATTTGTTTCCTAGCAGGGCGCCCAATTTCTGTACGTACGGTACCGTACTGAAATCACATCGCATGTCACGTTATAGTGGCATGCGATACGATTTCAGTGCCGCTCCCGTTACCGCTCAATGTCATTCCGGCCCCCTGTCAGATCCTGTCAGAATCATTCTGAGGTGAATTGCAGCATCCCTCAGACCTGCAGGAGAAATATCGGAAATGTCTGTTCCAGTGAACATGTTCAGCTTGCCTCAGACGGAGGAGGCTATCCAGTTCTTCCAGCACCATGATCTGCTTCTGCTAATGCAGAATTGCAGTAATGGCCACCCTATGCGGTTGTCAGTTAAGGAATGTATGTGGCGGTGCCATGTGAAAGCATGTTGTCTCACGGTGAGCCTCAGAGCGGCCCATTGGTTTCCAGGGGGCCACTTATCGTTCGTCACTATGATTCGCTTCATATATTCCTGGGCCCAGGAGCTCACCTCAATCGAGTATTGTGGGCGACAGCTGGAAATATCGAAAAAAACCTGCGGTCCTGTATAACCGATGGTTGCGGGAGGCTTGCACCATGGACCTTATGGCGCAGCCCCAGTGGCATATCGGTGGTCCTGGCCACATTGTGGTGGTGGATGAAAGCTTGTTTGTCAAGCGAAAAAGCAATGTCGGCCGGACTTTACCACAGCAGTGGATTTTTGGTGGAATTTGTCGGGAAACTGACAAATCGCAGCGCTCGCCACGCTTTGGGGTGGCGTGGATAGTGGTGCTGACGCAAAACAATGGCATAGGTGCTTTCAATAGTAAGCACCCATCACATCTCATAGCATGGGTGCTTAAACAATGAAATATCGGATCGCATCGGATCGCACCCTGTCTATAGCTCCGTCCGATCCCATGCGATATTTCATTGTATAAGCACTGCTGTGCACTTAATATGGACATTGCTTTGCATCCCACGGCACCATACACACTGTGCGATCCGATGCGATGCGATTTCACTATGGAGAATAGCCCAGTACGCTAAAAGCGTACTGGGCGCCGTTCTAGGAAACAAGTACCATTTTTTTTTTCTATCAGTGGCCTTTTAGCGGTGGAACTAAATCAGCTGTAAGCTGGGTCCAACACATGCATAAGTGCGGTTAGCTGTTTGGACCAGCTTAAGTGCAACCACCTGACTGTCTGTGGTCTTGGACAACACCCACTATTTCATGTCTGCTGGATATTCCTGGAGAACCACCAAGTATTCTACACAAACCTCACTTGCCTTTATTGTAAATACATAAATGTTCCACTACTGTGTAAAAGTATGTTGTGGTCATTTTGTCGCCCGTCCCTTACTGTACTTCCCAAGTCACTTATTCCGTGTTTGGACTTCAATGTATTTCCATAGTAGCTAATGTTTCAAACAAATGAGCACATTGTCTCTTTATTATCAGTATTGTATTACATCTCCTCAGGAACCAAGCGCTGTGTTAAGTAACAATTGTGCACTATCAGGTTTTATTTAATTGCAATAAAACTACATGCGTTGGCCATATGTTAATCCAGAAGAAGCCAAACACGAAAACCAGGACAGCTAACAATATGTCTGGTTGCACTGTCTCTAGCGCCTGTTGTTTTTAGTCATCATAAATGTGACAGTGGAGCAGTAAATAAAATCACTGGATTGGAACGATGTTCTCATTTCCCAGAATACTGATGTAAGATTGTCTTTTTTTGTTTTGATATTGTGTCTCTTCATTAAATGTGGCAGTCCCCTATCCTAATTACGGCAGGCTGTGCAGTTATTACTGACGTCTCTGTTTACCAACCCTTTCTTGGAAGCATGGTAGGTGGTCAGTAAATTAATGAAAAACATTGAACACTGTACAAGAAATGTCAGTTCTCTTCATTTACTGTAACCAGAAGAGCAGGATGTCATCAATGTAGTTTTTATTAGGAAAACGTGTTTATTATAAGGATATAGGCACCCTTTACTACAAATTGTTACTGCTGTCACAATGAAGGAACCATGGAATTCTGTGACATGTAAAAAAAGCACTCAACCTGCAGCCTTGTGATTTGTATGTACATGGGACCCCTAGATGACTTATAGTATTGATATCATTTACGGTAGGGAACCCATTATCCTGTTAACAAGTATCCATTTTATAGTATTTTTTTAAGATGATCATCCCCGTAAAAATTGGTTTAAAAAAATGTATAGTTAAATGACTTTTTTATCTATTGAAAAAGCAAATCGTTTAAGTGCTTTTTGTCATGGGTCAAAGACGTTGCTTTGAAATAAGCTGTCTGATTTTGGTTTGCACAATAACGAGGGTTACCATGTAAGAGCACACCTGTAGGCCTTTGCTATATGTGGTGTCACAGCCAGAACACAGAAGGGCCCTGCTTTTCGGCATTCCAATAATACAGCACTGTTTCTTTACCGCTAAGTTAATTAGTTTAAGCTCATGCTCCATTCATTTTGCGTTTTTTTTTTAAGTGGGGCATCTCAGGGGGCGTCCTCTTTACAGTAACTTCCTTCTTCCAATAAATAGATTTTATTACTGTATGTTAAGCAATGGGTGTTCTGATTTCATTTTAGTAGGGTAAGCAGGCTATATGCATCATCTACCTTTACAATTAAAAAACGGCAATGTTCCATTTCCTACCCCATATCACTCTTGTTGCTCCCTCCCCCATATCATTCTCATTGCCCCCTCCCTCAATATAATTCTCATTGCCCCCTCCCTCAATATAATTCTCATTGCCCCCTCCCTCCATATCATCCTCATTGCCCCCCCTCCATATCATTCTCATTGCCCCCTCCCTCCATATCATTCTCATTGCCCTATCCCTCCATATCATTCTCATTGCCCCCTCCCTCCATATCATTCTCACTGCCCTCTCCCTTCATATCATTCTCACTGCCCCCTCCCTTCATATCATTCTCACTGCCCCCTCCCTCCATATCATTCTCACTGCCCCCTCCCTCCATATCATTCTCACTGCCCCCTCCCTCCATATCATTCTCATCTCCCCCTCCCTCCATATCATTCTCATTGCCCCCTCCCTACATATCATTCTCGCTGCCCCCTCCCTCCATATCATTCTCACTGCCCCCTCCCTCCATATCATTCTCATTGCCCCCTCCTTCTATATCATTCTCATTGCCCCCTCCCTCCATATCATTCTCACTGCCCCCTCCCTCCATATCATTCTCACTGCCCCCTCCCTCCATATCATTCTCACTGCCCCCTCCCTACATATCATTCTCATTGCCCCCTCCCTACATATCATTCTCATTGCCCCCTCCCTCCATATCATTGTCATTGTCCCCTGCCTCCATATCATTTTCATTGCCCTCTCCCTTCATATCCATGCCTTGCCCTGAATGTAATGTTTTACCACAGACATGCTACGACCAACCGCCTCAGCAACCTGACGACTGGCGGGGATGTTGCCCGCTGGCTGTTCACAGCTTGAACGACCCCCAGGTTGTCGCACCAAAACTGAATCTGGCTATTGGCAAGCCTCTCTCCCCAAATTGTAACTGCTACAACTATTGGGAATAACTCTAGTGCCGCCAGGTTCCTAGTTAGGCCTGTGGCTTCCCATGCGGGTGGCCACACCTGCGCGCACCACTCCCCTTGCCAATATGTCCCGAAGCCTGTGGCCCCGGTGGCGTCTGTAAATAAATGCATCGTGCGATTGGACTGAAATTCGTCGGGCCAAACCCGCACTCCGTTGAAATTCCGTCGAAATTCTGCCCATACCTGCAGATCTTCCCTGAGTTCCCTAGTAATGCGCACAAAGTGGTGTTTCTTTGCTACGCTGTATTATATAGATTCCCTTCTGGACTTGTAACTTGGTGGGACTGCTGTGCTATTACTGGTGCCTGTCCTTGTGTTTCCCTCCTATGTCCCTATAGATTGTAAGCTTGCAGCAGGGCCCTCCTACCTCCAAGTCCGACTGTTGTTACCCAGTTTATTTTATCACTGTCTACAATTGTAAAGCGCAACGGAATCTGCTGCGTTATATAAGAAACTGTAAATAAATAAGTAAATATCATTCTCATTGCCCTCTTTCTCCATATCATTCTCACTGCCCTCTCCCTAAAAATCACTTGCATTGCCCCCCCCCCCCACACTTCACTGTCATTACTCCCATCCTTCATATTACTCTCATTGCCCTCTCCCCGCATATCATTCTTATTGCAGATGGCCAGCAATGATGCGGGAGCCCGGGTCAGCGCTCATCGCTGGCTCGTACACACTGGGCGGCTTTTGGGCTGAAAGCAGTTCAAATGGCAAAACGGAACTGCTTTCAGCTGAAAATCGCCCAGTGTGTATGGGCCTTTATATTACTCTCTCTCCTTGTCCTCCTTCTCCATATCTCTCCCTGCCCCCCCCCCCCCCCCTCATACAGCTCTCATTGATGTACCATATACAGTAGCTCGTTGCCTCCTCCATATTTCTTACTGCTCCTCCATTCATCTCATTGCCCTCTACAGATCTCTCTCACTGCACATGGATTCAAAAGACTTTGGGGGTTATTCAGCACTGATCGCTGTTGTGTGAATATCAAACAACTGCACATGCATACGGATAATAGAGCACATGCGCAAAGCCGAACAACTTAACAGACAGGAAGGCGGCATTTATGGGTATCACCCGGCCATCTAATTGGAGAGTCTGGAAAAATGCAGGCCCGCCCAGGCGTTCGTAGGGAGGGCGTGTGATCCGCTGCAGCCTCACTCATCCTGTTTCTATTGCACTCTTGAGGAAAGGTCAGAGTTATGCACACTTGCACAGTCTGGGAAAATCATTCAATGATTAGTGAGTTATGTATGGATTTTCAGCCAGATGACACTCTCAAGGCGGGCAGCGAGTATCTGATCGCATGTCTCTGCAAAATCGCACAGCAACGATTACACATATGTTACTACCATTGTCCACCACTCAGGGCACAAGCCCAGTGAAGCTTCCCCCTAGCTCTGCCACTGCCATAGAGTACATCAGAGGAGTAACAAGAAGCAAAAACACAGACAATGCTGTCATGCTAGGCAAGATGAGGCCATCTTGAGGTAAAAGGACACACGGGCCATCTCCTGGATCCAGAGCCGGCCCTAGCCTAAATGACACCCTAGGCAAGATTTTGGCTGGTGTCCTCTAGCACCGCCACTAGTTCCACCTCTGACCCTGCTCCCCTTTCCCAGCACCATCAACCTTTATCATAGCAGTCATCATTTTGGTGTTCCTACCTTCAATAATTTAAATAGAAACAGTGCACATATTTGGCGTGCAGCCCAAACAGGGGTGTGTTCTTGCTCGGAAGGGGCATGGCCACACAAAAGTACCCCCAATTCAAATTATGCCACACAGTAGTGCAACTTTATTCACATTATATCATAGCCGCTAACACTGTGACCTCTGCCTCTGCTTGGATACAGATAGGGTTACCACCTTTTTGTTGAGAGATTCCCGGACAGTGGCCCGCCCCTTGACACACCCACAGCCCACCCACTGCCCCGCCCCAGCTCCGCCCCTTGACCCGCCTTATGTTGATTTTTTTTTTTAACCTTTGCTTCAATTTTATTATTGATTTTGCATACCATAATGCCAGTTACATCATACACAGTAATGCCCGTTACGCCACACACCGCGATGCCCATTACATGTTACGCCATACACTGCAATGCCCATTACACGATATGCCAGGACTGAAACAGTTTTTTTGTAAAGGAGGAATGATATAGACAGTGCGCCCATCCTGCTCTGCTGCAAAAGTCAATGACCGCACACCAATGAAAGGGGTCTGTGGAGCGGCGCCAGCGTGCTTGCTTTGAAAACATAGAGACATTGCACAGGGGGAACCGTTGATTGGCAAAGAGCCGTGACAGACGGCTCTCTCAGCCAATCAACGGACGCTGATTCCCGTTTGCCTGCCACTCCACACTTCACTGTCGCCTCTCTTAAAATTATTTTTTTTGGGGGGGGGGGGGGGGGGGGCAGTACAGGAGCATTGAGGGGCGCCGGGTGGGGGTCACTTCAATCTCCGGGAGAGATAGCCACAGTGCGGGACCTGCTGCCTCTCAGTCCTGACATTTCAAATCTCGCGCCGCCGCCCGAAGCATATAGGAGCTCGCGGTCCGGGCAACCAATCAGGGCGCAAGATTTGAAAGGCCAGGTCTGACATGCAGGTCCCGCGCTGCGGCATCTTCTCTGGAACACCACCCGTCCCGACACCTGGCTTAATTACCGAAGTGTGACCGCCAGGGGTTACGGAATACATATGAATAACTAGCTGTAGGGATGCCAGCTGTCAGCATCCCGACAACGGCATCCTGAAGCTGAAAATACTGACCCCTCTAAAAATCCTAAAATAACCCTAATCCCTAACCCGCCTGTCCCGAGTCCTGACCCTAACCCTCCCCCCCACATGCTAACCCCAACCTTCCCCAGGGGTGCCTAACCCTCAATCTCCACCCCCCACAGTCTAAAGCTAACCCTCCCCCCTCCCCACAGTTTAACCCTCCCATCCCTGCAAAATAACCCTAAGCCTCCCCTGCGGTTCCTAACCCTAAGTGTCCCCCTTTCTCTGCAGCTAACCCTAATCCCCCCCCCCCCAACCGCAGCCTAAACATAACCCCTACCCTGCAGCCTAACTTTATCCCTACCTAATCTTACATTTTTGATATCCTGAGGCAGAGGCTGGGTAACGCTGACTATACCCCACCCGCGGCTGCCCCAGCGTCTGCTGCACAGCGCTACTTACACTCCCTGTGCAGATCGCTCCTCCTCGAGCCGGCTGGAGTCTGGACTGAGCGGTGACCTGCTTACTGCGCCGTCATGTCGACTTCCGGCCGGACACGCTGCTGCCACTGACTGGACTGGAGAGGACAGGTGAGAGCTGCGGCGCCCGGTGTGAACCGCCCGGCGCTCCCTGCCTGTCACTCCGCACGGCGGCACCCGAGTCCCTCACCTGGTGAGCTATTTCAAAAATTGCGCCTGCTCTGCTCGCGGTCCCGCTGTCAATCAGGAGCCGCCGCACCCGATTGGCTGGCTGACCGCGAGCAGGGCGGGCACAATATTTTAAATTGCCGCAGGCAGCTCTGCTAGAGCTCTGCCTCTGAGCTAGTCCTACGAGTCCTCACACAGTCGCAGCGCTGCCGGTCTCTAGCTGGCTGTCCCCGGCAGCGCTGCGCAGGATCTCCGGTCTCCAGTTCCCGGACATTGTATAGTCCGGGAACGGCACCCGTCCGGACTCCGGACACCTGGTCTAATTACCGGACTGTCCGGAGTAATCCCGGACGGGTGGTAACCCTAGATACAGATGTTTCCTCATACATCTTGCCTCAATAGGCCATGCAGCTCCTGGCCAGTTCTGCTAACTTGGGTGCCTTTTTTGCTGAAAATTCATCTTATCTGCATTGTTATGTGACCAGGACACACAAGGAGCTTCCGATGATTAAAATTATATGCGGCATGACTATATTCTGTGTGCGACTGTGGCTGTACCTGCATATGGAATGCTATGTTACAGTGATTTCCATGAATACACTAATGCATATGCAGATACAGCCTCACTCACAAATAGAATATAGGCATGCTGCATATCATTTTAATTAGCAGAAGCTGCTGGTGCCCCTAGGCATTCCAAATGCCCTAGGCATTTGCCTAGTTTGCCTATGCCTAGGGCCGGCTCTGCCTGGAACAAGATGGTGCGGGCGAGAAAATGTCATGGAAGTTTGGAAGCATGCAAAGGTATCAAAGAGGGCAGACAGGAGACTAAAAGGATTGCATACTGTATTCTCTGTATAGCGATGTCAAGTTTAAAGCACGACAAGTATAGAGTTGTATAAGATGTATACTGTATGTATTGTTTGTGCTCTTTTTTAGTTTTTTTATTTGGCGAGTTATTTTTATTTGAAACCTAGAGCAAGAAACTCACCTGTGTTCTGTCAGGACTGCGAACACGACAGAGCATTTCATTTGTTGTCAGCACTGACAGACTCTACCTACCATATGTCTGTCAGTCAGGTTGGACTCAAGAGATCCCTGGAGCTTCCCGTACAGAGTGGAGTTCAATCTGCGTTTTTTTTTGTGTGTGTGTTGAAACCGTTTTGCCATATACAGTAGGTGGGTATTCAAGGTTTCCCGTTATTTCCGATTTTTGAAAATAACAGAACTTGATAGGATTTGCCTCTGCAGATCTGGCTCTTTGAAAAGCCATTTACACTGAAAAAGACGTGGATTCGTGGATCCACGTTTTTTCTGATTTTCTGATTGTTTCAGTAAAGCGGAAAAAAAAAAATAATTGAATAGATGGCATGCGAATTTCATTTGTTCTTTGTAAAAACGGCTGCTATTTCACCGTTTTACCACAAATCGACAACATTTAATACCTCCCATAGTCTCTATAGCAGGCTCGGCCAAACTTTGGCCCACCAGCTGTTGTGAAACTACACATCCCAGAATGCCTTGCCATCGTTTTAGCATTCCCTCATAGCAAAACTGTGGCAAGGCATGATGGGACTTGTTGTTTCACAACAACTGGTGTGACATAGTTTTGTTTATAGGCTGTTCCTTCACCTATAATGTTTATATTTACATTTGGCCTTGGTAATCTGACTTCAGCCATATACATGTTACTTGAATCTCCATGGAAATAGTATTAATCTAAAAGGAAATATCGAGCTTGTCTTGTCAGTCATTGTGAGTGACTGTGCCTCCTTCTTTCTGATGTTGTATGAAACTCAGGGAAATTGTGGGTGGTTTGTGGTTGTGTGAGATCTTCTCATTACTTGGCAGCAGAGGGAGCCTGTTGTATGTGAAGTCACGTCTACCACTCAGCTCTTCAGTCCTGGACAACTTAACATAAACATCTGTAAAAAAAAAAAAAGGTTGAATTCTTCAGAGCTATCCGGGCAATAAACCTAGATGGATTTAACCTTTCGAAGGGGTTAGATATTGTCTCAGAAAGCATCTCTGCAGATTGTTTTTGTTCTTCGTGAAGTTTTAAGACAAGTTGTTCTTTTTCCCCAGTGTTAATGCATTGGATGCGATGCAGCAATTTCCAGATTCCACCGTTTTTAGCTTTAGGACAGATAATGGAGACAATTTTCCTTTTGAGAATTTAAGGTTTCTGTTGAATTATAGTGTCTGTCTGCAGGTGCGATCTCCTTTAATCCCCTGAGATCTTAAGAAACATTCCTGAGACAGACGCCAGAGCAGTGACAAGATTAGCACTTCTCTGAGCGGGTGGCAGCAACAACATAAATAGGAAAGGCTTGTGTGGAACAAGCATCAGTTTAGCTGCAATCCTGCAGGATTTACTGAAAGTGCCAAATTTACTAAACCGTGTACTGCTAAATTATTGTCACATTTCCATCATCCTTACAGGTGTGCAAATCCTAGCTGCATACCTCCCAACTGTCACGATTCCGTCGGGACAGTTCCAATTTTCGGGTCCTGTCCCGACGTCCCACCCGCGGCAGGCATTGTCCCGCTGCGGGGGGGGTGGCAGTTGGGAGACCCCCCAATGTAGTAGAATAGACGCTGTGCGCATGCGCACAGCGTCTATTCTTGTATGAAAATGAGGTTGCGGCTAATTAGCATAAGCCGCACCCTCATTTGCATACGCCACGCCCCCTTTTCGGGCGCGTGTCCCTATTTCTTAACATGAAAAGTTGGGAGGTATGTAGCTACACTCACTGCAGGGAATGTAATCTATGTGTCCGAACAGAACAGTTGTTTGGTAGGAACTAAATCGAGGAATTTAAGTTATTTGGTTCTTTTATGATATCCACTTCTCAAGTGTACTGTATATGTGTACATATATATATATGTATAAATAATATGTGTATATATATATATATATATATATATATATGTATATATATATCACAAAAAGTCCAATTAGCGCGCAAGTCCTTAAGGAAAGTCTATAGTCTGGAACAAATCCGTCCCTTCTGTGTTAATATTCCCAGCACTTGAGGTCTGTTCTTAGGCCGGCAGCTTCCTCCAATTACCCTTGCGGGCACCTGGATTCACAGGTAATGGATTCTCTAGGAAAGGAAAGAGGAGCGCTCCAAATAGTGCTTTATCTTTTTATTTTTCAATACATTTAAAATATCTGACAGGTAAGTACAGGTTGGTATCAAGTTCCGCAAGAGACGGTTAGGCACACCCGGATGATATATAGCATCCGCGGTTGTGCGGATGCTCCCTCTTTGTAGCCTGGATACAACCCTACGTCACGCAGTGATACAACCCTACATCACGTCACACAGTGACGTAGGGTTGTATCCAGGCTACAAAGAGGGAGCTGACCGACGAGAGGACAAGCCCTCTGACGAAGTCCTCGTGACGAAACGTGTAGGGGCGTGGCCTGGCCTGGCGTCGGTCAGAACTCCGTGTTGGACGAGAGAGTGGTGAGAGCACTCAGATTCCAGTACAAACGCTGCTGGGGACAGCAAGGTTCATGCTATATATCACCCGCGGTTGTGCCTAACCGTCTCTTGCGTTACGTGATACCAACCTGTACTTACCTGTCAGATATTTTAAATGTATTGAAAAATAAAAAGATAAAGCACTATTCGGAGCGCTCCTCTTTCCTTTCCTAGAGAATATATATATATATCAGCAGTCAGGAGCAGCACTCGGTGAATAATCAAACAGGTAGAAGTCAGCTCTTGCATATATATATATATATATATATATATATATATATATATATATATATATATATATAGGTACGTGTGTAGACCGCACTCGCACTTATTTATTTTGTAATTGCGGGGTGCCAGACAAAGGATAAACGGGGTGAGCGGATATCCCAATAATAGTCTGGGGTGTATCCACACCTGCTGGGGCGTGGAAAATCAGGCACTCGCCTAATAATAAAGTCCAATGGTCAGATAAAAGTCCAAAGTTAGTGCAGTTTTTATTTCAACTATTACATATAGTCATGGTTTTTTCATACTGTGCCCCGACGTTTCGGTCCTTAGTGGACCTTTCTCAAGGAGCCTATAACATTTATAATAAAGCATTTCAGTAAACAGTACAGAACAGCACTAATTAACAAAAAAGTCAAATGGAAACATATGGTCAAAAAATCGTCTTACTTTGTAATGAAAGAGACTGGCTATCAGCGGAGATTAGGGTAGAAAAACGCCCATGGTGCCTGGAGCTGCTGCTGAATAGCACTGCCCGGGCCCGGCTATTTATCCCCCCTGAGTATCAATTAGTCAGAGCGTGGAAACCGCATCCACGCTCTGACAGCACAGCTTCTGGCGTTATTGGAAGTTCGGCACCGGAAGTAGCGTCTATTTGACACGCAGATGGAACGCAGGGCACTAGCCCTGCGTGCGCATCTCAGCTAGAGAAACGGAGCTGCGCATAGTGGGTTCCGTATCTTATATATGTGCGCATCACAACTGGGTTTAGACATGAAGCTGCATACAGCGCTGTCCGGGCGGATTAGGTGTGTCATGTTCTAAATGCTCAAGCGGTAATTACGCTATTAGAAGGAGGGGAAGCCGGGGTTTCAGTATTAACTGCCAGTGGCATCTAAAGATATCTAGGAGTATTTACTGAATACAACCTAAGTGCGCACGCAATGCTGCGATGCGTTTAGTATATTAATATTTTAATATGTTAATGTAGGAAATACTGTAGCTTATTGACTGGCCGTTAATTAGTTATGGATCTCAAGGTGGACCGAAACGTCGGGGCACAGTATGAAAAAACCATGACTATATGTAATAGTTGAAATAAAAACTGCACTAACTTTGGACTTTTATCTGACCATTGGACTTTATTATTAGGCGAGTGCCTGACTTTCCACGCCCCAGCAGGTGTGGATACACCCCAGACTATATATATATATATATATATATATATATATATATATATATAATGAATAAAAGGCAGCACTTAAAGACTCCAGTGAAATAATAAAAATCTCAATACCTTATTCCAAAGCAAAAACTCTTCCAGCCGCACCCACAAATTTATGATGTCATAATGATGGCGTCACGCCATGCATCAGACAGCCGTTGCAAGCACATGAGGTCACATACAACATCCGTGAAAGATGCGGGAGAGGTGCAGAATGCAAAGGTGTGGGCACAATAAATACTAGTTTTATATATATATATATATATATATATATATATATATATATTTTTGTTTTTACATGATATATACACATGTACACCTTGATAAAGGGTTTGCTGTCCCCGAAACGTTGGACACTATTCTTTATCACTAAAAACTGCTGTTTTCAAGTCCGTTGAGTGTCGCTGCCTGATTGCATCGTCGACTATCTATTCACCGAGAGGGCACCTACGGCTGTTGTCCCTAGATATACGTATGTATATAAATATACGGTATATATTTATTTGTACTGTACAGTAAGTAGCTGGTTTAGCTATCAGCAGGTGTTTGGACCAGTCCTGTCTTTTTTGTCTGTCTGACATCGGCTGGATGTCAGACATCATATACGCCAAAGACACACATCCTACATGCAAATGCTCCGTTGACTCTCAGTTACACCCATTAAGTCAGGGGTTTCCAAACTTTTTTTTCACAGCAACCCTAGAATATCTGCATTGTTTTGAAGGCATTTAAAGTTTCTGGTTCTTGTTTAGTTTCACGGGTTCGGCGCACGGAAAACTATCTAAAATAAAGTCCATGCCAGCGGGAATTGGTTCATACCCCCACTATCCACGTTTGCATGGAGTTGATTTTAGATAGCGTGGCGAGCGTAGCGAGCCACCGAGCCCGTAGCGTGGGCGAGCGAAGTGAGCCCCGCAAGGGGACACAGACGCTGCTGAAACTGAGACGCTGCCGCCGTGAAACTAAACAAGTACCAAGTTTCTTATTTAGAAATTCAGTTTTTTTTTTTTTTTTATAAATTGGTCTAACCTGGCAACCTTCGGCTCGGTGAAGTGGTGTACAAAGCTGCAATTCTATTTGTTCACCAGCATGGGTTTTGCCTATCATATAGATCAGCAGTTCCTTTTTTTCTATCCCGTACCCCTTGATTTGGCTTTTCATTTAGAAGTACCCCCTCCTCTCAATTTGAAATATCCACTGTACTTACAAGTGGAGTGGAAGTGAGCACATCCTTGTGCATGTCCTTGTAATAAGGAGTAGCGGAGGAGTAGTGTGCGGTCAGGATCGGGTCCCACTGTTTCTGGAAGCTTGCTTGCATACTGTCTCTGGGGTTCTCACTAATGCTTGTAGGGTTAATGCCGCTGCTTTCTCCACCCATGTCAGTACGGGGCAGATGAATGCTGATGTCTGAGGAAGTGCGGGTAGCTCCCAGTGGATTGTTGGTCGGACAAAACCAGAGGAGCCGCTAATGACACTGCAGATAGAACCGGAAGTGATGAATTATGGCAACGTGAGACTTCTTAAACCATCGGGAGACTTCTTTCTCTTCTTCCATCATTAACAATATTATTGTCAAGTACCTCCAACCGGTCTGCAGAGTACCCCAAGGCGGGTACTCTTACCCCAGGTTGGGAACCACTTATATAGACCACAAATAATTGGATTTTGTAATGGACTACTGATATGTGTTGCCAAATCATATGACTCATAATAGCCTGTAGATCATACTTGCCCCAGAGTGGAGACGCAGCAGGCATCTTCGGGGTGGGGCCTGGTTGGCACGCCATAAGGCCCTATCCCCATAATGGAAAAGTGCTGAGATACAAGGGTATGGGGAGATGAGGTGGGACAAATTTTATGCAAAATTGTATAATTTAGCCCCACCCCTACAAAACAGAGCGACAGACATCCTTCTTGCCAAACTGTCCACAAGTTCCTGCAGAACAGCCGATGGTATGTTTTGCCATTTCACCTTAAGTACATTGATCAACTGTGACACTCAAGAAGGTAGAGTCAAGCTAGAATGCAGCCGTTGCTCCAGATCCTCCCAGAGGTTCTGGGAAGATCTGGACTCTGAGCTGGCCAGTTCATCCAGTTTATCAAATTTTCTGTAAAACCATCTGAAACAGCCCCATAATGCCACCACCTCCATGCTTTCCTGTACCTACTGTACACTCTGGCATCCGCCCTCTTCTGACAATCGCCAAACCCAAACACGTCCATCTGATCTGACATTCTATGTCTCCACAAACCCATATCTGCTGCAGAAGCACACCAGGACGCTTGCACAGATGTGTTCAATCACTTTTGTCTACATACAGTAGTGTATTTGACACTGCCTGAATTTCACAATGGAATTAAAAACCATTTATGCTTTTGATGCTATGTCATTTCCTTTTTCTGTGGCTGCTGACTTGTTCAACTGAAGTGAGTTGTGACTTGTTCACCTGAATTTTATTACAATACATTTTTTACTTATAAATGCAAGTGGGAAAATATTAATGACTGTCGAAAATCACAATTTCAGCATTTTTGCATTCTATCAATGTCCACATATGACATGTCGTCATTCTGAAAATGATGACATACTAAATGATGATGTTCAGAACATGTTGGCTTTATGGTATGTGACTTCTTTGTGTTCCCACAATTTAAGCGCAAGATGAACCAAATTTATTTAGAGTCACCGGAAGTTGAGTGACTCCACTGCAGTGGAGACCTTCATCCAGCATGTAGAAGACATGCCTGCATTCGGCCTGGTCCTGTTGTTTTACCAAGTGGTTTTGAACACATGCGACCTTGCATAGTCTCCTCTGGCGAATACTTTGAACAAAATGTGATGTTTACTTTCATCTTATACTTTTTGTGCATTCGGAAATTTCTTGCACGCCCTTCATATTCAACACCTCTCCCAAACTGATTGTTTTTTCTGCCTTTGATATCCGCTATATCCAGCATCGGATTTGACCATTTTGGAAGAAGAACTTTGAACTACAACTCTCTTAACCCTTTTATTAACCTTGCCATTATTGTGGATAGAATATACGGAAAGGATTGGCATTGGCTGGATAACTGTGTGACTCGTCTTCAAGAAGCCACATTATAGGAACTAGATCAGAAAGTAATTGAACCTCTCCCCGGATTATCCCGTGTCATTTGTGAAAGGTGGACTCTGATGGGATAATGGTAATCCCGATCTATTGTGTGCACTAAGTACGTCTTTGTAAAGGAGGTGTCGATTAAAAGAGATTGCTTTTTACAGCTAAATGAACACAGGATGAGCGGCCGCGGCGGTAACACAAGAGGATGGGAGCGGTGTCTGTAATAAACAAAGCTCTACAAATCTATTATTGTAATGTATGGAGTAAGTCAAGACACTGCATATAATACAGGAAACCCTTATGAATAAAATAATCACGGCACATACCACATGGTAGTCGTCACTCACCACTTTTGATACTTAGACTATTATATTGTAAAGTCTAAAAGTAACCTGATTCCTTGTTTCCTTTATAGTACAAAATATAGTACAATCATCTCACAATGAATAATGATTGAAACATTATTTTTCCTAGAAAACTTTTAATATTCTGTAAATGTAAAGCTTTAGATGTTTCAGGCTGACAGGACCGGTTTGGTAAACGATACTCTGGGCACTTGTTCAGTGTTTTTTTCTTGGTGTGTGATTTTAAAAGCAACCGGTTTTGTAACATGCTTGTTGTGACCACCCTAAGGGCCAGATGTATCAAGCTTCAAAGAGTGATAAAATGGTGAGTGATAAAAAACCAGCCAATCAGCTCCTACTTTACAAACCCAGCCTGTATCATGATGTACAGATGGAGGGCCTCTCCGCCAGCTCATCTGATTCCCTGAGCTGGCGGAGAGGCGCTCCATCTGACGGGGACGTGCAAGCATCTCACATAGGGTGGCCAATCCCGGAATCGGGATCGGCGGGATCCCGGGATTTGGCCCCTAAAACGCCGGGATTTCAATCCCAGGATTGGAGTTTCCAATCCCGGGATTTCAGGATTAGACTGCGCATGCGCAGTCTAATGCCGGCCAGCGTCTGAGCGTGTGCTCAGGCGCTGCCCGGCTTCTCCCTTCCCCGGCAGTGCATCCCTGCGCAGCGTGACGAGTACAGAGGTCACGCTGCGCAGGCCAAGGAGCTGCACAGAGCCAGTGTGGCTCTGTGCAGCAAGCGTTCGCCCCCGCCCACCAACCCGGCTGGCTCCCCAGAAGCCCGCCCCCCGGCTCACTGCCCGCCCCGCTACCCGCCCATCCACCCACCCTCCAGGCCGGCTCCCCGCCCATCCACCCGGCCGGCTCCCTGCCCATCCACCCGCCGGCTCCCAGCCCATCCACCCGCCGGATCCTCTGACGCCCGCCAACACACCCGGCTGCCCGGCTCCACAGACACCCGGCCGGCTGGCCGGCTGCCCACCCACACACCCGGCCGCACCGCACCCCACCCCACCCCACATGTAAGTAAATATGTAGGGCGGCTGGGGTGCGTTTTTTAAATTAGGGAAGCCGATCCCGGGAATCCCGGGATTAGGCATTTTTCAATCCCGAAATCCGGGATTGAAAAAATGCTCCGGGATTGGCTTCCCTAGTCTCACATCCTTGTGTGTCCCAGTCACTCGGTGGCGGGGAGTGGATTCCCTGCCCATCTCCGCTTCAGGGAGACAGGCAGGGTTAGTGGGGGTGCGGGCAGCGACTGGGGAGCAGCGGGGTGGCAGCGGAGGGCGGCGGCAGGCTCCGTCAGAACGAGGCTCATGAGCATCTTGTGGTCCTACTGCTGACGGCTGATGATTGGCGGCGGATGGAGAGAGAGATCTGCTCCATGTGTTGGAACTGATTGGCTGGTTGTTAATCACTCTCCCTTTTATCACTTTTTGGAGCTTAGTACATTTGGCCCTAAGAATCTTGAGGTATAGATGATTTGGTGTTTGTTCATGGGAAGTCCTGATGTGTCTAATTAGACTTTATCCTGAAACAGATTTCCAATGCCCTTGTGAAATAAATCTTACTATTCACTTCTACATTGCAGCTTTTCATACTGTACGTTCCAAAGAGAAGCTGCATATAATAATACAGGAAACCATTGCGATAATGCAATTTTCATTGGGGTTCAGTATGATTTCCCAACAGTCAGTCAGATAAAAAAAAAAAAAGTAGAAATGTCGGCATACGTCACGCTTGCTTCTGGCGCGCTTCGGGCACACTATTATAATATACTTTATGGCCACTTGGATCGTGAAGTAAGAACAAGGCGGTTTCAGAGCAAAAGTAGTGACAAACTCATGTCGACTCTTTGAATTATCGACATTGTAATTGTTGGTATTTTCATCATGTCTGCATTTTAAATGTCTGCATTTCAACCCTGTCCTGATTATGACCTCGTCGCTATTTTGACCATCGCCAATGGTTGTCAGAAATTGACTGTATGCCAATCATTGTGGAGAGTAATTTTGGATGCCACTCTCCTATAAGTTGGGCTTTCCGGAACCTGTGTGTCTGCACTTATACATTACACGCTCTATATGCCTCTATACTGTGTGTAGTCAGAAATTTGGCATTCAAAATGGGGCACGAGAATATCATCAAGTTCCCCGTGTCTATAGTTATGTAACCTGTTGCTATTCAAAATGTCAACATAATTAAATTAGCCTTTGGTTTAGGCTGCAAATAGGAGTGTCATCATTATGACTCAGTGTTATGAATGTTGACATGTCAATGTAGACATTCTGAAAATGTTGACATTCAGACCACATTGACATTACGACATTAACATATTAAAGATGACAACTGTGCCCAATAAAGACAAATACAGAATCCACTTGTGACGATGCGGAACAATGTCCCTGGTATCTCACATACAGAATGCATGATAGTGTGTCATGCCTTTATGGGCACGGTGCACTATGGGGGTTCAGACTTGATCATGAGGCTGTGAATTCACATATCGGGTGATAGCCGATAGACTGTGCATTGTTTACAGCTTGTAGTACGCATGTGCGAGGTCGTCCTGTGATAAAATCCTACTTTTTTAGTGCAAATAATATTTATTAAATTAAATTCAGTACAACAAATTGGTTATAGAGAACAACATTCCGTCTTACATACATCACAAAAGGCCCCCATACACTGTGCGATTTGGGCCCGATTTCACCCGATTCGGATGGATCGGGCAGTGAAATCGGCCCAAATCGTATGTGCAGACGTCCCATCCAACCCGATGCGCGGTCCCGTGCGCATCGAGTCGGGGTCGGGAGGTCAGACACTCTGCACATAGGATTTGGTAAATCTTATGTGCAGCCTGGAGGCGGGCAGGGGACGCGGTGTATGGGAAGCAGGAAGCTGAGCAGGGCGGGCTGATGCAAGGAGCCGGGCAGGAGTGGGCGTGGATGAACTGACCTGGGCGGTGATCGCCGCAAGCAGGGAGCCAGGCAGGGGAGACAGTGGTCCGGGTGGTGAACGCAGCGATGGGTACCAGAGACCCTGTAGCGCGGGCCATGGGGAAAGCCGGACAGCAGCAGGCACACATAGAAATGAATGGACAGTCAGTGATTGGCTGAGACCTCTCTCATTCAGAGAGCTCTCAGCCAATCACTGGCTGTCCATTCATTTCTGTGTTTCTTTTACTATGTGCGCCCGCTGCTGCCCGGCTTCCCTTACTCTACCCGGCAATCTGGTCCCCTCGCTGCCCAGTGAGTAAACTCACTGCCTCTTTGTGTCCCCTGCCCGGCTCTGTGCTTGCAGCCCCCCCCCCCCCTGCCGCCCCGCTCTGCTCAGCTCAGCTCCCGGCTCCCTCTGACAGCAGCTCCCCGGGGACTGCATGACAGCAGCTCCCCTGGGGAGTTGTCAGTAGATTAGGTCCGACTTATCCTTCGGACAAGTCGGCCTAATGTATGCAGGCCTTAAGCTAATGAATGTGTTACAAATCTACGTTAATGGTAAAGAAACATTGAAATAATACACCCTAAAATATAATGTAATAGAAGTGATGTGTAGATAGGGATGGGGACAAATCTGTCTTTAAAGAATATACATGGACGTATAAACACTTACTCATATATGTATATGTATGTACACATATACATACAAACATAGATATACACATGCACATAAAACAGGGAAAAAGATAGAGAGAATTGACAGAATAGAAGTATAGGTGGAACAGATGGATAGAATAAGAGTATAAGAACAGAAGAAAAAAAAGAGAAAATCAAGAACTGATCCGATATGCAAGATCCTACTTTTTTAAGTGCTGGCCTTATGCAAGTTGATTGACAGGCAGTCAGAGTTTGGGGGGTGGTAACTGCCCATTTTCTGGGAGTCTCGGAAAAAGCAGGCGTGTCCAGGCTTTTGAAGGGAAGTCATGTGACGTTACAGACTGCACACACTAAAAAAATCAGGTATTTCTTGATAAGAAAAGGAGCGCAATTGTCATAAAAATCAATAAATTCATTAATACAGTAATACAATATAAAAAACCATAAATTTCTGAATAGAAATAGAATGTGATCACAATGACATCTGTCGGACACTTATGCAAATTCTTACATTATTAATTCCAACAGTAGTTACATCCATAAATTGCAATACTATCAATATGCACATATATGGGGATTGGAATTTCCAATTGCGTATGAGTAGGCTCAGATTTAGAAAAGCATGGATATACAAAGTCCCAGTATAATAATAAGCAGCCAGCAGTACCAGGTGGTTGATGTTATTATCGGTACTTCAAAACAAATGGGAGTTGATGTTGATGTCAGCACTCCATGTCGACAGAAATTTTATCCAGGTTAATGTCACGGCACTGTGGCCAAATAATTGCTGGAGTAGAATATGTGCTCACCAATTGTTGAAATTGTTGATTGTCTCTGGAGGGAAATTTCCAATCTTACCCCGCTGTCGAGCTCCAGGACCTGAAGCATTAACACACCTTGTGAGCGCTGTGTGCGGAGGGGTGTCTGAAGAAATTGCACAGGTGCAAGGACCGCTTTCAATCAGCTTCCAGATGGCAGCACTACTGCCGCTTGTACACACTCGAGCTGGGAGCGGAGAAATAGCCGCACAAATACGGCGTCACCCTGGGTGGCAGGTGAACTGGCTGTAACGTTATTCAACGTATGCGCCAAGTGTCCCACAATCGTCAAATGGATCACATGGGGACTTAACGTGTTTCTCCGGTATAAACCAGTTTCCTCAGAAGATCTTCATCAGGATCTTCTGAGGATACTGGTTTATACCGGAGAAACGCGTGATCTGTGATTTGCATCGTGTGTCTAAATATATAACACATTTGCAACATCACAGATTGGCTATTATACACTAGAAAAATCATTAGATGGCTGTTAGTACCTTCGGAGGTACCCACCAAACCTGAACCCTAACTATGTTTGCCTCTTCCCATCGTCGGCGGATGAGTGCAGTGCTAGGCTTCACCTTTAGCAGCCGCGTTCGAAGGAGCTGGTTAGGCCGGCTCCAACCCTGATGCCCCCAGGTCTTATGTGAGGCAACGTGACCACCAAGATGGAGAGATGACAAAAAGGGTGCACTAACTAAACCTAATGGAACAGTGAAATACCTCCACAGGCAACAAACCTCTGGGGAGAAATCCTGGAGCAAGGCCCCACAGGACCCCCCGGAATGCAACAATGCACAAGATTGAACCAAATAACCCAAATAGTAAATGTAACAATACACAGGATGGTAACAGTGGTCAAAATATACCAACGGAGAAATGAATGCAACAATGCACAAGATGATACCACAAGTAATAAATGCAGTCAACCCCTGACTTATCTGAAAGATGGGAATCACAAGAAGCACAGAGGTTGAGCAAGCTGGAGAGTTGAACCTGGAATCTGGCTGAGACGCAGCACAGGGACAGGCACACAGGAGCACTCGATAGCAGGGCACTGAAACTGAGAACTCTGATAGTGACAAGCTACCCAGAACTATAACCAGCTACTGTGCCCAGCAGACGCCGGCCTTATATTTAAAAAATGGCGCCCTGCGGCGTGTGACATCAGCCGCCGCCCCCTGATGCGTGCGTCTGGGTGCCTGGGGCGGAAGTTCGGGCCGTTGCATAGCAATGGACCCAATGCTTACACTCTGCCCGCTCAGCTATTGCTGGGGAACATGGCCGCCGCCCACTGCGTACCGGAGCATCACAGACGGCAGCGCTGCCGGAAGCGGGGAAGCAGCAGTGGTGGTGCCTATCAATGGTTAGTGATTGCAATTGGATTTTGCGTCTACTCGCAGGCTGAAAACGTTTTGCAGGCGTATTTCATCCTTGCTCAGAGCGGGATTTCACTCTGAATGGGCGGGGTACACGTGATCGCAGGTTTCTGCAAAGTAGCAGCCGTGCGATCAGGTATGAATAACCCCCAATGTTCTCTGCTTTGCGTTATTTGAATTTACAGGGAGAACTTTGTTCTGAAATATAACAATTACAATCAGTAAAAGGGCTTTAGAGCTCCTGACAAATAAATAAAGGGTACGGCCATGTCTATAAGATGCCTTGCTAAAATACTGTTGCTTGGCATGCTTCCATGTTCTAGGAAAATGTGGTCATTAAGAGCACGATTAAGGGTTCATATTTCATTTTGCCTAATTTTAGCAAGTGGTTACAGCACATTCCTTCACAGGGCTGTTTCTACCCGGATTTAAGGTAAAAACTTCATCTAGGGTGGTAGAGATGTCACCACTCATTCACCCCCACCTATCAGCCAATCTAGCGTTTCCTCTCTCTCCTCAGTACTTCTTAGTATTTTCACTTTCTAGTACTTTCACTTCAAGAGCACTTTGCTAGCCCAACTTATTGCTGTGCTGTGGTGGTGAGGGGATGCAGACTGAGTATTCCTGGATCCCCTGGTAAATCACTGCCATAGCTTCTTATAAAGGTGGGCAGCAAGGGCAGAGGGAGCTTGTTACAGCTCAAAGATAAATAGAAAGAAAAATACGGTGGTTCACTGCGCTTAAAGGCTAGATTTTCACATGTATTATTATATAAATGATTAGATATAGCTTTAATATCCAAAACAATTCTGCCAGGCATAGTTTTCTAAATCGATCATCACCTCTCTTAAGGCCCATACACACTGGTCAACTTTGAGCTGAAAGCCGATCAAAACAGCAAGTTTGAGCAGCTTTCAGCTGAAAGCCGCCCAGTCAGGGCCGGAGAAAGCCTCCCCCCGCCCCAGGCAAATCCTCCGCCCGCCGCCCAATGCACCCCCCACCCGCGCGCTCCCGGGGGGGCGAGCGAGCGATACTGCGGCGGGTGGCCACTTTCCGGGAGGAATGGGGGTCCGGGCGATACTGCAGCCGGCGCTTCAGGGGGGGGGGATTGCAGGCGATACTGCAACGGGCGCCTGTGCTCCGGGGGGTGTGCGGGCTGTACTGCGATGGGTGCCCGCAGCCTTCGTGTCCGGGGGGGGGGGGAGGATAGCATTGATTCATGGGCGGGATGGGGGGAGGGAGAGGGAAGCCCACTGTCTTACCTGTCCTGCTCCCAACTTTCTATGGTACCTCTCCTAGGCGGCTCATTACCGCCCTCCAGTGGCCGGCGCCCTAGGCTAGTGGTGGCGCCGGCCCTGCGCCCAGTGTGTATGGCCCAGCGATGAGCGGTGATGCGCGCTCCTGCATAATCGTCAGGAAAGCCGTTCATCTGCTGGTATTAGCAGCAGATGAGCGGCTTTGAGGACGGCCTTGCAAACCGCAGTGCTATGCAGAGCCGCCCCCGCCCCTGACAGCTCCAGGCAGGAGAAAAGCCACTCAGTGTGTATGCACTGACTGAGCGACTTTCCCCCCAGTTATGACAGCAGTCATTGCTGTCCATACACACTGTCATAATTTGTTAAATTCCAATGATGAAAAGTCTCTTGGGATTGCCATTATGAAATGATAAAAAATTAAGTGGAACACTGTGGTTTAGAGCTTTCTGTAAGATTTTAAATCTATGCTCTCTAAACCGGATTTTTAAACTTAAAGTTGTTCTTCCAACGTACTGTAAAGCACATGGACAATAGAGAACATAGATACAATAGGTTGTTTCATGGTTGATAAATTGTTTGACAGAATGTGTACTCTTATTGTGATTGGAATTAATGGTATTCCTTCTATTAAGCATAAATGTGTAGGTTAGACAGACTGTTTTATTACAGCTAAAGTTAAAAGAACGATTAGGTGGAAGCCACATGCTTAGTGGCAACGCTGGTTGACTTAGGACTTTTGTTTCTTCTATACATTTTTGTAGAACTTTATCATGTTTTAAAATCTCAAACTTTGTTTAGGATGATTCTCTTCACCTCTCTAGATTTTACATTGAATTTAGAAACAAAGGATATATATAATATAATAATATTGTTCTGTCGGCATATTACTATATTTCGGGTGTTTTGTGTATCTGGATTTCTTTGTGTTATCCACCATTTTATGTAATAGATTCATCCTAGGTACTCAAAAAGGAAC
Source organism: Crinia signifera (assembly GCF_055691185.1). NCBI lineage: Eukaryota > Metazoa > Chordata > Amphibia > Anura > Myobatrachidae > Crinia > Crinia signifera. The sequence goes on along the minus strand of NC_139224.1, from coordinate 42,268,219 downwards.
TAGGAAACATAGATTGTGGGAATTGCAAACTGTGAGGTGCCGGTGAAACCAGATTAGTAAGGAAGCCAAAGTTCGCAAAGGTTTTCAAAATATGAGTAACCAGTTTCCCGTCACATGAAATTCCTTGGTAGTGTTTCTATCGGGTATATGCAGAACAAATGCAAAAAGATGCAAAAAGATATTATCAGATGTGTTTACTTAATGCAATTGTACCAAATCACGGTAAGTGTTGCACTGTATGCCCATTTATCACTTATTCACTTACTACAGTACAATACAATACAGTACAATACAATTGCATTAAGTAAACACATCTGATAATATCTTTTTGCATTTGTTCTGCATATACCCGAGAGACACACTACCGAGGAAGTTCAAGTGACGGGAGTCTGGTTACTCATATTTTGAAAACCGTAATTAATTTTGGCTTCCCTACTAGGTTGGTTTCACCTGCGCCTTACAGATTGAGATTCCCACAATCTGTGTTTTTTTCGTGTATGCTTTGAGGTGTTGGTAACTTCTTAGGGAATTACATCAGTAAGGCGGCATTGCGCCATCAGAGAGGTCATCTTCTGTACACTGCTCTGCACTATTGTAGCTAAAAAGCAAAGAAACCAGGCGCCTGTTATAGGAGGGAGGGACAGGGGTTGAGAATACTGAGGGCCGGATAGAAATAAGAGTTAAAGGAAATGAGTATAGCAAAGAATTATCGAAATTGAATAAAAATAAAATCAAGGGTAAGCAATAAAATATAAATTTTTTTATTAAAAAGTAAAAATAAAAATTATATAATGGTACAGAATGTTTACAGTCCCTTTATGGGAAAATTAGAGAGCACCAGTCCAGGAATCCAAGTTGTACTAGCTTTCCCTATATAGCCCTACCTGGAGTCCGTCCATGCAGGGTACTCCAGCGTGTGAAAGTCCGCTGCTTCAGCATGCAGCGGAGTATATTTTCGGATTGTGGGAGGAAACCAGAGTACCCGGAGGAAACCCAAGCAAGTACTGGGAGAATATACAAAGTCCACACAGTTAGAGCCATGGCGGGAATCAAACCCATGACCTCAGCGCTGTGAGGTAGTAATGCTAACCATTACACCATCCGTACTGCAGAATATTTGATGCTCTTATAAAGTGCACATCCCGCTCCTCGTATAGCTCTGGTGAGCTTAATGTATAACCCTCTCATTCTGTCTGTGCTCAGAGGCTTTCTGTCTACAATTGCGGTCAGCATTCTCACTAGAAAAACACACACTTTTCTTTTATTATCTCTTACACTTGACCTTTTGTGTTTGTAGCACTTCTTCTGAACTCTAAATCTGGAATAGTTGGCATCTGTCCTATATTGCAAAGCTTGCTAATACTTTTAAATAAGGGCAGGTATAGTTCTATCTCAGTAATGAAACACGTTGCTGCTGAGGTTTTGAACTCTCAGCCTGTGCTCTTGTTCCAAGACCATGAAAGACAACACTCAAGTTGACTTTGATTTCATTGTATATGCAACAGAGTTGGCTGCATGGTTTGATTTGAATCACAATCCCCTCTGTGTATAATGTATATCTTGTGTATGTTCCTGCTGTACAGTAACCTTACTCTTATCGGTTTAAGTGGTAATTCACTGTTTATCCACAGACATTATCTACTCTGGTATTTTTGTCTTTATTTCATGTCAAACACATGTCACAGTGTTTGTTTGTATATATATATATATATATATATATATATATATATATATATATATTTATATATATATATATAACTTTATTTATGTGTGTGTGTATATATATATATATATATATATAGAGAGAGAGAGAGAGAGAGAGAGAGAGAGAAGACCCTTTTTTTGTGGTTTTGCGCCACACAATTAATAATTGTTATGTCTGGGCTGCCTAACTTACAAAATCCCCTGTTGGATGGGGGAAAGGAAGGATATGGATAGCAATTGTAAGATGGCACCCTTTATAGTGACCTTTGTAATTAGATCAGTATAGCCTTGTAATCGTTTTTAGAGCAAGCAAGTCCATAAATTTCAAACATTTATTAAAAGTCTCTTTATCCACAAAATGTTAGTGGCTGTTCCAGACCTTTATAAGGTTCAGATACTTCAAAATAGCAAACAAGTATTCTCAATGCGTTTTGTCCCTGTGCGGGACTTCAACAGGGGTTTGCAGATAACAAACGTTACTTCCAACGGCCTTCACACGCGGAGTATATGAACAATAAAGTGATTTAATAGATCTTTGTAAAGAATTCCGAGGTACACTGTCTTTAAAGGCCCCCATACACTAGGGCGACTTGTCCTCAGGACAAGTCGCCCGACTTCCCCCTGAGCTTCCCCGGCTGCTCCCCGGGGGAGCTTGATTAGATTGGCACTTGATGTGCCATTTTTTACATGTGATAAATCGTCTCGATTTATCACATGTAAAAAACCCGGGGAGCAGGGGGGGGGGGGGCTACAGAGGTGGGAGCTGGTGGGAGCAGGGGGGCTGGGGACGCTGCGGGGGACAGCGTCTGTGCGGCGAGGCGGTAGAGGGAGCAGGGGGGGCTGGGGACGCTGCGGGGGACACAGGCTGCATAGAGCCGGGCAGAGGGAGCCGGCGGGAGCTGTCAGTGCTAGAAAAAAAAAGCCTATACAATGAATGGGCAGCCTGTGATTGGCTGAGCGCTCTCTCAGCCAATTGCTGACTGGCTGAGAGAGCGCTCAGCCAATCACAGGCCGCCCATGCATTGTATGGGCTTTTTTTTTATTATTCAATACTGACAGCTCCCGCCGGCTCCCCCTGCCCGGCTCTATGCCGCCTGTGCCCCCCGCAGCGTCCCCAGCCCCCCCTGCTCCCTCCACCGCCGCGCCGCCCCACTAGGTCCCAAGTCGGGTGGTCGGACGTGCAGCAGGTCCGACCACCCGACGCAGATCCGATGCGCACGGGACCGCGCATCGGATCTGAGGGGACATCAAAACTAGCCGATTTTGGTCCGATTTCGGCCAGATCCGACTGATCTGGCTGAAATCTGACCAAAATCGGCTAGTGTATGGGGGCCTTAAGACTCTTTTTATTCGAGAGTCCTTGTAAGGGCCTCTTAATCAAAAGTAAACACTATTGTTGTGACTTTTGCACTATGTAATCTATTACATTACAGACCTGATGAAAAGACTGCACTTGGTCTTGAAACGTTGTCGCACATGTCTGTATCGATGGTATAATATAATACTATTTTGAACACAAGCTCGATGAGTGCCGCCTCTAATTTCTACAAGGAACCTGCTGAGGGAACCAAGTGGATACTTGTATATATCTCTACTCTGGAAGGAACCATGGCATGAAGGATTTGTCCGGAGTGCAAAACCCTGCCTGCAAGTATATATATACATATATATATATATATATATATATATATATATATATATATGTGTGTGTGTGTGTGTGTGTGTGTGTATATATATATATATATATATATATACTTGTAAGCCACTCAAAGCAAATGCTTCAGAAGCTAGTAGATGTAATTTCGCTTGCTGCCAACAGATGGCAGTGTTTCGTAGCCACACAGGCACTGGACATATGTATATATATATATATATAGAGTATTGTAGAACCGGCACACACAATCCTCAGTTTTCAACTGCTGGGGTGCCAAACTTTAAGCATGTAGTTCCGAGGGTACAGACAAATATAGTCTTTTTCTGTAAAGAGCACTCACCAGTCTTCCAACTTAGATGCAAGTAAAATTTAATACATCACCAAAATCTCTGACAGGTTGCCGACGTTTCGAGCCTCTGTGGGCCCTTTGTCAAGACAGAACAGATGGGTGGGTCACAGCCCCAGAAGATAATTCACCATAAACATTCACAGTGTTTAAATACCCTGGAGGCAGGAAGTGCTCCACCAGATCGCCAATTAAGCACACAATGTTACACAGTACTTATGCAAACAATCTATCGTATTGTAAATCATTACAAAGTATATAGGGGTATAGTATACTGTACTTACAAATTTGCAGCCCATATAACTAACGGTAACATAGTCTTTAAGCCGACTGATACGGCGTGCGTTCCACTGCACTGGAACGCACAACCCGGAAGTGGACGCAGTATGCCGGTCATCACGCGTCATGCTATTCATACGCGCACCCGGAAGTCGCCTCACACTCCCTTATCTTCCCTGGTGCGCGGTACCTGAGAGCAAAGTTCCTACCACATCAACAGGGGGAAACTCAATGTGCATCCTCTAATAGTACCCTCGCGCTCCATAGCGCTTCCTGAAACGCACAGCCATATTAATGCTGCGCTATTAAGATTTCCAACAATAGAAGGATTACTGTAATATTAGCCAAAATATGGGGTTTTTTTGCGTCCACTTCCGGGTTGTGCGTTCCAGTGCAGTGGAACGCACGCCGGATCAGTAATGATTTACAATAATTTGTAATGATTTACAATACGATAGATTGTTTGCATAAGTACTGTGTAACATTGTGTGCTTAATTGGCGATCTGGTGGAGCACTTCCTGCCTCCAGGGTATTTAAACACTGTGAATGTTTATGGTGAATTATCTTCTGGGGCTGTGACCCACCCATCTGTTCTGTCTTGACAAAGGGCCCACAGAGGCTCGAAACGTCGGCAACCTGTCAGAGATTTTGGTGATGTATTAAATTTTACTTGCATCTAAGTTGGAAGACTGGTGAGTGCTCTTTACAGAAAAAGACTATATTTGGCTGTACCCTCGGAACTACATGCTTAAAGTTTGGCACCCCAGCAGTTGAAAACTGAGGATTGTGTGTGCCGGTTCTACAATACTCTATATATATGGAAATTCTTTCTGATTGACTGTGTTTCCTGATCTGTGCACCCATTGGATACAATTGGATTCAATATTAACATCTCTGTTGTGAATATTACTGCGGAATTGACACCTTAAATTATGGCATGGGAGTGAGTTATATCTCAGAAGTGATTTTTTTCACCATTCATTTTTGTGATACTTTTTTGATACATTTCTTTTAAGAAAAGTGTTGTAGTTTATGTAATACTAACGTGGAATCCTGGTAGTTAAACCAAAATTGATGTGACAAAGTTTGATTAAGATACACTAATGGCTACAAGTTTATTAGTATTGGATGAAATCGCCTTGAGCGATGCGGAAAATATTCAAATCAGTTTAACTGATGATGAAATAGACAGGGTACTCTTCACTGAGTTAGATTTTGCTCAATTACCCTCTGCTGATCATTTCCATAAACTACATAGACTAAAGCGAAGGGAGATTGACTTAACCCTACACGGGCAGTTTCTCTCGGAGTATTATCGAAAGAAACGTATTCCGAGAGGATTTAGAATCAATAATACTCCCACCATCGGCCGTCGGAATCCATCTTTCTGCGTCCGATGGTGTGGAGTACTTATTAAATGCTCCCTTGATTTAATTGCTCTTGTCGTTGAAGAGGTTGGCTCAGAACTCAAAAAAATTAAAGTGGAAATCTCTGAATACGAAAAAGAATCGCTAGGCATTTTGAAGGCTGACAAGTCGGAGGATTGGTTGGGGCGTATACAATCCCAAATTGATAAATATAAAGCCGAGTTGATAGCCTTCAAAAGAAAAAAGCTTGAAACGGTAGAAAGCGATTATCAGAGACACGTTGTTTATAAGTGGTTGACTGGTGAGGGTTCTTCCCAGACTACTGGATACCGATATCGAGAAGGGTATCGTTCTAGACAAACACGATACAGAGAACCTGAGTCACATTTATCTAACTCTTCCTCTGAAACTGACACGGGAGATAGTTTACCTCCTTCTCGAGGTACCTCCTACCAACAACCTACTCCATCTTTTTTAGATCAGGGCACCAGACCCGCCCGCAGGGACGTCTTAAGTCGACGAGCAAAAGACCGCACCCGCGGAGGGGTGGGAAATCAAGGCGGAGGGCAGCCAAGAGGGTACAGGGGGTACAGGAATTGATCTTTAACTTATCCTCCAAAATCCTTACGTACCCAGAGAGCACTTTGCTCTCGAAGGGTTTGAACTTCATCCCCACTCATAAATTTAATTCCTTTCAGTGGTCCATTGACCACTTTAAAATGGGGAGGAAGCTCCGCCTTCGAGAGCATTTTGACAATAAAATTACACAGGCACCATCTGGTGCATCTCATGTCATGAAGATCTTCAAAAAACCAAGCACTTATGACCCTATTAGCACGAATGCTAGTTTGAAGACCTTCTTGAGGGTGGTGGACCAGAACTGTAAAGAACAGGCCAAACATAATCGTGTCTTTGATAACTTGTCCTCAGATGAAAGGGCAGCACTGAAGGGGTTACAAGAAGATACCTCGGTGGTTATTCGTAACGCCGATAAAGGCGGCTCCATCGTGCTGCAAGATTTCTCTGATTATGACAAGGAAATCAGGAGACAACTGAGTGATGAAACTACTTACCTTGAATTATCCTCTGGTCCCATGGGGGCCATTAAAACTAAAGTGGATAAGTTGCTGATGATGGGCCTTACCCAGGGTTGGATTGACGAGGAGACTGTGGAATATCTGACTGTTGAACATCCGGTATGTCCTATCATATACACGCTACCGAAGATACACAAGTCCCTCGTCAATCCCCCTGGACGCCCCATAATCTCAGCAAGGGGCTCCATTCTCCAGCCCCTAGCCAAATGGTTGGACTACCACCTACAACCTTTGGTACAAGCTACGCCAACTTACCTCAGGGATACTTCACAATTCCTTGATGAGATTAGGGGTTTGGGTGTTTTAGAACAGGATTGCCTGTTGTGTACAATGGATGTTAATTCATTGTACACAATTATTCCTCATAAAGAGGGTATGGAAGCAGTAAAATCAGCCTTATCTAATGGTTCTTATGTGGGTCCACCCATTGAATACATTTTGAGTGTATTAAATTTGGTACTAAAGTACAATCATTTTCTGTATCAAGAAAAATATTATATGCAGGTGGCGGGGACCGCCATGGGGTCCAATGTGGCCCCGGCCTTCGCTAACCTGTATATGCACGAGTATGAGCAAAAAAACATATTTCCGCATTTCTCCGGGCAGATTAAATACCTAAAAAGATACATTGATGATGTATTCCTTATATGGCTTGGTGATGAGTCTTCTTTTGTTGAAATGGTGTCTACTTTGAATGGTCTGGCTACACCAGTGCGGTTCACCTATGCCTCCAGCTCTGAATCCATGAACTTCTTGGACATTACAGTTATAAGGAAAGGAGCATTCCTGAGTTATACTCTGTACCAAAAAGAGACTGACAGGAATACCCTATTATGGGCCACGAGTCATCACCCAGACTCTTTAAAATCTAACCTTCCTATTTCACAATTTCTCCGAGTTATGCGCAACAACTCCGAGGAGGAAACTATGGAAATCCAGCTGGCAGAATGCAAGCAGAGATTCCTGAATAGGGGGTACAGCCTTAAAACTGTAAATAAGAGCCTCATGAAAGCAAGAAACAAGTTTTCGAAACAAAACAATGTTTCAAAGGAAGCTATGACAACTCCTAGAATGATCATCAACACTCATTGTGATACCAATTTCAAAAACACCCAGCGTATCATAAAAAAGGAGTGGTCTTTAATCACATCTGACCAAGCTTTCAGAAAGATGGGTCCAGCTCCTCCCTTGCTGAGTGTCAACAGAGGACCAAACCTCAAGGACCACCTTTTGAGACCTAATCTGAAACCTACTAAACCGAATAAAGATTTATGGCTCACCAAGAAGAATGGGTGCTACAAGTGCCTGGGGTGTGCCACGTGTCGAGCACTGATCACAGGCACCTTTTTCTGCCATCCCCATAATGGCACAAAGATTTATTTGAAGCATCGGTTGTATTGCCAGTTAGACCATGTGATTTACTATCTTATATGCCCGTGTGGCCTCATGTACGTAGGAAAAACTATCCGTACCCTACGCGAAAGGATAAACCAACACAGATCCTCTATTCGGTTGTCCTACTCCACCGGTACCACCGATAAACCTGTGGCTGCACATTTCGTTAAAGAAAGACACCAACTCGCCACTCTGAGATATATGGCCATAGACTGGATACCCCCCCCCCCCACCACGAGGTGGAGATAGGGGCCTTATGCTTCTAAAAAAAGAAGCCCAGTGGATTCACCGGTTAGACACGGTGTACCCTAGAGGATTGAATGAGAAGACCCATATGAGCATTTTTCTCTAGGGACACACATATCTTTCGTACAATATGCATCTAATATGTATTTTTTGGATAATGTTTTCGTGCTTGAAGCTATCACAAGTCACATCTATGAATATTTGATATTTGATACATTTATAGGTTGATAAGTCCAGGATAGACATATTGGTGGATTTGTTTTTAGTTATCAGTTTGGCAGCTTGAGGTGAGTGACTCGTTGGGTGAATTTTTTCCCCAATGAGCTACCCACTGGACTGTACAGCTGATTTTTAATTAAGTGTTTTATGTTGTCTTTGTCTATAGAATAAATACATTATCATTGATGGAGATGTGAACTGGAGGCAGTGAGTGCTACCAATTGATCGCTAGCTATCCTCTTTGTTGTTTTTAAAAAAAAAAAAAACATATTTTGGCTAATATTACAGTAATCCTTCTATTGTTGGAAATCTTAATAGCGCAGCATTAATATGGCTGTGCGTTTCAGGAAGCGCTATGGAGCGCGAGGGTACTATTAGAGGATGCACATTGAGTTTCCCCCTGTTGATGTGGTAGGAACTTTGCTCTCAGGTACCGCGCACCAGGGAAGATAAGGGAGTGTGAGGCGACTTCCGGGTGCGCGTATGAATAGCATGACGCGTGATGACCGGCATACTGCATCCACTTCCGGGTTGTGCGTTCCAGTGCAGTGGAACGCACGCCGTATCAGTCGGCTTAAAGACTATGTTACCGCTAGTTATATGGGCTGCAAATTTGTAAGTACAGTATACTATACCCCTATATACTTTGTAATGATTTACAATACGACAGATTGTTTGCATAAGTACTGTGTAACATTGTGTGCTTAATTGGCGATCTGGTGGAGCACTTCCTGCCTCCAGGGTATTTAAACACTGTGAATGTTTATGGTGAATTATCTTCTGGGGCTGTGACCCACCCATCTGTTCTGTCTTGACAAAGGGCCCACAGAGGCTCGAAACGTCGGCAACCTGTCAGAGATTTTGGTGATGTATTAAATTTTACTTGCATCTAAGTTGGAAGACTGGTGAGTGCTCTTTACAGAAAAACACTATATATATATATATATATATATATATATATATATATTTATTTATTTGTGCGTGTCTTTTTGTTGCAACTCCTCTCTACCAGCAACTCATTTCAGTGGCTGAGAAGTATCAGCACATTTTCTTAGATGCTGAAAATTCCTTTGTTTAAACAAACTGCCAAGTAATCCTTGAAAACAAAGGAGAGACTCTCACTTTCCATTGTACTCAGTAAAAAAGGAATTATACCTAAATAAACAAGTTTGGCTTAATAACCCTTTAAAAACCGTACAGTCTATCCTGACACTACTGTGTTTGATGTTTGTGCCGCTATGATATATAATAGCATAATAATTGATGGGAGGCAGATTAGGCATTCTTTCAGTTTGGCAGTTTGATTATATATGTATATTATTATTATAGTGATTTCTGTTTATACGGTAGATCTAGCAAATAGTTTGATAAAGGCCACGCAGCCTAACTGAAGCTGCTATAAAAAGACATCTACACTATGCACACAGAGGTGCACGCAATTTGGTCACTATGGCCCTTATTCTGATCGGTGCGGCTGGAGCCGAATATGCGGCCAGGACCGTGCGTGCGAAACCCCGCCTTCCATACGGATCGCCAACTCCGTCCGTATGCGGTAAGAAGCTGGCCGAACGGACCGCACGTGTATTTTTCACGGAATACGCCTCCTCCATCTCAGGGAACCTCCCCCATCATTCGATGGTCGCTGACCATCGAATGCAGGACCGAGTGCTCCACCAGCTCCCGCAACCTCAGACCACACGGGCATTTTTCCGTGCAAAAGCAGGGATCTGGGCGGGCAGCTGACATCTGTCATATGTCCGCCCCCTACACGTGCGTCACGAGTGCATTACCATACGTACGCCCAGCGTTTGCATGGAAACGCCCATGAAACGCGGGGCGTATGCATATGGTAATGAGCCCAAATAGCCCTTCACGCCCCTCTGCACCCCCTGTTCGGAGTGTTCACATATCATGCGGGATTTGGCCGTACGCCCCGCTCGCACATGCGCAGAGACGCCTCTGCACATGTGCAGACCCAAAACATCGGCGGCCCGAACGCACACGGATATAACCGCACCGATCAGAATAAGGGCCTATGGGACAGCATCTTGTTCTGGGAAATAAAAGCAACTACCCCAATGTAGTCTACTGCATTGCCTCTAATCTGCCCACCTCTGAGACCGTGGACTTGCACCAGCCCTATTACTGGTGCCAGAGATCTGTCTGATATTGGATGTATATCTACATTCCACAATTTTGGATATCCTGTGATTCAGTCTACACACCCATACTACTTTGTACAAATGCGGATTTTCTGTCCAGTTATCCATATATACTGTATAAAAGGCTAAATGCTTTCACCATATTGAGGCGAAGTACCGCCAGTGACCACTAGTGGCCATTTGACGGGCCAAATTACTCCTTAACAACATGTTTCATTACGCTGTACAAATGGGAACAAAGAGATTTCTTACCAAATCTCTCACTTTCTGAATCTCTCATCCTATTACATTTCACCCATAGAATTTGTTTTATGTTCTTAATATGGGCGTTCTTTGTTTTTGTTTGTTACTACATTGGGGACAACACTTTGTGTTAAGTTTGGAATCTTACCATCGGATCTTTTTAGATCATAGCAAGGGTCCCAGTAGGCTAAAACAGCATTGCCAGGCCCCATAAAAACATGTATTTAAGTGCCTGGGGGTAATTTATTTTGTCCTGGCCTCCACATGTAAATTGGCTGCATGCAGTAAAACAAAAAAAATCCTAATTCATAAAGGGGGGAGGCCCAGTCGCATACCCTTCATTGGCAAATACATGGCCAAAAGTATTGAGGCACAAGTGTTGGTTTTCAAAAAGTTTGCTGCTTCAGTGTTTTTAGACCTCTTTGTCAGATGCTACTATGGTATGCTGAAGTAATTTTACAAGCATTTCATAATTGACAATGGATTTTAATGACAATTACAGTACATTACATTTATGCAAATAGTCATTATTTGCAGTGCTGACCCTTCTTTTTCAAGACCTCTGCATTTCACCCTGGCTTACTGCCAATCACCTTCTGGGCCACATAATGGCTGATGGCCGCCCATTCCTTCCTATTCAATGCTTTGACCTGTCCGATTTTATGGGTTTTTGCTTGTCTCCTGACCAGTGTATTGTAATTAGCTCCGATAAGCCATTGCATTATTTAAGATTAAAGGGGAAATTGACTAAGATGTGAATTAGACTTCACATGTAATGTTGGTATGGACAACCAATCAGATCCTGGCTTCTATCTTCTAGAGGGTGCTAAATAATTGAGAAGTAGATTCTGATTGGTTGCACTTAGCAACATCACATGTGAAGTCTTATTCCCATTTTAGCAAATGTCTCCCTAATTGCTTTAAGCAGGCGAAACCAAATCCCCAAACTCAGCCCCGGTTTAGAGTGAAAAAAGGGCTGCAGTGTCTGAAAACACACAGGTTTCACTAAACGTTTCTGTTTTTGGGAAGAAATGTGTATAGCAAAAATAATAATAAATGATGCCGTCATTTTGTCACTACGAGATTATAGTGTAGGAAATTAAGAGATAACGGAATTCATTTATAAGGAGGAACATATTTTCTATATTAAAAAGGTAATGCAGCATGCTGTTTTGTTTTAAGATAATGTCTTAAAATCCCTAATGTCTAATTAAATTCCTTATATTTCTACTATTAATTACATTATATATTGTTCTCAGCTTTGAGAGTAACTCATTATTAATGGTGATAGTATATGTTTTTACTTGTTATTGAATAATTAACCTCTAATACTCTGTGTTGATTTTAAACATTGTGATTTGGAAGTTGGCTATATTTTCTGCCAGCCCATTATCGAGACTGCCCACAGAAAACTTTGTAAAAGCACACCCCACACAAATTTTACTCTCTCTGCACATGTTACATCTGCCCCACTTGCAGTTCACATGGTTTTGCCCATTTTTCAAACAAATTTGTACTGCAATCAGATCTGAATAAAGGCCAATGTGTGTTCCATTTACAGTTGTAACCTGTTCATCTTGAGATTGATGGTACTGCCAGCAATAGTTACTGACAATTGTGATCCTACTAGAATAGGGTACACTGCAGTTTATACCTGGGCTTTGTTGTTAATGCTGAAAGAATATTCAATATACTTGTATATGTGGGCATTGTCTATCTCAATTACTTTTATCCCTTATAAATCTAGAACTGAAATTTAGCCATTCATACATTGTTTGTTCTCTCTTTTATAGATTGAAAATCTTCAAGAACAGCTCAGAGACAAGGACAAGCAGTTGGGAAACCTGAAAGATCGAGTCAAGTCCCTGCAGACGGATTCCAGTAATACGGATACTGCCCTCGCCACCCTGGAGGAGGCTCTCTCTGAGAAGGTCAGCACCTTTTTTACAAAGGGGGTTTAGGACACTGAGTGTCCTGAGAAGGCGCCTAGGGAGAGTGGGTTTGCTGAAGCTGCAGTTTCGGTAATTTGGGGGTCAAGCCCAAATGAGTAGAAATGGTAAAAAAGAAGGAGGTATGAAACACATGCAACAGGTGTAAAAGTATATATATGTTCAGATTTATTACAATAAAATAAAAGTAATAAACATTAAAATGAGGGTAAATGAGTTTGCTATATAGCAATGTTAAAATGGCTGGTACCAAGAAGAATTGTGTAAGCAAGGATATTCACCCAGAGTCCAGAACGAGTAGTTCCGGTGTCCGTTCCTATGATGCTTCCTTTGGATATGTCCCAATTTTGGAGGCCGGTTGCTTTAGCAGGGACTTTGTAGGAGATTTCAATTTCTCCTTTCCAGGGACCACCTGCTGGTGTGGGGTTCAACCTGGTGTAGAGGATGTTTTCCGAGTCCCAATATTTCACAGTCGCTGGGGTAGTTATGGAAGCTGATCCGGGCACACTTGATGGAGACAAATTATGAGTCCAGGTGGTGGGTGTCCTTTGCTTTACTACACAAACGCGTTTCGCTTAGCAGCTTTTTCAAGGTGATCACCTTATTCAGCTTATTCATTTATAGCTCTATATATATATATATATATATATACTGTATTTACAGCTTATTCATTTATAGCTACTGTATATAGCATCTTAACATTACAATCCTAGCAGTGTCCCAACAGCTCCTGCTGAATTGGTTTTGTCTGTGGTTAACACTTCCTGAATAGACAATGGGGCAGATGTACTGTATTAAGCCTGGTAAAGAGATAAAGTGGAGATGAGGTGGAAGGTGATAACGCACCAGCCAATCAACTCCTAATGGTAATTTTTTTTAACATAGCTGATTGGTTGGTGCGCTATCACCTTCTACTTTATCTCCACTTCACCAGGCTTAATACATCTGTCCTCATGTGTTTGAATGAGGACAGTGGACTGACATCACTCTGGTCACTCCTACTGTGCTGGTTTGGTGTCAGATAGGCAGTGTTGTCCATGAAAAGTACCCACTGGATCTTGTGAACGATGGACTCCTCGAAATGTAGTCTTTAGGAATCAGGTTATACTTTTAATGTACCACTGAAAACCGAAGTAAACATTTTTGCCTTGAATCGTCCTTCAATACTGTCTTCTGTCTATGGACTTTGTTTTCTTGCCTTATTCTTCTCTGAACTTTTGTCCACATTCATAAAGATCAATCTGTTATCAAATGAAATAATAATTATAATTTATTACAGTGAGCACCGTCACTTCCATGGCTTTATCCTCTGTCCCTGTCATGACTAAAAGTCTGAAAAAAAATATTAACACATCTTGACAGGTCTAATTGTCACATCAGTGGTTTGAGGGTATATCTAGTCTTACATTATGAGTAGATGGACTCTGGGCTTTCTAAATAGTGTTATTCGCCAGACCCTCCAAGCCGACATTCCCAATGGTCTCTTGTAGATGATGGAATCCACTTCTCTTCTCTCTCACTTGCAATTGACCATATCTGATAACTCCTATGTTCGCCTTGGGCTTGGTTCCCGCTACTGCAAGAAAACACAAAAAAATAACCATGTTAGGAAAAAAATGTTTAGCATGCATGAAGACTTTGCCAATGCAAATACATCTGAAGCAGAAACATATTTTTGAGATTTCTCCATGTTAGTTGTTAATCAAGTAGAACTCCTTTAACAGATGTGTTTGACATCTCGGCTCGTACCGATGACAGGCACAGTAGTCATCCTTTTCTGACTGACTGCAAGTGCAGAGAACTGTTTATTAAAAGGTCCATTACATAGTCCAGTCTTATGTAATCACTGTAAATTACGCTAAGTGAAAGCATCATGAAAGCCATATGTTTCCCCAAATTCTATTAGGTTTTGTGCAAAGTAACTTGTTTTATTGATGAGATTTGACTTCCTACATGTGGACAAATAAACAAGATATTGGGCAGAAGACCAACATTTCTGTTTGATTTTAGATAATATAAACTCATGCTTATTCTTGATCCCCGATATAATTTGTGTTATTTCCCATGTACTGTACATGATATGCTGTATATAGTGTCTCCCAATTGGATGTTCACTACATAAAGAAAATCTAAAGGCTTGGTTAACCCTCTGCCATTTTTGAAAGCCCATGAAAATTAAAATATTACACTTGATTGCAACATTCTTGACAAAAGGGCACATATGTGTGAAACGCGTTGGTGGCTGTCTGATTATCACTACGGACCCCCCAACATCCATCTGGTTACTAGCATGGAACTAAGACACCAGAGCCGAGAGAAGGAGCCTCCGGGGCAAGAAGAAGCCACATAGATCTTTAGTAAGGTTTTAGGGTAAGAATATGGACTGGATTCCGGCAGTACCGACGCCAGCATCCGAAAATTGGCGCTGGAATGCTTAGCAGTTGGCCGAGGGGGGGGGGTTAGGTTTAGGCACTAGGGTTAGTTTGCTGTGGTGTGGGTGGGATGTAGGGTTAGGCTGTGGGGAGGGAGGATTAGGGGATGGGCAAGGGAAAGGTAAGCATACTTTTCTGACCCCTGCTGTGATTCCCTCTGTCGGGTTGCTGGCATCAGTATTCTGACCGCTGGCATCACCATCAACGGTCATCCATTTGTATCCCAAATCAAATTCAGACAACCTGACCTTTTGCCAACAGACCTTAGAGAGTGGGCCTTATTCTGAGTTAAGAATAAAGTAAGAAAGAGCAGTTAACTGTGCACCTGAGTAAAACCCTTTGTAACTCCCAGACAATGGGGCGTAAGTCTGGGAATACAGGTACAAACCAAAATTCTGCGTGATGATCCCTTTTTTCAGCTATCAATGGACGTCAGATTCAACTGTAGACTTTCCAAGGAAGGAAACTTTGACACCACGGAACACTCGGGGTATATAGTGAGGGACGCAATAGCTGGTTAATACATTTATGCCATTGAATATTGGACACTTAACCAAATAAATGACAGACCACACACTTCCTCTATAAATCACTAGTAGTGAACTTATTGGCTTAGTTTCAGTGCAATTTCCACTTAATAAGCAAAACATTCAGAACACATCAATGCAACAACAACATTGGTTGATTTCAGATCTCAATTCAATAATCAACATTATATCATCTCTCAGAAACATTCAATGATCTCAACGTTTGCAAATGTTATAAATATCCAAGATAAACACGTTTTAGTAAGTGTCCTGTATCAAAATGTTCCTTTGTAGGGATATCTGCAGGCAGAGATTACACTCTGAATATTCCTTGCAAAATGTACCCACAAACATATAACACAGTGAATATACTGTAAGTTCGCTGTGTCCCTCTTTCATCAGGGCCGAGTGAGCAGGATTACTGTTCTAGTTATGATTGCACTGTGACTATCGCCTTCCTTATTATAGTTGTAGAGGACTGGGCTGTCATGGCTGTAGCCTTAAGAGACAGGAGTTTAATGTATATGTAATCTGTACCAAGTAGAACATTTTCCAAGTGCTTTAAGTTCCCGCTGTATACCGCTACGGCAGCTACGAGAGAGTTAATGTCTACTGACAAGCAGGATGACCTGCAATGAATATGACTATGAGAAAGCCAAGGTATACTACAGGAGACTCTAAACCCAGGCTTATTGGGCCTGTGTAACTGGGACAGTTGTAGACATGTGGGTTGTGCACTTACCCGCTCAGCCACCCTCTGTTAGGGAACACATTTTGCGGGGTGACATTTCAGTGTCCAGTAAGCACTGAGTCAACAAAAAATCAGGCCCTTTGTTTTCCTGAGAGCTATAGAATACATGTGAATAATGTGCTATTATATTACGCAAATCTCATACGTCAGACCTGGGTACATTAATTAATTTGCTATGTCTATTAAATTCACTATTTCTTGGTTACTTTTATTAAATTGTTCAGGAGAGGATTATTGAGCGTTTGAAAGAACAGAGGGAAAGAGACGACCGGGAAAGACTAGAAGAGATTGAAAACTACAAGAAGGAAAACAAGGACCTTAAAGAGAAGGTGAACAGTTTGCAGGCGGAGCTGACGGAGAAAGAGGTGGGTTCATTTTATTGCTGACATTCAGTCGTAGGATTATAATTGCAAGGTTCAGACCATTGCTATGTGAATTAATTGATGTAATGAGTGTGGGAAAAGAATTGACAACATCTACATTGTCATTGCTCTACATGACAAGATGGCTAGTGCAGGGCCGAAACTAGGGTTTCCGGGGCAAGGCAGTCATTTGGCCCCCTCCCCTAGTTACGGCCCTGGCTAGTGTAATAAAATGCATTTCCATGGGAGAGAAGATGGATAGATGAAATTTAAAATGAATGTGGAATATCTTCAGTGCTTCACACAAATAGAATGTTTGTGTATTCAAAATAAATGTAAATCTGTTGAACATACGCCTGAAGTTCTTTCATCGAGGACCCTGCTGTATACAGCATGTGCGACAGTACGAGACTTTCAGCATGCACCATATTTAGATCACTTCATTGTAACAGCTAGACCCACACAGAGCAATTAATTGAAGTAATTACTGGAATTAATTTCAACTACTTGGCAATTAAAATAATCAAACTTGGATGATAACATTCTTAATTATATCCTGCGTTATCTCAGATTGCCACTCGCATGTAGTGGTGTGTAAAAGCAGGACTGCATTGCAACCAAAGTGGGTACTTGTTTAGTTTCACGGCGGCATTTCCCAGCAGATCGCATCGTATGCAAATCGTATGCAAATATCGCGTACGATTTACATACGATCTGCTGGGACGTGCCGCCGTGAAACTAAACAAGTAACCCAAAGTGCTTTCCATTTGCAAACACCGCAACTTACAGTATGCCTTACAGTATTTGTGTTCTAGCTAGAATGTAGTCTGTACAGCTCATAGATAAAAGCAGTGGCGTTTCCATGGGTGACGCTGCAGCACAGTCCAAAATTCAAAAAGGAGAGCCGCCCCATCCGGGTCTCACTGGCAGTTGGTGTGGCTTCCTTATTCAAATTTTGGACTGTGCTGCAGCCCCTTGATCCACCACTGGTTAACCCCTTCACTGGCAATCCCGGAAATTTTCTGGGCGATGCTTCAGTGGTAATACTGGCATTCTTGGAACATTTCCAGGATTGCCAATGTCTCCCCCTCCTTGCTGCTGAGCTCAGCTTCAGCCGCTGTCCAGCTCCGGCTGCCCTGCCCCGGCTCCTTCCTCCTGGCTGTGTGCAGCGTGAACTGGCTAACGTCACGCCGCACACACTTGGGTTGCGGGGGCAGTGCCGGGCAGCGGCTAATATAGTGCACAGCAGCGCTGCCTGGCCCTGGGAGACCAAGCTGGGGGGGGGGGGGTGGTTTAAGGAGCGCTCTCCAAAAAGAACCTGCCCTGTGGGGATCGCTCCCTAAAAAAAAAAAAAACACCACTGAAGGGGTTAAAAGGGCTTACTTTGGGCAATGATAAGTAGTTTTAGTTAATACTTCTGACATCTGGTCAGCAGTAGTAGTAGGAGATAGGGCTGATATAATTCATAGTCAGTTTTTCAAGCAGGCTCAATATCCTATTGGCAGATGATATGTTTTTTTTTGGTTGATCTTTTATCAGTGCAACCAGGCATCTCTCCTTGTTATACAATGGCTGGGTATTGTCTGGTTTGCATGTAAAAGGTAGGAAACAGCATTCCCCAGGTTTGGCACAGAGGACCGATGCTGTACGTCTCCGCATGTGCAGACGCAGGGTATATGCACCCACGGCGAACATTCTGTTGTTAAACATCCATTCGCAGCCAGTGAGGGGAAACTCACGCTGTGAGGGGTGGGGGGGGGGGGGGGTTGGTGTTTTTGCAAGGCTATGCATTCGCAGCCTTGGAAGTCAACCAGAATAAGGGCCTAAATGACAATTGGGGGAAACTAAACCGAACTAGATGTGTTCATTATCTCATACAAACCGTTCCTTTATTGAGAGACAATCTGTAATCTCAATATTATTCTCTAATAGACGTGGGTTTTTTTTAATGTACAGCCAAAACTGCCCATGAAAAGAATTTGTACTGTATTTAAAAAAAAAAAAATACAGGTTTATTAGATTAGATGCAGTAAAATTGTGCTATTATTATACAATATTATAAGTAACAGCAGTCATTTTTATAGAACGCAGAGACTACCCAGCGCTTTACAGAGAATATATGATTTACATAATTGCTATCTACTACTGATTGAACAGAAATCATTCACATCGATTTTTATACATATTTTATTATATGTTATATATAACTTAACAGTAATTATCAGATGGGAAGATCCTGTAGTAATAACCATTTAATGTGGTGTATGTAATAAACCTTCGAGAGCAACACAGTTGAGAGAGATAAAGTACCAGCCAATCCGCTCCTGTCAGTTTTAAAACACAGCAGTTAGTAGCTGATTGGTTGGCACTTTATCTCTCCCCACTATCACAATCCAAGGTTAAGGACATCCACCCCAACCCTTGTGTTCTATGACATTTATGTAGAGTTCAATAGATACTGGAGGTTGGTGATCATCACTTTGAATGGAGTCACGGTGCTTGGGAGCAGCTAGTACCCGAAATTTCCATTCTTGTGTACAACTAAGTGTGTGAGGTATAGATGATCACCCATATATATATGAGCATGATCATTTGCATTCCTGATAATGCAGAGATTAAAAACAAATGTTCCCCAAATGACAGGTGTAAGTGGGTGATTCGGGTTAATTCGCAAAGCACATTTAGGGCCAGACGTACTAATCTTCAAAAAGTGATAAAATGGAGAGTTATAAACATCCCGCCAATCAGCTCCTATCTGCCATTTTTCAAACCCAACCTGTAACATGGGAGGTCAGAGCCAATGGGGTGTATTCAATGCCGTGGGCGAGCGGCGACAGCGAGCATGGCTTTCTGCTCGCTGTCACCACTCACCCTGTCAGTATTCAACTCACCCCCCTCATACGCCAATTCCCCCTTGCTCCGTTTTGTGAGTGAGGGAGAATCGGCGTATGCGGCTGCAGAAGCAGCGAGACTCGCGGCTAAATACAGTGGGTTCTCTGCATTAGCCGCGGGTCTCGCTGTTTGAAGAAATCCTCGCCGTCCTGTGACGGCGAGGATTCCCCCAGAACGTTGAATAGGGCGAGGGGCTGGCGAGGGGGTTGAACAGGGAGGATCACTGGTTTTCTGTGATCCTCGTTGTTTAACCCCCTCGCCGGCCGCTCGCCGCGGCATTGAATACTACCCAATGGGCTGGCTGTTAAACACTTTCCATTTTATCACTTTTTGAAGCTTAATACATCTGGTCCTTGGTTTGTTAATGGACAAAACCATGTCCACTGCAGGTGGGGCAGGCGGAACATGTGCAGAGAGAGAGAGAGTTAGATTTGGGTGGGGTGGTACTACATAGAAACATAGAATTTGACGGCAGATAAGAACCACTTGGCCCATCTAGTCTGCCTCTTTTTTAAACATGTTACCTCAAACCATATTTGATCCTTATTTTTTTGTAAGGATATCAATATGCCTATCCCAAGCATGTTTACATTGCTCTACTGTATTTGCCTCTACAACCTCTGATGGGAGGCTATTCCACTTATCTACTACTCTTTCTGTGAAGTAATTCTTCTTTAAACTTCCCCTGAATCTTCCTCCCTCTAATGTCAGTGCATGTCCTCGTGTTCTGCTGCTCCTCTTCCTGTGAAGAATGTCTCCCACCTGTACCTTGTTAAAACCCTTGATATATTTGAAAGTTTCTATCATGTCCCCTCTTTACTACAAACTGATATCTATATTGCAGTGGGTACTGCTTTCCTAGCACGGCGCCCGTCTCATTGATTGTATGCCTTAAGTTTAAGGTACCTAAGGCATACAATCAATGCGATGGACCCGATTTTTTAATCTCATGGATCTTATGCATCCATAAGATGCATGAGATCCATGAGATAAAAAATCGTGTGCCCCCAATAACCATTGTTAATGCCACCAGCATTATCAACGCCAACCCGAAGTGTGTCGAGCGCAGCGAGCCCGTAAGGGGCGGCGGTACGCGTCCTCCGACCTTTTCATACCCCCACTATCCACGTCGGTGTGGAGTTGAATTCATATAGTGTGGCGAGCTTGAGATATCAGCCCCACACATACAATCTAGATCGTGGGCGCCGTGCTAGGAAAGCAGTACCTTGTAGTGTAAAAATAAAGCAGTTAGTATTTACCCTGCACAGAAACAAAATAACGTACACAAATCTAACTCTCTCTGCCCATGTTACATCTGCCCCACCTGCAGTGCGCATGGTTTTTCCCCATTAACAAACCAAATGTGCTTTGCAAATTAACCTGAATCAGGCCCTAGGCACCATATATCAGTGTGCCAGATTTATGTATAATATTTTACACCCATATTTTTAAGCAATAAGCTGCAACTGTTTAGCTGGATACACATTGGAGCGATGGGGAGTCAACATCATCATCAGCCCAGGTCTCCCGTACACACTGGAGTGATGTTATTGAGGGACGGAATGATCACTGTTCCGCACTTCATTAACATACAAGGTGTCGCTAGCAATGTTGATAGGTTTGATGTGCAGGGACCGTGGGAGCACGCATATCGCTCATATTCACTGAGTGTTATACGCTATACAGCGACCTGATCTGTCCGACCAGATCACACATCGCCAGGGCAGCCGAGAGGGGGGGGACTAATTACCCGGGCCCAGGCTTGCTGGAGGGGCCCGGCAGGGGCCCTGGTCCGACACCTCCCTTCCCCCATCCGGCCCTCCCGGCCGCAACAGCAGGACACACTTCTACAACATGTGCTGTGCTGACAGCACAGCACATGCTGCTGATGTGTTTAGAGTTTTTAGAGTTTTCTTTCACCCCCCCCCCCCCCTCTGAACATTTTGGGGGCATGGCCTAAGCGCGGGAGGTGGCCACATCGCCTGGTATGTACCTAGCTTTAGGCTTCAGTGGAACTTAAAAAATGCCTATAGCTTGTTTTCTGGGCAAGATTAATGCCCTGTACACACAGGGCGACTGAGCATCTGTGCTTAGTGATGCAGCTAAGCACAGATCGCTCAGCACACAGTGATTCATCAGCGATGTGTGCTCACCGATCTGTCACTGCCCGTTCACGTGCCCGTTGCACGCAGTAAAAAATCTAGTCAGGCAATAACGATGTGCGGGACCTTGCATCGCCATCTTCCGGGGCCAGATCTCTTAGGAATCGTCCCGTGTGTGTGCCTTATAAAAGGTGTTTCCACTGTGGCCTAATTTGCTCAGGAAAGAACATGTAAAGCACGCACAAGCTGATATCTGGAGTGGAGAACTGGGTTGGTCTGTCGGCATGCTCTGTGCCTGCCCTGTCAGGCCGGCTCACTCTGTACCTGGAATAAGATAGAACACAGGATCTCTGTAAAATGCTGATATTCTACTGCAGCTCTGTTTATTTTCATCACAAATGTGGTTGTGGTTTGGCTCTGGTCAAACCCACGATCATGCAGCTGACAAATTGGACAGATCAGGCAGCGTGGTAATCAAGCTGAACATATTAATTATATGGAGTTTGTTGTTGCTGTTGGCCTGCTGTAGATACACGGGCAGAATGGTAAGATGTAACACTTCAGGTTTTCTGCGTGCCTTAGCAGAATCTTATCAATCATGGTCGGATGTTAATCTTTGTTGATGGGTTTTTTGGAATCCACACAATGGATTGAGATCTGGGCGTTTTAGCCTAAATGAATTCAATGGGCCATCATGTGTGTTTAGCGTCAGACAGTGTACTACGGAGATCTGATATAGACCAAAATGCTAGCCAAACATCAGCATGGGCTACTGGCGCTATAGGAAACGTTTCCATCCAATAACACAGCTAGTACTGACAACGAGAACAGCTGCTCAGAAATGAAAGCCCCAAATAAATGTAAAACCATCTAGGCCATTAAGTATTCCCATGTCGGTCATACCCGTGTCACTCAGAGCTTGCCATGGCTGCTATGCACCAAAGCATTTATTCATTAAAGATTTAAATTAGTAGCAAAACACAAACATTCATTTATTAAGTATTATTTGTAATAGTTAACATGAATGTATCCCTTTTTAAAACAAATTGCCTAATTATGTGATTGTCTCGGAGATCAACAACCAACCTTATCAGCCCTAACTGTGTGGAGTTTGTATGTTCTCCCAGTGCTTGTGAGCTTCCTCTGGATCTTTGCTGCAGTCACACCTAGGGGCGCCGGCAGGTCAGCTGGGTTCTGGTTACAGAGGCGGAACTACCATTGGTGCAGCAGGTGCAGTGCACCGGGGCCCCTAAAGACTAAGGGGCCCACTGCTGCCCCATGACCCTCTTCCTGTAACCCATTGTTTTTTCTTGTCACCCACTTCCTACGCATGCCTCTCCCTATCATGCTCGGCCTCTCCCTGTCACCCCACTGTTGTGTTCTATATTGTGAACTTGGGTTGAGGTGGAGGAAGGGGGCCTAAATGATATTTTTGCACCTGGACCCAGCACCAACAAGTTCCGCCTCTGCCTGGTTAAATGGAGGGGGCGGCGGTTGGCCATGCTCCAGTGCAGAGAAAAAAAACATAAATTGTGCGGGGTAGCAGGCAGGATCCTCATCGCACACATAGAGGGAGAGAGATGACAGCCTGCTGCTGCAGCTGTCTCTCTCCCCAGATCAGCCCACAGCACTGTGCAGCATGTGCTGGGGAGAGAGGCTGTTCTGCAGTGGCAGCCTGTCATCTCTCTCCCCACTGCCCTGCTCCCTGCAAGGACGGAGGGGGGGGGGGGCGGGACTCGAGACCCTTCCAACAGGCCCGGGGCCCTTGTAACAAGTTCCCGCTCCCCCCTCTCTACGCCACTGGTCACACCAAACAGCCCCTGTTGGCACGCCAGGTTGCAAGAGAATCTTCCAGCAGCAGTTGTCTTTTTGCTTGGTTTTTTTCGGAAGAAAATGCGTCTTAGTCGGAATGCGTGCGATTAGGACGCACAAGGAGACTATGTTAATTAATTTAATACAGTATATGACACTTGTATTTTGTGTGTGACTGAGTCTCTGTTGTAAATGTACTAAAGCTTCTCAAAATGAAAAAAGGTCATGTTGCCCATGGCAACATCATCTCTTTTCATTTTGAGAAGCTTTAGTACATATACCCCTCTGACTGTGTAGACAAAGTGCTAGAGTGTAACAGCTGCAGTTCTGTTCTGCTCCGTATAGAGACTCACACAATATACAAGTGTCACTTTAATCTGCACAGCCATCACATTGCGTTGTGAATAATTAGGGTCAGACGGCAGGGGGGTGGAGTTTAGGTCAGGCTGCAAGTTGGGAGGGTTAGGTTTAGTGTGGGGGTAGGAGGAGGATATGTATAATTATCTGACCCCTGACAGAATTCCCTATATTGGAATGCCAGCACATTGGTACTCTGACCGCCGTCATCCCCACTGCCGAACATCCGTATGTATCCACCTCTATGATAACACAAGGCTGTGACATACAATTCATAAGAAGCAATTAACCCAAACCAGGAATTAACCGTTCTCCTTTATATTTCCAGACCAGTTTAATTGACTTGAAAGAACATGCCTCCACTCTGGCCTCGTCGGGAATAAAGAGGGACTCCAAGTTAAAGTCCTTAGAAATGGCCATTGAACAGAAAAAAGAGGAGTGTAGTAAGTTGGAAGCACAGTTGAAAAAGGTAAGTGTGGTATTTCTGTATATAGAGTGAGATGGGTGTATGACATATCTGGAACGTCTCTGATACTGTAATCAGGCACTGGCAAATTTCTTGCACTCCGCAGAGCAGCAGCGGCATCAAAGTCTTCTTTGAACTTTAGGAAACAACGGTCTTGTCAGTACCGTTGATGGGAGTTTGGAAAAAGTAAAACAACAGTCCATCACAAAAGCTGTATATAAACCTCATGTTGTTGGGCCAGAGAGGGCACTGACACTTATCTGAACCCAAACATACAGTAATTACAAATGAAAGTCTTTGTGGGTTTTCAGGATTAAATTGTGTCATCGAGTTGCCAAACTGAACTCTTGGATGATACTGAATTAAACTAATCAAAAAACGTTGATTGCTACAATGTTTTATTGTGCAAACAAAGCTGCGGTGTGGAGCTGGCAGCTACTTCCCACATGAAGAACAGGTACTGCTAATGTCAGCAATACTGCAGGATTTCTATTATTCCCAAGGTAATCTGTAATCGTCACAAATGACCTGACATTTCCCGCAATGCTGACGCTGTAGACTGAGCTGCACTGAACTAAAGTTCTGTTGCTTTAAAGTACTATTAATAGAATTTCTCCGCTCAGAGGCCAGTAGCCCCACCCCCCAATATACTGTAGGTTAAGTGTGTTCTTACACCAGTGCATCCTCTCTGAAGCTTGTTATTTGTTATATACCAGTAAGTATCGGCACAATGATTGGCTGTATATGTAGCTGCCATTACAGCATCCTCAACACCGCTAGTTTTCCTTTACATCTCTATGAGGTGCGATGTTAAGGACAGCAATGTTGCAACTCATCAGAGCCCAGTGCCCAACATAGGGCAGTAAAATTCACAATCACGCACCATCTAATGGATTTGCCGCTTGTTCGCAGCCGGCCACGTAAGTCTAGACTTACTCCGCACTGCAAAGGCTGTGGGGAGGTCAGAACCGCGGCTGACATCAGCTTTCCTCGTCTGGGAGCCGCCTGTGTTTTCTGGGCCACTACCAGAAAATGCAGGTGTGCCACCCACAAACGTGGATGCCTGTCAATTAAGTTGCGAATGGCCATCGATGACCATCCATCACTGTCTTAATTCGAGTAGATGGCTTGCGCATGGGCCATATGATCCATGTGCGCGGTCATTCGATAATCATCAGGTTTGCGAACTTGCAGCCCTGCGAATGGGTCTGAATCTGCTCCACTGTTACTCTGTTATATGGTGCATTGCTCTTAAAATACATCTCACCTTTATGTGAATCAGATACTCAGCTGGCTGGGCAAAGGGGGTGAATCAGGCCGCTGTTGGCAGCAACAGCAATTGGCACCCCCGCGGCTGAGTTCCCCCTATAGAGTTTATCCCTATTAAGCCATACGCGGCAATGTGTCCTTCATTCATTTTGATGTTTGCTTACTTACAGTAGTCACCAGCTCTTCACAAATGGTGACAGACTCTAGAATACGGCATCATCATCCATTCTTTCCCCTTTGTGCTGGTTGAAACAATGTGAAGTTCAGTACGATACATTTTCCATCCCGTACCATTTTCCTGCCAGTTGATAAATTGCAGTTAATTTCCCGAACAGATAAAACGCTGGAGAGTCTCTGCTGGAGAGATAGAAGATTCTTGTTTTTCACTTAACTCTTTAAAGGCCAAAGTTTTTGCAGCCATCAAAGTAGAACGTTTTTGCAGTGTACGGTCACTCTGATTAATTGTGTTCTTGATTAAATGTACTCCTCTTCTTTTCTGTATTTTGGAAGAGAGATTTTATCCACAGATTCAGCACTATAAATATGTTTTCTTCAAGAAATCAAGGCTAACTAAGAGGGAGAGGGGTGCATTTATCACTGTAGTGTGTGTTAATAATTGCTGAAACTATATTTGTCAGAGACTTTTTCATAGATTCTGAGTTAGATTACTATTTTGTTATTAATTATCTTATGTAATCGCCATTTGGTCCTGCCTGCAGCGGATTGGCCCATTGCCTGAGGGCCCACCCCCTCCTGTAGCGGTCAGATTCCAGACTGTGCGCTCAAATTATAAATACATTGTTACTGTATTATAGGTCAGTAACTTGGTGAAGCAGGAGCATGTATGAACTTGGGTGTTTGGTTTATTTCTATGGAAACAACACCAAGATTAACTCTCCTGGCAATCTGGCACTTTTACCACTGCATTCCCCATTGGGCTCTTTATGCCCCAGTCCGACATTGCCTGCCAGTCAGATTCTGTATGTCATTTCTGAGAAATACTCACGTAAAATATCCCATATATGTATGTTATCATAGATGTGTCTGCACAACTTCTGTGATGATAACTATAACTACCTTGATAAATGTCTCTCAGGCCCACTGAACCCTGACAAGTTGTAAATGTAATATAACTTTTTTATTCTGGAATTGATAAAATTGTGTTAAACTTTTTAAAAAAATACCAAATGATTCTACTTATAACCTACCATATTGCTGATGCTAATTATATGCTTTGTTTACAGAGTTGTATACTTTTCAGTACAACGAAAAATATAAAGCCCCGTAAACACGGGGTGACGGGGGAGCTGGTGTTGGTGCACACACGAGATTCACCCGCGATGTGTGCTGAGGGATCCGTGCGGAGCAGTGTTTTGCCTATGCTAATAGGCAATACGCTGCGAATCCTAGCAGGATACACCATGCATGCACTGTCTATTTCAGCGGGTGATGGTGACGCACGAGACCGCACATCGCTATATGCTGTACACACGGAGCAATCGTGCTTACTTTCTAAGCAATCTAGTCAGATCACTTAGAACATCGCCCTGAATCACCCCGTGTGTACAGGCCTTTAATCTGTGTTAATATAAGAGTTGAAGGCTTTACTATGCAAAAAATAAATCTAAAAGCACGGTTATCTTTGTTGTGCCATTCATCCATGGTGACCTCGGATGGCTGTAATAGTCCTATACTGTTCTCCTCCCTCTTATTACTGCTGAAACTGACGACCAGGTTCTGATGTCCTCCCCTCTGTGAATTTCCCATTCACAATAATGGGAAATTCATGAGAGTGGAGCATTGACATCTACCTGACCTTTATGAAAGGTACAGTGTTGGCTATTACACGGTATTGCACGGTATTCGTGCTTATTCTTTAATAGTGACTCCTTCAACTTGGTTGTAGTTCTTCTAAAAGTACCACAGTACACAGATCATAGGAGGTCTGTACATAGTAGAGCAGCACGTCACAATAAAGTGTATTACATTGCTGCTGTCTTCTTAATCATTCGAATCTTTATTTTAGGTTTTCGCAGGCGATATTATATCTACATGTGTTTAGTGTCTCCAGGGGAGCTGTGGTTACATTGTGCTGTTTTCGGCTCTCACAATTTTTCTGTTGTTAAGATATAATAGTTTTTTGGGGGGGGTTGGAGTGGAGGGGGCGGGGGAGTAATTCTGATCTTGCATTAACTACATGTTCTTAATTTCCACACCAGCCCCTTTCACCTTTTTTAGAATGTTCCTGTCGTGACCCCCAACGATTTGCGTTCTGGATAATGAATGTATTTAACAATAGTGCTTAATTAATCTTTTATTATTACTATCTTTGAAAGTTACATGATTAATAGCCGTCTTCACTAAAAGCACTTCTGGTGATTCATCGCTCAAGTCCAGCACTTAATGTGTCATCAAAAGTGGCCAGCCTACTTTATTTCATGGGTTATTTAACTTGAGAAAGGAAAAGTAACTGTAAACCATACATTTCACAATCTATTCTTTTCTAGGAGCCAAAGTAAACATGTGTTTGTCTCCTGTGTCTCTCTAACGCTCACCGCGGAATGTTTAGAACTGAAGGGGCCTACACACAGGGAGATCTGTTGAGCATTCTAAGCAATACTAGATCGCTCAGAATGCTCAGCAAGATCGCTCATCACACAGCAATGTTTCAGCGCTGTGTGCTGATCGATCCACCAGGGCCAGTGTTCTCCGGTGAGAACACTGGCCCTGACTGGTGATTAACTAGATTGATCCAGCATGCTGGATATTAATCACTGGGCAATAGCGACGTAGCGACGCGAGGGGCCGCACATCACTATAGCCCCTACACACGGAGCATTGTAGGGGCGTTTTCTAAGCGATCTAGTGAGATCGCTTCAAAAATGCCCTGAAATCGCCCCATTACATTACTACATATTTAAGACAAGGGTTTCTCTTTTGTACATACACACTGGTTTTGTTGAGCTAATGCTGTTTCCTGAATCTTTCCTTCTTCTTTTCCCTTCTCTGTGTGTCATCCCCTTCCCAACTCCCCAATGTAGCAAGCTGAGCAGTTGTTCAATCAGATGTACAATCCTGTAAGTGGCCATAAACGGAACACACGACACAGCATGCGACCTCCATCGTACCAACATATAGCTCTGCACTTCTTGTCCCATAGCATCACGCCGGCCATGCTCATGCGCTACGGCTCTGCCTGCTTCATGTCTGTGACTCACTGCTGAGAACGAGCGATTAGTAGCTTCCGCTGTGTGCAGCACCACTGCGTGCATGAGAGGTGACTAGCAGGTCCAGTGCATCTTATACCATGTAGGATCCTTCAGGTATATAGTGTTTGTCAACTTCCATTGAAAATTGTTCCTAGTTCTGGTCTAACAAACCAAATTCCATTCACTGTACTGTATGTTGATATGTATTACGGAGCTTTACTGTAGCACACAGCCAGGAGGATCAGCAGCTGCGTAGGAAATAAACAAGCATGGTTTTAATGGTGCACAGGTAGGGTCCACAGAATTCCTCATCGGCATGTCATGTTTGTAATGCCGGAGTATTAATCACACTACAGAGCTTGGTAACCTTGTCTTAAGGAACTGTAAAGTGGGTCTGTCAGCATGTGTTACACTTCTGTTACTTACTAGTATACTTTTAGTCACTTGCCTGTATACAGTGTAGGTGCAGGTTCTCTCCTTTGCTGACAGCAGTGGCTCCTGCCTGTGAGGGTTATGTAAATTCTAGGAAGGAAGCAGATTTATCATGAATTTATGCGGTATAGTATTAAATACACTGAACATGTGAATAGAACATTTGCAACTTATTCACTGTCAGCTAAGCAAATATTGACTTCATATTTAAAAAAATATATATATATTTTTTTTAAAGACACTACAATAAGAAGATCAACAAATCACAAAGTGACTTATCACACATTAAATCATTTAACATTTTAATCCTACGTATTGTACAAGTACAGTCAGAATGAATGACTATCTGCAGGCAGCATTAGGCCTCTTACAGTATCTCCTTGAACAATATGGTCAGTATCCAATTAGCCTCGCTATGATTCAACGGGGACGGTCCAGTTAGCCATGATCAGCAATTATGCCTGATAAACAGCCCTTAAAGTTGTGATAACACATGGGTCCGTTCACTTATTTTATTTTTCATGGAACATGTCCGGATCAATAGAAGCATGGAACCAACTGTGAGTGGCTTGATCCAACAATAACACCAGGCTCATATTAGGTGCCCCTTAATCCATAACATCTAGATTCCAACACAACCATTGAAATCCATTTATACTACAAATAAAGAGACAAGTTCTGCTAATTTGAACACATTTCTTTCTTTGTTTTCAAGTGGTCTTTGTTATAACATTATGGTTATCCATACTAAGTTTTGAAGCTTGTTCCAGACACCTACAGCCCTCCATAGAGAAGTGTTAACATTCATCCTGATCTCATGCCTTCAGGCACCAGTGCTGGGCTATTCTGGTATAGAAATTTGCTTCTGTCCTGAACCGTTCTGACCTTTTTGGAATTTCAAACCTTTTTCTCCGTACGGTCTAAAGAAGTTTCATGTTTAAGAACATACACCGTCCTAACTAGAAGATATCCTGCAGTAGACTTGGTCTTTATACATAAATGCGGCAATCAAGTTATTTCCTGACTAGAACATTTGGAGACACTGCATTATATCTTTGTACTCCATTTTATGAAGATGTACCATCTTTCTTTATTGCTGTTTGTGCACAGATAGACGGAACACTCCTTCCCCTAGGAACAACCCCTGCTGACACATCTGTTTGGCCACCGGCACTTGTTGACAATGTTACCACAGACTTTCGGCCATCAGCAATTGCCATCTGTTGTCTCACCAGCCATTTTTAGGTTTATGTCACGCATTGCACTCTTTGACTCTTCTCCATAATTATTTTCCCAATGCTGACATGGTTTTTCGATAATTAATGTAAGCAGTTGCTCAGCTTTAATCATTGTCTGACTAACATGTGGTTTTCACAATGAAAAACCCCGAGGACAGCTCTGCCAATTACATTTGTCCAAACTGCTCTCCACAGACCGTCGTTTTGTGCCCGGGCAATGTGTAAATCTCTCTTTTGTTGCATTTTGCAATATTTTTCTCATCACGACGGCTCCAGTTTGACCCAACTGATTGTTCTCATCTGCTTTCTGTATTTATTACTTCCAGTTCTTTTTAATCACAAACAACCTGTAACTGATCAGCCACACATATCTCTGGTGCGTTCTCTCAGGCATTGCATTGCGGGAACTGATTTGAGCGAACATTCCAACATCTTCCAGCTGAATCACAAATACAGGACGGCACACAACTTTTATCAATAAGAACAAGTGTGTTGTGGATCAGACGTTCACGATGTGTCTCCGCAAGGCAAACAGAATTGAATGTTATTTTTCTTCACGGCACAGAAAAACGTCTCCATCCAATATCTGCCTTCTTCAGATTGTTCTGTACAGCCCTAAGGGCTATGTTCTGGAACAAAACTCATTGCAAAGTCAAGCAAAAGACTGGTTCCCATCCTTTATAAGAATGCAATACTGACAGACACAAACAATATTAAGTCTTGGTGTTCTGTAGCCAGCCAAAAACAGTCTAGTGGTTTTGTCCTACACTACACTAACATAGCAAAGCAGTGTTCTCCATAGTGCTAGTATGGGAAGAACAACTAATGCAAATTTTTGTTTGTTTACAAGTGGAATCCTGGGTCATCCATTGACTTTACCTCATTCCCCAGAACCATTGTCTTTAGTTTCTGCAAGAGATATGTCTTAAATATCCTTACCTACCTTGAATACACAACTCAAAACGATTATGTAAGTGTTCTTGCATGCCAAGAACACCCTTAAGAATCTGAGGGGTATCGCATTGTCGCTACCTAAAGTAGTTCTGGAAACGCAAAGCTCAGTTTCACGAATAGACCCAGACAAATTTCACCCATCTCAGAATAAAAGAGCAATTTAATATGTATATATATATATATATATATATATATATATATATACATGTATGTATTCAGTGGCGTAAGTTCATCCCAGTTGCCCGGAGGCAAGATAAGTATTGGTGCCCCCCCAAATAGCTCATTCAGTAAGGTGTCTGTCTCCAGTAGGGTCATGGGATCTAACACAGGTGGTGACACTTGTAAAATTGCTGTTAGAAGGAGGAGTCAGCCACATTAGCAATTTCAACTGCTTTCATTTGACTGATTCAAACTTGAAGGGGAGGAGAGGTGCCCCCTTGGGAACAGGAGCCCGGCGGCAGATGACTCCATTGCCTCCCAGAGTTCTGCCTCTGCATGTATTCTAACATTTGTAAAACACAGTTGATACAAATATTTGTAGAAATACCTGTAAAATATGTTGAAGTTAATTGGTATGTTATATATTACGCCAAACTGAAAGGTTCTGCTTTATATTGGAATCATGTGACTCGCATAAAACTTTATCCGTCTAATACATCAACGTTTTATATGATCACAGGCCCCTTTTGATTAATTCTAATATCGTTATCATTAACATTAGTAACTGATTAATCTCATGTCATATTTTTCTCCATCACCGTGCTGCCTAGTGTAATGGCATCTTAGCACTTCACTCTGTAACCATAACACATCACCTGTGAGGTACTGACTTTGGGTTCATGACGTAACTTTCCAACTGTTGACCAAGACAGGTAAAAGTAGTATTGTGTGACCCTTGATAGAATGAAACTGTACATCAATTTGAGGTTAATAAGTGCCATTTCAATAGTAAATAAATTTCTCTCACAAAAAAAGAATTTTCATTTATAATAACTCTGAAGGATCCTGCAAAGTATAATGTGCATGCATGTTTTCTTTTTGAATTGTGTAATTATTTGATTTACCATTTTTGTGAGAACATTTTGTACAAGTTTTGTTTTGGACTGCTTTACTTTCCATTAGCAAAGTTTTGAAGATAATTAGAAATGGGACAATCTGTATAATGCGTTCTTTCATTCTGAAAAATACTGAGATGGTATCAGCTGATAAATATATATAATCAGATCAATACAGACAGATATGTCCAGTTAGTATGTTGTATATTGTCTCCATTGTCTATAAAGCAATAAAAACAGGTGCTTGGTGCTTAAGTCCAGGAACAGATTGCACTGAACGTGTAGTTTGTACAGGTGTCCGTACAGGTAGCGGTTGTTGGGAAACACTCTGATTATCAGCAGGTTTGCTGTCAGCAGGTATACATTTCTTGAACTATTTTATTTATTTATTTCCAGTTTCTTATAAAGCACAGTTTCTTATACAATTGTAGACAGTGATAGAACAAACTGGGTAAAAAACAGACAGACATGGAGGTAGGAGGGCCTTTCTGCAAGCTTACAATCTATAGGTAAATAGGAGGGAAACAGACCAGTACTAGCATTCAGTGCTGACCCCCCCCCCCCCCCCCCCCCCCCGGCTGCTTCCGCTGTGCCGCACTCAATGGGCTGAACAAAGGAGGTCCCAGAGCACAGGCTTATTTAACCCAGGATGCCAGCGGCCAATTAAAATCTGCACCGGCTTTTGAGCCAATCAGAGCTCGCATATCGGCAGCCAATCAGAGCTGCTGCTGGTACGCGAGCTCTGATTGGCTCCGGGACCTCAGGGCTGCAGCTCAGTGGAAAAAGAGATGGGGGAGCAGGAGCCGGGTTACGGTAAGTCAAGTGAGGGGGGTGGGGCCCGGGGCCCAGACTAGAAATGAGTCCCGGGCCCCAAAATTCCTAGCATTGCAATCCCACCAAGTTGCAAGTCCCGCAGGGAAGCTATATAATACATAAGTGCCTCAGAGGGTTATGTGTACTTTACCTACATTTGATAGGCTTGCTAACTCTAAGAGGTGAGTTTTTAGGGAACACTTTAAAGTTTAGATGCTAGTGGAGAGTCTTATTTTGCTTGGAGGGCATTCCATAGGGGGCAGCCCGATGAAAGTCCTGCAATATCTAGCCACTGTCTTGATAGCTACTTGTTTCCTCATCACTTTATGCAGCAATAAAGCAGTAATGTGTTATTAGCAAACAATTTAAGGGGAAGAGAAGGGCAAGCTGAGAGACACCCTTGGTGAATGATTCAACATGATTTTGAAATGAAAAAAAAAAATGCTTCAATTCGAGGCTCTGTATCGACATTGTTAAATTGTTACAATGTTAGCAGGCATCAGGATTCCAAATATGTTGGCAGGTGAAATATTGAGATTGTCAGAATGTTGACATTAGATTGAGGCTACAGGTGGAAGGGTAGGTTGTTGATGGAGGTTAACTTTAGGAACCAGAGGGAGGATTAGGGAGGAAATAGTTATCAGAAAATCAGAGGATCAAGAGTCT
Organism: Crinia signifera; assembly: GCF_055691185.1. NCBI lineage: Eukaryota > Metazoa > Chordata > Amphibia > Anura > Myobatrachidae > Crinia > Crinia signifera. The sequence continues at coordinate 42,234,220 of NC_139224.1, read as the reverse complement.
CACCAGGAAGTGAATCACATGTTTGCCAAGACTCCATTGTAGCCACTAGGAGCAGGTAGGTCACTACTGTGCCATCATGGAAACTGACATTCTAACATGACATTCTAATATGTTGAGGCTTACATCTCCCTGCCTGCCTCCGTCCCCCGGCTCCTGCAGGGGTTAAAAAGCGAGCCCCTGCGACATTGAATAGTGTGACAGGGAGGGCTGGCAGCGAATGCTGCAGCCCTCCGGAACCCTGCGAATGTGCAGCAAATCCTAAACAGTATTCGCTGCACATGGAGAAAAAAACATTGAATACTCCCCTATGTGATATGGGCAGTAGAGATGATGTAATTATTGAAACCAATTCAAAATGACACCATGTTTGGCTAGTTTGAGAGCGTTAAGCTTGTTTGTCTTGCAATTGTCATTTTTGGGGGGCTGGTTTACTGTACGCTACTCAAGTTTCAAAGTACTGCCCTTGGTAGTGGTTAACATTTTACCAGCTTTTTTGTCTGTTAACACAATTTTCCCTGGGAATCATGATTATCATGGCAGCCTAATTTACATGGCATAGAAAGAGTTTAGGTTACGCTACCTTAAAGTCTAGCAAAAGGCAAATGCTGGTGATAGCCATAGCAATCTCCCCCACAGAACAATTGTACAATGGAACATTATAGGACAACCATCTTGGAAAACAGAATATTAACTTTAGTTTCTTGTTAAAAAGAAACAAAACTCAAGTCATAAAATAGTAATGTTACTACTAAGTTGTGAATTTTTTTGGGTACACTACTGTATAATGGTGTAATGCCTGGTACACACCAGAACAATTGAGATCGGGAGCAGATCGTAAGACTATCGTATGAGCGTCTCACGATCTGTTGAAGCATACGATCTGCTCCCGAACGGTAACCAGTTGAAGGGGTCGTTTCCAAATCCTACCTGCAGCAGGTAGGACCTGAGGAACGACCAAATGACCCACGGATTGTATCTAAATCGGGTGTTTTGAGGCCAAATCGTTCTGGTGTGTACCCTACATTACTTGTGAAAACAATACAATTTTGTTTAACATTGTTTGCATCTAAATCTTATTATATTTAGCATTTGGATTCCTATGGATATACATTTAGCTGTGATGTATATCTATCTCAGTGTAATCACCCCAACTCTTTACTAAGTGTTTCCCCACTGTCTACTTTTCAGTATTTGTATTAACCCTTCCTTCTCTGCCCTATGCACTGTTCATCACTGAACAATTACATAATTCTTTCTCTGTTGCTTTAAGGAACACTTGCTTAGTGATAACAATTTAGTACCGATACTCACATAAAACAAAGTAATTTGGTCAGCCAAACTTTGTGCTGAGGGGATAATTCACCAAAGGATTCAGTGATCCCTAACTTTTGGTGAATTCATATAAATACTTGACCGTACGTAAGGATCCTGAAATAGAACCACGTGCCTGAGATCTCATTCTCTTGCCTAATATGAATTTTTACAGCAGAAATGTGTTCCGGAGCTGGTTGAAGTAATATTTTAGCATCACTTTCAGACCAATAGCATTCTCAGGTTCTTAATGAAGTGTCTGCAGATTCCACTTAATGTACAAACAATTTTTATAAGTTAATTTGCCTTGGGACACTTGCGGAGGTACCCTGGGTTGGAGGTCAAGGACCAGTTTAACCCTTTTATGGGCAATGTAATAGACAAAACCAGTGGCTTCCAATCATTAAATATGTGGACAGAAGTAAGTCCTGCACCTCACCAGATAACTGAACCTCAGGATTACATATAAATACAATTGACTTAATTTAATACTTTTCCCCAAATTCCTCAGGAAACTTTTGGCCTGGTTGTAAAAAAAATCCTGATACTTTAGGGTGCCATGATTAAAAAAAAAAGTTTGGGCACCACTAGGAGGACAGTGATAATAATGACAGTATTATGGTGTAAGTCTGGGAATAGTAACAAACGTAAACCAGATTAATAGATGCTATTAATTGGTTGGGATGTACAACACATTCTTGCTGCATTATAATGAAACTTGGTTTAGCTAACAAAGTATCTGCTTCACTATGGGCCATATTCAATGGTTTTTGTGAGATGTGACAGCGAACAGTGCTGACTGCTCGCTGTCACATCTCGCACAGTCAGTATTCAACTGACCCCCTGCACACACCGTTTCCACCTCACTGGGTTTTTACAGCGATGTGGAAATGGCGTCTGCGGCGGCCAAAACAGCGAGCTAACAGCTAAATGCAGTGGGCTCCCTGCATTAGCCGCGAACCTCTCGAGGATTCCCCCGGAACATTGAATCCGGTGAGCGGTCGTTGCGAGGGTTAAATGTCGAGGGTTGCTTGTTTTCGGTGATACTTGCCATTTAACCCCCTCGCCGGACGCATTGAATACGGCCCTATGAGTTTGAGATGGGACTGTAATGGTTCCCCTGTAACTTGATGGTTGTTATAATGCTTTGTACGGGTTGTTTTGTTCTCCATGGAATCCTCTACAAATATTATTGTAAGAAAACATATTGCTTTTATCTAATCCAGCTTGATGGTGTTTGATTGGAAGAAAGTGTGAATCAATTCTGATTTATTCATGTGTTGTGTAAATGCACAATATTACCAGTATGAGGTTTAATGCTAGAGTGTAAAAACAGAACATTACCAGAAAGTATGTAAGAATGATAAAATACCTTTTTCTCTGATACAATATGTTTCTTTTATTTTCATTGCGAAGAATTCAAACCTTCTGACGGCAGTTTTGGTATTCGTCTATTTATATGTATTGGTTTGTTTAATTGTGCTACGCATGCTGTTTTCTGGTATTTTAGATTAGTCATCGCTTGCTCTTGCCTTGTTCTCTCCTCTTTGCTTGCTCTTTTTGAAGACACCTGCGGGGCGCAATGAGAAGCAGGGGGTATCATTTCTTTGTGGTTATGTGAGTACACAATAGGTGAAACATATTGTCTTGCCGTGTGATTATTGTACTTTGTTTTTTTTTTTAACATATTGAATCATGTTTGTTCTGATGCATGAGACGTCTCTTTCATTGTATTCCTGTTACACCATGTTCAATGTACAATTTTCATTGTGGTTGTGGAAAAAAAGTGGAAGTTTCTTAAAGCTGTGCTACCATATAAAGTGATGAAAGACTTGTACCCCACTTTAAGAGGGAAGCTAACCTGGGGAAGAAAGGGGCTGGTGAGCATGACTGTTGGCTTTGTTTTGGTCCTGCTGATCAGCTCCTCACTCCAAAAGGGCAGTGAGTCTAATCACTGAGCCAGGGAGAAGAAGAGATGGCGGTAAAGTTCTAATACGCCGCTCTGCCCTGGGTGGTAATACAAAGATAGACAGTAACATAACTTTGCTATCAATGTATTTAAAATGGAACTGTCGTTTTGACATTGTTAACTTGGTAAAGTTTGTGAAAAACCTATAAAAAAAACCTAATGTACAGTATAATATGCGGACAGATTTAGGGGAATATTCAATCTCGGCTGGCGGAAATAGAGTTCCTCGCCTATTCAATGCTGCCATTCCAAATGCATTGGAGGCAGTTTCTGACAAAACAGATCTGACTTTAAAACAAGTCAGATCTGTTTTGTAGGAAACGGCAGCAAATTGTCAAATTCACCCCCATTTTTCACCAATCCATTGGCGTTTTTGCCAAACCTCTGTATTTCCTGCACTCGACAGTCGGAACATTGAATTCCATTTGTCAAACAGATCGAAAACGGCCTGGGATTCTGACTGTCAGGACGTACCGACAGTCGGAGTCCCGGATTGAATACACCCCTTAGGGTTTGGAGGTGGAACATTACTACTGTAGCTCAATTTTAAATCACAATGTGAAAATTAAAGTGTCCATTGTTTGTGCGCTACATGCTAAGTGGGTATGAACAATGCTTGCATCACAACTTGTTAGCCCCTATTTGTAAATAAGGCACATAGGCCCTTATTCTGATCGGTGCGGCCGGAGCCGATTATGCGGCCAGGACCGTGCGTGCGAAACCCCGCCTTCCATACGGATCGCCAACTCAGTCCGTATGCGGTAAGAAGCTGGCCGAACGGACCGCACGTGTATTTTTCACGGAATACGCCTCCTCCATCTAAGGGAACCTCCCCCATCATTCGATGGTCGCAGACCATCGAATGCAGGACCGAGTGCTCCACCAGCACCCGCAACCTCAGACCACACGGACATTTTTCCGTGCAAAAGCAGGGATCTGGGCGGGCAGCTGACATCCGGCGATGTCATATATCCGCCCCCTACACGTGCGTCACCGCCGCATTACCATACGTACGCCCAGCGTTTTCATGGGAACGCCCATGAAATGCGGGGCGTATGCATATGGTAATGAGCCCAAATAGCCCTTCACGCCCCTCTCCACCCCCTGTTCGGAGTGTTCACATATCATGCGGGATTTGGCCGTACGCCCCGCTCGCACATGCGCAGAGACGCCTCTGCACATGCGCAGACACAAAACATCGGCGGCCCGAACGCACGCGGATATATCCGCACCGATCAGAATAAGGGCCATGGTGACAAATCATATTCCTCATAATGCCCCCTGTTTGTTATGTATCCATCTTGTCACAAGCAATTCTGAAAAGCAGCTCCCTCCATGATCCCTAATGCTGCAGATTCTACCATTAATTAGTAGTAGTAGTGAGATTTTGCACTGGCGGGTTTGACCTGGCAGTGTTATTGGGTATGTGTGAACTGAGTTCATGCATGTGCACTGCCAGGCGGTGTGCAGTGCTGTGACGGGATCCAAACATATCCCTCTCCGCAGCCTGGACCTCCTTTTCAAAGGAAAGATGGTGAAGATGATGATCATGTTAGGTTCTGCGGTTCTTTTCCGAAAACATTGTTTTCAGAGTTTAATGAATGAAGCCCCCCCACCACCACCACTATCGACAACAAGAGGCCCGCAAGGTAATCAGGAGAACAGTGCAATACCTATGATCTGTAGTGATCAGCACTGATATTTCATTCCTACAAAAGTAGGTGAACAATAATATATTCAGCTACTTTAAGAAATGATTAATAGTTCCCATAGTTAGCAGATAGGATATATTTAGATAAGAAAAAAAAAAAAATAACATTGTTAATGCTCATTGCATGAAAATGTTGCATCAGAGAAACAAAAAACATTAAGAAAAAAATTGAAATGATGGTTTCGAATTTATAAATTGTAGATTGTTTTTGTAACGATCATTTTGTAATGATCCTTACATGAATATTGAGAGACTTACCAATTTAACAATGTCTATAACAATACATTTCTGACAGTTCAGATGTGTAAGCAACCAGTATCAGAGTGCAGGAAGGAGATAGAGGGAAGTCACACTGCCCATAGCAGCCAATACGATTCTGGCTATCATTTCTCTATCGCTTCCTAGAAAATAATTGACAGAATCTGATTGGTTGGTAAGGGCAACACCACCTCTTTTTGGAGCTTTAGTAAATGTACTCCTTAGTATTTCCTCTAGTCACTCTGGTTTAGTACAGGTGCATACATATAACCGATTAAATAGATAGATGTATAATAGCTCTGAGTGCACACCGACTCATCTCCCTTACACGTTTTACGTCTACTATTTTTCCACCTGTATAGCGGAGCCGAAACATTTTTTATTTATTTATTTTTGTCTTTTTTAAAGGCTCATGAAGCTGAAGAGGATGCTCGGTTGAATCCAGAGCTCACCGACAGACTTAAGCAACTAGACAAAGAAGTTTCCTACTACAGGGAGGAGTGCAGCAAAACGCAGGCCGAGGTAGACCGGCTTCTACAGATTCTGAAAGAGGTGGAAAATGAGAAAAATGATAAAGACAAGCAAATAGCAGAGCTGGAAAGGTAATTATTATTATTATTATTTTTATTATATAAAAAAAAAAATCAGGTGCTTTGATTGCCGCTTTAAAAAAAAAAGGAAAACTCTCCCAAAATCTCTCCCTTTTTGATTCTCACACCCTATTACATTTAGCCCTTGATCTCAACATTAAGAATGCCATCATGGACACAATATCAACATTGACAAACATTCAAATGGAAATCCTACATACTACAGTAGTCCAAATAAAAAGGGCAATTATGGGTACTCTTTACCTAGCACGGCGCCCACGATGTCCATCGCGGTCATCGGGGGTAAAAAATCGCGGGCATCGCGGCCATCGCATGCACTATAAAAATGGGTGCGACGCGATGCCCGCGATGCCCGCGATTTCCCATAGGGATCAATGTTAAAAGTGTGATTGGACGCGATTTTAGTGTTCAATACCTCAATGCCCGCAATTTTTCCATAGGAAACAATGTTAAATGGGCCACAGAGCCCTAATAGTCCCCCTGAAGTCTGAAATGGCCCCCACAATTGTTAACGCCACCCCACGATCAACGTGAACCGGCGGCGGTACGCGTCCTCCGACCTTTTCATACCCCCACTATCCACGTCGGCGTGAAGTTGAGAATAGAATAGTGTGGCGAGCGCAGCGAGCCACCGAGCCCGAAGCGTGGCGAGCGCAGCGAGCCCCGCGACGGGACGCGGATACCTGTAAAGCCCGCGAAGGGACGCGTTTACCTGTGAAGGTATCCGCGTCCCCTCGCGGGGCTCGCTGCGCTCGCCACGCTTCGGGCTCGGTGGCTCGCTGCGCTCGCCACACTATTCTATTCTCAACTCCACGCCGACGTGGATAGTGGGGGTATGAAAAGGTCGGAGGACGCGTACCGCCGCCCCTCGCGGGCTCGCGGCGCTCGCCACGCTTCGGGTTCACGTTGATCGTGGGGTGGCGTTAACAATTGTGGGGGCCATTTCAGACTTCAGGGGGACTATTTGGGCTCTGTGGCCCATTTAACATTGTTTCCTATGGAAAAATCGCGGGCATTGAGGCATTGAACAGTAAAATTGCGCCCAATCACACTTTTAACATTGTTCCCTATGGGAAATCGCGGGCATCGCGGCCATCGCGTCGCACCCGTTTTTTAGTGCATGCGATGGCCGCGATGCCCGCGATGGGCGCCGTGCTAGGTAAAGAGTACCCAATTATGCAATGCAAATAATATATGTATATTGGTGCGGATTCATGTAATAGAGTGTAAATGTGCTTATGAATTTAGCAACCTCCGCTGGATGGATCACTATGTCATCATGTAGTTGATAGATCCCTATGTGATTAGGTGACAAGAAGTGTTTAGATAGTGCTTCCTACAATCGCCATCATCACTGCGTACCGGTGTTCTAGATTTTCTAGTTCCCACAAAATAAGCTCCGCCTGCATATGTGTCCATGTCTATTGTGTTGCAATGATAGGAATTCTATAGTGTCTGCGCTCGTTCTCCTCCTGTCCTGTTCCATTTGTCCAGGCATAAGGCGGCAATACACAAAAATATATGTAGTACAGATGTATGCAAATGTTTTTAATACAGCATGTATTATTAGTTTTTATCAACCAGGATTTGTGATCTTCAATAGTGGTTTTAGTGTTCATAGGCCCTTATTCTGGTTCACTCGCAAAGGCAAATTCCTTCTCTAATGGACAAAATCATGTGCACTGCAGGTGGGGCAGATATAACTTGTGCAGATAGAATTAGATTTGAGTGGGGTTTATTTCAAAGTGAGATCTATATTGCAGTGTAAAAATAAAGCAGTCAGTATTTTCCCTGGATAGAAACAAAATAACTCTCCCAAATCTAAATCTCTCTGCACATGTTACATCTGCCCCACCTGCAGTTCACATGGTTTTGTCCATTGGAGAAGGAATTTGCCTTTGCGAGTGAACCAGAATAAGGGCCATAATTTACTTGATTTTCTTTCGTACTGTACCGTAGCAATAGATATGTGTATCCAAATAATAAATTCCTGTTTTATCCTTTCTATTTGTTGGGATTTTTCAGCTATGGGTGAGTAAATTGTCTGATATATTCTTACCTTAAGTGCATGGAAATAGCTCTACAGACACTGAATGCGAGATGCATGGTGACATTTCTGTTTGCATCAGACTGCAGCATTACTTTGTGCATTAATAGGAACTACTGTATATCTTGAATTCTGCTTCCCAAATTGCAATAATGTTCTCCACGCATAGCTTAAGAAATGTTTAAATGCCATTTGGACCCGCTGCCATGCACAAACTATTGCATTACTTACAGTACTTCTGTTATGTGTTGTTTTGGGGTTGGTTTTGCAAGGCACAGTATATACAGTTCTGGGTACTTACTGGCGTTTAATCGTTCATGAGATACAGAGGTAACTCCCTCGTCTATAATGAACAGATGAGGGAGGGGCTCGATCACCCCCTCCCTCGTCTGTTCACTATAGACGAAGGAGTTACCTCTGTATCTCACGAAAGGGGTCGTTCACAGTGCGCAAGAGTGCGCATTCTTAATAATGTAGAGTGGACGAGAAAGTAAAAGGGCCCTTCTGAGTGATATATTTTTCTTATTGTTTATGGGGCTTATTTATTAGAGGAACAGACATACTGACTGACTTTAGAGACCTCCTATCCAGGAGATCAACAAGCCCAAACAATTTACTAGAGGAGTGGCCGGGATCTGTGTGGGAAGTCCCTGAAAATAATTTCCCCACTCCCTTTGCTGCAACTTTCTTAGGAGCTTCTTCTTTCTCTATTTCGGGAATGATATTATGGAAGATAAGCACACTAAGGTACATTGTATGCAGTGGCGTAGCTAGAATATTTTCTCCCCCCAGCCAAAAAAAAATCTGGCGTCCCCCCACAAGACGGGGCGAGGCGATGGACTACGGGCACAGCTGGCTGAGCTGACAGGTGACTCAGGCAGCAGTGAGCGCTAAGTTGGTCCCGCTCTGTGCATATCTAATGAGCAGGAACCAAGCGTAGTGCATATTTAATGAGCTGGTCCCCATCCTGTGCATATGTAATGAGCGGAACCCGCTCATTACATATGTACAGGGTGGGACCAGCTCAGCGCTCACTGCTGCCTGGGTCACCTGTCAGTTCAGCCAACGGCGCCCACCCCAGACCCCACTGGCGCTGCTCTTCCAAGTCCCTGCAGGGTCTACCACATATGTAGCTACGCCACTGATTATATGGTACATATCATTAACGATATATCGGCCAGTGTGTACCCAGCATAAGTGCAGTGATTTGATGATTTGTTTATGATGTTTGCAGTAAAATCTGTTTTTGATGCTTGTGAGACACAGAATGATTTTATATTTTTCCTGGAATACCTATAGATTATTCATTTATTTGTCTAATTTAGAATTTTAACAATTCATTTTGAGAACCCACTCCGACATCACAAAGGGCCTTATTCACTCTTTCTGACAAAATCCTTCTTAGATGGACAAAACCATGTGCACTGCAGGGGGGCAGATGTAACGTGCGCAGAGAGTTAGCTTTGGGTGAGTTAATTTGTTTCTGTGCAGGGAAAATACGGGCTGCTTTATTTTTACACTGCAATATAGATCTCACTTTGAAGTAAAACACCACCCAAATCTAATTCTCTCTGCACAAGTAACATCTGCCCCACCTGCAGTGCACATGGTTTTGTCCATCTAAGAAGGATTTTGTCAGAAAGAGTGAACTAGAATAAGGCCCAAAGTTACACAACATGTGTCATGTTTCATTCACAAGTTATATACACTCTATAGATATACAGTATTTCAGAAACAATTAATTGTACAATTTCCTGCATTTATTATTATTACTGGTCAGTTATTTTTAATTATTTATATTCTGTTATATAATTATTATAATTATATTCTGTTATATTCTGTATACGACCACAACCCATAATGTGGAATTAGAAAACTAGTGTAATCCTTTATTTGATTGTGTAGGATGATGTTTCTCCCAGTTTTAGGACATATATAGTATGCAAAGAAATCCTGTTTTATTAGATCATACTTTTTTTTTTTTTTTAAATGCACTTATTATATTATTGTATCACTGCTTTTAAAAATTTGTCACAGCAATAGCTGAACGTGTCAGAGAGTCTTTCACAGCCTTCTCCTAATCTGACAATTGGATTACTGACCAGTCAGGCAGTCACCATTGTTGTAGATTTTGTGGTGCATTTGTACACACATAATTGGTGACTCATACCTAGCACAACACAGTTCAATGCTAACGCAGCTACTTTTGTACTCTGGGCACACAAACACACACACACACGTGTGCAATGACATATTAAAACCAGACAGCTTTGATGCATAGTGGCCTACCCTCCTCAGGGCCGGTGCAAGCCCTGTGAGCGCCCGAGGCAACCTAACCCCCGCCCGCCCCTCCTCTCTGGGGGGGCGATACACGGGGATTGTCGCTGGGGGGAGGGGGGGTGCGCGGGCGATACACGGGGATTGTCGCTGGGGGGAGGGGGGGTGCGCGGGCGATACACGGGGATTGTCGCTGGGGGGGGAGCGGACGCAACCGCAACCCACAGGCGTTATGAACAGCGCATGGGGGGGGGGGATCACGGACGGGAGTCAGGCGCGGGGAGGGGGGCGCACGAACTCACCTGCTGCTGACTTCTCTCAGACCTGCTGCCGGGTGCCGGGCGGGCGCAGGACTACACGGTGGCGGCAGCAGCAGAAGACAGGGGAGAGCCGGTCACCGACGCGGCAGCAGTTAATTGCAGGACTATTCCGGTGCGGAGGGGGGGCGGGGTAATTACAGGAGGGGATGTGTAATAGTGGAGAGAGCTGAGCTGAGCTGCACTATTGATTGGCAGCGTGCGGTGCCGCCCTCCAGTAGGCAGCGCCCTAGGCAAATGCCTAAGTCTGCCTAATGGTAGCTCCGGCCCTGACCCTCCTACATTCTGAAGGAGACTCCCTGAAATTATAGCAATTTCCCTGACTCCCTGAAAGGTCTAGAAATCTCCCTGATTACTCTGAACCGATATTATACAGCGGTTACCTTTTTTGGAGGAAAAAATAAAATAAATTTGGGATTATATACATTCAAATGGAATCATCAAAACCATTTTCCTGCATTGGTTATTGTAAGGCACAATGAGGCAGATGCATTAACCAGTGTTATGTGCATTTCTGCACATAACGCTGGTTAACTGGGGGAGATTATGCTTTACGTTTAAATGTATGAACAGTGCACCTAACGTGAGCTAGGGACAGCCCGCTGAGTAACGCCCGGTACGGCTGTCCCCTGCAATCCCCACCAGTATTTAGTAGCTGGGGCGATGTATTAACAGCCACCTAGGCATTAAATTGCCCCGGCTGCTTCACCAGCTCAGGGCTAGTATTGTCCTATCACCACTGCGGGGACAATGCTAGCCCTGCTGCTGGCTTCGGGCTGCGCTGGAGATCTCTCTTTACTCTCTTTACTAGCGAGATCTTGTGCATGCCCATTACAGCCAGGTGAAAGTGCGATCACGCATGCACATGGATGCCGTGGGCACAGATAAGGAGAGCTGTTAACGCTGGGCATATTGGCTCTCCTTTATGGCACTGGGGGGTGGGGTTAATACATTCAGCTGCTATGTGTGCCCGCTTCTCCACTGTTTCTCCACGTTATGCAGGAGAAGCGGGATCCGTTATTTTAAAAACGTTAGGGTCGGATTAATACATCTGCCCCAATGATCCCTATTGCTCAATGCATCTCTTATATATTTGGCTACATCTGTCACTCAAAGTGTGTGAGTGTGTCTCTAACGCTCGGTGGAGCCTCTGACTCACATGACTGACTCACATGACAGAGAACCAGCCCAGTGAGCCCACAGTGCCAGACACCCTCTGCCTCCCCATGCTGCCCAGGAACCTACTCCACATCCACCAGGTGAGTGCCCCCGCGGCCCCCCTCCCACGATTCGCGGCAAACCGCCCCCCCCCCCCCTCGCGATTCGCTGCTCCCCCCGCGACCCCCCCTCCCACGATTTGCGGCGAACCCCCCGCACGATTCGTGGCAAAACACCCCGCCCCCCCTCCCAGGATTCGCGGAACCCCCCCGCGTGACCCCCCCTCCCGCGAGTCGCAGCACCCCTCTCCCGCGATTCGCAGCTAAACATCCCCCCCTCCCGGGATTAGCGCCCCCCCCAGCGACCCCTCCCGCGATTCGCGGCAAAACACTCCAACCCCCCACGATTCGCCGGAGCCCCTCCCCCGTGACCCCCCTCCTGCCATTCACGGCATCCCCCCGCGACCCCCCTCCTGCCATTCGCGGCACACTTCCCCCCCCATGATTCGCGGCAACCCCCGCAACCCCTCCCCCCCCCGCAACCCCCCTTCAGTGATTTGCGGCACCCCCGCGTGACCCCCCCTCCCGCGATTCTCGACCCCCCTCCCGCGATTTGCGAGCCCCCCTCCCGTGATTCGTGGCAACCCACCGCGCCCCCCTTCCCCTCCCGCGATTTCCGGCACACACCCCCCCCCCCCCGGTATGCCCACACACCCCTATTACTACCCAGCTTCCTGCTCTCCTGAACCGTAACTTCCACCACTGGGGAGTCGCTGATGCTGTGTTGCCCACATACCCCTATCATGCCTCATAGCCCAGCCTCCTGCTCTCATGCACCCTAACTCTCACCCAGTAGGAGGAGACACTGACTCAGGGCCACCATCCTGTACTCCTGTGCTGCCACGCTGGACCCCCACCAACTGGCAGAAGCTGCACAGTGTCTCCCACCCTCCTCTTTAGTCACCCTTATGCCCACACACCCCTATCACTACCCAGGCTCCTGTTTTCCTGTGTCGTGACCTCCGCCAGTGGGGAGCCGCTGACTCAAAAACACCCTATTATACTATTGCACACACACACCTAAACAACACGCACACACAGCCCACCCCACACCCACAAATGTCACTGTACCCTCCACACTATCAATGTACATCTTACTTTGTAACCGCTTTTTAATTAAACAAAACAATAAACACCCCCTTCCACATCATATGCTCTCTATTTAACACATTTCACCTATAACTCAAGTTCCAATACAGGCCATCTTTCATACATTTCTAACCATACTGTATGTCTCACAATACAAAAGTTCACAAATTAAGGGGGCGCAGACCCTCACGACGGTTTGAAGAGCGCCCGTAGGGCGCGATGAATCACCTAGTTTTAAATAAGTGTCCTTTCTTCAACGAGTACAGAAGATCTTACTAACTGGTTTGGGGCTCATCTACAATTAGATGTAAGTCATTGTTTGATACGTCTCATTTAAAAATTTTTCGTCTGCATCCTAGAAAATGATAGATCGAATTGGATTGGTTGCTCTGTTCATTTTTAGAAGCTATAGTAAATGTACTCCTTAATGTGCCTAAAGGAGCGTGGTTGGGAATGCCTGCAGTATATAGTAGTTATTCTAATAACGCTTTTAGACCGCAAATGCAGGGTCGCACCGGGACTTTGAAACGGTTCATTCCCGGTGCGACCCTGCATGTGCAGTCTCTTCAGATTCGCTGATGTCATGCGGGGGTGCGGTGGAGCATCATCGGGGATGGGGGAGGAGGCAGCGCTTAGTGCTGGCACTGCCTCCTCCATAGTGTGAATGGGAAACGGGTCGCTCAACCTGATTAACACGTTCACACTGCACAGCGACATGGCAACATACCGGTAAGAACCCTTCTTTTTACCTGGTTTGTATTGCTGTGTTGCTACTGGTTAGCTGTAACTGGTAACCCCTTTCACATCGCACCAATTACCGGGTTGAACTGGCAAGAAACAGTCATGAACCTGGTAAATAGGTGCGATGCGAAAGGGCTATAAACATCTTGATCGTATAATGATATCTTATACTTTTGTTATTTTGCTACTTAGACATTTATAATACGTATGCAGACGGTAGACTATGGTATCTGGTGCAAGGGCGTAACTACCATAGTTGCAAGGGGTGCAGCTGCTCTGGGGCCCAGAGCTTAAGGGGGCCCATCTTTACTGTCTAAGTAATATGTTTTACATACATTTTTCGAAATCAGTTGCTAAATAGGGGGCCCTTACAAACATTTGCTATGGGGCCTAGGACTATCTAGTTACGCCACTGATCTGGTGCATTCTTGCTGCATAAAACCATGTTATAGAACTTAAGTAGTAGTTGCAATTGTGTGTAATAGCGCTGCAGTGTCCAGGCCTAAATGACCTTTGGCCTTCAGAAGTCATAGTGAATGCAGTTGTTAGTCTTTACATTTAATACTTGACCATGTCCATCTTCTTGGTGCTACTTAATCTCCACTTCAAAAGATCTTCTGTATGTATGACAACAGCAAATGTTCTTATTGTGTTAGATAACGCTGATAAGTGAAGGGTTTATGGACTATAATACCCCTTTCACACCGCACTTGTTAAACGGTATATTGCTGTTTTTTCCCTATTTCAAAACGTTTAAGGCTGCAGTGGGAAAACGCCAGAGTTGATTTACCGGTTAAAGATAACCGGTATTTCAAAACGTTTAAAAAGCAGAGTCCTACACGTTTCAGAGCCGTTTTTTATGCAGTGAGAAACGGTATTCAGTAAAAACAACAGATTACAGACCTGTGATAGGCTGTCCCCTGCATTCTGCCTTGAAACGTGTTCAGAGGATTAAACGGGTTGACTGATGTGAATGGTACTTAAACTGTATTTAAAATGGTAATCTACTGCAATGTGAAGGCTCAGACCCGTTTTAAATACCGTTTAAAAATACCGGTTTTTGAAACGTTTTGGCAGTGTGAAAGCGGTATAAGTGTATTTGGAAATATGTTACTGTTAAACAAAAATATAGTAACTGGCAAGTATTGAAGTTATAAAGTGTGAAGAAGGTGCACGTGAACTGCTCTGTACTCCTCACATTCGCTATGCATGTATAGCTTGCCATTGAATGCTGACTGTGGAAATGCCTGATTCCTGTGGGTAGCTTTCTGTGCCTTTATAACATACCTGAATCATCATCAGTTTGTTCTATTTATCTAGTTTGATTGTAATTGCCTCCAATTATGTGCTTAATAATGATTGTAATGGATAACTCTTCACCTAGAAGAGCAGTGGCGGAACTTGTGAGTTCAAAAGTATAATTTAGGCCCCGCACCAGTGGGTGACAGGGGTACAAGCTGCTTGTCTGGGCAGCAATGGGCCCCTTAGTCCTTAGAGGCCCCGGTGCAATGCACCTGTTGCACCAATGGTAGTTCCGCCTCTGTAGAAGAGAACTTACATTTAAAAAAGCCTGGTGTTTTATACCATATGGAACAATGATTTTACTGCTTAGATAAGTATGCTCATAGATAAGTCAAGAAATAGTAAAGTATTAAATACACTGAATATAAAATAATAGCTAATGTTACTCTCGAAAACACACTTCTGTTGGGTACACACCAGGACAATTTGGGCTCAATTCCCCCAATTTCAACACGTCTTACGTCCGATTGTATGTAAAAAGAGCAGAATCGCACCTTTTTTTTTTACTACTGTTCAGATCCGATGCGCACCCCCGCGGGTCTACTGTCAGTCATCTGTTGGATTATAGATTTTACCTACTGCAGTAAAGATTCGTCAATCTACATTCAATTGGGTTCCGATCATGTGTGTTTGTATTGTCCAATCCATTGTAAGACCATCATGTGATATCAAAGGAAATTGTTTCACGATTGTTGCACGATCATGGTCATCCTGGTGTCTACCCTACATTACACTCATTTATCATTTACCTCTAGTACTTTTTTCAGTTTCCTTTTATCTTATTTGAAACATTACCGGTATTTTTTTTAAATTACATATTAAATTATTTTTGGTATCACGTATGATGTTCATTATTATGATTATTTATTTATATGGCGCCACAAGGGATCCACAGCGCACAGTTAAAGAGTTCATAAACAAGTAAACATAACAAGAAAACGGTGAATAAAGCTGTATACACACTGTAATATTTTTTGTTAGATATTGACTATTTAGTCAAAATCGAATCAAAACCGAATGGATTCATAAATAGTCCACTTTAGGATAGTGTGTTCGCGTACCCTGGATCAGAGGGTTGTGTGTTGTCTTCTGTATGTGAGGATCATACACGGAACACAACCAATACTGTTATGATTATTATTAACATTTTATTCATAAAGTGCCTGTATATTTTATTTACAATTGGGATTAAAACTTTGTGTTTGCATAGACATAAGGTACTTAAATAATAGTTTATCTATTACCAATAGTGTTTGATTACCTAAGTATTATTTTGATGAATTGTGCTGAGGTCAGCTGTGTGTATATCCTGTATTTGTATAAAAAGCAAATTCCATATGTGGCTCTAACCTGGATTACAGTAAACATACCAATTTCCTTATTTATTTAGGGATAAATAAACATATACATTGTAACCTTCTATTCTTTTATGTAAATATTTGAGGGTTTTTTTCTCTGTGCATTTGCCAGGATGGTATTTGATAAATCATCTTAACCATTTTTATTATAACATAAAACACTGCTGCTGAGTCCTTTATAGCAGTAGTCCAATTATCATTTTATTGTTGTATTTTTATCTAAGCTCATCTGTCAGTGTTACATTGTTGTTGAATATCAAGTGGTAGTTGTCAGTGTGCCATTTGTATAGGATCTGTAGTGTCAGTGTGCCATTAGTATGGGCACTGGAGTGTCAGTGTGCCATTGGTATGGGCGCTGGAGTGTCAGTGTGCCATTTGTATAGGATCTGGAGTGTCAGTGTGCCATTGGTATGGGCGCTGGAGTGTCAGTGTGCCATTTGTATAGGATCTGGAGTGTCAGTGTGACATTGGTATAAGAGCTGGTGTGTCAGTGTGCAATTGGTATGGGCGCTGGAGTGTCAGTGTGCCATTTGTATAGGATCTGGAGTGTCAGTGTGCCATTGGTATGGGCGCTGGAGTGTCAGTGTGCCATTTGTATAGGATCTGGAGTGTCAGTGTGACATTGGTATAAGAGCTGGAGTGTCAGTGTGCAATTGGTATAGGTGCTGGAGTGTCAGTGTGCCATTTGTATAGGATCTGGAGTGTCAGTGTGCCATTTGTTTAGGATTTGGAGTGTCAGTGAGCAATTTGTATAGGATCTGGAGTGTCAGTGTGCCATTGGTATAAGAGCTGGAGTGTCAGTGCGCCATTAGTATGGGTGCTGGAGTGTCAGTGTGCCATTGATATGGGTGCTATTGGTATGGGTGATGGAGTGTCGGTGGTACATTGTTATGGAATATCAAATGGTAGTTGTTGCAATATCCCAAATGTCAGTGTGCCATTTGTATGGGTGCTGGAGTGTCAGTGTGCCATTGGAATGGGTGCTGGAGTGTCAGTGTGCCATTTGTATACAGTAGGATCTTTGAGTGCCGGTGCGCCATTAGTATGGGCACTGGAGTGTCAGTGTGCCATTGATATGGGTGCTGGAGTGTCAGTGTGCCATTGGTATGGGTGCTGTAGTGTCAGTGTGCCATTGGTATGGGTGCTGGAGTGTCAGTGTGCCATTTATATAGGATCTGGAGTGTCAGTGCACCATTAGCATGGGCACTGGAGTGTCAGTGTGCCATTGATATGGGTGCTGGAGTGTCAGTGTGCTATTGGTATGGGTGATGGAGTATCGGTGGTACATTGTTATGGAATATCAAATGGTAGTTGTTGCAGTATCCCAAATGTCAGTGTACCATTTGTATAGGATCTGGAGTGTCAATGTGCCAATGGTATGGGAGCTGGAGTGTCAGTGTGCCATTGGTATGGGCGCTGGAGTGTCAGTGTGCCATTGGTGTGGGAGCTGGAGTGTGGGTGTGCCATTGGTGTGGGAGCTGGAGTGTGGGTGTGCCATTGGTATGGGAGCTGGAGTGTCGGTGTGCCATTGATATGGGCGCTGGAGTGTTGGTGTGCCATTCGTATGAGCACTAGGGTATCAGTGTGCCATTGGTATGGGCGCTGGAGTGTCAGTGTGCCATTTGTATAGGATCTAGAGTGTCGGTTTGCCATTGGTATGGGCACTGGAGTGTCAGTGTGCTATTGATATGAAAGCTGGAGTGTCGGTGTGCCATTATCATGAGAGCTGGAGTGTCAGTGTGCCATTATTATGGGATCTGGAGTGTCAGTATGCCATTGGTATGGGCACTGGATTGTCGGTGTGCCATTGCTATGGGAGCTGGAGTGTTGGTGTGCCATTGGTATAAGAGCTGGAGTGTCAGTGTGCCATTGGTATGAGCACTGGGGTGTCAGTGTGCCATTGGTATGGGAGCTGGAGTGTCGGTGAGCCATTGGTATGGGTGCTGGAGTGTCGGTGTACCATTGGTATGGAAGCCGGAGTGTCGGTGTGCCACTGTTGTGATAATTTTAGTGCCAGTGCGTCATGTTATGGGGAGCTGGACTGTCATTGTACCATTTTGCAATGTGATCACAGGTTACTGTGCCATTGTTGTGATTGTTAAAGGGCCAATTGGGGCAATTCCCTGTTCTCCGATGCCTGAATTGGCAATGGGGAGCGATGGTGATGGCCTGCACATATGCCATCTGTGCGAACAGACGTGGTGACTTGAATAGTAGCTGGCTTGTTCACACGGAGCAGTGCAGGTGGGGGGCACTGGTCACGCCCATGGGAACGCCCAGCACACGCCCAACTCATCTATCTCTATATTAAGAGTGCAGTGATTGGTTCTCCACGTAATCATACAGTAAATATTTACCATTATCTTACATCAATATGTATGATCTGATGCATCAATGGTTCTAGAACATGTGCACTGACTATATTTAGTTATCTGCTCAGCATGATGAAGCATGTGGTGGGTAATTTTATTCTACGAGGGAATAATAAACAGCATCTAACGTGTTGTGTTCAATCTGCCGTTACATTAGCTTTGAACTGCAGCTATTAAACAGGATACAAGCCTGCGCTTTTCAATCCTCCCATTTGTGTTTGTCTTGTTGTATTTAAAGTCACATCAATGGTTCTAGAACATGTGCACTGACTATATTTAGTTATCTGCTCAGCATGATGAAGCATGTGGTGGGTAATTTTATTCTACGAGGGAATAATAAACAGCATCTAACGTGTTGTGTTCAATCTGCCGTTACATTAGCTTTGAACTGCAGCTATTAAACAGGATACAAGCCTGCGCTTTTCAATCCTCCCATTTGTGTTTGTCTTGTTGTATTTAAAGTCACATTATAGTTGTGTTTATGTGCAGAATGCATTCTTGGTCTGATTAAACACCTCTGCTGACAGCAATCTGGAAGAGAGATGGATAAGGTTATTTACTGTGTCTTTACACGGAAACCTGCAGAGACCGCCAGCGTCCAGGGGGCTCTTGTGAAGGACCTCCATTAAAAACCTTCCATAAACTCACAAAATCTGCCATATTTACCTTTTTCTTGTGTTGTTCGAGCATAACCATCACCAGAGTAACTTTGATGTATTGTCAGTTGGAAAAGCTGAGTAAAGAATCGTGGGATGATTTATAGTGTTCCGCCACATATTCAGCATATGAAAACTAATTATAATTAAGCTAAATAAAAGGAAATATTTTAATTTGTTGTGTATCTTACCTTGAAGTTGTACATTTCTCCTTCTCACAACTTCACAGAGACTTCGCTTTCTTGATTTATGGATGCCTATAGAACAGATTATATATATCCTGCTATTGTCCTAACTTGCAGGATAAATACTAGTTTTGAAGAGAACTATTTATCATACGTAATAATAATAATTGTAGACAGTCCCTGGTATTGATCCTGCAAAAGTACTAAAGGGCTGATTCAGGATCGCTTGTAGCGATCTGAATTCAGCAGCAGTCTCTTCTATCTTCCTGCCCAAAGTGCCGGTGCGTGTTGGGGGGAAGGACATGGGTCTACTCCAAAAGGTTGACATGCAATTGCTCGACTGGGCCAAAATGTCGACATGAAAAAGGTAGACAGGCATGTCCGGACCAGGTGGTCTGCGACTGTGTGACATCACACTCGACCACTGCTACCAAAAAAATAGCCGACCTGGTTCATGTCTAGGCTGCCCAGTCAGGGGTCTACTGGTGAAGTGCAATTGGGGAAGCATACTGCTAGGTATTGTAGTTTTGCAAATCTTCCCAAAACAAAAACTCATGGTGTATAAGGACCCATATCGTTAATGATGTGTGCTCCCGTGGGTCGCCTGGGTTCTTTTGTAAATTCCTGGATAAGCTGTCAATATGCTCATGGAGGAATTGTTTCAAGTTTTCTCCATTATGAATTAGCTCTAAAACTGTTGTTTCCTGAGCGTTAGCGATGGCCTTTCCCAACTGATACATTTTGATAATGTTCTTTCTGATCTCTTCTGGAATTTCTGTTGATGGTGCTGCTTGCTCAGAACTTTTAGCCAACTTCACATTGCTGGAAAGGTTATTTTTAAGTGATGCTTAGATTGATCAGGACTGGCAGTAATCAAGTCTATTATGCATAGTCTAATTGTACCCAATTATCAATTCTACTTGGTTCATTGGATGAATGAGTAATTAAGGGACGATTACGGAATCACACAGAGCCAATTGGCGTTGGATAACTTTTTCCTTCCTGAAATAATCATATACAACCTGTATTTTGTGTTTACTCAGGTTGTCTTTATCTTATATTCAATTTTGTCCGAAGATCTGAAACAATTAATTGTTACAAATAGGAGTGAATAGAAGCAATCCTAAATTTTTCATATCACTGTAGAGTCTTTGCCTTTGGTCATTTAGCAATGTGTGTGAAAACTGGTGCACTTTGTATTTACCCTTAGTAGTCATAGCCAGTAATGCTTCCCGCTTAGTGCCGATACTCTGGTGTGTTCAATGTCATAGTCAGCTGGTTCTAATGTTTACAGACTGTAATCAATGTGTGAGCTAATGATAAGATAATTCACAGAGAAGCTTGGTTGATTAATCTAAATTCTTAAACACCATTATCTATATGGCACTGGGGATTGCTCTATGAATAATTACTACCAGTTCACATACATAGATGACTTTTTCTCCAAACAATGAATGCATCTTCTCATTTCAAGGCCTGGTTGATAAATTGTAGTATGTATGATTCTGTATGATTTATGTACTGTGCTCCCATTCCTCCCCCTCACAGAGACCAGTACAATGACAAATGGTGACTTCTTAATGAATTCTATGTATTTACCTTGTGATAAGAGCTTTTTTTTTTCATTTATTTGTCTATGCGAAGAGGAAATATTTTGGATGTGCTTGCTGCTGACTACATACAGTATCCTGATCAGAAGTTATTTATCCACTTTCCCGCTGGCATCGGTAATACATTAAGCCATGGCTTCTCAAGATCGGTCTTCAAGACCGAACACAATTTTGTTTTCCATGTTAACTAGCTGGGCACAGGTGTATCACCAACTGTCACTTTTTAAAGAACCACAGGTGACCTGGAAAACAGAAACTGTTTTTGGGTCCTGTAGAGCGTGTTTGAGAACCACTGCCTTAAGTGATTGTGTGTTATGGACAGAGGGATGGAAATATGAGTTTAAAGGAGGAGGATCATCGCTATATGAACCGATTGATAAAATTGGGCTGGGAAATCAGCATTAAAATAAAGGGATTATGTCATTGTTCCAAGATTATGGAATTTCAGCTAGTTCTCCACTAATTTTCAGGGGCCAGTTTTTTATAACGCAAAACCAGGGTTATAACTGATTACCATTTTAAGTTTAGCTGTGGTCTTTGATGTCCTGCTCATTAATTTTCCCTGGATTTATTACTTAGTCCCTGTAGAGTAGGTAATGAGTACTTGTACTCTGTATTAGGTGCAAAGGCACTCTCTATATAATACATGATTGGCTGCATATACAGTACTGCTCTCTGCGGCAGTGTCCAAGTCTCAAATGCTTAGTGTCAAAGATGTTATACCATGAGGCAGAAGGTCTGGCCTTGTTTGGCATCTAGTGCACTCGTTAAATTCTTTGCAGAGCTGCAAGATTTCCCCCAGTGGTATCCAGACTTTTGGTCGACAATCAATAGGTTGACATGCATTAAGTTGACATGGACAATAGTCAACACAACTGATTGACATGTGGTTTAAAAAAAATGTAAACATTTTTCGAACATTTTCTTACTTTAGATCTGCGTGGACAATAGTAGTAGTAGTTCGTTTATTTATAAGGCGCCACAACGTGTCCGCAGCGCCGTACATAGCAAACAAAAAACAAATTACAAGGTAACGTACATGGTGTGTTGATAAAATACAGCATAAATAGGGGTTTAGCTGGTAGAACTAAAATCAGCATCAGTTCTGAAGTAGGTGTCAAAGTTGTCGAGGAGACTGAAGATGAAGTAGAGGAAGGGAAGAACAGGGCAGGACCACTGGTGAGGTAAAGAGGTAGGGTGAGTACGTGAGGAAGGAGGGCCCTACTCATAAGAGTTAACAGACTAAAAGAAGGTGGGTGGACGAACGAAAAACAATAGGATAAGTAGGAGCAGATGGGAACAGATGGAGGGGTAGGGTAGGCAGGATAGGAGGAGTGAAAGTGGTTAGGAGGAGGAGGGATAGGCTAGTCGGAAGAAGTGGGTTTTGAGGGAACGCTTGAAGGAGGTAAGGGAATCGGAAAGCCTGATAGGTGGCGAGAGGTTGTTCCAGTGCAGGGGGGCAGCGCGAGAGAAGTCTTGGACACGGGAGTGGGAGGAGGTGATTAGGTGAGAGGTCAGGCGGCGGTCGGCGGCAGAGCGAAGAGGACGGGAGGGTGTGTGGATAGAGATCAGTGAAGAGAGGTAAGGAGCGGTGGAGGAGAGAGCCTTGTAGGTGGTGGTGAGGAGTTTAAAGAGAACCCGGAGAGGAATGGGGAGCCAGTGAAGAGGCGGGGAGGCAGAGGTAGAGCGGCAGGAGAGGAAGATGAGCCTAGCCGCAGCATTAAGAATGGACTGGAGAGGGGCGAGGTAGGCAAGAGGTAGCCCGGAGAGAAGGATGTTGCAGTAGTCAAGGCGGGAGCTGACAAGAGAGTGAATGAGAATTTTGGTTGTGTCAGTGGAGAGGAATGCTCTGATGCATGAGATGTTGCGGAGGTGAAAGCGGCAAGACTGTGAGAGCACACAAATGTGGATGGTGAAAGAGAGGGAGGAGCCAATGATGACACCGAGGCAGCGCGTTTGGTCGGTGGAGGTGATCTTGGTTTCACCAATGCTGATGGAGATAGTGTGAGAAGAGGGGATGTTCGGGGGGACAATGGTGGGAATTGTGGGCGAAGCGTTCACTAATTGCTACAAAATAAATATTTATCACAAACAAATCCCCGAGATGATGTATTTTCATGTGTCGACCATTCCCATGTTGACCTTTTGTTGGTACTTTTCAATGTTGACTTTGTGCGTGTTGACCTTTTGTGGTCCACCTAGACACTGTCAAACTTTTTTATTGTATACCTAATAAACCAATCTCTTCCCCATAATTGTTCCCCCCTTTAGCAACATTAAGATTTTTTTTTTTTATTGCAGTCCCATAACCACTTGCTTACTCTGTGTTTCTGACAAACTGTTTATGCCTCCATCTCTCTTCTAGAGTAGTGGTCTCCACCTTGTCAGTACTTGTTCAGGGGAAGATTGCACTGTTATTGGCATTATGGATGTTTTTCAGAGCATCCTTTGCATGCAGCCACTTTTTGTTTCTCCTGTGGGCTCCATGGAAACGCTCCTTGTTTTTTTTTTCTTCTGGCTCTCCAGTTCTCCCCAGTTCTCTCCAGAGCCTTGGTTAGGGTGGACATTTGTTGATTTGACTGGAAGACTGGGTACTTGCAGTTGCTTGTCGCTGTCCCTTTCTGATCTGCTATTCATATCAACCTTTCTCGATTCCATAACAATCACAAGATTGTGATACCATCTATCAATGTTCCATGATCTTTGCCAGAGTAAGCCTCTCGTCGGTGTAATGACAGTCGGAATCCCGATTGTCTGTCAGTCATCCAGGACCCGGTGAAGTATCCACCAGTCCTACTCATAGGTTGATTTTCCTGCCCCTTGTTAAGGCTAATTTCACAAAGTCATTGGTGACCTCTTGGGTAGTGCAATGTCTACAGAGCAGCTCGGTAAATCTGTGACTTGAGTTTCTGCACATACGTTCATGGTTCATGTGTTTCTATGCATTTGTTATCTTTGCCTCCACAGATGCAGCCTTGGGTGATGGGTTCTTAGCGCAGGCTCAAGAGTGTCCTTTTGCATAGGGAAGACCGCTTTAGGACTACCCATCATCTGCCCTGTGCTCCCTGCTGGAGGAAGAAGAAAGTATGATTCATGGTCTCAAGGTTGCTCAACTCCATAGCGGACGCAGAGCACCCACCCTCATGCACTTTTAAACCGGTTCTCCATGTACCAGGCCTTTCTTCTCCCTTTGTTTTTCCTCTCTCCCTGCCAGTTTGATAAAAGGTTGCCCTGGGACTGGGTACAGAGGGAAGGGGGTCCTGGGCTGCTGAATATTATTCAATTAACTTAACTGTTTGATGCCCAGACTCAATCCATGTAGGGGAGCAGAGGCAGACTGGAGTGGGAGCAAGACAAGAAAAGCAAGTCACTTCTTCATCTGATACAAACCATGCTGCAATGCATTTACTGGCTGCTTCTGTTTGTAGCCCACAAATACTGGACGGCTTTATTTTTACACTGCCATTTAGATTTAGGTTTGGACATGTCACTCTCAGCCCTATATATTCTGACCATTTGTATCTGACCCACCTGCAGTGCTTCAAACTTGGTCAATGTGCACAGTCACTTTGATCACTTTGCTCAATACTCATAGTGTGTGTCGGGACCAGCCCCCGGAGTCCTACCTAATAATAATAATTTCTGAATTAGATATCCCCCAAAGTTTTCCTACATTCTCTCTGTACTTTTCTACATCCGATTAGTACTATCCACCCTCGACCATCTTTCTCCCCTCCTATCCCCCCACCCTTTTGCGTTTCCCCCTTCTTTTTCTTCTTCTCTTCTCTTGTTATTATTATTAATAACAGTTTTTATTATATAGCGCACACATATTCCGCAGCGCTTTACAGAGTATAGCTGAACATTCACATCAGTCCCTGCCCCAGGTGTTTTTTTTTTCACATTTACCTTCCTGCATACAAAGTAAATAAAATGCCTAAGCATAGTGTCCCTTTAATTGTCTATTGACCCTGCTGTGTAATGTTAAGCTGACCATACACTTGTCCAATTTGGCCACTTTTCACCCGATTCTAATCGTTTCGGCTGAGAAATTGGGTGAAAAGTGGTCACATCGGATCGGAGTCAGAGATCTGACAAGGGAAGCCTCCCAGCATTGGGGAATGGGAGCGCATGAGTTATATCGATATCACATGCAATCCTGTCACCTGGGAAGCTTACGGTTCAAGGCAATTCTTGTGCGACTTCTCGGTGGGAGAAGTGTATGGTGGCCTTTAATGTCAGAAATTGAATCTAGAAGAAAATCTTGCATATGTTTTTTTATAAATAATTTGCTATTGCAATAATTTAAGCACATGCCATTTTTTAAGCATGCGTGATAAAAAAAAATCAAATATATATTGTAGTATATGTATATGTTAAACAAAAGAACAAAACAAAATATGCTTTTAATTGTGTATTGGTTTCACATAAAAGGATAACTTTGTAAAATAACCTAAGGGCTAACATATTCCTGAGAGGCAGAGAAGAGTGGGGCTCACCCAGCATGAGATATTAAAGTCCCTGCTTACAATTCCTCCGTAACAGTGACCCTTAGTGCCTATGTAGGATTGCTGCACTCACTAAATATCAACAAACCTATACACAAGAGACTAAGCATTAATCAATGGAGAGACAGCTCTTTTAAAGCATTTAACACATGTTTGTTTTAAGATGCCATTCTGATTTCAAATAGCATCTTATTAAGTTTTAAAAATGTTTAGAAAGCACAGCATATCATCTCATGCTGGACAAATATTGACAACAGACGGGAATTAGTCTAGAGAGATTGCTGTTCCAGGAGCACAGGATATTTTTCACTTTCCTGTGTTTACAGAGTTCTTTCAGTTAATAGACCTTTTTTGCGTATCCACATCGGCCGTGAATAGGTTGACATTCATAAGGAAATAGTCAACACATGACAATGCCGACATGTTTTTTTTGTTTTTTTTCATACTGTACATACGATCTTCAAAAACTCTGACTGGGAACAGTAAAGGGCCCGAAGCATGTGCAGAAATCCACAAATTGACACTAATGTTTTTTTCTCCAAAAAAACGAATGTCGACCTTTTCGGACGTCGATCATTCCATCTCATCCTTTTGCTTGTGTCGAGCTTTTGTTGACCGTGTTGATGTCAACCATTTGGAGTCAACGTTCACTGTTCACTGTTGACCTGTTATTTGTTTGTTCTTATTGGTTTTGGTTCTTTTCTTTCATCTTTAAAATGTATACAGTTTTTTTTTTAATCTTTTTGAAAATGATTCGATGGCAGTTATTTAAATACTGAACCCATTTTACGCAGGACTTTAAAGAGAATATTTCAGTCATTCACTCCAGTTCCTGCCCGGGTGTGGTATAACACACCGACAGTCGGGATTCTGACAGTCATTAGCCTGACGTCGGAGTCTTGACTGTGGGGACTCAGACAGCGAGAGGAGCACAACGAAGCCCCTTGCAGGCTCGCTGCACTAGCCAAGCTGCGGGCACAGTGGCTCGCTGAGTTTGCCACCTTTTTTATTCTCCCATAATGGGGGTCGTGGACCCCCATGAGGGAGAATAGTCGCTGCCCGTCTGTCGGGCTTTAAGCAGTCGGGATTCCGAAGTCGGTGTAATGGTAGTCTTCCGGCACCCCTCCTGCCCATGTGGAGCTTATGATTCCTATTCCCTGCCACCCTAGGGTTAATTTGTTGCCTGTAGCCTTTAAAATGTAAATCTTGAATATGTTGCGCCTCCATTTAAAAAAGGAATTGAATCTTTGGCCGGTATCCTATTAGCCCCGTTAATTTTTTTGGGACTGAAAAATATCTATCGCTAATATCGCGATTTTAGGTGGATGCGAGTATTGGGCTATCCTATTAATACCTGTTTTTTTCAGACGGAACATGGGAAATGGGCCTTGCTACAGAGTTCTCATGTACGAGTTCTACCCACTAATGCACAGCTTTACACGTATGCTACTGTTAATTACTGGTATCGCTCTTTAAAACAATTAAGCGTGTGTTTTGCGTCTGCTAATAGTTGATTAATTTAGGAATACTTGGGATTCATTTGGGAATGTCAACCACATAAACTTAATGAATGGAAAGGATACATTTCTAATAGTGTTTTGGAGGTCATGATGACAAACCCGCCTCACCTCTCTGTAGATTCCCCAAGCTCGAGTTTAAGAACACATTTTGATAAAGTGAAAGAACAATCTGATACATGTTTCCAGTAGGACAGATTTCGGTTAAAATGTAACCACTGGGATGTTTCTGTTTCACTTCAGAAATGCTGCACTTTTCCCCGAGCCAGAGGAGAACTTGAGAAGCTTACTTTGGAGTTGATTCTAGTGCTTTTAATATTTTATCATCAACTCTATTATATACATTACCAGATGTCTGGCACAACAGATTTCTCATTCACTACAGTCTGACATGAATACAACTGTTGAAAAGGTTTGGGGTATATTTCCATCTGGATATTACTACCCCGGTGCGTTCTGTAAGGCCTTATCATTTATGCTAATTGTTCCCCTTGCTGTTTGGCTCCAGGTATTAAATTAGAAGTGACAAGGTTGTCTTATCCATGAATCCAATGAGCTATTCCGACATGAATATTTGTCATATTCTGTCCCACTAAATCCCTCTGTTATACAAAACTGGATGGTGACCAGATACCAAATGTTATATTTCCTATTCCGTGAAATATGTGTAGAGCGTGTGAACGTTACTTTTTGGAACACGTGTACAGCTTTTGAAAGTTAAAATTAGAACTGTAATAATCAGTGACGTCACTAGCCATCAGTAGTGTTTATGGTCAGCAGCTTGGTAAACCCATACACACGTGTTATTTATAACGCCTCTTTATTGGAGTGTAAAAAAGAAAATGAAAATGAATATGTTGTTTTGGGCAACATGAAAAGTGTCCATGTAAAAGCATTCTCTTTCTCAGAAGTGCCATATGCTGAGCTGCTCAGTAATGCTAGTGGTCTCATCCCACAGTCCTCGCTGGTGTTTACATTCTAGTAAGAGGAGAGAGCAGCGTAGTGTTGGCCCACTATAGCCACTTGGTTTGATTCTCAGTAGTGTGAGTCACACACTACTGCGGTTGGGTACAACAGCAGGGTATGGAACGGACTCCTCACATGTCCTTATTAACCACAGGAAGTATGTATCATGGGTATTTACTGAACATGACCGGGATACATATGGATGACCCAGAGTCCGAATACCAATGTCGGGATCCCAAATAAAGAAATCCCGACATGGGTCAACTAAGTATACTTAGCCTTCCCAGCCCCCCCCCCCCAATTCTCCTTACAGCTGCCTAAGACCCTCCCCCGTAGTCTGCTGACCCTAACCCTCACCACTAGTGCCTAAACCTATCCTCCTGCCCTGCAGCCTAACCCTACACCCCCACACCTTGTAGGTGCCTAAACCTACCCCCTCCCTGCAGCCTAAAAAAACCTTCCTTTATCTACAGCCTAACCCTAAGTCCCCCAGTAGTGCCTAAACTTAACCCCCCTTCCCCAACCTGAAGTCGGCATGACTGTTGGGACGCTGACTGCAACCCTTATAGCGACTCTTCTGTAAATTACAGAAATGATGTGGTTGGTGGTGTTCCCCTGAGCCAGAAAACAAGCTGCTAATGGAGAGAAACAAAGACTGTTGTGGGCACTCTGATTAAGTGCTCCTACATCTCGTTGTATACCGTATCAGTGTGCATTTGCCGCTTTGCGTTAAAAAAATCACACCATTGGTACCATCCGTCATACCATCAAACTATGGTTGCTCAAAATGTGAAACTGGACATGGGCAGCGGCACTAGTGCAATGGCTTTATTGCAGGTAGTTGATGGCCAAGACATACCTGCTTTTGTGTAGCCACATCCACAATGCCCATCAAAATATACCTATGTCCAAATTTCCACTGCATTCACCAACCATTATTATGAGACGCATTTTGCAGTGCTACTCAGCCGCATGCATGATACACAATACATTGGACAACTGAGTAAACATCATACCGTTAAATGTCTGCTTTTGCCTGCTTATTTAGAAATATAAACCTCTTTCTTCATTACAACATGGTACGGTGGGACAATCCTATGTCTATTATCGTAAGGGAAAATTAGTATGGGGTGGAGGACGAGTGCATATAGGAGGCAAGGCGCTGAGTGACTTTGGCCTAAATTTACCAGGAGTGTCATTAATCTTCATCATTAGACCAGTGGTTCCCAAACTTTTTTTGAGTGACAGCACCCAAGAAAATCTGAAGTTTTTTTTACAGCACCGATAGGCCAAAAGTTTCTTAAGAAGAAATTCAAAAAACATACTAAATGAAGTCAAATGTGCTTATAAGTGATCCTTAAAGTCAGTTATGTGATGAGGGACAGGATTCCCTTCTGGTTGTCCACATATTTTATTATTGGAAGCCACAAGCACTGGTTTTGACTAATAAATTGACCATAGGGTGGCAGGATCCCGGGATTTTGCCCCAAAACCGCCAGGATTTCAGTCTAATGCCGGGCAGCGTCTGTACGTTGCCCGACTGGTCTCGATGCCCGGCCTGCAGCATTGTACAGCATGACGGTCAGAGGTCACACTGTGCAGGCAAAACAGCCGCCCTGCCCACCCACAGCCGCACTGCATGCCACGTTCCGGCTCCCAGACGCGCCTCCTGCTCCCCGGTTGGAGGTCCGGTTTACCAACTACCCAGCACCAGGTTCCCAACTGCCCAGCACCCGGCCGCACAGATCCCGACTGCTCCTGTCATAAAGGTAATGGCGGAGCATTTTTTAAAATTTTCGATCAGTGACGCCAATGCCAAATTGGGCATTTTTCAATCACGAATTCTGGGATTGAATAAATGCCCGTGGATTGGCATCCCTGATTGAGCATACAGTAAATCATTTGAGCTGGTCTTAGACCTGTATCCCAAGACACCCTGCACCTGACCCAAGGCACCCCAGGGTGGCTAGGCACAAAGTTTGGGACCCACTGTATTTTACTGTTATCAGATGGTTGCATCGTTATTGGTATGGGTGGTCGTGGCAGTTTATTTTTTTCATATTAGATCTGAAGGGATCCCTTTTATTCAGCCCTGTACACCAGAACTGCATGGTTTGTAAGCACACAGTGCAATGTAAGGTGTGCCTGTAAAAACTGCCCAGAGCCTTCCAAGAATACTCTAGGCAGTGAAGTACTACCAGATACTGGCAACCAAGCCTCCTTGGCATATTCCATGCTCTTGGGGCTGGGAATCTGGCACAATTCATAATGCATTCCTTTTACCACAATAGATGCTGAGTGAGGACATGAGAGACACATAACTCTGAGAGCATAGATTTTTACAGCACCGGGGAAGGGCTGCCATCAGTGGGGGACTGCCAGGAATGGAGTCCAGGGCCCTAACAGAGACAGGGGGCCACCTCTGATTCCTGCAGTCATAACTAGAGATCTGCCCCAGACTGCGCAAACAACAATGGGCCAATGCAAATAAGACTGCTGTGAATCATTCCTGCAGGTATGCGGTTATTCACCTACGTGTGACATCACGTGTGATGTCACATACCAGTTGATTGCTATAGCACTCTGGGGGAATGAAACATTACCTATTTTGTCAGTCCCGGGCCAACAAGTTCTGATGGCGGCCCTGATCAAGGGTATTACAAGGAACAATACAGCAAAATGGCCTACATAGTGCTTGATCTGGGCTGTGAAACACTGTAGACTGCTTACACTTGTTTGGCAGCTGAAATGGTTTACAACGTATGATAAGCTATAAAGGAAATGTTTTTCAAATGTAATTGGCTCAAAGTTATTGTTAG
Source organism: Crinia signifera (assembly GCF_055691185.1). Classification (NCBI taxonomy): domain Eukaryota; kingdom Metazoa; phylum Chordata; class Amphibia; order Anura; family Myobatrachidae; genus Crinia; species Crinia signifera. Next base: position 42,203,379 of record NC_139224.1, on the reverse strand, counting down.
TCAGCAGGAAGTTTTCAGCCTGATCCCAACGCCAATGTTGATGATTTTGTAATAAATGGATTTGTAGAAATTGAAGTCGACAGCTCAGTGTTATTGGTCTGTGAAGCAAGTTCTGTGGGAGGCTAAATCTTACTAAGACGTGTGAGGTCTCTGAGAGTTTGACAAGCAGCTAACAGCCATCTGCAGTTTTGCTAGTTGTCAGTTTGACATAAGCAAGAGCAGCCCGTTAGTTATTTGCAGATAATTTTTCTAAGAAGCAGAAAATTAGATTGTTGCGAAAGCTGTCGGGATGCTCCCTGAGAACTCCGGCCGCAAGTCATTCCATTGGAGCCATAGTACCAGACACAGGCTGGTTTTTCTGTTAAAGGGAAACAGAAAACATATACACATGTTAATCACTCATTTTTTATGTCTTCTCATTACATAAAAGCAGAAGAAAACTAGTTTATTATAAATAGGGCTTAATAATTGGTTTCCTTCAGAGGCTCTCAAATTTGCCTTCATTTTATCTGTGTTGCAGATGGCTTCATTAATCTGATTATAATCCTTTGAGTGCCAACGTTGCTGTTCTCAATCCTCAAAATATCTGTTAAAAATGCCAGCGCCGCTCACAATGTATGGGTGCAATATTTAACTAAACTTCAATTAATCGACTTGGCTGAATTTGTACTTATTTATACTAAAAGAACAGTCGCTGCGCGTGGTGCTGGCATTTTTATATCGGATATTTTGAGGATCACTCACAGCAGTGTTGGCGCTCAAACGGTTCATAAAAGACAAATATAAACTTCCATCCAAAAAATGAGTTTCCAATTCCCTCACTGCTTGATTAAGAGAGACTACAGACAGATGCGCAGTTGACATTTTAACTGGACTGAGCAGTACCCTAATCACTAAACTGTCTCGCATTGAAGCGACAGATTGCTGCCCAGGTGAGCAATTCCCAAACATGGAGACGCCACTGCCGGACCCGCTACCGAATGATGAATTTCAATAAATTTGACATTCTAAATACGGACATGAACTGCAGTCTGTATTGTCAGAATGTGAATCATGCTCTTGTGCATGAGACAAGTGCTCCTAACCGATATATGGTGGTTATTCAGACCTCTGCTATATTTACGAGCCCCGCGACCCAGTATACGGCGCCCTGCCAGAGTGAAATCATGCCCTGTGCCTGGCTGCGGATTGCTTAGCAGGGCTTGTGAAAATTCATTTGTTAGCCACTCACCATCTAATGATTTCTCTACTGTGTGTAATCTGTGCGTAGCCCAAGACTTACTTGGCGGCTGCGATAGAAACATTCGGATCGGGGCCAGAGCTGACATCACATCACTTCCCCTTAAAACGCCCCAGCATGCCTGCGTTTTCCCTGACACTCATAGAAAACAGCCGGTTACCTTCCACAAACAGCGGCTTAATGTCGATCAACTTGTGTATGGGCAGCGATGAAAAAAACTTAGCAGGACGGCTTAGCATATGCGTACGACGGGCCGTACATGTGCGCAGTCTATCGATAATCAGGCAAATTTGCAGCCATGCGATCGGGTCTGGATAACCCCCTTTTAATTATACAGGTATTATTATAGATACATTTTTTGTGTATCAAATGTGACAAGGAATCACATACATTTTACACAGATGCAGTCAGTCTTTATTTGTAGCAGGCAGCAGCAATCCAGTATGTTCACATGGTTACAGTACAGCAGCATACAGATGTCGGCAGCACAGTTCACCATACTCCTCATAGCTTCCAATGGCCATTCCATAGCTCGTTCCCCCAGCCTATTACCTGGGCAGCTAGTCCACCATAAGGAGCCATTACCCTCTGCCCTGGACACAGTTTTAATAGAAAGACAGGTGCTGCTAATCAGCCAAACCTTGATCACATCAGCCTAAGAAACCTGGACTGGATATAATTATCCTGCTTCTGCTCTAAAACCTGATTCGGATGGGAAGTTGCTGGACTAGTTTGGTGTAGGACGTGTGCTCCGGCTCTCCCGCTCTCCCGCTCCTATCCTGTTAATGTATCCTGCATGAGCCCTGCGATATCTGTCTGGGCTGCCTGGGGGGTAGCCAGTAACTTCTGGTATCCTGGAAGAACCTGTGCAAAAAAGAGGGGGTATGGATCCGCACAGACTTAACACATATTTGGTATTTACTCGAACCATAGGTTTGACCAATATTTTGGACTACTCAATTCTATGGTGGTAGTCTGGGATTGGTGGTGCGCCCAACACATTCAGTATTTGTAACTGTGTAAGGGGGAGATTGTATGCAAGAGGCATACAGGAAAGACAAATGTGCCTTTTTGGGCGCACTCTTTATTCAATAATTGATATGATTAATCCATTAAAACATAGCTTTTATTGGCTTCTTTTCTAAAAAATTGGGAGCATTCCTCATTTCTTTGTTAATCGATAAATTATCCTTAACCATCAATCAAAGAAAAAAATCACATATAACATTTGGACTGATCGATAAATTGTCATTGGCCATCAATCGAAGAGAAAAATCACATACAACATTTTGACAGGACATATAAATACATTTTTATATGGAGTTTTTTCTAAAAGATTTTAATTTTTTTTAAATTTTTTAATAAATTTTGTGTTTTTTATTAAACAAATTGCCTCAGCAGAATTGCATCAATTTTTGAATTTAAGTTGCCTCGGCAAAGTGGCAGCGATTCGCTCAGCCACACACGCTCGGTCAACCTCTTATGCTCATGAGTTGTAATGTAATAAGACTAATGTGTCTCTTATTAGGAAGAGGGGGGTAACCCAGTCCAATGAGTAGACCTGAGAAAGATATAGGTATAGTCACCCGTGAAAAGTACTCCAACAACCGGCGGTTCCTAAGCGTCTGCTGTTCAATCACCCGTCTAAGTTACCACCCAGTTTGTTCGCCAGGAGTCTCCTCTCTGGCTACTAGACCGGCCCCTTGTGGGTGCTGCTGATATCAGGCCTCTGATGGGGTACAGCAGTAACCTGTTGGACTTGGTGTTGAACAAGAGTGCCTGGTTGGTTGTAACACAGGAGTTATGGTAAAGTACACTTCTGCTTTCCAATACAGCTCAATGAGTCACCCTGGTGCTTTTCAGTATTGCAGGGAGACACAGCGGGCTGGATGGATGAGAGAGTGTTATGAAGTAGGTGAATCAGTGACAGTTAGTCAGTTAAACCATAAATTGGCACTTCTGCTTTCAGAGATCTGCACGCATCGAATCCCTGATGAGAGAGTCCCAATTATATGGACATTCTACCAACATGAATAAAGGTTTAGAGTAGGATGGAAAAAGAGACGGGAGATAACAAGATGGCTCATGTAACCCACGTGGGGTGTCTGAGCTGTGATTTTGCTAGGAACTTAATAAGTCTAATTACAATCTCACATCTCATAAATATCCAGTTGTATGTACATTCACATCCAAGTCTCTCAAAGGCCTACATACAGAGAGAGTCTACCCTAATAAGCATGAGAGGGTTAAATCTTGAGTAGGCAGAAAAGCAGGTTAGCTGTACTGACTGGCAATTGGTGACTCCTGGGTTTTATCTAGAATGGGTACAGTGAATCTAAATGCATATACACTGTAACCACACAAACTGAGCATTTAATTGCTCTAATTATCTGCAGATGAGTACAGTAGATATTTGTACATGATTTCAATGACTAATGTGTTTATACTATGATCTGTAGATACACCCTGTAGTCTCGTCACGTGATTTGACACTCATGCACTAGTGTCCACTAAGGCCACACATGTTAAGCAGAATTGTTATTAGACACGGTTTTAAAACACTGATATCTAAAGGTTTTCACTACTGTGGAACAAATACTAATTCATGCAGAAATCACTGTTGCAATACCCAAAATTATACATGCATGTGATTTATATTCTGAGCTCAGCTGTGTCTGCAGACAATAGGCCTGTATGGAGCTGATTGCTCTTGAACAAATGTATCCCAACTCTGCAACACAGTGACTATAGACAATATATTATAACCGTGAAATATAGAGGCTCCGTTAAGCCCAGTGATGTCAGTGGAGTCTAGAATCTTTTAAGTGAATCAGGGCTGTATTGAAAAAAGATCCATGCACATAGTCTAATGAAAAAGGGATCTACCAAAACACATCTGAGCACTAAATCAGTGGCCGTTGACAATGTACCAATATAGATACTGTGTTAATAACGTGGAGCAATGAAAGGAGCTGTAAGCTCCCACAGTGTGTGACTCGGTGGAGTCAGGCGCACGCACGCTCAGCTGAGCTGCGGCGGAGGTTACCTCACAGTATCCGTGTGCAGTTCCCCAGCCGGGGACAATAGATCAGGATGCGGCAGCCGGAGGTGCGGCGTTTGCTCACGCTGACAGTGTGCTCGGCAGGAGGTGGACCTGGCGTGTGTGGCTGGCGGTGGCGGGTACGCGTTTCGCCCGTTGGCTTCCTCAGTCCGCCTGGAAGAACCTCTCAGCATCCAACTCTGTATTTCGGGGTCTGTTCCTGTCAGCCTGCTGTTCCACCAGCACCATCTTGAGGGCTATGTTGTGCCGCCGATCCTCAGACGCAGCTACTACCCTGCTCCGGGAGAGCCTGGGGAGTGTCATCAGATGTTGAGGTGATCGCCCTGGCTGACCTATATTGTCATCTGGATGGCTTGATCCTGCCGCTGAGCAAATGCCGCCGCCACCATTTTGGGTGTAGAGGCCTGAGTGGGAACATCTCTCCTGGCCTCTCTGCCATTCTACTGCTGTTCCGGCGTTGCACCCTGGTCCTGCCTGACTTTGGCTGGGCACATATGTTGTATTGGTTTCCTTTCAGCTATATGGTGAGTGCTGGGCGGTGTGCGAGCCTCCGCCATTTTTCCCTGTGACTCCCTACAGCTGCTGGCTTGTCCTTTCTACTACTCTGCATATTTTTCTGGACCTATGGATGTCACTAAGTTGCTTCAGGCTATATATGCCTCAACACAGAGGCTTCTTAATATAATTGTAGCTTTGCCTGTGGATTCTGTGTATTACAATGATCGCTTGGCTAGTGCCTCTCCGGATGGGCTATTCACCACTTCTGCCGACCCCCAATGGAATATTCATTCCTTCACACCGGAGCAACATGTCAAGGTGATTGAAGGGACTGTAGCTACTGTATACCTAATGTTCCTGCAATGCCTATATCTGCTCACATCTCAACTGAATACTTTAATGGGACCTCGTCCAAATGTATGGCTCCTTATCCTTCCATCTCTGAATATGCCACTTCTGCTATGGTCCATCCATATGTTCTTCATTGGCCTCTGGCGCTGGATATGTGCTACTTGCATTGTTGGATAGTATACCCTGGACGCTCTCCTGGTTATCTCCAATTGAACCGGGCAATTTGTTCACATCTGACATTTCAGGAACTTGAGCATTGGCCAGATTAGCGATTCGGATCATATTATAGCTTTAAGATGTCTCTTATACCCTGCTTTGTAGTCTACTGTAGTCTACTTTTAGGGGGGTGGGTTTGGGAGGGGGGATGGGTAAAATATAGACCTTTAGTTAGTGTAGTTATTGGAATAAGGGGAAATTCAGTTAAGGGATCCAAGTATGCCTATATTGGGGACAGGTTATATAGGGTGGGGGGTTATGGGGTAGGTTTGCTTTGGGGTTCTATATGATTTTACTTTTTATATCTGGTAGATAATTTTCCAATTTCGGTTTGCTTAGATACTGCGATTGGCCTTAGAATACATAATTAGTGATACCTACTGTATGAGAGGATGATGTACATTTTAGTGTATAAGCACAGAGTTATTACATAATTTGTACTACCTGTATTTCTCTATGCCCGAATGGTGCCTTCGGGCATGGATGCGCTATTTTTTGGTACATACAAGTGACACATTAACCCTTCTTCTTATCCACATAAAGGTGCCCATACACGTTACAATTATTGTATACAATATTGTATACAATATCGCATCTCATCGCATCTCGGTTTTGCGATAAGATGAGATGAGATGAGATCTAGTACAAAAAGTATGTGCTGCACATACTTTTTGTACTAGATCTCATCTCATCTGATCCCATGGCAAAACCGAGATGCGATGAGATACGATATTGTATAGAATATTGTATACAATAATTGTAACATGTATGGGCACCCTAATACCCCTTTCACATCGCACTTTTAAAACGGTATATTTTTTCCATTTTAAAACGTTTAAGGCTGCCAAAAATGATTTACCGGTTAAAGTTAACCGGTATTTCAACACGGTTAAAAAGCAGAGTCCTACACGTTTTAAAGCCGTTTTTTTGGCAGTTTGAACAGCTCTATTTCAATGGCTTGAAACGTGTCCCTTGGGGGTTAAACGGGTTGAATGTTTGAATGGTATTAAATGATTTTTAAAACGGTTTTCACCTGCAATGTGAAAGGTCTCAAGGCTCAGACCCGTTTTAAAGTCCCATTTAAGAATACCGTGTCATTACCCATTTCTGCAATGTGAAAGCGGTATAAGATGCGTGCTTCTGATATACTTGTTTGTGTTAGCCACGCAGTGTTATTAATGCTGCAGCTGCCTTTGTATATGCATGGGGTGTTTGTTATTGTTTGTGCCAAAAATCTCAATAATACTATTGAATAAAAAAAAAAAAAAAACCTGATCCGGATAGTTCACTTTCACCTCATGTGAACTTATGCTGCCCCTGCCACACTAGGAATGCAAAGTCACTACCAAAGGGTGGGATCAAGATGATAGGTCGACATAGCCAAAAGGTTGACATAGTTAAATGATCGACCTGAGTTTTTTTATTATTATTTTATTCGAACTTCTTCATACTTTTATATCCACATGGACTGTGATTGGGAATAGCAAAGTGTCCTGAGTGAAGCGGGTGCAGAGCGAGACACCTTGCCCGAAGCGAGGCGAGCGACATGAGACATGTGGGTGTACAGAGTACACTATAATTTGACTAAACAAAACCATAAAAAAATCATGTTGACCTTTTCTTGTGTTGACCATTTTCGTGTCAACCCTTGCTTGTGTCAACCTTTTCCCATGCCGCCCTTGTGCATGTTGACTTTATGGTTGACCCTATGAGCCACACCCCTTTCAAAGAGTTGAGGCAGAAGTAAATTTGGCTTAAAGTTGGCATTTTCAGGACTCTACCATTTGTGTTGCCTCCACAGATGAAATGTTTTTGGCATTCTATTAGAGGATATTATGGCACTGCATGTAAAGATCATTTCTCTAGAACAAAAACTGTGTGAAGGCAATACCAAAAGTTGAGGCATACTGTGAGTGTCATTTATGATACAGCAATTTACATCTCCAGAACCAGACCGTCGGTCCCAAGTGGCACAAATCGTGTCATTAGTTTGTAGCAAAATCCGAGTTTGTTCAGGCACCACAGCCCCGCCCACGGGGCTTCTTCTGGTGCACTTTGCTTTGCCTGCCGGAGGCAGGTGAAACATAATCCCTGCTAATATGGCGCTAATTGGATGCCCCACTAAGACTGTTGAAACATTCATACCCAACATCTTCATTTGGATAATGCTTTTTTTCAAGTGGAACTATTATTAGGGTGGCAGAGAGATATTCTAAGAAAAGCACATGAGGAGAGAGGGCCCTGCTAGTTCTGGTTCACTCGCAAAGGCAAATGCCTTCTCAAACGGACAAAACCGTGTGCACTGCAGGTGGGGCAGATGTAACTTGTGCAGAGAGAATTAGATGTGGGTAAGGTTTGTACTTCAAACTGATATCTACTATATATTGCAGTGTAAAAATAAAGCATCCAGTATTTACACTGCACAGAAACAAAATAACCCACCCAAATCTAAATCTCTCTGCACATGTTACATCTGCCCCACCTGCAGTGCACATAGTTGTCCATTTGAGAAGGAATTTGGCTTTGCGAGTGACCTAGAATAAGGGCCTGCATGCATCATTTAATGTGCTTTCCCCCTACTGAGTGAGAAGTGTATTAATATGCAGAAAATGAGCAGAGGGAACTGTTTTTGCAATGCTGAATAGAAATATTACTAATTTTGTTTAGTTTGGGAAGAGAGGACATTTTTGGCATTAAAATGGTGAAAGCCTTATCTGCTGTCCTGTAGGTGTGAGTAATATAAGCGGCAAGGATATGGAAATCGCTGAGGCTTGAACTTGTTCCAAGAAAATTCAGCTTGTCTTCAAAACTTCACTTGTACTTTTCACTTTATAGCCATTTGCCGTTTACGTTTCAGGTGAATGCACAAAAGGCCATTTTCATTAAGACCTGATTGGTCATAAAAAGAGAATTGGCAGCTGGTAGAACATGTCTGTCGCGGAGCTGTTTTTGTGAAGGGAATGGCTGGCAAAAACGCATTTTTCTAACTTTCTTTTAAGAACAGACAGTAATTTGGACATTTAACTTCTCGATTCAGGATAACACATTACACTATTACTTTAAAGATTTCTAGTGGAAAATTATTATTTAAGTCAAGGGCTATATTTTCTACACTGTGTTTTCCAAAGGCGATGACTGAGGCAGTTTTGCCCACCGGATTTAAACAGGCTAATTTTTTCCTGTACAAAACTTTGTATTGAGTAAGATTATCCCTTTTCAACCCTTTTGAATGTCAACATCTCTGTGAGAGATGTTCAAAATATCCGCTAAAAATTCCGGCGTCGCTCACATTTGTTATATAAATTCAAATAAAATATATAATAAAAAAAAGATATTGGGTGAAATTTAATAGGATGAGAGATTCAGAAAGTGAGAGATTTGGTAAGAAATCTCCAGGTTTTCTTAAAGCAGCAATCATTTACACTGCAAAATCAAATTTAATAAATGTGTAAATGATTGCCTCTTTAAAAAAATGGTACTTGTTTCCTAGCAGGGCTCCCACTAAGCAAATTGCTTAGTGGGCTATTCTGCGTCGGAAAATCACATCGCATCACATGGGCCATTTTGGTGCAGTGCGATGCGATTTTATAATGTAATATATTCACTGCTCTGTATGCCCCAGGGGATTGCATCGCATCGCAACTCCCGCAAAATCGCATGCGATCGCATGCGATTTTATAGGGAGTGCGATGCCACATCTGCGTGGAGTTGATTTTATATAGTGTGGCGAGCGCGAAGCGTGACGAGCATAGCATAGCATGTAAAGTAATCTGCGTCCCCTCGCGGGGCTTGCTGCGCTCACCACGCTTCGGGCTCGGTGGCTCGTTGCGCTCGCCACACTATATAAAATCAACTCCACGCCGACGTGGATAGTGGGGGTATGAAAACCTCAGAGGATGCATTCCGCTGCCCCTAGCAGGGTTTTGCTGCGCTCGCCACGCTTCAGGGTGGCGTGGATAGTGGTGGGGGGGGTGCGTAAAACATCATTGTATGTCATACAATGATATTATTGTATACCTAATGTAATGGCATCGCACACCCTATAAAATCGCATGCGATTTTGCGGGAGGTGTGATGCGATGCAATCCCCTGGGGCATACAGAGCAGCGAATAAATTACATTAAAAAATCGCATTGCATTGCACGGCACTAAAATGGCCCATGCGATGCAATTTCACTATGTAAACGTACGTAGGAAATCTGGGCGCCCTGCTAGGAAACAAGTACCACAAAAATAATAATGGAGATTTCTTACCAAATCTCTCACTTTTTGAACCTCTCATCCTATTAAATTTCCTCCAATATTTCCTATAAATGTTTGCTTGGCAGTTTTTCCACCTATTTTGACAAATTCACTTGGCACTTAAAGGGTTAAACTAGTGGCCTATAAGCCCCAGTGACTTTGAATAATACATCTTAATAAATGTACAGTATGTATTCATTGGTGTTTATTTTGGGGTTTTTAGCATAGTATTTTCAATTGTTTGATCATACATCTTTCACTCTTATATTTCACCATGAGGAGTTCAAGTTCACAGGTCCAGTTGGGAATTAATATTGCACTCTTACCAGTGCGTCTTTCTAACCTTAGAGAACACAGTGTCCTTTTCCATTTTTCTGCTAACACTAATTGCTTAAAGGAGCCCCCCCCATCCTTTTTACCTGGAATGTATCCTAACCCTAACTCTCTTTCCCACAGCTTATCCCTAACACCCCCTTCCCAGCAGCCTATCCCTAAGTCTCCCACTAGTGCCTAAACCTAAGCATCTCCTTCCCTTGCCTGAACCTATCATGCAGTGGCATACTTACGTTCGGCATCCTGGCAGATAGGTTCTGATGCTGGCATCCTAACTGATGTTGGGAATCTTGTCTGTAGTTGGTATAGTAAACGCTGGCATATTGTATCTACAACTTGTTGCCTTTTATATGGTTTTGTTCAAGCATGTCCATCTTTTGTGCAGGGCTGGTGAGTGGTTGTTGGTGCATATAGATAGGTTCTGATGCTGGCATCCTAACTGATGTTGGGAATCTTGTCTGTAGTTGGTATAGTAAACGCTGGCATATTGTATCTACAACTTGTTGCCTTTTATATGGTTTTGTTCAAGCATGTCCATCTTTTGTGCAGGGCTGGTGAGTGGTTGTTGGTGCATATACAAAGAGGGCCCTTCTGTGTCATTAAAGGGTCTGAAGACAACGCGAAGGCAAGGCAAAGCAGTGACTTCCTATTGTTCCTAATGGTCACACCCTTTTGTCTTGGTTGTGTACACGATGGTCGGAAACTCACAGTCAGAATCCTAAAACTCAATATTCAGACAGTATTGGAGTAGAGGTGCCCACACACTAGAAAGATCTGCGATCGTAAGATGTGCGCATAAATTAGCCTTGAAATCTTTTTTCTGTCCTGGACAAAAGATTTCAGGCCAGCGCACATCTTTACCAAAGACTTCTCTTAAGATCCCATGTGCGTTCCTATGGATCTTTTGTTAAATCTTCTGATCTTTTGTGCAGCACGTAAGATCAGAAGATTCAGCTAAAGATCCACTGGAGCGCACATCGGACAAAAATCGGCCGATTTTCGCCGATTCTTGGTAAACATCGGACGATATATCGGCCGATTTATCGGAAATCGGCCCAGAAATCGTTCTAGTGTGTGGGCACCTTTAGTGTTAGGTACTAGGCAGACGGCCAGGCTGATGGAAAGGGTGAGGATATGGAAAGTGACGATTAGGGTTAGGGCTACAATACTTACCAACAACTGTCCAGATTTTGAATGTAGGGATTCCTCTGAGTGAATTTTGACGGTTGGCACACTGGGTGTCGGGAGATAGTACCCAACACATGTGCGTAGCTTGGGGGGGGGGGGACAGGAACACACACTCGCACAGCCCATGGTCGTGCATACAGTAGGGGGTCTTATAAAGTCCCTGTCCTTTATAGACCAAGAGACAAGCAAAGTACAGTTTGAACAAGTCATCAGAGACAGAACTCTGGGAGGCAATGGAGTCATCTGCCGCCGGGCTCCTGCTCTCAAGGGGGCACCTCTCCAACACTACCAGTTCAAATCCATTAATTGAAAGCCATCAAAATTGCTTCTGTGGCTGAGTTCTAAAATATATATGTGTTCTCCCTCTCTTTCTGTATATACATACAGTATATAATATATATTTCATAACAGACTATATATAATTTGAATAACGTTGTGGGGGGGGGGGGGACACCAATATTCATCTTGCCTCCTGGCAACTGGGACAAACTTACGCCACTGCAAGTCATATTTCCAAAAAATAGAGACATTTTGTGGATAAAAACATTTTCACTATTTATTATTCTTTTGCAATCTATTCTTCTAAATTCAACAAGCCGCAAGTTGGGTAGAAACTGTTTGAACTGGTGAATCCTTTATGCTTTTCATATAAAACATTTTCCTCTGCGTGCAGGTGCAGCTGTATACTACTGAAAACTATAGTACTTTGTGGCTAGGAAACAAGAACATGCTTCTTGACATAAAGCTTTAGAAAGGAAATGCTGATAAAATAAGGAGGATGTTTACCCAGTGCTCATTACAGCGCTACAATGAAAAAGGACAAAAAACAGTCTTTCCAAGGAGAGGCGATTGCTTTAGAATGACCCCTACAAGCATTCACATTGCTTTCAACAGCACAGAAAGCAAACATAACACTGGCAGAAAAAAAATACCAAACTGCAGCCAAAAAATGTCTTAATGTGTTAAGTGCGGCATCAGTTTCGTTTGCAACTTGAAAGATTATTTGCTGCTGTCACTTCCTTTGAAAGCCTTGTGTTCTTCTTACTGCAGTGCAATTTTACACTGCAGGTGGTGATGTAGAGGCTTCTACCGCTTATATATTATGGCTTGTTGACTATTCTACAATTGTTGCTGTTGTTATTATGCTTGTATAATTATTAGGCTTATGATTGTTTCATAGTTGCCCCTACCCTCCTGCATTCTCCAGGAGACTCCCTGGAATAGCAGCAATCTCCCACTCTCCCTCATTAGTCTAGCAATCTCCCTCATGTCACCTAGCCCACATTACACTGTTACATTTTGGGTGAAAAAAGGAATGAGAGACCGCTACAGTTACATTGACTCATCAGCACCATTTCCCACCAAGTATATTAGCTCTTGCTAACTGCTTTGGGGCTCAACTAGGTTGCCGCCTCCTCTAGCATCCTTATTCACCATCTGCTGTGAGGGGGGCGGCCATTTTATGAGGGGTATTTATAATAGAAATGAGTAGCGCCAGGACGGGACTGCAGACAGTATAGCTCTGCTGGTCCCAGCGTGCTAGCAGCAACAGATGTGGCAGCCGCCCCCCCCCCCCCCCCCCCCCCCATTAACGGAGCAGCAATAACTTCCGTAGACCCTGCGGCGCCCAAACGTACCTAGCACCTCCAACCCACTGCGGGGGTCTGCAAAGCTATTTTTATGCCACTGGTATGGATGTGTACTTACAGTGTGTAACACTATCATATTTAACCTGTTGCTATTCCCACATTGTAAGTGACTTACTTTAAACAATGTTGACCTTTAGGTTATAGTGTAAAGTGTTTGGAGAAAGATAAGTGAAATGAATATTATAGAAGAATGCTCTAACTAATTGTCTGTGTGACAACTCTTTCCTCCTATCAGTGTCATTGCTGATAATGCAAGAGGGGGCGATAAGATAATTGAAGATGTGATTGACAGGCACTTATCTATTTCAGGGACACAGTAGTAGAACAATTTAGCTTATTTGGAATCATGTCTGGTATTGGAATCCTGTTAACACATCAGCAAGACTTAGAATTCTGAGACAATATTCCTCCCATGCTGTACAAAAGCTATCCCCCTTATTTATGTGAGAATGACATACTGTACAACTGTAGCTGCCGGGTGTCATAGAAAGAGTCATTGGGTGTCATAGAGTCATTGGATCCACAGTTTGCTGACCAGTCACTAGGCTATTATGGGGTTGGCATTGCTGATTTGCTATCATCTAGCCACGCAGTTCAGCAGTTTTTACATTTGCCTCATAAATGGCCGAATGTTATACTTGTGAGTGAAGGCTGAGCAATCCTTATTACATTAGCATAAGTGAATGCTGTTTGTAATATTTACACTCCGAAGGGGTATGCAATGCTCCACCGCTATTTCCCACGGGAGAAATAGCGATGGGGCCCTATTCAATGCTGTTTTTACCGACAGTTTTGAAGAGGGATCACAACAGAAAGAGCCCGACTTCATAAGCTGTCGGGCCCGTTCTGCCAATAACGGCCGTGGATTGTCGCGATCCCGCCCGCAGATAGACAATCCGCGGCCGTTTGTGCAGACATGCCCACTTTTCGACGATCGGCAGACGGGACATTGAATCATACCTGCCGATTTGCTGCCGGGCAAAACGTAAACGGGCCAGGATCATGGCTGTCGGGAGGGATCGACAGCCGTGATCCGGGATTGCATGCCCCCCTTAATGCATTAAGGGCCCGATTCAGAGGTTCCTGCAGAAGTGTGGGAATTGCTATTAGATGACTTCTGCACATGCAATCAAACACCTTGTCCAAGACCATTTCTGCACAATTAATGGTTTGAGGCTAACTTACGATATGCAAACATATTGATGACCAGTTATATCAGCAAAGGGTCAAGATCAATGCGTCTGCTTTTCCAAGCAAGACCCCACTAAGCAGCAGCATTTGTCTGTAACACCTCAGCATTGTCCAGCAGTGCTTCAGCGATGTCTCTCACTTTACTGCATATCGCTGGCCCGGCATCATATCAGCTGTGCCTCTCATCATATTGCAAAAATAAAACGGTTTACAGAAAAAAAGGCAAAAATGTGCTTTGCATGGTGTTATTAATTGATGAGCTATTTATTTAGTGTCCTCTGCTGATGCAGGTATGTGTATGTACCATGTACTTGTCCACTATTGTAATTAACTGTAAGTCACTGTTTTGCTTATTTGTAATAATAATAGTAACTGATGAGCTATACTTGCCATTATCATGGCTGCCCCCAGGTTGGCTCAATGGTGGGGGGGTGGCATATCAGGCAGGTGGTCGAGATGTTATCAGTTGTCCAGACCGCCCATTTTCGTTTATTAAGTGGGAGGCTGCGGACAGGTTGCGTCCAGCTCCGGGAGACTTGCCCACTCTTCCATGGGCATCTCCCTTTTTTTTTTTTTTTAATGGATCCTCTTGTTTGTTCCAGGAGAGTAGGCAAATATGTGATTGGCTCCATTTTGGGAAGGGGCGATGGGTGTATAATTAACAATGGCCAAGTATGAAGAGGGATAGACTTTGTCAGTGATGAGGGATACTATGCAGCGCTGGTGCAAGGTTTCTAGGTGACCTAGGCAAAGCATCATCCAGCATGTCCCTGCTCCTCCAATACCCTCTAATCAGCCCCTCACTCACACACTTTGCTTATTATATATATTATTACACCTAGTAACATGGCTGCACATGTACATACGTGATTCGGCTATGCTGTCACACAGGGCCGCCATCAGGGGGGAACTATTGGGACTACAGTCCTGGGCCCTGACAGAACAGGGGGCCCCCCACTGACTCCTGCAGCCAAACACAGATACATACAGTAGCAGCCGCAGTATGGATAGACGTGCTGGTGACTACCATGCATTGGTGATCCCTGGGGACAAAGGGGCCCCTGGCAGCGGAACAGCAGCTGCCTACACTTTGCCCCCTAGGCTGCTGGAACTTGAACTGGAAGTAAGACAGCAGCAGAGCTGCCTAATGGTAACTCTGGCGCTGAGCGCTGGCCCTCACCATTGCATTCACCCTGTAATATCAGGGCCCGATTAAGCATGTCATGGGCCTGGAGATAATGTTCAGTTTGCCTATTGAGAAAAGTGGGGGAGGTTAGGCCACTGCCATGTAGGCATGTATAACTCATACACTATAAGCACCAAATGAAATTTGCATACTTTTGATTTATGGCCAACTGGTTGGGCCTATTTTTATGTGGCGGCCTGGAGCTACAGCTCCATATGCCCCGTTGCCCCTGGATGCACATGTTCCGTGGCAGTGTGGTGATGTCACTTTCAAGCTGGCTCGGTTTTCCTTATCTCAGGCTCTGGTGGGTGAACAGTTGACACTGCACTGACACTACAGGTGACACTAACTCTGCACTGACACTACAGGTGTCACTGACTCTGCACTGACACTACAGGTGACACTGACTCTGCACTGACATTGCAGATGACACTGCACACTGACACTACAGGTGACACTGACTCCACTGACACTACAGGTGACACTGACTCTGCACTGAGACTACAGGTGACACTGACTCTGCACTGACACTACAGGTGACACTGACTCTGCACTGAGACTACAGGTGACACTGACTCTGCACTGACACTGCAGATGACACTGCACACTGACACTACAGGTGACACTGACTCCACTGACACTGCACATGCAAGTTTAATAAGCTGTTAGCTAATGAGCAAGTGGCCATACGTGCAATGGGTATTGATCATTAGGGCGACAAGAGAATGGTCGACAAGCATTCTGTCGGCATGGGCAAGGTTGACAGTCAAAAAGTTGACGGGGTTTTTCACAGTTTTTTTACCTGAATTTCTACACAGTTGACATGGTAGCAACGCGGGTGCTCGCCATGCTTCAGGCACACTATTTAGTTCTCCTAGTACGCCCTAGTGGATGGTAGGGCCTGAAATACTGTGTCGGCTCAAAAAACGGTGAAAACCACCACGTCGACATTTTGACTGTCGACCTTGCCCATGTCGACCAAATGCTTGTGTTGATCTAGTCTCATGTCGACCTAGACCCATGTTGACGATTCTGCATGTCAACCTAATGGTGTAGACCCAATCCTTCTGGACCCAATGCTTGTCGACCTAATGACCGTATCCCGGTGCAATAATGTAGTCTAAGCACAGTTGTTAAAAGTAATGTGCTCCATTCAATCTTTCTTAATTAAAGAACATTGGCAACTTTATTATATCTGCTGCATATTTATTTGTTAATGTAACCATGGAGACAATGGGCCAGTTGCACTAAGCTTCAAAAGTGATAAAATGGAGAGTGATAAACAGCCAGCCAATCAGCTCCTACCTGTCATGTCACAGACTGTGTTTCAGGGATATCCCTGCTTGATCACCTGTGCCTAAGCATGGGTAGCCTTAAACCCTGCACTTTTGATGTGCTTTGAGGACCAGGGTTGGGAACCACTGCACTAAACTCTCATCTCATAATCTCTTCCCACTGTCCAATGGCATTCTGCATTATTTCTTACACTGTGGAGAAGTCACAGTCATTGATAACTTACACCTTACAGGGGCTTACACCTGTAGCTGAATATCCACTACCTCAGTACATGAACCAGGTTGGGGCCATAGCAAGTCCTTTTTAAAATTGTACAACCCTGCCACATACTAGACATCACTGGAGTTGGTGCAGTCGATCTGCTGAGGTGTCATATGCTCTCCTGCAACAAATCAGGTATTGCACTAGTTTCTGTTAGTCTGTCAAACAGGAGACTTGAAAATCAGTTACACATAAAGCACAGCATCCTAAATTAAGTCCTCGAGCACCCAAGCAATCTATGTGGGTAATTCTGACCTGATCGCTGTTGTGCTTATTCGCAAGCCTATGGATTATAATTGTTAATAATAATTATTGTACGACGGCACATGCGTAAGGGTCATAGTGCGCGCGTGCAATGCCAAACAGTGAATAAAAACACTAATACATCAATTCAAAAATTTCCCCACTGTTTGACTAAGAGGAAGATGCCGTTTAGGGGTGGTATCCGGGCATTTTCTGGGAGTGCCAGGAAAAACACAGGCTTGCCCAGGCATTTTCAGGGAGGGTGTGTGACATCATCCTCTGTGTCGCAGAGTTGTGGAAGGGTCAGAGTTCCACACACTTGCACTGACTGGAAAAATCATTCAATGGTGAGTGGGTTGAGAATTGATGTGCAGACCAGCAAGCCATTTGCAAGACATTCATAGACATGCACAAGGCGGGGTTTCACTTGGTCTGGGCGGCGGCTAACTGATCACAGTCATCTGCAAATTCACACAGCAGCGACCAGGTGTGAATCAGGTGCTATGGGGCAGATGTATGAAGCAGTGAAAAGGGAGAAGTGGGCAGTGGTAGTTTTTACCTATGGGCTGCAGCCCCCCTGGGAAAAATCTGCCACAGTGTAAAGCCAGATACAGTCACAGTACTGCACAGGTTTCACTGTGACTGGCAGTGGCTTCTTATTGGAAGTCCGACCTGCCAGTCACCCAAGGCAGTCCCATTGGGAGGAGTTCCCTCCCTTTGGGATGCCTCCTTGGGCTGCTGCTGCGGCAGCCCATAAAAATGAATTTTGCGCATGTGCAATACCGAGGACAATACTGCCCATGCGCCGGACCAGGGACCGTGAATATGCTTCTATGGACTTCTGCCAAAGCAGCCCATAGAGGCTGGGGGCCAACGCATGCGCAGTACCGAAGAAGCTACTGCCCAATGCGCTGGTCACTTGACCACAGCGGGGGTCAGGACTGACAGCGGGGACTGGCAGGCTCCAGCGGCAGGGACCAGCTGGGAACTAGCGCGGGGTCCAGCAGCGGAGAGGGGGAGGGGCCCGGCATTGAAACCGTCCCCCTTCTCCACAGAGGTATGAGCATGCCTGCTTTGATTTTCACCACTTTCAACAAGTCGGGGGGCACACACAAAGCGAATATAACTTGGCACCGCCCCCGTGCCATTAAACTCCGTGATTTGTGGGCTGTGGAGAGGAGCGGGGCTTAAATGACACAAAATGCTGTTACCTCATCATTTTAGCCCCACCCCCTCTCCGCAGACATGCAATTTGTGGTAATTGAATAAGCAGCAGGGTAGGGTGGAGCGGGGCTCTGGCCAGCAAGCGGGAGACTTGCCCACTTTCCCAGGGGGCCGTGAGGCGAACCCGAGTTTGTGAGCCTCCCGCCCATTCCGGGTGGGTAGGCAATCCTGGGTATGCTGGAAGTGAGCCAGAGGAAAAGTTGCCCATGGCAACCACCGCTTCATAAATCGACCCCTATGTTTTAAAGACATCCATGCTTAAGCTCAAATAACTCTTAAGCTCAGTCTGTTTCAATACACCACCCATGCACAAGCTTGTATATGCTAAAAACGTGGACTGTTAGGGTACCTTGAGGACCGAATTTGAGAAAAACTGACATAAAGTATAATTAACAAATGCCACAGGTACAGTACGCTGTATTTACACCACTGTATAAAAGAATATAGCTGTAGCTAGTAAGAATATGTTCATTATGCAACACACAACATCGCAGGTTAAAATGCACTTAAAAAAAAATAAGTGCTAAATGTTCCAGAGATGGCTCTCCGCCTTGTGTAAGTACTTGGGTAAATAAAATCCCAGAAAAGTAGTTTACACTGGCACCATGGCTGGTAATCTGCTATCCTATAAGGAATTGTGGGAAATACATAAAAGGGGCTCTTCTGGCTTAAGTCAATGTAACTACTGCTTATGCAAGCAGCTGACACTGGATATAAATTGGAGTACAGTATTATTACTTCAGCTACCAAGAAAATCCAGGGATGAGAGGATTGGGGGAAATTTGCATTTTAATTTATTTGCCGAAATAAAAAAAGTTACTTTTCTTAAACAAAAAGTTAAGTAATAATATTTACAGTGTAAATGCAGTAAATGTACAGGCAGATATATCTGTGGCATCTGTTATCAGGCTGTGTTCATTACACAGGTATAGGGGGTATGCAATGCTCCGCCGCTATTTGCGACGGGGGAAATTGCAGCTGGTACTTATTCAATGCTGTCTTTTCCGATAGCATTGAAGAGGGATCACGGCAGAACGAGCTTAGATGCTGCCGGGCCCATTTTGTTGATAACAGCTGTGGATTGTCGTGATCCTGGCCTGGATCAACAATTCATGGCTGTTGCGGACACGCCCACTTTTGCTGATCGGGACATTGAATCCGCCTGCCAATTTTCTGTCGGGCAAACCGTAAACGGGCCTGGATCACGGCTGTCGGGAGGGATCGACAGCCATGATCCAGGATTGCATACCCCCCATAATCTGTTAAATGTTCGGTATCCAAAAATACATGGGCCTGATTCAGACCCACCCGCTAAGCAGTGTTCTATCACTGCCTAGCAAGCAGGTAAATGCCACCAGAGGGAGCGAACTCCCGCCCCACTTTGCCGAACGAATGTCTGCGCCTGCATGCAAATGGATGTGTGAACTTACACATCCATTCTCATGGGGCTCTATGGGCGAAAATAACCGACCATCGAATGATTTTTTGCCCGCTCACAGATAAAAGCCAGTCTGAACTGACTGTTATCTGAGCCAGAGATGGACGAAAAGGGGTGGAGCACTTATGTCATGTGACGTCATCCATCCCCTCCAACAGGCATTGGCCTGCCTGCATTCCCAGGGAACGCCCATAAATGTAAGAACAGAAATCCGAAATACTTCTGGTCCCAAGCATTTCAGATATAGGAGACTCAGCCTTTAGCTGTGTAAGCACTCTGCATGATAATACAATGCAGCAGACTTAGGCCGGGTGCACACTAGGACGACCGGCTATCCTGCCAGTTTTTAGAATGAGTTTACTTGACCTCGGACCATGAAAGATTGGGGTATACATTATTTGATGATACCTTGTTCCCCAGGACAGATTAACAATGGGGGAGATGGAGCTGCAGCTCCAGGCCTCCAGATAAAAATAGGCCCATCGTTATGACAGTGTGATGATCACCAGGCAGACACCACACGACCACATGCTTGGCCATAAATCATAAATATTACAAATGCACTCCTATGTTACACATGTATGCAATTTTGGGACTTGTATATATTTATGGAGACATTGGGGCTTATAGTGTATGGGTTCTACATGCCTATATGGCATTGGCCTCACCTCCTCCACTTCTCACAATAGGCCCTTGAACATTTTTATTTCCAGGCCGATAATGGCTCTTAATCCAGTAAGTGGCAAATGTGTTAGCTTGATAGGCCCTGTCTATTTGATAATGAATTTCCTATTACATATTTAAGGAGCCATTAAGGCTGCATGTGGTGGTGGGTTCCCCCATGGATCTGGACACACCCACACAGAACTGTTCACAACCACATAGCATTGGATGGTGTATTGGTTAGCATTACTACCTCACAGCACTGAGGTCATGTGTTCCATAACCACCGTGGTCTTAACTGTGTAGAGTTTGTGTATTCTTCAGATGCTTGCGTGGGTTTCCTCCGGGTACTCCAGTTTCCTCCCACAACCCAAAATTATACTGGTAGGTTAATATTAGGTTTCCCTTTAAAATGTACCCCTATTGTTTATGTACATGGGGAGACTAGATGAGTGGTACTTATCTGCCGTCAAATTCATGTTTATTAAACCACAATTAAGTAATATATACGTTTAGTTATAAAATCTGAAGGTTTACTGCTCATTTGAAAGCTAAGTTATGTTCTCTAGTGTTACACCATGACGGAGTGATTTTTATTTTCTCCCTTCTCTGTCTCAATATATGTGACACCAGTTAAATATAATTTGTACACAAAAATATGTATTTTGGGTTGATATTTGATTAAGTATAATGGCAGGGTTGAAACTAGGATTCCTGGTGCCCGGAGCAAGGCAGTAATTTGGTGCCCCCCACAAATTATTATTATTTTTTTATATATCATAAGCTTCTCCCAAGAGTAGTGAATGATGGTGTTGGGCTGTGCTGGGATCTTCCCCCACCCCGGTGCTAAAAGTGCGTATGTCACTGCAAGCTTGCTCACCTGGCTCTCTCCCATCGATGGCGGTCCGGTCCCTCCCACTCCGGGGTTCTCCAGCTCGCGATCCGCGGCGCCTTGCTCCTGCAGCGCCCATTTTACGTGACCCCCTAGACACCCCCCTCCCCCCCCCCCAGTAATGGCCCTGATAATAGCAGCTTACACATAATATAGGAACTATGCAGAAAAATTGGCTTCTCTGTTAAAATTGACCAATTCTCATGTGTTTCCTAAACGTTTCTAGAACAATACAGTAAAATAAACCCTATTTTTATATCAAGCATACATATTTTGCCTTTAATGGAACTAATGCTTACGGAACCTATGGCATTTTACGTGTATTTGTTCCATCTCCCTGTGTATGTACACATCAGCCGTGGTCTTGACAAAGGCCGGCAGCGGCAAGAGGTCCTCGGAGAAAAATAAATAAGGATAAAAGGCAGAAGATTGGAGGAAAAACAGACCCCAGCAGCCGAAGACAAACACTCTAATCAAGTAAAATAAACAGTCTTTCCTATTCCGTATTCTGCTGGAATTATCCGCAAATGCAATAGATAAATTAGACAGATGGGAGTTCTATGGACAGGCCTTTTAAATGCTCCTTTCTTCAAGTATGTGCTATGATGATTGCATATTCTTTCATTTGACACATCACAAGAAATCACCCAGTTCCGAGTCTTTTAAAAAGGCTTGTGCACGCCAATGATGTAATGCTGATGCAGCACAGGCCCTTTGTCATTTGAGCAGCCCTGTGAATGGTGGGACACATGTCACCTCTTTAGGGAAGAGAAGAGCCATTTGTGGGGTACTTGTACACCCCATGCCTTGCCTAAGTTGCATGACACCTGTTGGGTTTGTCATATTAACATGCATTGACCTCCCGCACCATTCCCAATCAGACTGATTCTGCACACTTGTTACAGTGCAGGTTATTTCCTGACCATCCCAGTCTGACTGTGACCAGTAGGAGCCTGACAGTGGAGACCCATACTTGCCTATCTTAAGTGTCCTGGGAGCAGGGCCGGTGCGAGGCACCGGAGCGCCCCAGGCAAGTCGGGGTGGGGGCGCCCTGGTGCCCGGGGGGTACCTGTGTTATAAAGCTGGCGGATGGCACTGTTCATATAGCTGTCGGCGTCCATGCAGGTGCTGGAGCGGGCAGGGGTGTCGTCCGTGCCACGGGGGTACCTGCGGCGCTGTCACTGGGTATAAAGCTGCTGGCGGCGGGGTCGGGTCCCTGCAGTGAATAGAGAATAACAAGCGCTATGCGCGCGCGGCGGTGCAGGAAGCGTTTCTGATTTTGAAAACACTTGCCGCACGCTTATAGGCTGAATCTCAGCCAATCAGCGAGCGGCAAGTGTTTTCAAACCCAGAAGCGTTTCCCGCGCCGCCGCACGCATAGCGCTTGTTATTCTATATTCACTGCAGGGACCTGACCCCGCCGCCAGCAGCTTTATACCAAGTGACAGCGCCGCAGGTACCCCTGCGGCACGGACGACACCCCTGCCCGCTCCAGAACCTGCATGGACGCCGACAGCTATATGAACAGTGCCCTAACCCTCCATGCTGGGGGTGAGGGGCGAACTGCCGCCCTCCAGGTGCCGGCTCCCTAGGCAAATGCCTAGAGCTGCCTAGTGGTGGCGCCGGCCCTGCCTGGGAGAGGCCCAGAGAAGAGACTCTCTACAGCAGGGGTAGGGCTTGCCACCATTAAGCCCCGCCCCTGTTCCGGTAAATGCCGTGATTTGTGGCTCTTTGTGGGAGAGGGTGGTACTAAATGATGCAAATTGCATCATTTTAGCCCACCCCCTTCTCATAGAGCCACAAATGCCAGTATTTGGCCGGCAGAGGGAGGGGGTTTGGGGGGCCAATGCACAGCCCTGCTAAATGCCAGAGGTTTGCCCACCCTTTAGGGAGACCCGATTTTCCGAGGAGTGGAAAATTGTTCCACTGCTAGCACCAGACATGAAATTCCACGTGTCTATTCCGTAAATACGTAAATAAGTCACAATCGGCAGATAGACTATTGGTTTGTAAATTATGTATTGCAGACCCCCTCCAAGATGACGTACAAAAAAATGCTCCATTTCATTTTACTTTGGTTGGATTAAATAATTAAGAACTATTGTGTATTTAATCTTCGTTATATAATTCTGTCTACAAAACTGCAATTGCTGAATAAGTGATATGAGCATTTTCATTTGGGTGTATTATATTGGCGCCCATTGATATAAAATTGCCTTATAGTGGCCCTGTCGTGCTGTCAATTTCAGTTCTTGTCAGAATTTGTACAGATGGTTTATAAATCGGTGGTTTTAACTTTGGTGTTTGAAACTACAGCACCAATATTCAATGCAAAACCAGGCATTTTTTCAAGTTTAATGTTATTGATGTTTTAAATCTCATGTGTAGAACCATTAGCAATTAGCAACTTGTTCCCTCTTTAAGACAGAGAGAACCAAGCCCCGGCTTCTATCTGAAAGTGGTATTAGTAAATATATATCTTGACATGGCAATGCTCAATATTACGGTTTTTCAGCCAGGAGGGATCAACTTTCTGTCTGTCAAGGAACTCTGTTGTGTGGTTCCAGAGTGGTAATACCGCCCAAACTGAGACAAAGAGTGTTGGAAAATTTACATGAGGGGCATCTGGGCACAGTAAAAATGAAGAGTCTTGCTAGAAGCTATGTGTGGTGGCCAGGAATCGATGGGCAAATCGAAACATTGACAAAAGGATGTGAAGGGTGTCAAGGAGTTCAAAATTCACCATCCACAGCCCCACTGCACCCCTGGGAATGGCCATCATCTCCATGGCAGCGGGTACATATCGACTTTGCTGGTCCATTCATGAATTGTATGTTTCTTATTGCAGTGGACGCTCATTCAAAATGGCCAGAGGTAATAAATATGAAATCCACTACGTCTGAGAAAACAATTGCTGTTCTGCGAACCATCTTTGCCAGAAATGGTCTACCAGAGCAAGTATGCAGCGACAATGGACCACAATTCGTGTCGCATGAATTCAAAAAGTTCATGCGAGATAATGGCATTAGACATTTCACATCAGCTCCACACCATCCAGCCACTAATGGTTTGGCTGAAAGATTTGTACAAACATTCAAAAAGGCTATCAAGTCCGCACACCAGGAACATCTGCCTTTACAACATAAGATTGACAACTTCCTTTTCATATATCGTAGAACTGAGCACTCTACTACTGGTCAACCGCCTGCTGTGCTGTTTATGCAGCGAAACTTGCGGTCTCAATGGGACTTGATAAAACCAGATGTGAGAAGAAAGGTACAAAACAAACAGTTTCAAACGGTTTACCAGAAACCTACACGATCCTTCGACATTGGCCAAGAGGTGCTTGTCCGTGACTACAGAGGAGACAAATGGCAACCGGGCATAGTTTCTTCAAAATCTGGCCCACTGATGTATGTGATTGAAGTTGGAGGGGAATTGTGGCGTCGACACATTGATCAAATAATTGAGGCCAGGAGGCAGATGACTTGTGAGTCGGAATCTGGACACAGCCAAGCTAGTGATGTAGGGGTTTATGTTTATCCCCATGGGCCTGGTACAGAGACTGTTCCTGACACTGAGGAAAATGTATACCCCTCTGGGTTGACTACAGAGACTGTTCCTATGCCTAGAATGGAGTCACCTGAACAAGAGGTTCCCCTAGTGACAACAACTGACCCTGAACCTTCTGGTGTGACTTCAGTGGAACAGCCTGTCTCTAGGGAATTTAAACATCGTTACCCAGACAGAGTTCGTAAGGCACCCCAAAGGCTTGATTTGTAGCCTTCTGGGGTAACATATACCTTGTGTAGTGCTACATTTACAATTTGTCTGCTTGTATCTAAGTTGGGAGGAGTGTGGTGTATATAGTTTCTATTGCTGTGTAAGTATCCCGTGGAAGGATATAACAGATCTTAATTTCTTGTGTGTAAGTTGGCGTATGAATACCTGTAATGTATGTAGTTCCTGCCCTGCAGTTTATGAGTAAAGAAGCATGCTGAACTTCCTGTGTCCTCCTTCATGAAGGTTTGATATAAAATAAGTTACAGACTTAACAGTTTGTCTCCATACTTTGCTATGAGGGTCATAGCTACATATTAGTAGCACAACACAATAAAATTCTACTGCATATGCTGAAAGGATGTAATGATTAGCATACTGAGCGCTGAGGTCATGGGTTCAAATCCCACCACGGCCCTAACTGTCGGGAGTTTGTATATTCTCCCCGTGCTTGCGTGGGTTTCCTCTGGGTACTCCGGTTTCCTTCTGCACTCCAAAAATATACAGGTAGGTTAATTGGCTCCAAACAAAATTAACCCAAGCGCGAATGGGCATATGCGTACATGTGGTTGGGAATATAGATTGTAAACTCTACTAGGGCAGGGACTGATGTGAATGTTCAACTGTACAACGCTGCGGAATCTGTGTGCGCTATATAAGAAACTGTTAATAAATAAAGGGTGAGGTTCCAAATCTAGGGTTATGCTGCTGCTCTCAATTAAAGACTTCCCGGCAGTTTTTTACTCCAGAAGACGCACCAGGAATGTTACCCAGGACTTGAACTGATGAAATACTGATTGAGTCTGAGGATAGCAGCATTTGTAATAGGCAGACTCCTCTTCTGTTTAAAACCACATGTATATTTTCATTGCAATAAAATGTATACACTTAGCTTCCACTTTCTACAATGTTTGAGAGGAATGGTCAGTTTAAATGACAACATTAAAGTTGGAGATCAGATACAGCAAATAATGCCATCCATTATTATATGCCTGAGAATCTCTGTATACTGTATGGAACTCTTTGTAGCATTGTGCATATTTCCACATTGGGTGCCTTAGTGTAAGGTGAATACACATTCTGTAACTAGTCATATATTGTACACGCATTCCCTTAATCTCAAAGAAACAATACCCTCCTTTAATTACAGTTACATATGTTCTTTAGCTCTTAATACAGCAAGTATATATATATAATAAATATTCCAGGCACCTTTTTTTTTTTTTTTAAATTGTGCACCCCATCAGATTACGATCTTCTGTGCTTGTGGCTCGTGTGGATGCGAGTGCGGACAACCCAGTGCTGGGCTGCAGTCGCAGGGGAACCCAGGTCTAACTACCTGTCTCTCCCTGACACTCTCTCTCTCTCTCTCACTCCCTGTCTCTCCTTGGCACACTCTCTCTCTCACACTCCCTGTCTCTCCCTGACACACACACACACACTCTCATTCACTCCCTGTCTCTACCTGACACTCTCTCTCTCTCACTCCCTGTCTCTCCCTGACACTCTCTCTCACTCCCTGTCTCTCCCTGACACACACACACACTCTCACTCCCTGTCTCTCACTGACACTCTCCCTCTCACTCCCTGTCTCTCTCTGACACTCTCTCTCACTCCCTGTCTCTCCCTGACACACACACACACACACTCTCTCTCTCTTTCTCCCTGTCTCTCACTGACACTCTCTCTCTCTCACTCCCTGTCTCTCCCTGACACACACTCTCTCTCTCCCTCTCACTCCCTGTCTCTCTCTGACTCTCTCTCTCACTCCCTGTCTCTCCCTGATAAACTCTCTCTCTCAATCCCCGTCTCTCCCTGACACACTCTCTCACTCCCTGTCTCTCCCTGACACACTCTCTCACACTCCCTGTTTCTACCTGACACACTCTCTCTCACACTCCCTGTCTCCCCCTGACACACTCTCTCTCTCTCACTCCCTGTCTCTCCCTGACCCACGCTCTCTCACTCACTCTCTGTCTCTCTTTCTCACTCCCTGTCTCTCCCCCTTTTCTTCCTCTCTTTCTACAACACTGTCTTGTCTCTTACCCCCTGGCATAAATTAGACCTTCATTTTTAACCCCTGTGCTACCAACCACCCCCAGTACTGGCACCCTAGCCTGCAGCCTAATCAGCCTATTGGTTAATCAGGCACTCGCCAAAGATGACTGAAGACTATGATAGCATCTACAGTATTTTTATAAGTAATAGTTAATGAAGGTGCATTAAACAAAATGTATTAAATGTATTAAGTGACTTTGCTCCTTTTGGATTGCTTGTCTTGTACATGCCCTTCGGGAATACATTGAGGTCTAATGTATGTATCCAGGCTGTTAGGGAGAGTATATAATTATGGATAGCAATATTAGTCATGGCATCATTCCCTTGCTGCCCCAAAATCCTTCACCAGTTCTGAAGATATAGTTGTGTTATATGGAAATCCTGAATATTACATATATGTAGTGCCAGATTAAGGTCTAAATGGGCCTGGATCTGAAAATGATCAAGGGCCTATTATGCACATTAATAGGGGTTGTGGCCAGCACCTAATAATGTGGGAGGCGTGACCAGTGTTCTAGAAAAAATGGGAGATGACTGACTGCGCTTAAGCAGTGGTTTGATAGGGTGCCGCTGGGTGTCTGGGGTAAGACTACAAAGGTTACCCTAGTATATAATGGAAATACACAGAAGAAAACACTCCTGTGCGACCCTGCACCATGGATAGTACAAATGACCATATAAGCTTCTTTATATAAATGTAAATTTATTGAATAAAAATGATGTCATAAAAACAGAAATATTCATACAGTTTGTACTCTTAATATAGAATAAAAGGTAGGGGGTGGTGTGACCTAATACCGGTATACAATTTTGGACTTAAATATACATACACACATGAAACCTATAAAAACCCTTAATAGGGTATTTGAGTTTGTAACTGTTCACTTTTTTTGCTCTATATTAAGCAAAGTGGATGATAGCAGCACAAGGCATAAAGTTCCACACTCCTGTGTAATTTTAGGAAGTACTTGTGAGGGGGGGGGGGGGACTTGGAGGAAGATACCGTATGGTGTTCCGTCACTTGTCCTTGGAAAGATGGAGGTGTCTGCCGGCAGACTTCTGGTCCTCTCCTGCCGCTGTGGCTGGATAGTGTGGCGTGCTCGGAGGTCCCGCTCTGAATTAGGCCCAATTTCCTACAAAAAAAAAAAAAGTGGCCCGGAAATCGGGTCCCCCTCCCGGCCCTTCAGGAAGGGAGGCAAGTCTCCCGCATTTTCACCATAGCCCCTGCTCTCCCTCTCCCCACGGTCTAAAACTATGAATTCCGCGGGGAGGGGACGGGGCAAAAATGACGCGATTTGCTTCATTTTAGCCCCTCCCCCCATCCACAGACCCGCAAACTGATGCTGCAGCCTGTCATGGGGGCGGGCTTGGTGACATCAACCCTGCCCCCAAAACGAAGTCTCTTCCCATCCTCCTTTCACTCCTCTCCAGGCTTTTCCCGGAGAGGAGTTACAAAAAGTCGGCAGGTATGCTCTCATTACATTGGTAATCTGGTTGCATGAGAACATGTGCGAACAGGCTATGGTGCACTGTGGTCTAGAGTCCGGCTTGAGCATCTGCTGTTTTCACCAAAGAGAGTCGATTTATGTGAAATTAAATAATTCTGAGGACCAATCACTATATACAGTATAATAGGCTATATCCTCCTCCCGTTTTTTTGAGGTGAAGTACCGCCAGTGACCACTAGAGGCCACTCAAGTGATGAAATTACTCCTTAACAGAAAGTGAAACCAAAATATTATAAGTTACTGTATAAACTTCCTGGATATGAAAAAAAGGAACTGTGGAGACAAAGATTTGCGGTAGGAGCAGATAGGGCCTAAGCCCTCATTTTGATTGGCTTATAACTAGTCACTGATGAACACTAATCACTGGCATTCATTATTTAGGTTTATGATTGAGCGGATGTTATTAAGAGAGAAGTTAAAGGATTATTTTTCTACAATACCCAATTTATTCTTCACTCTTTTCTTGAAGGATAATGAAAGATCAAAACAAGAAAGTTGCCAATTTGAAGCACAATCAACATATAGAGAAGAAAAAGAACACCCAACTTACAGATGACACACGCCGGAGGGATGATAATATGCCAGATAACTCCCAGCATTTACAGGTGTGTTTATTGATTCATGACTATCAGTTACATTGATTCATTTAAGCTGCCTCTTGATGTTGGCTTTTCATGACCATTTTTACAATCTACAGTACTGAGGACAATTTAGTCATGCTATTGGGGCTGGTAACATTTCAACATACAGTATGGAATATTCTTGGCTTTAGTGGTTGCATTTCAGGAAGCATTTGAAAATATGAAGGTTGGGAGAGAGTCTAGTCAAGCAGAGTAGGGGATTCATTGGTGGGCAGCAGCACAGAAGTTTAGGTGGGACTGAGAGGTGATTATCAGGGATGGTTCCCAACCATGGTCCTCAAGTACCCCCATCAGTTCACGTGTTCCATGTCACCTGTGGGTTTTTGAAATGTGACAGTTGGTCTTACACAGGGCACCAGCTGGGTGACCTGGAAAATATGAACTTAGGGTTACTTGAGGACAAGGGTTGGGAACCACTGGTCTAGGAGGTTGTGTGAGAGAGTATTTGGAGATGATGTTGGTGTTGGCTGTGTGGTTGAGAAATTTGTATTGGTTTCTCAAGGCTATTGTATTGTAAGCATACATTTACTAAAGCTTCTAAACAATGAACAGTGATGTTTCCCATAGCAACCAATCAGATTCTATCATTGCAATATAGAAATTAAAGAGTCTGATTTCTGGTTTCTATGGGCAACATTACCACTTTTCGATTGTAAGCGTACAAGCAAGGCCCTAATACATTTTTTACTATCTTTAAATACCCAATTTGTTGTATCACTGTTTTCAATTGTAAAGTGCAACGTAATATGCTGCACTATATAATAAACTGGTAATAAATTAATTAATTAATAGAAGCTTGAATAAATTTAAACCATAGAGTAGTGTGTAAGGTGTGACGGTGAGACAAGAAGATCAGGGTAGGATATTTTGGGGCAGTAGTACAGTATTGGAAAGAGGCAATAAGGAGGCGGAGCTCTGGTGATATAGTAATAGGGGATAGAACAAGAGGGCGTAGGGTCCTGCCTGTAAGCACTTACAGTATATACTAAGGGAAGGCATGTACAGCTGGAAAGTGAACTGATAAGAATGCAAGGTGGTACCATGCAGTAGATACTTATGGCAGTAGAAGTACTAACTATTGCCATATATCATCAGTGAAGCAGATTTGTGTATGACGTAAATTGTGCAAAGGCCCAAAATGTAGTTTTTGCTCTTTATATACCTCAATTTGTATTCTGTCACACATGTAAGTAGTTATTTGTCGTGTTGTATAACTGAAACGAGCACACACGCAATGGATTTCACCCATCTCCATTAGTGTCTGAAAATCATTTTAAAAGCTTTACTCTCATACAGCCAGTTGTTTGGTTAGTTAATGGGCATTGTGTAAGATGCTATTTGACTTTGTACACCGTTTAAAACAGCATTTTTGTACCTTTTTGATTCATTTGTCAATGTTTTCTTTTGCTAACACTTTCATTAATAATGATTGTGATTTCTGAGTTATGACCGCTCCGTGTTTTACACGCTACAAGATCTTTCATGCATTATGTAGACACATTATTTGTTTAATGGAAAAATGTGGAACATGTTTGATCAGCAAGTTTACATTTGTTTTTTGACCGCCAGAAATAGTTTCATGATGTCTGACAGGTTTGAGCACTTTACTGTACTAGTGAACACTTTCCATGTAATCATATATTCTTCTTTCTTAAACGGTCCATGATACAGATTAGCCACGTTCATCTATCCCCCTTATCCCCTAAGCGCACTGCGCCTGGTCTCCGGGCAGCATAGTACAGTATGTCACAGCATGGTGCATTGCAGTTTTAGTGTGGCGTATGGAGTTGCCGGCGGTTGTAATACTTCTGTTCGTCCACCAGATGTCGCTTTTGAAAGTCACCATTGCGCATGCTCGAGGTCTCCAATTAAATACATTACAGTAATATACTGTAGTGCAAGAATTTCTTTGTGTTGAATGTAGTATACAAATGTGGCAGCAGACACACAGGGGTAGATTTATTAAGCTCGGTGAAGTGATAAAGTATCTGGTTTTTATTACCAGCCAATCAGCTTCTACCTGTCATTTTTCAAACCAAGCCTGCAACTTCACAGTTAGGAGCTGATTGGACAGTGATAAAAACCAGACACTTTATCACTTCACCGAGTTTAATAAAGCTGCCCCACAGTGATAACATGCTTTATAGAAGAGTGCTGGGCCATAAACATACAGTACTGTACAAGCTGTACAAGCACCGAGTGTCATTTTCCTCCTGCCTTACACATGGATGCAGGGTTGTAGGTCACTTTATAAATTCACTAGGATCGTAACTATGAATATCAATCAACATAATAAAATACTTGCTTTCACTGTGCTGTTTCAGAGTCCAGGACGCCTGCAGCCAATAAAATTCACTGAGATCTCTCAGAGTGTATTGGCCATGATATCGATGCCCCGCCTGTGGGGAGGTGACATTTCCCAGTTTCTTCCCATGTGAATAAACACTGGAAATGTCCATTGGTTGTCCCCAGCAAGGCATACACTGCCCAATGGGGCCGACTTTCCACTTTCAAAATTTGGAATAGGTTGTCCGAAAGAATAATATTACTGGATTGCATACCTCCCAACTGTCACGATTTTAGAGGGACAGTCCCGATTTTCGGGTCCTGTCCCGCTGTCCCACCCGCGGCAGGCATTGTCCCCCTGCGGGGGGTGGCAGTTGGGAGACCCCAATCTAGTAGAATAGACGCTGTGCGCATGCGCACAGCGTCTATTCTTGTATGAAAATGAGGTTGCGGCTAATAAGCATAAGCCGCGCCCTCATTTGCATACGACCCGCCCCCTTTTCGGGCGCTCGCGCGAGTGTCCCTATTTCTTCAGTTCAAAAGTTGGGAGGTATGGGATTGGTCGCCCACATACACTTTGGGGTATATTGAAAGCGGGCGGCGAGAAGATTTTTATGGCGAGGATGGCTTGTTTTCGGTGAGGATCGCCAAACCTCGCCGGCCGCACTCGCCGTTCCCACCTCGGTTTTTTAGAAACAGCGAGCTGGAAACAGCGAGTGCGGGTGGCTGGATTGAATACTGAGGGTGGGCTATGAAGCCAAATAATAGGCACTTCTTGCCGTCATAGATCACCTGTTTGGCATCGAATACACCCCTTTGTAATTATCTGGCTTGTTGTGGACGGATCGACCAGATAATTGCAGCATTTTATTTATCTAAACTTGTAATTTACAGTAATACATAAAAAAAATTTTGTTTTTGTTTTAATGCAATTTGGATGTACAGTATGAATCACAAGCCTCCCAAAAGCAACAGGCTCATCTGCTGCCATTATATCTACCATATCATCTACAATTTTAAGCATTAAAACAAATATTCATTTTAATTGATTGCACTTATTAGTAATAAGTCTTTTTTATTGCTTTGTATATTTTCTATAAGTATTGTTTACAGATATTTTTTTTTAGAAGCTGCATTTGATCAGGAAACCATTTGGGATTATTAATTACATTAACTGTGCCTAAATATTTTAGCTCTGTTTAACCAGTTAACAGGAACAGTCGCATGGGATGTGACTGAAGCCAGCTGGATTTTCATACCGCTGTTCTATTTGTGTCCATCTCTCGACTGCTAAAGAGGAGATCAAGAAGTGCTTATGATTTACAAAAGTGTGAATATGAGAAAATACACCTCCCAACACACACACACATACACACACACACACACACACACACCTTCTGAGCACTGTAATCTCGTCAATGCAATTACAGTAAACAGCTGATCAGCTGCAGCAGGGGGTACTGATCAGGGGGGTAGGAATTTGATAATGCCCCACAAAAGTTTTTGTGGCTTGAGAGGTACATCATGAGGTCAGTTGTGGGTGCAAAATCAGTATAAATATTTATTTATACCTTCGCTCGCTATGTTTCCCCCCCTATGCCAACATGGGTGGTGAAGTATGAAAAACTCCAAAACAATGTAAAAAAATACTGAAAAAACACTGTGGATCTATCAGCCAGATACTGATCCAATCACAGTCCAAGACAATTTACAAAGATAAATCCTCAACAAGATATTTATAATGCTGACTGCTTTTCTCTTATAGAAAAGGATCCCTCATCCGTAGTAGTGCCCTAGTTCATATTATGTCACATTGTATTGCTGTCACTACACATTATGCAACACAGTACCCCCAATTTATATTATGACATGCAGTGTTGCCAATACATGGTATGCCACATCACAATGCCCCCTGTTTCAGTGCTGTTGTACCTAACAGTATTGTAGGCCCTGTGCAAAGCAATGCACTGGGGCCCCTATCTACCCATTTACAGAAATAGTCTTTATTTTATCGTACTGTAACTATGACATAACATTTCTCATACTGTAACTATGACATATCACCACATAATTCCATCAAATGAATGGCTGTCAGCACTTTCATTGGTGGATAGTTCCAGCCTTTTACCAGACAGCATGCTAACAGCCATTCACTCTCTGGGGAAGTTTTATTGCTTTTCACAATGATAATACTCAGATTATATTACAATATAGTATTACGAAAAGAACATATTTATACAATAGCTTGGTACATTTCAGATGTGGCTAACATAAAGGGTTGCTAATTTTTATACTGTGATATTGTCAATTTGGTAATGACAAAGGTCAGTGTATAGGCATTAGGTATCAAAGTTATCTGTCTAACATACCAAAATTATTTTAGATATGTATAACATTAATTGGTGGCATAAATACTCCAAGTAAACAGAACAATCAACATAGGACAAGACGGACAGGGGAAGGACAAGATGGGGGGGGGCTGCCGGTTTCAACAATGACCACGTTGTATTTTCAAATAACTTATAGATATGGTTATTTGTAGCTTTGTCTAGGGATTCGAGGTATATACCCCATTTCTTTTGGAATTTTTCTACACCTTCGACATCTGGTAGAGTAGCCTGACATTCATAATATATCATTTTTAATATCATGGTTGAGACGTCCAAGACCCTTGGAGTCGACCTCTGTATCCAATGCCATAAAATACACTTCTGCGCGATAGTAATAATTGTCGTGAGTACAGGGATCATCTCTCTTCCCCTACAGTAGTTCCCAGTTCCCACATAAAAAAATATACAAAGATGCATGCCATGGGGTGTTTTCTTACTGATCTTTGAAATGTTTTATTTATGAAGTTAATAACTTTATTCCAGAACACCGCTATTTTCCGGCATTGCCAGAAATTGTGATAATTTTTGGGGGAAGTTAGAGAATTCTGTACTCTGATTGGTGGATAGCTCGAGCTAGTCACCAATCAGCATGTTGACATTCATCCAGTGTCTTACTGCTGGCTAGTAGGCGGGTAGAGAATGCTGCCTAGCTGTTCTGATTGTGTGCAGTTCACAGTTAGAGTGTTTGTCGGCATTCTTTACCTGCCTCCCAAGAACCGCAAGAGACACCAGCAGCTCTGATTGTGTGAACAACAAACACCCCTGTTCGAAAGCCCTTAGAAAGCATGGCACCCTGGGGCAGCTGCCCAGTAAGCCCATACAATAAGATGACCCTGCCCAGTTAATATTAGGCCACACTGTAATGCCTCCACTTCCAGTGTATATTATGTGACATTATAATATCATCCAGTTCATTCTCTGCCACATTACAATGAGCAGGGCCAGGAATATAACTAGATATATTGTAGGCCCCAAGGAAAAAGTTTGTACCACCCATACGTGAAAAATGTATGCAACTGGCAGGAAAGATGGGCCCCTCTCAGCTCTGTTCCCCTATGGTAGCTACGCACTTGACACCAGACTGCGGCTAGTATTATCGTAGCCAAACAAACCTATGGGGCCTATGAAAGATGGTACAAAAACCACACCATGACATTGATACCTCATTGACTTATGAACTTTCCTTGGTATGTCTCAGATACAGGACTAGCACTAGTGATGGTGTACCTGAATCCAGGCCATAGGAAATAATCAGATTCCACTTTTTGTTTATTTAGCACTTTATAAATTATATTGGATACAATTTGCATTGTTGGTTTCGTCAACAAGAACTGCCATCTTAGTAAATTTACCCCATACTGTGTTATGCCATCAGACATCACATTTTAAACTCAATAATGTCGCTTTGAGAAGAGGTGTGTGGTAATTTACATAAATACACCCTGGTGTACTTGGCACAATTGTACATTTTACTTTAGTCAGTTCAGACTAAAAGGTGGCCATACATTACTGCGATGTATCACAGTGTATAAACATCCAACAACCCCCCCCCCCCCCCCCCCCCTGACACCGGGTCCGATGTGCACGGGACCGTGCATCGGACCCGAGGGGGACGTCAAACACACCTGGTTTGGGCTGATTTATCTGCCCATTCCCACAGGATCGGGTGAAATCGGCCCAAATTTGACTAGTGTATGGGCACCTTATGGGCCAGTTGTACTAAGTTTCAAAAAGTGATAAAAATGGAGAATGATAAACAACCAGCTAATCAGCACCTAACTCTCATTTTTGAAACCCATCCTGTAAAATAGCAGTTAGGAGCTGGTTGTTTATAACTCTCCATTTTATTGCTTTTTGAAGCTTGAAACATCTAGCCTTAAGTTTTTGAAAATGCAATTCATTCACCTAAAGAGAAGTTTTAAAGGAAGTATATTTCCAAATAGCAAATCAGTGATATAGGGGGGTATTCAATCTGGGATTCCAACTGTCACAACATTCAGAATCCCGAGCCGGCTGTTGAGTGTCGGAAAGTAGGCGTGTCAGTGAAAACGGCTGCGGATTGTCGAAAAACACCCATGAATTCGACAATCCGTGGTCGTTTCTGACAAAACAGATCCGACATGTTTTCAAGTCGTATCTGTTTTGTCGTAATCTGCCTTCAATGCTGTCGGAAACAGCAGCATTGAATAGGCGGCGGACGCTATTTCCCCCGACGTAATTAGCGGCTGAGATTGAATACCCCACAATAGACTTAGATTGAGAAATTTGAGCCCAACAATGTTGATCGGGTTGACTAGGGTTTACAGCGGAATCACTTGCCTCCTAACAATGCTCTGTTTCTGAACTTTCCTCTTAATGTATGATTGCTGTCCCCGGTTTTCTAAACAGCTTTAATGGGTAAGAAAGGTGTTCCACACAGGTAATCATAAATTAAGAGAAAAGTCTAGAAAGAGAGCATTGTGTCCCTCCTGGAGAGGGTCATGTTGGGAGGTATGGAATCACTCTGGGACAGAAATCAGAGCAAGCAGACTGTCAAGCAGACACATCTTGCTCGCATGACACCGTGAACGCATGATGCTGGAAACCTGCCACCTCCGAAATCCTTAACGACAAGGAAATATAGTGCTGTCTCGCCTAGCAGAACGCAAGCTAATCTTGTCCTAGGTGAGAAGACTTCTGTGGCCGTGTAATATTGGCTGCAAGCAATCTGTCCTGTTTAGAATTACTGCCTAACTAACCCAGCGAGACACAGCTGACATGGACCTCGAACCAGCAATAACCTGGTTTTGATTGGAACCAGTGATTAAAGGATATATCGTACAGGACCTCAGAGCTGCATTGCTAAGTGATTGTTTTGCATTCAGAAAAATGACTGGCAGATTTAGTACACAGTTGCTGCATAACACCTCCTAATAGTTTCTTCTCGAAAAAAAATGTATTGTGTGGGATAGAGAAACCACCGTGGATTGTGGTCGAAGGTAAGCCACACACAGTGAAACTGGCTGTTATACGAATAATATATTATGTTAGTGACAAGATATTGGCCCATAGCTTTGGCACATGGAAATATGGAATTTCAGCAATCCTACATATACTCTCTGTCGTAATGGCAGGACCATAATTGCTCATGGTTCATCCACTTAGATCAAAGATTGAAAAAACATATACTCTGTGTTTCATTTACTATTACTGGCCACACAGAGTTGTTTAGCAGAAACCTTTATACAATCCCTTTATTTTAGGAAACAGATGTGTTACTGTACCATTCTTCGCTGAACGTGCGACTGCCGAGGTTATGTTTAGAACAAAAAGAACAATACTTTGCAGCCCGGTTTATTTGTCTATAAATGGTTAGTAACCTGTATATATTAGAACCCTTTGATAGAGAGTTACTCTGTTGTACATTTAAGGAGATTGACTGTAAACCAAGGGAATTATAGAAAAGGTTCTATTGAATAGGGTAATGCAAGTAATCAGTGTCCCTATTGTGGATATTGTGGCCACGCTGTCAAGATGATGCGCCTATTTTTATGTGGAGCTGTAGCGCCCTCTGCCCCATTGATAATCTGGCCCTGCAAAGGTGCACAGAAGTGGAACAAACCATTTCCTTTATCTCCAGTTTGTATAACTGAGCATTTAGAATTTCACTATAAAGAAACCTATAGGTGTGGGCTATTGGCAACATGTGTTATTCATTGATAGAATATGATGGAATTCCGCCCTGTGCAGGTTTCCTCACCCAAACATGTGCCAGCTGCCACCAGGACCAAGAAGGAGCAGAGCACTGGAACACTGGCGGTTCTGTGGTAGCACGGGGGGAGGTCTTTAGGCTGCAGGTTGCCTTTCTGCAGATCATGCAAACCAAATGCTGATGCTATGAGGAAACAATGGTATTGCCCCCCTAGGCCTTGTGTAGCAGTATGACTTGCACACCCTTAGTTA
Organism: Crinia signifera; assembly: GCF_055691185.1. Classification (NCBI taxonomy): domain Eukaryota; kingdom Metazoa; phylum Chordata; class Amphibia; order Anura; family Myobatrachidae; genus Crinia; species Crinia signifera. The sequence goes on along the minus strand of NC_139224.1, from coordinate 42,165,602 downwards.
CTCCCTAGTATAGCAGATGTATTCTCCTGTGCTGGACAACTTTAACCGAGGATATTTAGGAACAGGGCTGGATTAAGGATCTAATAGGCCAAGGACTGAAGCAGAGGGGGTGTGACCAGTGCTGTGTGGGTGTGGCTAGTGCCATTGAGACACCATGTAATATCAGCCCCAATGTTTACATAAATATGCAAAAGAACAAAAATTGCATCATTTTGTGTGGAAAAGTGTTAAGGTGCCCACAGATCCCATCGATCCCGGCGTGCGTTCTGTGCTTAACTAGCACACATAGCATCGCATCGTATGCCTTGTGCATGCAATGTGCATGCGATGCGATGCTATGCGATAAAAAGCTAGTACAAAAAGTGCAAAAATAGCTAGTACAAAAATGTGCAGCACATACTTTTTGTACTGTGCGATGAGGTGCCGCGGGAGCGCGCACCCCATCGCATAGCATCGCACCGCCGGGATCGGTGCGTGTGTGGGCACTATTACTCAAGTTTGGCCTCCACTATGTTTGCTTAAAATATACTGGTCAGTTAGACTGGTTGTCCAGTATCTGGGCAGTGGCATCACTAGTGTGGCAGTTCAACCTTCACCTGTGTGTCATCCTCAAAAAACAAAGTGACACCAAAATGTTGGATATTCTTCAGTGACAGAAGCTGGATGCTGCAGCACTCCTGCAGCACTTGGCTTCTATTGCAGATAATTAGTGGGCACTGCAGGCGGCCTCATCTCTGGGTGCTGGACACACCCCTGCAATGAAGTCACACCCCTTTCAATGAGATCACATGCCTTTTTCGTGCAGCCACACATTTACAGTGGCAGGGGTGCTAATACATACAGTAGTTCACACTGTGTGTGACCACACCCCTGTGATGCCTCTGTATCTGGTTGAGGATAGATTTTGCAGCAGGTACACTGTTCAAAGGGCTCTGTCATCTGCTTACTTATAAGCAGTGTCGTTTTTATAAAATCCACCACTGTGCTCTAAGTGAAGTCAGATGCAGTCAGTAAGACTGCACTGGCTTTACTGTGACTGGCAGTGACTTCTGACCTGCAGTGTACAGGCCAAGCAGCCCATGGAAGTGAGGGGGTATGCACACCTGCAGTTGCAAGGAGAATACTGTGCATGCGCTGGTCCCGGGACCGTGGTATATCAAAGCTTTTTAAATGCTCAACGTCTTCAGATAAATAACATGGTAGTCACACTTATAAAGTTGTTATAAGCTGTCTCACCGGTTGCATACTGTATATAGTGCCCATATATAATGTTTCGACATCCAGATGGAAGATGCACGTGGTGTAATGCCTCAATTTATATTATTGTGCCCGCCCTCCCCCATACCCCACTCAATTCCTTGAATTGTACCATCAAGTAAAAAATTTTCTTTTTTTTCCCATATCCGTCTCGCCAGTCCTCCAGGCCATCACTGCGCTTCCTGGCCGGCGGCACTGAGAAATCTTTGTCCTGGCCAATGCACCCGTTGATCAATACAAAGCGTCATCATCAAGTTTTTAAGGTGCCCACAAACATTAGATTATATGAAAAATCTAATCTCTTACCCAATTTCCCTTGAAATCCAGAACACTCCTGCCTAAACAATATCATGCACACACACACACACACACACACACACACACACAATGATTGAGTAAATGATCAGGGGATCAGATGGGTAATGACTGCAAATCTTATACACATCATTGCTACATTGTTCATCATGACGACACACGGAACTATGAGCGCCAAAATGTGCACAACAGGCGGTTCATATCTCCACCTGCTAAAAGTGTCAGCGAGCTACAGTACATGAACGATTGGCGGGTTCACGCATTGGAATGTTATCATGCACACACGGGAAGTTGGTAAACAATTGGTCTTTCGAATTGGTTGAAAATGGCCATCTTGTTACCGTGTGTGGGCAGCTTAAGTCCACCCACTGTGCTGATTCATTTACATCTACCAGAAATCCAGAGGGTTGCCTAAAATTCAGAGTCTCTGAGCCAGAGAGTAGACCATAGTTGCCTACCTTTTACTTTTACTTTCCGGGAGAAGCACATGGTGGGGGATACAGGGGGGAGACTGATGTCATGTAGCCCCGCCCTCATTTCACAAACGCAGAGAAGAGGGCGTGGCTTAAATGCCTCAATTTACATAATTTTAGCCCCGCCCCTTCCCTGTACATCTCGAATTCCAGCATTTGTAGTTGCGGGGAAGGGGGGTGCCAGGGCTCCGAGGAAATTGCGGGAGACTTGCCCACTGTCCCGGGGGGCCGGGAGGGGGACCCAATTTTCGTGAGACTCCCGGCCATTCCGGGAGGGTAGGCAAGCCTGGAGTAGACAGATATACTCAAATGCTGTAATATAAGAATATATTAGAATAAATGTTACTTTTCTGGCTTCAGTCTTTGAAAGGTGAAGATTTTTTGTTGTATTCAGTAAAAAAATCTGTTATTGATAGGATAAGTAATATTGTCCCTTAAATTGGTGTAGCCTTAATGTATTTTACAATGCAGACACAGTGATTGATTCCAAATCCTCAGCCTGCGCATGTGTTTTGTGTTATAGGAATATAGGAGCAGTGTAATGTATTGATATCATCTGCTTGATGTTGTGATTGGAAGTAAGTAACATTATATCTGCTCTCCAGATTCCATACTGTATTACTGCATTCAGACACAGTGAGGATAAGCAGCTTTAATACAATTGCCAAGGTCTGCAAATAGCAAGACTTATGTGCCTTCTTTTCCATAAATCCCTGCTTGTAAACTATACATTTATCTCTGGCGGTTTGTGAGGGGGAAAAAAAATATTCTGGAAGAAGCCCAACAGAACAGAATTTAAACAGAAAATTTGAGGACGTGGTTAGCTGATGCCATGGCAAATTACACTTGGTTGTAATTTGAGGGAAAACAGCCTGTTTTTACTGGTTTTCTAAATTAAAAAAGAGCTAACAAAAATTGCAAGTACAAGATTATTTATTTTCTAGACACAAGATACCCCGATGCTTAGAGAATAAATAACGAGGTCTTACAAAAGCATTCCAAGGCTGTGTAAAGCTGGGTACACATATGTACAATTTCATTTTTCTTGCGACCGTTCGATCGACCGAATTCACGTTCGGCCGTCCGAAACATACGACCGATCTGCGCGTACACATATGTACAATTTTACTTGCGACGTCCGATGTACTCCCGTCCAAACAATCGCAAGAAAAAGATTGTACCACCGTACACACTCTCCCGTTCTGGCTATTCACACGATAAAAATGTTCCTTCTATAACTATATCTGTCAGGAATGCACACACAACGATTATTTATTTCAAAAGGAATGCACACACAACGAATATTCTTTAACAGCATGGCGCGGAAAGTACGGGGGAGAAGACTTCCTGTTGTTTACATGCTGCGCTGATGGAGGGATGACGCAGCTAGTCAACACCCACATGGGCGTGCTGCTTTTGGGAGGAATGATCGCAGGAACGGGCTGCATATCGATCGAACGTGCGTACACATGTCACTTTTCTTTCGATATGGAGCCGTCCTGTCGGAAGAATATTAAGCAGCAAAGAACCTGCGACCGACCGACCGTGGACGGCCAAGAGCGTTTTTGGCCGTTTATCGATCGCAACGAAGGGATCGGGACAGCGTACACATATATACAATCGAACGGGCGTTCGTCCGCAGATCGGAAGAACGGCCCGACGATTGTACATATGTGTACCCAGCTTAATACTGTATCCTTTTCACTGGCCCAATGTTAACGAGAGAGAAATATAGGGCCTAATTCAACATGGTGCGATAATGTGGGAATTCGCAGTGGACTGCGAGAACAAAGCTGCTTCCCAGACAGAGAAAATTGCCTTTGCTAAATTGTAAGAGAATTGCGAATGGATCGCTAATCGCAATCCTTTCTTAAATCCATACGCCATTATCGAACCATCCAAGAGTTGTGGCTATCTGTGCAATTGTGAGTAGGTCTGAGGCTTCCACAAATCTGCAACTGAGACAGGGTGGAAGCGGTCATCGTTGACATCACAGACCCTCCTCAAAAACGACTCTGCTCCTCTGGGTTTTTTCAGACATGCCCAGAAAACCACACAGAACGCTGGATTTCTGTCAGTCAAACTGCAGTTCCAGTGTATGTGTTCCAGTGTATGTGTTCATACACATACGCATGTGCATTGCGTACTGTACTTGGATTCAAGCCCTGAATAGCCAATTGCATGTTCTGCAGCACCTGTGTGGTTCACAGCAGGATCCAAGTGTGATCGTGTGACCGCTCTCAGGATCCAAGTGTAACCGCTGTGGTGCATCTGCTGCATAGGCAATCTCTGTCTCACAAGCCCTAGTAACACCTGCAATAGGGGACAGGACTAGTCCTACCTGGTACCTCTCAGCATGAAAGAAATGGTGCACCCACCGCTGCCCCTGGAGTGTTATATTGCACCCATCAGTTAATGTTGATTCTGAATTCTGCAGACAGCTGAATGTCCTAAGGGGGAACCAAACTCCAAATTGTCTCTGGGCAACTTGGATGAACTTACGCCCCTGATACCACCCTGCATACCGCCCCCGCCTGCATTTGCAATGGCATCAAACTGTGATGCGATTGCAGTTTATAGGAACATCGCAACCATCGCAATGACATTGTTGATGTACTGAGGGGAAAGTAGATGCTGTCACACTCAAATATTATATATATATACATACATACAAATGGAGCCTCCGTCAGCCAGTGGACACCCTTGGGTGATCAGTCACGCTCTGATATACGCACGCCTGGGTGGGTCCACTGTTCGAGGTTGCGACGTGCACTAAAGCATGCATATATCAGTGTGTGACTGCACGCCACAGGGTGGTATATCAAACACACACACACACACACATATACAGTATTTGTAATATTTTGAGATATACAAAGTTCTTGAAATATGTTTTACATTGTTCTATCGACCTTAGAAGAGGTTGATCGTGATCTTTTTCAGCTCACACATGTTCTTTTCATTAAAATACTGAATATGTTTAGGTTATCTTTCATTGTTGTAGATATTTTTTTAGGCATATTCTCCAATGGTATATAGAGGGTTTTATGTTTGTATTCAGTGTGATCATAAAATATTATAATCTATTTTAGATTCCCCTGCAAATTATAGGGGTCTCGGATATGTATATTTATGTAACGTCCACGCACTGATCTTACTGGGAGAGAGGGAAATGAAATACTATGAGCAAACCTCAGCTTCACTCTCCAGTGACGAGGAGAGATTTCCTTGGAAGATTTCTATAAGGAAATTAGTTGCTGAGTATGAAGGTGTTGGACAATTATAGGAAAATCCTCTTCCTTGTGTTGAAAGTACATTAAAAATAAATATTTTTGCTGACAATAGTCTTTGTTGTATAAAGATTTCACAACCACTATTGACCTAGAAATGGATCTTACATGACCTTGGATCGTCAGTAAAAAGGGTATCGTGGAACAATACTGTATTATCTATATAGATACAGTGCCGTCTTTCCCATTGGGCTTAGTGGGCAGTTGCCCAGGGGCCTAAGGATTTTAGGGGCGCACCGCCCACCCCAATGGGGAAGACGGCACTGCCCCGGAGAGCTGCTGAGGCTTCGGCGGCGGGTGGTGTGGTCCGGGCATTGGTGGCTGGAAGCTCGTAGTGCTGCACTTTTTGACGGGTTGCAGGGCGGAAGGAAGTGCTGCTGATTTTGAAGAGACTAGCCGGACGCTGATTGGCTGAGAGAATTCAATCAGCTGTGCACCAGCTAGGGGGTATGGAAGCATGAATTATAGTATTGACTCTTTTACAAGGCAGGTTCTATTACCTTGCAGCATGGAGAGTTTTATTGATGCATACTTATTTTTTACTGTGATAAACTCATATTTACTTGTAAAGCCCTATACACACTGGGCGACCCAGCCTCTCTTGCTGAGCAACGTGCTGAGTGATCTGTGCAGAACGGGGCTTTGCCTATTGTTTATAGGCAAAGCCTTGTGATCTAGTAGGATAGACAGCACAAGTACTGTCTATCTCTGCAGGTGATAGTGATGTGTGGGACCACGCATCGTGTCACCCGGGGCTAAACACGTGGAGCGAGCCGTGCTTCATTTCTAAGCGATCTAGTCAGATCACTTAGAAATGGGTTGAAAATCACCCCGTGTGTATGCCCCTTAAGTATTAAACTATTGTGGCGCTTCTATTCTCTTGCATATATACAAGCTACAGATGGGGCTTGCCCCATGATTGCACACTTGCTTTTTGAGGAGCTCCCGTAAGAGACCCCTCTCCTGGCACTGAATCTGTTTGAGGTACTCGCCTTTTAATACCGTTAAAGTCCATGAGACCACTCCCCCTTAGAAATTCCACACAAAATGCCCCCGCACCCCATGATATTAAAAGCACCAGCTCCCCTTTAGAAATTTCACACACAAATGCCCCCCCTTAGATTTTAAAAGCACCCGCTCCCCCTTAGAAATGCCACACACAAATGCTCCTCAGTAATTCAAAGGGGATGCAGTTACGATCCCGGCGGTCGGGATCCCGGCGTTCAGAATCCCGACACCGGAATCCCGACAGCCGAAATGCCGACACTTTCTCCCTCCGTGGGTGTCCACGACACCCCTGGAGGGAGAATAAATTAGTGTGTCGAGCGTAGCGAGGCACCGGGCCCGCTGCGTGGCGAGCGCAGCGAGCCCGCAAGGGGGGGCGATCTACGTCCCCCCCTTGTCGGCATTTCGGCTGTCGGGATTCCGGCGTCGGGATTCTAAACGCCGGGATCCCGACCGCCGGGATTCAATACTGAATCCATTCAAAGCACCAGCTCCCCCTTAGAAATTCCCCACACAAATGCCCCTCCTTAGTAATTCCACACACAAATGCCCCTTAGATATTAAAAGCACCAGCTCCCCCTTAGAAATTTCACACACAAATGCCCCTCCTTAGTAATTCCACACACAAATGCCCCTCATTAGTTATTCCACGCACCTATCCCATAGATGGTGCCGACAGAAGCCCACCATCCATGTGGGCCTTTTGTGCATGTGCCGGGAAGCGCCTGCAGAATGCACAGGCTGATCTGATGTGCCGGTCGCCTGCTACGCACAGGTGCGTCCCGGCAGCGGCTCCAGACAGCGGCGCCACGCACACAAGCCCAAGCTCCCCCCTTCCCCCTGCATGTCACTACTCACAGTGACGACAGCGCTGCAGGCGACTATTTGGTGAGTCGCCATGACCCACGGCCTGGCGGCACACCTGTGAACTGGCCACGGCACACCGGTTGAAAAAGACTGCGATAGAGTAGCTGCTTGACCTTTGGAGGCACACTTGGGGTCATCTCTATATACTTTCCTCTAAACATACTGTATTACATTATCAGCTATATATATATATATGTCTAGTGTTCGTGAGTCTCTGAAACACTGCCATCTGCTGGCAGAGTGAATCTACATCTCTTTCTCACACATGCACAAACATAGAGGGTAGCAGACTAGCTTTCGAAGCATTTGTCCTTAGTTAGTTATAGTTAATGTGTAGCCCTTAATCACTGATTTTAATGCCTAGATGTCATTTACACATATTTAGTAAAAAATGTTGCAGGGACAAGTCAATAAATTATTTCCCTGAAGGTGAACAATCCATTTACGAGTCGTTATAAAGCATGGTTTTTGCGCAAAGCCAAAAAGGTACAACTGTAATGCTATTCTGATTCCTGTACGGTTATGTAGATGCTCCGCTATGGGCGAGGGACGACATATCTGTCGGCGTTAGCACACAGTAACACTGAAATGTTGCCTAGGTCTGACATTATGGTCATTTCTCTGGTACATCTCAGAAAATGCCTTCATTGTCGGACTTCACACATTTATGCAAATGTGCCCTCTTCCTGACTAAAAGCCGGGGCCACACACTGTTGATGTTAATGCATTAAATTACCGGTGTGCTGTCAAATGTAATATCACATGCTCAGAGTGAAGCACAGTGCTGCGCTGTCTCATCCCCAGCTGCTGGAAAAGCTCATCTATCTGTGGTTTGCATTTCCCTCATTTACAGTTCACACAGAGCTATTCTCTATTCTGCAGAACAGGATAGATGTCTTCAATTCACCTTAAGTGGCTCCTCTAGTTTAATTGACACGGTTCTCTTTTGATTAAGTGTTTTATGATTAAATACTCCGTTACCATGGCAACGTGACACAGCGCTCGCTTGAGTTAACGCTTTAACAGTTAACTGTGTGTTAAAGTGCTAAGCTCTCCTGCCTAGAGGCTATAACTGAACATCTATACTGTAGGTCAGGCAGCTGACTGGCTTTCATCTATACAGGTAATGCAATATATTAGAATGTAAGCTTCCTTTCCCCCCGCTTTTACCGCACTGTATCATAATACATTTTTTCACGTCTCAGTAAATGCAACACAAGCACACAAAAAGGTTATTTAAAGGTTTTCATTCACGCGTAAACTGTTATGACATCTCAAGATGGTGCATGTACACAGATGATGGAAAGGCGCATGGATATACTTTCCGAAGATCATAATTCCCCGCGGATAGTTGAAGAGAAAGTGCCTTATTCAGGTGAGAGAATGTTACATTCCCGTCGGCAAGAACTAAACTTTTTACAAATATACAGTAGGTGGTCTAACAGAAAATGACATGGTTTCGAAAGTGCGAGGGTGGTTTAATAAAGACGGTAAGAAGACCTTATTGTGGAAATGTATTCAACTCCTTCATAAACATATAATCAGTAGTATGGCCTTGGTACAGATTTATTTTCCACATAATCTCCATACTGTATTTGTCTAAGCATTTGTTCCAATGCTAAACAAAAGCATCTGACCAGGTATGGAGAAAATCAGTGTCAAGCGCCTGAAGGCTAGCTGAAGGCTAGCTGAGATCCACCATCAGTTGGGAACTGACTTCTACCCAGGTGCTTCTTTAGTGGTCAACAATGATGGATATACTTCATGCTAGATAAGAGCCTTGAAGAGGGTGGTCCTATTTTGTGGATGTTCTTGGCCAACTGGTTCTTAAATGCAGTAAACCAAACCCATACCTGTTTCCGTGACAAGAAGTTATCACCATCCTCCTCGGCAATGAATTTCTGCTGATGATGTTCCCTTCAGATGCAGAAATCTGATCACACTAAGAACCTCAATCTTTGACCGCGTTTCTGACAGCCCACCATCTTGGGCAATATGACTGATATGAGGCACAGTCTAATGGATAAGGGAACTAGTGGTCTACCTGCTGTGGCCTTGTGAGAAAATAGAATGAAATATAGAAGATTACTCAGATGTTACTTATTAACCTTCCCTTGTACATTCACATACTAATCTCTGATTTTTGATAGTGATAACACATTTTGAAAGCCATGTGCCTTCAGTTGTAAGGACACCTGCATGTGATTTGAGGTGAGCCTTTCGTCACCAGTAATAAGGGGTTGCCGGATGACTCACCGACATTCTGGATTCCGACAGTCATTTCTCCGACATCGGAATCCTGACACTCAATGGCTATATATCCTCATTGGGGGTCCACGACCCACATAGAGGGAGAATAGAATAGGCCAGCTTGGCAAGCTCAGTGAACCCAGAAGGCGCTTCAATGCTTTGAGTCTGATGCATATTTGCCTACTATCACTGAACATCTGGAAGACTCCCAAATATTTTGGAGTGGTGATGGCTCCCTTTGTGCAGTGCATAGATAATCTCTAAGGTGCAACATTTTGTGTGTGTGTGTGTGTGTGTGTATATATATATATATATATATATATATATACCTTGACAAAGGTCCTAGAGGTGGACCGAAACGTCGACCTATCTATTGCCTGCCATGCTGCCTGATTAAAATACTTGTTTAAACTGCAAGACTGGTGAGTGACCCCTACTTCGTTTTTCTATATTCACATTGGACCACCCCTTGGCCCTCTATGGAATGTCACCCCAGACAACTCTTATGGATATGAGAGTGCCAGCCATCTGGAGAATAAATATATATATATATATATATATGACGAAGTCGATGACGAAACGCGTTGGTGTGTGGCCTAGCGTCGTCTCTGACCGGAGTTACCTGTGGGGATTATCGTTGTTGCTGTGTGGATTGTCACTGCCACTGCTGCCGCCAAGTGGGACCGCTGCTTGAGTGTAACCACTCCAACACCTTGCTGCTGAGACAGCACGCCTATGCAAATCATCTGCGGTGTTAGTACCGCTTTGTCCGGTACGTCATTCATGCCATCTATATCCTGTTGTACCTTGAATAAAAATTACTTTTAATACAGATTCATGCACTATAGAGCACTTGCTCTCCTTATTTCTTTATATATATATATATATATATATATATATATATATATATATATATATATATATATATATACTGTATATATATACTGTATGTATATATATATATATATATATATATATAGCGTAGCTGCAACTAGGTAATCAAACAGCGTCACTCAATGTGTTTTTCAAAAAGCGTGTATATTCTCCAACGTTTCGGGGACTAGCCCCTTTGTCAAGGTGCAGGAACAACAAAACTTTTGTTGTTCCTGCACCTTGACAAAGGGGCTAGTCCCCGAAACGTTGGAGAATATACACGCTTTTTGAAAAACCCATTGAGTGCCGCTGTTTGATTGTACCTAGTTGCAGCCACGCTATCCATTGTATCCGGAGGGCACCTGGGAATATATATATATATATATATATATATAGAGAGAGAGAGAGAGAGAGAGAGAGAAAAATTGAGGCCCTAAAAATGCGCTTAAAGAAGCAGCACCCCTATAGTGCCCCACTGTTAATGAAGGCACAACTGAAGGAAGAATAGAAAGGAGAATAGAGGTGCGCTATCGTAAATTACCACTCAGTGGCTGTATATAAACAATGATACAAAAAATAATACTTTTTAAAAACAAATGGACATTTATTGTAGGTTTTCCAGAGTAAAAAGATTCATCCACATTTTCACACTCTTATGGGTGCCACATATAACATGAATCCGCAGCCCGATGCGTTTCGTCCCTTAGGACTTCATCAGGGTCAATGAATCAATCCCAAAAAGCAATATGGCCTCTTATGTAATGCGTAAATGGAGGGATCCACTAGCTTAGTGGGGCCTATTGCAATAAATTATTGCAATGGTTGGTGGAAAATGGTTAAGGTCCCCTATTTGACAATAGGTCCAATAGAGCCTCAGTGGGTATATTCAATGATAGTTGGATAACTTTTTCTGTCCACAATGTAAAAATTAGCATCTAAAGGCGAGAGACACTGTGGATCACAGGCTCTCTAGAACCTGTTGATTTTATAAAGTGGGGCGAGCGCAGCGGATATGCGTCCCCTCGCGGGGCTCGCTGCGCTCACCACTCTTTATAAGATCAACTCCATGCCAACGTGGATACTGGGGGTATGACGTGGATAGTGGGGGTATGACGTGGATAGTGAGGGTAAAATGGCTGGTCTATACTTACCCTCCTCCGGCTCAGGCACCGCGTTGATCCCTGCTGACTCACGCTGGGATCTATGGTGACTCCCCGGGAGTCGCATTCAGTCCCCCTGCTCCGGCACTCACCACAGATGCCGTACGCAATTAGCATAGTACCGCTGGGGGAGCAGGGAAACCATGTGATAGCATGGTGAGCGCATTTAAGCCCCTTGCGGGCTCGTAGTGCTTGCGATGCTGCAGGCACTGTGGCTCGCTGCTCTCGCCTCCTATTCTATTCTCCCTCTATGGGGGTCGTGGACTCCCACGAGGGAAAATAGCAGGTGGCCGTTGGGAACCCGGCTGTCTGTGTTTTGACAGTTGGGATCCCGACGTTGGGCGAATGCCTGTCGGGACCCCATCCGGCACCCTCTATTCCATGCATCCGCACCTTAATCTCCTATATTATTGCCATTATTGCCATTGTGCAGAAGCTTATGTGTGCTCGAGATCTGGCTCCCACCACAGACACTTCATGCCAGGACCATGTGGGTGCATGTGAGGCCTGCAGAAAAGCGCAAAAAGGGATCAGACTGTGAATCGCGTTCTACAGTATGAGCACTATGTATCTTCGCAGACTTTTTTGGAAAGAAATTGTGTCATTTTAGGTTTTGGCTTGATCAGAGTGCATTCTACATGCAGAGTTCAGGCAGTATATTCTGTGTTTATTGACCTTATAAATGTTACTGTGCATACCCCTTCTCTCACATACTGGTGTCCTCACTCCATCATCGTGACACTGTAGGTGAAGCCCCCTCTGTGCTTGCTTCTTTGCATGTATTACAAGTAACGTGCAGGTGGGTGAGGTGAATACACGAGCAGCCTCTGGCACTATGAAGTCATACATCTGTTTCATGTCATCCGGTCAATTGATTCGGTAAAAAGTACATTTATGACAGAATGCTCCAACCTGCATATGAAATACATCTTCCCTAATCCCTCTAAACAGAGGGGTTATTCAATCATTGAGCGATCACTAATAACGCTCTGTGTAGATCGGATTATGATGTCATCTGATAATTAGTAAAAAAAAAAAAAACCTTGCAAAACTATTTCTGGTATAGTTTAGCTCTGTTTATTTTTTTAATCTTAGATATTAATCTATTAAGTATTAACGTTATCATTGAGGTACAGTACAGTGTACACTATGTTTAAGGATATCTTTTTTGTGTTTGATACTTATTGGGGAGGATAAGGGAACGTTGCCTCTGCCAGCTTATTTTACATTATATATTGTCCTCCATCTGCACTCTTTTCCTTCTTTCTGTTTGTACTGAATATTCTGGGGTTCCTCCCCCTACTTTTGAGGCGAGCTATAGTTGGGGAACAAGTTATTTAATTGTTTTTTTTTTTGTTTAGATTGAGATTGGGCACAATTACAGTAGTTATGGTTTTATTCTTCCTGTGGAAATCTGTTTTGAGTTTGGTACAAATTGGGAAAGATATGGGTAATAGTCCTTTCGGTACTTATGTAATATCTGGGCTCCCGTTTTTCTTGTGAGACCGCGTCCGCTCGCCACGCTTCGGGCACGGTGGCTCGCTGCGCTCGCCACACTATATAAAATCAACTCCATGCGTAGTTGGATAGTAGGGGTATGAAAAAATGGGGTGCATATAACATGGGAGCCCAGATAATACATAAGTACCATCCTTTCAGACTGCCTAAAAGGGGTATTACCAGGTCAACTCAGGTCGCAGCTCAGTCTAAAAGGGTCCCAAAAATACTAGGGTCGAGTGACCCAGTAATCCAACCAGGAGTAGCAACCTGGATTGGCCACCGGAATAACTCGGGTTACGTTGCAGTTTAAAATGGGTAATCCCGGTCCGTTTACAACATGGTAAAAGACTGATTTCCTGGCGCTTGGAGATGATGTCATGATGTGAACGGTTTCTGACCAGGTCGCATACGAGTTGGACCTGTGCTCAAGTATCCTGGCTCAGACCCAGGATTTTTATCTGAAATCGATATACCTATACTGGCCTATTCTACAATATGGAAATTAGGGCTTTCAGAGCATTTTTATCCCTATTCTCGGGTTATTGTCAACACGCCCACAGTCATGGTTCAGTGGAAAAGGGTTAAAAAAAAACATAATTTGTTGCCAATGACCCGGGAATTCTTGCATAGGGAGAGTCTGATCACTTGCGTTTGGAGATGATGTCCTCTTCAAGTACAGTTGCAGTGTTAAATGAGTTGATCTGGAAAATAGTCCGGGATGAGCATCCACTGTAAACGGGGTCCAGCCTGGGTTTTTGGTAGATATGGCGTATAAGCTCGTCCTTGGTTCTGCATTGGAGCTGCATATTTTCTTTCCAGATAACAATCTAATTTTTTGAGATTTCAGCTTTAGTGTTAAGAGAGATAAAGGAGGTGATCTAACATCATTCAATGGAGAGGCTCTGTGCATGTGTATGGGCGATTATACGCATGTTCAGGGCCGATGTACGAATGCCTTCGGTGACTATCACCAGGGCCGTAACTGGGGGTGGGGGCTAGTGGGTCACCCGCACTGGCGGCTGGGGGGGGGGGAGGCATGCCGACTGCCTCAGTAACTAGTAAAGCTTGTTATGGGAGATGAATGATCCAGTTTTGGCCCTGTTATCACAGTCGCCAAAGCGTTCAAAATGTAGGGGAGGAAGGAGGCGGGCAGGGGCCGGAGAAGGGGAACACCCAGCGTTTTATAGGTGTGCTGTGAAAACGCTGGGTGTTCCACTGGGAACGCAGGCGGGCCGATGCCTGCTGAGGGTGGGTGGCTGATGTCACATGGCGTCACTACCCACCTCTTCTTTGTTGGAATAAAAGTCAGTTTCGGCCGCATGCGAAGGGGATGTGTTCTCGGACACATCCCCTGGCATGTTACCGAGGGGATGCGGGCAGCGCTGGCAAGGGGAGGGGGGGTGTTTGGTGGGGCGGCGTTTAGCAGTGAACGACCGCTACTTAGCGAGTGGTAGTGAATCAGGCCCAAAGTATCTAAAAGTTCTATCTGTTTCTCTATATACCGTGTCTATCTATCTTAGATAGAGGGATAGATAGCTACTATAGATAGATAGATACTTTAGATAGATAAATACTGCATATAGATAGCAATGCTATTCAAATGCAACCTCTCTGTATCACTAATACAGGCAGCCCACCTTGTAAAAATCATTTTAATAGCCGCATTAGACCTAACCAAGAACATCTTTTTCCTATAGCGATGCTTAATGACATCATGCTACTTTTTGGGAAATGACTGGATAGCTAAGGAATCAGTAACGTTAGCTCGTTTCTTGCCCTATTTTCTCTGTAAATGTTTTTATGGCTGTCTCCCCAGCCATCCCGTAATGTTTTACACTATCGTTGTTTCAGAGCCCAAGTGCCTCTCGGTTATTGGAGACAGTATTACAAAGTCCAGTGTTTGTGTAGGTGTCTGTCACTGATTAGTGGAGACACAGTCACAGGGTTTTGTTTCCTCAGTAGCCCAAGTTACGGACCATTCAAGGTTTACTAATGAATGGGAGAGGAAAAAGAAAGTAGACTGCAAGTATCGCGCAACGTTTTCTGCGT
This sequence comes from Crinia signifera, assembly GCF_055691185.1. NCBI lineage: Eukaryota > Metazoa > Chordata > Amphibia > Anura > Myobatrachidae > Crinia > Crinia signifera. The sequence goes on along the minus strand of NC_139224.1, from coordinate 42,150,563 downwards.
ATTCCACGAATGGGATAAAAGCTGATATTTAGACATGGAAATTGGTGGTCTTCCAGGCAATATGGGATCTGAAAGTGCTAAATCCTTTTATAAACAAACCTTGATTCAGTCTGGAATGTCTTGGCCTGATCTTAAAGGTGATATTATATAGGGACTTCAAGTCGTGGACTAGCCTCAGATATAATTATCTCCACATTCCTGCCATCAGCTTGCCTAAGGTCTAAATAAGCTGCGTTTATTTCCACTGTAAACTTATTAAATGTAACCCTTTCCGTGCTTTAACGACTTGCAGGGTGGTGGAGAACAGAAGTTTTATGCCCCAATAAAAAAACTAAATGGGTTAAAGGTTTTAAATACGGGAGCTGTCTTAATTGTACGACTCCTTGGAATCTGTGAAGGAATAAATGATGTTTTTGCTATGACACAGCGGTTTCAAACTGTGTTTATAAGTTGTGTACGTAACGGTGGTGTTTATTTTACTATAAACATCCCTTTACAGACACACGGTGGAGGGTTCAGGTGTGTTGGGTACTACAGCTTTTCAGATATTTTCAGTTTCAGGGTTGTAATCCGATGACGTAAGGTATTTGGAACCCTCGCTGTATGCATCCTTTTAATCCTGATCACCTCAGACATTGCTCATTATATTGTAGAACATATAATTGCATTGGATGGCAACCTATATTTTCAAGTAACCAAAAACGTATTTGTATAACATTTTTCCGTATAATATTTGCCTGTGTATGTGTAAGCTTTTGCCCTGAGTGTAATTTTTTATAGGTCCTGTTTATAGATGGATTTAATGGCCGCTATCCCTGGTGTGCCAGTGCGCATCCTAAGGGCGTTCTGATTCATTTTGGAATGTATAGAGACGACAAAGCAGCCTCTGTTATTATATCATCACCAGTGCCTGATTAACCAATAGGCTGCATCCTAGGGCACCAGTACTGGGGGGGGAGGAGACACTTTGCAGGTGGCAGCTGAGGAACAAAATGAAGGCCTAATTTATTCCAGGCTGTTAGCTAACTGTGGGGGTTATCACTGCTGGGCAGCCTAAAGCCAAAGTCTCACACCCCAAGCATTAGATCCTACATACCGGTGGTATAACCTAACCACAGAGATGGGCTACTAATGGAGGCCCTGGGCCTGCATGTCATTATTAATTCATAAAGACAGTAATTTTTAATTATCAGGTCTATTCAATTGCTACCCATGGTAAACCTAGAGGCTATGTTTCTGCGGGCTTCTGCGCTCATCCTTGTGAGGTTCTACCAGAAATACACGGTAAGTAGGTCTCTATACTCGTACTGTGGCCCAATGTACTGCGCATTACCCTATAGCTTCGGGCACTTAACCCCGTACCTTTTTTAGCACTGGGTTCACCCCAAGAGGAAACGGGCTTAAAATGGAATAGCTGAAAGCGTTAAATGTCAAGTCCATCATACAGAGGTAAGCCCTGCTGCTAACTGCATATGTCCCTCTGAGTTCTACAGATTCGCCATATTTTATCTATACCTCACAAGTCTTTGCATAGACATTAGTACTCTAGTGCCCCATTATACAGTATACTTACACAGAGAAAAATGCTTTTTTTTAAGATAATGGGTATGATTGCAGCATTGTGATATACAAAATTTACAGTAATATCAAAACAATGGCAGTGTTTTTTATCCTTTATTTGCACAAAATACATAATCTATCATTTGAAAATAAGATTTTTACCCGGGTTGGAATGCTGGGTTGCTGGACCCAGGTTTTTCCTTTTGACGCTTTCACACCGTACATGGACTCGGTTCGACCCGGCAACAACCCCGGTCAGACCCGGGTTATTTGTGCAGTTTGAAAGGGCTAGCACTGAGATGGCTAATGGTCAAACAAGCCTATCACACAAGTGTAGTGGGTGCCTCACCCATAGCATCTGCATCCAAAGTGCAAATTGCACCCATCTCTGTATCAGACCGTGTGGCCCTTCCCACAATACAGAATTCTAATTTATGGCAGTGCCGCTTTAATATCATTTAAACAGAATTTACTGTACTTAGAACTTGAACGTGTATTGCATTTTTACACATTATTTAGTGGATGCCACCTTTGCATCACACACAATCCATAACAGTACAGAACACTTTCACATGTGGATGGGATGGTTTATATTTTGTTGTTTGCATTTATTTCTGACAAAATAGCTTTCTTCCAGATTGCATAAAATATAGCCATATGTTTGAATGCTATCCTCCCCATGAATATTCAGCGCCATAGCCACTATAGCGAATTCTGTGTCCAGAAGGCACAATCGTTTCTGAATTAGCATAATGGAATCAATAGTTTAAGATGGGGAAACTTCAAAGTACACAAGCATCCCAACCGGAAAGCATGGTTTTAAGTTGGACCTGCTGCTTCCGCAAACCTTTAATTAGGATGTTTTGTGTTATGTCTCCGATCAGCATTTTTGCTTGTCTAGCAGGAGTTACATTTGAATTTGAGCAACTGCAATAAATAGAAAAAAATATTAATTGATATTCATTATTTTGTTAGGGATACTGGGGAAGTTGCAATAAGCCTTGGTGAGTGGAGAGAGTACCAGCCAATCAGCTCCTAATTGTCCATTTATTCAAACACAGCCTGAAGCAAGTTCGAAGCTGATAGGATGGTCGCCAGCAATGATGTGGAAACGTGCACCAGCGCTGTCCAAACTCTGGCCATCCAGCTGTTGTGGAACTACACATCCCACCATGCCTTGCCTAGTTTTAGCATTCCCTAAAAGCAAAACTATGGCAAGGCATGATGGGAATTGTAGTTTCACAATAGCTGGAGGGCCATAGTTTGGACATGCCTGTCTTAGAAATTCCACAGTCGCCACCTGAATTAAGTATAAGGATCCTCATAGAAATCCTCGATTTTTTGATAGGCAGACTTGGTGGCGCCACCCCAGATCCCAGCGCCCTAGGCAGCTGCCTAATGGTAGAGCTGGCCCTGGGCAGGAGCTTCAGTGACTAAAGGGTATATTTGCTAATGTCTAAAGAAGTGTCACTGCCGCCGGGGAAGTCGTTGATCACGGGAGTGTGCTCCCAGCGTCAGTTGCCTTGTCGCTCAGTGACCATATCCCGGCAATTCTTTCTAGAATCGCACCGTGTGTACTTTACTATATCATTCAGTGACATCACCGGGATCCATTGAACATGCGAGTCATTTGGCTATATGTATATACCGATGTAGCGCCGCTCGTCCAGCGCCGGCGCACGCCAGACCACCCCTGCTGGCGAGTGGACACTTTATCTGACTGGGATGCACGAGCGTCCCACACGCACGCGCATCCCAGTTTACCGTCGGCGGGGGACAGGAACCCTGCCCATCTCTGCTTCAGGGAGAAGGGCAGGGTTAGGGGGCGGGGGAACGGAGAGGTGGAGGAACGTGGCGGCAAGGCGGTGGGGGGAGCTCCGTTGTAAGGAGACGCACGCGCGTCTCCTTGCGAAGTCTCATGGGGGCTGGTGCGTGGCAAATCTCCAGCCCCCGCAATGAAGTGAGACGCTCCATCTGTAGCCTAATTGACCTGCATGTGCAGCAGACATCAATCTCGTTAATGACACCTGAGAGCGCACATTGTTAACAATATTGTAAGAATGTAAGCTCTCACGGGCAGGGCCCTCTCTCCTCATGTGCCTTTCTTAGAATATATAAACCACTGCCACCCTGATATTTGCTTCAGTGTCCTGTCCCCTGATGCAACTATCCGTATTAACCATGTACTTGTCCTAAACTGTCTTGTAATGTAATTTGTTTTGTGTTTGCTCATAACTATGCTCTGTAAAGCGCTGCAGAATTTGTATGCGCTATATAAGAAACTGTTAATAAATAAATAAATAATATTGAGTGCACACACTAGGCGATATAGTAAAATATATCTTTTACTATATCGCCTAGTGTGCAGGGGCCTAAAACAGAGGAGAAAACTGCAGCCTTCTGGGGTGCTCTAGAACAAGTGGCCTTCAAATGTTTAGCTCATTTAATGCATACCTCCCAACATTCATCCCTCCGAAGGAGGGGACACCTATATATACGTCGAAAATGTTGGGGTCGTGACCGAACAAAAGGGGCGTGGCCTACACACACGGCTCCCGCGAGGCCACACCCCCATTTTTCCCACTGTGGGGGCATGCCCAGCAGCTTTGTGAGCTGCTGGCTATGCCCCCTCCAGCTGCAGGAATAGATGCTGTGCGCACAGCATCTATTCAGGGTGACAGTGGGGGACTCCCAACTGCCCCCCCCCCCCCCCCCCCAGCCGCGGGACATTGCCGGCCGCGGGAGGGACATGGGATTGTCCCAAAAAAAGAGACATTCCTGCGATAGGCGGGACAGTTGAGAGGCATGTTTAATGGCATTTCAGGATTGTGAGCTGTTGGGAAGAATCTGTATTGTAGCACAGTATAACAAATGTTTTGAGACTGAGACTTTGCTAGGAATATTTTGAATGTGCCTTAGGGCTGACCCAATGAATAAAATAGTGGATGTGTGTCTGGCTGTAGGCACGCCTTCTCTGAAGATCAACATTCGTACGTACTTTAGTCACCTTTTATACGCAGTGCTACTGACATTCACCAGAGAGGCAAGCCTGACAGCGCAATACGTTACACCAGTCGCTCTGCTCCCACTGCATGGTTTATCTAAGGAGACTCCGCAGAAAATTACACAGCCTAATTGTTTTCAGCTTGGAGGAATTCTCCACCAGATACCGTAGCGGCTGACGATTATCTGGGCCTATATGTCATACTGATAGCATGACCAGAGAGGAACAGCCCATACAAGAGACACTGTTCAATGACTACAAAAGCCCAAAGTGTACGTTGCTTTTTAATTACTTATATGAGATTTCTACAGCAGTTACAAAGAATGGTCAAAAGATAGGAGCTTAAGGGTTTCAGTCAGTACTGTATCTCTATTAAGGACGGAAACATTTGATGCTTTAAATGGCTGATAACAGATATAGGACAGCGAGGTAGATTACAATTAGAAGACATATTATTAGCACGGATTGAGAACACTAAAGGACCCTACACACGGTGAGATTTGTACCAGAGATTCATGATGGGAGATTCAGCATGAGAGATTTCAAATCTCTCACAGAAAGTGTTTCGGCTACTTCAGGGGAATATTCAAATTTAAATAATGGGTTGGAATAAAGCATCCTGGGATAGTGTCCTCTTCTTTGTCTATAAATATAAAAATAAATAAATCAAGTATCTGGTCCATCTGTGTCTGGCCTCTGGCTTTGTACTGTATCCGGGGTTCCAGCTAACACCTGTAGGATTAATGCCGCTGCTTCCCCCATCCATGTCAGCACAGGGCAAATGATCGCTGATGTCTGAGGGCAGAGCGGGTAGCTCCCAGTCGATTGCTGGTTGGGCAAAAGTATGATGAGACGCTGATGATGCTGCAGACGGAACCGGAAGTGACGCAATGTGGTTCATCTCCGCAGCAATGGGAGACTTCTTCTTCCACCATTACCAATATTATTTTAAAGTACAAAGGTTCTCAAAGGTTCTCAATTTCAGCCTTCAGGGCCCCAAACAGTGAAATTATTATCTCCATTCTCACAATCAGGTCCATATAGGTGTCAATTATTCAAAAATAGTAATTAAGTAATCCCCTGGTTCCAGAATTCCCGGCAGCTGTCTATGGGAATCTCTGTGTTCATTTCCCGTATTGGATAGGAAGACACTTGTAGAATAAGAGTATGCAATTATGGACGAAAAGATTAAAGGACCGTTTTTGATACTATGAATGTACTTTTAGAATTTGTCTGAATTAGTTGGTCCATAAATGACATGTGCAGTCTTGTAATGCTTTAAAACTGCAAATGCTGGGTTGCACCCGGGATTAGGACACGGTCTGACCCGGGAGCGACCCGGCATTTGCGGTAAATGTGCCTCTCAGTGACCCGGCTTATTGCTGGGTCACTGACGTCATCCAGGGGCAGAGCGGTGGCACGTCATGCAGGGGAAGAGGCAGCACTGACATGCCACCTCCATAGAAGTGTGCGGGACCCGGGTTGCTCGACCCAGGTTACCCGTTCACATTGCCCAGAAACCCGGGTCTGACCCGGGTAGACCCCTTCTTTTTACTAGGATCATTTTGCGTGGTTGCTGGACCCGGAATTTTTTTAAATGCCCTTTCACACGGCATAGTGACCCGGGTCGACCTGTCAACAACCCATGTTGGACCCGGGTTATTTGTGTGGTGTGAAAGGTGTAAAATGTCTTCCTAAATAATTATCTCCACCTGTGGATCTTTTAAAATGTGCCAGTGAGTAATGAATACACCTGTGCACCTGCCCAGTAACCTGGGAAATGTTTGGGGTCCTGAGAACTGAGCTTAAGAACTACTGCATAAGAGAGATAACTAAAAGGTAATGTTTGTATTTTCGCATACACTACGGGAGGAAGGGCATGGTACGAGGCTGATGTAGATTGGATAACAAGTTGCATTAAATGTTCCCATGCTGCGTGCATGAAACTAAGGGCATGATTCTGACCTGACTGCTCCCACTTACTCAAGCCCTATAAGAGGTGCATAAATATTCCTCAAACTGGTCCAACTGTTCCAACGGTTATAAAAATCTGCTTCTTGGATTTCCTCCGTTTATTGTTGCCGTCACCTCTGTTAAAACACCTTTCTTATGAAGTCTGTCACCACAGGTGGCAGAAGAGTTCATGTTGAGGGGTACGTCCTTCTGAATAATATGCACAGTTCTGCATAGACTGCAGTTTTGTTAGCACACCCACATTGCCTAGATGAAACAGCAACTGAGATGCGTATAACTCTGCCTAAGCTTTAATTATGTACATTTGGTTCAGGAGCACATTCTGATCAAAACCACAGACACCGGTTGATCAGGGCTGGAGCTGACGTCATACACCTCGACATGTCTGCGTTTTCAGTGAAACTCCCAGTAAGCGGCTGGTTACCACCTCAAAATGCCGACTTCCTGTCAATCAACTTGCGTAGGCCAGCGATAAAAAAGTAGCAGGATTTTATCACAGGGCAGGCTCACGCATGCGTACTACGAGCCCTACGCATGCGCAGTGTAACCATAATCACCCGGCCTGCGAATTCACAGCCGTGCCTCTGATAAACCCCCTGTCAAAGAGCCTGGGAATGTTATGTTCTCCTATCTGTTCCTGATCTGTCCTCTAGAGGGCGATGATTTTGTGAAAAAATAAAAGTAATTTATCCAAAGTGTCTTCATTTTGGTAGCTCCACCTGCTGTTCCAATGAATAGAAAATAAGCTTTGGGCATGATTTAGTACCGCTTGCTAAGCAACAGTCTTTTGCTGCTTAGCGACCAGCTAAACGACACCAGGCCAAACTGCCATAGTCGCCGAAGGCGTTTGCACTCTATAATCAGCCATACGCATGCGCAGAGCATCGTTCCCTGGTGCGAATACGCTTGGGACCGATCAGTACAGTGGATATTTTGCAGTTACTGGTACATTTCTGGCTCACAGAACCATCAGAGGCATCCAAGTGCTGCCCCCAAACATGTGCCGCCCCTAGGTACGTGCCTCACGTGCCTAATGGGAGTTTGCTTATGTCCTTTTCTGTTCTAGTGTGTCAGGATATGACTGAAAGAAGAAATAAACCTTACTACCACTGCTAATTGGATACCACCCTATGGAGCAGATTTATTAGGCTGGGTGAAGTGATAAAGTGTCTGTTTTTTTTATCACCGGCCAATCAGCTTCTAACTGTGAAGTTACAGGCTTGGTTTGAAAAATGACAGGTAGGAGCTGATTGGCCGGTGATATAAACCAGACACTTTATCACTTCACCAAGCTTAATAAATCTACCCAAATCTACCCCAGAGTTATTTACTCTACAGAAGGGTTTCATGCACTCAGTCAAGAAGACCTCCTAACCATACAGGTTATAAAGATATGCAGATTTATGGCTTATTCAGCCCTTATCGCTGCTCTGAAAAATCGCAACCCAAACGATTATCGATTGACTACGCATGTGTCACAAGAATGGATTTGGATGGGTTTGTGTGATGGTTAGGAACTACACTTGTTAAAACGGGTGTAAAACTGGGGTTAAAACGAGCAGGTTTAATGATGGACTTTTTCATCGATGGAAAAAACAAAACAAGTAACGGCTTTGAGAAAAGTCAATAGGTTAACCAAGAATGTGTGCAATAAGTTTTTGCATAGAGGGGTAGTTCAATTGGCCTGGTACTTGGTAATTAAGAGAACAGGGATGACTGGGCTCAGACATACAGTAGATAATCTGGAGAAATGATCATTGGATAGGAGCTCTTGCTTAAGTCTTAAGGTACCCATACACATCAAGATGCCGGCTGTGCCTTGTGTGCTTTGAGGTGCGCGCTCCCGCGGCACCTCATCGCACAGTACAAAAAGTATGTACTGCACATACTTTTTGTACTTAGTTTTTATCGCATCGCATTGCATGCACAAGGCATGCAATGCGATGCGTGCTAGTTAAGCACAGGACGCACGCCGGCATCGGGACGTGTATGGGCGGCATTAGAAAGACTTGATGGTGATGATAGCTGGATCTGGATAGAGAAACTGGAGAAGATGAGGATTAAAGACAAAGATGATTAGGTCCGGGTTTGAAGAACGGAGGAGAAGTGATGATAAATAGATCCGGTTAGAAGAATGGAGATGATGTGAAGATAATTGAATCCAGTTTTTATGAACGTAAAAGACATGAAGAATTGTTGGTAGCTGGGTGGCACCGTGATGGAGTCCGGTGGACCCTGGACAGAACCGGATATAATGGACCGGGATGGTCAGAAGTGGCCACGATGCAGTATGGCATCTCTGGAACCGTGACTAAGGACAGACTGAGCTGAAAGCATGCAGCACACCAGACTGAAGCTAGGAGTTTCCGCAAGCGATCTGCTCGAAAGACTTTTTGCACTGACACTGTGCAGCCAAGGCATATCCGCTATATAGCTAGAGGGCGGCTGCCATTGGCTGCCAGTGTAGGGAGGCAGAAAACCAAGCTGGCTAACCAAATGTCTCTTTAGCCCATAGTCAAGATGGTGGCGCTGGCCCCCCTCACAGTGCGCAGGGACCCACCCGCTGAGCAGCGCCTCCCGCTTGCTACCCCGCTGCGACCAGCCTGCTGCCTGGGCTGCTACGGACAGCAGACACGGACGTTTGAGTACTGGACCTGCCGTGCAGCCACCGCAGCCATCCATGACAGCATGCGGGTGGATCGTAGCTCGCATGCGTGGGGCCAACCTGTGATAAAATCTAGTATATTTATTAATTGCAAGCCATTCACAGGTTGAATGGCAGGAAGCCGAGGTTTGGGGATGGTAACTGCCCATTTTCTGGGAGTGTCGGGGAAAACATAGGCATGACCAGGCGTTTTAGTGGAAGGTGTGTGACGCCAGCTCCAGCCCTGATCAGATGGTTTCTATCGCACTGGCCGAGTAGGACGTGGGTTATGCACAGACTGCACATACACTTATCGGCAAGTTTTTCACAAGCCATTCACAGCCAAGCACAGGGCGAGCTTTTCAATCTGGCAGGGCGGGGGCTATCTTGCAGAGCAGCGATCAGGTCTGAATAACCCCACACTCATGTGCAAATCATAGTGAAAATGGAAACCCCGCGGTTTTCCCTTTGACCAGCCAATACAGCATACTTGACTATTTTTATTATTATTATTAACAGTTTCTTATATAGCGCACACATATTCCGCAGCGCTTTACAGAGAATATTTGAGCATTCACATCATTTCCTGTCCCAGTGGAGCTTACGATCTATATTCCCTACCACATGTACATGCACACACTGACATTCTAGGGTTAAGTTTGTTGGGAGCCAATTAGCCTACCAGTATATTTTTGGATTGTGGTAGAAAACCGGAGTACCCGGAGGAAACCCACACAAGTACGAGGAGAATATACAAACTTCGCACAGTTAGGGCCATGGTGGGAATAGAACCCATGACCTCAGTGCTGTGAGGCAGTAATGCTAACCACTACTCGATCCGTATTGCCCTCCCAGATTGGCCGGGAGGGTCCTGAAAATTGGGTTTGCCTCCCAGAAATGGTGCACACAAATGCAGTGGCCATGCCCGCAATACAATATTCACCTTATAAGCTCTGCCCCCACTCCGTCACATTGCCAGTCCTGTCTCCCGCTTCCCGGAACTGGCTGCCCTGTCCAGGAGAGAGGAGCCAAAAAAGTAGACGAGTATGCAATACAGTGTTTGTATTAATATATGGGTGTACGGTTACCATCCTGCACCCATAGGCCAGTGTGCACCATACTCCTTGCACCATTATAGATACTTCAATGGATGTTGGGGTACCTTGAGGCCGGAACCCTGTTTTATAGGATGAAGTTGCTGCATACTGTTGAACTGTATACTCGCAGAACACTCCCAACCACAAAAGAGCTGTCACCCCCTTCAAGCTTTTAGAAAAGGCCAAATAGAGGACAGTGGAAATAAAGATTAAAGGCACCAGATGAGAGGAGGTTAAGCACAAAGACTGCTGGCATTTTCCAGGTCATACAGAGAATAATTGCCACTTATAGGATTTAAACAAGCTTCCATTTTTCACGATACTTTCTTCACTTGTGTAATAATAGCCAACAACTGATTAATATCATTCAGCAAATAGCAGTGTATGCAAAATGCACGCAACTCAAACACACTCTCCCAAGAACATGGTCAACATGTTATATGATGGTTCCACGCTGTCCTGAGACATCCACGATCAACCAGTGTCCATCGATTAAATAGATGCAACCGTTTCTCCGTATTGATATAGATTAGCTGTATAAAAATGTACAGTGTGAATCAGTCACAACTTTGTTTTATTGTTAATAAGCTTTGTGGGAAAGATGCAAAACAGAGATTTCTAGGCAAGGTTTTGTGCTAGAGCTTTAGGAAGTTGTGGAAATTGGACACCTGAGGATATGTGGAAAGTGGGGAAACGGCACAGAAAACTGTGACAGCTCTGTCAGATCAAATCTCTGTGCTTTGACAGGAAGGAGCGGAACTTGAAAGCAGAGATTCTGGTGGAAGATGTGTTCTAGATGTGAGGACAACATTCCAACAGGATGTGGAAATCTCAGATACAATATATATATATATATATATATATATATATATATATGTAGTTAACCACCATATAATGATATAATGTGGGATTGAGTGCCGATCTTGCTTCCGACTATATATATAATTACTTTATGAATGAATGAATGATGGTTAAGGTTGTAGTTTATTATTTAATACTGTATTTGTCTCTTATTTTTTAATGCAGTGGGTTTTTTTAAGCTCTCTACAATGAATAGAACATATTTTCCAGCATTGTTATGCCTATCACAGAATTCCATGTCTGGTCAGTCTTACTGATCCCTTACACAATACAGAGTTTTGATTGATTTATTGTGGCCCTATGTGATAATCACCATGCTGTAAGGAATGACTTCCCTGGGAGTGAGTATCCCTGGCGGTGTTCATGCAGGTCTCCAAGGCTGGAGGTCGCATCAATAAAACAATTTCACATCTTATGGCTGGAGAGATGCCAGGTCTTTGTCATGCAGAGCTATGTCATACTTAACAACCTGCCCCTCATTCCTCCTCCTCCTTCCCAGCTGTAACGTGTTCAGCAAGCCAAATACAGGCTGGAATTAGGAATACCCAGGATATTTCTTATCAAACTGTCATTCATTTGAATCCCTGCTGATCCTGCTGTATTTAGGTGCTGGGAAAAGTTCATTTATACGAATAAAGATTTGGAGGAAAGTATGTAAGAAAAAAATCAAACAATAAAAGTTTAACTTTTTTTTTGTGTGTGTTTAAAAAAGTTTAACATTTCCAGCCAGAAATCTACAATGAGCAAAACAAACAGGGAACATGGCTGAAGTAAAATACAAATAAAAATAAAGAAATGTGTCGGGGAGGACAATAGCATAGTATAGAAGAGGTGCAGCCTGACCTACTATTGTAGCAAATAGAACTATGAAGCTGGGTGTACACTAGATAACTTCATAATTTACACATTATTAACATTTGCATTTTAATTAATATCTCTAAAAAACACAAACCAATAACAAAATAATCCATAGCTGAGTAGTTTAATTCAGTGGCTCCCAAACTGTGTGCCATGACACCCTGGGGTGCCTTGGGGTACTTTCAAGGGTGCCTTGTGTTGCTTGTCCAGGACCAATTTAATTATTTATGGTCAATGTGATAGGCAAGTTTTTCCATTCAAGGAATATGTAGACAAATCTTGTCCCTTATAACATAACTGAACATAAGGATGTTAAAGGCCCCCATACATTGCAGCAGCTTTTCCACTCGAAGAAGTTAAACACAATGCTCCCTTGAGCCGCCCATAGCCTTCCCAGGTGGGAGGATTGCATGAGATATATTGCATGCGGTCCCAGCCGAGCCTGCCGGAGTCGGAAGCAAACCTCTAGACAGGGCCGGCGCTACCCACTCAGCAGCTCCTGCAAAGCAGGGAGGCGCCATGCTGAAAAGGCGCTGTCTCCCTCCCTGCTCTGCTAAAGCTGCCTCAGCCCTAACTGTCACTGCCTCCTGCACGCCGCCCGCAGCACCTGTCTGACAGCTGTATAAAGAGCTGCTCCCTGCACCGCGCACACACTGTCCTCCTCCTGCGACTCTTTCTCATGGACACTTGCGTTGAGGCATGTAGCGCTGTCTGTGAATGCTTGGATGACATGTCATGTCCGGATCCGCCCCCTAACCATTGCTCCCTGCGCCTGTCAGCTGTCAATCAAATGACGAACAGGCAGCAGCACCGCCTCCCCTTCGTTCACTCTTCTCAGTGTGCTGTGCCAGTGCCATTGCCAGTCCTCAACACTCCGGCCCCTCTTTCTCCTCCCCTCTTCTTCCATCTCCTCCTCCTCTCCCCTCCTTTTCCCCTCAGTCACGAGTGCTGCACATACTTTTTGTACTGCTTTCGGATCGTATCGCACACACATTGCGTGCATGCCATGCGATGCGATCTAGCCCATAACGTATGCGATTCTCGCAGTGTGTATGAGCACTTCGTGCCTGCAACATTTTGCGGACACAGCACTGAGATGGTGTATGCATACATGTACAGGCACCCGAGATCCTCCACAGGATCGCATGCTGCATAACGCTCCCACAATCGGACTGCAGCTTGTTGCAATGGCAATGTGAAAGGGCGCAAAATGTATGGTTTGCAGGAGGGCGCTGAACACCCTAGCACCGGCCCTGCCTTTAGATGCAAGATGCAATCCTCCATCCAGTGCAATGCACACGGGACCGCACATTGCCCCACACCTGCTGTGAGTAACCTGCAATTTGGGCTATTTTCCTGTGATTGCTGAAATAACAGGAAAAGAGCCTAAATTGCAGGTACATTGCCCATTTTACTAAATTGTACATGACATTGGTCCATATAGGAGAACTACAGTATATGCAAATACATATACAGGCAAACTTTTGCTAGACAACACTGCAAACAACGCAATGCCATCACAAATTTCCCGATATAGGGGCTAATTCAGACCAGATCGACGGCTGACTATGGGCCTTATTCAGATCTGAGCTCAGTACAAGTTTGTTTTGGAAAATGGGCAAAACCATGTGCACTGCAGGTGGGGCAGATGTAACATATGCATAGAGAGAGTTAGATTTGTGTGAGTTATTTTGTTTCAGTGCAGGGTAAATACTGGCTGCATTATTTCTACACTGCAATTCAGATTTCAGTTTCAACCCCCCCCCCCCCCACCCAAATATAACTCTCTCTATACATGTTACATCTGCCCCACCTGCAGTGCACATGGTTTTGCTAATTTTTCAAACACATTTGTACTGAGCCATAAAACCAAAATATTAAAACATGACCTCTCAGGCGCTCCTTCCTGGGGTAGTACAGGTGTCTCCCCCGTAAGTGTGAGATATAAAAGGAGAGGAAACAGAAAAAAATGCCAATGGTGAAGCACGTTTCACAATCTCCCTCCCACTTTAATGGTAAAAATGCAATACAATACAATAAAAATAATTTACGGTACTCTTTACTTAGAACGGCGCCCACGATTTTGATCGTGGGCATCGTTAGTAAAAAATCTCGGCCATCTCGGGCATTGAATGCACTAAAAAATCGGGTGCGATGCGACCGACGCGATGCCCGTGATTTCCCATAGGGAACAATGTTAAATGTCTCAATTGACCCAATTTTCCTGTTCAATGCCTCAATTGACCCGATTATTCCATAGGAAACAATGTTAAATGGCCCACAGAGGCCAAATAGGCACCCTGAAGTGTGAAATGGCCCCCACAATTATTAACGCCACTCCACGATCAACGTGAACCCGAAGCGTGGCGAGCGAAGCGAGCCCGCGAGGGGCGGCGGTACGCGTCCTACGACCTTTTCATACCCCCACTATCCACGTCGGCGTGGAGTTGAGAATAGAATAGTGTGGCGAGCGCAGCGAGCCACCGAGCCCGAAGCGTGGCGAGGGGACGCGGACAGCTGTGAAGCCCGCGAGGGGACGCGGATACCTGTGAAGGTATCCGCGTCCCCTCGCGGGGCTCGCTGCGCTCGCCACGCTTCAGGCTCGCCACACTATTCTATTCTCAACTCCACGCCGACGTGGATAGTGGGGGTATGAAAAGGTCGTAGGACGCGTACCGCCGCCACGCTTCGGGTTGACGTTGATCGTGGGGTGGCGTTAACAATTGGGGTGGCCATTTCACACTTCAGGGTGCCTATTTGGCCTCTGTGGCCCATTTAACATTGTTTCCTATGGAAAAATCGGGTCAATTGAGGCATTGAACAGGAAAATTGGGTCAATTGAGACATTTAACATTGTTCCCTATGGGAAATCTCGGGCATCTCGTCGGTCGCATCGCACCCGATTTTTTAGTGCATTCAATGCCCGAGATGGCCGAGATGGGCGCCCTTCTAGGTAAAGAGTACCTAATTTACTAAAAATTTCATAAAAATCTCAACAAGGTATAAAGTGCTGTGTGCAGTCATGGACGTTTTTCATTTATGTATCCAGGTAGGACATGAGCTAATAAGCTGAGCTAATAATTACCGGATCCGTTGGGAACTGGTGATCAATCAGTTCCAGCAAGAGTATAACACACTTTCCACAGTAGTGTTAACACTGAGTCCTTTTCCGGCATAAGCAGCTCACAGAGGGGTAGATTTATTATAGCGGCGCCTATCGCGGCACTATAACAGTTTCTGCTTCGCCTCATTAGCGAGGCGAAGCAGGAGGGGACACCGACAAGATCTATTAAGATCTTGCCGCCGGAGTGGGGGACCGCTAACTCCCCCCTCCGGCGATGTCCCTCCTGGAGACAGCGCATCAGTTAATACTGATGTGCCGTCTCCTTTCCCCCCAGCCGGCTCACTGCGCATGCGCGGGATCTCGCTAGTCTCGCGAGATCCCAGCGCAGCTCAGCTCCAGCAGCAGGGACAGCGCTGTCCCTGCTGTAGGTATAGGGCATCGCCGCCTGCAGCTGGCGAAGTCGACAGCTGCAGGCGGCGGAACGGTCAGCGATGCTGACCGTTCATAAATCTGGCAGGAGGCAGGGGCGCAGTGCAAAATATCGCCCCTGCGCTATGCCTCCTGCCCCACACCGCCGGCGTTAGAGTAAACGCTCGGCGGGTGTGATAGATCAGGGGAAGCGCTATCCCCTGCTATAACGCACGGGGATAGCGCAGATTCCCCTGATCGCCGAATAATAAATCTACCCCAGAGTCCTCCGTCCCACATTTGTACTGAGCTCAGATCTGAATAAGGCCCAGTGTTCAGTGAATGTTCCGCACCGCTAGAGTGGTATCCCGCCTTGCAAATGAATGAGCTCACTGTCCGAATGGATGTATATGGCTGCGAGCCGAGCGTAACCCATGGCAACAGACTCACCATCTAATGATTTTTACACTTTGCAGGCTCAGAGAAGCCAGAGATTTTGGCTGGTCCTTTATCACTCTCCACTTTATCTCTTGTTAAGGCTCAATACATTTGCCTTATTGCACCTAAATACCCCTGCATCTCAGAACCAGAATAAAGTTCAGAACAAATCTATACATTGTAATAAATAGAATGACAAATCAAAGTATGAAACATTCTAAAGAGTGGACAAGTGTCGATGTTGTCAGTAGCAACTAATCCGCTTCTAGATACATTTCTCAAGCGCATTGTATATAGGTCAATAGGTAGAAGCTGATTGGTTGCCATTGGCAACCTCTACACAATTTAGAAGCTGTGATAAATGTCCCCCATATTCTTTCAGGGATAGGAGAACTCCAGCAGACACATTCCAGGCAGCCGAGATTATGGGGATAGAATACCGGCTGCCAGTTGTATTTCGTAGATGTTCAATTTCATCTAGTTCCAAAAGGTGTCAGTATAAGGCAAGAATGATCAGGGCATCTTCCCTGTGATCTACACAGATATAAGGGCTGTAGATCAGAATCAATGAAAGAGAGAATACGTTATACTTGCTTTTATCTGACAGGCAGGTCTGTGTCCAGTTATAGTACAAGGGGAAGAATTAGTCATGGGCTATCATTTTTTATATATCTGAAACCAGCGCACATCACAGAATTAATTCCTCCGACCTACAGTACATGTCGGCTTCAGTTTCTGCCTGTGATTAGTGATAACAAAGAATTGGATGGGTTACGAGTTACCTCCCAGAAAGCTGGACAAGCAGCAGATTTTCTGGAAATGTCCTTGTTTATACTGTGCACACAAGCGCCAACACGCACACACGCACTTATGTACTAAAACCTGTTTTCTTACATCACCCGTTTCCAGATGATCTTTACGCAGATGGCGACATTAAGTAACAAAATGTATTTTTTTTTAGCATATTTTTATCATGGCAACAAAAAAAATATTTTTTTTATTTCCAGCACAGACATCTATTGTAGCACTGATTTTATTTATACACCTGTATCGCTATACTCTAAGCCAGGGCTGGGCAACACCGGCCCTCCAGATGTTAATGACCTACACATCCCAGGATGCCTTGCATCAGTTTCAGCATGGCCACATAGGAAAACTAATGCAAAGCATCCTGGGATGTGTAGTTCATTAACATCTGGAGGGGCGGTGTTGCCCAGCCCTGCTCTAAGCAGTCATTGCCTACAATGCGGTCAACCTACAAAAAAAATAATACTTTGAATAACCTGATATTTATGTCTGTAGCCTATACCTGCATCTCTACCAATCCCAGTTAGGGCCGGACTGGCCATCTGGCACTTCTGGCAAATGCCAGGTCTGATGTGCCTTGTGCGTAGGTGAGGAAAATTAGCTTTGCCTGGCAATGCTAGCAGTGGGTCCCGGGTCTGCACACTCTGCATCCCGCATGGGCATTATGGTGTGTTCCATAATGTGTAATACCTCCTTTTTGTGATGCCACACCTCCTTTCCATGTGGACATGCCCCCTTTTTGCCACTAAGGGTCCCGCCTACTTCCAGTGGGCCGTTGTGCTCAAAATGCCAGGGCCGATTTCTGGTCCCAGTCCTGCCCTGATCCCAGTAGAAGGCTATGGGGGATATTATAGAACAGAATAGAATAATAATTTATTGTCACTGCAACATTAAAAAATGTACAGTGAAATTCACAAGGAAGAGAAGAAGGAAATACTCATATTCAACATTCATATATCACAATTCAAACACAAAATAACAGATGGTAAAAAACTGTTCCGCAACCTGCTAGTGCGGCAACTCACGCACCTGTAACGCTTTCCAGAGGGCAACAGGGAGAAAAGAGAATAGCAGGGATGACTAGGGTCTAAAATGATTTCTTTTGGCCTTCGCTTTCCCCCTTCTTAAAAAAATGTCTGCCATCCTAGGCAAAGGTTGGCCAATGACCTTTTCAGCAGCCCTAACTATCCTATCTAGGGATCTATGATCAGAGCACTTTGAATTCCCATACCATACCGCAATGGCATAAGTCAACAGACTCTCGATTACGCAGCAGTAAAAGTTCATAAGCATAGGCCTAGATAGGCCGGCTGCCCGTAATCTTCGCAGAAAAAAAAGGCGTTGCTGAGCCTTTCCAACTGCCATTGCGGTATGTGTGGACCAGGACAGATCTTCCGAGAAGATATTGTATATTCAATCCTGGGTCACGACTGTCGGGCTGGCCTGACAGCCGTGACCCTGTCCTGATCTAGGGCGGCTTGACTAAGAATCGTCAGGTGGGATTCAATGTCCTGCCTTCCGAGCGGCAAAAAGGGGGCATGGATCAGCGAGCTACAGTTGGGAGCTCGACAATCCACGGCGATTCTCAGCAGAACGGATCCGTTCTGCCAAGATCCCTATTCAGTGCAGTCAGGAAAGACAGCATTGAATAGGGCCCCGTCACTATTTCCCCCGTCGGGAATAGCGGCGGGTGATTGAATACCCTCATACTGTATGACTAGTTGTGTGCTGCCCTGGAGTAGTCAGCCTGTGTCGGCATGTTGGGGGCCCACACCCCAGACCCTTACCCAGTGTTAGGGACCCCCAGTGACAGAGACGCCTTGACGTACGGCCTGGGGGCTTAACCCTATATCTGCAGATATATGCAACCAAGATCTCTGTATTATCTGATTATTATATGTATATTTCTCATTCAGTGTGCAATAGGGATACAAACTGTTTTTTTTCCTAACCAGATTTACCCCTCCCTGTTGGCACCTGAATGACAGACCTCTGATTGAGCAGCTTACCAATAAAAGTGTTGTGTAGTTTCTAAAACAACCAATATTTAAAGTTGTTGAGAATGTAGCTGTAGTAATGCTCCTCATATTGGGCCAGATTCACCAAAAAAGAAAGTCATTTTGTGCCGGGAACAAACCATGTAAGGGGAGCAAGTACTGTTACATTGTTTCTCTGCAGGGTAAATACTGGTTACTTTTGCACGTAGCCCACAGATGTTAGACCGCTTCATTTTTACACTGCAATTGAGATTTCCATTTGAACACACCCCACCCAAATTTAACTCTCTCTGCACATGTTACATCTGCACCACCTGTAGTGCAGCATGGTTTTACCCATTTGCATGATTTTATTTTGCTTTGCTAACAAAGCTGAATCAGGCCCATTGTTGTCATAACTTTTTGCAACAGTGTTCATGTTCATCTTTTATATCTAGCTACTCAGCCTTAATCACATACGATATATCGCATGCGTCCCTATTCCCTGCTGCTGGGAGGCTGTCCGAGTCGGAGGTCGGACGTGCAGCACATCTGATCTCCGGGTGGATCGGAGGTCATTTACATACAATTTGGCCACTTTCCACCTGATTTCTTGCCGGAACGGTTGGAATCAGGTGAAAAGTGGTCAAATCGCACTAGTTTTTGGCCAGCTTTAGGTTAAATATCCTATTATTTACAGTCTGATTATATTCCAGTATTTCTGTTTAAAAAATCTTTACAAAAAGTCTCTTGCCTATTATACCCAAAACATTCTATAATATAGAAATTACCTTTGTTCTTTAAGACGTAAGATTCCTGAGGCAAAAAGGTGTGAAATGATGAAAGAAGTGGATAAGTTTCCTCACCCTTAATCATCCTTACCTTCTCTTCTGGGATGTCAAAGAACTTTTTTATATTACAGGAATCTCTTATGGATTTCCTCCGATGTAATGGGCAGGGGCGGTCGTAATGATGATAATCACCCCATTTTGATAAGGAAAGTACAGTATGCACTCAAATGTCCATACCAACATAGCCGGTGTCTTTGGTAACCACAATTTTTTGTCTCATATGGGTCCCATATGAAAATCCAACTATTCTGTTCATTGTTAAGAAAGAATGCATTGTACGAAGCTCATCTGTGGACGTAGTCATAAAAGAATATTTTGTGATTATCTGGGTTTTGTTAGCGTATTGTATCCCAATAGAATAATATAGCAAGGTTGCTTCATCAACCAAAGGTTAATATTCTGTTTGAATATTGGTCCTTGTAAAGTTGGATTTACTCCGCCACTAAAAAAAACTATTTTCTGTCCCATATGTACAAATACTGTAGGTTTTTGCTCCTGAGAAATTTTTGAGGATGAGATAATGTGTTCTGATCGTACCTCGTAAAGAGCCATAGCTAAGATCTCCGGCATGTTGCAGCTGGCTTATAAACCCAACGCCGTGTTAGCTTCTCCAATAAAATATTTTAGACGTGTCTGTAAAGTTCTGAAATGAGAAAAATCCTTTAGTAAGATCCAGAGTTTCAAGGGCTGTTATCTGTGTCTCTAAAGCAGTCGGAGAATCATCCCACAATTCCGAACGAAAACGTAATGATCGAAAAACCTCATTTTCTTAAGTGTGTTTACTTAACACTTACATTAAGCATTTTACAGGGATGTGGGTTTTCCGACAAAGCATTTCTAAAGACATTTCTCCAAACCAACTTTTTCTCACATTTTTTTTACACCTCCTAAACAGACAATTGTTTTAGATTTATGATAAATGTTTTTTTTTTTTTTTAAACCCATCACAACATGGGAGTACCAATGTATTTCTTACGAAGAGAAGTATATTTTGTTATACGTTCTTTCTTTATAACACCATTTAAATTGACAATACATTTAAATGCATGTTGTCTCTATATAAAAGGACGGCTTGTAATGTGTGTATATATAGCAAGTTAAGTACACTTTTTAAGTATGCATTTCTCTTAGCTGTCCTCCTACAGATCATTATCTTCTTTAAAATAATCTCTGGAGGGCAAACAAAAATAGGTGCCAGACACAGTCAGTCTGTACAGACTCCCAGTATGTCATGTGATGACAGAGGGGGAATGAGGATGTGACACTGCAGGTTTCATAGCCTCTGTGCTCACTACATTATGCGCCATGTGTCTGTGGTTGCTATGGAAGTTCAGATTCATAAATCCTTAATATCAGTCTGAAGAAAAAAGTAAACTGTAAATATCGGCATTCTTCTTATAACCTGCCGAGTGATTTATGTTAAAATTTATTGATAATATAATAATTTTCAAATACCAGTAATCCTTCTGTTTTACTAGCTCTCCATTCCTGCACGTATTTTTTATTATTTGAATAAAACATATCCTTTATAAAAGTGTAGAGCATGAATCAGGGTAAATCTTTGGGCACAGAAGGTTTATTAATGAGCTCCAGCCTGTCTCTGTGATAATTGTAGCATGTCTTTTGCTGAAATGAGTGTACTACCATTATTAGGTACATTTAATGTATTCAGTCATCTAATACTGGGGAAAAAAGTGATATGAAAGTACAGGCTACTGTCTTTATAATCTCACTTGAAACAAGTTTGCTTTAATAGCCAGCATTTAATAATTTAGTTAAATGATCTTAATTGGCTTCTACCTGAATTGATCCAAGTATGTTTATAGTAATTACTCCACCCAAAGCTAGCATGTAGTTTAACTCCTAGACTTTCAAGCAGTAAGCAGTAAACTTCGACTCTTATAAGCAGGGCCCTCCACCTTCTGGTTCTCATCCTGTACTATCTTTGTCTCCACTTACTTTGTAATCTAAACGCTAAGCTCTCACGATCAGGTACAAACACCCCCTAGTTCTCATCCTCCGCTAACCTTGCCTCTACCTATTTTGTCCCCTAGACCAACGTTTCTCAAACTGTTGGTCTTGGCCGCAAAGTGGGTCTCGACCATCTCAGCATGGGGATCATGACTCCATGATGCTGAGGGGGGGGGGGGGGGGAGACGACTCCAGTCCTAGGCCCAGACAGAAAGAGGGTCCAAAACTGGAGTTTATAAAGTATACTGTAATTTGTCATAAGCAAAGATCACATTTCTCTTGAAGCAATGTGGAGTTTGAATAGTGCGGCCAGAGCTGCAGACACAGGTCTCACCATGCACCATTCCAGGTGTTCGAGAAAGGGAAGGAGGGCCCTGCCTATTTTGTGAGTTCCTGGCCGCGCAATTTCTGATGGCAGCTCTGCATGCAGCGCACATACACACACACATTTCATGACAGTAACAGGTGAAAAGAGTGCAGCTTGAGACCATTAATGTAATTGTGGACCCCTGTGGGTCCACGTAACACATCCATCAGAAGTACTATTTTTTTATTTTATCTTGCAATATAATTGTTAGTTTTGGAAGGAGTTATGCAATAACATCTTTAACCCTTTGAATGCCAAGTATATTTGTAAAAATAAGTGTAACAATTGGCAAGCAAACATTTTTATTCATCATAATGACCTGTAATGTTACCTTATATAGGAAATATATCAGCTATTTTTACACAACATTTTTTTATTTGAATTTATATAACAAATGTGAGCGACGCTGGCATTCTTAGCGGATATTTCTCACATCTCTCACAGAGATGTTGGCACTCAAAGGGTTATCATAAAGGCATGCTTTTGTTTTCACCTGAAGGCATCAGAAAGAATAAAAATTTGCAGAACACTTTATTTTTATATATTAAATAAAAAGAAAAACAACACAATTTTCAACTGTTTCCTAAAGAACGGGTTAAGCTGTGTACACACGGTGCAATATATGGCTCAGTGTCCCGTTTTTATCAGAGACCAGAAATGGTGGCTGTTGAAAGGGAGACTCTGCCGGGGGAGCCGCACAGGGAAATAGCTGGTGGCAG
The DNA here is from genome assembly GCF_055691185.1 of Crinia signifera. Lineage (NCBI taxonomy): Eukaryota > Metazoa > Chordata > Amphibia > Anura > Myobatrachidae > Crinia > Crinia signifera. The sequence goes on along the minus strand of NC_139224.1, from coordinate 42,127,964 downwards.
GAGCATGCTCCCGCCACCAGTGACCATTAGGGGGCTGAACACGGTAGCGCGCACCCAGCGATTTGTCACCACAGCACAAACAAATCACCGGCAGTATGGTCGCTCAGCGACCATATTGTCAGCGATATCGCACCGTATGTACACAGATTTACTTCTGTTGTAACAGTTATTTATTTTAAACAACTCTATACAGCCAAACATAGTTTTTATTATTTTTTAATAAGCAGTTTTTACTGAATTTTTGAAGACATAATACAAACAATGCATGTCACGCCACAACAGGTGACTGAGAATAACCATGCAGTTGAAGTATCAGCCGAACGTATTTATGTATATTTCAATGAGACCGTTTTTTCTTAATCTCTACCAAAAAAAAAATGTTTTAAATCTTATTAATGTCTCTTTTAGATGGATGATCTTATGAACGCTCTTGAAAAGACAAGACAGGAACTAGATTCCACCAAAGCTCGTCTCTCTTCAACACAACAATCACTTGCTGACAAGGAAGCACACCTGAACAACTTGATGATAGACCGCCGAAAACAGCTCGAGGAGATCCTGGAGATGAAGTAAGAACATCATTTAGTTTTACAGCTTAACACTAAATTCATGCAGGCCACAATATCCATTATCTCTGCACTGCAACTGTTTGGGTTCTTGGAAAAAGTATTATAAATCTAAGTTGTGTTTATTTAAAATTGGACATATCACCTGGAGACAGTGCAGGCAGACATTGTGCGAGTCTATCAATTCACTTGGATCTAGTGATCTTGTAACACCGAGGCATGAGGCTCCAAATCAGTAGTGTTGTGTATAGTTAATTTATAGGCTGTTTGCATCCGCTGTTTGCAGTGACTGGTCAACTTTAATATTGTTGATAATCCATTACGTTGGTTAATTCCATCTGTGGGGCACCCTTACCCCTCATCCGCCCCTGCCCTCCCATGAAGATAGATGTAATTTATATAGTGTGTGGCTGCACACTGCAGTCATAGGGTTGCTTAGTTTCAATGGTTTCATACTGACAAAAAGATAAAACTTCATATAATTAGAATGACCAGGTTTTCTATTCAGGAGTATATGGTTCCATGTCTAAGGTGTCTGACTGCAGTGTATGAGTTCCTGGGTTTGTATCCCGAGCAGTGGGAGATTTTGCCTATGAGCTGCAGGACTGCAGCTCTCCCAGGAAAATCCGCCATCTCAGCTCAGTGAAGCCAGATGCAGTCCATGGCTACACTGTGACTGGTAGTGACTTGCTACTAGAAGTCAGACACTAAAGGCAGTCCCATTTGGAGGTGATTCCTCCCTTTGGGACTGCCAGATGGGCTTTAATAGGAAAACAGCTGAATTCCTGTAGGAAGCCACTCCCTGCTTTTCGTGCAGGCCAATTCTTTGCTTGTGGGCGGCAGTTGATGCAGTCCATATATGCCAGTGTTTTGTGCAGATGCACTCTGGCTGCTGCTGATGGCCATGCACTGGTCCTGGCACCTGCCATATCCTTGGACCTGGCTGGCGGGCTGGCTGTCTAGTCCTCTTCTCCAATGTGGGCAGGCAAGGAATTAGTTAGCACCTAGCATACTTCTGAATCAGGTGGTAGAATTGGAGTACTTTGATTAACACTGAAGAGTATCCAGAACAGAACAAGGAAAAAATACCACTAGGCGCCTTATGTACACTCAAGAGTACATTTAATAACAATTTAATAAATCACAATAAATCACAATAAAAACAATTAATTGCATGCATGTAGATTAAATCTAAAAATCAGGGATATATAATCCCAAAAGTGCAACAAATTAATTGATTTTGTAGCAAACAAAGTAACTTGCTGTTAAACCCTGGTATAGGGAAAATGTCCCATCAGTGTGCAATCAGATGGTATAGCATCACATTGGGATGATTTGTATTCCACTTTTGAAACCCCCAGTGAGGTAACTGAAGTGCTCAGCTGTTTTTCTGTATAGCGTCCCAGGTCTGGGGAAAGAATAACAGTCACAGATGCGGTACTTACTGCTTCCCGCAGTTGATTTTGGTCCGTGGCTTTATGACAGTGTCCAGCAGGGCGCCTCCTGTATGTTGTGCGGGGTCCGATGACACCTCGCGCCGCCCGCTTACTGCACGCCGGATTGCTGTATTGCGGAAGGGAAGCAGGTGGTAGATTAAGCTGATCACAGCTGCTGCGTCCTCTCCGGTATCCGGGATAATGGCCGGGCTGTGTGGCCACTCTGCCGATGTTGCCAAGGTGGGAATGAGACGTTTTAACAATTTGCTGAGTATTGATACGTCTCTCCAGTCCTCAATCAGTAGTGGGGATATATCAGAGTCCTCAAAAACATGTTTCGCCGCACTCAGGGCGGCTTTTTCAATTCAGAATGAGGAGTTGTCTGCTGTGTCCTGCCTTATACCTATCTTGCTGAAAAACAACGATGGGCCCAGCAGTTGGGAGGGAGGGCCGATCTCCCCATGGCCATCACAGAGCCAGGTAATGCCCTGGATACACGGTTCAATTTGGTCTATTTTTCTATTTGATTTTGCCTATATAAGCTCAATCCGATTGAAATTGAATGGACATCAAACGGTTTGCACCCACCTTAGATGCCAATTCAGTCCCGATATACAGCCCCGTAGTAGAAAAATAGACTGCACAGGCAAGACTATATAGTGCAGATCTGTACTATATAGTCCAAATCGAATGCGTTCCCATTATACGATGCGCTCCATGAGTGATATTGTTAACGGTGTCAGAGCTCCTGGGAATACTAACTATACGGAATTGTAAATAATATAATTCAGTGACATCACTTGACTCCTCCCCCCCCTCACTGAACATGCAGCGGCTGACTCTGTGTACGCACTTTAAGGAGCGCTTTGAGCCAATCAGAAGCCTCAGCTGTGGGATTGCTTCAGACTCAGCCTCCTGCTCACTCTCCCCATCCCCATCTTCACAAGTATTTTCACCACTAGAGATGGTAATGCAGATGTATGTATAGTTTACTGTAACTGTTAGCAGTAATAGTAACCATGAGTTCCACAGCAGACTCACTTCATTTACAGTAGGTCCCAGGCTGGTACAGAATTAGAAAGCTCTGCTGAAGGTGCCATGGAAATGATTATGTGTAAGAATTTGTTTTCCCACAGAATGCTTCCAATAAAACAGTTAAGTAAAAATAGTCTTTCCCCAAAGTTCTGTACATATCGTGGTGCATTGTTCATTGTTACAAATGGTACTGTATACAAATGGTCTTGCCCTAACGGGAGACTTGTTCAGCTATCTGTGTGTAAATATGCTGGGAAGGTAAGTGCTGTATACTATTTATATTCACTGCTGCAAAGTTTATCTTTCATTATTATTGAATACTATTATGACAGTCAGCCGAGGGAAGTTTTTTGCTCTTTCCGTTTAATATAATAACATCTGGTAAAGTCTGAGCGCGCTGAGGTGTGGGACCGGGGTGCTCATAAAGCAATGGTTCTGTTTTGAACTATCTGTCACTTTGTTTTTGTCTTGTTGGCTCCTCTCCCCTGGATGACTGGGCCTGTTCTTTCTCTGTTGTCAGCGCGTCTCTGCCCTATAATATCTAATATTATCAGCCTTCCTGACTGGTACTGCTGTGTCTGTAGATAGTGTCATAAAAGATTTATCACTGACATACACATAGTGAAAGGAAGTCATGGTAATTGTTATATGCTATAAAAATACACTTAGACATCTAAAGACCGTCATCAATAAAGTCAAATTAAAACTACCATCATTCTTGGCCAGCCTATTGTAACTTTAGTGCCAGCGTAACCCTCTTTTCTAGGAGTGAAAGCTGTTACAGAGATGCTACTGATCATATATGTGTACCATGCTGCGCCGTATCTCTGCAGTCATAGCATCTCAGGTCATGTTGTGGTCATGTATGAGTTGCCGACGGGATCCTGATGGTCAGTACAGTATACCGACATCGGAATCCTGGCCGCCGGTATTCCGACAGGAGGGAAGAGTGCAAAAAAAGCCCCTTGCAGGCCCGCTTCGTTCGCCACAGGTTCTATTCGGCCTCTATGGAGGTCATGGAACCTCACGAGGGAGAAAAGACCTTATTGGTCGGGATCGTGACTGTCGGCAAGTCATCCGGCACCCAAGGCATTATTGCCTTGCTAGTGGCAATAGGATATCGGCATTTACTGTTTGTTCATTATATTCTTTTAACCTTTACTTTATTTTTGCTACTTTCCATCGAAAACAGGGCTGCGGTGCCCAAATACACTTAGATTTCTCTTAACCTGTGTGTTTTTTGGTGAACTTGCTTTTTACTTACGTTTTTTGGTGAACTTTTTATTGGGTGATCCAGATTGGATATCCTGATTTTAAAAAAAAAGACATTGATAAAACATTTCGAATTCTTTATTTTTTTATTAGGCATAATAGCATACCAGTGTTTGTCATTACCAACCAGCTGTTTTTTTTTTAAATATATATAAAGGAGACAAGAGGTGTTAAATTGAAGGGCTATGAGTATGTTGGGCCATGATTACAAATTTAAGATGTAAGTATCCATTTTGCCTGGATTGACGAATCAGGGAATTTCAATGTCAGGAAATACCTGATTCTCTGGTTCCATTCCAACCAAAAAAATTACCTTGAAAAGAGAGTCTGCATTTTTAACACGCTGAATATCCTTAATCCCCTCATAAATCTACGATCATCGATGTTTTGATTAAATTTGCAGTGCTGATGTATAGCCTCTATTAGGCAGTGTTAACTGAAAATATGCCCTTTTTTCTCTCTGTCCTAAAGTACCATATTCTACATATTCTGTACTAGTAAGCCCGCTTGAAGCAAATTCTTCGAAAGCTAGTCTGCTACCTTCTGATTGCCTCTGTATGTGCATGTGGGAGAAAGAGATGAAGTTTAACCTTCTGCAAACAGATGGCAGTGTTTCAGAGACACACAAACGGACACTAGACAGATATATAGATGATTTTTGTTTTTATTATATTTATTTATTGGTGTCACAAGGTATCTGCAGCGCCCAGTTAAAGAGTACATAAACGAATAGGCAAAACAGTGACATAGTTGAATACAATAGAGGACAAGTACAGGGTACATAACCATCGCTGCATCTGTAGAGGTCACTGGAATAAGTATCAGCGTGGCAGGAAACCACAGGATTTGGTGCCATCAAAGATGGTTTAAGTAAGAGAGGAAGAAGCACATGAGGGAAGAGGGCCCTGCTCGTGAGAGCTTTACAAAGTAGTGACCAACCGGGAAGTGGTTGAAAGGTCTACCATGTCTCACTATATAATCAATAGCTCGACACCAAAAGGTAAACAGGCAATAGGTCAACATTGACAAAGGTTTACATGCAATAGGTCAACATTGACAAAAGGTAAAATATAGACATAACTATGGTCAACATGGCATGAGTTTTTAACAATTTATTCTATTTATTGGACTTTTTCATACTTTACCTTCCACATAGACTTCAATTGGGGACAGTAAAGTATGGCAAGCTAAGCGAGCCATGCAAGGGTACGCACTACACTGATTGGGGATCCAAAAACACCAAAAAAGTGAAATGCTCAGGTCATCCTTTTCCACGTTGACCTTTCATTTGTGTTGACCTTATGATCATATCAACCTTTTGAATATCTTGCCCTATTACATATTATTATTATTATTATTATTATCTTTTATTTATATGTTCCGCAGCTCCTAACAATAGATAAATGAGCAAAACCATTGAATAACAAAATACAGTACAAGCCAATTTAGTACAAGTGCATGGTAAATAAAGACAGTTGCATCAGGGGACAGGACACTGAAGCAATTATTAGGGTGACAGATATATCTATCTATCTATCTATCTATCTATCTATATATATATATATATATATATATATATATATATATAGATATATAGATGCAGCTGTTCCCTTAGTCTCTTGAATTTGAGCTTCAGGAAAGAAAGAGGCGGCACTCCAAGGGTTTAGTAAAGTAGCGAAAAAACTTTTATAAGTTCATGGTGAAAGATATGGACTGTTGATGTCCATATCTTTCACCATGAACTTATAAAAGTTTTTTCGGTACTCTTCACCTAGAACGGCGCCCGCGATTGGCATCGCGGGCGTCGGGGGTAAAAAATCGCGGGCATCGCGGTCATTGTATGCACATAAAAAAACGGGTGCGTCGCGATGCCCGCGATTTTCCCATAGGGATCAATGTTAAAAGTCAGATTGGACGCGATTTTAGTGTTAAATGCCTCAATGCCCGCGATTTTTACATAGGAAACAATGTTAAATGGGCCACAGAGCCCTAATAGTCCCCCTGAAGTCTTAAATGGCCCCCACAATTTTTAACGCCACCCCACGATCAACGTGAACCCGAAGCGTGGCGAGCGCAGCGAGCCCGCGAGGGGCGGCGGTACGCGTCCTCCGACCTTTTCATACCCCCACTATCCATATCGGCGTGGAGTTGAGAATAGAATAGTGTGGCGAGCGCAGCGAGCCACCGAGCCCGAAGCGTGGCGAGCGCAGCGAGCCCCGCGAGGGGACGCGGATACCTTCACAGGTAAACGCGTCCCTTCGCGGGCTTCACAGGTGTCCGCGTCGCCATGGACACCTGGGAAGCCCGCGAGGGGACGCGTATAACTGTGAAGGTATCCGCGTCCCCTCGCGGGGCTCGCTGCGCTCGCCACGCTTCGGGCTCGGTGGCTCGCTGCGCTCGCCACACTATTCTATTCTCGACTGTGGGGGCCATTTCAGACTTTAGGGTGACTATTTGGGCTCTGTGGCCCATTTAACATGGTTTCCTATGGAAAAATCGCGGGCATTGAGGCATTGAACACTAAAATCGCGTCCAATCTAACTTTTAACATTGATCCCTATGGGAAATCGCGGGCATCGCATCGCACCCATTTTTTAGTGCATACAATGGTCGCGATGGTCGCGATGGGCGCCGTTCTAGGTAAAGAGTACCGTTTTTTCGCTACTTTACTAAACCCTTGGAGTGCCGCCTCTTTCTTTCCTGAAGCTCAAATTCAAGAGCCTAAGGGAACAGCTGCATCTATTACAACCCTGGGAAGGCACCAAGGTAGTTGCTCCTTCGTCCAGAGTGCCGAACGGACCAATCCGCTATAGATAGATAGATAGATAGATAGATAGATAGATAGATAGATGAGAAAAACACAAGGAGAGAGGGCCCTGCTCGTGATTGACCTTTAGTCTGTGTCTACCTATTGCATATCGACCTTTTGGTGTAGACTTGTTGACTGTCTAACTAGAAACTGTAGACCTATCAATCGACACCAGACCAAGGAAAAAGTGTTATGGGGCCTACACACTTAGAGATTTATGGGGAATTTGTATGCAATCTCACTAGATCGCTTAGAAACTACCCCTACATCGCTCCATGTGTGTAGGAGCCATAGCGATAGTGATGTGTGGCCCCTCACCGCTCTTTCACTGGGCAATTAATGTCCAGTATGCTGGATAAATCTAGTTAATTGCTGGGGTCAGGGCCAGTGTTCTCACCAGAGATAGATAGCCAAGCACACAGCGATGACACATCGCTGTGTGCTGATCAATCGCGCTGAGCGATCTAGCATCACTTAGAATGCCGCTCAGCATCTTCCTAGGTGTAGGCCCCATTATAATTCAGCGAATGTTGAACATTATTGATATAGAGAGAACAGTTTCTGCATACTGGCCCTTTAACTAGGACACATCAGCTGCGTTATAGTGGGAATGTTCATAGGTTGTGGTCAGTAAGTTATTGCCAGGACGGGGTGTCTGTATGCATGAACGTCGGAGATGATTTCCAATGCTTATATAACGTTTGCATTTGCAGCCAGAGCTCAGGGGTTCTGCTTCATTCCGGCCTGACATCTGATCCAACTGAATTTACTAGTCGCCATTAATTGTTAGTGTTTAGGGATCTCTCGGAATATCAAGGATCTGAATCATTTAAAGACGTTTACAGAAGGATGAATAAAGATTTAATAGAAGGATTTTTCGGATAATTACCACTTTTATTTTCCCACGGAAAACGGTCTTAATATTTGTATGTGCTGTCTGCTTATTCTCCCAGTGTCTGGGGCACACAAGGCTCCCCAGTAATTCTTACATAGCATACCCTATCTATGTGTAACATATGAGTAGCCTGTCACATACAATCTTCAAAATAGATAATCTGGATCAGTAGCCGGCTGAATGGAACTGAAAAGACTTTCCTCCACCCTATTAAAATATTTACCCAGTCCTCCCACCCATTAATGTAACTGGGGTTTGAATGTGTTTCTTTTCATTACTTAACGATTAGGTTCCAGTGCTCGCCTCTACTGCTGACTCCCCGTGTAAGTGGTTATCAGTGTAGCATTTGACACTGTTCTCATCTTCCAGCTCTCTTAACATCTATAGATGTATTATATAATGTTCTACAGTACGTTGGGATATCACTTTTACCACTTTTACACCAGCAAGGCTGGGACGCACACTGGATTTTGGAGTCGGCTCCAACCTGTGTGACCCCTTTTAGACCGGCGTCCATAATGCCGGACGGGTGACCTCACTGGAGGCAGGGCATGAGCCGCTGCTGGGAGATAAGAGCATCACCCACAGTGATTTCCATTGCAGTGAACGGGTCCCTGGTCATATTGACCAGGGTTACCCGTTTACACTGCACAGTGATCTTGTGTTCAACTTTGAGCGCTTGCCGGGTTGAAATCCCGAGTCACCAGACCATTTACACCACCTGCAAACCTGGGATTTTACGCGCTCTCGTGCAAAAACCCAGGTTTGCAGGGTTGGTATAAAACTGGTATTAGAAATGTAGCTGTGTTATTGTATTACTAACTTCTTACAACCTGGAGTAGATGGTAGGAGAACTACTGACGTATGAGACAGGCAGATCCTGCAGTGGTAATGTTCAGTTCTAGAGTATGGATATCTGTGAAGTAATGAGAGTCAAAGGAGTACATTTACTTAGAACAGTTTTACTGTACACACGGTGCGATTTTGACTATGTGATTTCCTTTGAACTCCCCAGCGCCCAGAACCATACATTCTTCACTTGCGATTTTGACGGTACTATTTGGCATATGGCCAAATACATTAAAACCGATATATTCAAAACTGCCTTACCTGCACAGTCTATATATCCATACAATACCGACCTTGCAGGCCACACATCGGCATCTCAATCAAAACTAACATTTCTATATGATTTTTGATGTCATATTTGAATTAATTTATTCTGTGGATCATGCAGTGGATAAATGTAAGTTACTATAATAGTAGCAATAGTTCAAGCATATGACACATTTATACCAGAGGTAAAGCACACGCATCTATACACAAAATGTATCCGTCCTACTACAAGTTCCTCTGGTCTGCTATGTACATAGTGTTTGTTTTTCATCTCACGTCTTGCAATTTATTTGTCCCATGCGAGAATTCCTCTGACATATGACTCCCCACCACAGCTGTTGTGGGGGTAGTTGGGGTGTCAGGATTTTCACCCTTTTTTATCTATATCCCTCTGGCTTCAAATTGTCCCCCTCCCCTTGTTCTAGAACCCATCTCCATTTAGTGACAGCCTTCATAAACACTATTAATATTTTTTAATATATGTTTGCTAGTGGAAAAGGGGTATTGGTATAACACATTCATGATTTTCATCGGGACTCCCCTTTTTTGTTTCTTTTGTGTACAATCACTAACCTTAATCTTTTCCCATTCGTCTGCTCGGTGGCCACGAATATTAAAGCAATATTTCTGCAGATACCCCTACTTGGGGTGAGATTTAATAGGATGAGAGATTCAGAAAGTGAGAGATTTGGTGAGAAATCTCCAGGGTTTTTTTAAGCGGCAATCATTTACACTGCAAAACCAGTTTGATTTTGCAGTGTAAATGATTGTCGCTTTAAAAAAACTGGAGATTTCTCACCAAATCTCTCACTTTTGAATCTCTCATCCTATTAAATCTCACCCATAATTCCTGCTGCGATTGAAGAGTCCTATTCCTGGTTAAATGCAAACAAAACAGCATGATGTTAATACAACAGAGACTTCCGTGGGAAGTTGTTAGAGATCTAATATCTTCTTCAGAGAGTTTGGAACTCTGCACAGGCATCCAGTACCCAGCGTACTGCTCACCAAGCCCCAACTCGCATTTTTCACACTTACTTGCAAACACCATAAACATTACAAGGATATTAAACCCATGCTTTGTTCTCTAGAACAGAAGCTCCCAGCATTATAACTGTGACTGTTTAACGGGAGCAAAATGGTGGCCCGCAGTAAACGCATGTCTCTGAGAAGAGACAGGGAACAGCGTGAGGGCCTGTTTACCTGGCAAATTGTCTGAGCCACTTAATGATGGTGTGGTGCTGATAAATGCTCACTGTCACCCAAATTGTTGTTTACACCTCAGCTGACACCATAAAAGTTTATGTTGTCTTTTGTATAGATGCCATTTTGTAATCCCACCTGAGCGAGGAATGCTCAGACTGCCAAATTCCACAAACGGAACACAATAAATGTGTGAAAATGCTGGGGGCATAATCTGCACCACCTACATGCAGATATCAACACCCTTTATTGCATCCATTGAGGTTTAGGATGACTAGAAAACACATGCTTAGCTCAGTGGAAAAAAGGGAAAAAAAAGGACTCATAAAACAACTTGTAAGTACAAAGCGTCAACTGTTAATTCTTTACATTCACTAATGAGATAAATATACAGTGCATATACTTAAAGAGCACCTATCAACTCCACTCAACTGAATCATTCATTCTGTGGGCTGGACCCAAGTTCACATCCACCGCAGCTTAATTCACCAGTGACATCTTTTACGCATGTGTTATACTCGGCTTCAGGTTCTTGAACGTAAAGTGTAACTTAGTATGGTTTTTGTGTTGCATTTTTTGCCTTGCTTGTACTATGTTTCTATTTTTGTGTCATATTACCTATAGATGTGTCCTTTTTTCAGTCATGCCAAATAGCCCTGATTGGTGCACCTGGTGTCATGTGACTTAGCTGTGCTGAGCATCTTATAAGAAAACGACTGGAAGTGACAGACTGCATTGCTAGTATACACTTAACACCTCCAGTGATGAAATATGCGCGTGTGAGGAGGGGTAAGGAGGTCTGAGGTGGGGCGCTGGGATGCCGCACCTACTTCATAAGTTTCCACACATCCTTTTCAGGCAGCCAAACATACGGTGTGCGCAGGATTCAATTTAAGGTATTATTGTTGAAAAAATGTTTAGTTATATATTTGTAATTATTACACTTTCGGCAATTTTGTTATCGGGCTATTTAATTGAAGCCTGTTCATTTCTACCAAATTTTACCCATTTATATGTGAAACTTTACTAAGTTGGGAGTTCTATTGAAGATGGGATGATGCCCATAGCAACCAATCAGATTCGACTTTTTTATTTAGCACCTTCTAGAACAGGGCTGGACAACACCGGCCCTCCAGATGTTAGTGAACTACACATCCCAGGATGCTTTGCATTAGTTTTACTATGTGGCCATGCTGAAACTGATTCATGGCATGCTGGGATGTGTAGTTCACTAACATCTGGAGGGCCGGTGTTGCCCAGCCCTGTTCTAGAAGATAATAGAATCTGATTGGTTGCTATGGACAAGATCCCATCTTCAATAGAACTCCCAGCTTAGTAAATTTACCCCATAGAATCCAGGATAAGTTCCCGGACCTATGTGTTTTCACGATAAGGCCGCAAAAACAGGTCACTTATCAGGAATTTCCTTGAAAAGTACCGCCATCGGGGCTAATTGAATAGCCCCCGGTGGATAAATTGGCCTTAATACATTATCGCGGCGATTTGAATTTCCTCCATAAAACTATACAGTATATCTCGTACATAGAATTTTAATCTAAGCATAATTTCGGACTTTATTTGTACTTGTATTGTGTGATTCTCTCCTATTAATGTTGTCCCCACAAGGTGCAGTTCTCTGAACTTTTTCGTTCAAAACGCATCACTTGTAGTTAAAATCGCAGAGTGTTTCCTTTGGCTTGCGATGCTTGCTCCCGCTCCCGATGCGTGCTCCCGCTCCCGATGCGTGCTCCCGATGCGTGCTCCCACTCCCGATGCGTGCTCCCGCTTAATTTATATCCATAGGCAAAAAAGTATGTGCAGGCAGTACTTTTCTCAGTGGCGTAACTATAGCTCCGCAGCCCCTGCGGTGGCGGGGAGGCGCAGAGAAAGTTTGGGCACTGGGGGTCTGCGGGGCTATAGTTACCCGCTGCTGTCTGCGGTACCTGCCTGCCGTGCCGTGACTGCCGTCACAGTCCCGTTTCTGTTAGCGCTGGCTCCTGCTTCTATAATGGAAAAGGACACATAGAAAATGGCTGCCCCATTACTGCAGACCGTTTTCTGTCTGCAGTATGGGGGCAGCCATTTTCTAAGAGTCACTTTTCATTATTAGCAGCAGGAGCCAGCGCTACGGGACCATGACGGCACGGCAGGCAGGTACCTACCGCAGACAGCAGCGGGTGGGCAGGTATGGGTATGGGCGGGGCGCCGAGGGGAGGGGGAGTGGGGGGCGATTTTTTTTTTGCGGCGGGGGGGGGCGCATTTTGAACTGGATGCAATGCGACCTAGTATAAAATGCATCTAGCACAAATCGTAGCATGTGTGGGCACCATAAGTTACATTAGACACTGGGTATATCCTGGAGATCTCTCTAGCTTGTTGATCCGGTTATACTGTACTTAGCTCCGAGCTGTGCATGAAAGAACGTAGGTTGCTGTAATGGGTTTGTGTCTTGATGTTGCCCTGTTTGTCTGCCAGATGAATAATTCCCTTGTTAAGTGCAGCTGGTTCCCAAGAGCCCATGTGACACAGAGGGCACAGCTGATCCTCTGCACATTTCCATGGTGGTGGATACAGCCAACAAACCTATTATGATTCTGCCAGATGTTTTAGGCTTTGACAAAACCAGAAAATCTGTGGGTTTTTTTTTTCTTCAAAACTTCTGCTGTAAAGTGAGGAGCCAGAGAATCCTAATTTAAAGAGGGATGAAAGGAAGGAAGGAAGAGGCTTACTGTAAAATTGCAATTACTGAGATCCATGTTTTTCCTTCACTTTGCAATATTCTTTACACAGTGTCTAGGCTCTTGAGGTATTACATTATTATAATATTCCGGGCTAAGTATGCTACTTTAATGGAATAATATTTACTGTTGAGTCTGCTGATTGCAAATTTCAGTATTTTCCTATTATTGCTTGAACATCAGCAGCTGTGGAACATGTTGACACAATATAAATAAAGGGTCAAAATAATAAACTTCTACTTTAAAACAAAGGGAGCCATTTATGAAAAACGGTGCAAAGAAAAATGTGACATTCTCCATAGCAACCCGTCATATTCTGACAACGAATTGGTTGCTATGTGCATAACCTCTTTTTTTCTCGTTCTACCAGGGTTAGGGGCAGCATGTGCAGATTTCCATGGAACATATCCAACCTGGAAAATAAAAATGCAGGGCCGGATTGGCCATCTGGTACTTCTTGCAGAAGCCTTCCAGCATTGTAAAGCAGGAGGTGGGGCCATGGTGATGTGTTTGCATCTCCCCCTGCTGTTTTCATAAATATGGCAAGTACGGTGTGGGCTCATATTGACCCGCGGGCCTGTGTGTATTGAGAATGCAGCAGATAGATACCCTAAGACAAGACTAGACAAGTTATGGACACCTTGGTGGCTGGAAAGATACAGCCTAGCAACAGGAGAAGGTCTGGCAGCTGTATGATATATCACAAAACAGGTCGTATGCAATATAGTCGTCCCCCCCCCCGTCCCCCCCACACACACACACACAATGTTATTCAAAATATATAGTCTGTTATGAAAGAGAGAGAAAGAGAGAGAGAGAACACATATATATTTCAGAACTCAGCCACAGAAGCGATTTTGATGGCTTTCAATTAATGGTATTAAACAGGCAATGGTGGAGAGGTGCCCCCTTGAGAGCAGGAGCCTGGCGGCAGATGACTCCATTGCCTCCCAGAGTTTTGCCTCTGATGCCTACATAGCATCAGGGGTAAATCTGCTAAGATTGAATGGGTACGAATGCATGTATTCGTATCCATTTGATGTAATATACGGCTGGTAGCTAATTTACTATAAGCCGAATTCGGCTGATTTGCCATATTTATATACGGCAAGCACAGCCGGATTCTTGTGCATGAAAGAATACACCATTGATAGAGCTCCGTCGTATATATGGTCATGAGTTCTATGGTGGTGTGCTCATTAACTAACATTGGTATTGCTGAATTCGGACAGTAATTCAGCAGAAAATACGACTGGATAATAATTATTTTCAAGGCATATTTGGCTGAAGCCTGCACAGATCAGTAAAAAATAAAATAGAAAAATAATAAAATAATAATAGAAGAAAGAAAACGGCATCGGGTCTCCCCATGAGCATAACCAGTCTCGGGCTCATTGAGCCGGTCTTGGTTGCAGAAATACAGGGGGGGGGGGGTCAAATGGGGTCCCCCTCTCTTTCTATTACCAGCACAATGGTCTTGGCCCGGTCCTATTTTCCAAAATATGGGGAACAAAATGGAGTAGGTGTCCACCATATCTTGGCAACCAGCATCGGGCTCAAACAGCCAGTGGTGTCATGCCACACCTGGGGAACACTTTTTACATAACGTCCCGCAGCCAAAGCTTGAGCTGGTCAGCCCGGGCTGGGTCCTGGGCTGACCGGGTCGTGTGTGGTCTGACCTAATTAACCTTTGTGGTTTAGGAATGCCTATTTAGATCGGGGATTGCCTCCCCATTCTAAATAGAAACAGATCTCTGCTTAACTTACAGGACACTGTTGCTGTAGTGCTCCCTGTTTGGCTGCCGGGTCCTGCAGTGACAGGAGTCACGCGGGGACCCAGGATACATAGGAAAAAAGCCCATCTGTATGTACGTTGCGATATTTTTTTTGTGTTTTTTTTTTAACCTGTGGATGCCTGCAGGGCAAGCAGAGGATGCGATCTACACCATATGTATGGTGAGTATATATTTCTTTCACAGGCACCATTTTGGATTCTGCATGGAGAAGTGGACCGAACCTATGTGATCAACATAGGTGAGTATGGATGTATGTGGCGTGTAATATTATTTGATGTAAATCCGTGTGTGTGTGTGTGTGTGTCAGTTATTGGGATATTGGTTCTGTAGTAGGACTACAAATCCCAGTATGCCCATTAATGCCCTGCATGCTGGGACTTGTGGTTCTCCAAGTCACAGCATGCTGAGCCCTGTAGTTCTACTACAGAACCCAATTTCAATTTTTTAGACTTATTTAACCCTTTATTTGTTTCAGCCAGGCATCCACAGCCTAGAGACACTGGGGACAGCCACAGGCTTCAGCCCGGGATGGGGGTACCTTAGACGGGGGACCCCTTTATTGGGGGGTCCCTACTCCCCCAGGGAGCTGTCCGGGCTGACCAGCCATGGTGCTCATGCCTTGGCCAGGAGATCTTATGTAAAAATTGTCCTCAGGCTGTGCCATGACACCGCTGGCTGTTTGAGCCTGGTGCTGTTCTCTGAAATATGGGGGACCCCATTTGATGTCCCCCCTGTATTTCTGCAACCAGGACCGGCTCAATGAACCCGGGGCTTGATATACTCTGGAAGGGGGACCCCACGCTATATCTTTTAATTACTCAATTATTTTTCAAATCATTTTTTTATGTGTCAATACTGTATGTTTATATGTCGCTGCCCTTAATCTGTAACTTCCAGGTAACGATACAATATATGCTACCCAGTAGGACCTCTAGTATCCATTTGTCTAGTAGAACTAGCTTCTGTCTCCTCCAAGGGGTTGCCCATTTTTGGAGGGACTTTTTCAGCAGATTCCATAAGGATGGCCAGACCCATTGGAATCTGCAGAGACCAGGTGTTCCCACAGCGTCGGCTCCCCCAAGCTACCACTTGGGCTGCAGTGGCATTATGGTGCCCTTCCTGAGAAGGGTCTTCCTTCAGTTGGTCTTCTTAATATTGTTCCTCCTGTTTTTGGTCTTGCTGAGGATGGTATTTCAAGTCCTGATGGTGCCCTTTCTGAGGTTGGTCTTCTTGAGGGTGTCTTTGATGGCCTGAGATGTCCCGAGCCACGTCTTAGTGATGTTGTGATTTGGGCCATTGTTTCCAATTAGATGGGCTAGTTCCCTCCAACTCACTGAAGCTTCTGATGAAGTGCAGAATGAAAAGTAAGTGCACTAATTAGTTCAATTTCGATGTGCTCTATTGCTCACCCTTCACAAATGTATTTTCCTTTCTTCATTCGAAAGAATAATGGACCATCCCACTGCTGATTGCCCTCCATTATTGTCTGTCCTATTATACTACAAGAGAGAATACGTGTGTATATAATATATAGTGGAACTTCTACATCTCAGATGGACTGGCTCTAGAGAGTACATTGTATTAACTGCATCGGCCCTCACAATTGTGAACGATTAATACAAAATTGTTAATAATACGTATTTCAGCAGGACTGAAATCTAAACTGCCCCATTATTCCTGCCTGTGTGGGCTCTGTGAAAATAGGAACTTGCTGTGTAACTGCCTTTCAATGTGTAGTGTACGTTGGTTGTAAATTCAGTGTGTCTCCTTGTCTACATGCAGGCAGCCAAAATGTCCCATGGCCACATCTGCCACCTTAATTAGGATAAAAGCTGCTTCTATTTCAGTTTCAAAACATATACTGGTTATACTGAGGGAGGCCCATAAAGCTGCACCTATTGGGGCTTTTTATGCCAGTGACCACTGACATCTGTGCTCCTATGTGGCATATTTTTTCTGTGCATAAATCAGCAAGACACCAGTAACATTCGGATAACACAACACCATTCGTCACTGGGCCAAGAACAGCTAGCTGAACTGGATTGTGGAACTGTATTTATAGCTAGAGGGGCTGCCACATGAAGGGGGCTCAGTAGCTGTTACACAGGACATGACCTGGAGGGTCTGAACAACAAATGTATATCAGCAGTTTCGATTTACAAGACTGTTTTATGTCATACACACCTGTACGGCAGTGCTTACAGGGTCTATGTAGGTTTTCCATCTCCGTGTTATCTTATTAACCAATTACATTGCACATGCAATATATTATTAACCTTTTGTGTGCTGCAAAAATGTCCAAAATGCTGTCACCAATACCATTGTAGGAGCACACCCCAGTGGGTAAAATTAACAGTGAGAGGAGGTTTATTATTCAACAGATTTTTATCCTGTCACACATCTTCCTCTCTGTCACATGGTGCAAAATATCTCTCAGTCTGTGACCTGTAGGCACTTATTACCAGTTATTTATATAGCATAGTTGCCGACTTTTGAGCTGCCCTCTCCGGGAGAGGGCAGCCAGCTCTGTCAGGCAGGGGGGCGGGGCCATTTCCTGGACTGGAAAAAGAGGTGGTCCGGGGGCGTGGCCACACAGATGATGCCCTGTTGGGGGCATGTCTACAGCGTCACGGCATTTTAGCCCCGGCCCCCGCCGTGCAATGCCGGTATTTCAGTCATTGCACTGCGGGGGGCGGGGCTAAAATGCAGCGATCGCGGCATTTTACCTGCGGACCCCCCCCCGCCAAGGGACACATCGCGGGAGCTGGAGGGGATATGCGGGAGGATTGCCACCCTTTCCGGGGGACCCGATTTCCGGGACCCTCCCGGCCATTCCGGGAGGGTAGGCAACCCTGTTATATAGCACACAGAGAATATACTGTATGAACATTCACATCAGTCCCTGCCCCAGTGGAGCTTACAATCTATATTCCCTACCACATGTACACGCACACACATTCAAGCTAGGTTAAATAATTTTGTTGGGAGACAATTAACCTACCAGTATAGTTTTGGATTGTAGGAGGAAATCAGAATACCCAGAGGAAACCCACCCAAGTATCGGGAGAATATTTTAAACTCCATACAGTTAAGGTCGAAGTGGGAAACAAACCCGTGGCCTGTGCTGTGAGGAAGATACAGTATGCTAACCATTACACTGAGTTCCTGCAGTATGGGTGTTGAGCTTTGACCCAGAGGGGCTCTTGAACAGCCTCTCCAGCTTCTCAAATCCACCACACTGTAGGTATTGAGAAACTCGACATAGAACCGGGAAAAAAATTGTCCAAGCTTCTTGCTAAATTGCAGTCTTCATCGCAGTGTAAGCAATAGAGGGACAGATACATCTGTAACTTCTGTGGTATAACCCTGTTGTAAAAGTGAGAGATGTTGAGAAAATCCCTTTTAAAACACTGGAGATGGGGCTATTCTCATCATAATACATACCACTGAATACAATAAGAAGCATTTGAAAAAACTTACTTTTTCAAATGCTTGCAGAATGCAACTTGCAAGTTACATTCACATAATACCTGAACTTAGTATATGGTAGGGGGGGGGGTAGTTTCACTTGCTGCCACCAGACGGTAGTGTTTCGGAGGATCCGATACGATTTCCCGGCGGTCGGGATCCCGGCGGTCGGAATCCCGACACTGGAATCCCGACCGCCGAAATCCCGACAAGGGGGGGACATGGATCGCCCCCCCTTGCGGGCTCGCTGCGCTCGCCACGCAGCGGGCCCGGTGCCTCGCTACGCTCGGCACGCTATTTTATTCTCCCTCTATGGGTGTCGTGGACACCCACGGAGGGAGAAAGTTTCGGGATTTCGGCGGTCGGGATTCCAGTGTCGGGATTCCGACCGCCGGGATCCCGACCGCCGGGAAATCAACTGCATCCCGTTTCGGAGCCACACAGACACTAGACATGTAGATGGTGCTTTTCTTTATTTCTTTAATTGTTGTGTAAACAAAAACAACACAAATGTTTATGGTGCATTTACTAGTCTGTACTGACTGTGAGGTGCAATTATCAACGGGTTACCTCGGTAACTTAGCTTACTGAGGGGTAGATGTATGAAGCAGTGATAAGGGAGGAGAAGTGATAGGCCCCTTTCATACGCTCCGGCTCCCGCCGGCGAAACCCTGCACGGACAAAAGCCGTGCCGTGCACAGTAGTTAATAATGGACATGATTGTGTCCATTCACACAGGACGGCTGTGGCCATCCCTACCATTGTAAACTGCTGTGTGCGGCATGGCTTCCTGGCCGTGCGGGGTTTCGCCGCCCGGCAGGAGCCGGAGCGTGTGAAAGGGGCCATAATGTACCTGGTACTTTATCACCAGCCAATCAGCTCCTGACTGTTAAGTTGCAGGCTGGGATTAAAAAGGGACAGTTACGAGTTGATTGGCCGGTGATAACGGCACTTTATCACTTCTCCCCCCTTATCACTGCTTCATACATTTACCCCTGTGTATGAAACGTTGATAGACACACTCCACTATGTTAATATTAGAAATACACCAGCATCTAATGGTCACGTCCACCCAAGCTATGTTCAGCCCGCAATGATCACAGACCACCGGCTTCTGGTCCGCCCTCTTTAGGACAGACATGGGGCTGTGACCGCATGTTTGCATCATATTGGCCTAGCGCCCGTAATACAGTGCCGCCATTCACTCAAGGAATTGTGCTGCTTCGGGCATCCGTCTGAGAGATGTGTCTTCCGGGCATCCGGGAGATCTGCCCAAGTTTCTTAAGTACATTATGGGAGAGTAGGCAAGTACAGTATATCACAGATATACGTAGTCTATGAGTAGCTAATCCCCAACACCAGTGTGTACCATATACCCTATCTTCTACTTGCAAAGTGTCCATGCGGTCCATCCGAAATGACGCAGTAGATTTGTTGTGCCAAATTTGTTGGCACCAATATGTAGCCTGTGATATATAATAACTCTACTATAGGCTATTGCTGAATCTTACGTTTACAAAATTGTGATGTCAGATCCAAAGAGAATTCTACAAGGTACTGCCTTGTGCTGCATTCTGTTGCCACGTACGTTAGTTGTGGATAGGAAGATGAATTGATTTGGTATCTGAGAGAAGATCCTTCTGCTGTACTTCCAGAACATGATATTGCTGCTTTTTGTTTAGTCTCTGCTAAAGTTGTACTAATGCAATAACCACGAGTAATCTAAATAGCAGACCTTGCAAGGAAATCCCAGCTGTAATTTGGCTGCAGAACATTTGGGGCTATCACTATCTAACAAGAAACATCTACTTAAGCCTAACGTAACTATTACCTCATTAAAAGTGCAACTTTAGCCTGCGCACAAGACCCATTT
This sequence comes from Crinia signifera, assembly GCF_055691185.1. Taxonomy (NCBI): domain Eukaryota; kingdom Metazoa; phylum Chordata; class Amphibia; order Anura; family Myobatrachidae; genus Crinia; species Crinia signifera. Next base: position 42,107,757 of record NC_139224.1, on the reverse strand, counting down.
CGCTGTAGGTATAAGCACAGTGCTCATAATTTATTAATGCTGGGGAAGATTTGCCGCAGATATTTTTTTGGTGTGTCTATTTTCTGTATTTGTGTGAAAATAGAAAGCTTGTCGGGATAAATAGGACTTATTCACATCGTCAGCCATTGTATATAGCCCTCTCTGCTGCATGGGAGAGATAGGAGAGATTGGAGGGGGGGGGGGGGGGGGGGTAGCTTCTGAAATAGACTGACTCAAGACAAGCGGCCTCAGAGCCAGCCATATGAATCCACTTACATGTAAATTGCTTGTCTATATGAATTAAGGTGAAGGTTGTGAAAGAGCTGAGTTTTTGTGTTTACCGTAGGATTTTTGACAGTCTCTTTCCTCTTTCAAGTAAATTTGGCTCAAATCCACTAGCATTGCAGTATTAAGTAAACCCTTCTTTTGTTACATTAACAAGGTTATAACATCACTGGGGCACATTCCCAGCTGGCTGGTCTAAGGGCCTAGTTATTTGGGGCAATGGAGGATTATTTAAAACTTTGGTGTTAGGAAGAGGACTGTAACATGTGTCACGGTTCTGTTTATGCGGGGTCATTACCACTTTATGAAATAAAATGACAGTGTTGTCTGTCTTTTGTTCATCTTGCAGCAGGGAAATCATATCAGACTTTGCTTATTAGATAATGAAAATTTTGTAGAGGAGGAAAGAGATGCCTGTGTCAAAGGGGACCCATTACCGGCACACAGCAGAGGAAGCCATATTATGCTCAAACTAGTTCTTAACCTTTCCATTCACTGCTTAGCAACAGTGACCTCACTGAGACTTGCCTAAGTTGTCACTAGCTCATATTCTTCTTATTTTTATTATTATTATTATTATTATTATTATTATTATTATTATTATTACCAATAGTTAGGGCCGTGTTCAAATGAATCCTCAGTGCTATGAGACAATAATGCTAACCATTGCACCCTCCATCTTGCCCAATGTGAATTATACTGACTCATTTCTTAATGCATACCTCCCAACTTTTAAGGTTCAGTCATACTTGCCTTCCACTCCCGGAATGGCCGGGAGGATCCGAAAATTAGGTCCACCCCCCTGGGAAGGTGGGAAAGTCTCCCGCTTGCTTCCCAGAGCCCCCGCACCCCCCCTTCTGCACTGACTGAAATACCGCAGTTCGCAGAGAGCAGCGGGGATAAAATTATGCAAATTCTGACATTGTGCGTAATTTAAGTCCCGTCCCTACCCGCGGACCCTCAAATAACAGCATTTGTGTGGCATGGGGGTGGGGCTTGGTGATATCAGCCTCATCCTTGCCCCCTTGATGTGTTGCCTCTCCTGGCTTCTCCCAGAATGGCAACTTTAAAAGTAGGCAAGTATGGGTTCTGTACCATCCACGGGCTGCAGTGTTCTGTGGTGGGAGAGAAGCTTATCAAATTCCAGAACCAGTCATAGAACCTTGCTTTCTGGTGGAATCGATGCAATAAAGAATACAGTATCTATCCTTATGTATCAATGCCTATTTCCCTATAGATTGTAAGCTTGCGAGCAGAGCCCTCCTACATTTTGACTGTAAATTCCCTCTTTTGTTGTATCACTGTCTCCTTTGTAAAGCGTAACGGAATATGCTGCACTATATAAGAACCTGTTAATAATAAAATAAATAAATAAGTATCCTACCCAGGCTTTAAGCCATCTCCCTCCCCCAGAGCACTGCAATAATATCACTCATTGTACATACCCCACTATGAAAACAAAGAATGAGATATTCAAGACCCCTCCTGCATTCTAATAAGTAATGCAGGTAGGGCCACCTTCAAAGGGGTGCTGAGGGCGCAGCTGTCCTGGGCCCGACCACTCTGACAGAGATGGAAGGGCCCGGGCTCGCCACGCTTCGGGCTCGGTGGCTCGCTGCGCTCACCACACTTTCTAAAATTAACTCCACGCCCACGTGGATAGTGGGGATATGATCCTTTATGTATTAGCACGGCTCCAGTTACGTAAGTTAAGTAATTTGCGTAAGTTACAGAAATTGCATAAGTTAAGTAGTTTACGGAGCCAGCTTAGTGGTGTATTGCTATTTTCAATACACCACTACGCAAACTACATAAGGGGCGCCCTGCTAATACATAAGTACCAATACAATTAATAAAATAGTACATTTATTTTTGTATAATACATAAATATCCTGACATAATCTATAAATATACCCCCCCCCCCCAGCCCCTTTCCCGCTCGCTAAAAGTCCTTGGAATCGTTATCATGGTCACCAGTTTGGACCCGGACTTTTCTTTCTGCAAATAGTTTTCCTTTGTCCTTCTTTACACTAATATATAGATAAAGTATTATCAGTTTTGCCATTGGTTTGGAGCTGAATGATCACAAATAGTGATTTAATGAGGCTGGTGTTACTAACTTTTGTTTTATTATTGACTTAACTATTTCCTGGAAGATAACGCTGCCCTTGTCTAAGAAAGTATTGTGTTTGTCTTCTGAAAATATTTTAAATGATTAGCAAATACCTTTTATGAAGAACCGATTTGCCCGTAGTTGCTGTATTTTTTCATATTGAGGCCTTCATTGTAACACTTCAAAGTATTTGCCTCATGTTTGCACTATGGCTGCTGTATATAAATATCCAATGATTTAGCTCAGATAAGCCTGGTTTCTTGCATTCCACACAGTGAGTCTTGTTTTTCCGTAAAAAAAAAACTTAAAATTGAAAAGTGACTTTAGAAATGCCTAAATACCATTCCAATATACAGTATATGGAGAGTGATATAACTAATACGATAATTCTATATACTGGTCAAGCATGGCATGTTTTGCCCACCACTGGGGGGGGGGGGGGGGGAGTCGATACTGGGGTAAGGGGCTGATTCTTAGTTGGAACAGGTAATATTGCACAGGCTGCACTGCATGTGGGGCAGATGTAAAATATGCAAGGGTATTAAGATATGGGGGAAAGTGTCCTAAAGTCAGAGTACAACAGCCAGTGATCACTGAATGGAAACCAGGGGCTGGCCATCTGTTCAGGGAGCACTGGGCATGCTTCTCAAAATGTAAAAAAAAACGGAGGGGGTCGTGGTGCTTAGGCCACACCCTCCATCTGTGGACATGCCTATCCCTCATTTGGCTCCACCCCCTGTCCAGGAGCTGCACCTCTAGTATGACAGGTCCTGAATTCTGTGGAGAGCATAGTTGGGAGGTATATGCACCACGCTGCCTTGCCTATGCAGCAGATTTCCTTTCTCGGTAGGTACAATGCTTATCTAACTAGGCAGGTAAAAATTCATTCATTCATTCACAATGATGCAGCAAGTAACATCACAGCAGCGGTCTCAGCTTTCTCATCTGTGTCAAGTCCCACTAGGGCGCTGCTGTAGGGATGTAGGAGATGCCGTTGTCTGAAACAGAGGGGATAAGGTCGCTAGGTTGACAGTAGGAAGATCGACATACTTGGCTTAGGTCGACACATGCAATAGGCAGATAGGGTTGGAAGGTCGACACAAGCATTAGGTCGACTATGGGAAGGACGACAGTCAAAAGGCAGACATGGGTTTTTCACGTTTTTTTTTTTCAAACCTAGGCGGCATTTCATACCCTTCCATTTGCTAGGGTGTAGTGGGAGTAGAATAGGGCGCCAAAGCATGGCGAGCCGACGCAATACAGTGTTCATGTCAGTTTACGTCGACAGTCGGCACAACAAAAAAGTCATGTTGACCTTTTGATTGTTGACCTTCCCATTGTCAACCTAATGTTTATTGACCTGCTGGCCCTGTCGACCTTAGGCCTGTCGACATATTTCATGTGTCGACGTAAGCCCCGTCTACCTTCATACTGTTGGCCCTATGACCCATACCCTAACAGAGCTACATCTGCATATATGTTACCGTTATAGTATCTTTACCCGGATATTCCCGTTTTGGGCTATAGAGGGTAAATTGACCGTGTGCACTTTTGACTCCAGTTCTCAGTCATTCTTATTCCAGTCTGGTTCCTTTACATTGTGTGGACGGTTTGCCTGTATATGCTCCGTTCACCCCACCTGCACTCCCAGTTCCACCCTGTACAAATCTTTAATGTGCGAATTCACTTCTACACAGTCAATGGGTGTATTTTAGAAACTGTTCCCCAGGAGATGTAATAATACCGACCATTCCCCTTATTTATGATTCTCCAGCAATACGCTATCTTTGCCAAGATCTGATTTGTCCTGCATCTTGCTAGCATAAAGAACGAGACACTAAATTAGATTCGACTGCAAGTACCTCTATAATCTTCTGCTAAAATTATCTAGTACGGAATGATCCAACCGCTGTTCTCATGCAGGCGGACTGCACTAGGGTCTGGGAATTTGCCACTATCCTTCGATTTACACTAAGATATCATCTGCTTTATGTTGGACCATTCCTTTTTGCATCAGCCCATCCTCTGATGTCTGGCTGGGAGCTCGGTGGGAGTAGCTGCACGTTTGTAGTGGACAGAAATCATGTGGTTTAGAAGACATTTCTGTGTTTTTTACACTTATTTTGTAGGTGTGAAGAAGAGATTCGTCCCATGGCGTGCTGGTTTGTGCTTAGCTCTGTTTTTGCAGATTGTAAATTAAGAATAAATTGATGAAACTGCAGTTTGCTCCACAATTCGGAGTTCTCTGGGGCACAGGATGCCGTAATGGAGAACACTTATAGAAATAATTTTATACGTAGCAGTATTTTCTTTTTTTTTTAAATAATGCATTTTAGTAAGTGAGAAGTGCAATAAGAGATTGTCCTGATAGACATTTTAGATTAATCAAAACTACATATGATTGCCCCAATAGCGACAAAGCAGCTTACGCCATGTGTAGGGTGTTAGATAATGGAACTCAATTCCAACGTTTCAATGATCTTGTCACTGTCATCAAACCTGACGTGTGCAGCCTATTTATCTCATGAAGTCCATATAGAGCGACCGATGAAGAGTGTATGAATATGTGTATATATATATATATATATATATATATATATATCAGGGTTGCCGACCCTCCTGGAATTTCGGGAAAATTGGGTCCCCCTCCCGGCCCCCCGGAAGGGCGGGCAACCCTCCCGGATTTAGGGGGGACCCCCGTTGACCCCCGGATCGCGGCTTTAAAATGCCGCAATCCTCGGGTTTTAGAGGAGGGGGTGGAGCTAAAATGTCACAATCGCGTCATTTTAGCCCCGCCCCCTTAACGGAGATCCCTGAATTTGCTGGTTTACCAGCATGGGGGTGGGGCTTCGTGATGTTACGCTTAAGCCCTGCCCCCTGAGCGGCTACTGAAACTCTCCTCTCCGGGCTTCTCCCGAAGAGGAGAATAAGAAAGTCGGCAACCCTGATATATATATATATATATATATATATATATATATATATATAAAATGTGTGTGTGTATGTGTAGTGTGGTCAGACTTCTGCATCTAAAGGGCACATCTGCTGCTGAAATTCATCACCAACTTGTCGATGTTCCAGACTCAGGTTTAGATTTGGAACACTGTCATTGATAACTGCAGGACAGAGGTTGAAGACGAGCAATTCTACCTGAGAAGCAGTGCACCAAATCTGTTCTCAAACTGTGGGTACTGACCTCCTCAGCATGGGGTTGCGATTCCATATTGCTGACCATCAGACTTTTCTAATCTCAGTGAGTGATTCAATGAGTCTGACAAATCTGTTATTTTAGACTCCTCCCATCATTTTGTGCCTCCACAATGCTGCCATGTATGTGCTGTCTGCTGACTACACATGTGACGTGATGACCTTCTGCAGTAACTTGCTGGGGTCCTGTAATTATTTTTATTGTCTAATGGGGTCCCAGAGAAAAATAATTTGTGGACTCCTGTTCTAGGATATTAGTAATTTGTGAGAAATGTTTTTGTTTAGCAGAAAACTTTGTACAAGTATTTAATGAAGCAATAATTTGGCAACTAGGGGCACAGCCCCAGTGAGGTGTATACCTGAAAAACACTTTCACAGTTTACCCTTGTTCATAATAATACATTTCAATATGCATTATTTTCCGGGGCCGTAAAGGCTTTTTAACACCCTAGGCAAAAAACACCAATACTGACATTACAGAACCTCAGGGGAAAGTGTGGAGGTGGCTTCTTAGAGGTTCACACCTGTGGTTTGCATTAAGTTCAGCATTGATGCCTCTTTCACAGTCATCATCAATTTTGTGATAGACTCAGGTGTGGATCCAGACTCTGGAGCCCCTCAGTAAGTGCCTATAGCTGCCTAATGGCCAGGGCCTGAATAATCAATAGGCCAATTATGCTGCAGCCTGGAGCACTGGGTCCTGGAGGGGCGCAGTGCCGGCACAATAGATTGTGCTGAGATGAGAGCTGCTGGAGTTAGAGCTGAGCAAGGTCTCGTGAGAAATCCCCCGGGAACTGTGGGAGCAGAGGTGCCTGCTGGCGTTACTGAGGCAGGGACACCAGGAAGAGGAGTTCCTAAGAGAGCCCAAGCCTGTTACAGAGTTTTATCTGAATATTGGTGGTGGGGCACTTCTGTATAAGCCTAGGAGGGCTGGAACACTTAATCGATTTAAATTTCAGTAAAATTATTTTGACGGAATGGATCCGGCATCCATTAATCAATGCAGCGCCGGATTTGTCCTCTGATTGATGCAGGTGAGCACAGCGGCGGAAGGCGGCAAGATTGCCTGGGAAACGGCGTGAGGCAGCGGGAGCCGGGATTGAGCCGTATGAGCTGCTCTCAACCGGCCCGTTTTGGTAGAGGTGAGTGCAGCGGGTGGGTACGGGAGACGGTGGGAGGGTACAGGATGTGGCGGACTGGAGGACGGCGCCATGTAAACTGCTGCTGCTCACCCGGTGCTGTCTTCCACGCCTCACTCAGACATCTTTTCATGTCGGTTGGAGATTGCCGGAACATGGCCAAAACCTTTCGGTTTTGGCTGTGTTTCTGTCAAAAGCAGGTGGACTAGCGGCTATTTCGTCAATCCACCTAGTTTTCGTCAGGTAGGAACATTCCAACATGCCAGAAAAAAACAATCAGCACTGAATAGGTCGGAACCCCTTCTGACCTATTCATGTGGGAAACTGCGGTCTTTTCGGCAAGACGGCAGTTTTACCATTAATTGAATATACCCCATAGTACCATCCTGTGAAAATGAACCATGCTTGAATAGTATACCAACATTTTAGTTCTATTTTACATAAGCATTTTCTCTATGTGCTCAGAGTGCATGTCCACTGTTACATTTATGGGCTGTGTGTCTTAGATCTCCCTGGATATTTAAAAGGTTTTTTTCTAATTACGCAGTTGCTTTGATTACTGAAATGCAAAAGATTTCTAATAGAATGCTTCCTTCTCAAAATCTCTTATGCCCTATTATAAAGAGCTTGGTCAACCTCAAAACATCTGTTTAATGTTTTAATCATCGCTGGTTAGTAATGATTTTATTTTCTTCCCAGTATCCGTAATGCTATTGTTGAGGAGGACATGTTTTTGTTCTTTCTATTATTTTATAGTGGTGTCACAAAGGCGCTCTCTGGACCTAGCATATAAACGTTCAAGGACACAACAAAGTTATTAGAGAATACATGGGGTAGTGGAATTATATTGCATTACATGTAGAGAATAAATACCAGGTTACTGAATCAGTTCTGTTATCTGGTGGTTAAGGAACGTACCTGCCTGACACCGTTCTTACGCACACACACCACGGGGAAATCCGATGTACATTACATTCTGATAACTTTGCAAAACTGCTATTAGAATGGATTTCTGTTCTGTGAAAGCTCTGAAAATTGCAAATTGCTAGTGATTGAATCCATGACCCCTTGAAAGATCCCAAAGCTTCATTTGATCTTGACACTACTTTTTTGCCAATAGTTTCACGGTCTCCAGTAGCTTAAAAGAAGCAGGAATCAAAGATGGTGTCGGCCCCTGAGGTTACTTGTGCTTGAAACAATTGTTGCTTGAGCACGTCCTTCTTGTTTTCTTTGGTCACGAGTTCTGTTTGAGCAGATAAAAACAGCAAAAAAACTTCACCCAAAGTAAGCACTTTGACTGGAAACAGACTAAAAAAAAAGGCTTGCAGGGCAGGAGAGGCCAGCAGCTGAGGCAGTATTGACACGTCCAGACACAGATGTGAGCTGCTAGCAATTCTCTTTCCCCTATAATGTATATTTAATCATAGTCTGCACAATTTATGAAGATTTAAGATAAAATATAGTCTCTCTGCATGAAGCTAAAATTTGCCAACTAGTAGAGTTACAAGAACCAGAGATGCCACCTTCTCCATGATGCCAACAGTGAGTGCCAGGTACAGTGTGAAATCGAGCTAGTACGTTGCAGGCCTGTTCTACTCCTATTAGTTTTTGTTAGACATGGTCTGCCTTTCTTGCTTTAATCCTTACTCTAAATTATGATTTGGTAGACAATAATTCTCTCTATATCCTTCCAGGTGCCAGGGTATTACTCTTAAACTGGCCATACACCCCCCTTGAGGCGCTCGAAAACCTCCCAGGTGGCAGGACCGCACACAAGATATTATGCATACGATAAATCCTATGAGGTCGCAGCCAAGCCTTCTATTGCATGGGGACGCGCATCGCATCGGACCTGCTGTCAAACACATGCGATTTGGATGCATTTTATGCGATTGATCTATGTAATCCCATAAAAAGTGACCAAATCGCATATATATGGCCCTAGTGCATGGGCACCTTTAGTGTCCAACCCACTTTTTCACATTTTCCTTGGTCAATGAATAGGAGGCCCTGCTAGTAGGAAAGGAATGTAAGGAACTATACCCCCCCCCCCCCCAATAACAAAAAGAAAAATACAAATAAATATAGTATTGCACCTTCCACACGTCCCAACATCAACTAAGGTTAATATGGGCAGGGGCATGGCTGTGGCATACCACGGGCATTGCTGTACATCATTGCATACTTAAAATTAGAGGACAGAGTACCTTTCTCTTTCACTAGTCTTTGAATAGCTTACATCACACACATGTAGTGGTCTGTTTTGGAGACCGGTTGTAGAACCTTGACCAGCCTCACCTGCCACACTTACATTTTATCCCATATGGAACTTTTCTGAAGGACTGGAGAGGGAGCTGGCTAAACAGACACACAGAAGAAGACCAGGAAAGTCCAGCCATTGCCAACTAGGCCCATCCCATCTGTTTAGCTATATTATTGGATTAGCAGTAGAAAGCTATTTGCAGGAAAGCCAGGACGCTATTGATGGTATTGCTATTGGTCCATGCTGGCAGTCTACAATCCAGTAACACTCAGCGCAACAATGTCTACTCTGCTGCAGGGTGCGGCCATGTTAAGGACCTGTCATAAATGTTGGGCTGCGGTTCCTTGGGCCTACCATTGAGTTTTCAAATTAGGTTATCACTGATTTGCTCTTTTTAGCAAGAGTGAAAGCATGGAGATATCAGATCTTGTCTATGGTCCTGCATTGTACAGCATTCCCTATAGCCTTGGTGCAATCCCCAGACCGTGATTTGAGACACAATTCAGCACCTCTATCTGCAATGGTGGTACAGGCACTTGCAGGCTTCCACCCCATCAATGTTCTGTTCTCAGTGAAAATGGTCCCACTAACGTTATTGGCCATCCACCAGTCAATGCCGAACTACCCAGGTCCTCTTACGGGTGAATGCTTGGAGCTAGCCACAGTGACAAATAGTCTATACCCTTACCTGCACCTGACGTTATGTCAGTGATTGCTTGGCCTACCTCTCAGGCTTTGGTCAGGCAGCGGGACTTCTGCTGCCTGACGACCGTGTCTACATTTAAAATGACCAAAAGTGGACCTGATGATGACCATTTTTTTTTATTACGTTTCCTTACGTTGACACCTGTAAGGAATAATAGAAGACTTTATTGCTTTATTTTGTACAGTATAATAGATTATAGAACTGATTTATATATACTGCATTATCTAATGGTAATTAAGGAATTTGTCGAGGTGAGCATAGTAGTCCCCTGTTTATGTAAGGGAGGGGTATTCTGTATCAGTGCAGGAACTGCCTGCTGCCTGTGGTAGCTGGTAATTAAGGGCTCATCGCGGGTTAGAACATGGATTTTCACTGAACTTTATATGCTTAAACTGAAAAGACAAGGAGTGCTTCATAGTGATTACGGAAAAGTTGTATTTGGCATTTGTTACAGATGTAGCGGCTGTCTGTCAGTAATCTCTCGGCACATGAAAGATGAAAGAATCCAGGGATATTTGTGTTTTGTATTAGTGGTACGTCGGTGGTACACCACACCATTAAGATTTGAACGTTCTTGTAAATTGTGTCTAAACAGAAAAACTCTGCTCACTAACCGGCCCTTAATTCCCTATGAAAACTCTTAGCCCACTCAAGGCTTATCCCTGATGAGGTGAGCATTTCCACATCTCAACCCACTCAGAACCGTGTTGCACGTCTGAATTTTAAACATGTTTCACCCGTACACAGAATTTGGAAAATTATCTTTTCTTCCCATGTGGTTTACTCTATCCATCCCAGCTGTGTTTGGATAATGTGCATTTTTCAGACTCGATGAAGAGAGTCAGCACAATATGTTTGAGCCTGATTGCTGGTCCTGTTTTGCTTCTCAGCGAGTTCCACAGCAAATATTTTCTGATTGCACCATGCGCCATTTTGGTATTTAGTGTCCACACCAGACCAGACACTATTTTTATTGCACTTTGTTAATCTTTAGATAAAGATTTATTTCCTCTTGAAACTGTGCTTTAATGCTGTGGATGTAACCAGTTTGTGGACTGTGCCAATAAGCATGCTTGCCTACCCTCCCCCCACATCTCCCTTGCATATATAGTGAACTGCCGCCAATCCCAGCTGTTCAGGGGAGGGGTGGGGCTGAAATAACAGAGATCACGGCATTTTCCATAATTTTAGCCCTGCATTCTCTTCGTAGACCCAATAAAATAGAAGCATTTGGCTGGAATGGGGAAGGACTTAATTATGTCAGGGTCCACCCTCCCCCCCCCCCCCCCCGAAGCTCAAAATCAGTGTTTCTTTTCTGGGCTCCTCCTGGAGAGGAGCGCAAAAAATAAGTATACTGTACCTATGGGAATGCAGTGTATCTATTAATTGGTAATGAGATAATTTAGTCATAAGGCACAAATATGTCCTACAATAATTTCCATGGCTGTCCTGAAGGTACTACTCTGGGACAATTTTATGGATGTGACTAGTTCACATCAGAAGCGTATCTAGACATTTTGGTGCCCTGTGCCATCTTCCCCCTATATTTAAAATTGGTACAGTGCGCGCTGAAGGAGCTCAAAAGGTACTTGTTTCCTAGCACGGCCACCATTGGGGGTAATCGTATACCTTAACCTAACAGTTTCTTATATTATTACACGATTACCCCCGATGGACCCAATTTCCTTTGAAATCAGATCCATTTTGCCGTCAAAGGCAAAATCGGGTCCATCGCGTCGGTCGGGTGCATTAACATGGCACACGACGCGACCGACGCGATGCACCCGATTTTCCCATAGGGTTCAATGTTAAAATATTTTTTAATATTGTAATCACATTCATTGCGTCGGTCTTGTGCCATTATAATGGCACAAGATGCGATGGACGCGATTAAGCACATTTTACATAGCTTACAATGGGAAATGGGCCAATGTGGCCCATTTCTCATTGTATATGCCCCCCCCCATTGTGAACGTCACCCCACGATTGCGTGGTGAGCGTAGCGAGCCCGCGAGGGGCGGCGGTACACCACACTTTATATTCTCAACTCCACGCCGACGTGGATAGTAGGGGTATGAAAAGGTCGGAGGACGCGTACCACCGCCGCTCGCCACGCTTCGGGTTGGCGTCAATCGTGGGGTGCCGTTGAGGGGGTTAAAATTGGGGTCTGGGGAGACTTTTACATTGAATCCAATGTAAAATAGGGTCCCAGGGACCCTATTCACATTTCAATCAATGTAAAAATCGGGACCATCGCGTCGGTCGCATCGCATGCAATTTGGTCGCATGCGATGCGTTCGATGCGATGCGACCGACCCGATCAACATCGGTGTGGCCGTGCTAGGAAACAAGTACCGCTCAAAAATATAGGGGAGTGGCTTCATTAGAAGGGACATAGCCGCAGAATAGTGCAAATTTACATAACACAGCATAATAGTGGGTACTTATGTATTATCTGGGCTCCCATGTTAAATGCACCCCATTTTTTCATACCCCTACTATCCAACTACGCATGAAGTTGATTTTATATAGTGTGGCGAGCGCAGCGAGCCCCCGTGCCCGAAGCGTGGTGAGCGCAGCGAGCCCCGCGAGGGGACGTGGTCTCATAAGAAAAACGGGAGCCCAGATATTACATAAGTACCTAATAGTGTTATTCAAATTGCACTGCACAGTAGTATAAGTTATACAAATTATTCCAGGTAGAGCCCCATATCCATATTGGCCCTGATTCTAATATCATCGGTCCCCCATTTGTGCCCTGCACGTTCACATATTCTCATATGCGCATGTGCAGGGCTCGCACAGGGGATGGGGGCGGTGCTCCAACATGGGAAAGCACCACATTTCATGGGTGTCCCCATGCAACAAACACTGGGTGTTCCCATGTAAATGCGGGTGGGATGCAGTGTGCGTGGGTGGGCGGCTGACGTCACATGACATCAGCTGCCCGCCCTGACTTCATCCCGGAGCCCACAAATATGTCAGTCTCCACTGACTTATATTTGCGAGCCCAGGAGAAATCATTGGGTGGTCATCTTAGGGCAATTGTATATTTTTCCCTTTAAAATGCATAAATAAAGGTTTAAGGGGGGCCTATTCATGTCTTCAGAGGCCAGATGATCCTGGACGATTAAGTATCCAACTCACTTCAAGTTGCATGATAGTTGCTTTGAAAAGTCTAATTACGCATGGGCCGTTACTTAACCAATAAACTGGTTATTTTATTTCCAAAACCCGCTAGCAAATTGTAGGGTTTTTTTTGTAAATTATATTATGAACATCTATTTAAAACATATCTAACACTATTTTATGTACTTATTTTACTTTTATTTTATCATTTGGGACTGGTGGCATCATATACATCCATGTTAGGGGAAGCCCAACCTGGTGTGGCCACATCTGTTGCACCAGACATGTTGTGGCAATGTGAAACGGGAATATGAGGGATCATGAATATGGCCCCTATATGCTGAATTGTGTTACCATTTTGTTGTAGCTGATATTTCTTTCCTGTCAGATTATGTACCACAGCTTTAGATTTATCAGTAGAAGCAGGAGGACTGACAAGACGTGGTTTATTCCCTTTGTTATATTGAACCTACCATCTCCACCAATTGAAGGTGTTTTCTAGCCTGTCTCCGTTTTACACCAAACATGTTAGCTGTCACTTGTTCCCGGAGATTATTTATGTTTAACACAGCGGTGGGAGCCTGTACTGTGTCATTCTCTTATATTTGAATAGCCACTCACAACTAGCTTTTGCCATCTTGACAAATTAAGCTGGTTTCCTATGTCATTCATGGATTAAGTGTCTTTTAACAAGTGGTACTGTATGTTTGCTGCTGTATGTTACTTTTTAAGGGTTGTTACTACTACCAGCAGTTCCCTGCTTAGCACTGTGTAGTGGTTTATTCACACTGGAAGTTTCAATGCAGCAACTATAGTACAGAATATGTCATATCAATATAAAATAACCTAATATTTACAGTTCTGTTTATTAAGATGTGGCTTGATTTTTGCTTTTTGCCCTAAATTGCCTTTTGTACGAACACTTGAGCAACACTACCTGGGAACAGCTTACCACTTCTCCAGCCATTCTTGTCTGCTTCTACGCATGTGTTACCTGGATTTTGTAGACTATACTCATAAAAAGTTACTTGTGTAATAGCACGGCACCCGGCTATGCTACGTTTTCAACGTAGGCTAAGCTACGCTGTCAGCGTAGCCCAACGGCTGCCTAGAGTAGTTAGCGTAGTGGCTCCGTAGCAGCCTGGCTCTGTCGCTGGCAGGGCCGGATTAAGGTCTGTGGGGGCCCTGGACAACAAAATTGTGGGGGCCCCCTCTCCCCCCCCTCCTCTCCCCCCCCCCCCCCGCTGACTGTCCAGCCGCTGCAGAGACCCACTGAACTCCCTGCACTGCCCGGACCCTAAGGAAGTGCTCCCTGAACCCTGCTGCCGGATACCCACCACCCACCTGGAGTGTGGGGGCCCCTGATGTGTGGGGGCCCTGGGTGACCGCCTCTAGTCGCCCCTTGGTGGACCCACCACTGGTCCCCGGCGTCCATGGCTCTGTCCCCGGCGTCCATGGCAAGCCTAGTGAGCCCTCTCACACAGTGCCGGGAACCGCCAGATCCCCTGAACTGGCGGACACCGGCGGAGAGGGGATCATGCGAGCTCCAGCTGTCTGAGACGCAGCTGCGTCTCAGACGCTCATGCGTCTCAGAAATTATTGCGGCAGGGTACAGCAACCCTGCCCATGTCCACTTCAGGGAGAGCCTCCTTTTCCAACCCCCACTATCCACGCCAGCCCGAAGCGTGGCGAGCGCAGCGACCCCCACGAGGGGAAACGTTACGCGTCCCCCCGACCTGTTCATACCCCTACTATCCACGTCGGTGTGGAGTTGATTTTATAAAGTGTGGCGAGCCCCGTGAGGGGACAGTGGAATACATGTAAAGTATGGCCACACGGCTGTGCTCGGGAGCACGCATCTCATCACACCCTGCAATTGTACCGTGCATGGGCACCTTAAGGATGACATATAAGCACAGTTTCTTAATTAATTCATTATTTCTGAATTTCTCAAGACACTTTTGGAATAGGATGCCGTGATAAAAAATAAAAAATTCAAGAATAAATTCAGATTCTCTAGGGTACCATGGTTTAAAAAAGTTTGAGAACCACAGTGTTATGGTTGGACTAGGGGTGGGGATAGTTAGAGATAGGCTGTGGAAGGGATGGGTTAGGGATAGGTTTAAAATACATATATTTGCTTTTGAGTTTATTTTCGTGACATTTCAATGAAGACAATGAAGATATATAATTAAAAAATAAATATATAGTAAGTTTTATTTCTATAGCACACTTTCTCCAGAAGGACTCAAGGCGCTTTACAGACATCAAAACAACGCACTTAGGGGGGCCATGATATTCTCAGCTAGATGGGGGGGGGGGGGGTGCATCTGGTCCTGGTGTTCTCATGGCAGAGGTGAGAAGAGACCACATAATGATCCTGAGTTTTGTGCTTGTAATGCAGTCCTTCTGTATTAATGTTGTTTTGTTGCTTGCCTTCTCTTTTCCTTTGGTAGAACGTTGCTTTTGATTTTAAACTGACTCTTTCTAACTAGACCCTTCATAAACTAGACTCCTAGCGTCCTGATGGATTGGCGTCCAAACCTATACTGAATAAATAAGGCTACACAAACATTTGTCCATCCTGATTAATACCCCACCCAGCAAACCTCTCCTCCAGCAAGAGGTTTTTATCAAATCTAACATATATAAGGTCAGTAACTCTATCACTATTATTCTAAAGCAGGGGTGGGGAACCTTTAGGGGGCCAAGGGCCGTTTCCATTGGTTGAAATTGGCTCGGGGGCCATTTAAAAAAAACCCTTACAAATTGCCCTGCGGCAGCCGTCCTACACTCCGGCGGCTGCCGCAGTTTGAGAGTCGCCAGCTGTGTGGTCCGGCGGCTGTGCTGGGAATCTGATAGAGGGGAAATCTCGCAAGAGGTCCTTAACTCTCGCGAGATTTCCCCTGTACTTGACTTCCCTTCACAGCCGCCGGGAGGGTGGGCGGGCCACCAAGACCGGCTGCGGTATAGGGCCCGTGGGCCGGAGGTTCCTCACCGCTGCTCTAAAGGGTAGTACACACGGGCTTGAGGCTGGGCGATTTTTACTAAGCGATTTTGCTTAATCACACTGTCACTGGCGGAGATAAGCCGTTGGCCACCCCCAGCAGCAGCCCGAGCGTACAGCCGAATAGATACTGCAGCGTCTAGTCAAAATATTCTTGCCTGCAGTGTCTATTTGGCTTGATGAAAGAGCCTCTATGGGGCTACATATCGCTATCGCCCAGGCTATTCATGCAAAGTCTTCTTATCGATTTTAATGATGTAGCTTAGAAGGATTGCCCCTTGTGTACATGGCTTAAGTTCTTAACAAAGCATAGATATCAAACCACATCAATAAACAAAGTAGTTGATCAAAAGTAGTATAATATTTCCGTAGAAATAGCTGTAATAGTCTGCAGTAATGTTCTGAATAATTACCTAATAATATTTCCGTAGAAATAGCTGCGATAGTCTGCAGTAATGTTTTGAATATTTTTTTTTCCATTTTGATATTTGTGGATTAATGTGACCAGCCCAAAAAGTGCTAAAATTGGCTCAGCAGCAAGAGGCGTTAATGTTCAGAAGAAATTAGTATATCTCACATACTGTATAGTGGGTTGGGATGCTCACATTTCTCTTGTCTGAATTAGCTGAAGTAATAGGGTATCCCAGTCTTTTATTGCAGAGAAATTACTACATAATCGCAATTTGAGATCACTCAAGTACTGCAGCCTCACCCACCCTCCAGTGAATTAATCTTTAAGTCTTACAGTAAAGTGATCTCAATTCTAAATAAATTACCTTTCAAATAATACGGCATATTGTACTCATTGACAAGTCAGTCCTGATAGCTCCATTTTGTATTTAAAAAAAATGTGACACTGTTAAATGGACTGTGTAGATTAACTCCTTGTGTGGAAAACATTCCGGTTTCTGAGAATCGCATGCCATTCAGCTGACTTGACTTGGCCGGTTAAATGTTGAGTGTAATTGGCAGAAAGTACCAATGTTGATGTAGCCTTGTGACTTACTTGTCACTGTTAACTTACCAACAGCCTCACATGTTATGAGTTTTTTTAGGTGATATATGGAGAGGCACCAAATGTTTGTAAATGAGAAAGTTATTGATGAGTTTTTTTTTTTTTATTGGAGGCTAAAGTTTCACAGATAGAATACAACCCAACCCCCCCCCCCCCCCCATTTAGGGACAGGATGGACAATCAGGGCTGTGATGAGAAATTGTGGAGCTTGAGACTGGCAAAATGGGCACCCCCTCCTTATTCTTGATGCCCCAACATGCCTGTTGAGACCTCCTCCTGGCTGGAGGACTACTTTACCACTAAATTACTTCAATGGAAAAGAGAACTTTGTTTATGACACATTTTTCTTGGCAGACTCCCAGTGGTAGCTCCTACCTGATCTTAGGAGGGTGGCTGCTGTTGGCCCCCCTGCCGAGTCCCTCACTCTGTGCCCCCCCACACACACACACACACACCGGCTAGGCTACCAGCATCCTGTACAATTTAACTTGCAGGCGCTGTGGGCAGTGCATGCACAGTAGTGGCGACTATGCTGTACATGCCCATATTAGCCGGCTAGGGCTGCATGTTAAGGCAGGATGTGGCCTCTTACAGGAAGCCAGTTCTCTGCCAATCACAGCCCAGACTGGCAGTCCCTGAGGAAGGGAAAACCTCCCAAAGAGACTGCTTTTACTTCAGGTGATTGGCAGGTGGGACATCTAATAGGAAGTCACTGTCAGTCACAGAGCAGCCAGTGCAGTCTCACAAACTACATCTGGTTTCACTGGTACTAAGAGGGGGTGGCAGATTTCACTTGGGGTTCCAATCATCCCACTGCAGAATCCAATCCCAGGCGTTTCTGTCTGGGCACGGGTCTGAATACCAGCAGTCCCTCCCTGATGGCAGCCCTGGAAACATTATCATAATAGAGAGACTGTCCAACTGAAATAGGGACAGTTGGGAGGTTGGGAGGTATGCTCTACAGATATTTGCCAACATACACTTTTTTTGTGGCAGTGTGTATGAAACCCAGCCAAATATTGTACTGCATAGAATTGTATATAATATGTTTGCAAAGAGATTTGGGTACTTGCATACATATATAGAGGACAAGATGCTAGTTAAGATTATTGTCACACAGCAAAAAGGCCAGGAGATAAATGGAACTATTATCCGCTAAATAATTAGTTCTCACACTGCTCAGACTTAGATCTGCATACAGTTAAAACATACTTGGCACTTGCTTCATATAATTGGGGTCTCTGCCATGTCAAGGGAATCTTTCACTCAAAGCAATGACCCATATTGTACTGAACAAACACATACGTTTTTAATCAAGAGCAATCGTTTAATAAAGCACTTCCCAGCCCTGGTGATAGAAAACTATGTGCTTGTAGCAAGAGTTGGCCCCACAGCCGAAGTTTATTCGTATAGACTTTCTTCAGTCATATTCCGTTCTCACTGGCGCAAACCCCCCCAAAAAAACAGGGCAAGCAGTAATTTCTCATGTTGCCTCTCAGTCTGAATTGGTGTGAGTGAAATTCCTGTGTGTAATGCCCCAGGAATTGCACACAGGTTTTTTGAGTTATTCCTGGGAATTACATGGGTGTCCACCAGTGTGAACAGACGTGACCCGGTTTTTCACACAGTACGTGAAAAAGGCAGCTTATTGGCGAATGAGATCAGGTGACATGTAGAGGGATTTGGAGGTGCTGGAGCTGCTGGCTGTGATAGAGGAGGAGGAAATAAAGAAGCAAGTGACTGGCACTGTCAAGGATTCAACACTGTACTAGAAAAATAGTATATGCCATGGAGAAGTATCTAAGGTGCATGATTTCAACTGGAGGACGAGTGGCGGTGCCCAAATGGACAATCGAACCTGCTCTTATAAACAGCTGATAAAAGCTGCTCTTAGATTCCTCACACTTGTTAGCAGGGCAGACCCAGGAACCACTAAGAACGGGGCAGACATGGGAATTTCCCAGGTCAAAGGTGCAGTGTGAAGGGGGTCTGTGAGCGGAGATGATCTGTGCTATGGCAAAAACCCGGGATAAAAAACCCGGGTTTTTTCTGGGCGGCGATAAGAACATGGTATTAGTGATCCCTCGCACAAGTGACTAGATTAGGAAAACCGCTAAATGGGTCTGTCCTGTCAGTATATAATCTAAGGGCAGTATTCAATGTGAATACTCGGCATGTGCAGCGAATCCTGTTTAGGATTCGCTGCACAGTCGCCGTGCTCCGGAGGGCTGTAGCCTTCGCTGTTAGCCCTCCCTGTCACCATATTCAATGCCGCAGGGGCTCGCTGCCCCTGACGGCGATTCTTAACCCCTGCAGCGGAAGCCGGGGGACGGTGGCAGGCAGGGAGATGGAAGTCTCCCTGCCTGCCCCAGAATGTATGTGGGGGGGAGGAGGGCTCAGGCAGCACAAGCTGCTCCCCAGAAGAGCTAGCAGGGGACACAGGTAGGGAGTCGATTGCACTGCTCCCGATCCTGCATATGTAATGATCGGGAGCAGTGAATATATGAATATCTAATGAGTGGCTCGGCCCCCTACTGGCTGTTATGTGTAAAAAAATAATATATTTTTTTAATTAAATATATATTCATGTGCTGTAAGCACAAGAATAAAAATAGCATGCCCCTTCACATAATAAAATTCCTGATTTTTTTACACCAAATAAAAAAATAAAAAATAAAAAAGTTCACATTCCAGTTCACCATAAAAAGATGGCGATTGCTACACGGTGACACGGTATCGACTCTGTCCGGAGTGGTCACAGCGGTGGGCAGTCAGACGGGTGACAGCATCATCTGTCTGTGCTGCACACCCGGACTGATTGATAGCCACCCCCCCCCCACACCCTAAAATTGTATAGGGAATATATGGTGTTGCTAGCCCACCACAACCATACATAAGGTTGTAAACTTGTTGGGATACTTTATACCACCAAAGGGTATAATTGTGACTCAACTGAATAAAAGTGTCAATCTGTGAAATTAATTTCTGATGTTTTACCTGTGCCCGACTCAACCCCATCACTCATAAGCAGATATATCATCTATATATGATATGGAACAAATGGTAGATTGATCTTTGGGAACAATAGAATATTTCAATACTTACCTATTTCCTGTCTGCCAATCTCTGCATACAGACCACAGGATCTAACGCAAAGCAGCATTAAACCTAACAGAGAGGGAAACATATGTGGGTGGGTGGGGGTCCACTGAGTGAGGATTATTATCCTTTTTAACTCACCATTGTCTGTGTTTATGTGTTGTTTTATGTATTTTATTTCGCAACCTTTTAAAATGAGTCAATAAAACATTTTATTTAATTGAATATTTAGGTGCACCACAAAGTGACACACCTTTCTTTCCCTTATCTATATTATTCAGTGTCCGGTGGTAGCACACCCTCCGGGCCTCACTGGGATATCACACATCCAGCCAATGATAGAGGGTTCACCATGATACACATTAAACAATTGATTGTCTCCTGTGTGTTTGGCATACCCACTCCTTCTCATTCAAATAACAGAAAATAAGAAAGGAAACGAATAAAACTTGAAAACTACATGAACTGTCTAAAATGAGGGAAGACTCAGTTGACCAGTAGAACTCTTGTCATATGTGTCAGGAAATACATCTGTTCTGCAATTCCCTGTCTCCGTTCCACCAATTGGGCGGACTGCAGTGATTTGGCAGTACAGCATGTTAGATATCCCTGACTTGCCAGTTCAATCATTTCTGTGTCAGAATCTTTAAATCGAGGATTTTCAAAATGTTGCATTTTGTCAATGACCCGAATGAGTGATTGATAAATCTAGGAATTGCCTCAATTAAATGTAGCTGTATAAACTGGCATATTTATAATGGTCATACAGGTCATAACTCTGAAATCCAAGCGGTTGTTCTGTTCTGCTGATTGGGGGACTGCCATGATTGGGAACAAAATTGTGGCCATACTGTACATCTTGCACCCATTTCTTGAATACTTTCCCATCCGGAGTCCCACATCGACTGTAGCAACACTGTAGGAACCACTGAGAAAATGGGGCTTTGACATTTTCCTGGTGCTTTGCTCAAGCTCAATATTAAAATTGCCACCCAGAAAGAGGAGGCTGCATTCAGGCCTCCTACTTACTTAAAAGGCCCCAGGCTATATAGGCTCAAATGCTTTTCCCCATACTCGCTCTTTTTTTTAAATCTACAACTGGGAAGTCTTTCTGGTCCTAGTACAAGGGGGCGGGCATGGCCCAACATCTTTGAGGGTTGCCACACCTGGTCGTGAGTACAGGGGAGTCATAGCCAAACCACATGTTGGACAAGTTTGTGCCTCCTCGGCAAGCACAAGCCCCTACCAGAGTCCAGGTACTCTTTATACCCCACACACTTCCAGGTACCCATGGATCTCCCCATCTAAAGATTCCAATGGTGAGATACAAGTGTAGCAAACTGATTCATGATTTGCTCATTATGGGCAGGTCCATTAAGGTATGATTCACTCCAAATCATGCCATTATTTCTGTCCTGTACATTTCACTAATACCCCTTTCACACCAGCCTAAATTCCTGGGTTGGCCCTTTGAGCAACCTGGGACTAGTGCTGGTGTAAAAGGCTCCCGGGACCAGCCCTGGATACAGGCCGGGGTGAATAGTACTTACCCAGCATCCCAGCTAGCTGTCGCTCTCCGCCGATGGATGTCCACCTGAACGGCGCAGTTGACAGCGAGCCAGCAGCTGGAATCCCTGTTGATGAGGCCTCTGTGGCACGGTGTCCCTGGTGTACATAGGCAGAGGCTGGGCGGTGTGTATCCATGGCAGGCAGAGCCAGGACCCAGCCTCCTCACTGGCACTCTGGCTTCCCTTGACGCAGTTCCAATATGCACCATTCGGCAGGGGGCGGGGCAGGGACTGGGATGGCTGCCGCTGAGCTCTGGGGGCGTGCCTATAGCCGGTACATGAGACAGAGTATGTTACACCCCACCTGGGCACTGAAGTTGGTCCCCAGTGCTTACATGGCACACGTCACGCCAACTGCCTATAGTGCTGCCCCCAGCATTACCCCGGGCACCTATCCCCAGCCTCTTATTAATACCCCGTTCACACCAGAAAATGCAGGGACTAGGCTGGTGTGAAAGGGGACAACCAGGAAATGTACCTGCAAGATCCAGGGACCATTTTCCTGGGTAAGTCCCTGCATTTTCTGGTGTGAAAGGGGTATTAGGAAATGGGTGAGATGTTCTAGGTGTCATGCTCATTTATGAGGACTTCTCATTATCTGAGAGTGTTCTGACAGTACCGGGGAAACTAGAAGGAGAAAGAGAAGGATGGGTGGGGAGATGAATCTGATGGATTCAAGTCAGTAATATAAAATAAATGAGTATATGGATTTATGCAGGAACATTATTGTGCATATGAGCAGAGCAAAAATGTATGTCATACAAAAAAACAGACATACATAGCATGTTCTACTCTAAATGAGAACCCTACGCTACACATGGAAATACAGGAGTTCAAATACTCCTAACAGCTGCTATATCTGATCATTTGTTTGTTTTACCAGTTCTTGCTTGTCCACGTTTGCCCAACTTATTAAAATATGATTTTAATAAGTGCTCTAACATTAGTCACCTAAGAATTATGAATTGATTTGTTTCAAAATCTACATGAATTGATGTGAAAATGATGTAGTATATTTAGTTTTGTACGCTTTTGTTTGCTACTTTGGGAATGAGAAGGGCAATGAGGGTAAATATTTAATCCCCTGAATATGTCTCTGAACATCAGACTTTTAATATGCTGTACTGTAGCAATTATTATTTCTAGGTTATTTTCCTTACTAAAACTGTGGGAACTACTGTAAGAGCTGTTTTTATTGGTACTATTTATTTTAATGTTTGTTTATTGAAAGGTAGAAAAAAACACATTAAAAAGACAGTAAAATAAATAAGTGCAAGTTGCAGGCATTTGTTCCATGAGACAATTAAAAACCCCATACATTAGTCCTATTTGTCTTAAGGTCAAGTCGGACCCAATTTACCTTGAGCTCCCCGGGAGGGCTCACATTAGATTTGGCACTTGATGTGCCATATTTTTTTTTACATACGATTAAATAGCATACGATTTATCGCATGTAAAAGCACTCCTAGGGAGCTGCCAGTGGAGTTCAAGTGAAATTTAATGCAAAATATCGCAGGTGCTAAAAAGCACCAGCAATGTACCGATGACGGCTGCACATACAATTTACAGTATATTATGTGCAGCACGTCCAACCACTGACTCCGACCCGATGCACACAGGGCTGCACATCTTATCGGAGCGGATGTCAAACACATGTGATTTGGCCTGATTTCACCTGATTTCTTAGCCTGAATCTATCACAATCGGGCCAAAATGCACTAGTGTATGGGGGCCTTTAGTCCCACACTATAGCCCCATACACACGTGGCAATTTCAGTTTAGCATGTGTTTTAAGCAATGTAGTGTAGGTGATTTCCCTTGAGCTTCCCGGTTAGCTAGATCACCCATACACACATAGTGATGTGCGCTGAGCGAACCGCGGTGTTCTTTAAGCACATGCAGGCAATCTATCTAGATCTTGGCTGCATGTGTTTAAGTTCTAAGTGAGCGATGGTGATGCGGGACGGCACATTGCCATTACTATGAGGCATACATGTGCGGCGACGTGTGCTTAATTCTTAAGCGATCTAAGGGGCCTACACACATAGAGATTTTGCTGAGCGATCTGAGCGATACTGGGGGCAGTACGGATAGTGTAATGGTTAGCATTACTGCCTCACAGCGCTGAGGTCATGGGTTTGTTTCCCACCATGGCTCTAACTGTGCAGAGTTTGTATATTCTCCCTGTACTTGCATGGGTTTCCTCTGGGAACTCCGGTTTCCTCCCACAATCCAAAAATATACTGGTAGGTTAATTGGCTCCCAACAAAATTAACCCTAGAATGTCTGTGTGTGTGCATGTACATGTGGTAGGGAACATAGATTGTAAGCTCCACTGGGGCAGGGACTGATGTGAACTATACTCAGTAAAGCGCTGCGGAATGTGTGTGCACTATATAAAAAACTGCTAATAAATAAAATACTACAGATGGAGCCGCTCTGATCTGAGCATGTGCGCCCCATTTGCTGCAATGGAGATGCAAGTGCGTGAGTCGCTTGCGCTTACATCCTTGCGTGTCGAGTCGATATGCTTTGATGTGTCAGTGCTGTGTGCTGAGCAATCTTTCAGGGCCAGTGTGATCCAGTGAGAACACTGGCCCTGACCGGCGATCTAACTAGATTTATCCAGCATGCTGGCACTTAATCACCGGGCGATATCGCTATGGCCCCTACACACGGAGCAATGTAGGGGCATTTTCTAAGCAATGTAGTCAAATTAAGTCAGATTGCTTAGAAAATGCCCTGAAATCGCCGTGTGTGTATATGCCCCCTTACTGCAGCTGTATCACTGGGGAATAGTCTGTTGGATTCAATCAAGTAAGAACTTTCATTTTAATAACTGTCACACACATTTTAAAAAGTTTGTATTCCCTTTAATGACCGTCAGAGCCTGACGTGCTACAGCCCGGCCACATAGGGCATTGTTGGAATTGTGGTTCAGCAATGGCAGGATCCTTACACAATGGCCCTTATTCTGATTGACGCGGACTTTACCGCATACTTTCGGATCGCGTCTTTACGGCGTCTGCGCATGCGTGGAGAACGCAACGCGCATGTGCCACGCCTTGACTCGGTACCAGTTCGGCCAGATCCCGTCCAGAACTGTTCACCGCTATCATTCGGGAAATAGGGGCGTATTATGGGCGTCATGCGGAATGACACATGGGCGTAGTTTCAAAGTGGGCAAAACGGGGCGGAAACATGGGCGGACACGGGGGAGTACACTTATGTTGGGGGGCGTACATTCGGAAACCACTCCGAATGCACGCGATCAAAAAGGGCAGAAATGTGCGGTGTCCACAAGTGTACTATTGCTTTGCGGACACCACTCGTTCATGCGGTAGGCGAACGTACGCCTAATGACTACAACCATTAACACCTGAACCCAATAGAATCTACTCCTTTACTCATTACTCACTAATAGGCCGCTTGTCAGTGCTTTAATTGAAACCATTGCTGCTTCAAGGAAACCTTACTAGTCCCCCACATATGCTGTACTTGTCAGACACTTTCAAACTGCTAACAATGGACATGACAGAATATTAATACTAGCAATACACATGTGTATTTGACATGTATAATAAGTGGGTCATGTGATGTATTGCAGAAGATACTTCATAGTAGGTTGTTTGGCGTAAATACTCCGCTTACGGGCGGTAGCACCGCTTGGCTCCCGTTCGGATGCGGTATTTCCGAGCATACTCTGTAATACTCAGTAATACCGTGCAGAATCGGAGTGTTTCTCCCGCACACGCATGGTTTGTATGTCGTCCGTAAACACGCCCTGTTCTTAAAGAGTGAGTCCGTCCGAATGCGGAGGACACGTGGGCGTTTCTACGGACGATGGCCGCACGCGGCAAAACACCGTGGCGTGCGGACCGCACCGTAAGAATGCGGGAATATCCGCACCGATCAGAATAAGGGCCATTGTCTAGCTGTTACTTCCCTTCCCCAGAAGTTTACACAACCGAATATACAGTATTGAGCTGCAGCAAATCCAGTTTTGCTCATGTACAGTACATAAGCGCCACAGATGTTCCAGCTCTCCCAACCTTTGTTTTATGTCTGTTTACTCGCCACGTAAAAAATAAATATAGATGCTCGTTTCATTTTACTCATTTATAGCAAAGTACAAATAACATTTTTCTTCTCTACAGAACGCGAGCAGCCAAATGTACTTGTTGAAATTATTACCAGACTTATGAAGACATTTTTAGTACGAACGTTAAGCAGTTTAAAGTGGTATTTACAGTGTGAAACACATGTGGGAAGTGTTTGCTTTATATTACTCTGCTTGATTACTAGTAAAAAGTTATTTTAATCTTGCTTTGAGAGGCAGAAATTGGCTGCAAAATGTGTTTGACAAATGTAAGAGCCTTAGATCCAGCGACGTTGTTCAATTGATCTTCTTAAAGGAATATGCTTGCCAATGCACAGATCACATTTCTATTGATATTGAAGCACTGTAACAACAGTCATAGCCGGACATTTCTAATTTCCCCTGCTTTGCAGAACATCAGTGAAGCCCCGTAAACACGGGGCGATTTTATCCATAATCGCCGGGGATATGGTTGCTGAGCGACCATATCCCCGTGTGTACGGGGCGACTGTCGCCGGCAGCCCTGGGGTGGTGGCTGCTGACCAGTGGCTTCCCCCGGCAAAGAGTCTCGTTTTTATCAGCGGCCTTCTGTGGTCACTGATGAAAACGGGACACAGAGCAATATCCTGTTGTCAGATGGATCTCTTACACCAAGGATAGCGCTGTACAGTATGACACCAAGTGGTGGTCTCAGCAGAGATGTATACAGGTAAATATAGGCATTTAGGGCATGCAGTCTACTGTCCACTTTCGTTCCACTCCCATCTTTTAATCATTCCATTCCATCATTCCATTTTTCCGCTTTTTACTTTTAGGTTATCTTTTTGTTCACTTATATTTGTCTTCCCTGAGACCCTCCTTTGTCTTCTGGGTGTTTGGTTATTCCTTTGGCCCAATTCAGACCTGTATGCCTGACTACGAATTCACAGCCCGAGTGATTAGCAAACGAATGCCCATGGGCACGAATTGTAGTGCGTATGCTGAAAGCCAGCGTCTGATTTTTATTGCTGGCCATACAGAGGGAGATTGACAGGTGGACAATGTTATGGGGAGCCAGCTGTTATTAGGGAGGACCTCTGATGTCAGCTCCGGCCCCGTTCAGCCAGTTTCTTCGCAGCCACTGTGTAAGTCATGGGACACTCAGCCACTGCACAGCGGCGATCATTCGATGGTAAGTGATTGCAAATGGACTAGCAGATTTTCACAAGGCTGCAATGCCATTCGCAGCCTTGCACATGGGCGGGATTTAACTCTGGAGTGTGGCGACTAAATGACCGCAGGACTCTAATTTTTAGCAGCCCTGCGATTGGATCCCTTAGTCACAATTTCAGTCTAAAATCCATTCAGCTTCCTTTATATGTTCATGCATTTAACTATTTAAAAAAAAAAAAAATACAGTTAAATCTATCCTAGTGTATACTTTCCTTTGTACTGTATATGGTTTGATTTGTCTGTCTGCCCAGAGTGTAATGGAGATAAACCAGTGTTCCTTCCTATAGGGGCTGTGTGAATTACCTGCCTCCACAGTTAATGACTGCACGAGGAAGACAAATTGTGTATTACAAGCACTGTACTTGGACCTGGCGCAGTGTAAGGCTGTGCGGAGGTAATGAGAACACCACAGCATTATGTTCCTGCGCTGCGGCTGTGTAATATCTGTCAGCAGCCCCTTTCCTGCATTTATTGCCAGCTGCACTACCAGTCTGAGTGACAGGGAAATCCACAAACAAAAGCCCCTTGGCCTCCATTAGAAATGCAGCTCTAAGGCTGTCTGCCCAGTGGATTCTCGCACATCGGAGGTGTGAGCTACGAATGACCTTTAGTAAGTTATGAAGCTGATTGTCCTTGGCACTCCCTGGCCTATGGCAGTGCATCTGGTATACAGAAGTGTGGTGTGGTGAGGTGTGTTTGGAGGCTAGCAACTTTCCGAGTTTATTCCCAAAATACTGTTTGTTCTTTCTTCATTTAATAATGATAGGTAGGAGACATTGCTTTTATTGTATGTGTGTTCTCATACACTATAGCCGCAGATATGTCAGACTGCCCCTCTGGGCGTGCTCGGTCCTGCGATCTCTGCTTGCGCCATACATGCTTTTACTGTGACTTCGTACATTTTTTTAACTGCTGCATTTCCTGTGTGGGTAAAGTCAAATCCTGGCGTCTCTGATACAGAATTAGTGGTGTTTCTCTGCATATGCAGGGCCAATAAGAAGAATGAAAGAAATAGTGGCTCCCCTGCATACTCAGCGCAGGCCACTAACACAGGTCATGCTGCCTAGGTACAGTAATAAGCTTTTTTATTGCATTGGGTCAAAATATTACAATGACCCCAGATGACCAAAAAACCCCATCAAGATACCCATAGAAACATCTTATGGGCACAAATGAACCTGGTAATGATCCTCAAAATCTTGTCTGCCTGGGCAATTTGGGACATTCAATAGATAGATACAGTAGATCACAATGTATGGAGAAGTGCACTTTTTAGACGTGAAGACCCAGAGGTGGATTTTCTACAAGGCAACCTAGGCACCTGACTAGGGCCCAGCAGGCCCCATAAAGATAACCTGGCCATACAAAACATTCCCAGAGGAGCATTGCGTGACTACCACGTGATATCACATGGACCTGCCCACACTCCCAAAGTCCCTTTGATGTTCTTTGATAGGATAAAAAATGCTCGGACACACAAAATGGTCTCACCCATTGTATGTGGGCAGTCAGGTTACTGTAAATGTGACACAGGTATTATACCTACTTCGAAAAGACCTAGAGCCTGATTGAGATGTGTATGCAATGCCGATGGTCACGCAGCTGAGCATTTATCCGTAGACTGTGCACGCACCAACGTACTATTTTGATGCCACCTGCAATCATGCAACATGGAGTATTTGCTGGAAGAATATCCCAAACCGCTATATTGCCAAGGCCCTATGAGGTCTACATCTGCCTCTGTGAAAACCCTTAAGAAACTTTCCCCATCACACATTTCTATCATTTCAATAAGAGCGTGCTCTACCAAATCTCTGCTCTACTCCAATACACCGCCTCTGCAAACCAAACCATCTCACTCAGTGAGCAAATGCACTTTGGAAATGTAGGTGCACCTCTATAAATTGAGACGTACAGTGGGACCTGCTGCCCCTTGTCCATTAAACACTTTGCAAATGATCTCCACAGTCCATAAGTGCCGATGTACCATGAAGCATTTAGTTGGTTCCATTACCTGAATAATATAGATATATAGAGATAGTAGCAATGCTAATATCCATTTTTCTGGGCCAAGCGATTACAATGGGGCACTTATTGCATCTAAAGATGTGCTGAAATCGACTGAAGTTTACATTTTTAGCTCTATTTTTTTGTGGGATGAAGAACTTGGCCAGCAGTCCTTGCAGCTGCTAAGCTGTCAAAAGAGGCTTTTCTGAAATACTGATGCCAAGCGACTTGTATGAATGGTCAGGCAAAGTCTTTATCCCTTACTTCAGTTGATAGATGAATGGACTCTTGTTTAACCACTGAAGATTAAATGGTGACGTACGGAATATCACTCACAAAAGGTCTCAATAAGGTAGCCTTCTGGGGTAGTCGGTTTAGTTCAAAAAGAAAGACTTTGTAAAGCACAGTAAATTGTTCCTCTCCGCTCCCGCCCCCCGTTCCCTCCTGTATATCACAATAAAGAGATAGCTTCAAGTTGTGCAAATGAACAAAAGGAAATATTTCCAGCAAAGGTCTCTATGTGCAATGTATTGTTTGAGGTATTTCCAAGTGGACGGCAGTGAATTTTCAATCATATTATGGTGTTCTTGTATTCCTGCTTTAGAACAGAGAGATTGTTTATTCTGCGTTAGATGAAAGGAGAACTTTGCCAGTCCCGGTGATGGGAAGATTAAAGGTATATTCCTTCTTAGTTACTAATAGTGGGGGACTGGGCTGACAATGTTAAGTAAGAAGTAAGTTACACCGTGAACTCTAAGCAGATCAGAAACTAGGGAAGATTGGCTTCACTCCTAAAGTACAGTACTTTACAATGTTCTGCATGTTCGAGATGTTAAAGCGCCACCAGGGATCGTAGGCAAAGGTTGTAGCAGTTTCTTCATTTCCCACTTTACATCAAAGCTTCAGGCATTTTTCACGATGCTCAGATTTCCCACTTTACCTATAACATATCTATCTATCTATCTATCTATCTATCTATCTATCTATCTATCTATCTATCTATCTATCTATCTAGTATACAGTATCCACTGGCCACCTGACCAATGGAATGAGTGGCACTCACGGATTTTGAAAAAGATTCTTTATGTTGTCATCAAACAAATACAAGTGTATTTATATATTTTATATATATTATTATTATTATTATTATTTTATTTTTTTTGGCAGGTGAGAGTGAGATGTTTATCCAGGGTAGGCTCCGGGGGGGAGCTGTCCGGTGGGATCTGTGGCTCATAGGGCAAAGTACTGTGTCACTGATGGCACTACGGCTGCATGCTGTCAGTGGTTGACAGACTGTTGCTGCCTGGGTGCTGGGAGGAGGTAGAGGCGGCTGCCATTTCTCAAAATGGAGGTTTGTCAGTAAGAAGAGATTTCCTGGCCGCTTTGTTCAAACTGCAGTTCTCAGCTTGGGCAACCCCATTGGCCACGCAGCTGGCCAATGGTTTTGCATGTGATCCACTGCTATGTACTAGGATGTGGCACTGATCATTAATGCAAGCTGGAGGTGTCTATGTATATCAGGTGCCTCCTGCTGCATTACCATATTAGAGCATCGCTCCTACGCCAACCACATCTGAATCAGGCCCTTTATATGGAGAACATTAATTCTGCCTGTCCGGTGATCCCCTCTTCAGGCTTGTAGTTCCACGTGGCTTTCGGAATCCTCCTGGCAGTTCCTGAAGGGGAGGCAAGTATGGATGTGGTATCCCGACAGTCATTATCCCGACGTCGGGATCCCAACTGGCCGGACCCAGACAGCATGGTGAGCGCAACAACGCTCCTTGCGGGCTCGCTGCGCTCGACACGCTGCGGGCATGGTGGCTCGCTACACGAGACACCTATTCTATTCTCCCTCTATGGGGGTCGTGGACCCCCACGAGGGAAACCGTCTGTCGGCGTTTTGACAGTCGGGATCCCGACATCGGTTGAATGCCAGTCAGGACCCCGTCCGGCACCCGACAAGTATGTCCTATAGATTGTAAGCTTGCAGCAGGGCCCTCCAACCTCTATGTCTGTCTGTTTTACCCAGTTTGTTATTTCAGTGTTGTCAACATTTGTAAAGCGCAACAGAATCTGCTGCGCTATATAAGAAACTGTAAATAAATAAAAATGTCCTGGTGGGGAGATTAGAAATGGGTGGAGTCATCCTGGCCCTCCCTGTCAATCATGTTATCAATACCATGGTATCTCTATGTCACTTGGCAAGTGAAAGAGCTCCCAGAAATGTGTCAGTCTCTTGGAAATGTCAGAAGGTTACGGAGTATGCTCCAATAATTTTGAGAATATAATTCACACCTAGCATAAAGTCTTTTTTTTTTTTGCACTCAAGTGAATAAGCAGGATCCTAATCTGCAGGTTATCAGCGAGCTCTCAAATCATTCACTTTGGTGGAGTTAATGCTGGGGCAGTCAGGTCGGGGCAGGAAGGCAGGGCCGGCAACAGAAATCTTGGGGCCCTGTACAATGATATTTCTGGGGGCCCCCATCTAATCCCAAATCCACACAATGCTCTTCTGCATGAGCCTCATTTAAACTTTTGCTGCTCCAGATCCTGCTTTCAGGTGCGGACTTCTCTCGTTCTCAGTCCTGCTGGCTTGGCTCCTGGCTGCTGCTTCCTGCTGGCTCCTGCTGCTGCTGGCCTGTCACTTTCACAAAAGAACACCGAGCACTACGAGCAGGCAGGGCAGGTGCAGAACAGACGACCGGCTCATGCGCAGTAAAAGTACAGGAGCCAGAGACTGAGGCCGCAGCAGCAGTGGTGGGTATGGCTGTGTGCCTGCAGCCCCAGGCTGTGCGCACACACAGAGTAGATGGCTCTGCACGCCGAGTGGCAGGGGGCAAACACAGCAGACGGCAGTGGCACACAGTGAGTAAGTCAGACTCAGCCAAAAACAGATGGTGCACAGTAGACGGCTGGGCCGCAAGGGTCACTGACAAGCCAGCTAGTATAGGCAGTGGCTGTGCCAGGGCATGGAAACTCTGGGGCCCTTCAGATCTCTGGGGCCCATCACACTTGACCCCCCCCCCCCCCGTCGCTAGGCATAATGCAAGGTGGTAGGGCTTAACGGTGGGAGGGGGGGGGGGGGCATGGACAGTTGTTTGCATCCCCCCCCCACACACACACACACTTTAAAATGTCCAGTTTACCAGCATTGTAAAATCACCTCTTTGCAGCCGAGTGCAGGGAGGGACAACCAATTAGTTTCCGGGAGAGTGGACAGGCATTCTGTGCAGCCGCCATCTTGGCCTGAAAATCCGTGCTCTTTCCTATAAACCTATGTGCAAGGTAGATGTGGGATGATACATTTTAGCGGCTCCTAAATTACTGTTATGGATCCTATCATGAAGCCATTGATCATCTAATGCGCACATCTTGCATAGAACCTGCAAATGAATACTGAATTATGACTGAACTTCCCATGCTCAGCTTGGCAACCAGTAAAACAGATACAAATGTTACTCTATAATGCAACACTGAGAAATGAAAGGCACTGTTACGAGTCACCCTAGCCCAAACCATAAAAATAGCATACAGTATATGGACATTGCCTTTGATGTTCTCTATATCCAAACACGTAAAAACGAACAGAGATTGATATATGTAGCGTGCTTTGTCATTTAGATCTGTGTTTTACAGAGCATTTTATGGCTAGATATCGCAATCTATCTGTATATAGTGCATTAAGTTAAATACGTTTAATCTTTACTGACATTCCAAACAGTAAACATCCCACACCGCTGCAGACAATTTATGTCTCTTTTACCAGTTTAGGTCATCTGAAGGGTTTAAATGAGTACAGTGCCTTTCAGAGCAGTGATCACAGACATGGACCTGTGCCACAGTAACTACAGCATAAAATAGCTGCATCATATCATAATATTGGTCGTTAGTAAATAAGTGCTAGTGGTAGTGTGTTCATTTAAAACAGCCTTTTAAATGTATCACTTTACTTCATACTGTACTGTGTATATATGTACTGTATGTGTGTGTGTGTGTGTGTGTGTGTGTGTACAGGTTGAGTATTCCTTATCCAAGTTTCCTTTATCCAAATTATTCTGAAAAACATTGTTTCCAGGATGTGGGGTTTTTTTTGCTAAAAACCTACTGGGGGCACCTGTAACTGGCACTACTGGGGACATGATAGATAACTAGCACTACTGGGGACATCTGTAACTGGCGTTACTGGGTATATGATTTGTAATTGGCACTACTGGAGACTTCTGTAACTGTCACTACTGGGGACATGATATATAACTAGCACTACTGGGGACATCTGTAACTGGCGCTACTGGGGATATGTTCTATAACTAGCACTACTGGACCATCTGTAACTGGCGCTACTGAGGATATGATATGTATTAGGCACTACTGGGACATCTGTAACTGGCACTACTGGGGACATGATATGTAACTGGCACTACTGGGGACATGTGTAACTGGCACTACTGGGGTACATCTGTAACTGGCACTACTGGGGACATCTGTAACTGGCGCTACTGGGGATATGATATGTAATTGGCACTACTGGGGACATGATATGTAACTGGCACTACTGAGGACATGATATGTAACTGGCACTACTGGGGGACATCTGTAACTGGCACTACTGGGGGTATGATATGTAACTGGCATTACTGGGAACATCTGTAACTGGCACTACTGGGGACATGATATGTAACTGGCACTACGGGGGCGTGATATGTACCTGGCACTACTGGGGGCGTGATATGTAACTGGCACTACTGGGGACATGATATGCAACTGGCCCATTAGTATATGGGAACACCCAGCGTTTCATGGGCGTTCCCATGAGAAAGCTGGGCATACGCAGTCGATCCAATATATGCAATCGCTGTGCGAATTCACACAACAGCGTTCAGGACTGGGTAACCCTCTTTATGTGGAGGCCTAGAGCTGTAGCTGTGTCATGGACACAGGTTTGTGCTTGGTGGATGTGCTTGACCAGCTGGTTTGCTGTTCATTTCGTCATCTGTCCTCCTGTTTTCAAAGGCATTGTACCAAACCCCACCATGACGCATCTTAAGGTGCCCATACACTGAGGCGAGTTGGTCCGACTTCGGCCGATTGCGACCAATTGGCCCGTTAAATCGGACCAAATCACCTCTCCCTGACATTTAGTCGGGTCCGATGTGCACCAGACCTGACCAGGTGGTCGGACCGGCTGGCCGTGCGACCACCCATTCTGGGACCTCCCTCCAGGCGGCGAAGCGGGCGGGAAGCAGGGACGCATGCGATCCATCACAATGGATCGCATGCGTCCCTGCCCCTGGGAAGGTCTCGGCGGCTTGCAGGGTATCGGGTGTCTGAACACTGCTGTGAGACGTCGCAGCAGTGTATGGGCACCTTTAATGTTTGACCTTATGTCTGCCAACCCCACCATCTTATAATTCATTTTGAGACAGTATGTCTGATATGAGGTGCAGTCTAGTGGCTGTGAGGGGAAGCAGTGGTCTATCTGCTCTGGCCTGGTGGGAAATTAGAATTAAATAGAGAACATTATATTTCACGTGAGAGGTCTTGTTACGTTACTTACTGAACATTGAGCTCAACTGATTAAGTTGAAGGTTATGAATCCTTCCCCACAAAAAGTACGGAAGCATATTTACCTGCACAGAGGATAACAGGATAATGCAACCAGCTTGTTCTACTCAACGTTTGCAGAAAATTGCTGATCATCGAGAACAATAGAGTAAATCATAAATGTGAAGCTCGTCTAACTCTGTCTAGTTAAATATCTGTGTGATACTATTTAAGCTTATCTTTATGTAGAGAGCAGTTTGAATTTTTAGTTTTCTTTTCAAGTACGGTTAGTGTATCTTGTTGAATAATAACTTTTCACAGTGTGGTACTACGTTTGCTTGAATCCTGAGCATTTTACATATGATAAGAAGTAACTTTTTTATTATACTCCTAAACTGAGAATTAGGAATGGGTCTGGCTCTGCGATCAACATACAGTATAGTATAGTAGCTTATGCCAACTGCAGGCAGGGGGCACAGAAGTCTCCTGCTAATGTGGCATAAGTCACTAGGGGAGTAAGTGGTTCTTAGAAGGGAATGTAGGAAAACGAACAAACAAAGATAAAAGGTGAAGTGCAGCTGGGGTCTTAACAGCCAAGCAGGATCCCATAAAGTAGCCAGATAAGGTTTTATTCTGTATTCAAACATATAACTAGAGATCATCATCTTAAGTCTCTGCTTACGCCTTTCTTTCCCAGTGATACTTGTTTGTATCACGTGCTGATCCAGAATGAACCCTGGAGCTCTTGTGATCCGTCTCTATGCTGATATGCTCCATTCCCGTGTCCTACTGTATTACTTCATTTGAAAAGAGGTTCCTCATTGAAATCAAAGCTCAATCAAACAAGATGAAATCACATAAATGACACGCTTCATACAAGATTGTGATTCTAACCGTGAAAAGATAATAGTGTTGTGTTAACGTGAACTAATTCAAATCCACGATAGACATATTTGTATTGCGTCTTTATTTTATTCATGTGGTTGATAACAAAGCATTTTACTTAAGAAGAAATGTTCTGTCCCAGTATAATGTTACTAAATGCTGAAGCTTATTAGCATGGTCAAGAATAAGTATGTAATTGGTGGCTATATCTAACTTCATAACAGCCACAATGAGGTCACCTTTGCAAAGCAGGACCTGGTTCATACGCATAAATCATGAGGCTCCACCCAATGTGAGACATCCCACTGGGGGAGCGCAAATGTAAGAGCCAATGAAGTGTTAGGCACTGAAGACTTGTGCGTAGCTTAGTATATAACGGGTTAACTTGGAAATAAGGCCATTCCCTTATATTGTATTCATCGTGTCCTGAATGGTGCTAGAACAAAAGAAATGATAATTGATTTTTAAAAAACGTTCCGGCCCTTCTTACCATGGAAAGTTTTCTCGCATATGGAATAATAGCGTGGTTTGGGAACTGCACTGCAGAGGAGAGAGGGAGGTTAGAATGTCTTGTGAGGTCTGCAAGTAAATTTATAGGGGTGCGGCTACTTATTGTGCGCGGCCTTTATGAGAACAGGGTATTAAAAAAAAAAAGATGCAGTATTATGTATGACCCGGGTCACCCACATTGGGGGCTCTATGTAAAATTACCTTCAAACAAGAGGTTCAGAGAGTTAAAGGGGGATATTTAATCTCCCGCCGCCATTCCCGACAGCATTGAACAGGGATCTCGGCAGAACGTGCCCGACTTCACAAGTAGTCGAGCACATTCTGCTGAGAACGGACGGGAATTGACGAGTTCCCGGCTGCAGTTCGTTGATTTCCAGCCGCTTCTCGTGACCACGCCCCCTTCTCGACTCTTGGCAGGCTTTTCTGTTTTGTTTAATGACAATAAAGCTCATTATTATTATTATTATTATTATCACCAATAACTTGTCGTGCTTTGGGACTTGTCGTGCTTTGATGGATCTGCCTTGTACTGCAGTCAAATTTTCAAAGATACATCATTGTTGAATATCAAAACCATGCCAGCACACGAGAAGAAGAAGAAGGTGCAGAATATTAGGAAAGTCTATCATAAGAAAAATGGTTGATGGAGGGGGTATAGCTATAAGGACACCCAAAGGGGTTTTCCAGAGTCAACCCGGGTCTCTGTGCAGTGTGAATACACCATTTTGAAAAACCGGGGTCCAGTAAGTGTTTTTACCTGGGTCGGAGCCGGGTTGCTGGGCAGTCTGAATGGGTAACCTGGGTCTCGTTCACTGCTATGGAGGAGGCAGCAGCGTCACTGCAGTGCTGCCTCCTCCCCCGCTATTGCATGACATGCACCACTCCATCCTGCCCCCCGATGATGCCAGCGACCCGGCAATAAGCTGGGTTGCTGGCAACCACAGCTTGCACAAATGCCGGGTCTATGCGGGGTAATAGACAGCACAGAGACATAAAACTGGAATGGAAGATAGAAGGTCAGGAGTGTCACAAATAGTTAGAGATACACAGAAGGAAATGGATGAAACTAACACACACAAAGAAAAGAAACACAATGGGAATACAGATACACCTGATGAGACGGGGGGGGGGGGGGATACTGGTTCAGGCAGGGGAGGGCATATATCTGGCAAACTATGGAAGCAGTTAGGCTGGCACAGACATTGGAAGGCAGAGATGCTGAATGAACAGGTAGACTGCCATAAACAAGAAAAGGGCAGGCAGGTTGATGTAGACTAGGTAAGGGCAGCGAGAATTTTGTACTTAGTGGAGGAACAGTGAGAATGGCACAAACAGAACAGAATGGAAGAAAGACTGTCAGGGACAAGGCAGGAGAGAGTGACAGGAAGATGTCTTTGTACACATTTATTCTTTTTCATTTATAGTCCCTCCTCCATGTTCATGGGGTAGAAGAGGTTCTCAGATGCCTCATTCTGGTGGAGGAGGAGAGGTGGTGTGTCAGTCAGCATTTCTCATTGGTTGTGGCACTGACTCGTCCCTCACTCCATCCTGATTAAGAGAAATATTACCCTGGTGTGGAACTTAGCCAGTTTACATTGGCAAGTAGCTTAGTAAAGCTTAGTGGCACCTCGATAATTCAGTAATAATAATTGTATTTATATGGAACTATTACCCAGTCTGCGTCTCTCATCCACACTCATTACTCGGTCCCACTTACAATTGCAGGATTTTGGTCAGGCAGCACCTTATGGAATTTTAGGCACACTACATAGGATTCCATTGGGTAGAATAGGCAATGCCAGGAACTTATGACACATAAAGGGACAAATAAAATACTCTGCCAGGTCCTTGTAAGTTCATCAGTACCATATATTTCTCATAATAATAAGTACTACAGTACATGGGGATAATACATGAAAGGATAAATGAACAGTGAACTGGATCCACATTTTTAAAATAAAATAAAATATAGGTAAGGTGCTCACAGCAGGACCCACTGTCAGCTTTTGTGTAGGCTATGGGACTAGACATGTGTCCCACAGGGGTATTGGGGAAATCACTGGTCCAACCATGGCTCCTCTTCTAAATTATGGCGGCAGAAATGTGAAATAAATGTGGACTATTAGTATTATGCCATTCACATTTTCAATTGATGTATTTTTGTAGTGACAATAAACAATTGAACTGAATTAAACTCTTTGTTGCCCTTTAATTCAGTTGTTTTCAGTCAGTACACCCGGTTCCTCTGTCTGTGACTGGCTCTCCCAGCTGTCTGTTAGCTAAGCTAAATGCAAGGCAGACCAAGGGGTCTACAGTATAGGATGAAGTTGGATTACAGTATATGATAATCTTAAATCTTCTAAGATTTCTGGAGCCTTAGATTTTATATTATATTACATCGTCCATCTTTGAAATCTTTCTTTATATGTGTGTGTGTGTGAGTATGTGTGTGTGTATGTATGTGTATATGTACACACACAAGTATTTGGATGATTTGCTTATTTCCATGCAGAATGATTTCTGAAACCCAGAATCTTCAGTTTTCACATTGTCCCAACATAAGAAGCACATTCCAGATACATTTATAGGGGATCTGTGTTTCATTACTATCCTGTTCTGTCTTTTCCTGCAACATATTGCACAGTTGGGAATTGGGCTGTTTCCTGGTGAAGCATTTTACAGAAACTTAAAATGTGATGGTAGAGAAGATCTGTTCAGCCCACCTACTCTAATCGCTGCATTCCCCTGATCAGCCCACCTACTCTAATCCCTGCATTCCCCTGATCAGCCCACCTACTCTAATCGCTGCATTCCCCTGATCAGCCCACCTACTCTAATCGCTGCATTCCCCTGATCAGCCCACCTACTCTAATCGCTGCATTCCCCTGATCAGCCCACCTACTCTAATCGCTGCATTCTCCTGATCAGCCCACCTACTCTAATCGCTGCATTCCCCTGATCAGCCCACCTACTCTAATCGCTGCATTCCCCTGATCAGCCCACCTACTCTAATCGCTGCATTCCCCTGATCAGCCCACCTACTCTAATCACTGCATTTCCCTGTTCAGCCCACCTACTCTATTCGCTGCATTCCCCTGATCAGCCCACCTACTCTAATCGCTGCATTACCCTGATCAGCCCACCTACTCTAATCACTGTATTTCCTTGTTCAGCCCACCTACTCTAATCACTGCATTTCCCTGATCAGCCCACCTACTCTAATCATTGCATTTCCCTGTTCAGCCCACCTACTCTAATCACTGCATTTCCCTGATCAGCCCACCTACTCTAATCATTGCATTTCCCTGTTCAGCCCACCTACTCTAATCACTGCATTTCCCTGATCAGCCCACCTACTCTAATCATTGCATTTCCCTGTTCAGCCCACCTACCCTAATCACTGCATTTCCCTGATCAGCCCACCTACTCTAATCGCTGCATTACCCTGATCAGCCCACCTACTCTAATCACTGCATTTCCTTGTTCAGCCCACTTACTCTAATCATTGCATTTCCCTGTTCAGCCCACCTACTCTAATCACTGCATTTCCCTGATCAGCCCACCTACTCTAATCATTGCATTTCCCTGTTCAGCCCACCTACTCTAATCA
Organism: Crinia signifera; assembly: GCF_055691185.1. Lineage (NCBI taxonomy): Eukaryota > Metazoa > Chordata > Amphibia > Anura > Myobatrachidae > Crinia > Crinia signifera. The sequence continues at coordinate 42,068,362 of NC_139224.1, read as the reverse complement.
CTGCATTTCCCTGACCATCCCACCTACTCTAATCATTGCATTTACCTGTTCAGCCCACCTACTCTAATCACTGCATTTCCCTGATCAGCCCACCTACTCTAATCACTGCATTTCCCTGATCAGCCCACCTACTCTAATCACTGCATTTCCCTGTTCAGCCCACCTACTCTAATCACTGCATTTCCCTGCTCAGCCCACCTCCTCTAATCACTGCATTTCCCTGTTCAGCCCACCTAATCTAATTGCTGCACTTCCCTGTTCAGCCCACCTACTCTAATCGCTGGGAGGTTACATAACAAGGAGGCTAAGCAGATGTGTCACTGTAAGTGGCTGTGACCAAGCAAAGTTACACAGGAGGCCCTATGCAGACAGAGAACCTGCATCTGTCAGAATGTTGGTACAATATCCCATGATGCACCAGTGGTGCATCCAAAGACACTGAGTTGGATTTACACTGCTGCAAGTGGAAGCCTTAGTATTCACAAAGTGGGCCACGACAAGAGGCGTCTGAGAGACTCAGAATCAGCTCCTGTATAAGCTGGCAGAATGCTCTCACCTTTGCAGAGGGCTTGTGGGTCTTCAATAATGTAAACTATAACATTGTAACTTTTTTCCACAAACGTATGTATCATCATATCGTGCTTGTAGCATTTGTTTAAAAATCTGACAGAACATGACGGAGAGCTAGCGGAGAAGCCCAAACCACATTTCGTAACGTTTGCTGTTTGGGATAATAAATAGGAAGTCATACATAAGGACTGCACATGTAACCTCTTGTGGAATTATTTGGTTTTACAACTTTTGCATTTATTATTTTATAATGTTAGTATGTTGTTTTTTTATAGCTTTGTATGGCAACTACATACCTTATTTCATGGTGTAATTGTAAAACTGCTCAAGCTAAAAAACATCCCAAGCTGTGAATAATAGAGACACCACTATTCACACTGCCCATCCGCTTATTAACTGGTAACGCAAAACACATTTGCTTAGAACAGTCCCACACGCTCAGTTCTGTGACTTTAAGGGAAATATGAAGCATCAGGGAAGAGCTAGAACTGTGAATCCTTTTTAGTAAAAAATGCCAAGAAAGGTTCTATGCACAATAAGACATATTTTTAATATAAATGTTCGTTAACACTTCTGGCGGCCTTAAAGTTTGACTCGAGTCTACGTATAAACAGGGCTGAGGGGTTTCTTTTTTTGTAATTTTTTTTTATCTCTTGTCATTTTTATTAATGTGAGAGCAGAAATAATAAGTGAACTAGGTGAGGATGTCACAGTTTTATGATGATTAATGGTTCTGCTGGTGCAGTTACTCCCAAGACTGCCGGCTCACATGTGTATATCTTGCGTAAACATGCATATGGAAGATATAATATATATGTCAAAAAATACAAAGCTAGTAATAAAGTAGAACTAACCTTTAAATCTCAGCAGGAGTCAACATATAAACATGTTCAATCAGTGCAGTAGGGCTTAATAAACAAAACATATGTCATGGCCACCCTCTAACACAGGACTTTGCTATGTATCTAAAAGGCGTCAACATATTCCGAAGTCGTGTTCTCCGAGGCAGAGTCCTACACAGGTATAGATCAATACAAAAGGCGTTGAGAGGTTAAAGGTCATGAGAGCTTTGTCGGGTCATAAGAAACCATAGACTCATTCACGTCATCATTGCCAAATCTTCCACTTTCTGCAAATAATGCGATTGACCTAGTAGAGGGCTGTATTCACAATGTAGGGATGGATACATAAGATATCCAGGCTGTCAGGGTGCTGACGGTCAAAAGACCAACCCCTGTATCTTAAAACTGAGAATCTTGACAGTATGTACCCTAAACCTATCCCCCTTGCCCTTAACCTCCCTTCCAGCAGACTAACCCCCCCCCTGCCGCGTAGCCATAACACTCCCCACTAGTGCCTAACCCCCGTAGCTCACTGCCTAAACCTAACACTCCTGCGCTCGCTAAATAAAATCAACTCCACGCTGACGTGGATAGTAGGGGTATGAAATGATTGGGAGGACGTGTTCTGCCGCCGCTCGCCATGCTTGGGGGTGGCGTGGATAGTGGGGGGGGGGGGGGGGTGCCTAAAAATCTCATTGCATGTCATTGCAGTGTATAGTTAAGTTAATAGCATCGCACCCTATAAAATCGCATGCGATCGCATGTGATTTGGCGTGAGGCGCGATCGCATGCTATACGATGCGATAAGCCCGGGGCAAGAGAGCAGTGAATAAATTACTTAGGAAAATCGCATCGCACGGCACGAAAAGGGGACATGAGATGTGATGCGATTCGATTTTCTTATGCAGAATAGCCCACTAAGCAAATTGCTTAGTGGGTGCCATGGTACTACACAAGTACTATTGGCCCTTTTAAAAATACCTATGAGTTCGGCAATCATCCGGCATGGCTGCCAAACACGGAGGCTATTACATTTGGCCAGGTGTCTTTTTAAGCTTGTGTACAGATAGCCTCCCCTGGCTGGGCTTTTGTGGTCCTCTTTGTGTGGTAGGAGCCCATCTGCTATTTATACTGCTATGTTCCTTCAATCACATATTTGCACGTAAAGCAGCTGTTAGACATCTTATCTCTGCTGTCAGTTGAAAGCATCTTGGAGGTTTTATGCTCATTAATAAAGATAAATGATACTGATCCAGAATGTGAACAACATGTGCATCTTTCTTTCTCACCTGTTTGAAGCGGTCTCCAGCTACCTCGTTAGATAGGGTTTTGCCAACACTGCATCCATTGCGCTACTTGGCAGAGACTTCAGACCGTGTTGCTCGCTGGCTGGGCTGACACCTTGGAGGTGTTTGCAAATGATTTATCATTGTTGGTAAGAGATGATGTTAGATAGAGCTCTTCATTAATCCATTCTTTTGTAGCAAAGACTAGGAATTAATATAAGCCATAGAATATCTTCATTGTGATGGACTTTTTGAAGTTGAAGTGCAATAAATTTAGACACAAAATATATTTGGGGGGGGGGGGGGGGGGTGTCGGGTGTTCCCCATTTATGATAGCAAAAATTAGACATTTTAGCTGGGATTATTTTTACATTGCCTCAGACAGTTGAAATAAATCCAGATGAGTGCCAGCTCCAGGGCTAATTGGATAGCCAGGGGCAGGTCATTTACCAGCGGTATATTACTGAAGCTTATTGAATTACCCCCAATGAGTGATTAGTCGGATATCAGGTAATCATTCAAGCTAAGCAGAAGGTGGCAAACTAAGGTACAGGATCACAATAGCCAAGCAACAAAGGGAAGTTTTGCCATGGTTCTAATTACTATTAAGCCATGATCATCAAGTCCTCGTAACCTGGCATGAAGTCCAACTGTGTATTTCTTGCAAATCTGTGACCCCCGCCACGTTTCAGGCGGGGGTTTCTATTGGTTTTCAGTTTACTTTATTACAGAGCAGCTGTCTAGATAACTCTTATTCGGAGTGTCAATAATCATTGAGCCGCATTAACATACAGGTGTTGCTTTTAGTAAATATGGGGTGAAATTTAATAGGACGAGAGAATCAGAAAGTGAGAGATTTGGTAAGAAATCTCCATATATTCTTTTTAAATATGGAGATTTCTTACCAAAAACAATTGTTTGTTGTTCTGTGCGTGCTCTTAATGATTAAGTTCTGTGCATGCCCTTAATGAGTAAGGTGCAGTATTACTGCCCATAGGGATTGTGTCATCAATTGTGGTCTTCTGAAAGCTGAATGACTGTCTAATGCCTTGTAGGTTGTTCCCCTTGTCCATGCTTTATCAGGCAGCACATTATCACATCGTTGAGCGTGTAGATGGTAATGCTAATCATATTTAGTACATTACCAGTTCATATGTAGCCTGTGGGTTTAGGACATTCCTGAACTGTTTTAACAAATGCAGGAACTCATTATTTCTGAAAAAGGCATTTGTTATTACAAATATTGTTTTAATGCAGAAAAATATAAATGTAAACTGGATTCTTAAGGCAGGCATTTGCAGCTGGCCGGAAGCCAAGCACCTGCAATATACTTGTAAATAAAGTGAGAGACCTTCCATTATACTCTACAATAGGTATGGCTGTAAACTCTGGGATACTGTAGCAGAGGGGAATATCCTATCTAGTGTCAGACTTGTCATAGGCTCAAAGTTTTCTGCTGCAGAACCTCTTGTATTGAAGAACAATCTCTGTTGCTTTTTTGACTGTCTGCATGTTGCAAATAAGACAAAACAAGCTTTAAAACAGTAGAACCCAAATTACCTATAGTAGATGAGGGGATAGTTTGCAATGGCAATTGGAATTAAGCTAAAATACACAAGAATGTTCTACTGTAGAGCAGAGGGGGATTTTCCACAAGGCAACCTAGGTGGGTTCCTATGGCCCAGCCAGTCCCAAGGGGCCCCATACAGATATCCTGGCCATCCAAAACATTCCCAGAGGAGAATTGCGCAACTATAGCGTGAGGTTATGACATCACGTGGACCTTCCCACGCAACCAAGGCCCCTTTAATGTTCTTTGATAAAATAAAAACTGTTTGGACACACAACATGGTCTCATCCACTGTATGTGGGCAGCCAGTTTACTTTAATAAGGCACGTATAAACTTTGGCCCTCCAGTTGTTGTGACATCCCATCATGCCTTGCCATAGTTTTAGCATTCCCTAATAGCAAATTTGTGTCAAGGCATGATGGGACTTGTAGTTTAACAACAGCTGGAGGGCCATAGTTTGGACATGCCTGCTTTAAATGTTTCACAGGCATTAAGCCTACTTCCAAAAGACCTAGAGCCTGATTCAGGTTTGCACGCAGTTGAGCATTTATCGTAGATTGTACATGTGCCAAGGTACTCTATCGATGCCGGCTGCAATCAGCTGCAAAAAAATATATATTGCTATTGATTGTTTGAGGTGGGCCCCAAACCGGTGTCTAGTCTAGGGCCCAATGAGGTCTAAATCCACCTTTTACTGTAGAGCCAAACCCGGGTGGGGTGCGCACATGTCAGTCTCACGCACCCCATTCTCTACAATGGGACGCGCCAGTGTGTGAGATGCTCATGCATCCCCGTCTATTCTCCCCCTTGCCGCCAGCGCCCGCCAGCTACTGAGATATGACGCGCTGGCAGCAAGGGGGGAGAGCGGCTCCATCTGTAGTTCGATCCTGGATATTCTACTGTGCAATAGGTGCTCTTAACATTTCAGCTACAAAAAAAAAAGTTCCCATGGTGTTCACTTGTATCACGATCATTGTTTTTGCAGTGCTACTGTATTTATATAATGGCAAGCATAGGTTATGTTGCGCGGAATTTTATAATTTTGTGCCAGAACTTCTCACTTTATACTATTACAACATACGTGTGCTGCAAAAAAGGGGGTATGGATCCGCACAGACTTCACACATATAGGTATTTACTAGAACCATAGGTTTGACCAATATTTTGGACTACTCAATTATATGATGGTAGTCTAGGGTTGGTGGTGCGCCCAACACATTCAGTATTTGTAACTGTGTTAGGGGGAGATTGTATGCAAGAAGCATACAGGAAAGACAAATGTGCCTTTTTGGGCTCACTCTTTATTCAATAATTTGGTATGATTAATTCATTAAAACATAACTTTTATTGGCTTCTTTTCTAAAAAATTGGGAGCATTCCTCATTTCTTTGTTAATCGATAAATTAACCTTGACCATCAATCAAGGAGAAAAATCACATACAACATTTGGACTTGTCAATACATTGTCATTGACCATCAATCAAAGAAAAGAAAAAAATCACAACTTAAATTCGTTTAATAATAAACACAAGATTTATTAATTAAAAAATTACAAAATTAAAAATCTTTTAAAAACAACTCCATATAAAAATGTATGTATATGTCCTGTCTAAATGTTGTATGTGATTTTTTTTCTTTTCTTTGATTGATGGTCAATGACAATGTATTGACAAGTCCAAATGTTGTATGTGATTTTTCTCCTTGATTGATGGTCAAAAAGGCACATTTGTCTTTCCTGTATGCTTCTTGCATACAATCTCCCCCTAACACAACATACGTGTGCTACCAACCCCTTTCCAAAAGATTTACCACAGGGTTGACACCAACAGAGATGGCGAATAAAAGCTTTAACTGCCGATAGCCACCAATAGCTACGGTAACTTGCTCATTGTGCTTCTTAAATAGAGGAATGCCTATCCCAAAATGAAGTATACTGTATACGCAGAGAAGGGAGTGAGACAGAGAAAATGTTATTACCTATTGTTTGACATATTTTAGTTTTAAGTTATGTTTGACATTAAACCATCCTAATTATCGCATTTCTTTAATCTGAGCCTTGGCCAGGGAAATGATGTACCCCTGGCTGTAATTACTGGGCCGTTATCTGCTCTGCTTTGCCCTGCCAGCCCGTACCTGCTACTAACGCTCACATCCCAAATTGTAGACACCTCGTCTCCCAACATTGTCCATCTTATCTGTATGATAAATACTTATTTGTTCGGATACAGTCGTTACAAACCAGACATGTTCTATGATAATAAAACGCTTGCCATATCCTTAAGCCTCCCTGTCGTATGAGTTATAGCGCAATTAAACCCACATCTGCATGTAACAATTTTATTAATACCAATATACTCTCCTTACAAGTGCTTTGTAAATATTTAGGAAACACGATACGGAACTTTCCTATGGCTCAAAATCTCCAGGAATGGGAATGGTTATTAAGTCGTGTAAGGATGATTGCTAAAATATATCTAGTGTTCTGAAAATGGTTTATTTCCCCAAAGACAATAGATTTCTTAATATTCTGTGGTTTTCCCAAAAACATTTATCCGGATATTCACAAGGCTTCACATACCTCTGAAGTTTAAGGTGATTCGTCAAATAATCACCTTGGGTTTGCTGTAGAGTTGTAAGTACTGTGCTTCAAAAATGCAGCTACAAAATGCCCCCCCCCCCCCCCCCCCCTTTCGCCACTGCATGGCTCCAGCAGAAAATAAAATAGGTAGAAAAATGTGCCACTTTTATGCCAGGAGAAGATAAAATAAGCGCCAAAGGGATGGCATGGGAACACAATAGTATACTTTACATAATGGGGCTTATTCAATTCGCCGCAGAGTTTAATTGCCATCTAAAATCCGAATGGTGTGTAGAAATGCTATTCAATAAGGCTTCTTCCCGTGCCTAAATAATTGGGATTTCAGGCATGGAAACCTACTGATCCTGTGTAAATTAGGAGATCAATATTATTTCCCACGTGCAAACTCCCCTGATTTTCTTGCTGCTTTTTCACTGACTATATTGTCCGATATCGGGGATTGACATGCGGGGTAATCCGCTGTAACTCAGCTGCAGTTTCTCTTCCTACTCTGTTGCAGAGATTTGCCATATACAATTCCAATTACTTACTAATAAGAGAGAAGCTTCCCCATGCAAAGAGAAGCTCAGTGCGAGCTCAGAATTTGTCTGTTGTGCCACATGATTGCAGAAGTATTGCTAACATTGTCGCACATCGCGTCGCCATGTAGAGCAGGATTCCTCTGTAGAGGCAGAGGCTTAGCTGATGTTCTGGGATATACAGGCCTCTGTGATTGCAGCTACTACTATATACATGCCCAGAAAACATTGTCTGGTATGATATGTCTGCATTCTCCCAACTCCCCGTTACGTCCTACCACTGTGTACAATGTTGGGCCTGATTCAGACCATGTCGCTGTGCTGCGAATATTCGGGGCCCAGCATTCAGGTAAATGCTGCCCTGCCAGTGTGGGCCCCCCACCCCCGTGTACGCAATCACTCACCATCAAATGTATTTCCGCCTGTTCGCAGTCTAGACTTAACTCGGCGCTGCGAAGGCCGTGGGTAGACGGAGGCCACTGATGTCAGCGGCCCTCCCTCCCAATAGCCGGGCCCGTCTGAATTTTTTGGGCAGCACTCCCAGAAGACGCACACAAATGCTGCCCACCTGTCAATTATGCAATGTAAGGCCTGCGGTCACAGGCCATTGCTGGTTGTGGCCGCACAGAGGGCTTAAGCATGAGCACTGCTGACCGTGCACATGAGTAGTCCTCCGCTAATCGCCAGGACTGCGATAAGGGCTGAATCAGCCCCTGTGTCATACCTGAATAACCTCCATGCTGCAGAGCCAAATTCATGCAGTTATGCGTGACTCATTGGCATCTACATTTGTGACTAAAGGGATGTAACCGGGTGGTAACAAACAGGGCAGTAGAGAATTCAACGGTGCCTGGGTACTGGGGGCATGGCCAAGCAGAGGAGCTGTGGCCTCACTGCCTTTTAAAAAAAAACACTTGAAACATACTATGCACTGCATGCTGCAGAGAGTTATATTTTACCCCATAAACAGCTAGCTGTGGCCCCTCTCGGGCCCTTACAGTGGGCCCGATTAAACATTCATGATCATGAAGCCCCCAAATCTACTAATCTCTCCCTCCTGCTCCACCACTATGATCATGATGATTACAAAGAGGGACCAAGCGGACAACAGCCGCTATATAAAATTCTGCATATACATTTACTCCATACACACAATGCAGGTGTAATAATGGCTGAACATCATTATTATCGCTCTGCCCCATCGTGTGGAGGTGTACACGTATTCACCGGTACATTATCTGCCATGAGAACGGAGAGCTGCATCTCATTATATGTAGGAGCTTGAGGCTCTCAGGCAGCTCCACCACCTGGCATCTGATGGAGATGCAAAACAAAATAGATTTTGAAACCTACCCACGTAACTCCAAATACGTTCTCTTGATGCCTTGGTGTTTTGGACAAAACATTTGTTTATTTATGAGCAAACACCATCCTTTAGTCCTGTGAATTTAGAGGTGACATGGAACACAAAGCTGCTGGAGTAACCTACTGACCTTCTTGTCCGCCCCAGGATTACGAGCTGTCAGTAGAACATGTCTTTGGATACAATGGAGAATTGAAACCTCTCTTACCTCTCACTACTACACACTGACACACCAAGGCCGTAAAACGTGATCGCTTGCAATCCGGGGAATACAACCAGAGAGGGACTAATGTTTAATCCGAGCCAGCTGTATCCGTCCTCAGGTGTTTGTAGCAGGTGTGAACGTTGGCCATCCTCACATCTGCAGAGTGATATATGATAGTTCTAGGGGATATATGAGCAGAATCCTCTCTCCTGTTCAGAGCTATGTACAACTGATATGTTTTCACCTGACAGGAATTGACTTTGATTTTCCGGCATCTCATTATTCCTGGGTTTATAACACATTGTTCCTATCTTTTGAAATTTATTTTTGTGTAGGTGAATCAGCATAAAATTGATCCTTTACACACAATCTATATACAAATACGCTCTGTTTGTCCAGAAAATTCAGAGTATGTACTTTGGAGATGAATAGAGCCAGACGGCATAATCCTATGTCTTCTCTTACAAAAGAGTCATGCCAGTTAAGTCATTAAAGTCGTCCAGTCGCACTTTTGTTGCAGGTAGAAATTTGGGCCAGAAGGGAATACTGCCTATCTGTTGCACATCTCTTAGATAAGACCGGTATTTATGGCTCTCATTCGCTGATTGCTGCTTAAGATAAAGGTACTTATTCTCCTTCACCCTGCTATGTGAGCCAAGGACACGGCACAGCACATTTCACCAGAGTTCTATGTGGTCCGCGAGGTACAGAAGCAGCAGCAAGTTCATTCTGAAGCCAGGCTACTGTATATAATGTCGGAGGACTTGTTCACACTGTGAAGCTAGTATGTTCTAATTAGTTGTACTTCACTCTCTGTTCCACACAGGTGCTTTGCAGTGTTATGTTTTGAAGGAGGCACTTTTAATGCTGGATGTAAACACACAGGAAAGGAAATCTGAGACTGTCACCCACTTAGTGCAGGGCAGGCTGCCACGTTGTGGACGTAGAATCAGGGCAGTAGGGAGGCTGACTGAGCTCAGGTACTTTTCAAGGGAGTGGCCTAATTGTGGGAGGTGTGGCCATGCACTCTTAGAATAAAATACAGAGAAAATAGCAATTTAACTGCCCTCAGGCTACACTGTGTCCCAGCACACTGCGGAAGTGCTGGTTTGAGAAGAGCTGCTGCCAGGTAACAGCAGGGTTGTCTACTTTCTGGCTGCCCCCCACCTGGAGTATGGGTGTGGTCAGCATAATCGCGCCGTCGTGGCCATGAACCCACCATGCAGTGCCGGTATTTCAGGAATTGCACAGTGCGGGTCAGGGGTACAAAAACGTGATTCACGTCATTTGCTCCCTCGGAGGGGGCGTGGGAGACTGGCCACATTCCAGGATGCTTGCCCCTTTCTGGGGGACCTGTAGGGGGACCTGATTTCCGGGACCCTTTCGGCTGTTCCGGGAGGGTAGGCAACCCTGGGTCCCTCCATCAGGTCTGGGCCTGTGTAATTAGTAGAATGCAGCCTCTCTGTAGTCACAAAACACAAAAACCCTAGGGCAACACCAAAAGCCTGTCATGTAGCAGTGTACACAAGGCCAGAGACAGCAATTGTCATTATAGAGATCATGGCCAGAGTGCAAGGTGCAAATTGATAACTACATATGGGTGATAGAGGCTGAATTCTAGAAGATAAGGTAAAACATGCACATAGGGATGCTGGTACTGTGACCATTGTAATATCATACCCAACCACCATTTGCCCTTACTGCAATTGAATGTGTTTTAGAACTTAAACGCTAACTATGCCCCCAGCACATTCTAACTGGCCCTAGTGCCCACCCCCTGTGAGGTGTGACTCAGCCACACCCCAGCAGTGTCAGCACACCCTAACTGCCCCTAGTGCCCACCCCCTGTGAGGTGTGACTCAGCCATGCCCCCAGCAGTGTCAGCACACCCTGTCCCTAGTGCCCTCCCGCTGTGAGCTGTGTGACACAGCCTTGCCCTCAGTAGTGTCGGCATGCCCTAATTGCCCCTAGTGCCCACCCCCTGTGAGGTGTGACTTAGCCACACCCCCAGGATTGTCAGCACATCCTGACCCTAGTGCCCACCCACTGTGAGCTGTGACTCAGCCACACCCCAGCAGTGTCAGCACACGCTAACTACCCCTAGTGCCCATTCCCTGTGAGGTGACTTAGCCAGCCACACCCCCACCACGCCCCCAGCGGAGTCGCAGCACACCCTATATTGTAATTTCAACTGTTAGCATGTACTTTTTATAGTCACAAAATTATAACCAAACATCTATATCAAGGTTGCCCACCGTCCTGGAATGGCCAGGAGGTTCCCGAAAATCAGGTCCCCCTCCTGGCCCCCCCAGAAAGGTGGGCAACCCTTCTGGATCTCTCCACCCCCCCCCCCCCCCATCTCCCCTCCTGGATGCTGCCAGACACCCCCCATCTCCCCAGCGGCAGCATTAAAATTACTGCGATTTGTGGCTTTTTGGGGAGGGGTGGGGCTAAATATGCAACATTTTGCCCCCCCTCATAGTAAGTACACTCACAAATTGTGGGATTCGCATTACTGGGGGCAGGGCTTGATGATGTCTACATAAGGCCACGCCCCCAGAAGTGCTGGTGACAGTCTCCTCTCCAGGGAGAGAGTAGACTTTAAAAGTAGGCAACCCTGATTTAAACTAGATAATTTTCCATTATAATCTGTTATTTGAATTAATAAGTGTTATTTATTATTATTATTTATTAGCAGTTATTTATATAGCGCATACATATTCCGCAGCGCTTTACATGGTATAGTTGAACATTCACATCAGTCCCTGCCCCAGTGGAGCTTACAATCTATATTCCCTACCACATGTACGCACACACAGACATTCTTAATTTTGTTGGAAGCCAATTATCCTACTAGTATTTTTTGGGATTGTGGGGTGAAAACGGAGTACCCGGAGTAAACCCACACAAGCACGGGGCAAATATACAAACTCTGCACATTTAGGGCCATGATTGAACCCATGACCTCACCTGTGCGGCAATAATGCTAACCATTATGCCGTCCGTGCTGCCCGAGGTGCTAGTAGCAAAATAAAACAAACAGTTGAGATTTCACCAAAAATATACCTTAATAATCGTTTACCATGATTTCTCTTAAACTGTTTTTCCTAGAAATTACAATGTATAATATATTATCCATGTAATATTTTAGCCATAGTAAGTAAGTAAGACTTTGGCGGCCAAATCAATTATCATTTTTATTTCCAGAATCAAATAGTTATTATTCCATTATTTATTTTTGGTCAGCCAGCATAGAATGCGTTGTGATTTATCTGTGCCCAAAATGTACTTATACCCTGGCTTCCAGAGTCTGACAAATGAATAGTTCCTATTATCTGGCACAATGGCTGACATTCTAGATTCTGTTCAAATTGGGCTGATGATCTCCATTAAAGGGTCAAGTTTCTGCTCCAGGTATCTTTGCATGGAAGATGGATGGTTTAAAGACTTTATTTTCCGCTGCAGATAGACTCTCTATGGCAGTAAGATCATCAGGCTCAGCACAAGATTAATTGTTTCTCTGTGGAATCTGACTTTAGACAAGAATGCCTCAGTATCTGCTCCCTTAAAACCATTTATGTTTAGGTATTTTCTTACATGGAGAGTTACAGTTGCTTTTAAAATCAAAGGGGACCTGACCCTTCGAGTCAAGTTCAGTACAGTACCTTCCTTTCTGGTCTGTACAGGGCTAAAATGGTTAATCCCTTGTAAAGAGTTAACCAAGAACTGATTCTAAAGTCACCTGGTCCTTTACAAGCTTAGTTTACAATATTGAGAATGTTGGGCCATTGCTGTGGATAATTGTGGCTATACAAATATCATTATTCTATATTAGAGAGACTATAATACAGGATGCTGTACACACTTTTGTAAATGGCTACTATTAAGGATCACAAATGGACTCTGACGACCTTTTAAAAGAACTGGCACTGTTGCTTCTCCTGCTGGGGTACTCCCACTGCCCAATACATAAACATATTGAGCCAGTATAGTTAATGGTGATTTGTTGTCTATGCTGGATTGATCAGCTGACTTTGGTTTCTCCCAATCATGGAGGGGCTGGCTTTCACCTGACCAGAGGCATCAATGACTGATCAGAGGGCCATATTTAAACCCCTCACTTGAAGTTGCTTATTGCCAGTATAAATTGTATCTTACCTAATACAGGTACCAGTATCAGCAGCTCCGTGTCCTGATTTGATTACTGTATCTATGGTTTGGTGCCCGATCCATTGTGCATGATCTAGCTATGAGCTTTTCAGTTCCTGTTCCAGGCTTCAGTTTTTCCTAGCCTGCAATACTGTGCAGTTCTACACTGCTATTTCAAACCTGAAATCCCATACAAATTCCTCTGTTGTTCTGTGCAGTTCCAGACTGTTTATCATATCCACATCCAATGCTACCACACTACGGGCCTTATTCTGATTGCTTTGCTCTGACGCGTGCAGGGGCCGAAGCGAATGTACCAAACCTCGCCTAGTGCAGGGTTGCCTACCTGACCCTCTCTTTCAGGGAGAAAATGCTCTGTTCCTGGACTTCCCTGGTAATGTATGATTGCCATCACCTGTGGGGAGCTAGGTAATTGATAAGAAAGGTGTTTCACCACAGGTGATGACAATCCTACATTACCAGGGAAGCCCAGGAGCAGAGCATTTTCTCCCTGAAGGAGAGGGTCAGGTAGGCAACCCTGGCCTAGTGAATGGATCGCTCGCGCCACCAATTCGCACGCTGAATTCAGTTGCTCGGCATGCGAATGGATGTTTTATGTTGATATCCATTCGCATGCCTGTGGGAACCTCCCCCATCATTTGATGGTCGCCGAACATCGAATGATGTGGAAAGAGCTTGCCCATGCACCAGTGGTCTAGACCACTCGTACATATGAGTGAAGAAAAGCAGATATATGGGCGGGCAGCTGATATCCAGTTAAGTCAGCTGCCCGCCCCCCCGCACGCACGTCACGACCGCATTTCCATACGCACGCCCTGCATTTTCATGGGAACATTCATGAAACGTAGGGCGTGCTCATATGGTAATGACCCTGATCAGGCCGCAACGCCCCTCTCCACCCCCTGCTCGGAAGGTCAGGAGCGAGCACTTGGTGACCGGACTTCTCACCGGGTCGACACGCTCCCTACGTACAGATGTGCAGAAATGGTTCTGCGCATGCGTATATGCACAATATCGGTACACTGACCCAATTTGTGTCTGAGCGAAGCGATCAGAATAAGGCCCTAACTGCAGAGTGCATAACCTATACCCATGTGTAAAACATTCATCACAATTACACAGCCTACTGATTGCAAGGTCTTTCAGCAAGTACACCTGATTGCAAGGTCTTTCAGCAAGTGCCTGCTAAATTACAGGGCAGGATATCAGTTACTCTCATTTAAGTGCCTGATTCTGATTTCCATATCACTTTAATTCCTAATTTTCTATGCACTAGGCCAGTGGTTCTCATCCTCGTTCCTCAAGGACCCCCAACAGTGCACCTGTTCCTGGTCACCTGGCAGGTGAACAGGTGCACTTATTAGTCACTGACACATTTTAAAATATCACAGGTGGAGCTAATTATTTCACCTTTGATTGTGTGTGGAGACCTGGAAAACGAGCACTTTTGGGGGTCCTTGAGGACCGAGGATGAGAACCACTGGCCTAGTGCATAGAAAATTCCCCTTATGTCTATTACATAATTTGTAAGATGGTCCGGCTGGTGGAAACATGGTCATAGAACTGTGTAGTGTAATCAGATTCCTGATATTAATCACCGTCGTGTTAAGGAGTCCAATAATAACATTATGTCACTGAAACAGGTTTGGATTTGGTGCACTGACTTTGATGATTGCAGGACAAAAGTTCAAGATGAGTGCTACTATGGGGAGGTACTGGACCATCCTCCTTACAGCCATTGTATTACACCTAGTAACAAAGCAGCACATGTGATTTGACTATGCTGTCACACAGGCCCGCCATTAGAGGGGTACTTTTGGGACTCCAGTCCTTGGCCCAGATGGAACAGGGCCCCCCCCCCTCCCCTCGCTGCATCTCCCGCCACCAACGGCTGATGCGGCTGCCACTGTGGAGCGCAGCGGCGGCAACCCCCCCATGGGGTGTGTGTACGCCGGTCCCCCCCCCCCCACCCCCGGTATGAAAAGGTCGGGAGGACATGGGTGGCGTGGATAGTGGTGGGGGGGGGGGGGGTGCCTACGTCTGATTGCATCTCATAGAAGTGTATAGTAAATGAAATGGCATTGCACCCTATAAAATCACATGTGATCGCAAAATTGCATCGCACCGCCAGCAGCAAGAGAACAGTGAATAAATTACATAGGAAAATCGCATGCAATCGCATTGCACGCAAAAACCCGCATGCGATTTTCATATGGTGCCGTACGTATGCAAATAGGGCGCCGTGATAATACACGTACCAGTTTTTTTGTATTAATAGAAATCGCTTTTATTTCCAAAGTGATAGTATTTTACGCTATTTCTCTTTGTTTATTACCATTGTAAAGCAGAATTATATAATTGCTGTCTAATAATCCATAAAATAAAGGGTCTGACAACTTTTTTCCAATTATATAAATGGTCTGTAATCTAAACTGATAGAAAAAAATATTTTGTGAATTCCAGTAAGTCTATCTGCCGCACGTAATTCCTTAAATCATCTTGGTACCTGCAAACAACCAAATTTATGGCTGTATGAACTATTGTAAATGTCTGTGGTCTTTTATTTACATGCTACAAAGTTCAGCAAACAGAGAAGGTTTTAAGGAACATTTTACTTAAACATTACTGATTAAAAAGACAGGTCTCAGAGATACAGTATTGTGTTCCAAGGTTATTGTTCAGCAACATCAAAAATATATTGTTTCCGTAATCTGACTTCTTAGGGTTTATATATATATTTCTCTCTAATCTGTATTTTAGGTTTCAGCAATCTTCCAATTAATTTGCAATTCTGAACCAGTACATTAAGATAAAAAAAAAAAAATAGGTACTTGTGTAGTTTGACGGCGCCTCAATTTGCATACGTACGTCAGCGTAGTGAAATCGCATCGCATGCAATTTGCGGTGCGATGCGATTTCCTTAGTTAATTTAGTTAATTTGCATTGCGATATGATGCGATTTTTCATTTTCTAAGCACCCCCACTATCCACGTTGCAGTTACACAACCTTCCAACCTTTTCATACCCCCACTATCCACATCGGCGTGTTGATTTTATAAAGTGTGGCGAGCGCAGCGAGCCACCGAGCCCAAAGTGTGACGAGCGGCCACGTGGCGAGCGGCTGCGGATTACTTGACCAGTATTCCGCATCCCCTCGCTAGGCTCGCCATGCTTCGGGCTTGTTTCGCGCAGCCACTCGCCACGCTTCAGGTTTGGTGGCTCGCTGCGCTCGCCAAACTTTAGATCAACTACATGCCGACGTTGATAGTGGGGTATGAAAAGGTCGGGGGGACGCGGAACCGCGTCCGCTCGCCCCGCTTCGGGGTGATGTGAATAGTTTGGGTGTGCAAAATCGCATAGCATCGAATAACATCGCATGGGTGCTTTTAAAATGAACTAGGATCATATCTCATCGCATGGGTGCTTAGAAAATGAAAAATCGCATTGCACCGCAAATTGCATGCGATGCGATCAGCGGGCATCGGTGAACTAAAAATTAAATAAGGGAATCGCATTAACCGCACATTGCATGCGATGCAATGCGATTTTTCTACGCAGAATAGCCCAGTATGCTAAGAGCGTACTGGCTGTCGTGAAAATACAAGAAGAGGAAAAACAAGAAGAATTGCACGAAGTGGTTGCACTAGTTGAATGCACACTTTATTATTGTAATGATGATTTCATTTAGATGAAAAATAAGAAATAAAATGTAACTTTTAATAAATGTTTAGTAGGTCTATAAATCAAAAAAGACCTCTAATCTGAAGTGTGCAGACTCACACCCTCCCCGTCCTTTCCTGTCAAATAAAAATGCTGTGAAAACACACAAGTACCAATATATATATATACTAGGTGATTCATCGCGCCCTACGGGCGCTCTTCACACCGTCGTAAGGGGCTGCGCCCCCTTAATTTGTGAACGTTTGTATATGAGAAATATGGTTAGAATTGTATGAAAGATGCCCTGTATTGCAACTTAGGTGTCCGCGAATCGCGGGAGGGGGGGTCACGGAGGGTGCCGCGAATTGCAGAAGGGGGGGTCGCGGGGGGTGCCGCGAATTGCAGGAGGGGGGGTTGTGGGGGGGTGGATGCTGCGAATCGCGGGAGGGATTGCAGAGAATCGCGGGAGGGGGGTCGCGGGGTGGGTTGCCGCAAATCGCGGGAGGGGGGTTACAGGGGCGGGGGTTGCGGCGAATCATGGTAGGGGGGGTCGCGGGGGGGGTGCCGTGAATCACGGGAGGGGGGGTCACGGGGTGGGGTGCCGAGAATCGCGGGGGGGTGTGTGTGTGCCGTGAATCGCGGGAGTGGGGTTTGGGGCTAGTGTGACGCGAATCGCCACAAGAAAAAATCAACACAGAAAGGTCAACACATGTAAATGTTGACATAAGTGTGGCACTTCATTGGTGTCCATGTCGACACATGAGAATGAATATGAAAACATTCAAAAAATGAAAAAAAAAAACTTCAAAAACTCATGTCAACCTTTTTCATTGTTGACCATAGCCGTCAGTGTTTTCCATGTGCAATTTAATTCTGGAGCTGCCGCGAATCGCGGGGGGGTGCCGCGAATTGCGGGAGGGGGGGTCGCGGGGGTGGGTGCCGCGAATCGCGGGAGGGGGGGTTACGGGGCGGGGGTTGTGGCGAATTATGGGAGGGGGGGTCGCGGGGGTGTGCCGTGAATCACGGGAGGGGGGGTCACGGGGTGGGGTGCCGAGAATCGCGGGGGAGGTGTGTGTGTGTGTGCCGTGAATCGCGGGAGTGGGTGTTGTTGGGGTGTGGGGGGGGGGGTGACGCAAATCGCCACAAGAAAAAATCAACACAGAAAGGTCAACACATGTAAATGTTGACATAAGTGTGGCACTTCATTGTTGTCCATGTCGACACATGAGAATGAATATGAAAATATTCAAAAAATGAAAAAAAAAACTTCAAAAACTCATGTCAACTTTTTTCATTGTCGACCATAGCCATGTCAGTGTTTTCCAAGTGCAATTTAATTCTGGAGCTGCCGCGAATCACGGGGGGTGCCACGAATTGCGGGAGGGGGGGGTCGCGGGGTTGGGATCACGGGTTCCGGTGGGGGGTTGCCGCGAATTGCGGGAGGTGGGGGGTGCCGCGAATCGCGGGAGGGGGGGTTGCGGGGGGGTGTGACGCGAATCGCCACAAGAAAAAATCAACACAGAAAGGTCAACACATGTAAATGTTGACATAAGTGTGCCACTTCATTGGTGTCCATGTTGACACATGAGAATGAATATGAAAACATTCAAAAAATGAAATAAATCTTCAAAAACTCATGTCAACCTTTTTCATTGTCGACCATAGCCGTATCAGTGTTTTGCATGTGCCATTTAATCCTGGGGCTGCCGCGAATTGCGGGGGGTGCCGCGATTTGCGGGGGGTGGGTGCCGCGAATCGCGGGAGAGCGGGGTTCATGGGGGTTCCGG
Organism: Crinia signifera; assembly: GCF_055691185.1. NCBI lineage: Eukaryota > Metazoa > Chordata > Amphibia > Anura > Myobatrachidae > Crinia > Crinia signifera. The sequence continues at coordinate 42,049,791 of NC_139224.1, read as the reverse complement.
TGGGGGGTTGCCTCGAATTGCGGGAGGGGGGGGTCGCGGGGGGGTGCCGGGGTGCCGCGAATCGCCTGAGGGGGGGTTGCGGGGGGTGTGACGCGAATCGCCACAAGAAAAAGATCAACACAGAAAGGTCAACACATGTAAATGTTGACATAAGTGTGGCACTTCATTGGTGTCCATGTCGACACATGAGAATGAATATGAAAATATTCAAAAAATGACAAAAAAACTTCAAAAACTCATGTCAACCTTTTTCATTGTCGACCATAGCCATGTCAGTGTTTTCCATGTGCAATTTAATTCTGGAGCTGCCGCGAATCACGGGGGGGTGCCGCGAATTGCGGGAGGGCGGGGTTCACAGGCGTTCCGGTGGGGGGTTGCCGCGAATTGCGGGAGGTGGGGGGTCACGGGGGGTGCCGCGAATCGCGGGAGGGGGGGTTGCGGGGGGGTGTGACGCGAATCGCCACAAGAAAAAATCAACACAGAAAGGTCAACACATGTAAATGTTGACATAAGTGTGCCACTTCATTGGTGTCCATGTCGACACATGACAATGAATATGAAAAAATTAAAAAAATTAAAAATAAATCTTCAAAAACTCATGTCAACCTTTTTCATTGTCGACCATAGCCATGTCAGTGTTTTGCATGTGCCATTTAATCCTGGGGCTGCTGCGAATTGCGGGAGGGGGGTCGCAGGGGGGGTGCCGCCAATCGTGCAAGGGGGGGTCGCGGGGGGGGTTCTTTTTGCCGCGAATCGCGGGAGGGAGGTCGCGGGGGGGGGTTTCCGCGATTCGGGGGGGGGTCACGGGGGAGGGTTTGCCGCGATTCGCGGGAGGGGGGGTCGCGGGGTGGTGGTTGTGCCGCGAATTGCGGGCGGGGTTCTTTTTGCAGCGAATCGCGGGAGGGGGGGTCGCGGGGGTGTTTTTGCTGCGAATCGCGGTAGGGGGGGTCGCGGGGGAGCGGGTGTTTTTGCCGCGAATCGCGGGAGGGGGGGGCGCACGGGGGGGGGAGTTTTGCCGCAAATCGCGGGAGGGGGGCGCTCACCTGGTGGCTGTGGAGTAGCAGTGCTGGGCAACATGGGAAGGCAGTGGGTGTCTGGCACTGTCTGTGGGCTCACTGGGCTGGTTCTCTGTCACATACCTCCCAACATGACCCTCTCCAGGAGGGACACAATGCTCTGTTTCTAGACTTCCCCTTAATGTATGATTGCCATCACCTGTTTTAAACAGGTTAATTTCTCAGAAAGGTGTTCAGCACAGATGAAGGCAATCACACATTAAGAGGAAAGTCCAGGAACAGAGCGTTATAGACACAGACACCCACTTTGAGTGACAGATGTAGCCAAATATATAGGAGATATATATATATATATATGTATGTATATGCTAGGTGATTCATCGCACCCTACGGGTGCTCTTCACACCATCGTAAGGGGCTCCACCCCTTTAACCTGTGAGCACTCACCGTGCAGACATGTGGGTGCTGGCAGGGGAGTGTGAAGTGGATGAGGAAGAAAGTGGGATTTATGCTAAGGGCGCTGCACTGTGGCTGTCGTGGAGAGGGGTATTGAGCAAGGGGGGTAGAAAGTGCGGGTTCCGTGGGGAGTGGGCGTGTCCTGGGAGGGGACCTCGGATTGCTGGTCAGGCTGTTGTTGCGCAGTGTAGCGAGAGGGCAGTCATGTGGGGAGTGTTGAAATGACCGTGTAGGCGTGTCCCCAGCACTATTACTCCCTGTGTCTCCCCAGGGTCTTTACAGCGAGATGGAAACAGTGTGTGCGGGCTCCCTGCATTAGCCACGAACCTCGCTGTTTGGGGGACTCCTCGCCATCCTCTGACAGTGAATAGGGTGAGCGGCCAGCACTGGGGTTAAACGGCGAGGTTGGCTTGTTTTCAGCAATGCTCACCGTTTAACCCCCTCGCCTGCCACATTGAATATTGCCCAATGTCTTGGACGACAGCATAACATTGATAGTCCGACATGCACAAGACCCACATTGACAACAGATTGACATATGGGGGGAAATTTACTAAGATGAAAGTTCTATTTCGCATGGGCAACCAATCAGAATCAACTTCTTATTTATTTAGCACCTTCTAGAAGATAATAGTATCTGATTGGTTGTGCATAGCAACATCCCATGTGAAATAGAACTCATATGTTAGTCCATGTCCCCCATTATGTTGTTATCCTTCCTTATATGTGTAGTCCTAATTCATCGCGACGTGCTATTGTCAGCATATATTAATGGCCAGATTGCAGAAGAGGGAGAGTGTTAAGGTGGCCATACACACGCAGATTTATCTTCAGATCTGGCTGGTTGGAACAAAAACATGGTTATGGATGAGAGCAAATGACAGTTGACCATTTGCTTGGAAATGCTGGAAAACTGCCAAACTGTCACTCATCCATAACCATGTTTTTGTTCCAACCAGCCAGATCTGAAGATAAATCTTACTAGTGTATGGGCACCTTTAAAGTATCTGTGCGTGGAAGTGGAATCTCCCTCTTACCACGGTTTGGCTGCCACTGACCCGCATTGCATACAAATCCCCCTGCGACACTTGCGGTCACATACATTTTTTTTTTTTAAATTGTTTTCTTGCTTATGTTATGCTTCTGTATCCCATAAATTCCATATGAGAAATCTTGACAATTCTGGACACCTGTCTGACCTATTTAGACCACAGTTTCAGTCTGCTCCAGCTTAACCTGATTTAAACCAGGTCTCCAGCAAAAACGTGATTGCTGATGGAAAGGTTATATGCTGAGTTTCTATACAGTCATTGAGGAATGGGATTGTGTGCAGCGACCTCCGTTGCCCTTCTTAATATTGTTTTCAAGTGTAGCGCTATTATATTCATTCTTTCCTGGCACCAGAGTAAAAACCCATTACGCAGTTCTATCCCAGTGTGTGCCACAGCCAGCATTTGTTCTTTAACTAAAAGACTATTTATTTTCACACGTATAAAAGGTGTTAGATCATGTATGAATACTTTTTTTTTTATTAAACCGAGCGCATATAATCTGTTTAATTGAACAAGAACTGATACAGAACTAAATTCCTTTGTGTCACATTGCGAAACATTCCTACGCTGTTACATTCTAACTACTGTGCTAGCGATCTGGCTTGTTGCTCTGCAGAGGGAAGGTGCATACACACTAGGCGATTTTGCCCAGCGTGTATGGACAACGTTGATGGGGAAAATCGCTGGGCTGAAAATTGCTCAGTGCATACACACTGTGCGATTTCAGCCCTTCTGAGCGATTTTCCTGAGGATGGGGCAACTTTCCATATGAGGACGCTATGGAAAGCCGTCCACCCTGTCGCTCATCTGCTATTTATACCAGCAGATGTGCGACCGGGCCAGAGGTAGTGCGCCAGTGGTGCACAGCTGGAGGCACCACCGGTGCACTGAAAATTTTCACAGGATTTGGATGTTGAGGACAAACAAAAAAATTAATTTGGACAACACATTTGACTAACTTCCTAACAATTGGTCTGCAATGATTGAGTGTCACTAGCTTTGCCATAATATACTAATAATATTGGCGGTACTTGTGAGTTATCCGGGCGTCCGATTTTTTGATTGTATGCCTTAAGTTAAGGCATACAATCAGATGCGATGCGATGCGATATCGCATCGCATCGCATCGCATGCGACCATCGGATGCGATGACCCGATTTTTCCATAGGAATCAATGTTAAAATGATTCCTATGGAAAAAGGGGTCCTTTTCATACCCCTACTATCCAAGTGGGCATGGAGTTGGATATAAACCTGTGGCGAGCGTAGCGAGCCACCGAGCCCGAAGCGTGGCGAGCGAAGCGAGCCCCGCGAGGGGACGGTATTCCGTGTCCCCTCGCGGGGCTCGCTACGCTCGCCACGCTTCGGGCTCGGTGGCTCGCTACGCTCGCCACAGGTTTATATCCAACTCCATGCCCACTTGGATAGTAGGGGTATGAAAAGGACCCTTTTTCCCATTGAATTCCATGTTAAAATGGACTCAGTCCATTTTAACATTGATTCCTATGGAAAAATCGGGTCATCGCATCGCATCGCATCCGATGGTCGCATGCGATGCGATGCGATGTCCCGATCCGACCCGATTTCAAAATCGGACGCCCGGATAACTCACAAGTACCATATTGGCTTATTCTACTCAATAAGAACATATCTGTCCTAAACCCTTAGCAACCAGTAAGTACTTTAGCTTCATGTGCTTTAAGTAATGTTAGGAAATAGCCATTACTTGTACTCTGCTGAAACCTGGTGGAACGCAGTAGAGCTGGCCACTCTTCCATGGGTGTGGTTGACTGCTCGAAATATCTTAAGTTGACAATAATGTCTTGAATGCACACCTGTCCGTTAAGGCCTACATACCTTCTTGCCTGGAATGTGTATGACACTCACTATTTTTTGAGTAGTCCCTCAAATCTCTGGATAAATGGGTAGATATCTCTCTTGGGTTGGGGAGAAGTGGGCAGGATGGAGAGATAATACCAGAAGTCGGAAGCCTGTATGTCCTCTCTTCTTCTTCCCACAAGTCGCTGCATTTTGTCATGGGAGAAGCCTAGAGATGTGATGAGCTTGGCTCTGCCCATGGAGTGGTCATCTTCATCCACTCTGCTGGAGAGCAGAATTATAGAGTAGGCAAGAAGGGTATAAGGACTGGAAAAGGCTTAAAATTGACCTGTCGGTTGCACATACAGATTTACCAGCACCATTCTAGTTCAACATTGAAACATGCACAGCTTGGTGAGAACTCTACCCATGTTCCATGTTTGAGCTCGGTTTACAACTTGAGGAGATTGTGTTCACATTTTTCCTCCAAGTTGTATATAACAAAGACGTGTAATTATCTGTTAATGCAGCCTTTTTTGCACACAGTGCGAATAGCTGGAACATTTCATCAGACAGAACATTTTTGCCAAAACTTCATTCTGCTGTAATTAAATAAAATGTGTTTAGGTTGGAGAATCTATTTTAAACATGAAACTGTGAAGCTATTTATCAGCATGTGCTGTTGAGAAAGGAGGAAGAATGTGTCATGATCAATGTTCATGAATTGGACTAGAAAATTGACATAAAGCTGAACACCTTGGGCTGCGTCTGGGTGTGTGTGTGTGTGTGTGGGGGGGGGGTGTACAGGGGGAAGCTGCCGCCTAGGATGCAGAGGCTAGAGAGCAGCAACCTCCACATCCTATTGGCAACTAGCTTGCCGGGTGCTGGGAATGGCATCCAGGAGTACATCTTTTGTCCTGAAAGAGGCCAGTTCATCTTTCAGGACATCCAATGTTTGGGGGAGGTGGAACAATGTGGGAAATAATGCACTGCTTGCTGCCGTCCAGTCGCTATGCCAGTTATCATAACATATCTTACATGACACTGCTCTGCAGTGGCAACACAAGCATATGCACACATGTAGATTTGTGACTTGCATGTACCAGGCACAGGCAGTTAGGGAAGGAATGGTCAAAGAGAAGGGACAGTCTGCTCGCAAATACTTGTTTGTGCAAAGGTGAACATATGCAGATGAGCACACAGATGCATATACTGTATGCCTGGTAAAAGCCATCATTTTTGCAGATAGTCAGGGGTACACTGCCCGCTCCGCTCCCAGCCGCACCGTACGGCTCCTGGGGTGGTTTTTTTTTCAATCCTGAAACTTGGGAATTCAAAAAATGTCCCAGGTTTGGCTTCTAGATATACCATTGCTAGATCAACTACATGAAAATATGGCTATGCTTTAGTATTATTATTATCAGTACGGGCAGTACGGACGGTGTAATGGTTAGCATTACTGCATCACAGCGCTGAGGTCATGGGTTTGATTCCCACCATGGCTCTAACTGTGCGGAGTTTGTATATTCTCCCCGTACTTGCGTGGGTTTCCTCCGGGTACTCCGGTTTCCTCCCACAATCAAAAAAATATACTGGTAGGTTATTTGGCTCCTAACAAAATTAACCCTAGAATGTCTGTGTGTGCGTGTACATGTGGCAGGGAATATAGATTGTAAGCTCCACTGGGGCAGGGACTGATGTGAATTTTCAAATATACTCTGTAAAGCGCTGCGGAATATGTGTGCGCTATATAAGAAACTGTTAAATAATTAAAAAAAATAATAGTAATAGTAATGTTCTTTATATAGCACTTTTCTCCCAATAGGACTCATAGTACTTTTCTTTTGCCTTTACAGCACAAAAGTGGATGTTAGTAAAATATCAAGTAAACATTAAAGTCTTGGGTCTGTTTTCGAAGGACTCTACAGTAGGAGCCCCTGACACTGTGCGGGGAAGAGAGTTCCATAGAGTCAGAGCCACAAAGCCGAAAGCTCGACTCCCAGATGAGTTCGGGGAGACCCTTGGTACAGTTAATAATCCATCATCTGCAGATCGCCAATGAATGTGAATATGTGGAAGACTTCCCAAAATATAGTGTAAAATGGAAAGTGCAGCTGACAGTCAGTCGAGCTTATAGTTCACCCTCAGCAAGTTCTCCAAACACATGTCATGGTTCATTTTTCAGCTATAATGTCGATCTATAGGAGGACTAGGCTTCTGAAATGAACATATTCCCCATCACTGCGTGCGATTTCACTCAACAATCAACATTTATACACAAGGCAGCTCACATAGCAGTGGAAAGCAAATACATAGAGATTCCATTTTCCTTTTAATTTGTCATTTAAATATTAAACATGTGTTTGTACGTTTACAGGAATATATTTCATATGTATGTAAATAGTTACGGACATTGTGTGACAGAAAACAGTGTTCTCAAAGAAACATCCCAGCATCTGGTGCTTACATGCTGTGTAGTCAGCGCTGGTGGTACATGTGTGTGATCAGTCCAATCACGCACGGAGCATGTGTCCTGTTGGACAGCTCTCCGCTGGTAACAGAGTCTGGGCTTTTATAACAGGGTAACTTCAGATGTTTTCAGGTCACTCAGGGAGTATTTGAAGTTCCACTGCAGCTGGATAGCCACAGGTTGCTGAAGTCTGGTTTATGCAGCATGGGTTGGTCTTTCAGTAATGCATTCTTGATTATTTTAAAGGAAACAAACACACTTTAACCAGGGTTGCCTGCCCTCCCGGATTTTGCAGGAGTCTCCCGCTCTTTGACTCATTCTCCCGGTCTCACGGAAACACCCAGGATCCTCACGTATTTTCAACTTGCACGCTGAAAAGTCAGACTGCGCAAGTTCTGAATCTTACAAGCGCGTCATCATGACGTCGTTGACCTATTATGTAAATGTCCGCCAACGCGGGGCTCTGTTGGTAGCGCTGGGCGCAGCATACAGCAGCTACTCATTACACAGTGGCAGCAGTATGGAGAGCAGGAGCAGCATGAGCAGTGGGAGAAGAGAAGTGGCACGAGCAGCGGTGAGCGTATTGCTATTGTACTGAACTGACATGTTTCTTTGTTGAGATCCATCTCTGACTCTGCCCTCTTTCTCGTCACACCTGTCAGCCCCGCCCCCTACTTCCTGTTGCTGGCTGCCCTCTCCCGGAGAGGGCAGCCCAAAAGTCGGCAACCCTACCTTAGGTTAGACATCTAGAATTTTCATAAGGAGGCTATATAGTCTCCTGTAAGTGATCCTGTCTGCTGACCTTCCGGGGTTAGGTGGAGTGTTTGGCGGGGTGTCAGGTTGCGCTGCCCTGCGAGTATAAGCAGCCTAGCGAACGGGTCTGAATGAGGTGCATAGTATAAATGGCACTAAAATAAGTACTGGGGAGGAAGTGAGTCCAGGAGTCACTAATATACGAGAATGAAAGGAAGGCGGCCACGCAGATATTTTACCAGGAGAGACTAAAGGATGTAAGGCGTCTATTATTTTCTGTTGATAAGAACGATATCACATTGCTGCTTGGAGGATAGAATTTATAATTCCAAACATCATGAGTGGAAGAACTGGTATATTGAACTTGGCTACATCACAAGCTAGGAGTGACTGCCACAAGGAAGGCGCATGGCCTCAACCCATGGATATGTTAGTCTGTCTACCCTTACTCCCGCCATTCGCCCTTTCCTTACCATGCAGACCAGCATTGAATGAGGCATACCTCCAGTCTGTCGGAAGATCAGGACAATGTGGGGCAGAGCTCTCAAACTGCGACCGTTCCGTCTAAATTATCTGTGATGGAAACTTTCAAATAAATTAACAATTTTAACCAATTATAGAAGAGAAGCAGTCCTCAGAGGAAGAGACTAATAAGAATAAGTGGCAATGCACTAGGGCCTTATTCTAGTTCACTCTTTCTGACAAAATCCTTCTTAGATGGACAAAACCAGATGTTACTTGTGCAGATATAATTAGATTTGGGTGGGATTTTACTTCAAAGTGATATCTATATTGCAGTGTAAAAATAAAGCAGGCAGTATTTACAGTGCACAGAAACAAAATAACTAACTCAAATCTAATTCTCTCTGCACATTTTTTCATCTGCCCCCTCTGACCCCCTCTAGGCCAGATGTACTAAAGCTGGCCATACATCAGAAAGATCGATCTTAAGATCGATTGCGCTCATGATTGTGTACAATTTCCCTTGAAATCCCCGGCAGTCCTTGGTGGTTTTTGGACACACAATCTACACACAATCGATCATACAATCAATCATACAATCCATCTACTGCATGATTGTGTACACAAGATGTGCACACAATCTGCATACAATCCATCTTACAATCAGTCATACAATCCATCTGCTGATGGATTGTATGATTATGTACATAAGATGTGCACACAATCTGCATACAATCCATCTTACAATCAGTTGAGATTGTATGATTGGGTACAATATCTTTCTGATGTATGGCCACCTTAAGCTTGAAAAGTGATAAAATGGAGAGTGATAAACCACCAACCAATCAGCTTCTAACTGCCATGTCACAGACTGTGTTTGAAAAATGACAGGTAGCTGATTGGTTGTTTATCACTTTTCATTTTATCACTTTTCAAGGCTTAGTACATCTCACCCTCCGTCAGATAGCGTGCGCAATCCATCGGATCGGGTGCCAGCAGGCGCCACGGTTCATTGAAATTTCCCCATAAAGCTATCCAAATATATGTAAAATGATGAAATATGGTGTACGGTTGTCTGGGATGAGATAGATGAGTGCACATGGTTCTTAAACACGGTCAAATGCTATGTTTTTTTATTTGCGAATGCACATTTAGGCTTTATATAATAGGAAAAGGAACTGCTACAACATCATGAGCACGGCTATGACAGAGAACTCTTAGCTGCGAACAATTTATTAAATAGAAATGTCATATGTTTATCTTTTAAAGGGCAGCTCCCTGTATTTGGCAAGGAATAAATCTTTTCTTTCAGCACGCTGAACCCGCAGACAATGTCAGCTCATATGATGGTATAAATTGTCTGTCAGTGACCACGATGACATCACCTCATTTATTAACATTCCTTCATATTAGCAGATCAAAGCTCAGCTCACCTTGTTTACCCAAAAACACACAAAATGGTTTTTGAATGGATACAGTTGTCATTGCTCTCAGACATCAATCACTGAAGCGTTTTGCCTCAGCTTGTACACCGAGGGATATTATTGTAAACTTCCTAGATTACTGTACTTCAGCATTTGTTCAGTGTGTGTGTGTGTGTGTGTGTGCGATCCTCTATGGAAAAGCAAGAGCTGTCACCCCCTAGCAGCCTCCGCTGTGATTCCTTTGTCCTGCACTCTGGACCGGAATGAATATATTAACTGCTAGCATTTAACAATATTGATACAGATGGAGCGTCCCTCTTCCTTACAGGGGCTGGCGGTAGAGTCGCCAGCCCCCGCCAGTCCCCGCTAGGGGATGCGCGTTCGTCCCCTTACTACGGAGCTCCCCGACCGGTCCTCACCACTTCGCCGCCGGTCCCACTGCCCTATGCCACCTCCCTGCCCCCCCCCCCCCCTTCACGGAGACGGGCAGGCTTCCCGTCCCCCTCCGCCAGAAAACTGGGACGCCCGTGTGTGTGGGATGCTCTCGCATCTCAGTCAGATGAATTGTCCCAGCACTGAATGAGCGGAGCTACATCTGTAAGTGTTATTGTTAATCTTTTAACTACATCTTTTAGATTATTATATTAACTATTGATATTTATTTAGAATGCAACATCTACTGCATGCCTGTACGCAGTGTGTAATACTTATTGGCCAATATAGCAGTTACAAAATGAATATTTACACAAACATGAAGCAATTGGAACGACAAAGTTGGCACCTACTGGAATATGTGCTAGTGCAAAGAGATGAGTTTTGAGTGTTTCTTATAATCTGGGCCTGATTCTGAATAGGAGCCACAGCGACTGTAGTTCTTGGCAGCTTCATAAACCTGAGTTACTGTACTACCATATTATAATGCAGGAACCCATGCACCTGCAAACTTATAGCTGGCCCACACACTTATATTACGCCTACTGTCACAACTATCATTATTGTTGGCACTGTAACATGCCCCATGCTAGGTGCACCAGTTCCGTCAGGAAAGGCTTCCCTTCCCTGTACACATACTTTCCACCCTCCTATGCCATGCCCACCACACTCCCATACCTCACCCACCTCCCTCCCATACCACACCCACCACACTCCCATACCTCACCCACCTCCCTCCCATACCACACCCACCACACTCCCATACCTCACCCACCTCCCTCCCATACCACACCCACCACACTCCCATACCTCACCCACCTCTCTCTCATACCACACCCACCACACTTCCATACCACACCCGCCTCTCTCCAATACCACACACACCACACTCCCATACCACACACACCGCACTCCCATACCTAAACCACCTCTCTCCAATACCACACACACACCACACTCCCATACCTATCCCACCTCTCTCCCATACCACACCCACCACACTCCCATACCACACCCACATCACTCCTTGCTCATAATCCAGTACGGTCATGTCCAATCACATTGTGGGAAATGCCAGGTTTGGAGAGCTGCATTCCCTGGATGGTGGTATGATCTGGTCTACATTGTGACATTACTACAGGCCATACGCTGATTCTTCCCTGAAGTCCTATGCTTAAATTACCCAGGATTTTGCTTGACATAATTTGTTATTTATTTAGAAATTTGAGTAATGAGTTACTCTCCCCCCTCTATAAATACGAGTTTTGCTACGATGCCTGTTCTACTAGTGGCACATTTTCTCTATTTAATATTTTATTTGACCTGAACAGACTTCAGGTGGATTGTCAGCAGCTAGGGCTAAAAGGGAGGTTGGTTTTCGGATTGCTAGCCAATGAAATGTGAGTGAAAATTTGCTTTCAGGTCCCCTCATGCAGCTATTTATTTTGGACAGATAATAACAAAGCCTAAATATTACATTGGGGGAATTATTCCCCGCTTAGACCGGTTAAGCTTTGATGGTCTACATCTGCCAATTGCCCTAATATTAAGCTGAATTTTGCCAGACTGGGCCAGTCTGGTGTGTGCGCCAGACTGGGATTGGTATTTCTTTGTAGAACCCTACGATTTCTATAATTGGTTTATTTCATTAGGATTCCATTAATCAATATCTCCATTGGTATTATAGGAATTATTAGTCATGGTATGGTCTGCATAGGGGTTTATTTACTAAGATGAGAGTTGTATTGAAGTTGGGATGTTACAATGTCCAACCAATCAAATTCTATCTAATATCTTTTAGAAAGTGCTAAATAAATAAGGAGATTATGATTGGTTGTAATGGGCAACATCCAATCTTCAATATAACTTAGTAAATAATCCCCATAGGCTCCCTTCCTGTCTGAATGGAGTGATTTGGATAATGCCATGGCTGCACATTAGAGTTCTATACATGTTTTTAGAAAATGTATACACAAGTTAATGGTGTAGACCTGTTGGGAACACTTCTCCTATGCCCTATGAGGGGCGTTTCTTCCTAGTTCTGACCGGTGTCCAAAACCCATCCCAGCTCTTAAACTTCTCATACTGTATGACATTAAAGTTCCAGATCATAGAAGGGGGAAGAACTTGAATGAAAGTGCTTGAACTCTGACTGCTGAGATTAGTCCCTGGCGTAAAGATCGCAGAGGATAACTAGTTTATCCGAAGCGGCATAAACTTACCGGCATGGGCATGTGACATGGAATCATAGACACTGGCAGCTGGAGGTTGTGCTTTGAAGGGGAGGAGCCCTGTGTGAGGGGAGTAATGATTTGATTGGCTGATGGAACATCAAGGAGTGATCCTGAATCCAATATATGCCTGGTTCTAGAAGGTTCTCTCTCTTTCAGTCAGATTCGTTGCCCACCCTCCCGCCCTCAGTGGTTGGGGTACTTATGTTTGAATTGTTGTGTCGGCTTTATTGATGGCCGGTTCAGAACGGTTATATTTTTTGATTATATTTGAAAGTATTGGTTGAAGGACAGTTTAGTCTTATAAGTGGCTAGGCATGTATATCAGTTCACGAATATGGGCATCACCGGTCCAGGTGGGCTCGCATGCCACTTTATGATTGGCTGTCGTATCTATATGAATCATCATGGGGCAGTTGGCCCAATTTTTATCCCCGTAAGTGTTTAGAGTGTGCAGCTCTGCCCTTACGAGTTGTGTCGTGGTCAGGGATAGTGGCAGATGGTCGATCCCTGACCATTGAAGGGCAGTTGGCCCGGAAATTTTTAAGGTGGCCAAGGATAGTGGCAGATGGTCGACCCTTGGCCATCCGGGCAGTTAGCCCTCCTTTTGTGTATTTTCAATTAATTTTAATTTTTGCATCAATTTTTGTTCATATTTTAAACCGTTCTTCTCACCGCCACCTTAGCTTAGAGGGAGGGACCTTTTATTGAAGAGTTAGCTATAACTAGGCCTTCCTCTTCAAATAAATAAAAAGCCGCCCCCTTTCACGCCAAATTCAGTTGTCCGAGTCTTTATTTTATAGATAAGTGGGTATGAATGAAGTGTGCATGCATCTGGCCGTGTAACGTTTAGGTAAACGATCATGTGGAAGGAAACTGTAATAACTAAGGTGTCTGTTTACTAAGTAGAGAGATAAAGTACCAGCCAATCAGCTCCTAACTGCCATGATACATGCTGTGTTTGAAACAATGACAGTAGGAAGTTGGTTGATTGTTACTGTATCTCCATTAATTTTATCTATCTCTCTAAGGTTTAGGGGGGTATTCAATGCAGGGTCACGACTGTCAGGCTGGCCGGACAGCCATGACCCTGTCCCGTTCTCAGCCATCTCAACACTGATTTGGCAGGCGGGATTCAATGTCCCGCCTGCCGAGTGCTGAGAAGGGGGCATGGCCGTGAGAAGTGGACAGAAATCGCCAAGCTGCAGCTGGGAGATTGAATACCCCACCTTATTATATAGGGGGTATCCAATCTGAGATTCCGACTGTCAGAACCCCTGGCTGTTTTCCTTTGCTTCGACAGTAACTCAACAGTCGGAATTCAATGTTTAATGTTCGGGAAAACAGCCGCAGATTGTAAAAAAATGGCTGTGAATTCGACAATCCACAGCTGTTTCCAACTAAAGAGATCTGATTTAAATAAAAACAGTCAGATCTGACACCCTTCAGATTGAATACCGCCCATAGAACCTTAAGAGAGGACATATAACTCTGCTTTCTCTGCATTTTTTTATTTTTTATTGTGAATGTGGAGAACCCAGCAATGTAATCTGACTGCAGCAGTGAGAAAAAAACAGTAGTACAATATTTGGTTCCTATATTTAGTAGTATAAATTCCTGAAAGAAATCTTCGCCGAGCATGACCTATGGTACTGAAGCAGAACTTTGCCCTATATTTATGAAACCATGCAGAACTCAGTGTAATGTCTGGGAGACTGAGATTTGTCTGAAGAAGGAATATATTGCATTATATTATCAGGAAGTTGAGTAATCTTTCCCACATTTGACAGAAATACCATGGAATGAAGAGCACTGGTTATTTATCTCAGACTTTCATTAATTTATATAATGTTTACCCTCTTGGAAAGTATATGGACAGGAACATCTTTTTTAGGGAACTTGTCCATACAGCAAAGTGACATCTGCCCGGCCTGGTTTATGGGCCCTATGGCTTCACATGTAAACGCATTTTACTGCTTTAGTGATTTAAGTAAGCCAGACGCCAGGGTGAAATAGCTTAGCTGGTTGTGATGTCTGTATTCATATGTGTGCGTGCGTGCGTGTGTGTGTATGTATACAGTATATATGGATGGTGTAATGGTTAGCATTACTGCCTCACAGCGCTGAGGTCATGGGTTCCATTCCCACCATGGCCCTAACTGTGCGGAGTTTGTATATTCTCCCCGTACTTGCAGGGGTTTCCTCTGTGTATTCCGGTTTCCTCCCACTTTCCAAAAATATACTGGTAGGTTATTTGGCTCAAAATTAACCCTATAATGTCTGTATGTACATGTGGTAGGGAATATAGATTGTAAGCTCCACCGGTAATCTTCAAATATTCTTTGTAAAGCGCTGCGTAATATGTGTGCTGTAAATAACTGTAAATAAATATATGTATCTATTTATATATATATATATATATATATATACTGTATATATATATATATATAGATATATAGATATATAGCTATATCTTGTGGTAGGTGCGGCACTTAGGTTTTTCAGAAAGAAAAATAGACAGTACAGTGTCTGTATATCAACGTTTCAGTGCTTTATTTTATGCACTATCTTCAGGATATAGGGTATCCTGAAGATAGTGCATAAAATAAAGCACTGAAACATTGATATACAGACACTGTACTGTCTATTTTTCTTTCTGAAAGAACTGAGTGCCGTGCCTACCACAAGATATACCCGCTTTCATAAAGCTGCGAGGGCACCAGTGACCGATATGATACGATGATGGGAGTGCCAGTCCACCCGCCAGTTTATATATAGATATATATATATATATATATATATATATATATATATATATATATATATGTGTATGTATATATATATATGTATGTATATATCTATATATCTATATAGATATATATATATCCAGGGCGTTTAAAAAAGCAGGGGCACTCACCATATTAGCTTCAGTCAGCGATTTTTAATGCAAAAAGTCATCATAGTAGTCGACGTTTCAACCCTCTAGGGGTCTTTGTCAAGACAGGTTTTGTATCCATATGCACAGCAGGCAACAAAGATCTTTGACTGAAGCTAATATGGTGAGTGCCTGTGCTTTTTTAAGCGCCCTGGATATACAGTATATGGCTCTTTGAATTGAATTGCCCTAGTGGTGCACCCCAGTGACTCAATACTTCCGGATGTGAGTGCAGGACCCTCCATATATATATATATATATATATATATATATTATATATATATATATATATAT
Source organism: Crinia signifera (assembly GCF_055691185.1). Lineage (NCBI taxonomy): Eukaryota > Metazoa > Chordata > Amphibia > Anura > Myobatrachidae > Crinia > Crinia signifera. Next base: position 42,034,449 of record NC_139224.1, on the reverse strand, counting down.
ATATATATATATATATATATATATATGGAGAAAAAATACCCAGCGCAAATAAGTCCACAAGTGTCCTTTAAACCAGGTCCCAGGTCCATAAATTAGTCCCCTGACGAAGTCCTCCTTGTTGACGAAACGCGTTGGGCGTGGCTTCAATCATTGCTGACGTGTGACGTCCTTTTGGTCCTGTTCAAGCGTTCCCGGTCCTGTACTGACTGCGGCGGGTGGACAAACCCCGCTGGGCTGATCACCCAGCGTGTGCTTTATATCTGTTCGACTCCGCTGTGCCGGTGACATGGCCTTCTGTGGCGAGTGTTTATTCTAACCCCAATGTATGTCAGTTAGTATCAGTAAAGTGTTGTTTTTACATTCCGCTGACTGTGCGCTCTATCTGTTTTCTTTCCATATATATATATATATATATATATATATATATATTTACTGTGTATATAATATACACATTTGCAAACACAAAATATACAGCACACTCAAAGGGTGATTTGACATTTTTGCAGATTTGACATTTTTCTTTATCGCAATGTGAGGAAAACATTTAATTTATCAAATATACTTTGAATAAAGTGGGGGTGTGGCTAAGGAAACGAGATACAGTTACAACTCACATTTGCCTCTTATAACTCCATTAACTATTCTCCCCGGTTTTATGGTGCATGAATTCTTAGTGTTGGCCTCTCCCAGAATCCTTCACTAATGGATATTCCATCCGCTCCGCACTGCAAGTTAAATGTATCTGTGCTGAGGTTTATGTGCAGGTTAAGTAAAGACTACCTCTCTTCTTTTATGTTCTGTTATTCTGGCTCTCTAGACATTGGCAGATCTTGGAAGTTAAACATTTCTCAGGAGACCTCTGGTGCTATTTAGTGTATGTCTATGCAGTCTGGTAACACGGGTGAGCAGTAGCTGCAGGGATCTACAAATCACTGAGACGGACATGTTCTGATGGATGTACAACTGGTTATTAGCCATGCTGTTTTCCATATACAGTAGTGTCAAGAATGTTAATATGTAAATACAAAAACATACTATGGTAAGGGAAAAGAAAAGCCGTTCCTGTGTCATAGATTGTTGGTACTTTTGCATTTTAAAATACTGGCAATCCCGCCATGTCAATAGCAAATGTAAGTGGAAATACAGAGACAGACCATAGAGACTTATGAACTCTCAGGTGAAACAGTGCATTTGCTCCCAATGATTAATGCCCTATAATTGTCATCTGATCATGGCTCCAGTTTCATTGAATTTGCAGCATCCAAATGCGCAGACCATCATGCAATGCTTCCAGTGAATGTCTTGCTTACACTGGCCATTCCACGGTTGACTATTTGTGAGGTGTTATGATTATTACCACATGCTTGTGATAAACCCTGACAACTACAACCTCGATTTTCAACAATGACAGTCACCGTTAAAGGCATTTACAGGACTTCAGCTATGGCAGTAAGGTTTATCACAGATTGATATTATGATAAGGATGCACAGGACACACAATAGGTCTAATACAGGCATGTCCAAACTATGGCACTCCAGCTGTTGTGAAACTACATATCCCAGCATGCCTTGCCATAGTTTTAGCAATCTCTAATAGAAAAACTGTGGCAAGGCATGATGGGACTTGTAGTTTCACCCACAGCTGGAGGGTCATCATGCCTGGTCTAATAGGATATACCCCAGTGTGCTTAATGTCAGAACCAGAAAGATGGTTTACCAGTAGTTCAAACTCAGGTTAGTCTATAAATACCCAAAGAGGTTCTGCAGCATTACTTATACAGGAAACTTACACAGAGAGTATAGGTGGAGTCTAAAACCCAGAGGATGCTAAATTGGCCTATTTCCGCACAACTGTTGGGGTCTCCCACAGAAACGGACAGAGTAGGCAAGTATAATATATACAGTACATTAGTAACCAGCCTCTTAAAATGATGGATGAAACAGTAGAACAGTAATGTCAGCATTGGCAGCTGGGTACGCTTGAATGGAGCAACACTTGAATTGCTCTGTTGAATGCCACCTTGTGGCCGCTGGCGTGCACAACACTTAAATTCCTTCCTCGAGAGGTGGGGAGCAGCTTTAGCATTTTATTATATAGGATATAACTGACTACATGGATTCAGTATGCAGTGAAGACAGTGGTTAGAAGATTGAGAGAGACATTCCGCTGAACAGAATCCTGAGATGGGCTGGGTAAGTATACTTACCATCTCCCCCTACCCCACTAACCCCAGCCTTCCCTACCTGCAGCCTAACCATAGCCCTCCCCCACCCACATTCTAACCCTTCCTGGTAGTACCTAACTCTAACCCCTCTTTTTAGTGCCTAACCCTAACATTTCCCTCCCCCTGCAGCCTAACCTAAACCCCCTTCAATTCTAACCCTAAGTCCCACCTAGTGACTAAACCTAAACACACCTACCCCTCTCCCAGTCTGACCTAACGCTAAGACAACCCGGTATACCGTCTATAATCGGGGCACCGGCTGCCAGAATTCCTCTGTCAGTATCTCCACCGATGTTGGGATTCCGGCACCAGAGTTTTGGTTGTCATCATTACTCCAGCGCCGGTATTTCGACCACTGGCATTGTAACCGCATCTTGACTACTCTACCAATACTACCTTCTAAACAAGCAAACTTTTTGTAGTGTTTAACCTGTTGGGGCATTTCTTGCATTAAGAATTGCATCATCCTGTGATAAACTTGAAATTTATGGATAAAATATGTTATGCACTGTTAGTGTACATTAAACAATGTTATGTGTTGGGCAGAACTTATAAAATGAGTTTGGCACTGTTGGTACTTGCTTGGCCATGGGGCTGCTGTTTATATTGGGCACATCTTGTGTTGTGTCTACTGGATAATATGTTTTGGCCAATGCTAGCTGGCAGCAGTGTAGCAAGGAAACGTCTTTGATATGTTGGACATTGGTAAACTGTTGGTTATGATTTGTGATACTGTTGGTTATGATTTGTGTGGGCACAGATGTTGGACCACATTGGTGTACACTGTTCACTGCTGAGCTCACTTTGTTGGACCTTTCTGCTATGGCTTTGGCAAATATCAAAATTCCTGGATATAATTGGTATGTTTTTCAAATTTATTACATAATATATTTAGGACATTGTTGGCTATTATGCACAATATTACAATGTGCAAAGAAAATAGAGAACCCAGAGCAACACCTTGAAGGGACCCTCACATATCCTCTTCATCAATCTATACAGCATTGTTCTGAGAATAAGCCAACTGTGGTTTGTGCAACTGTCTGTGCTTATAAGATGAGGCGACACTTCACTTATAAGATGTCTTGCTGCACATAACACACAATGGCCATTATTCTGGTTCACTCGCAAAGGTAAATTCCCTCTCAAATGGACAAAACCGTATGCATTGCAGGTGTTGCAGATGTAACTTGAGCAGAGAGAATTCGATTTGGGTGGGGTTTTACTGTAAAGTAAGATTTATATTGCAGTGTAAAAATAAAACAGTCAGTATTTTACTGCACAGAAACAAAATAACTCAACCAAATCTAATTCTGCACATGTTACCCCCCCCCCCCCACAGTGCACAATTTTTTTTTTCCATTTGAAAAGGAATTTGACTTTGCGAGTGAACCAGAATAAGGGCCAATGTATATGCTAAGAACCTTATTTAGAGATGTATGCAAACCAACAAGTTTACTGTACTGCACATTGGCCGGACCCATTCTGCCCACATGCTGGTCAGCTCTGGCAGAATTGGGCGCAGTACCCTATAATCCACAGCAATTGACTGGGGGGGCTGAGTTATGGGCAACGTCCAGCGTTCCTGAAATGGCCACTATGGTGATCTCTCTAGCGTTTCTGAAATGGCCACTATGTTGATCTTCCAGCGTTGGCAACCAATCAGCTGTATAATTTGATATTATGCAAATTATAGATGTTACTTCAGTGCTGATTGGTTGCCATGGGCCACTACTCCTCTGGCTCACTTCTACCTTATCACTGCATCTTACATCTACCCATTCGTTCCTAAGGGTAAGTTCCCCAGTGGAGGAACATTGATATTGTGTGGATATCTCACTGTGTATATCCATGATATCTGATGGGTGACAAGTTGTCATATATCATGTGTGATGGTCTGAAAGGCATTTTCTATGATTGTGTACGCCCAGCTTTAGTCTTTGAGCCACATAATTATGTATTGATTTAATCAAAGAGTTAAGCTCTGGGTTTTTTTTTTAAAGCAGCAATCATTTTCAAGACAAAACCATGCCTTGTAAATGATTGCTGCTTTAAATTAAAGTCTGAGTTTGGAAAGCATCCCGCACCTCCTACGAACTCGAACTGTATTAAATCCCACTGATTATATCCAATACCGTTAGCAGTATACCATAATGTATTAAACCATTATAAAAAAAAGCAAAGCCGCAATACATGTCCTTATTACTTTACAGACAAAAAAGCTTTTAAGTGTAACGTAAGATACAGAATGTACCAAAACATTATTTAGAAACTCAGGACATTTGCTGACATGAAACAATAACATGGATCTCACAAACATTGTTGTGCTCTCATTGTATAAACTATTGTTCCTTATTTATTGGTATTATCCTTGTAATGTGGCTTTTCACCAAGCTGTCATACATAGTAAACTGTTATGGTGAAGACCTTTATTATTGCGTTATGTGTAATTGTCATAAACATTCAAATATTTGTAAGCCAGCTTTTGTATGAATAGATGTGGTGTTTAATGCAGTATTGCTATTTTTTCAGTCTTGGGATTGGGGACTGATAAACTGTAAATCCTGGTACAGTATCCTGAGATTGTTCTCCTGACACCGCGCTGGGAACTGCTATGAAGCAGTTTTGAAATGGGTGGGTGGGGCCAGGCTGGTGCTTGGCTGAACAGCCGCACAACGTTTTTTCCCAGGCAGCGTCTGAGCCGAGCACTACTGGTGCTCTGCGGTGCCCAGCAAAAAGGGATCAAATGAGCATGCGCATTTTGATCCAGAAATCCTGGCCATAAATGCTCAAAATCCTGGGATCCCGACTATCCTGATCCCGGGATTGGCATCCCTAATAGTTATGTCCTACATTCAATACTATTCTCCTTGAAGAAATCAAGGTTACAAGTAAGTACTTCTCTAAACCAGACTTACGGTACCGCAGACTAGCGGATATTACATTGCAGCCCCATAGTTGGGTGCCGTTGTCAGCATCTACACACCAAAGCCACAGTACTTCACACCATTCGCAGGTAATAGGATTGGCTCCTATATTTTTAAAACAGAGAAAATAATCAAATTCAAGCAAGGAGAAGGCTATCTATCTGTCTGCCTATCTTCTATCTATCTATTTTTAAAAGTCCCAGACAGACTTACCTACCTTTAGTGGTGATCACTTAATAGATGCCATATGCATCTATCAGTGCAGAATGATAGCCAGGGTTGCGCAGCTGCACGGGCAGCTCTGGGTATGTCCCCATAATGACAAAACCAGGGGTTGTAGTTCTAGAGCACGAACTCTTCCTGAGGCACATTCACTGCTCACGTGGCTCCGCCCTCTTTTCCGGGATGTTCTGACTCTAAAAAGACAAAGGTTGGTAGTTATGCTTCTGTGAGATTTTTATAAAAATATATTGCACTATGGAGAATTTCCTCCCTTCGTGTCACTGATAAGGTCTCATCTAGAATACTGTATTCAATCTGGAAGGAAATTGAATAAGAGTACAAAGAGAATGTACAACGAAGGTTAACTAAAATGGCACATGGCCTACATCACATAACACAGATATACTAAAAGATCTTACATGTATAGTTTTGAGCAGAGAAGGGGGGTGGGGGAGAGTATATAATAAAAACTGTGATGAATGGAGCACATACACTGGATGAGATACAAACTTGGTCTTTATTTCATAGCAGGTAAACAGCATACCACATAATAAGCACATTAATGGTGCTGCTGATTACACAAGTTAGTCGCTGCTACTGCTCAAAAACCTGGTCTGGATCCTCCACATTACTCTCATGTGGTGGAGAGATGCTGTCTCTGCCACACTCCTCCCCCCTTAGCTTCAACCACCCTGGTAAAGCTACTAAATTTTCTGACAAGCTCTCTGCCTCGCCCACCTCTAGAATCAATATAATAGAATAGAATCAACTTTACTGGCCATGTATGCTTGCGCACAATAGGATTTTTTTTGGGATTTACAGTGCAGCATCAAGCAAGGATGAAGGGGGGGGGGGGGGGTAGGCATTACATACATTACATTAAGACATTACATGTGGGGAACACATGCCCGCCGAGCTGCACAGCGCCTAGGCAGCCATCAGCGGCACCACTGGTCGCTGCAGCAGCCAGGTAGGTAACTTTAATCAGAAACAGTACAGTTATCACATAGGGAGCACATACCCACCGAGCTGAACAGTGCCTAGGCAGCCATCTACCTACTGGTGTCATCTGCCTGGATGTACAGCCCTCCACCACTATCCAGAGGTCACCCACCTTGCCTTCTTCCTCCTCCCCTAGCTTCAACATAGGGTTGCTTGGATGATCGGGACCTACAAACCTTCTGGAAAGGGCATCGGCATTGAGGTGCTGTTTCCCCCGACGATGCCGCACCTCAAATGTAAATAATATATTAAGGACTCAATGGCCCACTTAATTTCACTTAATTGCAAAGCACTCCTGCTCTACAGTTGAATACTTGTGCTCTTGGGCAACAATTTAAACATGCATGGGATAGACATAAGGATATCCTTAGAAATAAATAAGGATTGGAAATAGTTTGAGGTAACAATATGGTTAAAAATGGGGCAGACTAGATGTGCCGAATGTTTCTTATCTGCCAACAAATTCTATGTTTCTGTGGAACCAGTATAAAAGGATCCAAACAAGGGTCATGGGCTTTTGTAATAGTATTTAGTTGATGAAGCTAAAATCATAACAGATTTTTTAGAGTACAAAATGGCTGCCCACACTGTGTGCGGCATGGACTGCCATTGATATGCAGACACGCCATGTGCATGTAGAGGAAAGAGGGTGCTTTCCATGGTGAAATGCATTCAGGTTTAGGGCCAGATGCACTAAGCTTCAAAAGTGATAAAATGGACAGTGTTAAACAGCCAGCCAATCAGCTCCTACCTGCCATGTCACAGACTGTCTTTGAAAAAATGGCAGGCAGGAGCTGATTGGTTGGTTGTTTCTCACTCTGTTTTATCACTGTTCAAGCTTAGTGCATTTGCCCTTAGTCTTTTTTCTCACAATAGGGCAGATGTCTTAAGCTTTAACAAGAGATAAATGCGAGAGTGATAAAGAGAGATAAATCTCCAGCCAATCACAACCCAACTGCCATGTTACAGGCTGTGTTTGAAAAAAGACAGTAAGGAGCCGATTGGCTGGATGTTTATCTCTTTATCACCCTGGCATCAGTGGCGTAATTATAGCACCGCAGCCCCCGCGGTCGCAGGGGCGCGCTGTGCATATGGGGGCGCCGGGGGGGGGCTGTGGTGCTATAGTAATCCCCCCGCCCCCCATCCCTTGCATGCTTACCTGTCCGCGCATCCCGGCTCCCCTCCTGGCTTCAATCAATGCTATGGAGACGGACTACGATAAAATGGCCGCCCCATAAAGCAGACTGTTCTCTGAAACTGCCTGCGGTATGGGGTCGGCCATTTTATTGTGGTCCGTCTGCATAGAATTTATTGTAGCCAGGAGGGGAGCCGGGACGCGCGGACAGGTAAGCATGCGGCAATGGGGGGAGGGGGCACGGGGGGCCGGACGGACGGGCGAGGAGGGGGGGCGCCCCCCCATTAAAGGCGGGGGGCGCCCCAAACAAAGCTACGCCGCTGCCTTGCATGTATCTCTTGGTAAAGCTTAATACATCTGCCCCATAGACACATGATCAAAGATAGTCTGTACCTTTACTCTGCCAAGGATATTTCTTACAGTCATCAATGGACCAATTAGAAAAGCTGTTGCTAATTAGTCCCCTTTAGATTTAAAATTTCCATTTGTACACTGTACACGAGAAGTGCTACCAATTACCAGCATGCCTAAGGAAGAATGTATATAAAATCTATGTATTCTACCAACTGGAATCATTTCAGAAAAATATCTCCCAGTGCTTCCTTTTACAGAAATAAATGGAACTCATTCAGTCCAGCAGCTTTAAAAAGCTCATCTAGCTACACCTCTGGGCATTAAATGCTGATGTTATACCTAGTCCCGCTCTTTCTTCCTACAGTCCGCTACTTTTTTCTGCATCTGTCATCACCGTTTTCTTTGTAAAATATAAGAAGTGGAGAATGTGTATTTGTCTGGAAGGATAGATGTGCTTCAGCTGTGTAACAAAATACTGAAGATTACAAATTATTGCACGGAGAGGTTCTACAAATTTAGGGAGATGCATTTTTAGTATGCAAGCTGGTAAATCGGTTACAGGGCAGCTACAGCCTCAAAGATCTTGGCAGTATTATGGCTAAGACATCCAAATTGGGTGTGTGGCCCTCTGCTGTGGATTTGCTGACAGTCTTGAATGTGTGGCCGGGTAAACGAGCAGTCTCTGAAATCAAAATTGGGTTTCCAGACTTTGCTCAGTGTAAGGTGAGAGCTAAGCAAATTTCCTTTGCACTTCAGAAATGGGGGCATTGTATCCATTCTCGTTTCATATCAGGTGCATTGTCTTCAAACACAGAAACATACAAGCATACCTCCCGACATTCTGGATTTAAAAAGCGGGACAACGGTGCGGCTAAAATGGGATGCAATCTTTCTAGAGGAGTGTGGCTTTGCATGATGATGTAATTGCAAGACCCCCCCCCCCCCCTTTTCATCACTATGAGGGCATGCCCAGTGCTTTGTAAGCTGCTGGCACGCCAGTTCTGCCATCTTCCGTGAATAGGCAATGTGTGCAAGCAGAGCAGCGAGTGATGGGGGGGTCCCTCAACCTCACCCCACCACCACTGCGGAAAAAACGGGACTGTCCTGCTAAAATCGAGACAGTAATGATAGAAGTGAACATGGTCGTTGTACAGTGCCTGATTAACCAATAGGCTGATTAGGATCCAGGACTCCCCCAACCCCACTGTCCTGATGTACTGTGGGGGGTAAAGTTCTTAAGGTGACTGCCAGATGGCTTTGCCTATGTGACTTACTGATAGAACCACTACTTTATGTACCTTGTGCTACAGTCCAGCTGGGCAGCCTAAAGCCAAAGTCTCCTTTACACACCACACACATTAGATCCTACATGCCACTTGTATAACCTTAGTTACATGCACATGGGCAGTATGACTTGCAAGTTCTCGAGCGCCCATACACATGTATTAACAGCATTACAAGGAGAACTTCATATGTATTAGCCTAGGGCACCTGGAACCTTTAATCAGGCCCTGTCCTTGAGAAAATAAAGGCTTGTGTTATACCCAATTAGTCAATTAGGTTCTTGTGTAGTTTCATGGCACCGTGCGACTTCCGGGTTCTACGCTCGCCAAACTATCTAAAATAAAGTAACTTAATTCCATGCCAACGTGGATAGTTCATACCTCCACTATCCACGTTGGCATGGAGTTGATTTTAGATAGCGTGGCGAGCGCAGCGAGCCACCGAGCCCGCAGCGCGGGCAAGCGTAGCAAGCCCCGCAAGGGAACTCAGACGCACGGCGCTATGCTGGCGCCATGAAACTACACAAGTACCGTCAATTATTCCAGTGGCTAGACTGCCTAATCCGCTTGCTTGTGATAACGATATGTGTTATTTATCCCCCCCCCCTCCCCATAATTCTGCTGTGGAGGTATTCTCCATCTCTGTGTTTCAGCAATGCAGTGTAGTGAATATGCACCTACTGTATAATATAACATACTGTATGTATTATAATTAAGCACATGATGGTCATCCTGTCTATTTGTACCACACGTGACAGAGGACTGCCAGTTTCTAATATTCAATGAGAATTGCTATGCAGTAGGTCTATTAAACGTGAAATGCAGGCACTAGGATGACTTAATTATACATTAGGTTACTGAAGAAATGCAGAGGTACAATGTTGTCCCAATCAGGAACTGAGTTTGTTAGGTGAAGGACAACAAGAGGATTTGACAGGGGTATTCCGTGACTTCTGGGTTTGATTGGCAGCAGGGCAGATCTTGGTATAGTTTTTATAGAAGTGCCCCTGTTTATCCTTGGCCCTTCTCTACCAGGTAACTGACACTCTAATATAGTAGCGGTGTATAATTTGGTTACAGTCTATGACCTAACCTTATAGAGGATGGGGTGGGTTCTAGGGCAGTGATGCCCACCAAGATTTTTCCCATATCCCTGTGTCCAACCCTACAGCAAGGTTAAAACTTTGGCTAGTACTGCATAGGGATTCTTATTTCAGTACAGCAACATGTAGCAAAAGATGGCTAGTAAAGTGAAGCCCGGTACACATTTGGCAATATAATTAGCGATACCACTCATTTTTTCACTTTCGAGCTAAATTGTTCATCATATTGCCCAGTGTGTGCACTCTGCCCAATGGATAATGCATGCTCCCGCTAGTCATTGACAACCCACTTGTCCTCTGTGCATGGACAGACAAGGGAGCAGATTTTTATTGAGCTGGGTCTGAGTAGCAGTGTATTAGAACGCACGCCGCACCGGGTCAGCAGCGTCTATCTCAGCCGCCCAGATCCATTATGGCCATGCATTTTACCGGCCGGAAGTAGCACGGCCATGTGTTCCACAGATCCGGAAGTTTGGCCTATGGAATGCAAGCCAGCTAACCCCCAAACTACACAGCGTGGCACCCGCGACGCTCAGCGTCTATGCAATTAAAGTGCCATGATCTCATCAGGGCTACTGTGGATTACACAATGGTCCTTCATCTCCTCAATCTGCTGTTCAGTTATCTGTGGGGAGGAGTTAGTAGGTTATTCTGGTCCGTTGGTACGGTGATGTCGGTGCCGGGGGCGAGCAGCTGACATCACCGGATGTCAGCTGCATGCCCACTTCCTCCCGAGGGTGCATGCAAATCTAAGTGACCTGAGAGTCCCTTAGATATGCGTGCACATTCCACATCATTTGATGGTTATGTTAAACATCCATTCGCAGGCCCTTTGAGCGAACACACGCTGCAAGGGGGCCCTGCATTTGCTGGGTGCAAATTTGCAGCCTTGCGAATCCTTGCGAATCAACCAGAATTACCCCCTTAATCCAAAGCACTCTTAGAAACTGTCATATACAGTAGACAGGCTTTGTAGGATGTTTTCTCTCTCTCTCTCTCTCTCTCTCTCTCTCTATACAGTATACTGTATATATATATATATATCTGACGAAGTCTCCTGACGAAACGCGTTAGGGCGTGGCTTGTGACACCCGTCTTGTCCACCCCCTGGCATCTCTCCAGCTTACCTGCCTTTCCGTCGGCTTGTGCGGTTGGTTCCTGCGGCGCAATCCAGCGTCTGCACCCACTACCTGTCCTGAAGACGTCCTTGGCGTGAGAGGAGCTGCTTTGCCTTGGGTATTGTTTATATCATGTGGTAATCAGCCCACAGTGATTTTATATATGGTACGAGCAATTGTCTGTATATACCTGGATTCATTTTATATGTATCATTAAAAAAAGTCTTTTACCTGCACTATGAGGCGCACCTCTCTTTCCTGTATATTCTAGATATTTGTTTCATCCTGACCCTGGATGCCCTTTGCGTGAGAGGTTGCAGCAGTTCATCTAATTGGACTTAAGTGCTCACTTTTTCACATATACCCTTCTTGTGAAAAAAGTTGTGGTTGGACTAATATTGGACTTATCATCAGCGCTGCTCACAACAGTATCTTTTTACAATATATATATATATATATATATATATATATATATATATATATATATATGTATCCCCAATATTCCAACTCGCGCTGAAGCCTACTTCACAAATTATGTAAACAGTGTGTCGCAATTATATTCTTGGCAGCCTCACCACTAAGTTCCCTGAGGGATAGGGAACGAACAGAGCCCAAAGTTTTTACCCAATAGTGGTATGGCGCTTATAACAAAGTTCGATAGCAAACTTGCAATATCCACATCCAGTGAAGTAAACCCGGAGATGTTTTTCCAATACTTAAGGTTAATTTTTCTTCACAGGATAGTCAGGTAAAAAACGCTTGTAGAAAAACCCAACGCGTTTCGTCTCATAGAGACTTCATCAGGGGTGCGGGGTGAGTTATACAAAGATTCATTTGTTATTAATTTTTGGATGAGGGATCGTCATCCATTTTTAGGTAAAAACTTTTAAATCCAGAGGAGGCTAACAGGAATACACAAACCAGTTATATCATAGGTATTTCGAACTCCGACTCATACGAGGATAACAGGCATTCTCAGACCTGTTGCATTATAGGTAACCTTCTAGAAGGAAAGGAACGAACCAGCACTCACAGAATTTTTGAAAAGTAGTTGTATTGTAGTTACAGCATGGTGCAGAACAAGCAGGCTGACGAATGGTGTTCTGCACCATGCTGTAACTACAATACAACTACTTTTCAAAAATTCTGTGAGTGCTGGTTCGTTCCATTCCTTCTAGGAAGCAGGGTAAGTGCTGTTATTGAGTACCTATGGACCCTGCACCACCACAAATGTTTGTTCTAAAAACGGAGTGCCGTCTTGCATATATATATATATATATATATATATATATATATAAAATCCAGGGATCTGCACTCACATCTGGCCGGTTGAGGAATAGGGGTGCTCCTTAGGGAATCCAAGTTCCATGATATAGTAACAGTTCCAGTGTAACCAGAAAGGGCACTCACCACCATTTGCAGGTAAAATGCTTTTTAATCACAGGGCGTCATTATAATCCGTGTCAACGTTTCAACCCCTTAGGGCCGTTTGCTGACACACTGAAATTCTCTGGCTTGTCTTGAAAACGGCCCTAAGGGGTTGAAATGTTGACATAGATTATAATGACGCCCTGTGATTAAAAAGCATTTTACCTGCAAATGGTGGTGAGTGCCCTTTCTGGTTACACTGGAACTGTTACTATATATATATATATATATATATATATATATATATATATATATTGAGTTGTAGATCCTGCACTCTGTTATAGATTTCACTTGCCCGGTGCCTTCAACAGCAAATTTGTATCCTTCAAGAAAAGAAGAGGCACTCCAGGACTTGCATGAAAAAGAAGTCACTCTTTATTCATCTATCTACGTTTCGGTTTTGTGGAAAAAATTCCTGATGACGTTTTTTTCCACAAAACCGAAACGTAGATAGATGGATAAAGAGTGATTTCTTTCCATACAAGTCCTGGAGTGCCGCTTCTTTTCTTGAAGGAGATATATATATATATATATATATATATATATATATATATATATATATATACATACACACACACACACATAATATAAATAATTATATTTCAATTAAAATAATTGAAACATTGTGCTCCTTTTTTAAGTTGGAGAACAGTTATTCCACTCCAGCAATGTATCCAAAAAATCATGTTGAGGTTCCAGCAATTCTTTTGCATTGCATACAGTAACCATTTAAAATAACTGACTTCTACTGTAGGATGTGACTTTATTTCTTCATTACACAAATACCTGCTAGTATCCAGTGTAGGTTTTTTTCTTTCTCGAAGGCCAATGATTCTACAAAATATCCATCATCTAAGAAGTCCTCTACAGAGTTCACTGCCAGAACGTTCATTTATTTAAAGAGGGCTAATATACATTTAAAAAGCTCAAAATAATCAGTTTATGGATTGCCACCCAAAACATTTCTTCTTTCCATTACTCATTGACGAACTTAATATTAACTTTGCCCTCTTGTAGCGAAATCCAAATTAGATTATGTTATTTCAAAACATTAGATATTAATAAAAGAAAAAGGCTACATATTTTTGGAGCAGAAAATGATCCTAAAGAATTTAGGGCTATAAAGGAAAAAAAAAGAACAACTTTTGGCTGCTCTGTTCACATTCAGATAGACTTGCTGATGACAAATTACCAAGGAAGAACCGCGCCAGCTGGCACACCCTCCCGGTTTTTATAACAGTCACAGCACAAAAGGATGGAATGATTCTTTATGAAGAATTTGATGAAAATCCGGCTAATCTCCTTAACAATTTCATAGTTGTATAAATCAATTTATTTAGACATCTATTTATGTAAAGCTCTGATATGGCCATGTAATAGTTTCATTAAATAAACTATCATCAAAAGGTTTTATCAAATGAAATATTGAATAATATATTTACTTTATTAATACATCATGCATAGTTTTTAATGTTCTAAACATTTTGTTCTGGGGAACTCCTCTTTAATATCTAGCAATGTGAAAAGAGCTTTTAATCAAAGGCTTAGTAGTCAGCGATAGCAACAGTAACATCTGCAGGTTATTGTCTTCATATTAGTTATCCAGATATAGATTCAAAGTTCTGATTCTTCATGCAATAAGGTTATATAATAATGATAATATGCAAATATATCCTTAGTGTACGTAATATGACTGGTAACTAGGTACTCTTGCTAGAAAACTGTATCTAACCTGTGCTAGAGTGTTCTCATGTTTGGTGGGACAACTATGCTAGACCAGTGGTTCCCAAGCTTTTTTCTCTTGCGTACCCCTTGATTAGACTTTTCAGTTATGAGTACCTACTCCTCTCAATTTTGAAATATCCAAAGTACTTATGAGTGGAGTGGAAGTGAGCAGTATGTGTATCCTTATGCATGTCCTTATATAAAGGAGTGACGGAGGAGTAGTGTGCAGTCAGGAATCAGGTCCCTCTGTGTCTGACCGTTGGCTGTGTACTGTCTCTAGGGTTCCCGCTAACGCCTGTAAGAATAATGCAGCTGCTTCCTCCACCTGTGTCAATGTGGGGCAGATGACCATTGAAGTCTGAGAGCAGTGTGGGTACAGTAGCGTACATTGGACTGCTGGTTAGGCAAAAGCACGAGGAGACACTGATGAGTAGAGACAGGATTATATGCATTTGCATATTTGCATATGCATTTGCATACTTTGCCCATTCTCACTGGTTATTGCATATTTTACCTAAAATCTAGTGATGGTGCATATTTTAGGCCCAGCCCTCTACCCACTCGCGAGTCACAGCACTGCTTTGCCCTGCTACTGCTGGCCAGGTAGTGGTAGAGTGTGCAGGCCGGGGCAATATGTGGGGTGCGCAGAGTGGGGAACCTTGGATGTACGCTATGTCTGACACTGCTTTAGGCTGCCAATCCATGTTGATAAAAGTCAGTGAGGGCGGGTGCCATTACGAAGCTCCTGAATATTTGCCTGCCCCTGGCCTGGGACTTTACACCAAGAGACAGACTTCTGCAGCAGAGGAGGCGGGCAGAAGGGTTGTGACGTCACGCGGCACAGAGGAAATGCTGGAGATGAGGGTCCGTGCAAGAAGAGCTTTAGACGCTGCAGTATGCTGTAGCAGCCAGCATACTGACATCTGCAGATGCTGTGGGCCTATTTTTGAGCTTTATTTGCAACTAATTGTATGCTGATTTTTAAATAAATAAGTTAAAAATTACTTTTTTTATTATTTAATGTAGCATATTTTAACACTTTTCATGCATATTTTAAGTATTTTTCATGCATATTTGCATGCATATTTCAAACTTTTTTTGTTGCATATAATCCTGTCTCTACTGATGAGGCTGCAGGCTAAACCCGAAGTGATGGGACATGGTTCATCTCCAAAGCAACAGAAGACTTCTTCCACCATCGGGCGACTACTTCTTCTGCCGTTTTCAATATTATTTTCAAGTACCCCCAAATGGCCTGCAAAGTACTCCCATGAGTACAAACAGCTCAGGTTGGAACCACTGTGCTAGACCTACTAAAGATAGAGAGGCTTCAGCAAAGTTATATGTGTTATATGAGTCTATTCTGCCTATTTAATTCCATAAAAAGGCCATAAAGAGGGATTGAATGTTTTGGTATGATAATGTCATCCTTACACTACTCACTGATTTCTTCAAAAACATGATTGGCTGCCCAGCACACATCATGTGACTTATTTCCTTCCTGGAACAAAGACATAAACATCTCTAAGAAAGAAGTCACATGCAAAAGTATAACTTTCAAGTCAATGTCCAATCTCCTACCTTTTAAGTACTGTACGATCTTTTCAACTGAATAAACTTATTAATTTTACTCCAAAAACACTGATCTGTCTAATCTTATGTACGACTCATAAGGTTTTATTATTTCACTGTAATAATGGTATGTTTAGATGTCTGAGGTTTTTTTTTCCACTGACCCACCCCTGATTGACAATCAGGCCGCTCCCAGTTAATCAGCGAGCTTATCCCATGGAAACAGCTGCTGATTGGCTGGCGGCCCTGCAATTGAAGAGAGCTCCAGCATTTGTGGGGGTGGCTCTGTATGTACAGCATGTGCATACAATGCAGCCAGTGTCTGGCTGTGTTTGAGACAATCATTTTTTTATTTTTTATTCTTTGGGCAGACACAAATCTTACCCCTCAGAGTCTTATTATTGAAGTCACCAAGTAAGAGTGTAAATTGTATCCATTTACTTAAAGAAATATACCTGGCCTCACATCTCTTTTGTTTACTAGCATATAATTGCATCAGTGATCTAGATACATGCTATGCCGATGTTGAGCAATTATTGTTGGTTCACACATGTCACTGCTGCATTGCGCACCTGAGCTGATTGAATTGCGGTTATGGCTGACACGAGGATTTGTGTGCAAGTGATGGTCAAGGAATGGCTGTTTTGTGGCAGGCAACAGGGAGTGGTGTCAAAAATGCAGATGCATTGTAATCACGTCTCCAGCATCTCAGTAGCAGCAGCCATTCTGAATGACCATAAACTTACTCAGTGAGCCGATGTTTCCCGGATCTGCGGCTATGCCGGGAATGTGTACTCAGTTGCCGGTGTCTCTATACAAATCTTGGCAGCTGTTACATTACCATCACAAATCATCCAAGTCATAAATCGCATCTGCGGCAGCATTAGCGCACAACTGAATCAGGTCCGATATTATTTGTGTTGCACAGGGATGCCATGTGATCTCTGGAAAACACATAGCCTGATGTTCTATGCAAGGTTTAAAGGGAATATTCCTGATGTATGTGCTTGGATGTATTTGTGCCTCCTGTTTTATACATCTGCACGTGGATTCTATATGGCCGTGGATAATATTCTCAAAGATCTGCCTATTGAAGCTGTTAAAAAAGAACAGACGTATAAAGGACCACTAACCCTATATTGCCAGCTGCCTTGTATAAAACAGCTACTACAAATGTTAATGTTCTAGTAACTGATTAGAATAGAGAATGTTTAAAATAAAGTTATGATCAAAAGGAAACTTTTTTTTATTATTACAAAACGTGGATCCATGTAAAAAAAAGCCTTTTGTAGCGTACCAAACCTTAATATATGGAAAAGTTTCCATATAATGATATTCTGGAAATACCCTTTGATAAAATGCTTAAAAATTATATATATTTATAGCAGACCCAATTGTAAGCATGTGTTCTTGTTATCCGTAGAGCAGGCATTATTTTTGTAGGGCCCTTTTAGGGTCTGTGACCCTAATCTTCTGAGCTCGTAACTCCATGGCTGCGATGGCAATTTTTGTGGCCCAGTACTAAAGTGGTTCATCACCAATCCAATTTACAGATCTAAAATGTTGGCAGATAACTTCTCTCCTGTCCTCTCCCAATTACCCAACTGTCTGTATGACACAGATATCATAGTCCCAAAGCTATTGTCATGGTTGTGCAAGCAGGAAATACAATGCTCCTGTGACCAGCGGCTTTTCCCCGGAGATCAACTGTTTCCCAAGGCAGTGTCTCCTTTTCATCAGACCCAAAGATGGTCGCTGATGAAAATGTGACCCATAGCAATATATTGCTCAGTTTGTACAGAGCTTTAAACTGAGTGATCTACCGTCCGGTCGGACTGGCATATCTCCTACATTGCTACACATTAAACTTGATGATATCGACACCATGCCTAATAATAAAGGACAGAACAGTGATTGTTCCATCATTCATTAACATTGCTCCATTGTGTACATACAATCTGGGCTGACTGGGATTCGTTCCAATGCCGGAACAGATCCCCATCACACCAATATGCACCCAACTTGCCACCATGTGTCTCCCACTCTAACCCCTACTGTCTGTAGTGCCCCGAATCCTGTTCTGGGATGCTATGAGTGACAAACCCTAGTGTTAGTGCCAGCTCTGCACCTAAAATAGTGAGCGTATATATTTCTTTATGTGTAGAGAAGTATGCATGTTCCTGTGCAGGGTGTGCGTTGGGGAAAAAGGAACTTTGGTACAGAGTTACTATCAATAATTGCATATATATTACAGGATAACAATCAGTCTAATGGAGTGATAGGTAGTCCAAGAATAATATTCTTATTGCTACAATATCAGAATATGAATTCAATATCTAGCACAGTTTATAAAGGTTCTAAACAAAGGTTGTAGCTGGGATACTGTGTAGTTACCTTGCTCCTCCAGGTGGGGGCCAGTGAGGTAGTTTGGCCAGCTGGGACCATACCGGACAGACATACTGGACGATGTGGTATGCCCAAACAATCAATATTTTCAGCTCAGTTGCCCACAATCATCAGGCTGGTCCACTGATATAGGATGGATCTGACAGATAACTGTACTGTATGAACAGCTTTAGATATAGTATAAGAGAACCCGTGGTGCAAAGAAAAAAATATTATACTTGCTTGTCCAGTGGCCTCTGCGACTCTCTGTCATCCCCCTCCATCTTTCCACTGCTGATATTGGAAGAGGAGGAGCTGCAGGGAGATGTACTGTAGTTCTCCCTGCAGCTACCTCTGAATACATGGTGTGTGTGTGTGGGGGGGGGGGGGGAGGGGGGTTGTTGTCATGAACAGATACACATATACTGGGGGCCAAACACCTGCCAGGGTTATCCTACATACTTACACACATCGCTGCTGAAGACCATATCCCAACAGGCTGGATGGGGATTCAATACTGATCGGTACCCAGCATATTTGCGCTGGGGACGTCTGGTGCAGCTCTGCACATGCGCGGATTTGCACATGTGCAGGAGCACTGTACGAACGCCTTTGTTGACTATCAAAGTCGCTGAGGCATTAGTATGGGTAGGGGAGGGAGGGGGCGAGCAGGGGAATGCCCAGCATTTAATGAGCGTCCCCATGAAAACCCTGGGCTTAGAATGCGGGTGGGCCAATGCCTGCCGGTGAAGAAGGCTGATGCCACGACGGCAGCGCCTGCTCTCCTTTCGGCAAACACCGAAAGCAGTTCAGACGGACTTTTAAACTGTATCTTCCCTTCATCCTCATGTGAGGGGATGTGTTTCACATACGGGGAGGATATGTGGTCAGGGGGGCAGCCGTTCGACTGGACAGCATTTCAGAGCTTGCAACCGCTGCTTAGCGAGCCTTGCTGAGTCAGGACCACTGTTATTCTGAACAAAAGGTGAGTAATTAAGGACTGATTAGGAAGAAAGGGGAGGGGGGGGGGGTTGGCGCAATGGTGCCAGATCATAGGGTCCCAATGATTTGTCCTATAATTAAAGATTTTAGGAAAAAATCAGACTTGTTCTGGGGGTACGAGAAGATAGAAATGGTGATTTCTGGAGGTGGCTGTGGGAATTTTTTTTTTTTTCAAGTGAATGCCGAATTGAATATGCCCCTACTGTACATCTAAGCGTTTGAGTTGTTATTAGCAGCGTTATGGCTGTTGACCGTTGACTGCATCGAAAACTAAATCAAATCAAACAATCGTGGTTGTCCGCACCATTGATGTCTCTGCAATTTTTTCACAGCACTCTGTTTGCATTGCAGATTGTGTGGTCATTCAGTGCAAGTGTAACAAGTATCAGACATAAAGGTTAGTGTTCTCTGTCTTGTGGCACCGGTGAAGCCCAGCTGGGCCGGAATACGAATAAATCTAGAGTGATGTAGACAAGACCTTGACTAGTAATGCATCTCTACATCGTTCCATCTAACGTAGGCTGCAAGTTAACTCCCCTATCATGATGTACTCGCTCATCTGCTGAGGTATAATGAGACCCTTTTTGGATGTACTCTGTGTGCTCATCCTTTTGGAGATTGGACACAGTCACTGAGTGCTTATATTTTCCTGGAAAGCTGTGTAACTGATTATGGGATTTATCTGTTCAAATAAATCTCTCTATACAAGAAACAGTTTTATTGATTTTTTTTTTCTGTGTGGATGGAAACGGTAATCAAATGGAGGGGAAATTAATGAGGGACAATTGCCAATACTCAATTGCAAATTAAAAACTTTGAGCTAAATATAGGAACATGATTCATTGTGCATTATATATTTCATAATATTCATTATAACCTCATATAAACTTAAAAGTGTCCGTCACTCGTATAATTAAAAACAGATCTTTCCATTTTTGCAGCTGAAAAATTACCTATTGGAAGAAATAAAAACATAGGTTTTTTTTTAATGGCACAAATATCAACCTGTTTTCTGTCCTGCTCCTCCTCACTCCGTGAGGTCTTTTCTGTTTTGTCTGTCATCCTCGCCCAATGGGAATCAAATCGGTCATGTTTATCATACTTAGTGTGACCTTTGGCCTTCCTTCTTTTTAATGAGTGGGATTTTAAATGTCCCAGCTGGCTTGTCTCCCACCACAACAAAAAAATATAATATCTTGATCAGCTTTTCCTGTCCTGTATTCTGGTTACATTGCTGAACATGAGAATCTGGAGTATACGTTCCTGGGGATTTGGTTGTACAAGATTACATCATTTTATCGACTTGTTATTGTAACACTTGATCTGAGTTTTCATGCTAGTCTACAGTAGTAACACAGGAAGGAGTGCAACCAGACCTGCAGGTGGAGGCCCCTGATACTGCTAAAAGGGTCTGCAGTCTGGTACATGGAAAACGGCATGCAACACATGTTCAGCCTTTCCAGGGAACAGATCAGTGGCTGGGGAGTCCTTTGCAAAGAACAAAATATCCGTCCATGCTCCCTGTACAATAGAACCCTGTCCTCTACACCTGAAACCTTTCTTGGCTGTTTGCAGTCATTGTAATGTGTCTCATTAGGGAGTTTCAACAGGTGGAACAATAGAGCCTACAGACCAAATGCAACTTATTTTTGGAGATGTAAGCACAAATAGATTGAAAACAGATATGTGCAAGATATTGTCATTTAAATGCCTCATCTGGTCTGCTTGACAGGTCAATGAAGGATGAGTGGAAGCTCACATTAAGTTCACCTGATTTCTAGAAAGATACTACAGTGTAGAGCAAACTTCTGCTAAAGTGGATAATAGAATGAGCACACAGGAAAATAGACGTGCTCTCTTTGACATCTTTCCCGCTGTCTTTACATGTTCCTGCTGTGTTATCCACCCAGTGACCCCTATCCATCCTTATTCTGTTCATGTATAAGAAAAACATAATAGATTTAAATAGCACTCATGTGAACAGTCCCTTACCTTGGTGTTCACCCCTACCATGCCAAAGACCGCCTCCTTCTCCGGTCATGCTGGGCAAGAGATCCATTACACACTAGATGGTAATTATTAAGATTTTAAAGATTTTGGGATGCCAAAATCAAATGTCGCTGGCAATGCAGGCTCCTGTGCATCATCAACGACATCCTCCGTCGGGTGACATTGCTGGCAGGTGCCTTGCTACAGAATGTGCACCGCCCTCGATTAACTTAAATCATACTTGCTTACTTTGAAGATATTCTCCTCCGGGAGATGCCCGAAGAGAAAAAGCAGGCAGACGGTGCTGGCCAACATTAAGACCCACCCCCCCTTTGTGTAAAGGCAGTGATTGGACCATTTATATAGGGGTGGCGCTATAATGATGCAGTTAGCATTGAATCAAATAATTGGCCTCCGTCCCCTCTATTGGCACCATTGATTCTAAGTTCTATGTGAGTTCGAAAAGGTCCATTGATGATTAAGCTGCTCTACTGTATTACCCTGCAATTCCACATTTTCCTAACATTTTCTGCTTTAGTCTTGTATACAAGAAAATTTTATAAAGCACTTTAGGCGACATGTAATAGGGTAAGATTTTTTAGACAGCTAAAAATTGCACCTGTCACATGTGCGATTTTCGGCTGAAAATTGCACAGAATCACTTGCAATTTATGTCAATTTTTTTTAGCAACAGGAATGTGCAATTTTACAGTACCAGGAATGTGCAGTATTTTGGTGAAATAAAAAAAAACGCAAATAGCGATGTATTGGCAGATCCACTCACAAAAACTGAACCATCGAACATTTTTTTTTCCATCTGCATCAGTCTAGGTCTGATGTCAGAGGCCAACCCGAAACTCTCCTGGGCACGCCTCCATTTTCACAGACATACCCAGAAAATTCAATTTTCCGCCCTTAAGCGCCAGCTTCCTGTAAATCAAACTGTGATTGCTATACATATGATATCTATTCAGTATTTGGTCCAGTGCTTGTGCGATGTGAATGCTGATTAGCGATCCATGCTAAATTGGGCTCTATATTAGGTCCAATTCGGCTAATTGTAAAATAATAAGATATTAATGCCTTATAATTACATAATAATAATAATAATAATAATAATAAAATAATTTCAACAATTTATTTTATTTTATAAATAATGATAACTCTTTTGTGTCCCTTCTTACCACAGAGGAATGATCCACCCTGTTTACGTTTATGTTTAATTTTTAATAAGTCTTGTTTATAAAGTGGGATTCTTGTTGGATTCAGTAATAACAAGTGGCCGGGGCACACAGCATACATATAATGTAGCCGGTTTGTACAGATGCTGTCAGCATCTATTAAACAGCATTGTGTGTGGATTTTATTGGTAAATACCTCCTGTAAGTCACATGACATGTGTGAAGTGTGGACTTGTTGCTTGGTTCCAGCTGTTGCATCTCTTCTATACCTCTGACCCCCAGCGCAGCCCCACAGCGACTGTTCTTCTCCCTCCTCCTGTTTTCACATCGCACAGTAACCACACCTCTATCATCACCATCGCATTGGCTCATTGTAATGATATCAGATAGACTTTTCAAACAATCAAGCTGACGGCCCTTACATCATTACGTTGGCGACCTGTGAACTGTCCCACAATTGACAGCTGACCTACAGCTGCTGAATGTCACATCATTCCAGGGTTTCCAAATAGAAATTCTTCAACAACCTCAATTGTCCTTGAGACCTGGCTGGTGTCTTAAGTGCCACTTGTGTAGCATTTTCTGCAGGACTGTGTGAATGGAGCAGTAGGGCAGTTTATGAGCAAGATCTGGCAGAGGAATGTCAGCCACCAGGAGGATTATTACACTGACAGAGAACTGGGGCTGACATACATGTCTGAGTGGTATGTACAGTATGTGCGCTGTTTATTGACATTTTCCATGATTATAGTAGTACTATATGAAACAGTTCAACCAATAAAATGTTATCTCTTTGTTTTGCCTGTGTTGTAAAAGCTGGTTTGTAATTGGTTACTGTGGGTTGTTATTATTATTATCATTTCTTTATACGGCCCCACAAGAGATACCACAGCGCCCAGTCACAGATTTCATAAACAAATAAACAAAACAAGAGAATGGTGAATTACAATTCAAGACATTATAGGAAAAGTACATGGTATATTATAAACACATACAGGAAAAAAAGAACAATACTGATGCACACTCTAGGTGCTAAGAGCACTGATAGTAAAAATAATTTTGATAAACTCTAACAATTAACATGGAGAATAATTGAAGTTCTTAGCACACATTTGCGCAAATATGTCGGCCCATCCACCGCGTCCAGGTGAACTTCATTAGATAGGTCCCTAACATTTCTAATACTAGCACATTATATAAATTTATCCAGGTCTTACCTTCAAATAGAGCCCATATTAACATGTAGTCAGCAATGTAGGAACCTGTGCTAATTAAAACACCTGAGGGTAGATGGGAGGGGTGCCAGTGCCAGAATGAAGGAGCCTTACCTTCAAGTGTACAATATATACACAAATATTGGGGAAAGAGGGGGGGACTGGACTTTATCAAAATTATTTTTACTATCAGTGCTCTTAGCACCTAGAGTGTGCATCAGTATTGTTCTCTTTTTTCCTGTATGGTACTAGAAGCCTTAACTTGGTAGCACCTCAAATTATGTTTAAATATATTATAAACACATCTGCACCAGCAGACAATATGAAAATAAGTATTATAGTGGCTTACAACTAGAGATGAGCAGCCCGGATTCTGTGGAATCCGAACCGCTCCGAACAGCGTTCCCCCGAGCCTACTGCGAGTCGCGCTTGCGAGTTTTCAACTTTGCTCGGAAACCCGAATGTCATAATCTTGTGTTGGATTCTCGTGAGACGCCGAGTCTTTATAGGCTTGGCGTTTTGAGAATTAGGCGCAGTTTCTCACCACGCTTCCCAAGCAGAGCACTGCTCTGCAGTGGGGGGGGGGGGGGGGGTTGTTGTTGCTTTGTAAAGACCTACTACGTACGACTACTTGTGCAAAGTTGTGCAGGGGGTTTGTGCCGTGCAGGGGGTTTGTGCAGGCTGTGTCAGTCAGTGTGTCAGTGCACAGAGGGCAGTGGCTGTCAGTCAGTGTAGTGGGGTACAGTACACAGGCAGGCTCTTTTTCATTTTTTTTACATTGTGGTGTGTGTGGTGTGCTGCGCTGCACCCTAATATACCATACCGATACTGTCATAGTGTTCATTCTAGCACGGGCCATATTTGAAAACCAGTGCAGTTCCTCTAGCCTGCCTGGGGTATGGCTGTCTGCTGTAGTGCTTCTAGCACAGTGTGGTCTGTATATTAGCATTGATATGCAAATCAAACCTGTGCTAGAAACACCACAGCAGACAGCACCACCCCTTGGCAGAGAAGAGGAACTGCATGGGTTTTCAAATATGGCGGCTGCTAGAAGGAACACTACTGTCAGAAGTTATGTGTGTGATAGTTCTGCCTCCACAGAGTCTTGGACAAGCTGCGCATAAAAAAAATAAAACCAAAAAAATATTTTTCTCTTCTTTATTGTTTGTGTGTACTGCACCCCAATACACCATACTTATACTGTCAGAAGTTACGTGTTTTAACCAGCCAGCTTGCTGCAGAGCTTGGCCTAAATTGAATGAAAACAACATTGTGAGCTGTGAAGTGGTAAAAATTGTCTGGAAACGGCTGGAAATGAATGTTATTGAGGTTAATATTAATCTAGGGACAAAAAAAACCTGCAAAAATTATGGGATTTGGGCGTTTTTTTTTACCATTTTTTAAAAATATCCAAAGTCTTTCACAGCTGCTTGACAAATCCAAATCCCAGTGACAAATCCAAATCTTTGGCCCCGACACTATCTCTACTTAAAACCCAGCGGATCAGATGTCATCAAAGGAAGTATGCGGATGGTTTAGGTAAAAGAAGGAAGGGCACATGAGGGGCCCTGCTCGTTAAAGGTTAGTCTTTTGGGTTTTTTTTTCAAATTATTTTTTTATTGAGACATAGATAAATACAGCAAAAAAAATCAAGAAATACAATAAAAAACATGAAAAAAAAATCACATAAAAAGCAATATAATATTCAAATAATTTCTTATTGAGACATCAAGGATAAATAAGTCAAATTATCAAGAAAAACAATAAAAAAAATAAAAAAAATCACAAAAAAATGCGATATAACAATATAATTTAATATTCAAACCATTTTTTTATTGACATCATGGATAAATAAGACAAATAATCAAGAAATACAATAAAAAAATTTTTAAAAATCACAAAAAAAGCGATAGAACTATATACTGTAATAAAAAAATATTTAGAAAAATTACACAGAAGTTGTTACAATCTTCTGCATTCAAGATATAATCCGTGGAGAGCTCATATTCTAAAGGACAGCTTTAACAAGACTGATGAATCCAGTCTAATGAGTTTCAGACATACTGTACAGAAGGTGTGTCATCATTGTCTTCCTGTCATTTAGTTTTGACCACCCAAATTGAAAAGTGATCAGGTCAATATTGCATCTTAATATTGTGTCTTAGTGTTTTCTAAAAAATATATTTGTTTTTAAAATAGTGAAATTGCACCATATATTTTTAGGCACTCCTGAGTGCTACACTTTGCCAAAGTTATTGGTGTTTTTAAACTGAATTTGCAGCTTTAAGTTTTACAAATGCCTTCTAGGGGGGAGATTGAAAGGAAAATGCTTTAGCAGCTGCCACAAAGTTGCTAACCCAGCCATGTTTACACAACAATGCATCATCGATCAGATATCAACCAAACCATCGGAAATTTGAACAATTCCAGGGTTGCTTGAAACTTCCGATGGAATATGGCCACCGAGACCAGTGGAACTACATCTATCATCAGAGTGAGAAATCTCCAACTGAGAGCAAAAACGGGGAACCAGACTACAATTGGCCACTTCTCATTCACCTGAGTATGGTACCACCTATTTGAAGGCAAGCCACCTCTCTAAAGTTCCAACCCTGGTCACCCAGTGGATCACCTACAGCTTCAGATATACCCCCACAACTTGTTTGGAGGAAGCATTGTAAGGGACACCACATTGAATTGTCTGGAGGAAAATTCCATCATCCATCTTTCCCCTTCCCACATTGAACCGTGGACTCTCACCAAGGTGATGTTTCATTAACTGGTTGCAGCCTTTTCAATCCATCTGCTATTTCCAATTTTTAAAATCCCCATTCTTGCTAATTTTAGTGTGCTATATGTACTAATTAAAGTGTTTTTACATTTAAATACCAACCTTGTTCTGCCATCAATTTAGCGCAAGCTATACCCAATTTTTTTGTTTCTATCATCAGACGCACCTGACTCCCCTGTCAGCGATAGCCCCCGAAGTACTTACTCTTCCAAAAGTTGTGGTAGACTCTCATTTTTTTGAGCGGTCACCCTCACCCACGAAAGAGAGGCCAAATCTCTTGCATCCCATCCATAGTAAACCAGGACAGATGGGGAGATATTTTGCGTAATTGTGGTACCATATTGGGTCAGGGCTTAATGAAGCACATTCTCGTCCTTTAGCCATGCCACACAGACTCAGGAATCACTGCATTTTTGGCGGTGGGGCTACTTCTGGAGAGGATACTTAAAAGGTAGGTAACTATGCCTCCTTGGGCAACTGTCCAAGAATGCCTACTGAGAATACATGGATCTCTGTGCCAATCCAACTTTTAACCAGGCCCTATAACTGGCAAATATTTAGCATTGGCTATGTTATTGCCAGCTCTGAATTGCGCACACTCTCTGCCACAAGCGAGTGATCGATACCTGTGTTCCCGGTCGGATCTCGTTTACATTGTGCAAAATGGAAAAAAGCTGTTTGTAAAATCACAAAGCTCTTGAACTTGCAGTTTCCACTTTAGCATCCCCATTTATTTATTTAGATTGGGCTGGGTTTCAAAAGATTGAAATTGGAAACAGAGAAAGTGAATGTGAATACCATTTATCTGTATATAGGAGCATATTCAGCGGACATTTAATTGAAAAAAATTGCACTTTGCTTCAAGAGAGAGATATTTTTCACATTGTTAAAACATTTTAAGAGGTCACGAGAGGGTCATATCACCACGAGGGAATATTTGTTTGGCAGAATGCATTACATAGCTAGAAATACCTCCCAAGTTCCTATATTCTAAAAGCTGCAAACAGTTACACCTTAAGCTGAATACAACCACAATGGTTATACTGGTTCCAGGAGATGATTATCTCTGCCTCTGTCTACCGCGTACTTACCAACCCTCCCGGAATGTTCCAAGCTCTCGCAGGACAGTGGGCCAACCTTCCACACCGAATCACCCCCCACCCCAAATGGAGACAATCATGGTTCATTTAAAAAACTTGGCAACTATATTCTTCTCTAATATCGCTGATCATTTATAGAAACAGATTTTTGATTTTGTTTGTTTTTGGTGTAGAATACATGGGATAAGTTACGGCATGAAAGCAAAATTGGTCTGTCTTTGATGGTTAAACTAAACCAAGAGATGAGAATATGAACATAATAATAATAATAATACTAATAATAATTTTAATAATAAGAATAATAATAATAGCATGTATTGAGTGCCAGGTGTTTGTTGCCGTTTACCTGATATTTGTCACAAGGGGTCTGATTCAGACCTGATCGCTGGATGTCTGCAAGGTGATTGACAGGAAGCCAGCGTTTGTGGGTGGTAACGTTTTCTTGGAGTGTCATCAAAAATGAAGGTTTGCCCAAGCGTTTTAGGAGAAGTCATGTGACGTCAGCTTTGGCCCTGATCAGCCTGTTTCTATCGCAGCTGCTGAGTAAGTTCTGGGCTACGCAGAGACTGCACGCACTGGAAAAATCTTCAATGGCGAGCGGCTTGCGAATGGATTTACAGCTATTCATAGGCCTGTGACCACAGGCTTCCACAGGGCGGGATTTCTCTCAGCCATGTGCTCAGTCCCGACGCCAGCCAGGGCCTCATTCTCCCTGCAGCCATTGGGAACATGGGGGAAACCATTAGATGGTGAGTGATTGCAAATGGTTTTCCCCCTGTTTGCAGGGCTGCAAACGTATTCGCAGCCATGCACAGGGGCGGGGAATCTCTTACGGGGCAACATTTACCAGTTGGTTGGGCTAGGAAGATTTTCAGCCCAACAATCAGGTCTGAATCAGGCCCATGGCGCAGTTCTTGTGCCAGTATTTATTTTGCATAGACTCACATGCCCTTATAGGGTGTATTCAATGCTTTGTGCTCACTGTAACAGCGAGCAGGGTCAGTATTCAACTGGCCCCGTGCGCACGCCATTTCCCCCCCTTTCTAGCTTTTTGGAGCGAGGGGGAAACGGCGTGTGCGGCCGCTAAAACAGTGAGGCTTGCAGCTAAATGTAGCGGGCTCCCTGCATTAGCCATGAGCCTCGCTGTTTGGGGGAATCCTCGCTGTCCTCTGACAGTGCGTGGGTTAAACCATGAGGATCACTTGTTTTCAGCGATCCCCGCTGTTTAATCCCCTCGCCAGCTGCATTGAATACACCCCTATGTCAGCCAGACCTATGATGACACCACAGGTGATCATTGCAATCCAGCTTCATTTGACCCCACAAAGACAGTTCCAAATCGCACAACTCTGATTGGTGTGCAGTGATCCAAAAGGAAGGACATGGTATTGGCCAATGAACTGATAAACATGTTGATAGGATCATCAGTTAACCTGATTGTAGATAATACTAAATAAAATCCAGTGTGCACTGTTGAATGCAGTGGTTCTTAAACTCAGTCCCCAGGACTGCAAACAGTTTGTGTTTTACAGGTCACCTGTGGATCTTTAAATTCTGATAGTTGGTGATACACATGAGCCCATTTATATAGTGTAGTAACTAGTATGGTCTTTTTCAAACCCCCCCCAGTGGGGGCACATGTGTATCACCAACTGGCACAATTTAAAGATCCGCAGGTGACCTGGAAAACATGATCTGTCCTGAGGACCGAATTTGAGAAGCACTGCTTTAATGCGTTGGGCAGTACAGTGGAACACTCTTACCAAACTGAACTTCATGTTGGCAGCTTAAATGTAATTAGCAACTAATAAAGCAAAACATATTTTACTATGTAAACAACGTTTAAGGCAGGAGTATTTAACATTTTTTTTGTTTTGAGTGAGCCACTGAACATTTAGGGAGATTTGGTGGTCTGGACATTTGAGTTCTACTATAAAGCCACAATCAAATGTTAAAAAATATCACATTATTCCACATAGTGCCTCCAATTCACATTATGCCACATTGCACCCTCAGTCTATATTATAAAACACAACACTTTAGTCCACTTTATACCACATTCTGTATGTGCCCTGTTTTAAGGGTCAAACGTAACTGCTATCCTTGGTGATCTCTCACCATAAACATTCTTAATTAAATTGTTAAAAATAACCATTAGAATTACTTTAAAATAATATTTTTCACTTAACATTTGCATTATTGGAATGTATTTTTTTTAAGGGGTTTCTGAGATAATTGTAGCTGTGAACATTGGTTTCTATGTTTGTGTCACAACGCCAACACGGTAAATACGGTATTTGTTGAATCCTGGCCTTGTCACTCCCGCACAACGGTGGCACATGGCTCTGTTTTGGGAGATGTAAGCCATTTCCACCCCCCAAATGGCAGCAGACTGTCAATACATGATAGAAACAAAGTGAAGGTGTTCCTCCCAGTGGCGCCCTATAAAGAAGAGTACGTCCCTGTGAGTAAAGGGACGTCCTCTTCTCCGTATACACGTAGTGATGTATAATACCCCGAACTTCCCTCCTTTAGATGAGGGGATCCTCTTCTCCGTATCACACAAGAAAGTCAACAATTGGTGTCAATCCCTTGGACCATCCACAGGGGGGCAGAATTCCCTCCAATGGTGTAGATGCCGAAAAAAGAGTGAAAGGAAGGTACATAGAATAATACCCTTTATTTGAACACAAAAATAAAATCCACAATAACAGAGGTAAAAAATGGCCAATTACCCAGATGTTGGAGAACTTATGTGGGTACAAAAAGTTCTCAAATGCGCGTAAATGGAAGGTGAATACCCGGGATACACCTCCACATCCAGGCCAAAAGGGGTAACAGGTCCACAGTCTAATCCTCACCAGAAGCAATAAGCAGGCAGGAGCTCCAAACGTTTTCGATCATCCACTGTGATCTTCTTCAAAAGATCTTTTGAAGAAGATCACAGTGGATGATCGAAAACGTTTGGAGCTCCTGCCTGCTTATTGCTTCTGGTGAGGATTAGACTGTGGACCTGTTACCCCTTTTGGCCTGGATGTGGAGGTGTATCCCGGGTATTCACCTTCCATTTACGCGCATTTGAGAACTTTTTGTACCCACATAAGTTCTCCAACATCTGGGTAATTGGCCATTTTTTACCTCTGTTATTGTGGATTTTATTTTTGTGTTCAAATAAAGGGTATTATTCTATGTACCTTCCTTTCACTCTTTTTTCGGCATCTACACCATTGGAGGGAATTCTGCCCCCCTGTGGATGGTCCAAGGGATTGACACGAATTGTTGACTTTCTTGTGTGATACGGAGAAGAGGATCCCCTCATCTAAAGGAGGGAAGTTCGGGGTATTATACATCACTACGTGTATACGGAGAAGAGGACCGTCCCTTTACTCACAGGGACGTACTCTTCTTTATAGGGCGCCACTGGGAGGAACACCTTCACTTTGTTTCTATTTGTTCTGTTTTTTGATATTGGGGGATATCATTTAGGTGTACCTTTCCCACAGGCTGCCTAGGCGCACAGAGGGACCCTTCTTCACTCTTCTTGCACCTGTCAACACATGATAGTCTACTGGTCAGTGCTGCAGACCCAGACTGCACGTGTCCGGCACATGAGAAACGTACTGAGCATCGGCACTTTGTGGCATGCACCACACCTCCATCCACATCTGAATTAGGATCCCTGTTTTTATGTGCATGCTCCTGAAACAAGTCTACATAACTAAGTGCAATCGGCAGTTGTATGAAGGTCAATGGGGTAAACTCACTTACAGTAGGAAAAGTTCAGTGGGGTATGGTATAAGTTACCGACAGTCGGGATTTCAACAGTAGTTTATCCGACATCGGAATCCCAACTGTCAGGAGCCCGACAGTGGGTTGATTGCATTGAAGCCCCTTGCAGTCTCATTGCGATCACCACCTATTCTATGGAAAATAGACCATGAAAGTCTGAAATCCAACTGTTGGGCTACTGACAGTCGGGATTCCGATGTCACAGATACAACTGTCGGAATCCTGACTGTCGGTGAGTCATCCGGCACACATTCAGTGAGTACTTGTCAATGCAAATGCACGCTAAGCAGAGTTGGGCTGAAACGTAAATATACATAGGCATACCTTTCCCATCAAGGATACTGTAGTTTGGTGCAAGTGCTTATAAATTATGATGATGGCTAAGAAACTCATGGACTATAAGACTATGTATATTATATGGGTGGAAATTCTACATGCACAGACAGTGGAAGCTTTTTTTGTTGAACTCTACAATAGGCATTTTGAGGTCAGTAAACTCTACATTAGGCTTTTTTGAGGTTAGTAACATCTTGCTTGTTCAGGTCCTCGGATGGAAGCCGTCTACTCTGTGGTTGACACAGAGTTCAAATAAGACATATATGTCTGCTATACAAGCTCTTGATTTTCTAAAAGCATTTACATTGTCCCAAAGTGTGTTGCCTTATTTCCTCTTTTATGCCGAGCAGACAGACACGCCTTTTGGACTTTCGAGAAACAGACTGAGTGAGGTTTTTAAAAGCTCTACAAAAGGATGATGGAGCACTTCTTAGGGAAAGGGAAAACCTCCCTACAAGTAGAGCATCCATGTTTAGTGATTTGTTATTGAGAGTCAAACAGAAAGAAAGCACCATTTAGCCGTCGCACACAGCTCTCCTTTGTGTTCTGCCTGCATCTGTTTTTCTGTGGCCTATAATTAAATGTTTACATTTTATATGAGAGTTATGCGACATAAGCATTTAAGCTGGGGCCTGATTGAGGGCCCCTAAAGCAGATGCAGATTCATGGCTGTCTCTTTATTCTACCTATGCAAAAAATAGAAAGTCACTGGCATTGTATAATATTGAGCAATTGAACTACAGTATACACCTGGAATTCAATCTGAATTTCTAAACAAGTCAATCAGTTTACTGTAGGTATAAAAGACAACTGCAGCAAAGAGGTGCAATGCCTTAAGGATACCTGAAATACATGCACAAAGTCCGAGAATTCTGGGGTAAATGCATGAAGCTTGGAGAAGTGGTTATCTATCCCCATAAAGAACGTAATGTGCAAGGTGATAATGCTCCAACCAATCAGCTCCTTACTATCAATTTACATATTGGAGCTGATTGGTTAGAGTATTATCAGTGGTGAATTTTATGGCAAACTTATGGAAGACTACAGGCCTGATGCAGAGATATAGCTAGTGTATAGCCTTTTTATCTTTGTACTGAATGGCCATGCTAATATATGTAAAATTGGCAGGTAGCATCCGCAGTAGAGAGACACCCGCTGCTGGCTTCTGTGGTCTGCTGCTGCTACGACACAGCATTGAATCATCGGCGTGAACATCATTCATCGTTACTCAGGATGCCCAGGAAATTCACACTGCCAAAGGCAAAGAGGCTTTGCCTAAGAATATAGTCACTGCTTTTAGCACACCTAGAAAATAGGGTGAAACACCCTACAGTAGCTTCTACAGTGCTACCTGTCAGGCGCGCATGCAGGGGGGGTTTCTGAATACCTAGAACCCTCAATGTATTGTTTGATGTTTCCAATGTTTGTTTTTACCCGTACTGAGCGCTCCCTCCTCCCTGCTGCGGCTGCTGTCTCTGTGGCGTGTAGATGCGGCCGGTGGCAGGCAGGGGGAGCTGCTCCTCTGAGACTGATGTTATAACTTACAGCCTGAGGGGAGAGACTGAGGAGCACATCAGCAGCACCGCGGCTGTCTGCGAGGTGAGTGGGGGCAGGGGCGGCCAGCAGTTACCTGTGTATTCACTGTTCAACAAGGGAGCAGCTGGCATTATTGTATCTGCTTACTGGCTGCGGGGGGGAGATCGGTCAGCAGGTGGGCGGGCTGTTTATGACTGCGTTGTCTGCTTTCTGTTGACTGTGCTGTCTATATATTGCGGGCTGTGCTGACTATGGGGGGGGGGCTATGCTGGCTATCTATGAGGGAGGGGGGCAGTTTTTATTGGTTCTGTAAACACTTATTTGGAAACCCCCCTTTCAAAATGCGTTTGCCACTGCCTGTCGCACATGTCTATCATACTGCAGTGTTTGGGGCACTGCAAGTGACATTGTATCCCAAGTCCGCACATGCACAGATCTGATGCACATGCACAATTTGTGCGCAGACGTGCACATGAGAGGAAAGCCATATGCAATCATTCACCATCAACTAGTTTTACCCTCTGTTCATAGCGCCGAGTAAAGCCAGGACTTACACGGTGCTGCATGGCCATGGGGAGAAGGAGGCCACTGCTGACGTCAGTGGTCCTCCCTCCCAACTTCTCCCGTGTTTTCTGGGGCACTCAACAAAAATGCTGCATTACTGCCCCCAAATGGCCACTTGGTCAACATCCTTTGGGATACGGTCACTAGGTCAACAAGCATTAGGTCGACAGGGTCATTAAATCAACATGAGCAGTAGGTAGACATGGGGAAGGTCGACATGGTTTTTTTCTCTTTTTTCTTTTGAGCCGACATATGCTGGTGGCGGTGTTTCATGACCTACCATCCAATAGGGCATGGTGGGAGCAGGGGCGTAACTAACTATTTTGCGCCCCCCCCCGCCGCACATTTTTTTCAGCACCCCCCCACCTCTGCACACACCTAACCTGCCCCCCCCCCCCCCTCTTACCCGTACCAGCACCCGCGGTCTGCGTCTCGCCCAGCTCTCTGCCGGGACCTGCCTGACCGTCACGGTCCCGGCCGGGTCCTGCTGCTACAACGAAAACTGACTCTTAGAAAATGGCTGCAGTATGGGGGCAGCCATTTTCTCATTGTCAGTTTTCATTGCAGCAGGAGCCGGCCGGGACCGTGACGGTCAGGCAGGTCCCGGCACAGAGCCGGGCGAGACGCAGACCGCGGGTAACTATAGCCCCGCAGCCCCCCGGCGGAGCCCCCAATTTCTCTGCGCCCCCCCCCCCCCGCCACCACGGGGGCTTCGGAGCTATAGTTACGACACTGGGTGGGAGAATAAACTAGTGTGCCCGAATCATGTTGACCTAATGCTTGTGATGATCTAATGACCCTGTCGACCTTCAGTCATGTCGACATTCAAGCATGTCTACCTAATGACTGTAGAGCTACTGCTTGTCTATCCTTTGATCCATACCCGTTCCTTCATATTCAATGCTACCATTCCATTTTATTGTAGCTTTAGGCATTTAAGGCTCTTCAGCATCACCAGGTTAAGTAAATAGCACAGAATGACAAAAGTGTTCCGTGGTCCCGGGGGATTTATTTAAACAAGTGCATAGAGCTGCCCAATGTCTCCTCTGAGTCTGTTATCTTTAGTATTTTTTCCTGGCAGATCCATCATTGCAAGAAGGAAAAAAAATAAAAATAGAAAGCATCAGCTATAATGACAAAGGTCTGTATCCACCTTGTGCAGCTTGGTATTCCTGTTCCCAAGCAGAAGGCAGGTGTCGTCAGAAAGATCACATTAAGATCCCTAAATGGACAGCAAACTTTGTGGATCAGTGCACTGTCACATAGCAACAGGAGTGCAACAGGTTGCATTTGTTCATCTGTATGAAATTATCCATATGCTATTTACTTGGTGCTGTGACTCACTGGCCAAGGTGTATTGATTCAAAGTGAATTGGAGTCTACCGATATAAGCATGTACTGTATGTTACATAGTAGTTAAGGCTGAATAAAGACTTGCGTCCATCAAGTTCAACCTTCGTTGTTAAAGTGCATGATCTATTTGCTTCAACCCTTATATAAACTGAAATCTGATTTAAATTATGTACAGATTATTATTGTTTTTAGTACCCCTGGATGTTTTTGCCCAATAGATGATTGTCCAACCTTATTTAAAAGAATTCATTGTCTCTGCCGACACCACTTCTCCAGGAAGAGAGTTCCACAATATCACCACCCTGACCGTAAAAAAAGTTTTTTCTTTTGGGTGGGTATGTGACTCCGACAGTCGGGATCCCGACAGTCATTATACCGACATCGGGATCCCGACTGCCCGGAGTCAGACAGCTTGGCGAGCGCAAAAAAGACCCTTGCGGGCTCGCTGCGCTTGCCACACTGCGGGCACGGTGGCTTGCTACTCGAGCCACCTATTCTATTCTCCCTCTATGGACCCCCACGAGGGAAAATAGCGGGTGGCCGTCGGGCACCCGGCTGTCGGCATTTTGACAGTCGGGATCCCGACGTTGGGTAAACGACTGTCGGGATCCCGACTGTCCGGAACCCGTCCGGCAACCTTTCTTTTAAGGGTACAAAATCTTCTTTTCTCTAGTCTAAATTCCAAACTATGGAACTTTCTTCCTGGTGATGTAGTGTCGGCAGACACATTAAATACGTTTAAAATAAGGTTGGACAAACATTTATTGGGTAAAAACATTCAGGGGTACATATAAGAATAACAATCTGTCTTTAAAATAAAAGATCAGTTTTCCCTACATAAAACCAGGGTTAAGCTAATAAACCAAGGTTGAACTAGATGGACGCAAGTCTTTTTTCAGCCGTAACTACTATATAACTATGTAATTCTTGCCCACGTGTCCTAGAGTCTTTCTTCAAAGCAAAGAGGGTGCCTGACAGTTCCTTATATTGGTCCCTGATATATTTATACATGTTAAGCATGTCTCTCCTTAAACGTCTCATTCTAGCGTAAACAATCCCAAATTATCCAATCTGTCTTCACAATTCAATTTATCCAACCTTTTTATTAACTTTGTTGCTCTTCTTTGGACTTTTTCCAGTCCCATGATGTCTTTTATTGTAGTGCTGGGCCCAGAATTGTACTCCATATTCTAGGTGCGGTCTGACCAAAGCTTTATAAAGCGGCATAATTACATTTGCGTCCCTAGTCTCCATACCTCTTCTTATACAGGCTAGTATCCTATTTGTCTTTCTAGTTGCTATGCGACACTGAGCACTACACCCCAGTTAAGCAATGTATAATTGCCTGGCAGTATATGAGATACATACAGATGACTGGCGGTCAAAATACCAAAGCCAGCATTCGTAAGGAAGGAATCCCAAGAGGGGTGATATAAGTATACCCTACCCCTGTCACTAACCCTCCTTTCCAGCAGCCTAACCCACCAGTGTGTGGAAACCGAGTGCTGCCCACACCCCCAAAATTTAGCTACTGATTACAATACATAAAACAATGGGCGGTCCCCCTTCTGGAGAGCATGTAGTGCATCTTCAAAGTGCAAGGAGCATGAGTGATAGAAAAGGGTCTCTCCAGGACCAGCAACCTGAGCCCACCTAAAGTCTTGGCAATCCTAGTGACAGGAGAGATACATTAATACCAGAATGACCACGTTTTTCTATCTTGACTCTCATTCTGATAATACAGTATATGTTATTTGGACTCTGAGACTAATAGGATGGCAATGTATATGTGTATAGCAAAGAGTCAGCTTTTCCCTGAGAATAAACCATGGATAAGTGAAATGGGCCAACCAGGTTCTCGCTTATCTGTTGTTACAGGTTTGGGGTTTAGAATGGTTTTTAGGTTCATTAGGTTCGGAGAAGAAACATGAGCTGTCCTCACTTGTCTCTTTCTCACTAGTGTCCTATCTGAGCAGATAAACAACATTTCTGACATTTTTTGTTAACAAGAGCTCTCCTTAAATTCTACGGCGTTACCTCCTACTAAACTTAACGTTGAATTTTCAAGGTCACCAGGGAAAGAAAACACTAATTAACAGAAAAAGTTGCTGTTGCTAGACTTTAGCATTGCCTGATTAACACAAAGCTGTGGGCTGACTTGTCCTTTGTTGGTATTTATGCGGAAAGCACTCTGTACCGTATTTGGCTTGGCCATCCACTTTTAACATTTTTAGCATCCGAAAATGACTTCCCTGGTCGTATCTTTGATCAAAACCAAGTTTTTATATTTTATCTTGCATTTTAGAGTTTTATTTAGTTTGTATTTGAATTAGATGTTCTTCAGCTGGTGTTTTATATATATGTAATATGAAAAATCACTGACGCTAGGAAGGACAGACCCTGTGAATAAAATTTGCAATGTTTATAGAGCCCCCTTTTAAAATGACTATTTAAAGTGACAGTTCAATTATGCATTCCAAGTTTATGAGAGAGGTTAACGGCACAGGCTTTCTAGAAAAGCATTTATCTAAAATACCATCCCTCACGTTCTAGTTTTTTGTTGTTTTATTCCCGTCCTTTCGGCGCAAGTCTTTCCTGTTCTGTTTTAACAAATGTGGGTAATCCACAGTATTATTTCCTATCAGGAGTTCAAGTCACTGTAATGTATCTTTGATTAATTGTACCCAACACTGTTAGTTTAATGCATACTTATTAATGAAGCAATTCCCTTAGACATGTTTAGACTACATGATTTCTTTGGAATTTAT
The DNA here is from genome assembly GCF_055691185.1 of Crinia signifera. Taxonomy (NCBI): domain Eukaryota; kingdom Metazoa; phylum Chordata; class Amphibia; order Anura; family Myobatrachidae; genus Crinia; species Crinia signifera. The sequence continues at coordinate 41,996,347 of NC_139224.1, read as the reverse complement.
ATTAGTTTGAATATATCGTATATTCTGCATGTAGTTAAAAAGAGGTTACAAAGTTTAAGAATAGTAATTACAGAGATGTATTTTTCCCTCACTCTAATAATTAATCAACTAGGAAACTAGTTTATGTAGCATACCTACAATGTTTCATATCGTTCTTGTTTAGAAGACGATATGAAAAAGAATGTGGGGGCAGGGCATGATGGATTTGCATCATTAAGTGGGCAGGGCAAGTCATAGTATGCTGTCCCCTGAGGGGGTGGAGCTTGTTGATATTTACACCACTGTGACATGTCTTCACCCACTTCATATACATTTGACCAATACTGCTTTCACATTGCAGAAATGGATAATGACACGGTATTCTTAAATGGGACTTTAAAACGGGTCTGAGCCTTGAGACCTTTCACATTGCAGGTGAAAACCGTTTTAAAAATCATTTAATACCATTCAAACATTCAACCCGTTTAACCCCCAAGGGACACGTTTCAAGCCATCGAAATAGAGCCATTCACACTGCCAAAAAAAAGGCTTTAAAACGTGTAGGACTCTGCTTTTTAACCGTGTTGAAATACCGGTTAACTTTAACCGGTAAATCAACTCTGGCACTTTCACATTGTAGTGTTCCTTCTAGGAACGAAATGAGGCAGGGCGCTGGAGGGGCGGACCGGGCACGCCGACGTCAGTACAGGGGGCGTGCCTGGGCCGCCGACGTCACTACCGGGGGCGTGCCCGGGCCGCCGCCGTCACTACGGGTGGCGTGCCCGGGCCGCCGCGTCACTACGGGGGGCGTGCCAGGGCCGATGCGTCACTACGGGGGGCGTGCCCGGGCCGCCGCATCACTACAGGAGGCATGCCCGGGCCGCCGCATCACTACAGGAGGCGTGCCGCATCACTACAGGAGCGCTGAAGGGGGCTTGCCCGGCCATTGCTACGTCACTGAGCTGCCGGGACGTAGCCATGGCCGGGCAAGCCCCCTTCAGCGATGCGACGGCCCGGGCACTCCGGCGGGACAGACTGCAGGCTGATTTAGCGGGGTGCTGCTAGAGGGGCAGGGCGTATTTTGCCCATTAAAAATCGGGCAGGGCGCAGCGCCCCGCTAAAACAGCCTAGCGGGAACACTAACATTGCAGCCTTAAACGTTTTAAAATGGAAAAAAAACGGCAATATACCGTTTTAAAAGTGCGATGTGAAAGGGGTATAACATTCAGAGTAATGTTTTTGTCTGGGAGAATGGGAGGCTCACAGTAATCTGAATTGCAGGCTAGTAGGTAACTATGCTTTATGTACAGAGTAACAAATATTCTGCAAACATTATTTGATAAATTTGTCACTAGGGCGAAAATGTACTTAAGATGGGAGTTCTGTTTCATATGAGATGCTGCTATGTGGAACCAATCAGATCCTGTCTATTATCTTTTAGCGGTAGCTAAATTAATAAGAAGTAGAGTCTGATAGGTTGCCCATAACAACATCTCATGTGAAATAGAACTCCCATTTTAACAAATTTTGCCCTAGGTTTCTTATCCAGTAGGCACTTTAAATGTATGTATATATCACTCAAAACATTCCCAGTTTAAAAATAGGATACTGGAAAATTACATTTACTACAATAGTACCTAACCTTTGTGTTCAACATCCATAACTACTTTTGACTACATACGTAGTTTGATTACATATGGTGGGTGATTCTGATTAGTCCGTGTCCGCTCGCCACGCTTTGGGCTCGGTGGCTCGCTGCGCTCGCCACACTTTCTATTCTCAACTCCATGCCGACGTGGATAGTGGGGGTATGAAAAGGTCATAGGACGCGTCCGCTCGCCACGCTTCGGGCTCGGTGGCTCGCTGCGCTCGCCACACTTTCTATTCTCAACTCCACGCCGACGTGGATAGTGGGGGTATGAAAAAGTTGTAGGATGCTTACCGCCGCCCCTCGTGGGCTCGCTGCGCTCGCCACGCTTCGGGCTAATGTTTATAGTGGGGGGTGGCGTGGGGGTGAATTTAACATTGTAAGCACCCATTAGGGTGCTTATTCAATGTTTAATTGCATCACATCGCATTGTATGCCATATACAATGCCATACAATTTTTAAATTGTATGACATTGTACAACATCGCGCGATATCGCATCGCATACCATCGCATGCCTTTTAGTATGCGATGCGATGGGCATCGCTAAAATACACAAGTACCTCAGTCTCAACTGACCTTTATTTGTGGGTTCTGGGGCGAAGACAGGACAGGCGGCTGCCGTCATGTGACATCAGCCGTCCACCACCGACAGGCTTTGGCCCGCCTACATACCCATGGGAATGCCCAGCATTTCCATGGGGATGCCTATAAAACACTGGACGTTCCCATGGCCCAGTGCCGCCACGACCCTTCCGCCCTGTCCATCCATCCATGCTGCGAAGGACTAGGCAACTTTGTAACTCGCCGTGCAAACCCCGACCAATGTGGCAGGGGCCAATTTCGGATCACTATGAGTGATCCAGAATCAGTCCCATCAAACAAAGTCTATAGTATATAGCTTGTTTATAGTTTATATACCATGTTCTGCAATTGTTCGCCAATAACTAACGATTATTGATGGGATCAGTGGCAGCTACACCAACTGCCATTTCAAATGCTGCCATATATCCTTGGGACACACAAGCAGTTGGTATGGCTTCCCTATTTGAATTTTAAACTGCTGCAGCCCCACCCCTGGATCTGCCATTGGATGGATTATATGGTGCAAATTTGTCTGGTTCATGTCTGAGGTGATTATGTGCCCATCTGACTTGTGTTGGCTCATGTAGCTGGCACTGCCCTTGCTATGGTGGGGAAATAAATAGTTCTTTATGTCAGAAATATTTTAATAACAGTCTGAGGCTGCAGATAGTTGGCATACAGTAGAGCACTGTAAATCCATGCCAATCTGTAAGATTTCCATGTGAACACCACAAAAAGATGGCCAGGGTTAACTGCACAGAAGTATGACAATTGTTTTTGTATTTAAAAAAGTTTTTTTATTTGTTTTAATTAAAGAAGTACCTCTGAAGGTACAGATGTAGCCACGCTCATCTGTTCTTAATTATGTCGCAGGTGTGACATCTGTGGTGTCAAAGTCGCACCCACGACTCATTGAAAAAAAAAACACATTTTCACATCATACACTACCATTCAAAAGTTTGGGGTCACCCAGACAATTTCACATTTTACATGAAAATTTACTTTTATTTATCAAATGAGTTGCCTGTTTGTGCTGTTCTCTGAAGGGAGTTGTACACACATTTCTCGGAAATGTTCAGCTCTTGGCAATTTCTTGCATGTAATTGCCTTAAATTTGAAGAACAATAATCGAGTTTCACATGAAAGTTCTCTTTTTCTGGCCCTTTGAGACTATAATCAAACACACAAATGTGATGCTCTAGATCAGGCATTCCCAACCACGGTCCTCAAGGCACACCAACAGTGCAGGTTTTAGTGATATCCAGGCTTGAGCACAGGTGACTTAATTAGTACCTGAGTGATTCTGATGAAACCATCTGTGCTGAAGCCTGGATATCACTAAAACCTGCACTGTTGGTGTGCCGTGAGGACCATCGTTGGGAAAGCCTGCTCTAGATACTCAACTAGCTCAATGGAAGACCAGTTTTATAGCGTATCTAACGAGCAAACCCATTTTTATCTGTGCTAACCTAATTGCACAAGGGTTTTCAAGGGTTTTCTAATCATCCATTAGTCTTCTAATGCGATTATCAAACACAATGTACCTTTAGAATACTGGTGTGATGGTTGCTGGAATTGGGCCTCTAAACACCAATGTAGATATTCCTTTAAAACCAGATGTTTGCAGCTAGTATAATCATTTAACCAATTATCAATGCATATAGGGGTATAGAGTATTTTACTGATTAATTTAATGTTATCTTAATTGATAACAAAACATTTGAATGGTAGTGTATATTAAACACAACATACTGAAAACACAGAATTAAATAGCTAAAATGATCCTTTAAAATATAAAATAATGCAGGTTTTTACCACCTACCTTATTGATATCATTTGTTTTAAAACCAATAAAGATAGTCTATCTATTTATTTATCTATATATCACAAAGAGATCCCCTGTCACAGTGAGGGCCAAGACATTATTGCAATAAGTGGATGATGAGTTTGGGCCCTACAAATATACACATTTAGGTCCTTATTCTGATCACCACGCTCCCTTGTAAATTTGCAGCCGGGAGAGATGGTGTGTAAACGCATGTGCATGTGCAGACGCTAGGTACGGTGAACTGCTAGTTTGCCATCCTGTGTGCACCTAGCAGTGCGGGTAGGGAGCGGGGGTGATGGCGATGAGCTGTGCCCATGGGAACGTCCAGCGTTTCATGGCCGTTCCCATGCAAATGCTGGGCATTGCCATGCAAATGTCACCGTGACGCTGGTGCTGGGGGTGGTCAGATGACGTCAGCTGCCCACCCTCTTCCTGTACAGGGAGTACGCAAAGCTAAGACACCAGAGAGAGTCTTAGTTGTGCGTGCACCTTCCAAATCATTTGATGGTTGGCAACCATTGAATTATTTGGCCCCTGCACCCAATGCTAAGCATCCATTCTGAGCCGTGCAGGAGAATTAGCGGAGCGAGTGTGTGGGTAAGGGGGGAACAGCCGTGCGGGCGGTGTTTCATCCACACGCAACACTGCAAATTTTGCATCGTGCTTTTGGACCAGAATAAGTTCCATAGTGTAATGGAAGGATTGTGTAAACCCCATTCAACTTGCTTGCCAATCTTAATTTGCAAATACAGTTTGAACAAACATCTGGGTTTTCCTATCAGAAGATTACTGAGAGAACTCTGAAGTACATTAGATTTTCCCTACGATATAAGATACCCATATTTGTTTATGTTTTGAATTAATGGCATCGCGTATGATGCAGGAAAATGTGTTGCCGACAAGCGAACACTCCATTTACCGGCCACTTTGGCAGCTGAACTAACAATATGATTAATTTTTTGATTTGCTCTCGATTTCCAGCCAAAACTTTATGTTCGACACAGCAAATTGTAGCGGCTTAAGGGAAAGTCATTTTACAGTCATATAATTAAGAAGAAGGACTTAAATTGCCTACATAATACTCCTGAAATGTCTTCAGGGCAGTGGAATTTATCTATAGTGATATTATAATTTAAATGTTTTAGTGGTTACGTCTGCTCCGAGATACTTATTAAAATCACTCCTTTCAAAAGCGATTTGTACAATTTATATAGAACAGAAACAAGGAAAATTGGAAAACTGTTCCGTATTCAGGCTGCAGAAATCTCTGCTGTGGCTCTTTTGACATGAGCTGCCAGGTGCTAGTGTAGTTGAAGTAAAAATAATTTTGCATAGGAAAAATAATTATACGATGTCCTTGGGCTTCTGAATAATAAAAATTATGGGTGGATTCAATTACCCACATTTTTTTACGCACAAAATGTTTCAATTTCCAAATCATGGAGGTAAAAAAACTGATATTGGGTATTTTTTTTTTGTCTGCCTTGGTCTGGTGAAAAAATATCCCAGATAAGTGCTGGCTTTCAGTGTTATTTAAATAGCTAAAATTACAGCGGCTAATTGAATTCCCCCCTAGGTTGCTACAAACACAAAGGAAACTTTTATTGTTTAAACTATCACATGGCGGGTACACAGGGGTAAATGTATGAAGCAGTGATAAGGGAGGAGAAGTCGCCCATGGCATCTTATCAGCTGCTCTGTATAATTTTATATTATGCAACTTATAGATGTTACTTCAGTGCTGATTGGTTGCCATGGGCTACTTTTCCTCAGGCTCTCTTGTCCCTTATAATGGCTTCATACATCTACCGCTTAGACCAGTGGTTCCCAAACTTTTTTTCGTTGAAGGCACCCTTTGGGTCTCCTTGATTTTATCAAGGCACCCTTAAACCCCAAAAATTACCGAACTGTCCCTTTTTTAAAGTATTTTGCTTATTTAAAGCAAGGTCACAGCCCCATTTTTGCTGGGGCAGGTGAAGCAAATCCCAGATAAGCCACGTCTCATACTGGTGAGACTATTACCCCTTTAGTGCCGCTTATATGCATATTGCCCTCTGTAGTGCCACTTACATATAATCCACTAATACACATAATAACCCCTGTACTGTAGTTCCACTTACGCACAATACACCCTGTAGTGACACTTATACCCATAATGCGCCGCTCCATTTTTTGGAATCAGTGTGCTCATTGCCACCTTACACATACAGGGACAGCTCCATCCTATACACGGAGGGGGCAGTGCCAGCCTATATATGGTTTGCAAGTAGACACTCACCCCTAGGACCGAGAACTCCTCCCTTACACCCAGCAACCACCCTTACACACCCATACCCCAGCCCTGCACCCAGCACCCTCCCTTACACATCCATACATCAGCCCTATACTCTGCACCTCCCTCAAACACAAATTCAAACCATGTCCCTCCCATCCCCCTGCAGACTCCAGACAGGCATGGAGCATCTGCACAGGGGGATTCGTCACTCTTGCCACTATTCGCCGTCAGGGGCAGCGAGCCCCTGACGCATTGAATAGTCAGGGCTGGCGGCGAATTGAAGGGGAGAGAAAAATCATGGCGAGCGCACTGCGAATCAAAAACAGGATTCGCTGCCATGCGCTCGCCATTGCATTGAATACTCCCAATTGTCCCCAGCTCAGTTCTAGACCTAACTTTGCTTAGTTCTCGAGTGTCTTTCCTCTTGCCCACTCTACATCCTTGTTGGGTTCCTTGGAAATAAGCCTCAGAAGACTGTAGACCACGGTATAATAACTTATTTATGTGTTGCTATGTTACACAGAATTTTGCCATCACTGTTGTTTAACTTTCCCATAAGTCCAGCAGGGTTGCCTACATGACCATCTCCTTCAGGGATAAAATGCTCTGTTCCTGGACTCCCCTGGTAAAGTAGGATTACCATCACCTGTGGTGAGCTAGGTAATTGATAAGAAGGGTGTTTCACCACAGGTGATGGTAATCATACATTACCAGGGAGGAACAGAGCATTTTCTCCCTGAAGGAGAGGGTCAGGTAGACAACCCTGAAGTACAGTAACAGCAGACCCTAGCCTATTTAGGTCATCATGGGTATTATTCTACTAGGACAGAGGTTCTCAAACTATTTAGCTCTGGGACCCCATCAGACAATAAAAATAATTACAGGACCCCGGCAATTTACCACAGAATGGTCGCCACACATGTGAGGTCAGCAGACAGCACATACATGGCAGTATTGTGGAGGCACAGAGTGATGGGAGGAGTCTAAAATAACAGACAATTCAACAGACTCCTTGATTCACTGACTGAGATTAGAAAAGTCACCAGCCTGATGGTCAGCAACATGGAGTTGCGACCCCATGCTGAGAAGGCCGGGACCCACTTTGGGGTCAGGACCCACAGTTTGAGAACCGCTGTACTAGGAAATTATGTCTGATTGATACCTATTCCTAGGGATGCAATAATGTAGTAATATGCAAGTCTTATTTCCTCCCAACGGCTGACTAGGTCATTGCATTGTTTGTTGGTTGATGTTTTATGTTCTTGTATATGCTCAGTCCAGCAGGAAGAAGTGCAAGGTTGTTCAGAATATCATTGTTAAAATATATGGGAACTAGTTTTCCAAACTTATATTAGATAAATTTGATCCTCACTAGGGGTTAAATTTACTAAGATGGGAGTTCTATTGAAGATGGGATGTTTTCCCTAGCAGTCAGATTCTACTTAATTATTTAGCACCTTCTAGAAGATAATAGGTAGGAGCTGAATTATTTCTATGGGTAACATCCCATCCTCAATATAACTCCCATCTTAGTTAATTTACCCCTCAGAGTATAAACTTCCACCTTCCCTACTTGAAGGCCCTATGATTCCTTATTGTTCCAACATTATGATGGGTATGTTGGCTACGCCCAACAGAAAGGCTCTTCGTTCTTTCCACAAGCAAGACACTGAGATTGAGGCAATGCACACGCACTGTTTAGCTTCTACTCAGTGTTTAGATTCCCATTGCCCTCAAAATTTTACAACTAATGGACACCATAAGCAAGGTTCTAAGAATATCCATGGCTGAGCACAGACGGCTAGATAAAATTGTCTGAGGCACTGATTAAGCCACTTGTGCCTAAACAAGGGGTCTGTTGGCCAGCTACAGACCTGGTCACCATAGGCGAATCTAGGGGGTGGTCCGGGGGTGCACAGGACCACCCATTAGCTCATTTTGTAGCTGAGGGATGGGGCTTTCCAACGAGCCCAGCCCTTTGTCTCTAGCCCTCTGGGAACCGGAGATACGGCCAGGCAAAGCTGGAACGTTTTCCCTATAGGATAACATGGGACCCCCACCCAGTTCAACGGCTGCCAGTTCCCCCTTCGGCATCACTGAAGCTCAAGGTTGATCTCAGTCGAACCCAAATCGCTGGGCCTTCAATCTGATACCAGGCTGGATCTATATGGATTAATTGGTTCCAGGGATATTGAGGTTAAACCGTTTTTGTTTTTTTCATTTCTTAAATGTAATTTCATGACTGTTTATGTTCTTTGAGGGCAGATTTCTTTGGAACCAAACAGCCCAGTTTAACGGGACCAAAATCATTCGAAACTAACTCAAAAGTTCTTCAATATGATACTGGTCTCATGTAAATGGGTCAGTTGGTTCCAAAGATATAGCTGGTTTGTTAAAGGGGGGTAGGGAGAGGAGAGTGGTTGTCTCTCCCCCTCACACCAGAAAATGCAGGGACTAGGCTGGTGTATAAAGGGTCAGCCTGGGAATGTCCCTGCATGATCCTGGGACCATATTCCCGGGTAAATCCCTGCATTTTCTGTTGTGAAAGGGGTATTATTTCAAAGGGGCATTACGGTGTGCAGCATCATGTGTAAGCGGCATTATGTGTGCATCATCATGTGTAAGGGGCATTATGTGTGCAGCATCATGTGTAAGGGACATTATGTGTGCAGCATCATGTGTAATGGGTACTATGGTGTGCGGCATCATGTGTAATGGGTACTATGGTGTGCGGCATCATGTATAATGGGTACTATGGTGCCATCAAGCAAGAACCCCCTAGCAATGAGCACGTAGGTAAGCAGCACTTATGTGGCAAGTATGTAATGGGCATTACGGTTTGTTATATAGTATGTAATGGGCATCATGATATGTGGCACAATGTGTAATGGGCATTATGGTGTGTGGCCTTATGTGTCATTGGCATTACGGCGTGTGGCTTTATGTGTAATGGGTATTACGGAGTTTGCTAAAATGTGTAATGGGCATTACTGTGTATGGTCTAAAGCAGGCATGTCCAACGTTGGCCCTCCAGATGTTGTGAAACTACACATCCCAGCATGCTTTGCCACAGTTTTGCTATTAGAGAATGCTAAAACTATTGCAAAGCATGCTGGGATGTGTAGTTTCAAAACATCTGGAGGGCCAACGTTGGACATGCCTCGTCTAAAGTGTAATACCACACCCCTTTTTTTGATGCCACGCCTCCTTCCCATGAGACCACGCCCCCTTTTTGCCGCGCGGCTGCGCCGCGCAAAGGTCCCCCTACTGTTATGTCTAGATCTGGGACCACCCATTACCATAATTCTAGATTCGCCTATGCTGGTCACTGATGGGTGATTTAGCTGACTGAGCCCTGCATTAGGATAGCCACCGCCAAGACGGTATCCAGTTCCTGGGTCGCCAATGTCTAGATTGACAGTCTCTAGGTCAAAAACTAATGGTCAACAGTGACTAGGTCAACACCTATACATGGTCCACATTCCCTAGGTTGACGTTGACAGAAGGTCGACACAAGCAAAAGGCTGACATTGACTTTGTCGACACTGAAAAGGTCGATAAAAGTTTTTTTATGTTTTTTTTTTGTCTAGATCGACTTGGTTTATACTTTACCATCCAAGTGGGCATAGAGTTAGATTATAATAGTGTGCCTGAAGGCATTCGCCATGCGAGGAGATGCCGTAGACTCATACGATGTCCTTGCCGACATATGTCATCTTAGATATTGTCGACTCTCTATCCCAGAACCGCCCAGACAGAGTGAAATCCCGCCCTGTGCAAGTCTGGGAATGGCTTGCAAAAATCACGCCTATCAGTGTCTAGCTGCAAATCCATGCGCATACTGCAGAACTTACTCGACATGTGTGCTAAACACAGGCTGATCTGAGCTGGACCTAACGTCGCGCACACTCCCTGAAAACACCAGGGCACGCCTGCATTTTTCCTGACACTCCCAGAAAATGGCCGGGTGACACCCACAAAAGGCAGCTTCCTGTCAATCAGCTTGTGAAAGACTTGTGATCAGAATAGAGACTTGATTGCGGACTACGATCCCTATGTGGAGTCATTCAAAAATTGGCTGCCTTGCGAAATCATAGGGCCAAGATCACCCCCCCTTCTGCTAGGAACGCTGGCGTCATCAGCACTCCCGATCTCCTCACAGCCATCGCAGCAGGGAGGGGGGAGTCTAATTATTTGACGGGCGAATGTATTGTCCCCTCTTCGCATGGCTGCAATCGCATTTGCAGCCGTGCACAGGGGCGTGATTTCACTTGTGCAGGGAGGTGGCAGCCTGTTCGCTGGGTTCCAAAAATTTGCAGCCCAATGATCAGGTCTGAATTAGCCCACAATGTCAGTAGTTTTTGCAGTGAAGTGATTTATATACCACTGCGAATACATGAAAGCTGCATTATAGAAGTGCCACAAGAATATTGCCGTATCCGTCGCATTGAGTATTTATTTATGAAGTGATTGACAGTCGGGTAACAAAAGCAAAAAAAGGGCTCTGGCATCTAAATTCATAGGGTTACTCAGAAGGTCAATTTTAGACCGACGTGCGTCTGATTTTTGCATCTTCAGTTGCAAGATATGAGACCGTTCCAGTGGGAGACTCAATAAAAATCTCAGCGGCTGCACCATTTGCATATTCTCACACAGGTGTTGCGCACAAATTTGTAGTTGTGACAGCATATGCCTACATCTCTGAAGCAGGGCCAGTGTTTTATTCACATCCAATGTTGTCCCTTTTCCAGTACTCACCCAACTGTGTTCTATTTCACTTCAAATGGTTCTGGGATGGAATGTAGAACAATCACAAAAGTCTTTGTTCTCAGAAAATGCAGCACATTATCACCCATCATGGCAGCTCCTACTTGGCAATGGCTGATATGATATTTTTGAGTTAAATCAGTATGTACTGTCCAATTAACTATTTAAAAGTGGAAAAATCCGGCAACATTTCGCATGATTAGTTCCAAAATCCGCCCAGGTTTACATTATGCACTTTATTAGTTCTGGAATCTCATACTTGCTATTATATTTTAATGTAGATGGTAACTGGAAGGCATAGCACTGGTTTTATTATACACAATAGAAAAAAAATCTAATTATTGAGAGAAGAAACGCTTTCTTACACCTCACCTTAAATTGCGCTAGTCGTAGTCTGCTCATTATTCATAAGCTTCCATAAATACTTTGAAAGGTATTAAAAGTTACGAAGATACAGTTGTACAATAAAACGTGAAAACCCCGCCCCACTTGCATAATACAGATCGTTTTACTATCTGCAAACTGGGGGAATGTTTATAAGTTATAAATGGAAAGTAAAGCATTACATTCCTCTATGGCGCTGTAGATGTTTTCAATTTAGACTCTATTCTACAACTTTCCAGTTATTCAATGGATATATTAGTGTTTGCTCAGAATTTGGGAGAAATTGTACCCGGCTGTTTATATAGCAGATTAGCCGGCCAAAATGAAAGGCAATCTTCTAACAGAGGAACGGATTAGTATTTCTAAATATTAACACAGAGACATTTTCAGAAATGTATCACAGTAATAAATGGTTGAAAAATTTATTTTCATTAACCACATTTATTAAACAACAGTAAGAGATTAGCCTCTCCTTAGACGATGAAGACGTGTTAATGAACTTTCCTCCGAGCCCCATGCATATACCTTGAAATTGTAACAGGAATGCGGCATTTGGCGACAAGCAGGAACCGCGTAGTCACAGGAATGTTTTTTGGAGGTTCCGGATATGCAAAATGCATGTTTTTTTTCTTTATTTATTTTTTATATATGTCTAAGATATGAGATGTTGAATTACGTACATACAATAATATTAACAGGCACATAATGTACAGTATACGCACACAAATATATAATATATTTGTGAGGCCTGTCCCATCTACAATATGCCTGGGAATTGGGAGTTGGGATGTATACCGCTCAAGGGCGTAACTACCATAGGTGCAAGGGGTGCAGCTGCTATGGGGCCCAGAGGTGAAGGGGGCCCACCTTGCTGTCTATTTAATATGTTTTACATACATTTATCACCATCAGCTGCTGAATATGGGGCCCTTACAAACTTTTGCTATGGGGCCTACATATATCTAGGTACGCCTCTGATACCGCTCCAATCCATCAGTCCTGTTGGGAGGTCTAGAGATACAGGAGAGGAGTATTTAGTCGCTAACCAGGAAAGGAGTTAACTCTGAGGGAGACTGAGCGTGAAGTTGACAGACAGCGGAGCAGGAATTGGAAAAAAGGATGAGGACGGAGCGGAGCAGCATATGCCAGGTCCTGTTACTAACGGTCCATAGACACTGGGCAGAAATTTGCTCAGTGCATACATAGAGCGATTTTCACAGGGGTGAACGACTTTCCATAGTAGGAGACTATTGCCCCATACACACTAGGCGATATTGTTTACAACATCGCTCAGAAAGAGCTTTCTAAGCAACAGTCATGCTGCGGATGCAGCCAGGCATCACCACCCTGGCACCCAGCATCAGCGTTCACCGCTCATTGCCCAGCCATACGCACTAGGCGGTTTTGAGCTGAAAGCAGCACAAACAGCAAAAAGTATCGCCCAGTGCGCATGGACCTTACGTTATACAAATGTAGCCACCCTCATCTATTCCAGGATATGTATGCAAGGGCAAATGCATCACGGCATGTTGCACTATTCACTGGGCAACACGGCTAACCATAAATGTGAATGGTGGCCCCATTTGCAGGCACACTGGTCGTGCCATCTATGCATCACTGGTTTAGTGTTGCTACATCTGTGTATATATGGAGGTCATTCTGGTCGCTTCGCTCCCCTGCGCGTTCGCACAGGGGACTGATGTTTAGCGACTGGGCATAAACTTTTATGCTCATGTGCAGCTACTTTGTGCGAGCGGCCACAGTGCGGGCATGGGGCGGCGGTGAGCGGTTGCGCCCATGGGAACGTCCACCATTTCATGGGCGTCCTCATGAAAATGCTAGGTGTTCCCATGCTAATGCGCCCCATATGCGGGTGCGGGGGGCGGGCAGCTGAAGGCAGCGGATGTCAGCTGCCCACCTGCTTTCTGCACAGGGACGCCGCAGATCTAAGACACCAGAGAGGTCTGCGCTTGTTGCAAATTCATTCGATGGTCGCGACCATCAAATGATTTTGCCCCACACTCAAGGCTGCAAATGGATGTTTATACTAAATTTCCACTTGCATGCACGCAGGGAAATTGGTGTGCATGGGGGGGGGGAGGCGGTCGGCCGTTCGAGCGGGCACAGTTTATATAACCCGAATTTCACAGCTTTGCGGGTCAACCAGAATGAGTGCTTAAATGTGTATTATTTATATATATATATATATATATATATATATATATATATATATATATATATAGACGAGATATTGAGCACAATAAATTCATTCAAGTTTGAAATCTGGTCTGGAGTGCCGCGTCAATCTCTCGTCTGTATACCCTGTGGATGAAGGCACCCGACAAGGAATTGTATCCAGGTGATGTGCCCAGCGCCCAACAAACATACCTCCCAACAGTCCCGATTTTATCGGGACAGTCCCGATTGTCAGGGGCTGTCCCGATGTCCCACCCGCGAGCATCGTCCCGCCTCCGGAGCTACAAAAGTTGGGAGGTATGCAACAAAGTCTATATATATATATATATATATATATATATATATATATATATATATTCTTCTAGAATAGAACAATGTCTGTAGCTATTAAGAAATGTGTTTGTATGGTTTCTGATTTGTTGTAATTGTAAATGGCCTAGTTTGTGCTGATATTTCCTTTATTTGAGACTTCTTTATGAGCTGATGCTAAGTTGGACGTACGCCTGTCTGTGCAGGAGAATTTGTGGCCAGCTTGCGTTAAACGCTCCATCAGGCCCAATGAGGTGTATCCAGCCTACGCTGGAGCCATCAATTTCAAAATGAGTCGCTTGGAACAAGTGTGTGGAGCCTGTTTAATTGGTATATGGGAAGGGGACAGGTTAGGCTGTAAAATACCACTAAAAAATAAAATGCCATCCATAACCCTGGCTATTGTGGTACCGTATGCCCAATCATATTAATTTATACAAACACTGTATGCGGAATGTGAAAATATTCTTTTATCATGAACCCATTCTGTCCTGTACATTACGTTGCTGCCACCGTCGGTGTATGAATGGAGATGAGGTTGGAGATCTATGGAGCAATGGAATTAGAGATGGCCCTGTATGTGAGGAGTTGAAGAGGATTTTGTAGGGGAATGGGAGCCGGTGCAGATTTTGGGGGGTATTCAATGTGTGTTGTGCTCCTGCAGCCATCTCACGACGGGGGAGATGGCTGTGGGGCCTTATTCAATGCTGTCTTCCCCGACAGCATTGAACAGGGGTTCTCGGCAGAACGAGCTCGACATCACAAGCTGTCGGGCTCGTTCTGCCGAGAAAAGCTGAAATTAGTCGAGCTCCCGGCCGGAGATCGTCTATTTCCGTCCTCGCGGCCACACCCCTTTCTCGCGCTCGACGGCTGGGACATTGAATCCCGACCGTCGAGCAAAGCGAGAACGGGACAGGGGTACGGCTGTCTAGCTTGCTCGACAGTCGTACCCCTGACAATGGCATGTATAGAACGGGACAGGGGTACGGCTGTCTAGCTTGCTCGACAGTCGTACCCCTGACAATGGCATGTATTCAATGCCGGTGTGAGCAGCCGGCGAGGGGGTTAAACTGCGAGGATCGCAGAAAACCAGTGATCCTCGCAGTTTAACCCCCGCGCCGGCCGCTCGCACTATGCAACGTTCCGGGGGAATCCTCGCTGTCACAGAACTGCGAGGATTCCCCTAAACTGCGAGAGCCGCGGCTAGTGCAGCAAACTCGCTGTAATTAGCCTCGATTCTCGCAGCTTTTGGAGGCACATACGCCAATTCTCCCTCGCTCAAAAAACAGAGCGAGGGGGAATTTGCGTATGAGGGGTGTCAGTTGAATACTGACAGGGTGAGCGGTGACTGCGAGCAAAAAGTCCTGCTCGCAGTCACCGCTCGCCCACGGCATTGAATATATGCCATTGAATACCCCCCTTTGTTGAAGGGGAGTGGCAGAAGTGGAGCGACGGGAGAGGAAGATAAGCCTGGCTGATATGGCAGTTGTATGTATTTCTCAGGAAACTCTACTGCAATTACCCAAATAAACTTGTTGCCTTGTATCTCGCTGTGTACATTATGGTCTCTGTTCCTGTCATATTCATCATATAAAATTACACTTTCACGCTGTACATTAAACTAACAATTGTGATAAATAATGGTTCCTATGCATTCAGACAGAAATTTTAGTGTTTATTTTAAATGAATCCTCATCCTTAAATTTTTGAGAAGTCCAGACAGGCTGCTCTCTCTGCCTCCTCAATAGTACTAGCATTAAATATTTACATTCACCAAATAGGAAATTTTTTATCATAGGCATGCAGCCTTCTCACAGTGTTTACAATTAAGTATGGAGTGTTTGAAAGGTATGAAAGTATGTCCTTTATTAGCCCCTTCTTTCATTCTTCATATATATATATATATATATATATATATATATATATATATATATATATATATATTATATATTTAACAGTTATTCATATAGGGCACACATATTCCGCAGCGCTTTACAGAGAATATTTGAACATCAGTCCCTGCCCCAGTGGAGCTTACAATCTATATTCCCTACAACATGTACATGCACACACAGACATTCTAGGGTTAATTTTGTTGGGAGACAGTTACCTTACCAGTATATTTTTGGGACTGTGGGAGGAAACAAGAGTACCCGGTGTAAACCCACGCAAGCACAGGGAGAATATACAAACTCCGCACAGTTAGAGCCATGGTGGGAATCTAACCCATGACGTCAGTGCTGTGAGGCAGTAATGCTAACTATTACACTATCCTTACTGCCTAAAATATATATATATATATATATATATATATTATGTATACACAGAGGCCTACTAAGAGACAAGCAGTTTGTGTGCAGTCTCTATCCAGGCTCCCTCCTCTCTACCCAGAAGCCCAAGTTAGGAGACTTTGGGGAGTATTCAATGCTTTTTGCGAGCTGTGACAGTGAACAGTGCTGACTGCTCACTGTCACAGCTCGCAGGGTCAGTATTCAACTGACCCCCTGCACAAGCCGTTTTCAAGTTGCTAGGTTTTTGCAGCGAGGGGGAAATGGCGCCTGCGGCCACTAAAACAGCGAGGCTCTTGCCTAAATGCAGCGGGCTCCCTGCATTAGCTGCGAGCCTCACTGGGGGATCCTTGCCGTCATCTGACAGCGAGGATTCCCTCGGAACATAGAATTAGGTCGCTTGTTTTCGGCAATCCCCGCCTTTTAACCCCCTCCTCGGCCACATTGAATAAGCCCCTTTGTCACTGTAGTAGGATCTAATGGTGCATGTTCAGGTCTCCAATAAAATGGCGGTGCATCAAACATGATGCCAGCATCTAAATTCCTGCAAACAATCGGTGAGACTGTAGGGTTATTTCGGAACCGATTATCGAAGGATCTGCCACCACATCCATGTTTGTACACTAGTACTTGGATTTGCGAAGCTGCTTTTGGACATCTTGATAGAACTCCAGGCATCTGGGTAGTTTGCATATTATCACACATCTGCTGTGTTTGGATCGCAACTGCGAATGTTTTAGCACACAAATCTGAATCGGTCCCATAGTACACTACGATAAAGGGGTCGGGGGGGGGGGGGGGACTCTGACCACACACTGTGAAGTTTCTGTTAAATGTTAGGACAAACTACAAGGTGTTTCAATGCCTGTGTGTGCAAACCTGAAGGGAAACGAAGTGCCGCAGAAATACCAAGTTCACTTAACCTACTGTACATTACTTCTCATATACAATATATTCATTGTATAACTCATGACCTTCCATCTTAGGTGAACTGGCTTAAAGGGTAATTGAATTTGGCCCAGCTATGAGGATTAACTTCCCTTTGTAAATATGGCTATAAAGTTAGAACAGGGTGTAATTATAAATAAGATTTTCATTACACAATTTTCCTTCCTTTGATCATGACAAAAAGCATAATTATGTGTTATTTCTCTTCCAGACTAGATGTTACTAGCACAGGTGGTAATTAGACATCCTGGCAAAACACGCAGGCACAAAATAACAATCAACAATTAGCTATTTTTCCTAAACGATTTCTCACTAAGGATTTTTTTTTCAGACAGGATATACAGTATGCAGACCTAAAAAATAATTGTTTTAATTTTCAACCACTGCATTTACACCGATCCCTTTTGGAGGGTGTATTCAATGTTGGCCGATATTTTTGATACTCGAATATCGTCTCGCACCTATTCAATTTCGGGACTCCCTCACAGGTTCCGCTCTTTAAAAAAGGCTTATTTGCATTTACAGAAATTGCTTCTGGATTTGTGAATAAGCTCCCAGTTTCCATGTAAAAAACAAAAAACATGGATTCGCGGATGCACATCTTTTTTAACTTTCGGAGTGTTTCTGAATGTCGCGGGAAAAAAAGATTGGATAGATTGAATACTATTTATTGTACGCAGAAACGGATATTTCCGAGCATCAGTAATGTCAGACGGAATTGAAACCCCCGGAGGTCCTGGATTTTGTCTGGCCGTATTTTTAAAGCATCAATCATTTGCAAAACCATCGTGGTTATTTGACATGTATGTGTGCAGTGCCCTATGCCTGTATAAGTTATCATGATCTGTTGTGGTCAGATGTCATGCTGGGTATGTATTGTAATGTTTGTATTTATGTAATAGAATTGTATTATAATAATATTTGGTGTGCAGATAATGCTGGGCAGGTGTTCTGACCATTCTATATATAGGGCATATGGAGAGTGTACAGGTGTGTCCATAACCCCCAGTGGTGATATGCAATGGCGCAATTCGGTATCGCCAGGCATCGTTATATGGGACTTTCTATTAAATAGCATCTTACTGTATTTGCAAAACAGAGTGAATGTGATGGACAAGCAGCGTCTGCTGATTAAAATTATATGCCTATATTCAATGTGTGACTTTGGCTGTATCTGCCTAGGAAATGCTAAGTTCCATGAAAACACTGTAGAGCATAACATAGAACATAACAGCATTGTATTATGGGGCATGAAGGGTATACAGGGGAATGCAGCTGTAGCGGCCAATAGTTAAGGGGTGTCACAAGCCATCACAGAGGCTAACCAAATGTTAGATAGGACAACATGCATACTACAATACCTGGGCTCCTATATATACTGTAGCATCTTTGCTGCATATAGTGTACTTCTGCGATGTGCACACACTGTGGGAGCGCAATGAACCGCTTGGTTGAGACTGATTGCAGCCTTGGGTCTGCAATGGAAAGTGAACCCACATGCCGGGATTCGCATGCTAGTTGGACTAGTCACTGTTATGAATGATAGATATGGCATATAATTATGTACAGTATATGTAATTAAGGCATGACCTAACCATTGGGGTTATCTCTTGACAGGCAGCAAGCTCTGTTGGCTGCAATCAGTGAGAAGGACGCTAACATCGCCTTGCTGGAGCTATCTGCCTCAAAGAAGAAGAAAACCCAGGATGAAGTGATTGCTCTGAAGAGAGAGAAGGACCGGCTAGTTCACCAGCTGAAACAACAGGTACTGTACAGTTCAAGCGGATTCTAAGACCAGGTTATATTTGTGTTATAACAGCGGCAAAATAGGGTCCGAGTTCACCAGAGGTGCGGGGCGCCACCAAACTTGATTGATTTTTATTTTATTTTTTAAAGCGGCCATCAGTTACAAGGTGAAACTGTACCTTGTAATTCATTGCCGCTTTAAAATAACATCAGAGTTCCCCTGGCATCCCACACCTCTGGCGAAAGTGTACCCTATTACATTTTACCGCCAAATGGGAAGGTGAACTAGAGACCTGTAGCTGCATTATAAATGTCCCTCACAAAGCTGTAAAGCAATTTAAAACAGAGGCTAATAAAAGATGGGTGATTATAGCAGTGTCACTCTTTGGTTGGACATTGGGGTCTGAAGATGAAAATCCACTTTGGAAGGCAGCTTTCCAGAATCGTGCACAAGTAGTTATGTGCTGACACAGCTTTAGCATGTCTAACAGCAAAACTAAGGCAAGGCATGCTGGTAGATGTAGTTTTGCAGCCTCTGGAGAGTCACAGGTCACCTACAATTGATGTAGAGCCAGGGCCAGTGTAAAGCTAATCGGCACCCTAGGCAAAACTACAACCTACTTCTCTAACCAACCCCACACTGCCACCAATACCCACTTTCCAGCCCCACAAGTCAAAGTGTGGAGGTGGCATGTTAGAAGTAAGTACAACCAGGGCCGCCACTAGACATTTTGGGGACCGGGACTGACCTACAGTCTGGGCCTCCAGCAGCACAGCGCCATATTTTCAGCCGGCCGTCACCGCCGCCCCCGCACGCGCCCGCCGTGCCCCCCGCATGACAGCACCCAGCTATTACTTACCATCATCCACGGCGCATCGTCCACCTGCTCCTTCAGTGTCCACAGGTCCGGCGCGCACACTGCACAGTGCAGCCTGCAGAGCACCAAGCCACTCTGTGTCCTAGGCTCGGTGCTCTGCAGGCTGCACTGTGTATTGTGCGTGCCTGGCCGCCGGGTGAGGGTGGCAGGGTGCGGGGGTCTGTGGGCAGCTGCCCGGGCCCCTCCAGAGCCCGGGGCCCAGGACAGCTGTACCCAGGGCACCCCCCTGTCGGCGGCCCTGAGTACAACAATGATGTCTTCCTCCTTAATTTTGTTATAGGCAGACTCGGTGGTGTTCCACGGGATCCCGGCGCCCTAGGCAGCTGCCTTAAGCTGACCAGTGGTAGAACCGTCCCTGTGCAGAGCACAGATTATATAGAATTGTGGCCCCCATACTGTGATACTCTGCTTTATATTGAAATATCTGTTCCAGCCACCATTTATGCATAACAAACATAAGTACAAATGTTAATTCATACCTTCCAACATCGGCCATGTGTGAAGAGGCGACACTACGCGTGCCCAAAATTTTGGGTGTGTGACCTATTCCCATGGGGCCACGCCCCTGCTTTCGCCGCTGTGGGTGCATGGCTAGCGGCTCCCTGAGCTGCTGGCTATGTCCCTAGCCCCTCAGGTGGCAGAATAGATGCACGCAGCATCTATTAACGGGTGACAGGGGGGACTCCCAACTGCCCCCCACCAAGGTACCCCCACTACCGGCCCTGGGTGGGATGCGGGAATGTCCCCAAAAAACTAGACATTCCCGCGAAAAGCAGGACAGTTGGGCGGTATGGATAATTTATAATATTGCCTCTCAGAGATGGATAAATCTGCATTTCAGGTACGTATATCCGTTTGATATCAGACTTGCTGAAAGTATGGAATCACAGTCACCCAGAGAAAGATGGGAAATAAAAGCCTTTAAAAAATCCCTGATCACATGATTGCATTCCACGGCGAATGTGCACAAATAGAATATACTGTATGGATTAAAAACTTATATTTGTAAATGGGATGTTTTAAAAGATGAGGGGTTTATTCGTGGGCTCCCTCCTATTTTCGGCACAGAGGGCCTTTGTAAAGACTATAGGCCTGATTCAGAGCTGTTCGCACAGCTGCTAATTCGTGGGCCAGGCAATTATCGATAGACTGCACCTGCACAAGGTGATTCAGGAAGCCGGAATTGGGGGGGTGGTATCCGGCTGTTTTCTGGGAGTGTCAGGGAAAATGTCGGTGTTTCCAACCATTTGAGAGGAAGTCGTGATGTTAGCTCTATCGCAGCCGCCGAGTAAGTCCTGGAAAAAAAACATTTGATGGTGAGTGGCTTGCAAATGGATTTTTAGCTATTGGCAGGCTACAGAGACTGGCATGGCTACAGAGTCTTTAGAACATGGCAGGCGCCATGTTCTTGGTGACTAATGTCTACTGCGCAAGTCACTTGGAAAATGGACATTGCAACATTTTCTGAGTGAGTACTCCTGCAGCATGAGCGGTAAGTAATAAAACATGGGAGCAAATATACTAGATAAGTACAAGGACTGTAACATTTAGTTGTACTCAAAATCAAACCACTATGCTTTTGCTGATTTTGTGTCATTTATTAGAAAACTCAGTTTTCCAAAAGCCATTTTCTACTCAGCAATCTCTATGGCTGATATACTGGATGTAATTTACATTTAAAGTACATTGTGGGAGATGTAGGAAGCAGTGATGGGTGGAGAAGTGAGCCAGTGAAGAAGTTGCCCATGGCAAGCAGCTGCTACCTATACGTTTATAAAATGCACTCATAAATGTTACCTCAAAGCTAATGTGAGCACAGCAACTGTGCCAAAATATTCCAAAGCTACAGCCACTTAGATTCACATTGGACTGCCCACCAGGGTATTTTCGGGTCCCAGCGGCTGTGTAAAAAAGGCAGAGCATTGGTGGCATGTCAGTATATTACATACTTGCCTACTTTTGAACACTAGTTTCAGGTAGATTATAGTTGGTAGTAGAATTTTACGCAGTACCCCATTGAGGGTGTGTGTCGTGCTCCACCCAAAAGGCGTGTCTAGTTCCATATATGGAGAGATTGTGAAAAGAGATTGTGAACGTGACACCTAGAATCATTGGTGTGTACTGCTACATCTGTGAGAAATCTTTTAAAATGACTTATATACAAATGTAGATGAGCCCCAGAGCAGTTAGTAAGAGCTACTGTACTTGGTAAAGTGCTGGGAAATGGCGCTGATGATTTAATGTAAATATATCTATCTTTCATTCCTATTTTCCCCAAAAATGTAACGATGTAATGTGGGCTAGGTGACATGAGGGAGATTTCTAGACTAGTGAGGGAGAGAGGGAGATTGCTGCTATTTCACGGAGTCTCCTGCAGAAGTCAGGAGGGGAAGTAACTATGGTATATTATCAGTTTTATAAATAATTCAGCAGGGGTGCAGGAAGTGAGACATCGGAGCCATTGTTACCAAATACCGGATCACAGACAGACACAATGTCAACATTCATGTGTGTTTAAACTGCAGTTGACACAAATTGCCTTAGAACACTCTGGCGGCATTCCGGCGTTAGGCCCATGTGACCCCCATTAGCAGGAGTCATGGTACGTTTCCTGCGGACCAGTATGACAGGATACATGTATGTAGGAAACTTCTAGCCTCCTACTGGTGCATCCCCATGCAAATTTTCAAGGAATACTTATCCCAGGAAGAGTCCGCACGGACTGGTCAGGTCCTAGACAGGTCATGAGGGGGAATGGCCAGTGCTATTGATTTCATTACCACCACCACCATGGCATGTAGGAATAAATATTATCTGCCCAAGAGTTTCGCCAAATTCAGGGCAGTTGGGAAATATACATTACTCAGATATCAGAGAAGGAGTTTTTTAGTCAAGGGAACAGTGATTGTGGATCCTACAGTATTATACTCCCACGTTTTATGGAAACTTTTAAAAACAAATTTGGCCTTAATAAACAAACTGACTTTTAGTCATTGCAATTATATTGTTGTAGCAACCGGGTGTAAACTTTCCATCACTTCAGCTTTATTGCAAACTCACAAAGACAGTAAAACTCATTTACCAAAATTACAATCAGCCACCGATCCAAGCTAATTGCTGGTTGCTTAACGTCGTGTTGTTAGTGAATGAGACAGGATGTAGCTAGAATACTCATATTAAAAATGTGTTTTCTATAATGTCTACAAGTTCAGAATGTCGACAGTCGTAATGTGGATATTTAAAATGTGAACACTGGGAAATTGTTGACATGTCAACATTATGTAGTTAAGGTCAGGACAGTAGTTCCCAAATGTGGTCAACAGTTCAGGTGTTACGGGTATCCTTACTTGTGCAGAGACGGTATAATCAACCTGACTGAGGTGCTAATTATGTCACCTATGCTTAAGCATGAATATCTTTAAAACGTTTAATGTTGAGCTTCCTTAAAGCCCGTGTTTGGGAACCTCCAGGTTAGTGTTAAGCTGTGGCTTGAGTTAAATAGGAGTACTGACATCATGACTTAAATGTCAACTTAAAAAACAAGTCAACATTATGTCATAATTACTCACTTTTTAAGACTCCTATCCAGAACAAGCCCATAGAGGAGAAACTGCAAGCCATTTTGGGCTGAACTGTTTCATTATTATATAATATAATTATGACCCTAACTGTGCAGAGTTTGTATATTCTCCCTGTGCTTGCGTGGGTTTCCTCCCACAATCAAAAAATATACAGGTAGGTTAATTGGCTCCCAAAGAATAAATAAAAATAACCCTAGAATTAATGCGTGCATGTACATGTGGCAGGGAATATAGATTGTAAGCTCCACTGGGGCAGGGACTGATGTGAATGTTCAAATATTCTGTAAAGCGATGCGGTATATGTGTGCGCTATATAAATAAATGGTAATAAATAAATAGTGCTAAGATGTATCAAAATTTCATTTTTTTTTATCAGATGTCGTATTTATCGCTTTTGTGCTGTTCTACTGTGAGTAACTGCATGTCTGTATTTTTTGTCCATCTAGATACAACAAGCAAATCTTTTTCTCAGGTGCATATTTACTAAAGGTTGATCTTCAATTATTTCAAGCAGATGATCATCAATCTAAATCGATGATGTGTTTTCAGGGCCAAGACACAATTACTAACATTAACATTTTAAACAGATAAAAAAATAAAAATCAACCTTTAGTAGATACACCACTAAGCATTGGGACAAATATAATAGGTGCAGTGTGTGCAGAACAAGAAAAAAGGATATAAAATATCCCAAAAAAGGCGCTGGTGTATGAGTGCTTGGCTAATGGAGCAGCAGTCTAAAAAAAAGGGGAGTCAGTCCCAATACAATGGTGAAGAAGAAGAAAAGTGGTCGACTGCGCTAGGTGGATGTAAATGGTTAACTATACACAATGAATGGAAAAAGGTCAGGTGTATGATGAAAAAAGTTATACAATTTATTAAAATTAATCACATATAATAAGACAATAAAATAAGGTAAAAAGTGACACTGATATTTATATTCACCCTTCGGTCGGTCATAAGAGTCCAATCCAGTTGTTAGTTTTTATGATTTGTAATCCATTCGGAAAAATTGGATGGGTGGATCCACACTTGGCAATTTCTTGTAGCTATGTGGCAAAGTGAGGGGCCAGTTCACTTTGTTAGTAGACCGCAGAATTGGCAAATTGGGGACACCGGTAGTGTGGGAAATGGTGGAACCTCTGTATTCAGATCGGGCTTTATTAAGGGGGTGGCGTACCTCCAGGTGTTGTGAAGCCACGGATCGAAGTCCAGGGAACCAAGATGTAACATCCACTGTTGGTGCAATGCGGTGGTATTGATAAGAGCAGTTCTGCTGGGAGTAGAATTCTCCTAATTGCAGGTGCTGGATCCAAAAGGGTTGACACAGACCGTCGGTGTCGATTGCTGAAGTGGTATCAGGTCACAGTTGCTGCACCTACGCGTTTCGCTGCTCTGGGCAGTGTGTGCAGAGCACGTGGGCCCCTCTAATCCAAGGGGGCCCACACCGCACCAACTGTATCCACTTCTTCAGAATACACCTATCCAGAGTCCAGATATACCAGTTCTGTCTATGCAGTAGGGAAAACCACACTTGCCTACTTTTGAAAACTAGTTTCAGGGAGATTATAGTTGGTTGTAGAATTTTACACAGCGTCCCGTTGAGGGGGCATGTCATGCTCCACCCAAAGGGCGTGTCTAGATCCAAATATGGAGAGATTGTGAAAAGAGATTGTGAACATGGCACCTAGAAGCGTGGGTGTGTACTGCTACATCTGAGAGGAATCTTTTAAAATGACTTATATCCAAATGTAGATGAGCCCCAAAGCAGTTAGTAAGAGCTAGTAATAGTAGTTGGTAAAGTGCTGGGATATGGTGCTGATGATTCAATGTAAATGTATCTATCTCTCATTCCTTTTTTCCACAAAAATGTAACAGTGTAATGTGGGCTAGGTGACATGAGGGAGATTGCTAGACTAATGAGGGAGAGAGGGAGATTGCTGCTATTTCAGGGAGTCTCCGGCAGAATGCAGGAGGATAGACAACTATGGGGAATACCACTCCGGTACCTGAAGTCCTGTGCATAACATACACCACGCTATCGAACAAGGGTAAGCATCGCAGCCACATTGTATAAGGACACATCTGTGTATGCATTTAGTTCAATGCATGCAGGATTTACAGTCGACTTACATTCAACTCTATATCAGCCGCATAGAGAGCAGATATTCCCATCATAGCAAATGTTTGGAATTCACTCCTAACTCTTATAGCTTTCTTTACAGGTCTATAGAGATAGGCGAGAACAACAAAGCATGAACCTACCCAACATATGTGATGCTGACTTCATCACAGATATAGCTGCCAAGTACCTTGTTTCCAGCCACGATTCAAACACAATTGAAAAGCCTCAGGTCAGTCAGCTGTAGATTGCATGTAGAACATAGAAAGCATTTACTGTAGCACAGGGGGATTCAGCATGTGGCCTTCCAGCTGCTGTGGAACTAGACATCCTAGCAGGCCCTGCCTGAAAAACTGCGGCATAGCATGCTTAGTGTTTAGCAGGGTGCTGCCTCCAGAGCGAGCACCCTCCCTCCCCCACACCATTACTCTGCAAGAATCATAAGGATTTTCGGTACTTGTTTCCTAGCACGGCCACCCCGATTTACATCGGGGTGGTCGTGTCGGAAAAATCGCGTCGATCGCATCGCATGCGATGCGATCGACGCGACCGACCCGATTTTTTGATTGAATGAAATGTAAATCGGGTCCCTGGGACCCGATTTTACTTTGGATTCAATGTGAAATATTCCCTAGACCCCCAAATTTTACGACGTAAACCCCACCCCACGATAGACGCCAACCCGAAGCGTGGCGAGCGGCGGCGGTGCGCGTCCTCCGACCTTTTCATTCCCCTACTATCCACGTCGGTGTGGAGTTGAGAATAGAATAGTGTGGCGAGCGCAGCGAGCCACCGAGCCCGAAGCGTGGCGAGCGGACGCGTATACCTGTGAAGTTATACGCGTCCCCTCGCGGGGCTCGCTGCGCTCGCCACGCTTCGGGCTCGGTGGCTCGCTGCGCTCGCCACACTATTCTATTCTCAACTCCACGCCGACGTGGATAGTAGGGGAATGAAAAGGTCGGAGGACGCGCACCGCCGCCCCTCGCGGGCTCGCTGCGCTCGCCACGCTTCGGGTTGGCGTCTATCGTGGGGTGACGACGGGGACATCTATAATGTGAAATGGGTCATATTGGCCCATTTCACATTTTTCACATTTTTTTAAAGGTGAGATGGACTTAATCAAGTCCATCTCATCTTGTGCCATTATAATGGCACAAGACCGACGCGATCCTCACGATTTCAATGTTAAAAAATATTTTAACATTGAAGCCTATGGCAAAATCGGGGGCATCGCGTCGGTCGCGTCGGGACCATTGTTAATGGTCCCGACCGACGCGATGCCCCCGATTTTGTACCTTTGCCGGCAAAATGGACCTGATTTCAAAGGAAATCGGGTCCATCGTGTGGATCGTATACCTTAACTTAAAGGTACACGATCCATACGATTGTGGCCGTGCTAGGAAACAAGTACCGGATTTTCTTACAGCAGGACCCTGCCTTCAGAGCGGGCACCCCCATCATTGAGCAGGCATTTCCCTCCCACCCTTCCCCATACCTCCCAACCGCCCCGATATTACCGGGACACTCCCGATTTCCAGGGCCTGTCCTGGTGTCCCGCCAGCGGACCGCAGTGTCCCGCCGGCGGGGGAGGTTGCGCCGTTGCGGGAGGTATCAGTGCCAGAATCATATCACACAGCATGTGTAGTGCATAGCTGCTGCTAGGCGCTACTGAATTGATTTAGCGCGCATGCGCGCACATTACAAACACTGCACAGTAGAGTAGACAGCTCGCCCTCTAGCATCTATGTCTAGCTGCTACTAGAGCTTACATGCTGCTCTGAGTTTAGCAGTGCACCAGCCGCGTCCTGCCCCCCGCCGTGATGACAGGCTGCTGAGCTCTGACTTCCTCTGATGAAAAGCGGCTGTCAGCACAGCTCTTACAGCCACATCCCACCCCTCCACCGCTCATAGCCTATCAACTGCAGCACAAGTGTGCAGAATTAGGGCAGGGCGTGGTAATGCCGAAAAAAAACAGGCAGGGCGCCACACTAGATGCTGGGATGTGTAGTTCCAGAGCAGCTTGGGGTGGTGCAAGTTGAATACCCCTGAACTAGCACCTAGGGAAGCAACCTGTGGCTCTAAACATTTTTTTGGCTCGCTGGGACATTAAGTTAAACTTGGAGAGCCCCAGGTTGGCTAAGTTTAGTCTAGATCGGTGATGGCTAAACTTGAAACTCCAGCTGTTGTTGAACTACACATCCCAGCATGCCCTGCTACAGTTTTACTGTTTGGCCATGCTAAAACTGATGAAGGGCATGCTGGGATGTGTAGTTCAACAACAGCTGGAGTGTCAAGTTTAGCCATCACTGGTCTAGATCTATAACAACATGCTTTGTAGTGCAGCGTCTCTCAAATCAAGCCCTCGGGGTGCACTAACATGTTTTCAGGTCTCCTCACAGAATTACAGGGGACATAGGGCCTGACTCGGGTGGCTCGCTAGGCAGTGTATATTCGCTGCCTAGTGAGCACCGTAACGCCGCCCCACTGAATGGCTGCCCCTCGGCACCTGAATCCCTTTCGCTAATACGTCCCCTCGCATGCGGCCGCAACATTAGAAATCATTCCATGGTCGCGAATGATTTCCCTCGCCTTCGGTAATAAAAGTCCGTCTGTGTTTTTTTACAGCCGCTATCCGCTGAAAAGGGCGCGGACACTGAAGTCATGTAGCCGACCTCCCCTCACAATCATCGTTTTCATAGGGATGCCAATAAAATCCCTGCAGCTGCCCCCTGCCCTCCTGTTTAGTGTGCAAAGGCGTTCACATGGGTTCTGAATGACTGCCTGACAGGGGGGATCCCAACTGTCAGTATCCCGACATCGGAATCCCATCTGCCGGTGCCCGCAAGGGACTTCTTTGAGCTCGCCCCCCTGTCGGAGCACCGGCAGTCGGGATTGACCTTTTGGATCCCCCTGTCAGACCGCCACACCACAACCATTCACACAGGGGGTCTGCTCATGCGCATACAGTATATGCACAAGCAAAGACCCCCCCAACATCGGAACAGTGCTGAATTTGGACCCGGCCGAAACGGGTCTGAATCGGCCACATAATTAGAACCACTTGTGGGTCTTTCAAAACTAGCCATTCTATTAAATGCAAAACAAGGGGAGATGGAAAACATGCCTGTTTTGTCCAGAAGACTGGATTTGAGAAGCACTGTTGTAGTGCATACCAGCTCTGTGGTATTAGCCTGTTGAATGTGATTTTATTGCCATTATTAATGCAATCTTTACACTGCCATACATGTGAGAGTCTTTCATGTTGTGGAAGGATTGATGTGTTTCTGCATGTTCCAGTATAGTAGGGGAGGTTATACTCTTCCTCACATCCACCAGCAGATGTCTCTGCTTTGAAAGTTTTCAAATAGAATTCCAGAAGACAGAATAATGTCATTCAGATGATTGCCTTTCTCTATGTGCAAAACAGCGTCACCAACACATCACTTTTATTTTAAGAAAAAAAAAACCTGAAGAAACCTTGCAATGGGCAACATGCTATCTTTAATAAAACTCCCATCTTAGTCAATTTGGTACATGTATTATCACAGCGCCCAGTACGCTATTTTCTTTGTGGGTTATTCTGCGTAGTGAAATCGCATTGCATCACATGGCACTTTTTCCTTGCATGCGATGCGATCTCACTAGTTAATTTATTCACTGCACCCTGTACACATTACGCGTTCTCCCGACCTTTTCATACCCCCACTATCCACGTCATCCCGAAGCGTGGCGAGCAGACACATTACGCGTTCTCCCGACCTTTTAATACCCCCACTATCCACGTCATCCCGAAGCGTGGCGAGCGGACGCATTAGGCTTTCTCCCGACCTTTTCATACCCCCACTATCCACGTCATCCCGAAGCGTGGCGAGCAGACACATTACGCGTTCTCCCGACCTTTTCATACCCCCACTATCCACGTCATCCCGAAGCGTGGCGAGCGGACGCATTAGGCTTTTCCCCGACCTTTTCATACACCCACTATCCACATCAGCATGGAGTTGATTTTATATAGTGTGGTGAGCACAACGAGCCTGAAGCGTGGCGAGCGGACGCCGAAATCATGTTAAGTAATCCGCGTCCCCTCGCAGGGCTCGCTGCGCTCACTGTGCTCGCCACGCTTCGGGCTTGGTGGCTCGATGCGCTCGCCACACTATATAAAATCAAATCCACGCCGACGTGGTTAGTGGGGGTATGAAAAAGGTCAGGAGGACACGTAACGCATCCCCTTACGGGGCTCGCTGCGCTCGCCATGCTTCGGGATTTCATGGATTGTGAGGGTTTTCGGGACACATTCACACCTGCAATATCATACATCTGACACAGTAATGACCACGTGTGTTAACGTATAACTGGTATTTACTGAATAAGTAATAATGAAAGAGCATATTAAATGAAGTAATCACAATAATCACAATAAATACTGACAATAATAGCAATCAATCTTGAATAACAACATTAATGAAGAAAAACTGGTATTTACTTAATACGTTATAATGAAAGAGCATATTAAATCAATTAATCACAGTAATCAGTATAAATAATGACAATATTAGCAATCAATCAAGAATAACAACATTAATGAGGAAAATAATTACCAAAAAAAGATAATACAACAGTCATCCTGCTTTTGGAAGCAACATCAGCGCGTGAAGGATGCGCTCAAATGGCTTACAGTTTTACGCCACATGAACTCCTGCAAGTAGGATTGTAAATGGTGATGTGCTGTGCCTCTTTGGTGTTATGATCCAGGGAGTAACTTAGGATCCTGAATGCTGCCCAGACTGAGCGGTGCCGCTATTCTCTGCACTAACTCTATTGGCCTTCTCTGACAGGTGACCACAGACTGCAGGATGCTAGGCTTCGCCTGTAGCCGCCACGTTTGAAAGGGCGAGTTAAGCTTGCCCTAGCTCTGGTGCAGTTAGGTGTTATGTGGTTACAAGTCCATGGCGACCGCCAGAGATAGGTCCAAGAGGAAAGCTGACTAAGCTGGTAACCCAAACTGGATAACGGTGTTAAGGAGAATATAAACGTATAAATCCCTATCTTGATACAGGCACAGGGTAAAGGATAAATACACGTCAACCTAGTCGCACAACAAACCAAGCGACTCTCAAGGCAATTAATACTACACGACCTCGTTGCAAAACGGTGAAGTTGTGTACCGCACAAGTTCACGAGTTTACAACCCCAACCAAACTAAATGGAGGAACTCCCAAACTTTTCGTACCCCCACTATCCACGTCAGCGTGGAGTTGATTTTATATAGTGTGGTGTTATGTGGTTACAAGTCCGTGGCGACTGCCAGAGATAGGTCCAAGAGGAAAGCTGACTAAGCTGGTAACCCAAACTGGATAACAGTGTTAAGGAGAATATAAACATATAAATCCCTATCTTGATACAGGTACAGGGTAAAGGATAAATACACGTTGACCCAGTCGCACAACAAACCAAGCGACCCTTGTCGCAATTAATACTACGCGACCTCGTTGCAAAACGGTGAAGTTGTGTACCGCACAACTTCACGAGTTTACAACCCCAACCAAACTAAATGGAGGAACTCCCAAACTTTTCTTACCCCCACTATCCACGTCAGCGTGGAGTTGATTTTATATAGTGTGGTGAGCGCAGCAAGCCAACAAGCCCGAAGCGTGGCGAGCGGATGCCAAATACAGGTTAAATAATCCGCGTCCCCTGGCAGGGCTCACTGCGCTTGCTGCGCTCACCACGTTTCGGGCTTGGTGGCTCGCTGCGCTCGCCACACTATATAAAATCGCCTCCGCGCCGACGTGGTTAGCGGGGGTTTGAAAAAGGTCGGGAGGACACGTAACGCGTCCCCTAACGGGGCTCGCCACGCTTCAGGATTTCATGGATAGTGGGGGTGTTTTGAAGAAAAACTGGTATTTACTTAATAAGTTATAATGAAAGAGCATATTAAATCAAGTAATCATAGTAATCACAATAAATAATGACAATATTAGCAATCAATCAAGAATAACAACATTAATGAGGAAAAAAATTACCCAAAAAAGATAATACAACAGTCAATCTGCCTTTGGAAGCAGCGTCAGTGCGTGAAGGATGCGCTCAAATGGCTTATCAGCACCCAAAGTTTTACGCCACATGAACTCCTGCAAGTAGGATTGTAAATTGTGACGTGCTGTGCCTCTTTGGTGTTACGATCCAGGGAGTAACTTAGGATCCTGAATGCCGCCCAGACTGAGCGGTGCCGCTATCCTCTGCACTCTATTGGCCTTCTCTGACAGGTGACCACAGACTGCAGGATGCTAGGCTTTACCTGTAGTCTCCACGTTTGAAAGGGCGAGTTAAGCCCGCCCTAGCTCTGGTGGAGCCAGATGTTATGTGGTTACAAGTCCGTGGCGACTGCCAGAGATAGGTCAAAGAGGAAAGCTGACTAAGCTGGTAACCCAAACTGGATAACGGTGTTAAGGAGAATATAAACGTATAAATCCTTATCTTAATACAGGTTCATAGTAAAGGATAAATACACGTGTAACAAGAAAGATAACCGTAAAGAAAATATTGCGACCCAGACGCACAACAAACCAAGCGACCTCGTCGCAATTAATACTATGTGACCTTGTCGCAAAACTGTGAAGTTGTGTACCGCACAACTTCACGGGTTTACAACCCCAACCAAACTAAATGGAGGAACAATGCCCAACCTCCACTAGGGAAATGACCGATAAGGCAATCTGGCTGTAGCCTTAGGCTACTCACGACACCAGGTGGGAGATGAGAGAAGGTCGTCTCTGGGCGTCCGCAAGTATGACAGGCTCCAGCAGAAAGGAGAACTCAGCAGGCTCCTGCAGCAACCCTGCCGCAGGAACAGAGAATTATCACCGGCGTCTGGGAGAAAGCCCGGACCCCTTGAGAAAGAACCCTCAGCCTATCAGGGAGAGCTAGTGAAACCAAGCCCCCTTTCTGAATGAAGCAGCTGAGTGAGGGCACCAACCTCCCAGAGTCCTGCCTGCTTAGAAACAGCCAGGACTCATGAGCCGAGCCGCCTGGCATCTGCCGTTGCTAGGCAACTGGGTCCTAACATTTAATGCTTGTTCCGCCGTTTGCAGGAGCCCCAAAGCCGTTCAATGGTTTGTGTGTGTGTACACCTGTATCGGGGTCTACAAAGTTATATCTGTGATTAAGACTGGCATGATTATATCCAGCCTGTTCCAATTGATCTGTGCTGTACACCCGACAGCAATCAGAATAAATGGTTGTGCCCGGCTCAATGTTCTCATTTATGGCCACCATCAGAGTGGTGACATCACGTTTCAGCACCACTGTAATAAAGCACTGGCCACTTCCTTGTGAGATCGCGCCAAACATCCATTGTTGAGGCAAAACATGGCCGACATTGCTTTTTCTCTTTACAATAGCTCTCATCGACCTCAACAATCTGCCCAGGTCCACCGATACGCCGCTACGGCTGCGCCATCAGGTCCATGGTGCAGGCCCCCCGCATCCATCCATTGTACAGGACTGCAGCTTTGTTTGAAATTTGGATCTGACGCTCACAATAAGCGATTGATGTGAGCTCCTCTGCCCAGGAATATATAAATCGTATGAGAGTGAGGAATGATGAATGAATGGCCCGCTCTGAGGCTCACCTTCTGACGGCATGCTTTGATATTACACCGCCACATGCACTCCTTAACTGTCAAGTGCATGGGGTGCCCTTGGTGCAATTCTGCGTCGGTGGCAGCAGATGATGGTGCTGATAGAATTGGACAGCCTCCTCCTCCATCTTAGGCAGGCTGAACATACTGTATTAGTGACAGATTCAGCCATTTGGGACAATTCTCCAGCAGGTCTGAGTGATGCTGCCATTCCGGTCAGAAATTCACCTCAGACTGATTCTAACAGGGAGCGGGAATACTGTCTCTTACTCACTACGGAATTTACGTTACCTACGCTAATTCTTAAACCACAGTTACGCTAAATGGGTAACAGACACTAAAATAGAAGTGCCATATTAACTACTGAAATCGCATGGCACGCATCGCATGGCACTCTAACGTTACATGCGATGCAATTTCAGTATGATAATGTACGTATGCTAATTGGGCGCCGTGATAATACACAAGTACCATAACATTAATATGCAGAGCAAGGTGATAAAGATGGTCTTCATAGTAGCGCTAGCCTCTCGATTAGTAAACCGAGTTCTTAAGCCACTCTCAAGCACAGTCAGCCTGTATCCAGCCTTCCTCTTCTGTTGGAGCCAGCAGTAGTACATTACTGTGTCACCGATTTCTACAGAACGGATATTCAAACTTTGTCCTGCTGGAATATGCAACATTTGAGTTCAGTAATTAGGGTAACTTGATAAGAAAAGGAATATAATCCAATTTGTTATCCTGTTGAAATTAATATTCTCTTTAAATGAATTGTTACCTTCTTCTGATTTCACATATTATACAGTCTGTGAGACTAACAGGTGGCCGGTAATGCTTTCTCTAATTCATATAAATCTTTCCTGTCGTTTTTTGCACTTCTCCATAGAATAACACAATTAATGAGACATCACTTAACCTCCCCACCCCCTCACCATCTCACAACTCACGTGCAGCACTCGCAAAGCTGGGTCGCCAATGTGAAGACTTATCCACAGTTACAAAGTATGCGAGGATGTGATCACATCTCTTGTGCTAATAGCAGAGAATAGTGTGTCTGCAGCACCTGAAAAAATATACAGAATAAATTGCCAGGGTCTATGATTAATGTAGCGCCTTCAGAAAATGCAGCATTTGAAGGAATTTGTACAGCAGCCTTCGTGTTAGGGCTTGTCGGAAACGGACTTGTTCAAGACAACATCTATGCAGATTAATAATTCAGAATTTGCAGACAAAGAAAACACTGTTATATGTATTGTGTCTGATGTGTAGATTATCTCAGGGGGGTCACAGTTCTCTAATGTAGAATTTTCAATCATTGGTCCTGTCTGAGGAAAAACCCGTGAGACTGTTTTATTGTAATTGTATCCAATGGACTCAACAAAATACTGTACTAGAGTTCACATGTCACTACTGAAATAATTCCCATCTCTTCTTTTTGAGAAAAGAAGCTGGAAATCCAAAATTTATTTTTTGAGTGTTTTAAGAGCTGCACCTGAGGTAAGATACCAGGGAGGGGCGGGCAGGAACTCTTTAGAGAATTTCATTTTGATAAATGGGTCCATTAGTCGGACAGCCTAAAGTGATAGTCCTTCCAAGGTACCATTTAAAACTTGTGTAGCTTTCATTTCATTTGATGAAGTTCTGAGCAAAGAACTTGACCCTGTCAACAACGATTGGATGTGTCATCTCAGAGAACTGCTCTCTTCATTAACAGCGATCGCCCTCTGGCTTGTCTCATTTCATCTGAGCTCCGTGATTGGAAATTACTTGTTCTGAACCACAAGAAAGGAGAAGAATGAATAGTTTAGGGTGTTTTTAGTTGTTTTAGGCTGGTAGAAGGAAAAAGAAAAAGATGATAGAGTGAGTAGTGACGTTATGTCTGTTTACGGCGCAGGATACTGGGACTTACCCAACGAAGGTGACCTGGACGTTGGTGGTCAAGCCCATATCATTGGCCAAATTTATGCTAACAACCTCTTTTATAAAATTTTATTTTAATTATATATATATATATATTATTTTGAGTAGTTATTGCAAAGTGCACCTGCATCTTTTTCTGTGTGTAGAATTATAAATGTCAGCAAGTTAGCGCCTCATTACAATCAGCGAGGGTGTGCAGTCTGGAGCCCCTTTTCCCATAGTGCCAGTATACTGGCCTAAATTGTCAATCTCATAGGGGGATGCAGTTGAAATCCCAGCGGTAGGAATCCCGGCGGTCGAAATCCCGACCACCAAAATCCAGACCGCCGAAATCCCAACCGCCAAAATCCCAGCCGCCGAAATCCCGACCGCCGAAATCCCGGGACTTTGTCCCTCTGTGGGTGTCCACAGCACCCATAGAGGGAGAATAAATGAGTGTGCCGAGCGGAGCGAGGCACCGGGCCCGCTGCGTTGCGAGCGCAGCAAGCCCACCGTGGGTGGGGCCATCCACATCCCCCCTTGTCGGGATTTCGGCGGTCGGGATTTTGACCACCGGGATTTCAAACCACTCCCCTCATAGGACTTGTCTGAGTTTGGTGTTTTCAGTAATCCTGGTAGCACCAACTGGATATGCAAGCAGTTCTCTGTGCCGTCTCTTCCTGCCTTATATTGGGCACAAGATGGAAAAAATGTGTCTATATGTGGGTAAATCATGGATCTGTATAGTCTCTATTAGAACTATGATGGAAAACGAATGTATTGTACTTGCCTTAATTCTCATGTCTCCCGGATTTTCTAAGCCTTTCCAGTATAATTAGACCATTGAAGATGTCCTTGACCCTATTTCTATAGTTATCGGAAAAAGTTATACTTTGACTTGTATTTGTTATTGTTACTGTATGAAAAGCATATTAACAGGTTTGGGAATGAAACACGTTGGTTGCAGTGTTCTCATACTCATTTGTACATGCAGTCTGGAGTCTATATAGCCTGGTACCTTATTTTGGTATACTCCCTGATCTGTTTAGTGCAGTGTTTTGCGTTGATCACCCAACCGAACCATCATAAAGTATGCTTGATTTTGACATGAGGTGTCACTCGTGTTTCCCTAACGCATAAAATTGAAAAGAAGTTGTATAGGGTGCTACTTGGATATATGTATGTATGTATGTATGTATGTATGTGTTCGGGGACTGGTTGGTTAGATTTTTCCCGTGGACACCAGGGTGGTCTCACTCTTGTATGGCTGCAGAGTGTAGGTCTAGCACCCTGCAGTCATCCACCGGTGTTGCCTCTCATCTTTAAAGCTCCTGTCATGACCTCCTCCTGTGTCTCAAACTTCCCATTGGATCACCAAGGGCAGTGAGCAGGCACCTTCTTAGCAGATCTCATCTGGTCTACGATGACCATGCACATTTCACATGATCAGCCTTTGCCGAAAGGATGACATTTTATGTACCTTAAGAGAAATATTATATTCTTTTTATATACAAAATTAGGAATGAAACCATCTAACAAAACATAGCTTCAGTAAGGGCAAACACAAGGACGCATAGGAGAACAGCTGCTCCTTCACAACCAATGCAGAGGCTGACGAGAACTGTTCCAGCACCGGCGCCAGAGCCGGCCACATCATCTGTTGCAGCACCGGCGCCAATGAATTCAGCAGCAGTGGCAGTGTCCCGTCTGGTGACCCGAGCCTGATGTTCCTTTTGTACCAACTGGGTGCACAGTTCGTTTGTCACTGAAAACTGCAAGCTTAGGGGGATCTAAGTTATCCAGTTCAACCATGAGCAGTGGACTAGGCTTCTTTGTACCCCATCCCTATGAGAAAATATAGATTGTAAGCTTTCAGCAGGGCCCTCCTACCTCCAAGTCTGTCTGTTTTTTACCCAGTTTGTTCTGTCACTATCTACTATTGAAAAGTGCAACGGAATCTGCTGCGCTATATAAGAAACTGCCAATAAATGAATCAATTACCCATTTCATGTAAATCCCTATAGCAGCAGTAACCATAGAGCTCTTACATAGAAACATAGGGGGGATTTTAATAAGATGTAAGTTCTATTTCACATGGGATGATGGGCAACCAATTAGAATCTACTTTTTATTTATGTAGAACCTTCTAGAATATAATAGATAGTATCTGATTGGTTGCCCATAGCAACATACCATGTGAAACAGAATTCCCATCTTAGTAAATTTCCCCCCATAGGATTGGATGGCACTTAAGAACCACTTGGCCCCTATAGTTGCCCTAAACACATGTACTTGTACTGTACATACTAAGGTTAATCGTGAGCCCATGAGTTCAGTGCTGTAAGGCAGTAATGCTATTCATTACACCATACTTTACCAGCTCTTCACCCTATAATAACTAAAGTCTATGCAAATCCCCTAAACTAACCCTAATACCCTAAAGGCCCCCTTACATTTGTCCGACTTGTCATAACGACAAGTCGGACCCGATTGTCCCAGCAGCTCCCCGGGAGGGATCACATGCGATGGCACTTCATGTGCCAAGTTTTGCATGTGATAAATCGCATGCGATTTATCACATGCCACTCCCGGGGAGCTGCAGGGACAATGGGAGCGGGGGACAGCAGCGGGGATATGCCCGCAAACAGAGAGTGGGCAGGGGGGGGGTCGGGGTGCAGGGAGCCGGGCAGTAAGCCGCTGGGCAGGGAGCAGGGGGGGCGGCGGCGCAGAGTACCAGGGAGCCGGGCAGGAGAACACGATGCAGCAGCAGCACTTCCAAAAAAAAAGAAAAACCCCATACAAACGAATAGGAAGCCATTGATTGGCTGAGACCTCTCTCAGCCAATCGCTGATTAGCTGAGAGAGGTCTCAGCCAATGAATGGCTTCCTATGCGTTTGTATGGCCCTTTTTTTTTTTTGAAGTGCTGCTGCTGCAGCGTCTTCTCCTGCCCGGCTCCCTGGTACTCTGCGCCGCCCCCCCTGCTCCCGCTGATGCTGCCCGGCTCCCTGCGCCTGACTCTCGTAGGTCCCCTGTTGTGGGGGAGCACGGCTCCGGGCAGCACATAAGATTTAGCAAATCTTATGTGCAGCCCGTCCGACCTCCCATCTCCGATCCGATGCGCACGGGGCCGCGCATCGGGTCGGAGGGGATGTCACCATATACGATTTGGGACGATTTCACGGCCCGATTCATCCGAATCGGGCAAAATCGTGCACAAATCGCATAATGTAAGGGGGCCTTAACACTAATACTCGCCTAACCTCTAACACCACAGGACAGACTGGATGTGCCACATGGTTTTTATCTGCTGTAAATTCAATGTTTTTATGTATGTTTCTACTGTATGTCACTTTATTGAATGGTCAGTTTAGTTCGATCTTTTATAGGTTGCAGATAACATCAACAGGATCATTTAAACTGGCTCATATGTACCTGTGTGCCTGTAGTAGGGAAATTAGATTCTAAGCTCTGCGCCCTGGGTGGAATTGCCTAAATAATTTGGCCCGGCATTAATTTGGCAAGCCTGTGAATTCGAGTTAATCAGTTCTGGTTGATTCGAATCAACCAAAATAACCCCCTGAAGCCATATCATAATAATGTCAGACCTACACGTCAGTAGTTATTTACCTGGGAATGGATAGACAGCAACTAGGTAGACAGGCATTTGGTCGACATGTCTGAAGGTCGACATGGGATTAGGTCGACAGGGTCATTCGGTCGACATGGGGAAGAGTGACAGTCAAAAGGTCAACATGGGGGTTTTTCACTTTTTTTGTCCCTAATGTCGACATGGACACTAAAAAAAGTGCACCGCGTCGCCTGTCGGCACATGTTGGCTCAAAAAAAAAAAGTGAATAAACCATGTCGACTTTTTGACTGTTGAGCTTCCTCATGTCGACCTAATGACCCTGTCGACCTAACGCCATGTTGACGTTTAGTCATGTCGACCTTCATGCATGACGACCTAGTGGTGTCGACCTAATTGTTGTAGACCTAGTGACCGTATCCCATCTGCTTTTCATTTTCATTTATATCTGGTAATAACTAGCCAGTCCTCTGGGATCCATATTAGCTGCCTTAAGCCTGTTTAGAATACAATTTACAGATGCTTGTAATTGAAAATATAATATCATTGTTAGTTGCTGACATATACACAAGTTATAGCCACAAATGTGTGTACCGCGGGGACTGGGATAGATGCTGTATGTATTTCCTGTTATATGTTTATATGGCAATGCAAACTGTGCGCTTAAGCCCTGTAAGCACAGGGTGACATTAGCCAGTAACGCGAGCGACCATATCGCTTGGGTATTTAGTGTGTACAGGGTGATAAATCAAATCTGAAAAGTCTCTGAGAAAAACGGAACACTGTGCGATATGGTCACTGAGCGATATACCGCTGAGAAATAATAAGCCAAAATTGCTCAGCGACCATATTGCACCATGTTTTCAGGAACTGGATCATTACGTTGTTTGTCTTTACAGTAGTTCACGCGGTCAGTGCATAATGTATCGCATGCAATATAGTGGCATATAATTCATGCAATGCGATTTTTCATTGTAAAGACCCGATTTTTCATTGTATAGTCACCCATGGGTGATTTCATACCCCCACTATCCAACTACGCATCGCATCGCATGCCTTAAGTAGTGGCATGCGATGAAAAAATCGGGCGCCCAGATAATACACCGTATTTATTGCTGCTGGTGTTCCCGTTATAATTGTTCTCTACACGCATCATACACAGTAATAAGGTCAATTGACTCTGTGTGTTCAAATCATCAGCACAAGCCATGAGATCGGCAACAGCTTTGTTTTCTCAGTGGGAATAACAATACACAGCAATGTATTGTGTTTGCGCATGTGCAGAGGCGTTTCTACGCCTTCGCACATCCGAACATGTGATTTCCGTGCAGAAATGGATCGTACGGACCCATCTGAGCAGGGGGTGTAGAGGGGCATGAAGGGCTGTGAAAACGCTGGGCATGCATGTGGTAATCCGGCCGTTACACATGTGTGGAGGGCGCAGTGGCGTAGCTACGTTTTGGGCGCCCGCCCGCCGTTTGGGGGAGGGGCCCCCGCCGCCGCCCCGCCAAGCACCCCTACCCCCCCGCTCCGCCATGCAAACCCCCCCTCAATCCCCCACAGCCTTACCTATCGCGCTGGTCCCGGCGGCTCCGTTCTTCTGCTGAGGACCACCAGAAAATGGCCGCCCCCATACAGCAGACAGTTTCAGAGAACTGTGTGCTATATGGGGGCGGCCATTTTGTGGTGGTCCTCAGCAGAAGAACGGAGCCGCCGGGACCAGCGAGATAGGTAAGTCTGCGGGGGATTGGGGGGGTTTAACTATAGCACCGCAGCCCCCGGCGCCCCCACATGCACAGCGCCCCCCCCCCCCGCGCGGTGGCGGGTGCTGCGGTGCTATAGTTACGCCGCTGGGAGGGCGGACAGCTGACATAGCCGGAAGTCAGCTGGCTGTCCATATCCCTGCTTTCACATGGAAAAATTACCAAGTAGTTTGGAGGACTCGGGGCTGCTTGACCGCTCGGTCCATCATTCGATGGTCGTCGACCATCGGAGAATGGGGGAGGTTCCCTCAGATGGGGGAGGTGTTCACATGAAACATCCACTCAGCATCTTACTGCATTCGGACGGTATGAGCAATCCGTACAATAGGCGGGGCAAAGAACACTCGGTTTCCGTCCGAATCAACTAGAATAAGGCCTATGTTCGATACAGAGCCTGTTATACTACAGCTACATCATAAAGTTTTACCATGTGTTCTAAGTGCTTTCTGCTTCCTGTGATCTCAATGAAGAGATATTTATGTATACTCTGTGGCCCTCATAGCTAGAATCTACTGACCCATTTCATGTTCTCATAATCGTAATTCTATAATATAAATGGAGGAAAACCTCCTGCAAGGACCGACGCTGTGATGAGAGGCGCTTGTTATTCCAGCAAATGCTTCACAGGTTAAACAGCCGCTAAGAATCAGAAGCTGATCCCGTAATAAAAGTGTGTAAAAAAAGTCACATTGGAACTTTCCTAAATGTACATGTGAAATATGCCCAGCATCAATAATGAAGGTGTTAAAATGCTTGCCATTGAGTGTTATCTTATTATACATGTAGCCACAAGCTATATGGGACTATTGTGTAACCAGGTGTTGGGCCCAGTATACTTTGGTGATGCTGCAATTTGTCCGTATACAGTAGCTAAACAGGGCTACCAGTGGGGAGAGGCATTTTATTACTTTTGCACATTTTTGTCAGCTGGGTTGTATCTGTGTGTAATGGTAGTAGTCTGCCTTTTATGCTCCTCTATCCCCCCAATCTACTGCCCAACCAATCAGATTTCAGACAAAACTTGACTAACTAATATGCAGTGGTTGTTTTTACCTATGGCCTGCAGTACTTCAAACCCCGCCCCCAAGTAAAATCCATCTGCAAGACTGCACTGGCTGCACTGACTGGTAGTGACTTCCTATTGGAAGTCCGACCGGACAGTCATCCAAGGCAGTCTCATTGGGAGGGGTTCCCTCCCTCTGGGATTCTACTATGGGCTGCTTCAGCTGCAGCCTATAGAATCTGGGGTATGTGCAGTACCGAGGCAGATACTGCGAATGGACGGCGGCAGGCACCAGCAGCAGATGGGGGCCAGTATGGCGGCCAGTTGTAGACCCCCTCCTACACCGTTGTTAATGTTTTCATTGGTGATATACTCATGCCCCTTATGTTGCATCCTGCTGTTACAGTTTTTAGCCCACAAACTCTCCTCCCCACCCCCAGTCTCTATATGCCCCTTCTTCCAATCTCTGTCTTCACAGCTCCCTCTCCCCATATCCAGCAAGTATGTACCAGATCAGTGTCCCTGCAAAACTTGCTTTCACTTTCTGTCATCTTTTAGCACACAAAGGAGTAATTTGGTCTGTTGAGTGGCCACTAGTAGTCAGTGGTGGTACTGTACTTCACCTCATAGAAATGAGGAGTAGTTAGCCTTTTATATATATATATATATATATATATATATATATATTATG
Source organism: Crinia signifera (assembly GCF_055691185.1). Lineage (NCBI taxonomy): Eukaryota > Metazoa > Chordata > Amphibia > Anura > Myobatrachidae > Crinia > Crinia signifera. The sequence goes on along the minus strand of NC_139224.1, from coordinate 41,954,231 downwards.
CAAAGAGAAGTGTAGGTAAACCTGCGCGGTTTAGCAGCCACCAACCAGTTGTAGTAAATCAGAGAGTCCACTGATTGTAGTGACACTAAGTCCATAGTAAGACTGCAGCAACCTCCAAAGGAGACTCTGGACTCCAGGCGTAGAGACAATCTGTTTAGAAACAAGCAGAGGTGCGCTTCATAGTGTAAAACAGTTTTTTATTGTTGATAAAACACAGCACTGTGTAAGGTACATAAAATCAATGAAGACCCGTACCGAGCGGGTAACCGCTGTGGGCTGATAACCACAAGGTTCAATATTAAACACCCAGGCAAAACTCCCACCACCCTCCAGGGCACCGCAAGACCCCAGGCAAACCGCCGGCTAACAACCAAGAGGGACGGCGTGCCGGCGCACTGGAGACCGCGAGCGTGGATGCAGCAGGAGAAGCCGGGCACAGGTATAGCTGACGTCACCAGCCCCGCCCCTACCGTGTTTCGTATCAAAACTTCGTCAGAGGGCGTTAGGAAATGCGTTAGGGCGGGGCTAGTGACGTCAGCTCTACCTGTGCCCAGCTTCTCCTGCTGCATCCACGCTCGCGGTCTCCGGCGCGTCGGCACGCCGTCCCTCTTGGTGGTTGGCCAGCGGTTCGCCTGGGGTCCTGCGGTGCCATGGAGGGTGGTGGGGGTTCTGCCTGGGTATTTAATATTGAACCTTGTGGTAACCAGCCCACAGCGGTTACCCGCTCGGTACGGGTCTTCATTGATTTTATGTACCTTACACAGTGCTGTGTTTTATCAACAATAAAAAAGGGTTTTACACTATGAAGCGCACCTTTGCTTGTTTCTAAACATATATATATATATATATATATATATATGTGTGAATAAAGCAGTCAGCGGCACTTAGAGGAATTCTTTTTCAGCGTGTATTGAAAGAACCAAATCCGAAGTTTTGGGGCTGGAGCGCGTCTGGCGCATCAGATGGAACGCATGCACATGATTGTTGGAACGCATAAGCTTCCTAATACAGTCATGTGTCTTGCTCTTATCGCAATGATTTCCTTAGCTATACACGCGCGTCGCTTGGAATGCACCACCATTATGGTGGAACGCATTTGCTTCCTGTTAAAGATTACCACATTGTGCGAATGCACAATGTGCAGACATTTATTAATCGCACTAATTAGTGATCCATGCTGAATTAGGTCCTTAGTCCATTAAAAGCCATAGTTAATTGAGCTACTAAATAAAAACAAGCGGATTATGAAGCACACCTCTGCTTGTTTCTAAACACATATATATATATATATATATATATATATATATATATATATGTGAATAAGCAGTCAGCGGCACTTAGAGGAATTCTTTTTCAGCGTGTATTGAAAGAACCAAATCCAAAGTTTTGGGGCTGGAGCGCGTCTGGCGCCTCAGATGGAACGCAAGCACATGATTGTTGGAACGCATAAGCTTCCTAATACAGTCATGTTTCTTGCTCTTATCGCAATGATTTTCTTAGCTATACACACGCGTCGCTTGGAATGCACCACCATTAAACACTGCTATGCATATTTATTCTCATTGGCTCGGTAAGCAGCGATGTTCACTGCCTGAGATGCCGTCCAGCCGAATACCCGCCACCACTGAATCCATGCGAGGGGATGTGTACGAGAAGCATCCCCTGGCATGCCCCGTTCCGAGTGATATAGAATTAAGCCCTGTGTGCAGTGCGAATGCACAATGTGCAGACATTTATTAATCGCACTAATTAGTGATCCATGCTGAATTAGGTCCTTAGTCCATTAAAAGCCATAGTTAATTGAGCTACTAAATAAAAACAAGCGGATTATGAAGCGCACCTCTGCTTGTTTCTAAACATATATATATATATATATGTGTGAATAAAGCAGTCAGCGGCACTTAGAGGAATAATTTTTCAGCGTGTATTGAAAGAACCAAATCCAAAGTTTTGGGGCTGGAGCGCGTCTGGCGCATCAGATGGAACGCATGCACATGATTGTTGGAACGCATAAGCTTCCTAATAAAGTCATGTGTCTTGCTCTTATCGCAATGATTTCCTTAGCTATACACGCGCGTCGCTTGGAATGCACCACCATTATGGTGGAAAGCATTTGCTTCCTGTTAAAGATTACCACAAGGATATTGTTTATAATTGAGCTCACTTATCATAAACCACATTCTTTTCTGGATTATGAATACTTACAATCTACACTATTTGTTAAGTATTAAATATTTAGCAAACGGTACAATCACATGTTTCAACACACTGTCTATTGCTCTAAAAAATATATATATATATCTTATAGCCCTGGGGTACAGCTACAGTACATTACTGACTTTGGTGGATTGCAAAGACAACTAGAAGAGACTATTGGGATCTTACTAATATCCCATTCATACTGCAAATGCCAGGGTCGTTCCCAGGATTAGGACACGGCTCCATTCCAGGAGCGACCTGACATTTGCAGTATGCAAGGGGCGAATACTGACTGCGCTGCATTTATACTTTGAACGGGGCCTGGGTTGCTCGATGGATTACTCATTCACACCGCACCATACCCTGGGAAGATCCTGGGAGCAACCCTGGTAACTACCAGTGTTCAAATGCTAGGGCATGGCTCCTGAGATTTTGACCCAGGACCCATTCACACTAGCCTTACACCCGGATTGTTCCCGTGGCCAACCCAGGAAAAAAAGAAGGGTGTGAAATGGGGTGTAAAGCTGCGGTGTGTTAAACATACATGCCGTAGCTGATAGCAGAGGAATTTGCAGCACATTTGTCCCCTGTGGCCACCAAAACATTCTGCTGACACCTCTGTACTGCAGAGGCCAGGTATGGGTGTTAGAAATGAATCAATACCAGCTCAACTCACCACCCTCCGTAATTTATTCCTCAGCTGTATTTCACTGCTTCTAATGCTCCTACTTTCTGAAACCGAGGCTGACTCCATAGTAGTCTGAACCATACTTGTCTAATTGGATTCATAAATTTTGAGGAGTTCTCCCAGAATGCCAAGTGAGTAGAGATCACTCCCACTTTCCATACAATTCTGCCGTGAATACGGCTGAGCTTTGACAGTAAGACTCATGGCACAATGCATTCAAGACCTCCATATCTTGTCTCTCCGGGATGGGAATTCAACAAAGTCGACAACTGTGCTTGCTATTATGACACATAGCAAGATACCTGGCAAGATACCTTAGTTTGACAATTTTGTAAATGGCAGATATTAAAATAGTGGAAGCAAGCCGTAAGAGTTAGTGTGAAATTATTACAGATACTCTGGGATATATTTACTAAATGTCGATGTTGGTTTATTTTATGGTAAATGTTGATTGATTTAAAATTTATTACAATGGAACTTCGGGGGATAGAACACACATTCACTAACATTTAAAAATGAATATAGAAATGAATCTGTCAGTAAATGTATGTTTTAGCCCTGGAAGCCCTACATTAATTAAGAGCAATTTTAAATCAAACCAAAATCAACCTTTACTAAATATTTCCTTGAGAGTCTAGAACTTTTATGTATCCACATTTCAACTAATGGTGGGTATACACCAGAATGATTTGGGCTAATTTCCCCCAATTTTGACGCGTCTAACGACCAATTGTATGTAAAAAGACCAATGCGATTCTGATCCGATGCGCGTCCCCACTGGTCATTTGGATCACTTTGGATATTTTACCTGCTGGGATAAAGATTCATCATTTACATAGGATTGAGTACCGATCATGTGCAGATCATGTGCTCCAATCCAATCGTGTAACCATCGTACGATTTCAGGAAATTGTTTCACGATCGTGTCATGATCATGGTTGTTGTGGTGTGTACCCTACATTACTCGTCTTCGTAAAATGTATTATCCATAAACTTTCTTCAGGAGTAAAGATATTTGGAAGAGTAATCCGTCCCCACACCCCATCCCCATACCGCTATGTGCCCATTTACCTGCAGTGTGTACCATGTCCCCTCGCATGGCTTGCTACGCTCGGCACACTATTTTATTTTCCCTCCACGCCATAGTGGATGGTAGGGTATAAAATACCGCCTGTCTGCAAATGACGGTTAAAAAAAAAAAAACGTGAAAAAAATCATGCCAACCTTTTGACTATCTACCTTTCCATGGTTGCCCTAATGCTTGTGTCGATTTTCCATCCCTGTCGAACTTCAGTGGTAGACCCAATGTATTTTGACTTTTATTGAGTATCCCTTGGACTTCTTAATGTACAGTGCTTTGTTAAACAATGATACTGGGCCAGATGCACTAAGCTTCAAAAGTGATACAATGGAGAGTGATAAACAGCCAGCCAATCAGCTCCTACCTGCCATTTCCAGGCCAGGTTTGAAAAAAGTCAGACATGAGCTGATTGGTTGGTTGTTTATCACACTCCATTTTATCACTTTTGAAGCTTAGTGCATCTGGCCCATTGTGCCATAGGGAACTAGAATGTCGGGAGCCTAAAATAGTGAAATGAAAAGTCCTGGAGGCCTGGCAGACATACAACTCTACTTGTGGTCATCAAAACTTATTGACTAATACATGAATAATGATTTTGCCACAGAAGTAGTATTCTAAGGGCCCAGATTTGCTGAAAGAAAGGCCTATAAAATGAAACATATCAAGATATTAGGAATATATTGTTGGTAAACAAATGTCCGCAATACACTTCCCAGGCTTGCTTCCTCTTTTAAGTACTGTACAACCAAATCCTTGAGGACTAGAGAAACTCAACCATCATAGGGCCTAATTCAGCATGGATTGCTAATTAGAGAATAAGCAGTTGCCTGCGATCAAAATGTCGCAGCCCAGAAAGAAAGAATAACGGCCCCTTGCAGAAATGCGATCGCAAATAGTAATGCATGCAGGATCCATTCGCAAAAACAGAAACATGAAAGATTTTTTTCCATATAAGTAAGTCTAAGGGGGGTATTCAATGTGTGTCGTGCTCCCACAGCCATCTCCCGACGGGGGAGATGGCTGCGGGTCCCTATTCAATGCTGTCTTTCCTGACAGCATTGAACAGGGGTTCTCGGCAGAACGAGCCCAACATCACAAGCTGTCGGGCTCGTTCTGCCGAGAAAAGATGGAAATAGTCGAGCTCCCGGCCGGAGCTCGTCTATTTCCATCCTCAGCTCGCGGGAACGCCCCTATCTTGCCGCTCGGAGGCCGGGACATTGAATTCCGACCGCCGAGCTCAAGTCGAGCAAAGCGAGAACACGACTGGGGCACGGCTGTCGAGCTTGCTCGACAGCCGTACCCCTGACATTGAATACCCCCTAAGTCTTTCACTAATCTGCTAAAGAACCAGGCTGAAAGTGGTGATCGCTGACGTAAGAGACCCACCAAAAAACGCCTGGGCACACCTGTGTATTCACAACCACACCGCAAAAAGCCTTGCTTCCTCCTCTAAACGCGGGCTTCCTGTCAATCAAACACTGCTATGCATATGGATATTTATTCTCATTGGCTCGGTAAGCAGCGATGTTCACTGCCTGAGATGCCGCCCGGCCGAATACCCGTCACCATTGAATCCATGCGAGGGGATGTGTACGAGAAGCATCCCCTGGCATGCCCCATTCCGAGTGATATAGAATTAGGCCCTGTGTGCAGTGCGAATGCACAATGTGCAGACATTTATTAATCGCACTAATTAGTGATCCATGCTGAATTAGGTCCTTAGTCTATTAAAAGCCATAGTTAATTGAGCTACTAAATAAAAACAAGCGGATTATGTAAAGTAGCAGGCATTTTGTGGCCCAGAATAGGCCCAGAAGACCCATAGGTGTTGTGCAGACACATCATGGTAGTAGTACCAGCACCAGGCTGATGCCAGGAGAGTATACTGTGTGCCAGGGGATGTGGTCTGACATTGTTAGTAGTAAATGTTACAGTACACAATTCATATACAAATTATTTCCTTATTAAGTATTGTATAAATAAAACACTGTCTGTGTCTGGCTAGTGTTATTAATAAGTAATAAGTTACATTTACCATGTCAATTATAATTAAACCCAGACACAAATACAAATAAAAGTGCTCATTAAGTTCCGTTATATGCATACATCCGCTCTCTTCCCCTTAAAAATAAATGAAATGGGAATCTGCTTCTCTGCCAGTTCTGAATAAAAATATAAAATAAAAATATTGTAGCAGCTATAGTAATAATAGTAATGTTCTCTGTGGGAGGGAATAAAATGTGATATATATATATATATTTATTATTTATTTATTAACAGTTTCTCATATAGCGCACACATATTCTGCAGCGCTTTACAGAGATTATTTGAACACTCACATCAGTCCCTGCCCCAGTGGAGCTTACAATCTATATTCCCTACCACATGTACACGCACACACAGACATTCTAGGGTTAATTTTTTGGTAGCCAATTAACTTACCAGTATATTTTGGGATTGTGGGAGGAAACCGGAGTACCCGGAGTAAACCCACACAAACACACAAAGTATATACAAACTCCACACAATTAGGGCTATATATATATATATATATATATATATATATATATATATATATATATATAGTCATTACTGTATGTCAACATTTACGTTAGGTCAATATTTGCGATGTTGACATTCAGAATTTGGGCACCACAATGTTTAGAGTTAGGCTGCAGGCAGCAGGATTACAATCTGGGGGGTCAGGTTTATGCTTGTGGGTAGCAGGCTTTGGGCTAGACACTAGGCAGGGGTTAGAGTTAGGCTGCAGGCAGCAGGTTTAGGATTTGGCACTAGGCAGAGGTTAAGGTTAGGCTGCAGGCTGCAATTTTTATGTTAAGTATTAGGAGGAGGATAGGGTTAGGCTGCAGGCATAGGATAACTTACTAGGGGAGTATAGGGTTAGACTGCGGGCAGCAGGCTTAGACATTAGGGAGAGGTTAGGGTAAGGCTACAGGCAGCAGGCTTAGGGTTAGGTACTAGAAGGGATGTTAGATAGGTTGCATGCAGTAGTTTTAGGTACTAGATGGGAGTTAAGGGTTAGGTTGCAGACAACATGGTCAGGTACCAGAGAGGAGGTTTGGTTAAGTTGGTAGGCAGCAGGCTTAGGGTTAGGCACTATGGGAAAAATATGTCTGCAGTCAGTAATGTGGGACAAATATTTCAAAGCGCGTTTCACACGCCTAAATCCGAACAGCTTGGAAACTATGTAAAAAACCCTAAAAAGTTATAAAAAAGAATCACATACAGAAAATGTAATCAATGTTGCATCTACTACAATTGTCATTGTCATAATGTTCGATTTCTGAAAATAGGTAACTACTGCACCTACCCCCTTCCCCCTTTTTCCACTGAGGTCAAATAACATGAAATTTGGCACTCAGGGGCAGATTTTTTAAAGCTCTGGGAAGTGATAAAGTGTCTGGTTTTTATCATCGGCCAATCAGATGCTAACTGGTTGAAAAAATGACAGGTAGGAGCTGATTGGCCAGTGATAAAAACCAGAAACTTTATCACCTCAACAAGCTTAATAAATCTACCCCTCAATTCCAAACTAGCTCAGACCCCTTTTCCTCCAATCAGTACTGTTTATGGTTGCAGTGCTGGATCATGGAGTGCACATCATCTGTGCCCCAGAATGTGGTTCTCCCCAAAGATGAACCAGGTAACCCCTTTCCACTGCAGCTCACCTGATATATTCCTATGTAAAACTTTGCTAGGTACCGTGGAAGATGCCCAGATGTAGATGTTTCCACTGAAAAGAAAAAGAGCCTAGGTTAAAGTGCAATAACCTGGGGTTTTCATATCAGTGGACAAGGGATATTAGTTGCTGGGGGAGAGCAAGATAACCTGTTCCAAAACTCCCCCGGCTTCTCAGAGGTGCAGAAGATGGGAAATAAGATACCATTATTATTATTTTTTTAATCAGTTGTACACATTTCAGATCATCCTAATGTATATAATTCTACTATGTTTATCCAACGAGTTACCTAATGCATTTGCTATTTAAGCCCGTACCACTTCTGCCAGATGTTTGTCTCCTGTCCTGTCCCCCCCCCCCCCCCGTCACTCCTGTAAGTGCAGGTACGAAAGCTCTAATTTCAGAAATACTACAAATAATGTCTATATATATAACACTAGCCACACCAAAGACAACTTGTTAACCTTATAATCTTTGTCAATTTGTCCTGGTGTCTCCTCACCTGTTTCCAGTTACTTTTCAATGTGTCTACTTTAGATCTTATTGACCTAAAATACACACCTCTCCTCTGCCCCTTAACCCTCTAATTTGCTATTACATTAATGATAACAATTACAAAATGACAGCTCCACAGGCACAACTGAGGACCAGTCACAGGCATAAACTGAGCAATCTGCTCCTACTACCTGGTGTGTAAGTGGCAGAATGTAAGTGTAAGATTATAAAAAAAAAAAAAGCTAAAACCTGCGTAAAAAGTAACCCAAATAAATAATACTAAGGCTATGTCAGGTTCTCGGCTATATAACATTAAATAATACTTGTCTAGCTTAAGGCTTAAGGTTGCTATAACTTCCGATCCTGTCTACTCTCACAATAATTATTTTCTTTAACTGTCCCCTGTAATACGTTATTTCCTGAATTTATTGAAGAAAAGAGGTGAAAACAAAATCATCACCACGGCGAGAATATAAGTCTGAAAATTCTTGTGCTGGAATGCCCAAGGGAGATGTTGTTCTAAGCTTTAATTACACTTTTCCAACCCATTTCTTTGTGTGAACGATCCCACGGAGCACCGTATAATTACGCAATTTGGCATGCCGAGCATCGGACGTATGTTTTTTGCATGATTAGCCTATATATTACTGTCTGTAGTATTGTGTTATTATTGCAAGTTGTTTCCTGTGTTTTACAGAGACAGGCTATTATCTTACACAACTTGAAAGCTTTCTATCCAGTGACCACAACAGAAAACTCAGACAGTGTTCAAACCGAAATGCCATGCCGGTGCTCGCAGAGCCCAAACTATCGGGGAATGATGTTCTTGATAAAACAGGTCTAGTTCAGTGAGTTACTGCCTGTCTAGGTGGCCCCAGGCATCACACATCCCTCTTGAAAAGCAAGACAGTCGTGTCTGAGTTGTGACTTTTCGATTTTGCTATTAGTTGATTTTTAATTGTCCAACATATACAGTAGATCACATAAACATGATATATGCAAGCACATAGTAAAACATTATTATTATTTTGATACATGCAAGGTCCTATGCAGTGCAATGAGTGACTTTTACATGTGAATGGGTGCCTTAGGACTAGATGTATGAAGCAGTGATATGGAAAGGGGAAGTGATAAAGTGCCTGGTACTTCATCACCGGCCAATCAACTCCTGACTGTGCCTTTTTAAACTCAGCATGTAACTTAACAGTCAGGAGCTGATTGGCCAGTGATAAAGTACCAGGCACTTTATCACTTCTCCTCCCTTATCACTGCTTCATACATCTACCCCTGAATCACAACGAGATGTGGCAAAACTGCTTAACGAGACTGCACTGTTTAATGTGATGTGTGACACATGTCATGACTTTTATTCTAAGGTAGTGCAGCAGCATTACATTAGAAAAAAACCTCATAAATACATTAAAAAATGTCACCCTTAAGTACCAAACACCTCCAAACTAACGTGGATATCCAAACAAGTGATCATATACTATAATCAATGTAATAGTCACCTTAACCAATGTGACACTTGTATGTCTGTGTGCAGCTGTGTCTGGGTTTGACTACGACTTGGCTTTTTTTTCACACCAATGGCCTGATTCAGTACTGCTCGCTAAGCAGCGGCTGTTCGCTGTTTAGTGAGTGGCTTAACGCCTGGAGAGGTGGTGGAACTCATTTTCCTATTCCACCTGATTCCTTGTCCTCCCCTATTAGGACAAGCCTGGTCCAGGGGTAGAGTTTTTGGCACCACCTTCCCCCCTGCAAACTATAATGCCTTTCTGTTAGAATTACTGTGCAGGTCCATGGTTGAGATTGAACTAGTTCCACCTCACCATTTCACCCTGTTCCCCCCCCTGATGAGGATACATCGGTAGTCTAGAGTACATAAGAAAAACTTTACAGATCTGTTTAGAAGCAGTTATTTGAGATTAGTGCAATAGACAACATGAGTACATATAAAATCAAACATCTTCACTGTCATGCTTGCGGCCTCTCCCTGAATGTCATGGAGTCTCTCTGAAACATGTTACGTTACTCTCCTGGACTCTCCTGGACTCTCCTAGACGTCCAACTTTTTAGGGAGTTTCCAGGGTCCTTAGAAGAGCAGGAGGTACTCCCGCATCCCACCCACCAGTGACATGGGTGCCAGTATAGAAAGGGGCAGGTCAGTGTGATGCAATTCTAGAAGAATCACATCGTACCGTCACAGCTCCCTATTCATAGACTTGTGATTCAGTCAGGGCCTTATGACATGATGCACCTGGTCCCACCTACCATCAGCAGTCAACTGCATTTCAGTTCCAGCGAAAAGACGAGCAAGCCCTGCAATAGTGGTCTCCCAGAACAGTTTCCTAATCTTATCGAGGCCGGTGGTCATAACATAGTAATAACAGTGTTGTCACAAGGCAGGTGCTGTAGGTGCAGCTCGTATTGTAGTGTGATACTCTCCTGCGGCACCTGGCTCGGGTTACAGATGAAGATCCAGCAATATACCATGCCTCAAGGGAGTTGGGGCAGCCAACATTTAGGCAGTGGCGCCGAAAATGGTGGTACTAATTATACGAGTTATCCCGTTACCTGGCGGCAGCGGCAGTAGCTCTCCTTAACTTAACTATACCTGCAGTGTGGCCAGGGAGGTGCTTACAGTACTACATTTTCATAATTTTATTTTAAGTGGGCAAGAATACACACCCCTCAATTGGGTCACGCCTCCTGAAAATTGCCTGTCAACTGCCGTGCATCTCGGTGGATGCTGGACATGCCCCTGGTTTGAAGGGACAGACCACGGAGATGACAAGTCGGAGAACAATAAGTAGAGTGTGGGCTATGTGCCCAAGGTTTTGTGATGAATCACATGTGATTGTGCCCAAGGAAGTGTGCTGATTTATTGGAGAGATGTGCTCCATTACAGGGTATATTACAGGGGCTGAGAGCTCCATTATAGGCAGTCTGTGCTCAAGGGTGTGTGATGCATGACCCTGTGGAAGTGAGAGAGTAAACAGGGTTATTTAAGATGCTGAAAAATAGTCAAGTGCGGCATAGTTGAATGCCCCATTTCCTATGGTATAACACCTCATGCTGATAGGTTCATTGGATAAAGAGCAGATACTGTATGACACACCGCAGGATGGATTAGTACAGGCTCTCATCAGCACTGCGCTCATTCTGTTCTGTAGGGGCTGCTTTCACAATCTCCCTAAAATGCCTTTTTTTCCCCAAAAGCAAGCATCTCTGAATTACAGATATTATTTGTGAATGTTTTACTATGACAGCGGTTCTCAAACTGTGGGTCCTGACCCCAAAGTGGGTCCCGACCTTCTCAGCATGGGGTCGCGACTCCATGTTGCTGACCATCAGGCTGATGACTTTTCTAATCTCAGTCAGTGATTCAAGGAGTCTGGAAGATCTGTTGAATTGTCTGTTATGTAAGACTCCTCCCATCATTTTGTGCCTCCATAATGCTGCCATGTATGTGCTGTCTGCCGACTACACATGTGATGTGATGACCTTCTGCAGTAACTTGCTGGGGTCCTGTCATTATTTTTATTGTCTGATGGGGTCCCATAGCAAAATAGTTTGAGGACCCCTGTACTATGAAGACAGCAGGTGTCACAGATCAGGCCTTTTATATTCTCTCTGAAAAAAATAAATTCAATCATGAAAATGATGTGAGGTTGGATAAAGGCTTTTCCTAATGGATGCAGTGACAGGCAGGAAGCTTACATTCCTAGTGCAGACTAGACTGGCCAAGTGCTTCTTATCTGCCGTCAGATTCCATGTTACTATGTATTATGGCCTTGTTTACCATTTGTGTATGTTTCGCTATAGCTGGGTGTCGGGCATGTTGAAAATAGATGCATTTCTTCTTTGCCAGTAATGTAGTAATTGTTATGTACGTATGTTTGGAACGTCCCAGATTTGTTTCTGATGTATGTTATTCTATAGCTTTTTATAAATGTCAGGTGGATTCTTAGGCATAAATGTGTACAAGTGGTAGTTGCGATAAAAAAGGGTAGATTCAGATTGTGCAATTCATAATAGAATATAAATGTATTTATTAATTAATAATACTTTAAAATTGTCTATGTAGCCTAAAAAAGAATAATAATAAAACTGATAAAGAAATGGCTGCATTGAAGTAAAATGTATATTATATCACCTCAGTTCCGGCATTGTTCTTCTCCTTTTGGGCCCAACAGAGTAATCAGTCCCAGTGGATGTTAACTGTAGGTCTCCGTCTTCCAGGTGATAATTAGAGAGGTGGCGTTTCTCCACAGATGGTTGTGAAAGTCTGGAAGAGATGGAGTACAGTATGTGTATTTGTGGGTCCAGTTGACCTTACAAATTAGAGAGGTGGCATTCTTTCACTTGGCCGGTTTAAAGGGCCTGGGGTACTCTTTACCTAGAAGGGGCATTGAATGCACTAAAAAATCGGGTGCGATGCGACCGACGCGATGCCCGTGATTTCCCATAGGGAACAATGTTAAATGTCTCAATTGACCCGATTTTCCTGTTCAATGCCTCAATTGACCCGATTTTTCCATAGGAAACAATGTTAAATGGCCCACAGAGGCCAAATAGGCACCCTGAAGTGTGAAATGGCCCCCACAATTGTTAACGCCACCCCACGATCAACGTGAACCCGAAGCGTGGCGAGCGCAGCGAGCCCGTGAGGGGCGGCGGTACGCGTCCTACGACCTTTTCATACCCCCACTATCCACGTCGGCGTGGAGTTGAGAATAGAATAGTGTGGCGAGCGCAACGAGCCACCGAGCCCGAAGCGTGGCGAGGGGACGCGGATACCTGTCAAGCCCGCGAAGGGACGCGTTTACCTGTGAAGGTATCCGCGTCCCCTCACAGGGGCTCGCTGCGCTCGCCACGCTTCAGGCTCGGTGGCTCGCTGCGCTCGCCACACTATTCTATTCTCAACTCCACGCCAACGTGGATAGTGGGGGTATGAAAAGGTCGTAGGACGCGTACCGCCACCCCTCGCGGGCTCGTTGCGCTCGCCACGCTTCGGGTTCACGTTGATAGTGGGGTAGTGTTAACAATTGTGGGGGCCATTTCACACTTCAGGGTGGCTATTTGGCCTCTGTGGGCCATTTAACATTGTTTCCTATGGAAAAATCGGGTCAATTGAGGCATTGAACAGGAAAATCGGGTCAATTGAGACATTTAACATTGTTTCCTATGGGAAATCGCGGGCATCGCACCCGATTTTTTAGTGCATTCAATGCCCGCGATGGCCGCAATTTTTTTACCTGCGATGACCACGATCAAAATCGTGGGCGCCGTGCTAGGTAAAGAGTACCGGGCCTGGTAGTGGAACCTGAGAACCAGGGTTGGGTAGTATCTGGGACCGGTGAAGGTCTGAAGTTGTGAGAAGGCACACTTTGGAGAGGTAATTCGGAGGAGGTGAAGCAGCGATTCCTGTGTACCAGAAATCAACGCGTTTCGCTGCTCCTGCAGCATTGCTGGATTCCTTAACATGTTTCCCCCAAAAACACTATTGACTTTTGTTCTTACCAGAACATCCATCCAACTGGAGGCATCCTGAGAATATTTGTTGGTCATTCACTAAATACTGTGCGGGACAGCCACTACCAGTGACTGTCCATGTTGTGTTGAAAATGTCTGTCAGCCCTAGGCCATTCAGCTACGGCATTCCTATAGTACTGCATGTCTGTTATTAATTTATAGATTGCATGACTGTGGCCATATTGAATCATGTTATATGAGTCTCCCAGTCCATACAGATTTTAGAAGCTATGCTCCTGTGATCTAATTATTCAACTGACACTGACAGTGCCCAATTTAAATGAGTACCAAAAACAGACTCACTTCATTCTCTTGAGGATTACCGTGGGAACGCCCAGCATTTTCATGGGAATGCCCATGAAAACCTGGGCATTCCCATGGGCAATTACCCATGCCGTTTACCTCCCCCCCCCAACCCCCAGCCTCCCCCCTGCCCACCGGTCGCAACGTTGGGTATGTGTACCCAGCAAATAATCTGTTTGCCGTGGCCACACACAACCAGTGCATGCATATGCACAGATATGTGCATGCACACTGCACAAACATCATGCTCGCATGCAAATTCACATGCAAGCGTACTGACCAGAATAAGGTCCATAGTGCCTGTTTATCAGTGAAAACTGAGTCTCCAAGGTGCCGTTTCTCAACAAGTGCTCCATTTATTGCCGGTGCTTGCAACAAGTATCTAGTCTGTCTGTTGTAGGTGACCGGTCTCTATGTTCTGGGTTACTTACAGTCAGGGTTGGGGTGTTGAGTCGCCGATTCCATTTTCAGTTCTGTGTATCAGGGTGTAGGTTCCAGGTATTCCAGGAACCCTATTTTCTGGTTCAGATCCCAGTCTTTAGATTCCTTCCCTGCAGCCAGTGATACTTTAGTTATAGTACCTTCTTGAGGAGCAGACGTCTTATTAAAGCTATTCATCTGAGCTTCACTCCTGATTCAGCTGGAGCCAAGGGTTCCGATGCAGATCAACAGAAAATTACATATAACTGGTTACTTGAAATGGTGTGGAACTGATATTCTCAAGTTTCAGTAAAGATTTGTTCACATAAAGGGGATCCCAGTAGACCTTGATGTCAGTGAATATCTGTCGATTAGGAGGCATATCTTTTGCCTGTGCAAATACTCACTGATAATGATGACTAAACCCAATTTGTGATATAGCCCTGTACTTGGAACAATTGACACTTTTTTTTCTGTACATGTTTCCTTTGAGCAAAATATATAAAATTTGCTTCCAACTCTTCACTCTTCCAATATTGTTGTGATACCTAGAACTAGAAAATGGGTGGCCTTCATGATGCACCAAACCAAGTTAGACTTCCTGGTGCCCTTCACTGCAAGGTGCCTACTGGAAGCTGAAGCCAGGCAGCTGCTCTTTGATATGCAGGTAATCAGTCAAGCACAGAAATATTTCCTTAGCCAGCCCAGCTGTAGTAAATTGAACTAGAGCAAAATGAGGATCTCTGCTGTCAGCTGTATGTTCTTCCTCAGTACAAGACTGATGATTGGTTACTGCTCTTGTAAGGCTGGCCCCAGATTGCTGCCAATCAAATATTTGGGTCTCTAACAACCTTATGAACTGTACCTGCCAGGGAATATTGGATTTATAAGCTGTGGTACTGACAGGATATCTAATGACCCATACAGAACGAGGGTCATCTGAATGTTCATGTGTAGGTAAAGCATGTTTTGATAATCAATTTGTTCACCTTTTCTCTCTAATAAAATTCTACTTCTCTTGTGCAGAAAATATAGGGTAGATATAAGAACTGGTGTTATGGGGAAGAAGGGGTGCATTGTTACATTCGTTGACACCGCTTTCCCAGATGTATAAAGGAGGAGAAGTGTGTGAAATGACAGAGGTGCTATGCACCCCTGTCTATATTGGCACTGCTATCTAACAGACATAACTCTGATGCCGAGGGCAATATATGAATGGTCGGTGGCACCGATTGTTCTGACACCTGTAGCTATTGACAGCTGCAGGTGTCATTGCTCATACACCTGACCAGGGACAGCGCCACCTCTAGCTGCGACAGCTGCCGTTCCCAGGCTGCAACCCACAAGAGTATCAAGTTCTCATGCATGCCCATAGGATCTGGTTGTGTGTGTGTAAGGGGGGGGGGGGATAGGGTGGAACCTGTAGTTGTAGGTGGTATTAGTTCATAGTAATTCCAACAAAAAAGCATGCCCCCCCCCACCTATGTCAATAGATGATGCAGGTGTCACTGGTGTCACTAACAAGTTGGGGCCACCACCCCCCATGTCCTAATGGGTCCATGGTTCTCCTCCACCTGTGGACCGCCCCTCCTGGTACTCAATAGGAAATAAGTTCCACCTCCTCTCCAGGAACACTTTAAGCCCTGGTAGGAGGGGGGAGTTTTCCCTCCCCTGTTTTGGCAGACAAGGTATTTTCAGCGGGGCTTCCTGTTTCGCTGTGTGCTATTCCACATTTAAAATGGGGGTAATCCTATAATATTAAACACAACTGCAAAGAACATAGAAGAATTCCATGTTTCTGTGGTCATCTTAGATACATTTGGTTTGGAACTTACATGCAAGTCTGGGGGATGCTTTATTTGGCATGTGGATATTGTTGTGACTTAGCCGACATCTTTCATATGCATCTAGAACGTGTGGATTTTATTTACATCAAGTCAATTCTTGTTTTTTAGAGCATGAATAAATATTACTCACAACCAAGAAACAGTTGCAGTAAGGTACACACCCTACATTTACAACAGTGATCTATTGTATGGAGGACTTTATTAAACCATTCCTGTACATGTATAATGCTTATGGTGACCTCTCTGTACCCCATCTGCCTCCATTATTTTGTTCCACAAAACTTCACACCAGTCTTCACTTATCATGTTCATGTGACTTATTATTTAGAACAATGCCATTGTTTCCATGTCTCATATGCAGTGATAATCGGAGAATGACCCTATAAGCCAGTTTATACACTTTACTAGATTTGGGGGTATATTCAATGCTCTTTAGAAAGCTGTGACGACGAGCAGTGCTGTTTGCACAGCTCGCGGGTCAGTATTCAACTGACCCCCCCTGCACCCGCCGTTTCCACCTCGCTGGATTTTTACAGCGTGGTGGAAACGGTGTGTGCAGCCGCCAACACAGCAAGGCTCATGGCTAAATTCAGAGGGCTCCTGCATTAGACGTGAACCTCGCCGTTTTGGGGAACCCTTTATGTTGATTAGGGTGAGCGGCTGGCGCGAGGGTTATACGCGATCGGCACTAAAAAAAAACCTCGCCGGCCACATTGAATACACCCCTTGGACTTTCTGTTCCACTTAATTGATTAAAAATAGATAAAAAAAGATATAGTTTAAAAAGCAAATGGCTCGTTCACACAATACTTTTGTAAAGATATTAATTGAATTGTCTTTATCCGGAAATAGTGATAAGAGAAAAGGTTACTGCCATGATATGTAGTTAAATATTCAATGTCACTGTTGATCAGGTTATCACCAATGTTATCCACTTAAGCAAAGGTGCTGAACATTCTGCCCTCCTGCTGTTGTGGAACCTTATCTGCAACCAAATTCTATGTTCCTTTGTTACACATCCCAGCATGCTTTGCCACAGTTTTTCTAAACTTGTATCAGGGCATTGTGTAGTTCCACATCATGTGGGGGGTAGAATGTTGAGGACTCCTGCGCAACGCCATCATGTTTATAGTGCAGTGAAAATGTTTCCCCAATATTAGGTTTCTATGATGTGAGCAATACTGATATTGGCCTCCGTAACTAACTAACATCTTCAGATAGTGGTAGCCCATTGTTACACATTGTGGAACCCCTCCAGGAACTCTCCACCGGAATTGGCCTCTGTGCATGGTGGTCAGTGAGGCCTGAGTATGTGCAGTAGGACTGGCACCACACTGGGCACATCACAGGAACAGGCTCCTGCACCTGCCTGTGGTGATAAATTCCCCCAATGTGATGGCATTCTGCAATGTGATCTTGGGCACTAAAATCGCAATCAGATCACATTGCAAATGCGATAAATGGACCCCTGTACCAAAGATGCAAAATGCGTTTAATTGCAATACTCTTATAAAGGCTTGTTTTTCCTCTCTATTGAATAAATACAGTAGGTACACAGACAATACTGTTTATGTAGTATTAGCCTCTGCAACTCACTGCCCTCTATCCATCCTCCAAATGCAATACAGCTGACTATTGTGCAGTGTGAGCTGCATTCTGGGTTGTGTCTTCATATAATGGAGAGGTCCCACCTGTTTGTTACACAGGGGTCTGGACATTAGAGGGATATGTCCAATAACACTCATCCTTATTAAAAGTCTTGTGGACAGGACATATGTGGTTTGCTGGATTGTTTATAGAACGTATTAGAGAAATAAAATGTCACAATCCTGCCTAAGTCCTGTATATCTGGCCTGTTGTATATATCTGGCCTGTCATGTCTGCTCTTCAGTTCTGTGTATTCCAGTCTGCTACAGCTAGACTGCAATTATTCTTCCTAAGAGACTGTGCATGTCTACTAATTAGCATGCTAATGAACATTCATTTGTCAGTTATTGTTGTCTTCAATTTCCTATCAATGGTTCACATCGTGTCATGCTAGTGAACATATATTCGTCAGTACCACAGTACCAGCATCAATAGTTCTTCCAGTATCGATACCAAAGTTCTTCAGCATCCACTCTTCAGTTCCACAGGTTCAGCATCATTCTCAATTCTCAGATACAAAGTCTTCACAGTATTCTTCAGCATCGTTTTCCAAGCCACAGTTTAAAAGTCTTCACAATACTCTTCAGCTTCGCTTTCTATGTATCAGTTTACAGGTCTTTCAGTGTTCTTCATCATCGTAGTCCTACCATAGTCTGCAAGTCCTCAGTCTACCCTGTGCTGTCTATGATTCATAGTTGCCATCCTTCAATATCTGGTTAGTTCGGTCACTGTCCTTGTTCATGATCCTCTGCTGTTGCACTCGAGACTTCAATCGTTTACTTTTCATGTTATGTTTGCAATCTTTATTATTGAACTGTATTGTGAGAATCTTTCATTAAATCTTCAAAACCTATTTAGCTCTCCTCAGTCTTCATCCAGAATTCTCCCAATTCCTCTTACATGAGAAGGCATTACATACGGCCACCAATCTTCCATCACACACCCATCACCACTTCCTCAGCTCCTCCTCTCCTCCCAGTTCCACAAAACCTGGTAACTGTATACAGGTGTAGCCCCTGTCATCTTTGGCCGGGGCTCGCCAGAGCCTCCCCTCTCAATCCTCCATCAGCGGGGCAGTGGCATCCTGCCCGCGGAGACGGGCAAGGTTAGGGGGGTCGGGGCAGCGAGGGGGACCAGTGGCGGTGGGGGAGGCGGCGGAGACCCGGGGGAATCTCCGTTACCACGGGACGCATGAGTTTAAGCCGGCTCCATCTGTATATATACCAAATATTGGTGAAAATGATTGTTTCCTTTATGTCATTAGGAACAAACCTTTTGTCTATTTAACCCCGGTCCTGACCCCTCTTTTGTTCATATAGGGTGGAATGTATAGTTTAACAATAGCTGGAGGGCCAAAGGTTCCCTATCTCTGTTACAGGGAATGGGATAAAGACATGCTCACATCTGTACAATGTTGGGTGGTATTGTGGGTATACAAGTACAATTGCTAGGTTTCCTAAAGTAAGTTGGGTAAGCCTTTGTTTCATGTAATGATACTGGATAAAGGAGACTGCCACATTCAGAATCTGCACTACCAGACAAAATAGACATTTAGCTTGTTGGGAGGGATGTGGAAATGATTTAGTGATTAATGAGAATGAATCAGCCAGCAGACAGAGAAATAGCAAGATCTGGAAGGGAGAGCAAAATCATCTAATATATCAGTAAGGCAGCTGAGTAGAGTGTGCTTATTGTCTCACTTACTTTTATCAAGCTTGGGTTTCTAATGTAGGTGATATGATAACCCTATACTGTATATTTATGTGTGTGTGAGATTCAGACTTTCACCGGTGGGTCCCATATGACATTAGGATGAAATCAAGATCCCAACACATTTTAGGTACGTATGCTAACACTCCCAACCTGCAGCTTAATCCTAACCCTCCATGTGGCCCACTCTCCCCAGAACCCCCCGCCCCACACAGCCTAACGCCAATCCTCCCAATCATATTTACAATCAGGATGCTGACAGTCGGAATTCTGGAGCCAGCATTTCCAGCAATATCAGGATGCCGGAGCTGGTCTTCTGACCAGTGTCTAGATTATTGCATCGGGATTCCAACTGCTGGTATCCCGACTGATTAAATTCTAAGCTAGGTGCACTGTTGCTTGCTTTACTGCATGCTGTGCGTTACCAGGCGGTTACAGGTTTTAGCAGGGTTCGTGGGTCATAGCTGACTAACCACAGAGCTTCGTTGGAAGAGCAGCGGTCACACTGGGATCCTTTTATGAACTCTACAGGTGCTGCTGTTCATGCAGGTGCTACTTCAGGGTTTGGAGTCTGAAGACAGGTATATCCATTGTCTCTAGGGGTGCTATTCAATTGTTATATTGTGCCCGATCTCCCATCTAAAGTAAAGGAAGATATTCAATCGATGTATATTTTTGTGCAGATCGCGCCCATTATGGTCAGGTTTAGCCACGGATTCCTGCATTTCAGCTCACCAACCCGGGTATAGTGAGCAGAAATGCTGGTGAAAAACAATTGAATACCACCCTAGGAGTTACGCCCATGCACCCAAGGCAGAGGATTATATGCTTATTTGTGGGTCTCATATTAAAAATTACGGCCTAATGCTGAAGAACTCATATTTTGCATTAAAAGAAAGGTACCCCTCATTTAATTGTGGGTGCCATTGTAGCAGTACTTTCTCCAACTATGACACTGGGGGCAGGATGTAATGTGGTGAGAGAATGGCCATGTGGTGGCGGCCATGTGGGATGCGGTCCAAACTCTGAGGTTTTGTTAGAGGGGCGATCATTTACAAGGCATGGTTTTATGTTGTAAATGATTGCCCCTTTAAAAAAAACCTCAGAGTTCGGTTGGCATCCCGCACAGCCACCGGACTTGCAACACTTTAAATCCAGCCCTTCATCTTTTATTCAATTTAGTAACTTTCATAAATTTTTCTTTGTTATTTCTTTGTATTTCTTTTTAGATGGCATTTGGAAGGTTTTGCTGTGCGAGCGTAACTATAATTTTTTTCTTGTTGCACAAAACGTCCAATCCGGTAGAGCCCCCGGAAAGTCTGTAGAGGTCATAAAGAAAAGGGACAAGAAAGAGCTTATTTTGTCTCCATCTCTTGGCAAGTTAGCCTGTTGTTTTTGCTTATTTAAACGGTGTTCATGAATGCTTTAGTCTTAACATCATCCAGATGACTGATCAAAGCGCAAGTCCTAATTCCACGTTGCTAAAATATTTTTAAAAAGACAGTTTAAATATTGGAATTTTACAGCTACAGATTGCTTCTAAGCTGCTTGCTCTATTACCAGTCAATCAAGGGTTTTTATTTCACTTTAGCTGATCCGCACTAAACCTTCTGAATATTAGGGTTATATTAATGCCTGGCGGTCTCCGGCGGTGCTGGTGGCATGCTTTTATTTGACTTATTAGGTTTTTTTTTTATATTTCTTGGGCTACATAGAGTTTTATCAGATATAAACTATATTAGCTGTTTTGCAGAGTTTCAGTACTGGTTTGAGTAGTAAGATATGTAGAAGACTGTATGGAAAGGGCAATTGTAACTTTGTGAATCAACAACCACGGACTAATCAAATAATAACCCCTTAAGTATCTACCACCTAGTACTAATTCCTACACACTAAACAGCTTACATAATACTTAGCAGCAAGTAGTAACTGTTTCTAAGTCTTTCATGAAGTAGTTATGACTTGACTCTCTACCTTCAAGTAGTACTACCATGTAATAAAACCATACATACTGACCGGCAAGTCCAAGCAGGTTAGTAGTCTGCAACACCTAACATACTGTCATAAAGAATTAATATCTTACATATTTACCAGCAAATGTGAACTGCCGACATACCTTTCCACTAGTATTAACAGCTTACATACCTACCAAGGAGTAATAACTGCATACATACTGTAGATACATTCCTATCAAGGAGTAATAACAGCATACATAGGTACACGTCATAGGCGAATCTAGGGGGTGGTCCGGGGGTTAGCCCATTTTGTAGCTGAGGGATGGGGCTTTCCAACGAGCCCTAGACCCCTGGAAACCGGAGATACTGCCAAGCAAAGCTGGAACATTTTCCCTATAGGATAACATGGGACCCGCTAATTCCGACCCCCACCCAGTTCAACGGCTGCCAGTTCCCCCTTCGGCATCACTGAAGCTCGAGGTTGATCTCAGTCGAACCCAAATCTCTGGGCCTTCAATCTGATACCAGGCTGGATCCATATGGGTTAATTGGTTCCAGGGATATTGAGGTTAAACCGTTTTTTTTTTAATTTCTTAAATGTAATTTCATGACTGTTTATGTTCTTTGAGGGCAGATTTCTCTGGAAACTAAACAGCCCAGTTACGGGACCAAAATTTATTCGAAGCCAACTCAAAAGTTCTTCAATATGATACTGGTCTCATGTAAATGGGTCAGTTGGTTCCGAAGATATAGCTGGTTGGTTAAAGGGGGGTAGGGAGAGGGGAGTGGTTGTCTCTCCCCCTCACACCAGAAAATGCAGGGACTAGGCTGGTGTATAAGGGGTCAGCCTGGGAATGTCCCTGCATTATCCTGGGACCATATTCCCGGGTAAATCCCTTCATTTTCTGTTGTGAAAGGGGTATTATTTCAAACAGCCGTGACCTGCAGTTCTCTGAATACAGCCGGGCAGCCCCCTGCTCTCTGCCCAGCTGTCAATGACTGTCACCCCTGCAGCTTCCGCTCCAATTCTTCTCCCCGCTTTCACCTCAGCCCGCCCCCCTTTAATCATGTGGTGCCGGCGCCCAGCGTGCTCCCCCGACGTCACGCACAACAACAGCACGCACAATATTTAAAATGTCCACTCGGCTAGAGGGGACACCAGGAGGGGAGTGGGAGCGTACTCTGCACTGCGCTCTGCTTCTCTCCCCATAGAAGCAGCTGCACCGCTCTCCCCATAGAAGCAGCTGCACCGCTCTCCATCTCTCCCTACAGCCGCAGCAGCGAAGGCTTATATAAAAGTTTACAGTAAGTGGCACTTTTGGGGGCATTGCTTAAGGGACACTACAAGTGGCGGTATGTGGGGGCATTACGCATAATATGTGGCTTAATGTGTAAGGGGCATTACGGTGTGCAGCATCATGTGTAAGGGGCATTATGTGTGCAGCATCATGTTTAAGGGGCATTATGTGTGCAGAATCATGTGTAAGGAACATTATGTGTGCAGCATCATGTGTAATGGGTACTATGGTGCGCGGCATCATGTGTAATGGGTACTATGGTGTGCGGCATCATGTGTAATGGGTACTATGGTGTGTGGCATCATGTGTAATGGGTACTATGGTGTGCGGCATCATGTGTAATGGGTAATATGGTGCCATCAACCCCCTAGCAATGAGCAGGCAGGTTAGCAGCACTTATGTGGCAAATATGTAATGGGCATTACGGTTTGTTATATAGTATGTAATGGGCATCTTGATGTGTGGCACAATGTGTAATGGGCATTATGGTGTGTGGCCTTATGTGTAATTGGCCTTACGGCGTGTGACTTTATGTTTAATGGGTATTACGGAGTTTGCTAAAATGTGTAATGGGCATTACTGTGTATGGTCTAAAGTATAATACCACACCCCTTTTTGTGATGCCACGCCTCCTTCCCATGAGACCACGCCCCGTTTTTGCCGCACGGCTATGCCGCGCAAAGGTCCCCCTACTATTGTGTTTAGATCTGGGACCACCCATTACCATAATTCTAGATCCGTTTATGGTATACGTACATACCTACCATCCAGTACATAGAGCATGACTGTAGGCAATTTTTGTAGAAGGTTTACCCACAAGTTAGTTGGCCTGGGGTCAGAGCTGGCGCTAGGCATAGGCAAACTAGACAAATACCTAGGACATTTGGAATGCCTGTGCGCATACATTCCACATTGACAGTTGGCAATATGTATAAGGTCAGGCGTAATGTGACAGGCGTAATGTGTATAAGGTAAAGAGGTACTGTGTGGTGTAGCATGAATAAGGGACACTATCATGTGATGTAATGTGAATAAGGTTGCACTACTGCTGCAATGTAATTGATTTGGTACTGCTGTGTGGTCACACCCCTTCCCAGCAAGACCACACCCCTTTCTGTCTCTATTTAAAATATTGTAATTTGGAAACAGGTCCAAAACGTCTAGTTACGGCTCTGTGGATGAGGATTACTATAGGTGAGGAGCGACTGATGTTGCTGGCTGCTGCTGTGATCTGTGCTGCTGGGTAATGGATGATGTGCTGGGAAAGGGCTTCTGGGTTATTGGTCAGAACTGTTGATGGTGCTAGGGGGCACCAGACAAAATCTTGCCTAAATTGGTTAGGATCGGATCTGCCTGGGGCCCTCACACTCTGTACCTGGCTCTGCACCTTACTACAAGCAGATAAAGAATACTTATCCGCAAGCAGTAATCCACGTTTTAACTTTCCACCCTGTTTTCAGTTGTGAATTCACCCTGATTTGTTATTTATAGATGGAAATGCTGTAAGACCAGCTAGTCTCTGCTTACTGGCGGTGCCACATATTAATGACACCCACTGCATTCATTTGCAAGCACAAATCAGACAGACCCGTGTAATGAGTAGGTTTATGTGGATTACCCACATTTTGTTTTGCATCAGTTATTTCTTCGGAATTTTAATTCCATCTCGGTAATAAAAAAAAACAAATCTAAAGATGTTTAATATCCATATGAAGGATTTCCAGATGGACCATGTTTGAAGGGTTCACAAGCTCAAATCTTTGGATTAGAAAAGTATTCAGCCTGTAACACTTTGAAGCTCCCACGTTTATGTTCCGGATGAGGCCGCATTGCTGATTTTCACACAAGGCTGAGCTGTGCATCGCCTGGGGGTGGTATTATGGTATTGATCTCTTACCAACCGGTCAGTTCTGTGTTGAGTTCATTTCCATTAATGTATTTCATTAGTAATTGATTCAACTTGACCCCATCTACAGTCTTCATTAACATGAAGTCAATGATCCCATACACTAGTGCTTATTACTGTGGACAGATCAGGGATTGTAGAGTTCAGTTGTTAGAATTATAGTGTAGTTATAGTGTAGCATACTGTAGGTATATACTGTATCTATATTCGGGCTTTACCACCATAATTCATGTCGTAGGGTTTGTACCAATACTCTGGTGTCTCCTTTCAGCGCTATATAAAGTCTGTGGGAGCTTTATTAATAGTTTTTGACACTTGAAGGAATTAAATAGTCCTCAAATAAAAACCAAACTTAATTGTAAGTGCCAGGATGGGAGATCCTTGTTCTAGTGTTCGCTCCCTGTAGTTATGAAATGATTGGAAGCAAGTACATTACGGGTGGGTTGTATCATTGTGTTATATTTAAATATCGTAAAGGTCAACTGTAATTTCTTTTGTATGTATAAAGCAGAAAAACCTGATGGCTGGTACCTGCTTCTACTTTCGTGGTATCTGCTGTGGCTACATGATATTAAGATCCATAAACAGCCTCAAAGTCTGTAATCTTATATATATATATATATATATATATATATATATATATATATATATATATTAAGGTTTCTATTTGTAATGTATTTGAACACCCCTGCACCAACTGAGATGAAACCAACGTTGGATTCTGGACAGGTATTCGGGGGTTTAGGGTCCTGGTCTGATCTCCAGGTAGAGTATGCTGGGTTAAAACTTTGACCCGGGGACCCTGTTCTGGTCCTTCCACTGGATGGATTCAGGGGAAAAGTTTGCAGAGTGGTAACATTGGATCTCAGAAGACACACTAGGAGGTTTAGGTCCTGGTCAGACCACTTGTTACTGTACATTTGCCAGAACTTTGACACCTGGAACCTATTTTGGGTCTTCTGTCAGATGAATTTGGATGAAAACTTAAAACTCACAGAAATAACCATAATTCAGTGACCTGAAATAACCAATTTAAACCCAGGAAATGCCAGATACTTCAGCTAGTGCTACCATTACAAACTACAGATTTAAAGGGGGCCACAGGGTTATATTACAGGATGTCCTTGCCAACTGCCAAAGCGGGAGATGAAATAGGGGGCATCGAGGCACGCATTTAAGGATCTACTGTATATAAGGCACTGTTCCAATAATGCAATAATCTGCAGTTTAATGGAGCAAACCAGTAACCTGCAACTTGGGAAGTTGGAGAGAACAAAGCGTTCCAAAAGCACAAAGTTGTAGAAGGTACAAGGTTAATACAATCAATAGGAAAACAAGTGTCTTATAACGTGGCATTGCAGTAAGAAGCACTTCATATATCATATCTGTGTTCTGTACCACAGTTTCCTGTCTGATAACCTTTGCTTTGAAGTAACCGTAAACAAGGATTGCCCATAGCGGACTACTGTATTCCACAAATGGATGTAACTTATGTCTCTATTTTCTGTAGGATTCTCTAATAGCTGGGTAGTCCTATAGTTAGTGTTGCCCAAAATCGACCATTCTGCATCACTTTCTAGTGTAATACACATGAGCCACAAATTCACATATGTTATACAGTATATGGGCACATGTGTTACCCTGTCTTATTTCTACCTAAGTTTTCTGTGCTTCAGTACAGTATGATAGGAGCCAGCTCTGTGGTGTTGTACGTGAGCACCCCAATATGTGTGCTGCCACTGCTTCTAAACATTTCTAGAAATGACATTTTATAGCTACATTGGGGGGGGGGGGGGGGGTAACAAAAGCACCCCCATTTATATGTGGAAGCAAAGTATAACACAACACAAGTATAGTTCTATGGAAATAAGTCTATTGAAAGTCACTGAAGTTGTCACCCACTGTATTCCCTGTGGTATATACTTGCATCAGGAGACATACAGCATGCCCTTAAGCATAAATGCGTGACATTTATGTAATCAGTTCTTAGGCAACACCAAGGTATTATATAAATATACAATCATTTGCTTAGGGTTGTTAAATATAGAGGGGCAGTGCACGATTACTGTTGATCACAGTTTGGAGATTTGGGGGTTTATTACATATTGGGTGGTCTCCTTGGGGTTTGAAGGCTACTGTACCGCTGAAGTTAGGGTTAATGTATGTTTTTACTCCTTATGTAATACCTTGGCGTTGCCTAACAATTGATTGTATTGTTTGTCTCCTGACTGTGTCTTGTTCTTGGGATGTTATACGGCGGATGCTATGCAATATTCCCATTTCATACTTTGCATAAACCAGTTCTGCCATCTTATAGAGTGCTCAGGCCTTGTGAAGAATACCTGCATTTTACACTATAGTCCTTTCACTTACATTTTGTAGGTGCCGTGTAATATTGTAATATTGGTGACGGTACTGCGCACGAGCAAACCCGTGGCTTTTATGGACAATTAGGTAGGTAGTGGCTTCCTTCCCGAAGCCAGCTGTCTGCTTATCACAGACCACACTGACAGTCCCGGAGGGAGGAAACACCTTCCATTGGGACCGCTGTCATGTGGATGACTGGCAGGTAAGACTTCCAAAAGGAAGTCACTACCAGTCACAGGGCCAGATGCACTAAGCTTCTAAGGGCGGGATGTATTAATATACATCGCCGCCCTTCGCCTGGCAGCCGCCGCGATGCTGCCGCATATGTACTAACATATGTGGCTAGCATCGGGTTGCGGTGACGGAGACCCCCGCGATACCTGTGATGTGGCTGCCAGTGTCCCCCTGCGTCTCCTCCTCCCTCTGCAGCCGGCTGTGACACCTGCTGGGGGAGGAGGAGATCAAAGGAGGACGGGAGGGGGGGGCACGCGGACGGGGGTGATACCCTGCCAGGCGACGACATGTACATAGGAAAATGCGGGAAAACCCCGTTTTACCGCATTTTCTCTTTAGTACATCCCGCCCTAAAAGTGATAAAATAGAGAGTGATAAACAGCCAACCAATCAGCTCCTACCTGCCAAAATTACGTGATTGTGGCATTTTAGCCCTGCCCCCTCCTCTGAGACCCACGGATTGCGGCATTTAAATGCTGAGGTAGGGATAAGATGGCCGCGATTGGGGGGCGCAGTGGGGGTCCCCCTGAATCCGGGAGGGGGACCCGATTGCCCACCTTTCCGGGGGGGCCGGGAGGGGGACCCGATTTTCGGGAGACTCCCGGCCATTCCGGGAGCGTAGGCAACCCTGCTGTAGCTAATGTTTGAAATCTGTTACAGTGTTGACATTTTTTTTAAATTATTAATCGTGAATAGCAAAGTCCGAAAAAACAATGCAATTCATCACATAGCCATGAAAGGTCAAGCTAAGTGACTCTAATCCATGGATAATTTGGACTTGACCTCTCGCATCTAGAAAGTGATTAATTATGACATCTATCTGTGCTCACGTTACACCACTCATCTCCACTGACTCACTCATACTTGTCTACACTCCCGGATCCTGCTGGAGACTCCAGATTTTTCAGGTAGACCTGACACACTACCAGAAAAGTGAGCACCCCCTCCTGCATCTTGCCCACTTCCTAGTGAAGTGAACAGAATGGGGAGAAGAAAAACAGGAAACTTCGGTCCATGTGTAGGGGGAGCGGCCTAGTGACGTAATTCTACGTTATCTGTGTAGTTTAGACTCTGACCCCTATTCAGATATTTGTGATTTATGGTATTTTCAGAAGTGATGTCTTTTAGTTGACCCAATAGCAGGGAAGACTAGAAGAAACCTGTAATGCCCATGGAAGTATGCAAATCACTGGTACACACTGAATGATCTGGCGGATATGTCATTACGATTTGTCCGGAAATGATATATTGGGATGAGAACGCTCTAGTTCAGGCATGTCCAAACTATGGCCCTCCAGCTGTGTTGAAACTACAAGTCCCATCATGCCTTGCCACGGTTTTTCTATTAGGGAATGCTAAAACTATGGCAAGGCATGCTGGGATGTGTAGTTTCACAACAGCTGGAGGGCCATAGTTTGGACATGCCTGCTCTTGTGTGTACCTGGCTTACCTGTTTTGCGCAGTAGCCTGTGGCCCTATTTCCTTGATTCAGCATGTTATTACCCACCTGTTTGTGTACTCTGATCTGTCTCTGACTATGGCAGAGATTTATAAATTGACATTTTTCTAGCACAACCTGTAAAAGGTTGATTGGTTGGCTGATACAGCGACCATCGGATGATTTATCTCCCCTTTGGTCGCATGCAAGTGGATATGTTCGTGTACACCCCCTTGCATGTTACTGAGGGGATTCGGCGCAGGGGGGGGGGGGGGTTTGGCCGGGCGGTGTTAAGACACTCGCTAAGCAGCAAACGACTGCTGCTTAGTGAGCACTACAGAATACAGTAGAATATTCCCCCATAGTAAGGTTAAAAGAAATAGTGCTTCATTCTGGTATCACAATCAATGCAGTAAAAGTACAAGGAAGTCAAAAAACCTGATTAGGTATTATTGTTTTACCTTTGTATTATTGTTATTATTATTTTTAGTAGTATTATTAGTAGTGTTATTATTGTTACTTTGCCTGCATATGATTTTGTGTGTTTTTTCACTACGCCGGAGGGATGTACAGAGCCAGCACTGCATGTCTCGGCCACTGTTTACATTCTGCAGCACACGTGGTTCTATTTTACTAGTGGCAGGATGAGAAGATCTTGTTGTGTATTTGGAGCGCAATCAGTTCTGTAAATGACGGGTGAGATGAGGACACGGCCGGTTATCTTGATTTTTGGTTTGTTGCAAATCAGGACTAACTCTGTGTGTAATGTTTTATATTGTTTTGTTTTCTACCCAGACACAAAACCGGATGAAGCTGATAGCGGACAACTATGAAGACGACCACCATCATCACCATCACCACCACCACCATCACCATCATCGTTCTCCCGGGAGAACGCTCTCTAGCCATAGACCCTCTCCAGATCAGGTTAGAGTCTTCAAATGTCTTATAATGAACCACGTATTGAATGGGTGACCTTGATAGGTTTCACGCAAAAGCAAACAAACATTGTGTCACAGTATATAAAATAAATAATCATAGTAATGAATTGCACAAGTTGTATAAATAAATTACAGATGGGGCATGGCTCATCTTTGCAGGGGATGGCGATGGCGACGCCAGCCGCCATACCCCGCTAGCCGCCATCTGTATAGCGAGAAGGGGACGAGAGGCACGCGCGTCCCGCTTCCAACGATTCCCCCTGGTCACCGCCGGCTTGTCGGCGGTCAACCGGGGTCCCCGACGCCTGCCCGCACCCCCCCTAACCCTGTCCGTCTCCCTGAAGCAGAGACGGACAGGGTTCCCGTCGTCCCGCCGACGGAGATTGAGACGCGCGCGTGCGCGTGAGACGCACGCGCGTCTCTGTCAAATGGCGAGCCGGGCTGCTGGCGGATCGCCAGCGGTGACGTTCTGGCGATTCGCCAGCAAAGAAGAGCCCGGCCCCATCTGTACAGTCACTATCAGCTATAGAACTAAGTAACAAGGGAAGTATGATTATTAAGGAACTTATTTGGGTTGCCCTATGGTCGGGCTGTGCGCTTGCGCATTTCTGTGCATATGCATATACAGGGTGCGTGAGCCCACAGCGAACATTTTGTTCACTGGGTGCACGCACCCTGCACAGCGGGCGGGGGGTGGAGAGGGGCATGGGGCACCAGGCAGCCTCATTACCATATGGAACTTTCAGCGTTCCATGGGCGTTCCCTTGAGAACGCTGGCCATTTTTATGGCAATGAGGGCAAGACAGACTGGCAGGGGGTGGGCAGCTGACATCACATTCGCCGGGCGGGGTTTGCAGGTCAACCAGACCTGCAAATGCAGTTATCTATTAATCGTGGCAGTGGCCATGCAAGCGTAGTGATTGTGACTGTCACTTACATGGATACTTGTTAATATTCATCAGAGGCACATAGAGGCTAGTTGTAAAGGCAACATTTTTTTACCCCCACTATAAAGGACCAGCTATCTCCATAATTTACTTAGTACCATGGCACTTGTGTGATACTTCTGTGCCCACTTATACTGAACGCCAATGGTAAGAGATCTTCCACTTGGTGGAACTGAGAATGCTGAGATGACGGGGGTTTGTAGTTCTGCTTGCTAGTTACCAGCTGGTCAAAAAAGTCAGGGCCGCCGGATGTGAGCACCCAAAAGGAGCAACACTTGAATTGCTCCGTTGGGTGCCATCCAGTGGCCACTGGTGTTCAAAACACTTCAATACCCACCATAGAGGTGAGCAGCAGTGTTTGCCTTTTATCATATAACATTTGTTTAAAAAATGGTAATACATTTTGTAACAAAAAAAAAAATCCAAATTAAAAATTCTTTCATTTATCTACTTAATTTATGTACTGTTATCACCATATTGAGTCATCTGTGGCAGATAGGAAATATGCCCATTATTTAAGATAGAGAATATTTACTCATAACAAATAAAACAGTTACTCATGGTTTAACTACCAGAAGAACGGAGGGCATTTCTATCCAGTCAGCAGTGCTTGCACCAGATAATAAGACTGTCCCTCAGTTGCTATTTGGTTATGTTATTCCAGCAGGTGGTCCTGAAATGCTTCCCAACTGGGGTGGTTTCAGGGCTACAATATTACCGGAGTGTAACAAATGGTACGGACTGTGTCTTAGATAAAGCTTTAGTCTTTGAACATCTACATTTAATTTATTGCATCGTTTTGCCTTTAGGCCATGATAAAAGAAAAAAAGACTTCAAAATGTGAATATTTATTGTCAAAACATTAGGATTTCTCAAATTGAAAACTTCTGACTCAACAATGGTTGTTATTAATAAAATATTTCACTTTGCTTGCCTTTGGGTCCACATTAAGCCCAAGAAGTTTAGCGCTTTAAAAGGAACAGACCCGGTTCGTGTCAACCGTATTAGGAGTGGACTTTGGCCAAAAATGAGTTTTATTAAAATAAAAGTTATTTTGGCAGAGGAATGATGACATTTAAACAATTTAATAATTTTCTGTAAATGGAGCCTTGATTCCCACTTAAAAAAAAAAAGAAATGTCTTTGATAGCGATCCCAAAGCACGCAACTGCCCTTGATTCCGTGCGCTGCTTGCATCTCTGCAGTTTTTCAAAAATCTCTCCAGGGACTGTATTTACTAAAGAAAAATGTGGACCCGTAATTATCCCTTTATTTATTATAAATCGCCAACTTCTTCTGCAGGTCTTCTTTTAAACATGTGCCCATTTATTTCTAAAGGGACTAACCGTAAAAAAAAAAAAAAATCAGGTTAGTTTATTTTAAAAAAAAGTTACAACTGTAAAAGCAGATGGTTTAGTTGCAGAGTCATCAAAATAGCAAAGGATGCATGTTATCACTACATTCAGGAACATTGAATGGATGTTCTGTTTTGATCACAATGATCCATTGAGTTTGGGCATTAAGACTTTGACATGTCGATGAACATATTGCAGTATCCGATGATGTTTCCCCTTTGTGTGCATGACTTCTTAGTGCCCAGATGGCAGATGTTGGAAATAAATTTCAAGCCTTCCACTTTACGGATGGCAGCAATGGATCATTGGAATTTTTCATACGTACTGTCACTAATCCGGGAAGCTGTCCCAGAATAGAAACATATGTTTACTGTAGATGTTTTGCAATTTATTTGAAATCACCCAGTTTCATTTTAAGAAGTAACAATTTTGGTACACTTGCCCATCCAAGGCAGTGGCCCTTATTCAGATCTGTTTAAAAATACAATTTTAGAGAGTTAGATTTGTGTGCGTTATTTTGTTTCTGTGCAGGGTAAATACTGGCTGCATTATTTTTACACTGAAATTTAGATTTCAGTTTCAGCACACCCCACCCAAATGTATCTCTCTCTGCACATGTTACATCTGCCCCACCTGCAGTGCATATGGTTTTGCCCATTTTGAGAACAAATATGGGGACTTGTGTATTTGCAGGGCCCCCACTAAGCTATTTGCTTAGTGGGCTATTCTGTGTGAAATCGCATGGCATCGCATGGCACGGTTTCGTGCCGTGCGATCTCACTAGTTAATTTATTCACTGCACCCTGGCCGCGGATCACATCACACGCAAATCGCATGCGATCGCATCACCCGGCGATTAATATCCATCAAGTTGTTGAATATTAATTGGTCAGGGCCAGAGTTCTCATTAGAGAAAAGTTGGTATTGGTGTGTCATTGGTGGTGGGAGCAGGAAGCTGAAGTTAAACTGGGTAAATCAGAATTGGAAATAGATCTAGGAGTTCAAATAGACAACAAACTGGGGTGTAGTGCTCAGTGTCTTGTAGCTACTAAAAAGGCAAATAGGCTACTAGCCTGTATAAGAAGTGGTATGGAGACTAGTGATGCAAAGCTAATTATACCGCTTTATAAAGACCGCACCTAGAACATGAAGTACAATTCTGGGCCCCACACTGCAAAAAAGACATCATGGAACTGGAAAAAGTCCAAAGAAGAGCAACAAAGCTAATACAAGGGTTGGAGAGATTGAATTGTGAAGACAGATTGGACAATTTGGGATTGTTTACGCTAGAAAAGAGACGTTTAAGGAGAGACATGCTTAACATGTATAAATATATCAGGGACCAATATAAGGAACTGTCAGGCACCCTCTTTGCTTTGAGGATGGACTCTAGGACACGCGGGCATGAGACTAGGTGAAAGAAGATTTCGTACCTTTACAAAAACAAAACTTTTTTATGGTCAGGTCAGGTAATATTGTGGAACTCTCTTCCTGGAGAAGTGGTGTCGGCAGAGACAATAAATTATTTTAAAATAATATAGAGTAGCTTCCCAGCGCTGGTCTATGTCTTCTAAATGTTATTCTCCCATAAATTCTGGATCTGTTTCTGGGGTGTGTTGCTAATGGGACCACACTGACCTTGGTGTTGGTCCCTATATGCAAAACAAGGTTTCTTTCAGAACGCTCCTCAGACAAGATCCTGCTATCTTCTTAGTAGGGAGGGAGAGGTGGTAAACCAATATAACTGACCTGATATTGATTCCCTATATGCACATCATGGTATCTTTTATGGCTCCAAAACCTTCTGTTAGCTCCTCTATTCACACTCAATGAATTAGAAAAACCGTACTGACCTGGCACCAGTGCCCTATGTTCATATCAGGGTTTCTTTACTATGTCCCAGGATTCGAAGCCAACACCAAACGTCAGAGATTTCCAAATGTTGAATGGTTTATTAAAACATGGTATATAAAAACTCCAAAATCCAAAAATTGATAAAAAGCCAGTATGGAGAGGGACGGAAAACTTCAAAACCTGTGACCCAAAAACAGCTCTCCCTTCCGGATAGGGGAGGGGCGTCCAGGGGTGGGACCGATGGAATTGGTCTGGTCCAAAGCTGTCCGTACCTCATCCACACCACACCAACGCGTTTCAAAGTGAATTCTTCCTCAGGGTGTGCTAGTGACATATCTGCCTATGGTTTATATACCCTACCCTCTCATCTGGGGGTGGGAACAATCCTGCCCCAGTACAAGGTAGGTACTAAAACCCGGATAGTACTCCTTTATGCAGATGCTTAAAAAACAAATGGTTAAAAATCCAAAATACATTAATCATATCCACAATAGTAACAATATACACAATCCATAAGAAATATTTCATAAAATACATACAATCCAGTCAATGTATGTATTTTATGAAATATTTCTTATGGATTGTGTATATTGTTACTATTGTGGATATGATTAATGTATTTTGGATTTTTAACCATTTGTTTTTTAAGCATCTGCATAAAGGAGTACTATCCGGGTTTTAGTACCTACCTTGTACTGGGGCAGGATTGTTCCCACCCCCAGATGAGAGGGTAGGGTATATAAACCATAGGCAGATATGTCACTAGCACACCCTGAGGAAGAATTCACTTTGAAACGCGTTGGTGTGGTGTGGATGAGGTACGGACAGCTTTGGACCAGACCAATTCCATCGGTCCCACCCCTGGACGCCCCTCCCCTATCCGGAAGGGAGAGCTGTTTTTGGGTCACAGGTTTTGAAGTTTTCCGTCCCTCTCCATACTGGCTTTTTATCAATTTTTGGATTTTGGAGTTTTTATATACCATGTTTTAATAAACCATTCAACATTTGGAAATCTCTGACGTTTGGTGTTGGCTTCGAATCCTGGGACATAGTAAAGAAACCCTGATATGAACATAGGGCACTGGTGCCAGGTCAGTACGGTTTTTCTAATTCATTGAGTGTGAATAGAGGAGCTAACAGAAGGTTTTGGAGCCATAAAAGATACCATGATGTGCATATAGGGAATCAATATCAGGTCAGTTATATTGGTTTACCACCTCTCCCTCCCTACTAAGAAGATAGCAGGATCTTGTCTGAGGAGCGTTCTGAAAGAAACCTTGTTTTGCATATAGGGACCAACACCAAGGTCAGTGTGGTCCCATTAGCAACACACCCCAGAAACAGATCCAGAATTTATGGGAGAATAACATTTAGAAGACATAGACCAGCGCTGGGAAGCTACTCTATATTTTCTGCTTGCTTGTATCTATAGGAGTGGTGCTCCTGGTTAGCGACCCAGCAGCGGCCTTATTTTAGCGCTGTTAAATCGAGAAAATTTTTTTTTTTATTTTAAAATAATGTTGGACAATAATCTATTGGGCAAAAACATCCAGGGGTACTAACAACAATAGTAATCTGTACATAATTATATCAGATTTCAGTTATATAAGGGATGAAGCAAATAGATCATGCACTTTAACAACGAAGGTTGAACTAGATGGACGCAAGTCTTTATTCAGCCTTAACTACTATGTAACTAGATAACTATGCCTAGGGTGCTGGATAACTTTGCACCAGCCCTGCACAACCAGGATCTAGTTACCATTCACTCACCTCACCAGGAGTAATGCTTCTTTATAGCCTCATGTCAATTCATTGATGAACTGAACTTCATAGCGATTCTTAGATGTAATCATTGGTTTTAGGAATCTTACTTAGGTTGATGTCTTTCATCTTTCAAGATTGACCGTTTTATTCATAGAAAGCAATTGTTGGGTCGTTAATTTTGTATTTTATTGTTTGTGGTTTTATTGTGTATAAATGAACATTCTGAGTCAGCGGATTAATGTGATCGTGGTCACATCATCAGGGCAAGGAAAGCGAGCAGGAAAGCCGTAAAACGCACTGAGAACGTCTGAGCAGCATGTGACTGCGACCTGTAAAAATAAACTCTAGAAACACATAAAGAAGACGGAATGAGTCAGAACATTGCCAAAACCCACTGAAATCTATTAATATGGTACTACTCATACTGCTCACCAACAGTCATAATCACAGAATGATCCTTATACAGAGGTGTTACAAGTAGCCCTATAAACCAGGCGGTGACAAGGTGTAAATGGGAGCTGAATAATGTCCTTGTTTTTGGGTCAGTGATTCCCAGTGATTGCATCAGGACATTTGTGTGTGTCAGTATACCAGACGGATTTATGTATAATGGGGTCACTTTTATAATATGCAATAGAAATTATATTACTCTCTCCAGGCGTAATAATAACTATAAGAAATGAGCTGTATTATTCCAATAGAGAAAAAACAATTATACACCCGCACTCTTGGTCTCACCTGCGCGGTAACTAACTGCTGTCTCTGGAGCATACAGGAATGGGGATGCGGTCACTAGGTCTACAAGCATTAGGTCGACCACTATAGGTCGACAGTCACTAGGTCGGGTTTTTTTTTCTCAAAAGAGGTGGTTTTTCCAAGCGGGCATAAAGCGAGAATATAATAGTGTGCCGAGCGTATCAAGCTTACAGGGTGTCCATGTTGACTTAAGTCGACATAGACACCAGAAAAAACATGA
This sequence comes from Crinia signifera, assembly GCF_055691185.1. Classification (NCBI taxonomy): domain Eukaryota; kingdom Metazoa; phylum Chordata; class Amphibia; order Anura; family Myobatrachidae; genus Crinia; species Crinia signifera. The sequence continues at coordinate 41,917,566 of NC_139224.1, read as the reverse complement.
AAACCGTATGTCGACCTTTTTCATGTAAACCTTTTCCATGCCAACCTAATGTTTGTGTTGACCTAATGACCATGTCATTCTAATCCATGTCAACCTGTGTCAACCTACAGATGGAGCAGCTCTCATTAGAGGCAGAAGGGGGCGTGTGTGCACGAGATGCTAGAAGCTGTGTTTGAAAAATGACTGTTAGGTGCTGGTTGGTATTTTATCTCCGCCCACTTTTGCACTCCATGGCTTTGAATGGTGGTTCTCAAAAGTGGTCCTCCGGACCCTGCACAGTTTACGTTTTCCACATCACCTAGCTGGGCACAGATGTACTGTTTGTCCGAATATCACATTTCAAAGATCTACAGGGGACTTGGACAAAAGCAACTGTGTGGGGTTCCGAGGACAGCATTTGAGAATTACTGTCTTGGTACCTGGACCCGTCCATGCCTGATTTTGAGTCGCACCGATGTTCAGGGGATTGAGTGATTGTTTGGTATTGTGTATGCAACTAAGTAGTATCAATTTATAAGCCCTGTATAAGAATTGTATTGGAAGAGCGCTGGGCGGTGACTGTGAAGTCGCTATTCAGAAACACTGAGTTTCTCCAGTGTATGGGCCTGTTATGGGAATAAAGTGAATAAACTCTCCCATTGGACACCATTGTCTGACTGAGAATCTGCCCCATCATGGTGCTGATGCAGATGTTGATGGCTTCCTGTTTCCCTCCCCCGGCACCTGCCATGCTGCCACTGCTGATCTCACCCTGCAGCTCCAAAGATTAGCCGCAGCTGGGCAAATATAATAGAATCCCCATTGTTTAGGATTGCAATGGTTGTGATGTCTCGATCATCAGTGGTCTAATCTTTTAGCCATTGATGTTTAGATGATTTACACAGAGGTTCTCAACCTACCATATATACTCGAGTATAAGCCTACTTTTTCAGAACATTTTTTATGCTGAAAAAGCCCCCCTCGGCTTATACTCGAGTGAGGGTCCCACTTGAGTCAATAAGTTTTCCCAGTTTTTTTGTTGTAAAATTAGGTGCCTCGGCTTATATTCGGGTCGACTTATACTCGAGTATATACGGTAATTCAATTATTTAAAACTCTTCTGTTAATTTTTGAACGGTGTTCGTGAAAAATATTATCCCGTTAAGTGGTTAATACCGAACATTGATGTTTTGTACTCTTGTGAGGAGATGCTGTAAAAGAACTTTTAAGCCTGGTGCAATAACTTCATGCTCTTCTTTCCGGCCATTGGTGTGAATCATTCTTCCCTGTAACACTGGAGTAATTCAGCTTGAAGGTATTTTAGGTAATGCTTTCCAGGCAAAAATCACTGCCGTGTGACGGTGTGAGGGTTTCATGCCATCTTGTTATTTTTGAACAAAATACACAAATATTCTATCATTTTGGTGCCAGTCTTACAGTTTTTTAAATTTTTTAATTTTTAATTTTTTTATTTGTGCGACATTCTCAGGCACAGAGAAGCATTACTTCTGGGAATGTGTATCACTGACAGCAGTAATCTCTTAGTACGGCTTCGTGGACAATTAGAGGGAGGCTCTCAATATTTTATTTTGATGTGCACGTATCACTCGCTTTGTAGATGTCACAACATTTAGACATCTTTTTCATGCCACATATTTTCCTTATTGCATCAAAGAGAACACAATATTTTCATTCTTAAAATGTTGAATGTGTGAGATTTCCCTGTCAAAGTTTAGAACAACTGAATTCAACCATTGTTCAATCTGTTTTTTATTAAGAAATATAGAAATATTTATAGATTTCAGCTGAGATAGCTTGACGGGGGTTTTCTACCTTTGATCCAGCCAATTGCAGTGCGTCTATCAAACAGTGACATCTTCTAGAGAGCTAAAGCTGGTTTTTGTTATGGTAGTATAGAGTGGAATTTAGTGCCTCAAAGTTTCTCGCTAGTTAGAAACCAACAATGTAGCCGTACAAACTGCTTCAGCACCCTCCAAAATGCACTTCCTCAACCGCCACTTCCTTGCACATTACAACACCTACAGTTATATAAAGATTTATTTATTTTAAATTATGGTCGATTTTAGATTTTGGGTCTATTTAACCCTTTATAAAATATCCGCTAGAAAGGCCAGCATCACTCACATTTGTTATATACACTTAAAAAAAAATGTTGTGTTAAAAAAAGATTATATTTCCTATACAGATTGAGTATCCCTTATCAAAAATGCTCGGGACCAGAAGAATTTTGAATAATGGATGATTCCGTATTTCAGAATATTTTTATATTTTAATGATGTATCTTGTATCAATTATGTTGTACAAACACATCAAACACATGAAATGCACACAAATATTTTTTATTTGTTCATAAACTAAGGTTCCAAAACATGAAAAAAAGTTTGTGTACAATCTCCGGTACTGAATTTAAATGCCAAGCAATCATTTGCTTGCACAAATTAGTGCCAGTTACATATCATGTCCTCAGTAGTGCCAGTTACATATCATGTCCTCAGTAGTGCCAGTTACATATCATGTCCCCAGTAGTGCCAGTTACATATCATGTCCTCAGTAGTGCCAGTTACATATCATGTCCCTAGTAGTGCCAGTTACATATCATGTCCTCAGTAGTGCCAGTTACATATCATGTCCCCAGTAGTGCCAGTTACATATCATGTCCTCAGTAGTGCTGTTATAGATGTCCCCAACAGTGCTTTTAGTAAAAAAAAAAAAGTTTCTGGAATGTATGCTTTTTGGAATAATTTGGATAATGGATATTTGGATAAGGGATACTCAACCTGTATAAGGTAAACATTGCAGGTCATTATGATGTATAAAAAGGTTTGCTTGGCAATTTTCACATTTATTGACTCAAAATGTTTAAAATCAACCAGAATAACACCAACATCCTCAAAACATCAACAACAATTTTTTCTATTCAAAACAGATAATTTACTAAGTTGATTTTTTTGTTTCATTCTGTTTTCGATGGAGCATTTGTTTCTACTAGAAGTTCTAAATGTGTTCTGTTCACACTCCATAGAAGTTTTAATTGTATTCTAGTGACATTTAATAGAACCAAGGAGGGACTCAAAAGGGACAAAAAATTGATAAAAGTGATAGAAAAGCACTCCTATTGGCCAAAACATGACACATCACCCACACAAACCTTTATTATTCCTGGGATAATTTGCATATCCATCAATTTTCAAATTAGTATTGTGCCTTTATTAACCATGGTACAGTATATGCAGCCAGAGTCAGGGCCTTAACTAGGTGTGTGGCAGCAGTGACTTGCCCACAGCGCATCTGCACTGTGGGTGCATACGCCAGCACACACCTTGTTCCCTGACTCTTCCAGCCAAAGGCAATTACAGCACATCCCCTCTGTGCTGCACTGTGCTCCCCAGCTGCTTCTCAGTCAGTCACAGCGTCACCTACCAAGCAGAGCGCCTAGTCTAGGACACAGAGGGGATTCACTGTACTGATCGGTGCTCCCCCTCTGTGTACTAGACTCAGCGATCTGCTCGGCAGGCGGCCCGTGACTGACTGAGGATGGGAGCAGTGGGCTGGGGAATACAGTTCAGAGTGGAGAGGACACGCTATCACTGGCTGTGGTGAGGAGAAGGGAGGACAGATAGAAGCAGCAGTGGGAGTCCAATAAAATGGTATGTGAAGGGAAGACAGGGCTGACACTGTGGGGAAGGGGGACAGGGCTGATACTGTGGAAGTGGGACGCTATTCCTGTGGGCATTGTGTGCACAAGCGGTACTAGTCCTGTGGGCATTATGGGCCTGATTCTGGTTCACTCGCAAAGCACATTTGCTAATGGACAAGACCATGTGCACTGCAGGTGGGGCAGATGTAACATGTGCAGAGAGAGTTAGATTTGGGTGGGGTTTGTACTTCAAACTTAGATCTATATTGCAGTGTGAAATAAAGCAGTCAGTATTTACCCTGCACAGAAACTAAATAACTCATCCAAATCTAATTCTCTCTGCACATGTTACATCTGCCCCTCATGCAAAAACCTACATTTGTGACCCACCCCTCCAGTGCACACTGTTCCTTTTTTAAGTATTGGGGGGCAATTCCCTTTTTGGCACAGGGTGCCAAACATGTCTAGTTACGGCACATGAAGTAAAATCAAATAGAACTGTTTCTGGTGGTTCTATTGAAAATGCTGATTTCTGGACAATGGTTCTGTTGAGGTTCTGTTTTCAAATCCATTTTAGTAAATAAAGCCTGCGAATTCGCAGCCGTGCCATCAGGTCTGAATAACCTCCTGTGCTGGACAGGAGGGAAGGACTGTAGAGTTTTTGGGATGGTCTGCCCACTTCCTGGTCGTGCACCTTCAAATTAGAATAAGGAGTGCAGTTATTCTGTAAAAAACTATAATTGCTGAATTTATTTTGCATAGCGGTATGTACAAATACATTGTTATGAACTGGAAAATATCTCAAAGGGGGTTGCATATTGGAACTGATCACTGACCAGAAGACAGTAGGTGTTAATTGGTCCCATCTCCTGCCCATGGCCAAACGATTTGTTTTAATGTCAGTTTTGCTGTCAGATGCTTTCTGATGCCTTCATTATTCTGCAAAAACATGACTAAAGGGGTCTATTTGATCTATTATTCCCGCAGTTCCATTGCAAAAATCCAGCAGTCCGTTCATCAATTGTAATGAACATAGGCCTGTTCAGACAATCTATAAGTGGCAAAGGGTTAATCTTCCTTTTTAAAGGTTTGTTTTGTAAACCCTTAATTACTTTTGAAGTGCTTCTTTTTATCTATTTTACAAGTGCGCTTACGGGATTCCGCTTCCCACAGCACCTAGCTGTTTCGGGGTATTGTTGTACAATCGCGGGACATTTTATGGATTTGTGTAGAGTGTGGAATGTGTAATAATTTCTGCTAGATAATCCTACTGATATATCCACATTCACACATTCTATGGGCTAGCGGATACATGTTTATCGAGCTGTCACTAGCCACACAGAATAAGGGCAGATCAGAGAATACCACTATTTCTAGTACTACTTAACCCTAGTTAAGACGTTAATTTAATGCATACGTGCACATACATGAAAAGAGAATCTGCTTGAGCCTTGTCAGGTAATGTCTTTCCATAGAACACAGAATACCACATGGAGCTTAACTCGTCACTTTTATACTGTTATTCTATCAAAAAAAAAAGAGGAAAAAAAGTGTTTTAGCGGCATTACACCGAGCCAAGAATTTCACTGTTGTGTTGTTTAACCCGGCGTCAGTACGGGAAAATTATTACACCGGTAATCTGGTGGGTCGAAATTACCCTGAAATATTTAACCCCACATTTATTATTGTAAATCCATCGGTACATTTTAGTTATAAGACTCATAAAAAAGTTATTTATGTGAAATAAAATACCTTAGAAGTCATCTTACTATTTTGAAAAACTCTGAAAATTATTATCAAAAATTGACATCCTTAGTCGCACTGTTATTAAACTAGATAAAAGTCAACTTTTTTACATCAATTTTATGTTTTGATGTAAGTGAATATGAGATCTTTGGGAAATAAATGCAAAGGGATTCAATCCCCGCCGCTATTTCTGATGGGGGAAATAGCAGCGGCCTCCTATACAATGCTGTTGTTTCCGACAGCATTGAAGGTAGAACTCAACAAAACAGTTCCGACTTTCAAACCAGTCGGATCTGTTTTGTCAGAAACAGCCCTGGATTGTCGAGTTTACTGCTGGATCTAGACAATCCACATCTGTTTAAAAAAATGTTGGAAAAAAGTTTTTGACTGGCCTCTGGCAATGAAGTGACGATCTGCCAGTCTGTACATTCATGTTTAAGATTTTTTTTCCTTGGTTGGCACTACCTAGGACAGCACGTGTGATGCTCTAGGCTCAGATTTGTCCTGCATAGTACACCAACCAAGGTATGTTTGGATAATCTCTTGCTTCAATCTTTGTGTTGTTCTTTTGAAAGGTTTTTCCGCTCTGGAAGTGAAAAAGGTTTTAAAGGACTGTTTGTGGAGAATGCATTCTGTGACCTTGTAGCGTAAGTTCTTTAAAACATTCTTCTGATGAAGACACCTAAGCCAGAAAAGGTGCAATATAAAATAATTGAACAGTATTAGCCATGTGTAGTAACTCCTTGACTTTTCACTACAGTTTAACGTATAAATTATGGGGTGTATTAATACCCCTTTATTCCCGATCACAAACAGCAAAAGCCACATCATAAAACCATGTCAATAACTAAATAACTGCTACTAGATTAGCGGTTCTCCACCTTTTTTCTCTCCCGTACCTCTTGATTGGGCTTTTCATTTATGAGTACTGCAAATATGAACAATTACAGTGGAATAACAAAGCAATGGATGAGTGGTGCGCTATTATCAGCAGCTGGCAAGGGGTAGTCACTCCCCTAAAAATTTGAGAAATGAAACAAGGTTTGCCAGTGCAGGCTGAATGATGTAACCCATTCGGTTCACAATTATAAACAATATTTATTAACTATACTAAAGAGAAATATAAAAATCAATAATAATATAACTGATAGTAATGTAAAACACAATATATAAAAATTAGAAAATGATAAATTTCACATCTGTGACATCAGGTGGTATATTTCAGAGTTAAAAGTCAGATACAAAGGGGCAGATGTATTAAGCCTGGCGAAGAGATAAACTGGAGATAAAGTGGAGAAAAAGTGGAAGGAGCTAACTCACCAGCCAATCAGCAGTGTTTGAAATATGACAGTTGGAAGTTGATTGGCTGGTGCGTTATCTCCTACCACTTTTTCTCCACTTTATCTACAGTTTATCTCTTCGCCAGGTTTAATACATCTGCCCCAAAGTCACAGAATATTCCCAAACTGCATGGGAGATAATATCATATTACCAATTGTTGAGGCGATCCACTGATGGGTACTGGATGTATGGGGGATGAATTGAGGTCCCTCTGGTTGTAGATTAATCACAGTATTCCCAATATACGTGTGCTCTATCATTTCAAGAGCTCAAGATGTCCTGATGGCGACCGCTGGGTGTCTGGCGTGCTTTTAGGGATCTGGCTAGATATCCCAGAAATGGATTGGATCACTTTACCAGTCTCTGGTGGTGCTCTAGGTGTTCAGGAGATGGTGAATTGGATTACAGGTAAGTAGGTAGGTCCCAATGAATGAGCTCACCGCGTTTCCCTGGACAAATCAGCTTCTGGCCTCCTCAGGAGCAAGTGTGCAACCTAAATGTAAGAATGGAATTACATGTAAGAGTGAGGTTGATGCTCCATCTCATTACCTGTATCAATTTTACTTTGTATGAGCTACTTTTGGAAAGGATAGAGATGAGCATGTTGGAGAATGTTGGGATCTGCGCTGAACGGTTGTCATGGGTCAGTACTGTACATCCCAAACACAGCAACCTCAGCCTTTCGGTAAACTTTTCTTTTTATGTAACATATGTAAACAATCTGAGACGCTATGCAAATTCTGTATTTGTAACACAAAACCCACTGTGCAACAATGTCATAATGCCATGGGATGTTTAATTTTATTATCCATAAGGAAATTGATTTTGGTGTCTCTCAGTACACTGATTTGTTTCCTGGCTGCTGCTTTCCAGACACATAGGTTTATGTTACAGAGCACTTTTATCCAAGCGGCTGAGGGTTACTTCAGGATGCAATGGCGATACTATTGATATTATTACCAGTTGCTCTGTGGTCTGATACCTTTGAAAAAGCTGTCAGTTGGACGGCGAAACATGTCAGGGAGCACCTGCTAATCTGATTTTACTGGGTTACTGGCAAATTGGATATTTTGTTCCTTTGGAGAATTCATTTGGTGCATATATCACCATTGGACTGTTTGCTGGACATTTTACCATCTGGTACCATCCATCTTGGGACACCACCACCTGCATATTAAGGATCGTAGGGGCGCATCTCGTCGAGGACACCCACAATTCCAGTGGGCTAATACTCTTCCTCCAGCGTCACTTATCCGGCAAGGTATGTGGATCCCATCATAAACCAGCTCCAGACCACATAAAAATTGCCAACTCTCAAGTGCCTCCAATAAGGACAATTCAACAAGAATCCAGCCTATAAGTATCATACCCATTTTCTTTTATTTATTCCAAAGTGTTGCTTTTTGTATTTTGACATTTTTAAACCTGTAATAATTGTATACACGTTTTATACCTGTTGAGTGGATATATTCCACTATATATTGTGTAATAAATATATTGTAATTTTTATACTTTACCACAGGGGTTCCCAATCTTTTTTGAATCAGGGCACCCTAGAGTTTCAGAACTTTTTTCACGGCACCCCTAGGCCAAACAAAATTTAATTAGATTGGGTATATATTCGATTCTTAGGGTGATTTATGTGGTAAAGGGCAGGATTTGCTTCTGTTTGTACACATTTTATGATTGGCAGGCACCAGCACTGGTTTTGCTCATAAATAACTAACCATTAATAATTTGAGTTAGTCCTGGACCCCCAACCCAAGGCACCCCTGCATGTGTCCCGAGGCACCCCAGGGAGCCACGGCACACAGTTTGGGAACCTCTGCTTTACCATATTGATCCAATTGTTTTCAGCGCACCACACCTTGCTTTTTCCTGTATATTCTATTTAAGGGTTTGACGCCCCCTAGAGGAGCTGCTTGACAAACCACCATATTAGGCGCCTGTCTACTACTAGCCTTCGGCTATTAGTCACCATTTTGCACATGGTGGGAATGGAACCCATGACCTCAGTGCTGTGAGGCAGTAATGTTAACCATTTCACCGTCCGTACTGCCCCAAATGTAGATTTATATTTCATAGGTGGGAACAATCATGGGAATTGCGCGTTTCTATTTTTGCTTATCTGCTTCTATCTGCTTGGGTAGAGTAAGGAATTCTAAAGATGTTCTCAGTCAAAATGGTCACCCCCTTTTCTTTATTTCTTTTACTTAGCCTTATTACAAATGAAATCTCCATTGTAGGTTTTGTGGTATATCCGTGTATGTTTTTTTTTCCTGATGATTCACATGTATCTTTATATAGATGAACTATTCAGCTCTGTCTGGTGATGGGACAGTGTAAATAATTTAAAATAATAATAATTTGTTCACTGTCTTGGTTACTGAGCAGTTGTTGGAACGGTTTAAGTAGCGGCTGTTCAGTTACATCCATGAGGAAAATTAAATTAGGATGGTTTTGAAAAAATAATATGTATGTCTTTTCGATTGCATTTTGTAAATTCAGATAATCCGCTCTTGTCAACGCAAGGTCTGAGCAAGCAAAAGCAATGTGTAAATTATTGTGTAGTACAAAGTATTTATCTTTTCCTAGTTTATTGTTAAAGTCTGGAATAAATCATTAACTGTTCCAAAAGTAAATGTCACATCAGTACATGTACTGAAAAATGCAGTAGAACAAATATATAAACAAGTAAAAATATAAGGATTGTTAATGGCGCGTAGGGTAAATTCAAGTGGGTGGGAGGTTTAGCGAGGTAAAATTTTGGTTTACGGCAGGTATGGGCTCTCCAAATACCCGCGGTGTCCAAGAAAAAGAAAAAAATCTGACTAGAATGCATAGAAAGTAAGCACAGATCTCTCTGTGTGTATACCCCGAGCGATTACGATGCGCTGTCCCGCACTTTGCTATCTCCTGCTAACAAAGTCAGTGCATGCAGTCAAAATCTAGTGAAATTGCTTAGCAAGTGACTGCAAATCTCTCTGTGTGTACAGAATGAGAGATACTGATCGACATCTCTCATTCTGGACTTTTTTTGGTTAAGCAAAATTGCTTAGCACAAATCACTGCATGTGTATGTGCTCTCTATGGGTGATCTGGACACAGGGAAAACACCTACCGTAAATAGCTTAGAAAAATCGCTTAGCACACATCTCTACATGTGTATGCCCCTTAACGAAGAACAAAGGGTGAGATCTTGTGCAAGATATATATATTTTTTCAATCATTTATACGACAAAACCAGGTTAAATTTGCCCATCCAGCTGTGAAGCTAGTGTATCGGTGGATGGAAGGTTGCCTGCACACACAGCCATACATGCCAATATAGAGATACATTGCCTCAGCTTTGCAGCAGAGCTGATCTGATTTGTCTGTTTACAGTATGATGTTGTTCAAAGCAGCAGCTACGATAAGCCACCAGCAGGTAGGAGAATAAGCCTACCAGCGGTCCTGATTGTAGTGGAACTGGTATCCGCTCACTAGGTCGACCACAGGAATGTTGACATTCATTAGGTCGACCACTGAAGGCCTTAGGTAACACTCTCAAAAGGTTGAAATGTCTTCAGGTCGACCGGGTCATTAAATCAGCACGAGCATTAGGTCAACATGGGGAAGGTCGACATTGGGGTTTTCATGGGTTTTTTTGAGCCGACATATGCCGACAGTTGATATTTCGTGCACTACCATCCACTAGCCCGTGGAGAGAGAATGAAAAAGTGTGCCAAGCGTAGTGCGACACCGTGCCCAAAGCATGAGGAGTGGACGCAGTGCATGATACGGTGTCCAGGTAGACTGTGTTGACAAACTCCTCCTTCTGCTTGCTGCACTACAAGTCTCAGCAGGTAGCACCTCATATGTCCAGGGTGTGCAGTTTAGGGCCCCTCCCCCTATGTACTATATATTGTGTTTTCATACACACTGGAAGGAACTAGAGACGCCTTCCTCCTTAACTAGCACCCCACCCACCTGTCCCAGATTGATTTTAAATAGGTTGGAGTCCCAACATTCAAGACTGCACACCTCAGTTTGGCACTATGAGGGTAAGTCCTACTATACATATATGCTGAGTGTTAGTCTGTGGGACTGTGTTGGGGCGCTGGGCTCTTTTGGCTGCTGTTGCTGGGCTGCTCCATGGCATCATATCGTATACTTTCAATCACCCCTTTAGTTTGTTTAATATATATGTAGCACCCTTCACATTTATTATTACTTCTTACCTAGGTAAGTCCTATCACATATAATTTCCCCTATCCCTTTTACTATCACTTTAATTTCACACTAATGTGATGCCATGGGGTGGTTCTGCTGGGCTGGCCTGGGGGGCCCTGTGCCCTGGACCTGTCCCAGAGTAGTGTTAGGGACTTGTCCTATTGAGGTAACCTGGACGCGGTGGACAAGCCGATACTAATGGCCATTACTATGTTAATAACCTCAAACGCAATATAGCAAGATATTAAAAGGTCTAGCATATATATTTAGTGTGCACCTGCAAACTCCTCCTCCAGACTGTGTTGACACCCAGGACAAAAAAAAAGGTGAAAACCCCATGTCAACCTATTGACTGTCGACCTAATGACCCTGTCCACCTAAACCCATGTCGACCTTTTGAGGGTGTTGACCCAAGGCCTGTCGACACGTAAGCAGCCATGTGCACAGGGGGGAAATCTTTCACCATGGAATGATTTTCCATGGCTGTGGTGAAGGCCATGGTGAGAAGGAGGCCGCTCATGACATCAGCGGCTCTCCCTTCCAATGGCCAGGGAACATCTGCGCTTTCTGGGGGATGCTCAGATAATGCCAGCACCGCACCCCAATACGCCCGCAGGGTGTAAATCATCCTGCACGCAGCGAGTTGGCTAGCCTCCGGTCGGATGGCTCATGCAAATGTGAATGTGCAGCCTGGTGAGTGGGTCTGAATCAGGCCCGGAGACTGAACCTGATGTCTCTATCTCTAGTAGCCAGTTTATCATGCAAAAACCCTGTCTCTGCCCAGACCAGGTAGTCTGCAAAGGAGATTTTGGCGTTAGGCCAAACCATCAGGTGCTGTAATGCAAATTCCAGAGTTTGTCCTTGAAGATAAGTGACAGAGCAGAGTATCTAAGGTCGACATGAGTTTTTCACTTTGTTTGTCCCAAATGTTGTCATAGTCGACCTTAGGGTGGCCAATCCCGGGATCGGGATCGGCGGGATCCCGGGATTTGGCCCCAAAATCGCTGGTATTTCAATGCCGGGATTGGAGATTCCAATCCCGGGATTTCGAGATTACTTGGCGCATGCGTCGTCTAATGTTGGGCAGCGTCTGAGCTCCTACTCAGATGTTGCCCGGCTTCTGCCGGCGCGGCTCTGCGTAGCGTGACACAATTTCATAGTCACGCTGCGTAGGCCAGACAGCTGCACCTCCGCTCCCGGACACGGCTGCATTTACTTTGGTCGCAGAGCTCGGCTTGTTCCCCACTGTTCACAGCCTCATAAGTCCTGCCACACCTCCCGGATCCTAGCCGCACCCGCCCAGGTATGAAAATATGCGGACGGATGGGGCATTTTTTTTAAAATAGGGAAGCCAATCACCCGAATCCCGGGATTGAGCATTTTTCAATCCCGAATCCCGGGATTGAAAAAAATGCCCTGGGATTGGCATCCCTAGTCGACATGGACATTGTCAAAGTGTACCGCGTCCCCTCGCATGGCTCGCCATGCTTCAGGGACACTATGTTATTCTCCCACCATGCCGTAGTGGATGGTAGGGCATGAAATACCGCCTGTCGGCACATAGTGGCAACATTTTTTTGAAAAAACACATGTTGACTGACTTTTGACCTAAAGCTTGTGTTGAACTTCCGACCCTCTCAATCTTAGCCACGTCGACCTATTTCATGTGTCAACGTAAGCTGTGTCAACCTTCAATGGTTGACCCAATGCATGGCGACCTATAAAGGGTCAAGCTAGTGGCCGTATCCCTGTAAAAATCTATAGTAAAACAAACAAACACATTTGAATCTCCCCTGCGATTACCCACCTCCAGCCCCCTTCCAGCTTATCGGGAACCCTGACGAATTCTTTCTGATTGACAGGAAACTTTGGCCGGCACTTTTGAAATGTGGAAGTAAAATTGTTCTCTCCTCTACTGCCCGAATCAGCAGGATTCTAAATAAACATGTGTTTCAAATACAATGCGCGCTGGGGTTGATTTACAGATATTCCCTCGTTTTTGGCCTTACATTCAATCCTTGTCTCATTATTGTAGGCTTAGTAAATATTGGATGAATAAGGGTAAGTATGAAAACCGTTTCCAAAATAAAATGCAAAACAGAGTTCGGAATAGGAGCAGGGAAGTATCATCCGCGCCGTATCAAAGAATGTGTTTTCTCTTGTGTTTTTTTAAAGGTCTCACTTGTGGGATAACCGAGCAGTGAGAATGTGTTACATTTATTTTAACCTTTTGAACCTTTCCTTCCTCTAACAGACACCCACTGTGGAATAGGCCACAGGACTTAAGTCAAGCAAAAACGGGATTAGTTGGTATAAAAAAAAAAAAATATTGGCTCTGAAAGAGTTTTAGGAATGGGATGTTGTTCTAAGCAATATTATATAAATTCACGTTGTCCAATATTTTACACTTGTTCCCTGTGGCTTTGAAGCACTATTTCTAGACTTGATGTAAATGGTGCTATGAATAGATACGTTCTTTATGAACTGCGCTCCTGTGATGGATACAGGCTAGCAGAACGTCTGTGGCCTGCAGTTTGCAGAGCTAATATTTTTCCAACACATCACCCTGTTATATACTATTATTGGGGTCATTATTTATCGTGTGTGAATTATAAATTGGGTTAAAGTTGTTTAAGTTTTAGTCCATATAAAGGAATAAGAAAACACAATCATTTGAAAGAACTTGTTTAATATTATCCAAGCGCTGTTATTGGGCCTTGGGCATCCTGCTCACTGGTTTCATCTACAGTACGTCTTTCCACAAAACCTCTTGGATGCGCTGGATAGATAGATGGGACTGTCCAATAGTTTGTGTTCCTATTGGTGATTTTAGTAGATGAGATCCAGGGCTATCCATCTGATACATATACTGTACCTCCCAATCATTTTTTTTTATACAGTCCCTTGATCATCATGATACACCTGATTTGCTTAGGGTATTGTATTTCCATGCTGCACTCAGCAAATGCAGGTTTCTTTAGTATATGCGACGAAAAAATGGACGATAAAATGGACTACTGTAATTTACTACTTTCTGTGCTCCCTGTAAAACACCTCACTCCACTCCAATCTATCCTTAATGCTGCTGCCCGGCTCATCTTCCTAGCCAAACATACTAAGGCCCTTATTCAGATTTGATCGCAGTACACATTTGTTCTCAAATTGGGCAAAATCATGTGCACTGCAGGTGGGGCAGATGTAACGTGCAGAGAGCTAGGCGTGGCCTCATGGAAGGAGGTGTGTAATCACAAAAAGGGGTGTGGTATTACACATTAGACCACACACCGTAATGCCCATTGCACATTATAGCAAACTCCGTAATACTCATTACAAATAAAGCCACACGCCGTAATGCCAATTACACATTGTGCCACACATCATGATGCCCATTACATAATATATAACAAACAGTAATGCCCATTATATATTTGACACATAAGTGCCGCTTACCTACATGCTCATTGCTAGGGGGTTCTTGCTTGATGGCAGGGGCTTCATGCTCGATGCCAAGGGGGAATACATGCTTGTTGCCAAGAGGAAGTTGTTAAATGCTCATTGTAAAGGGGGAGTGGGGATTGCTCGTTGCTAAGGGGGAACACATGCTTGTTGCCAAGAGGGAGGGAATTGTTCCTAGCCTAGGGGAGTTAAATGCTCATTGCAAAAGGGAGTGAATTTTCTCATTGTGTTGGGGGATTGCTCATTGCCAAGGGGGAGGCGTATTGCTCGTTGCCAGATCGGAGTGAAATTGCTCGTTGCCAAGGGGGGGGGGGGGAATTGCTCATTGCCAAGAGGGAGGGAATTGCTCATTGCCAAGGGGGAGGATATTGCTCATTGCCAAGGGGGAGGGTATTGCTTGTTGCCAAGGGGGAGGGTATTTTTCATTGCCAAGGGGGAGGGTATTTTTCGTTGCCAAAGGGGAGGGTATTGCTCGTTGCCAAGGGGGAGTGACACCGGGCAGAAAAAGGCTGTATGCTGCCCAGCTGTATAGTCACTGTCTAACTTCTAAGCAAAGCAGCAGCTCTGTCTCAGTCGATATCTTCATTCATTACTCCCGCTGGACCGCGAGCTCGGCAGCCAATCAGGAGCGGCATTGGTGGTTTTGGTGGTCACCCCTGATTGGCTGCCGGACCACTAGCTCCTATTGGCTCGCGGTCCAGTGGGAGCATTGACGTTGTCAGCCGGGCAGCGTACAGCCCTTTTCTGCCCGGCTGTCTTTTCTTTAAATTGTGTGTGCGGCGGCCGGCGGTCTAATGGGTGGTCCGGTGCACCCCCAGACCACCCCTTAGATTCGCCTATGGTTGGACAGGGATCAGGGCTTCTGAAGTTTTGTACATGCTTCCCAGTGATGTTATGTCCCAACCATGTCTGGCTCCCTGGGACTCGCCGGCCCTAAGGGACTGCTTTGGTTGCCTAGTGATAAATCTGCTACTGCCAGAAAGAAGTGCAAAGGGAGGATCAGGATCAGGGTTGCTGGATCATCCCTTTAATAAGTGCACATATGAATCACAGTACACAGGTTCATGACTGCTCATCGGATGTTATGACAGTTAGTATGGTTGGGACGGAGGTGTCAGAGAGTTCATACCAACTTTCATCAGATTCAAAGAGTAGTCAACATCCTCTGTAAAGCGCCTTACACGCGGGGGCGACTTGGCCTCTCATGCTGAGCGACGTGCTTAAGCGTGATCGCTGAGCACACATCACAGCATATACGTGATGTGTGCTGAGCGATCTGTGCTGAGCAGGGCTTTGCCTATTGTTTATAGGCAGTGCCCTGGGATCTGCAAGCACTGGGGTTTATTCTGATTCACTCGGAAAGGAATAATCACTCTCTAATGGACAAAACCATATGCATTGCAGGTGGGGCTGATGTAACATGTGCAGAGAGAGTTAGATTTGGGTGGGGGGTGTACTTCTAACTGATATCTATATATGCAGTGTAAAAATAAAGCAGCCAGTATTTACCCTGCACAGAAACAATATAACACCCAAATCTAACTCACTGCAGTATATATGGTTTTGTCCATTAGAGAGTGATTGTGCCTTTCCGAGTGAATCAGAATAATCCCTGACTGTCTTTCCCTGCGGGCGATAATGATGAGTGGGACCATACATCGCCGTCACCATACATCACTGTTCCCACACTTTGCTGTTAACCGGGGCTATGCACACAGAATAATCCATGCTTCATTTCTATGCAATCTAGTCAGATTGCTTAGAAATGGGGTGAAAATATCCAGTGCGTATGTCCCTTAATTCCTGTGTGCACTTATTAAAGGTATGATCTGCCAATCCTGGTTAATAGCCAAGTCTACTAGAAGACACAGCCAAGCCCCCAAGAGGAGGTGTCTACATCCTCATCAGCACAGCATGTAGAAGGGGTGCCGGACGGGTTCCTGACAGTCGGGATCCCGACAATCATTTACCCGACGTCGGGATCCCGACTGTCAAATCGTCGACAGCCGGGTGCCTGACGGCCACCCGCTATTTTCCCTCGTGGGGGTCCACGACCCCCATAGAGGGAGAATAGAATAGGTGGCTCGCGTAGCGAGCCACCGTGCCCGCAGCGTGGCGAGCGCAGCGAGCCCGCAAGGGGCTTTTTTGCACTCGCCATGCTGTCTTACTCTGGACAGTCGGGATCCCGACGTCGGGATAATGACTGTCGGGATCCCGACTGTCGGAGTCCCATACCACACCCTGTAGAAGGCCCCAAAGCATGGTCAAGCACAATAGCAGGGGGGTAGCTATATATTCTTAGGCCCCATAGGAAAAGTTTTTAAGGGCCCTTATGTACCACCTAGTGGTCAAAATGTATAGCATATATAATTTACACATTAAACATGGGCTCCCTTCAGCTCTGGGCCGCATAGCAGCTGCACCCCTTGCCCATATGGTAGCTACTCCCTTGTCCAATCCGATGTGTGTCTCCCTTTAAATTCTGTTTATCATTCATTATCGTGTCTATAAAAGAAACAATGCTGACAAGATAAATACAGTTTGAGAGCACTGGATGATCCTAATCAGTCATTATTGGGAGCGTGTATGCGATTTACATGTGTTAGATTATATCCCTCTCCGTGCTGCACCGTCAGACTATTCCACTTCAGTTTGGAGCACGCTGACATATTTCCCCCAAACATCTGTTTTTTAATAATCACTGACATGAGAGAGCTGCTGTGTGAAGAGCAGTTACCAGTGGTCCTGGCGGCAGAGGCAGAGAGAGACTCCAGTTCCCGTCTCTTTCAATCATAATTAATAACTGCGCAGTGTGTGTAGTGGTTGGGTTCCGTGCCGCGCGCACTGTATGTAGCGGTTGGGTTCGTGCAGCGCCAGTTACAGAACATTGTGTTGGACTGTATTAAATAGAGCAGCAGAACAAGCAGGATGAAGATATCATTATAACAAAAGAATATATCTTGGAGCATTTTCATTATGAAGCTTGGGCAGGAATAGTATTCTCTTGTACATTATATAACAAACACAGAGACCATACATTTTCCTTTATAGGTTTCTTTTCTGGGGTCTCTATTTGATGTTTAAAACAGACTTTCATGGGCCTTAGCCCTAAACTTGCAGTTAATCCCCCTTCATGGCCGGATCCAAAGACCAGGGCAGTTGTCCTGGGGCACCCACACATTAGGGGCCACCACATTCTTTCTCTGAATAGTACACGCTGCTGGTACTGAAATCGGAGCACAGCTTGATTCAGGTGTGTCTCTAATTTTCCACTACACAGCCGCTGCCAGCGCCGCCCACCGTGGTGCGGTTGAAGTCACTGTCAGCCTCTTGCGGCGCCAGTTTCAGCTCCTTCTTCAGTGGCGCTGGTAGTGTGTGACTGATTGGCAGTGGACTTTGAGCTGTGTGGCGCCGGACATAACAGTTAATGGTAATTATTCATAAACAACAGCACTATACAGATGGAGCCCCTCTCGTTCAGGCAGGGGCTCGCGGTAGATTCGACAGCCCCCGCAGCCGCCGTAAGGGGATGCGCGAACGAGACGCACGTGAATCCCCTTCAACCGAAGCTCCCCCCGGTTCCCCGCCGCCTTATCGCTGCCCCCCCCATTGGGTGCTATGAGTATATTTGCTTTTGCCTAGTGACTGTGCTTTTGCCTAGTGACAATAGGTGCTTGGTATGCGATGCACACAGGCCCCTCCTGTGCTAATACGACCCGTGCCTTCGCGGAAACATGTCATTGCTAGAGGGATCTTTTAGCATCAGGTTTAGGACTGGAGCCAGGGTCAGATTACCAATGGGATGGATGGAGCTGCAGCTGCTGTACCGCTGCCATGAGACCCTTTGTCCCCAGGGATCACCAGTGCACTGTAGTCACCAGCAGGTCTATTGATACAGCGGCTGCTACTGTATGTGTCTGTGCTTGGCTGTAGGAGTCATTGAGGGGGCCCCGTTTTCTGTTTGCGCCTGGGACCACACATTACCCCACTGTGGTAGCCCTGTGTGACAGTATAGCCGGGTATGTACATGTGCAGTCTTGTTATTAGATATAATATTATATAATAATCTAAAGTGTGTATGTGAGAGGCTGGAAAGAGGGTATTGGTGGAGCAGGAGGAGCAGGATTATGGTTTGCCTTGGTCACCTAAAAACCTAGCACCAGCGCTGCACAGTATCCCTCATCACTGCTATAGGCTATCCCTCTTCATACTTGGCCATATGTAACTATTAACCCATTCCTCCTTCCCATGCCTGCATGCAGGTTCCCCATGTAGCAGTGAGTGTGCACCGGAGCTGTGTGACAGGGCCCATCACATAATTGCCTAGGGAGATGCTCCCTGCTACATAGAAGTGCAAGTCTCCTGGAGCTGATCAGGAAACGGTGAAATACAGATGGAGCCCTTCTCATTCAGCAGGTGTCTGGCGGTCGAATCGCCAACCAACAGCCCCCGCCAGCCACCGGAAGGGGACGTGCACGCACAAAAGACGCATATTTTCTCACATGCATATTTTCTTACAGCTGCTACTGCATTTGGGTTCTAATTCCTGCCCTATATACAGTACGCCATTAGATTCATACACACAAAGTGGGGCAGTATAAAGTGTGACATAATGTAAAATCATCTGACAATATATAATAGTACAACAGCAATGATAGTATATGCATAGAACCAAGTGACACACACGGGGACTAAAAACATGCTATCTTGTGCCATCTTACATGGTTTCCAATTGTAGCCTATAGGATATTTATGCCTTTGTTTCTTGGAACCATCTGCCAGTAATAGCTGAGGCATGCCCACCCTCTGGCGGCAGCTGCACAATAGCTTAGCTGCATCCCTACCTGGAAATACATTGATCATATTAGTGGCTTCCTAGAAGTCACCATCTGGTGCTCTTACTGGATATACTAGGATATACTATGGGCAACCAATCAGATACTATTTATTATCTTTGAGAAGGTGATAAATAAGAAATAGATTCTTTTCAGTGCCAAACCAATAGCCAGTTGTTCTCTGTTTTTATAGTCTTTTACTTCGCAATGGCCTTTGCCGCCGCTATCCACCGAGGGTGTGGTATGGTGGGCCGTCAGTCGCGATTCCGATGGTCAGTATAACAACATTGGAATCCCCAATGAAGCCCCTTTTTGGTTTGGTGGCTTGCTGCGCTCACCACAGGACCAATTCTTCATTGGTGGTTGGGAGCCCCACTAGGGACAATAGCCCCTGTCAGTCAGGATCCTGACTGTTGGGCATTTAAACAGTCGGGATTCTGATGTTGGAGTACTGACCGAAAGAATCCCAACTGTCAGGACTTCATCCAGCACCCTCCTCCCCTTGCTCCTCTATATCCTCCATTCCATCGGACTTTAGGACACTATTCCCTACTAGATCACATGCTACTTGTCCTACCACTTCCTCTCTATAGGCCAGATGTATCAAGTTTCAAAAAGTGATAAAGTGGAGAGTGATAAACAGCCAGCCAATCAGCTTCTATCTGTTATTTTTCAAACCCAGCCTGTGACATGACAGGTAGGAGCTGATTGGCTTTTTATCACTCTACATTTTATCACTTTTGAAGCTTGATACATCTGGCCCTAGACCTCTAGAAACCTCCACTTCCCGTATGCTCTTGTGTCCCTTCTCTTCTGCATTTAGACACATGTTCAGTATCTCTACATAAATCTATATACTGTAATAGCTTGTTTTCATGTAAACAGTTGTCAATTGCATCCCCTTGTATGATGCTACTGTAGATAACTCTTGTAATTACTTTTAAATAAATGATAATAATAATAGTAACCTTGGTATCTGGACTTTAGGTGGAAAGTTATAAGGTCAACAGTCAATAGGAAAGCCATCATTTGTTGACATGCATTAGGTTGGCATGGTCAAAGGGTCGACATGATAATGGTGACATGAGTATTTCACAATTTATTTTCTTAACTTTTTCCTATTTTACCATCCGCGTGGACTCTGAATATTAACGGTAGAGACCAGAGCATGTCAGGTGAAGCGAGTCATGGTAAGAGATGTGGTACACTACTTGGGGGTCCATATGGTACAAAAAAAACCCAACAAAAACTAATGGCAACCTTTTCATGTATTGACCATTTTCAAGGCTACCTTGTGCTTTTTTTTTTTTACCCGTTTTCTGTGTCAACTTTGTGCATTTTGACCTTTTGGAGTTGACCTCAACACTATTGTTCTTTTCACTTTCGACCAAAGGAACCAAACCCAGTAATCTATTATAAGAGCATGTAGCATCACGTCATGGTATCTACTGGTATATGATATCCTAGGGCAGACCAGGGCATATCGCTATAATACAGTACCAGGCACGGGGAACCTTTTGAATGATTTTTTTAGCTACAGTACCTAAGAAAATCGCACCCTATTTTGTCTCGCCCCATGCCTCTAAAAGAGTTGTGGCCTTATGGAAAGGGTGTGGCTTCACACGAAGAGTGTGGCCTGACCTCCGTTTTAGTCACTCCAGGCTTTAGACCCCCGTTTTAATCACTCCAGGGGTCGTGGAGATGCTGGACTGCCCTGGAGCAACCCGCACCCCCGTAGAAACACCACTATATTATTCTATAGTATTATAATGCAGCTTCTGTTGTCACAGTATCTAGTGGTAAACAACACCATAGAGTAACACGTTATCAAAGAATTTAAAAAAAAACTGTAAGAAACTAAAAATGTGTCCTTACCGCTGTGCTTCAAAATGTTTCTTTTTTTCTATAAACCACTTTCTTTGGGTTACGCATAATTAGTGGAATGTTATGTCGGCAATCACACGGTCTTACAGCCATAAATCTATGACGCAAACATTAGATGTTGGTGAATGATCTAATTACCATAAAAGAGAAGACCTCTATTTTAGTAAATGTCATTTTACAATTTTGACAATGTGTTTCTTTTATGTTATGGTTTTACTCCTTTGTACTGTAATAGTTTCTCCTATCTATGCAGAGTCTGAGCTTTAAATCATTGCTACCACTAAATATGTTATTGTTCAGTCGTTATACAACCTGGAGAATAGATGTCAAATGCCACATCTGTATTCACCATCAGATGGTGCCGAAAGAGTCCTGCGGGAGTAAGACAGGGCACTCTCGTTATAAATACGTTGGGACAGGAGACTTAAGGTTAACTGTTTGTCATTGAGATCGTTATTGCAAGCCTGTATTATGTATGTATGTATGAAAGCATGTGTGTGTGTATATATATATATATATATATATATATATATATATATATATATATAAACAAAAATATATAGAAGTGCGCTTTATACAATGTTCACATTTATAAAATAATAGATAAAAATGTAAACATATAAAACAAAAATGATTTATTCCATTTGACAGCAGATTAAAATATTCACTTTTCACAGAACTTAGATCCGACACCTGTATGGCTTCATGTCATGGGAGAAACCCCGGGAGTTTGAATATTTTAATCTGCTTTAAAATGGAATAAATAATTTTTGTTTTATGTGTTTACATTTTTATCTATAATTTTATTAATTATAATGTGGTGAACATTGTATAGAGCGCACTTCTATATCTTTTTGTTTTCTATCTACTCCCTTGTTCCTCAACTAACAGCGAGGTTCTATAGAAGTGCTGCCATATCCAGCGCAACAAAAGGGTCACTCTCCAGTCCGGGACCGATGTTGCGGATCTGCTAATGCGTATTGGCGAGAAAACAGATATGTGCAGACATGTGCAGACCCGCAGTGCGAATGCCTTCTGCGAGTATCACACAGAGGCGTTCGCACTCAGCGGTGCGGGCCCGGGGCTGGAGCATGGGGACGCTATGTGAATGCAGGTGTGCCGAAGCCTGCTCTGGGTGGACGGCTGGTCAAGGTCAGCTGCCCATCCCATCTTCGCCCAGGCGCTTGTAATTAAAACTTAGCCTAGACTAATTTTTATTTGCAAACTGTGGAACAATCATTCGATGGTCGCATGATTTGTTCCTGTACGGATGTGTGAGTGCACACCATTCGCATGCCAACGGGGCCGTTTGCTTGTGGATGGGAGACGTCCGTTCGCTCGCCCAGTGGGTGGCGTCTAACCACTCGGTAAACAGCGAATGTACGCTGCTTACTAAGCCAATGTGAATCACCCCCTAAGTTTTTTCCTCAGTATTGTAAGGTGTTTTTCAAGGCTTTATGCCGGCTATATTTTGTTTTAAAACATTATCAATCTTGGAGAATGTGGAAGTTTACAGATAAAATCTGTTTGTGTTGGGTATGGGAATCTATTGTTTAGTAACTAATTGTGTTAGCACAATGTGTTGTTTGTTTGTTTCTAATGTATCTTTCTTCTCTGCATTCCTTTGCTAACACCTTGGTGGACCTTCACATGAATCTTCCAGGATGACGAGGAGGGGATATGGGCATAACAGCTCCAGCAAACCAAAGTTCCAGTTTTATTTTGTTGGGTAAGAAAGAACTTTAATTTATGCACCTAACTTGGAGATTGCGTGTTCTACTTGTCATGTATGGCGAGGATTCCCTTAAACGGTGAGGTTCACCACAAATGCAGGAAGCCCGCTGCTTTTTGAGGCGAGCACCACCGTTGTGGTGGCCACACTCGCCGTTTCCACCTCGTCTCAGGGAGCAAGCGAGGTGGAAACGGCGAGTGAAGTGGAGGCCGTTGACTACTCTGACGGCGAGCTATCAGCACTGCTCCCCTCCCACATTGAATATACCCCTATGTGTTCAGAGATTATGGTCTCATTGCTTCTTGTATATCGTATTTATGATATTTACACGATTTTACACACCAGAGTTAACAAATGGCCCGATATGTTCTTTATAACCTTTGATATAGCTGTGGTTTTGAGAGACGTCTTTTTCTTAATTGACCTGCATTTAAAATGTAATATTAAAATTTCTCATAAATGTCTTACATTCATCCGAGAGCCTCAACTGTCACAAATCCGCATGACAATTATCTCTTTGTTGGTCAACAGTGTAAGTGTGCTCGAGGGAGGGGAACAGCAAATAATTGCAGAACCAGTCATTGAGTGCACTGTAAAATAGATCAGACGCTAACTGGAACAGTCAGGTTTTCAAAGCTTTAGAGAGGTTACCAGACTAATACATTTATAAGGATGACCGTGATTTCTATGATCTAAAATGCTATGGATTGCTACATAGAGGGTGATTCAATTATGGGGTGAAGGGTTCGAATTGCCATCGCCGCTGCATTTAATTCACCATATCCCTCCGTCCACCTGGCCAAATCCTTAATAAGCACAGAAGTGCTTGCTACCCAATGGGATAAAGAACAGTTTTATACGAGATTGGGCTGCTGTAAAGTGTGGTTGGGCAGATAACTTCGGCCGTAATTTAATTCCCTCCATTTTGTTCTTACAGCTTTTTTTTTTTCATTGTGTTTGTGTAATGTAAAGATTATGGGACAGTGTAAAAGTATATTCTTGTTATATGAACTATTGCCTTATTTCTATAAAAATGCCGGCGTTCCATTATTTGCTTTCTGTTCCCTAGAATCCCTATATTTTCTCCCAGAGGTCTTCTGTCAGCCTGGCTAAGGTATAACGGCCCTCTCACGTTACAATACATTGGGGACTTGGCTAATTTCAGATCATATCTGTGCCATAATTGGCAGCATGGTATGGTACAAGTTTGCTCGTAGCCTGCACAGAGACTAATTGTAACATATACAATCCTCCATGTTCTGTCTACTTATAGACAACTTTTTTGGAGCTATTGTCCCATATGAATAATAAAACAAAATAAAATGTATTTGAACCAGTGACCGATTTAGACCTCATTGGACCTGGTTTATTTATTATTATTATTATTATTATTATTATTATCAGTTTCTTATATAGCGCACACATATTACGCAGCGCTTTATAGAGACTATTTGAACTTTCACATCAGTCCCTGCCTCAGTGGAGCTTACAAGCTATATTCCCTACCACATGTACACGCACACACAGACATTCTAGGGTTAATTTTGTTGGAAGCCAATTAGCCTACCAGTATATTTTTGGATTGTGGGAGGAAACCGGAGTACCCGGAGGAAACCCACGCAAGTGCTGGGAGAATATACAAACTCCGCACAGTTAGGGCCATGGTGGGAATCAAACCCATGACCTCTGTGCTGTAAGGCAGTAATGCTAACCATTACACCCTCCTCCCTCCTTCCCGGCGGCAGGGACGCATGCGTTCCATCACAATTTGTTGTGATGGATCGCATGCATCCCTGCTTCCCGCCCGTCTCGCCGACAGGAGGGAGGGCCCAGGATGGGTGGTCGTACGGCCAGCAGGTCGACCACCTGCTGGGTTCAGATGCGCACAGGACCGCGCATCAGACCTGACGGCATGTCAGGGACAGCCGATTTGGTCCGATTTAATGGCCCAATTGTTCGCAATCGGCCGAAATGTGACCAAATCGGCTCAGTGTATGGGGGGCCTATACATATATCTTACAGTGCCGAAGACGTCCAAGAGAGCCAGGAAGATGAGTATAGAAATATCTCCTTGTGACTTTGCTATAACTTGATCATTGGTCCCCTTAGTGTAGTCCCTGTCAGTGGTTATCAAAGACAGTGGCTGTGTCCAGAGATTGTTTCTTTAGAATTGGTGAGATGAGTGCGTGTTTAATGTATAGTAGTAATGAGCAAGGGGACAGAGACAAGTTGAGGACATTAGCTAGAGGTGGTCTTGCAGTGCAGAACATGGAGCGGAGGGTGGGTGTGAGGGGGCAGGTTCTAGATTGAGATTACAAGATGAGTGCAGTGACTGCATTAAGTTACTGGAGAGAATGGACTGAGCGTAGTCACACAGGGGACTGTAGAAGGAGAAATGTGTAGGAACTGGCATGTGGAAATGCTTAGCATAGTAGGTTGTGTAGTTATTATGTTGCTCTCCTGGCATGTCCTTATATTCTGCTTCATATAATCCCCTGCCACCTACTGATGCCATCTTTAAAACTTTCACCTCTGTGTTTTATCCTCTGTTCTAAAGTGAGTTTCAAATAAAAGTGGAGACAAGAGCTGAAATGTTGGACATCTGCTGAGATCCTCCCCATCCTTTCATGTTGTTTGCAGTCAGCTGTAGGTAAACTTTTCTCAGGAGAACAATCTCATACAAATTGCTGTTTAATGGCCCTGTTTTACAGCCTGTCTCCCTCACAGTCCTCTGCTAGATTTTTTAGCTCCTATCTGTGGCCATTGGTCATTAATCTATGTTTACCTGTTTTTTCCCCCTAAATGATTTTCTTAGAGAAACCTCCATTACCCCTCCTTTGTCCTTAGCTGGGCTTGTGGTAGATGCAGATTAGATCACATAGATTTTTTTCCTCTGCTCCATCATTATTGAGGACTTGCTGATACACCCGATACTGTGCTGCTGGCACTATGAAGAAATGGGGCTATGTTCAAGGTCATCTCCAGCCTTTTTATTATAACCATAGTTTATTTCACTTTGGGGAAAGTACTAAGCCTTAGAATTTAATAAAATGGAGAGAGATAAAGTACCAGTCATTTTATTAATGGCCTTTTATGTAGTGTTTTTATGGGAGCTGGGGAGGTGCAGCCCATGTAGAGACTGGCAGAGAACAGGCATCCCATGTAGGGACTGGCAGAGTACATACAGCACTTGTAGGGAGTGGCAGAATACAGGCAGCCCATGTAGGAACTGGCAGAGTACATACATCCCATGTAGGGACTGGCAGAGTACATGTAGCCCATGTAGGTACTGGCAGAGTACAGGCATCCCATGTAGGGACTGGCAGAGTACATGCAGCCCATGTAGGGACTGGCAGAGTACATGCAGCCCATGTAGGGACTGGCAGAGTACATGCAGCCCATGTAGGGACTGGCAGAGTACATGTAGCCCATGTAGGTACTGGCAGAGTACAGGCATCCCATGTAGGGACTGGCAGAGTACAGGCAGCCCATGTAGGGACTGGCAGAGTACAGGCAGCCCATGTAGGGACTGGCAGAGTACAGGCAGCCCATGTAGGGACTGGCAGAGTACATGCAGCCCATGTAGGGACTGGCAGAGTACATGCAGCCCATGTAGGGACTGGCAGAGTACATGCAGCCCATGTAGGGACTGGCAAGGTACAGGCAGCCCATGTAGGTAATGGCAAGGTACAGTCAGCCCATGTAGGGACTGGCAGAGTACATGCAGCCCATGTAGGGACTGGCAGAGTACATGCAGCCCATGTAGGGAATGGCAGAGTACATGCAGCCCATGTAGGGACTGGCAGAGTACATGTAGCCCATGTAGATACTGGCAGAGTACAGGCATCCCATGTAGGGACTGGCAGAGTACATGCAGCCCATGTAGGGACTGGCAGAGTACATGCAGCCCATGTAGGGACTGGCAGAGTACATGCAGCCCATGTAGGGACTGGCAGAGTACATGTAGCCCATGTAGGTACTGGCAGAGTACAGGCATCCCATGTAGGGACTGGCAGAGTACAGGCAGCCCATGTAGGGACTGGCAGAGTACAGGCAGCCCATGTAGGGACTGGCAGAGTACAGGCAGCCCATGTAGGGACTGGCAGAGTACATGCAGCCCATGTAGGGACTGGCAGAGTACATGCAGCCCATGTAGGGACTGGCAGAGTACATGCAGCCCATGTAGGGACTGGCAAGGTACAGGCAGCCCATGTAGGTAATGGCAAGGTACAGTCAGCCCATGTAGGGACTGGCAGAGTACATGCAGCCCATGTAGGGACTGGCAGAGTACATGCAGCCCATGTAGGGAATGGCAGAGTACATGCAGCCCATGTAGGGACTGGCAGAGTACATGCAGCCCATGTAGGGACTGGCAGAGTACATGCAGCCCATGTAAGGACTGGCAGAGTACATGCAGCCCATGTAGGGACTGGCAAGGTACAGGAAGCCTATGTAGGGACTGGCAAGGTACAGGCAGCTCATGTAGGGACTGGCAGAGTACATGCAGCCCATGTAGGGACTGGCAGAGTACATGCAGCCCAGGTAGGGACTGGCAATGTACAGGCAGTCCATGTAGGGACTGGCAAGGTACAGGCAGCTCATGTAGGGACTGGCAGAGTACATGCAGCCCATGTAGGGACTGGCAGAGTACATGCAGCCCATGTAGGGACTGGCAATGTACAGGCAGCCCATGTAGGTACTGGCAAGGTACAGGCAGCCCATGTAGGGACTGGCAAAGTACAGGAAGCCTATGTAGGGACTGGTAAAGATGAGCAGTGTAGAGAGATGTCTCCAAGGGAAATAAATCATTCTGCTTTCAAAATGGATCATAGAAGTTACCGGCAGTGGAAGACCTAAGGAAGGGAATTGCAATATGTGAAATACTGTGAGTGCAATAATAAGCATGTTTGCTTTGTCTGAGATAGGTTTACATGTACAGCCCTATCCAGTGGTCCAGTAAAGTGTGTTATGTCATACGAATGGGCGTAAATAGGCTTTTTGTAGCCTGGTAATCTGTATTAATGCACAATGTGCCAATCAGTGTATGACTGTGCCCTGCTGGGGAAAATGTGAATTGTTCCACTCAAGCAATGGCTCTGGTACTTACCTCCCTAATATTAATATACAGTATATACAGCTAATTACCTTTCTGAAAGTGTCTTAGACCAGTAAACTGATTGGTTTCTGGCTGTTGTGTATATTGTGCCTAATTCAGCATGGATCGCTAGTTCAGGCTTGCCTACCCTCCCGGAATGGCCGGGAGCCTCCCCAGGAAATTGGGTCCTTGTCCCGGCCCCACGGGGAAGGTGGGCAAGTCTCCCGCATTCTGCTAATTGCCCCCGCTCCCCCCTTAACCGCTGGTTTAATTACCTGAAATCGCGGGTCCACGGAGAGGGGGCGGGGCTAAAATGACGCGATCACAGCATTTCGCGTCATTTAAGCCCCGTTCCCTCTCCATGGCCCACTAATCACTGTGTTTTCCAGCATGGGGGTGGGGCCAATTGATGTCAGACTTGCTCCCGGCCCCCTGATGTGTTGCCTCTCCGGTCTTCTCCCGGAGAGGTGAAATTAAAAGTAGGCAAGTATGCGCTAGTTAGAGAAGAAGCAGTTGCCTGCAATCAAAAAGTCACCACCCAAAAGGAAAGAATAAAGGCTCCTCGCGAAATTGCATATCCATTTTCAAGAGAGGAAACATTGAACAGTTTATTTTTCCATCTGAATAAGTGTAGGGCTTCCTCTAATCTGCTAAAGAACCAGGCTGGAAGTGGTCATCGCTGACATCAGAGACCCACCCAAAATAGCGCCTGTGCACGTCTGCATTTTTACAACCCACACCCAGAAATTACTATGTTTCTACCTGTAAACGCTTCCTGTAATCAAACAGCGGCTGCTCTGTGACTTCTATGCGTGCAGATATGTATTTGCAAATTGTGACAGCGCATGCTCGATGCAAACAATTCACACACTCAGTTGTTCGATAATCGTCTGGATTGCTAATTCCCTAATTAGCAATCCATTCTTAATTAGACCCACTATCAGCTGTGTGTTACTGGGAAAGTATCAGGGACATTCTGAACCTTTTTCATTTCAAATAGAAAAGTTTATGCAGGGTTTTGGAGATTCCTGCATGTAACCCTCATATTATTCTTTCCATATGTCTGCTGATACATTTGAAATATTAAATGTAGCAGTTTTATGAAAGCACTGGCCCCATTGTGTGGCAATTTGTACATCAGTAGACTTCTTCATGCCTAGTAAATATGATTTACATGGACCAGGATGAAGCCCATGTCAGCTTATGCTTCAATATTTATTTAAAGAGAAATATCCCAACATAGCCTGCAGGCATACAGTATTTATCAAAGGGGAGAAGTTGGCCTTGCACGGGTAAACCTAGTGACAAATACCCCAGCAATGATGATTCTTTTATCACCATCTCAAGATGACCAGAGAAAACTTTTTTAAAAAAAAATTTCAGGGTTGAATTTTTATAAAATACTTTTCTGGTCTATTTACAATTTATTTTTATATCAGTAGAGCTGAAAGCTAAATCTGTCAGGTTATAGAGCCCATACATCTGGCAGGTATCGGGGCAATTACCCCTTTTGACGATGGGGAAATCTTGTTGAAATACCTTAAAGCACAGATTCTAACAAAAAATTATCGGGATTTGCAAACCAGGATATTTTTTACCTGTTTCCCCCCCCCCCCCCGATTCCCCAGCTGATGGCTGATCTTTGATGACCGCCAATCAGAGGATTGAATTGGCAAAAGATGGAATTGTATGGCATGCATTAGGCTTGCATAATGCAGTGGCGTAACTACTGTAAGGCTGCCCCAGCTGCCGCTTGGGGGAGCGAGTGACATGCTGCTGCATGCCGCTGCCTGCTGACTGAGCACCGGAGGCGAGTCAGCCGCAGCGTGGGCGCGGCCATGACAGAGATGACAAATCCTTCCCACTGATTCAATTGACTGTACACAGAGCTGGCTATTGGCTACTGTGTACAGTATGGGTGAGCGGATGGGTAGATGGGCGTGCTGGGGCAGCCTGGGACACGTCGAAGCCAGGGGAAGCAGCAGTGTCTGCTGGTATCACTGCCTCTCTTCTGCTTCAGATTCTCCATTATTTGTGTGATGTCCCGGGGGGGGCACAAACCTTTTGGCAGGGGGAGCAAAATGTATAATTATGCCACTGGCGTAATACCTGGGACTTGCTTGGCAAAGTGGTAAGTTAACTAGTTCTTCTCCAGGCCAGTATCGGCAGGCCGCTAAGTTTAGTTCCATCTGTGATATTTTTTTCTCTCTACGGGCTGCAGATGAAATAGTCCTCATATGTCAGTCTGTTTGTGAGCATGACTTTATCCTCACCACCAGATTTAAACTCTTCCTCCCATCCGACTTAAGCCCCACCTCTGGTGATGTCAGCCGTTAATCATCGGGAGGGTAGGGAAGATACTGGCAACCCGGACAGAGCCGCTCTTACTTGTCACCACATAATGACAAATATGCCCTACATAGTCCTAAGATATACATCATATCTAGGGCTATACAAGCACACACGCACGCAGGAGGGCATGTCTGTCCATGCTGATTGTATGTGCACCGCTTTGTCCACATTTAACATGCATTCCCGCTCTTGCTTCTTCATCCAGATCTGCATTTGGAACCTTAACAATTTGCAGTATTTAAAGTCTAAAGTAAAAATGGGGTGGCGACAATATGAAACCATTCTACTATGTGGTGAGGTTGCGGTACAGAGGGGTAAATGTATGTACCGTAGCTTGGAGAAGTGGTATCTATCCCCTTAAAGAACAGTATGTGCAAGGTGATAATGTACCAGCCAATCATCTCCAATATGTAAATTGAGAGTTAGGAGCTGATTGGCTGGATCATTATCACCTTGCACAGAACGTTCTTTATGGGGATAGATAACCACTTCTCCAAGCTTCATACAGTTACCCCAAATAGAGGTCCAGGCTTGTTCCTTAGGGGTAAATTTACTAAAGCTTCTACAAATGAAAAGCGATGATCTTACCCGAAGCAACCAATCAGATTTTATCTATCTTTTCTCAATTGCATCCTTAAAAAAATGATGCACAGAAACTTATTGGTTGCTATCAGCAACATCATCTCTTTTCATTTTAAGAATCACTCTGTAAATTTGCCTCTTAGAGAACAAAACTGATATTCCAGAACACTAAAGTATATTCATCAAAGAAGCCTGCACAAATCATCTACATGCAGAATGTTAAATTCCTCTCTAATCCAAGCCTACAAGTACGGAAGCCACATGAATAGGTAGTATGTGTACCACAGATAAGGTAATCTCGTCTTGGAAACTGATATTTGTGGGCATCTGAGACCACATTTGAGAAGTCTAGACGGGAAATGGGCAATGCATAGACAATACAATTAGCTGGATCTTCATTTGTCTGAAGATGCTGTAATAATTACAACCGAATGGAAGAACAGAGAGATAATTTGTGCTTTGTTTACATCCCGTAGATTAGAGATCTATCTCGTTCCATAGTGTTTTTTTTTTTTTTTAATGCTGATATCAGTCAATGTATGCCTTGGGTCAAAGTCACCTATTACTATCATATATTTTACTGAATGCATGCAATAAAAAAACAAAAAAACGCCACCCTAAACAGATGAGTCCGGGAGTAGACTTGATTGGAACCTTGTCATATGTTATCTTTCAAAAGCCGAATGATTTTCCTGTGAGTGGTAGACGCATCACTTTCATCTCCCATCTTGATTGGGATCTTTCCATGTGTGTTCTTGGATGTGGTCATATTAAGGCTTCTTGTGTAAGATCTTTCAATCTGACCACATGATGAAAGCAGAATCTTTTAAAAAAAGCTTTTGTTATGATACTAGGATTATTCTTGATTTCTCTTGAAGATTAAAGTTTAACTTAACAGAAAAAAATAGTCCCAATCAGCTCATATTGGCAATAGTTAAAAGTATGCCCGTTTTTAGTGAACAGATGGTGCCCATACACGGTACAATTATTGTATACAATTTGGTCTAGATAACATCGCATAGGTTTTGCAATGAGATGAGATCTAGTACAATAAGTATGTGCAGCACATACTTTTTGAGCTGTGCGATAAGATGTGTGACAGGAGCGCGCATCTCATCTCACCCAACAATTGTAAAGTGTATGGGCACCTTTACCATAAAACCAGTGTCAGACTGGATTCTCACGTTATCAGTCAGGGCGTGGGAGAAAATGCACCTGTTTGCAGGCGTTTCTTGTATCTAAAACAGGTTTGGTGTAAGTGTGCATCGACAATGAATACTAGATAACCAGACCTGCTCAAAAGTGTCCACAGCTCAGCATTTGGGCTAGTATACGCATTTTTTTCTGTGCACGGTTCTTTGCCGTAAAGTACGCCCATTGTGGTTTGTTAGATGTGCAAGTAGGGATCAATGACTACATCTACAGCTTCTCACAGTTTACTAATGTTATGCTGTCATTTATCATGTATGTTACATTGACTCAATCATGATGTTGTTATAGATTTAGTTTTTAATATGTTGATGACTTTACACCCTGAAATAAGGGAAGAGTTCTAAAAAAGAAAAAGCCTGAAAGTAGAATAATATACAGTCAGATCTACAGAATGCGAACTATGCTCTGTAAAGCGCTGCGGAATCTGTGTGCGCTAAATAAGAAACTGTTAATAAATAAATAAAGTGTTTCTCTGATGTAACTTTGGGGTACATGTATTAAACGGTGAATATGGGCTCTGATTCAGACCTGCTGACTGGGTTGCGAGTGTTCGGAGCCCAGTGAGCCACCGCCCCGATGAATGGCTGCTCGTCCTCATCTGTGTGCACGGCTGCGAACACCCGTCCCAAGGGGTCTGAACTGGCCCCATAGTGGAGAAATGGACCAGTGCAAAAGTTACCATTAGCACCCAATCACCATCGAGATAACATTTATCAAGTACATGCAATTAAATGATAGATGCTATTTGGTTTCCATGGCCCACTTCTTACTCTTTTCACCATATGATACATCATCCCCTTAGTCACGGCTGAGCATTTCTTAGATTAGCGTAGACAAAGTTATTTTCACCTACAGTAATTATGGCACTTATTCAGATCTGATCGCAGTACAAATTTGTTTGGAAAATGGGCAAAACCATGTGCACTGCAGGTGGGGCAGATGTAGCATGTGCAGAGAGAGTTAGATTTGTGTGAGTTATTTTGTTTCTGTGCAGGGTAAATACTGGCTGCATTATTTTTACACTGCAATTTAGATTTCAGTTTCAACACACCCCACCCAAATTTCACTCTCTCTGCACATGTTACATCTGCCCCACCTGCAGTGCACATGGTTTTGCCCATTTTACAAACAAATTTGTACTGCGATGAGATCTGAATAAGGGCCATATATGTGCAAAATGTTCACTGAAAATAAAAGGCACACTGCTCAAACCAGCAACACTACAGTATTAATTATATAGGGTTCAACCAATCAAAAGTAATTTTGCATAAGGAAGTTGTCCACTTCTGAGTTGGCCATATTCAAGTTCTTGAGGCCAGCCTGGGATGCATTTTTGCACTGCTACATTCTTGCTGTGCCTTGGCCACCTTTACACACACACCCTACAACCGGCACAAGGATAAATCTGTTGCTTCCGGTGTCAGTATATTGTTGCGTGTTTGGAAACATAAACCAAAAGTCCTCTGAATGTCCCCATTGACAATAGGCCTTGAGTGGAAGATTCCCGGTGGGCCAGCATATACACGAGGCTTGTTTTGTTTGTTGACATGTGGCTCCACCCCTCACATGACAGCCTTTACACTGCAGTAACTCTGCCTTCCAGTGGTGCTGACATGGCCAAATGGCCCATTATACCTCTGGTGCTGCCCATGTCTGGCTCCTCCTGCCCAGGGCCGGCTCTACCATTAGGCAGCTTTAGGCAGCTGCCTAGGGCGCCAGGATCTGGGGGGTGCCACCAAGTCTGCAAATCAAAAAATCAAGGATGTCTATGAGGATCCTTGTTGTATTTAATGCAGGTGGCGACTGTGGAACCTCTAAGACCTCACCTCCATACTTTCCCTTGAGACATAGTTCCCTACATTGCTGCCCCCTCCTCCTTGTACTCTGTTGTGGGTGGCAAAGGGGAGGGTGCAGAGTGCCTTCAGGAAAAGCAGGGGACTTTCCCACCTTCCTGGGGGGGGGGGGGGGCTGGGAGGACCACGTGATTTTTTTGGGGTGGGGGGGGGTGGGAGTAGGTTGAAGTTTCGCCTAGGGTGCTGAGAAGCCTTACACCGGCCCTGCTCCTGCCAGCATATGCAATCCGAGTCCTGTGTCCATACAGCATCGGATCACTGTCATGAACCCTAGGCTCAGCACCTCTACAAAACAGGGGCAATACTCTCTGCTCTGCCACCCTGGTGCCGCAGCACGTCATCAATCATGCTTGGGGGGGGGGGGGGGCAGTAGACTGCACCTGTGTAGAACCACAAGCATTGGATTATTAAGAAAACCATCGGGTTTGCGTATAACTCTGAATGACCCAATGTCAATCCACAGGTCCCACATTAAACCAGGACCATATACCACTGTTGTCTCCTAGCACATATACCATATATTGATATTAATATTGATATTTACTGCAGAGATATAGGACAATATATCATCTGATAATGAATCTGTTCATGTGACGACAGTAGGGAGCACTTTACTATGTAACCAGTAGTATTTACCAAGAGTTCATTGGAAACAAAGCAGTGGATCTGATTCTGCTTGGGAAGTAATGCAAAAAAAAAAAAAAGCATGTTGCTGCTGTACAGATGGGGCAGATGGAACATACGCAGACAGATTTAGATTTCTGTGGACTGTGACCAATTTGAAATATACAGTAATTTGCAGTATAAAAAGAAAGGCAACGAACATCTGTGGGCTACATGCAAAAGCAGACAGTATTTACGCTGCACATAAAAATCAAAATGTATTTGCTTCTCTTGAATTGCAACATGGCAGCCGATTCAGACCTGTCCGTTACAGGCCAAATTTGTCCCTTACTCCGTTGGTCGAGGTTTGCGCATGCGGCCCCCTCCCCCTTCCTTCACGTTTAGTCCACAGTGCGAGGGAAGGGGGCATTCCCCTGTAAACGCAGGCATGTCGATGCCTGCTCAGGGGGTGTGACTGACATCACATGATCAGAGACCATCGAATCATGATTTGCACATGCAAACGAATGCTAATGGATGTGTACGCATACCCTGGTATGCTGGTGAGGGGATATGCGCAGAAGGGGGGGGGGGGGGGGAATCGGCCGTTCCGCCGGGTGGCATTCAGCTGTGAACATATGCAGCCTAGCGATCAGGTTTGAATAAGGCCCATGGTTTGTTCCAGATATAAAGTTACTTACTGTTTTTGCTTTACCAGAATCAGGTTCTCTGTCCTATGAATTCACATTGAATTCGCACAAGACTTTTCGCTGGTGAGCAAATATTTTCCTTTATATGAATCTTAAATGTTCAGTTTAAAAACAGGTCATTGTGGACAAATGGAGACTTTCAGCAAAGTCTGTGCTTTCAGACGGAAGAATATTTATCCCTCTGAACAGGGAATATTAATTCATTTGATTGGTAGTTAGGAGAGTCTCAGTTTTCTCCTATCCTCAGTCACCTGTTTGCTGCTCTTGTGCTCTGACCCCAATTATCCCCCTATAATAGGACAAGAAGCGCATTGTACTGATTGTGTGTTGCCTATTGCTGTGTAATAGAAGGTATTGGGGTTAGAATCCCACCAATCAATCATCATGAGAGAACTTGTGAGAACTACTCCTAGAAAGAATGTGTATTAAATGCCAAAAGTTCAAGATGCTGTTTAGACTTATGAATAAGAAAGATAGATGTGGAGGGGGGGGGGAGACACGATTTTCATTACAAGCATTTGCTTGCTCCAAAAGCAGTCAAAGCCAGGACTAAGCCACCAAGGACCTGACGTGTAAGGTATTAGACCATGAAATTGTTGGCTTGTGGTAGATTAGTGCATACTAAACCAGTGTAGGTCATTTACGGAGTCGTGCAACAAATACCTTGTGTAGTGTAAAGGGCCTTATCTATTAGTGCGATATGGCCACTTTTTATGCAATTCCGACGCATTGCTGTGACGTATCGCATGAAAATGAAGTGTCATTTCGCATGTGCTTTTCCTGCGATTGCAATGTGAGGTGCATTCCTGTGTGCCTCGCATCTCAATTGCAGATCTGACTGGCTGCCATGAATATTTGTCACAGCCCGTAGCCCCTGTTGGGATTGCATATGATACATTATTTGTATTACAATGTATTCGGCCTCCCGACAGCTGCCGGGTGAGATTGCAGGGTATCGCATGCGAGGTACCGCATGTGATACCTCACACTAGTGAATGGGGGCCTTTAGTGTGACTATATAGCTAGGGGGGGGGGGGGGGGGGGGCAGATGTAACATGTGCAGAGTATAAAGTAAATGCACTGCTGCACATAGTATGGAGTAACTGCACTACTGCGCATTGTATAGAGTAATTTTACCACTTCGCATAGTATGGAGTAACTGCACCGCTGTGCATAGTATAAAGTAACTGCCCCACTGCACATCTAAGGAGTAACTGCATTGCTGCACATAGTATGAAGTAACTGCACCGCTGTGCACAGTATGGAGTAACTGCACCGCTGCACATAGTATGGAGTAACTGCACAAGATGTGTATTCTACTTCACATGTGATGTTGCTATGGGCAACCAATCAGAATCTACTTCTTATTTATTTTAGCACCTTCTAGAAGATAGAAGACAGGATCTGATTGGTTGCCTATAGCAACAGCACATGTGAAGTAGAATACACATGGAGTAACTGCACCGCTGTGCATAGTATGAAGTAACTGCACCGATGTGCATTGTATGGAGTAACTGCACCGATGCACATGATAGTATGGTGTAACGGCATCTCTGTACATAGTATTGTATAACTGCATCTCTGCACATAGCATGGAGTAACTGCACCACTGCACCTAGCATGAAGTAACTGCACCACTGCACATAGTATGGAGTAACTGCGCTTTGCTGAGCACTGAAAACTGTTAAACTTTTGCATACTGTATCTCAAAGTGTCAACTTGCAAGTTCATGAACGTCGGATGAAAGCTGACAGATCTGAGGTATAAAGGCTGTCGGCCTGACAAGTTCTTGTCTAAACAATAAATCAAGAAGAAGGCGGCTGGGATAAAGTCACTGTACGGACAGGCCATGTGTGACAGCAGCTGTATGAGGCTGTGTTTTCTAGCAATTTTAAAAATATGGCTTAAAAAAATTCTCATTTATTGATTGAAGGATATGAACGAATCTAGAAGATGAAACAAAATTGTCTTTCATAGCAATATTGCATGCACGGAGCTCAAGTCACCGATGGCTAATAACAGGGCAGGGTGGCAACCAGGGGCATCACCCCAGTGACACCCGGTGTGGTCTTGAAGAATCTCTTTGCACACTGGTGTGAAAACACACTTTGTGGGAGGAGTGTGACTTAGGATCTGACCCCCAATTTTTGCATAATGGGGATACTGGAGATACAAGATGCTCCAAGAAAACCTGTCTATCTGCATTTCCCCGCCTCTACACCGTGACAAGAGCCGCGTGTTGCATGTAATAGTTGTAGTCCCGCACGTGGCTCCTGTCACTGAGTAGGATCTGGCATTTTTATGTGACCCACATTGGAGCAGGCCACACCCCTATATTGAAGCCATTGGCTGCATCACAACCAACTGGCTTAATTAGGGTGTTTTTATATATAACAAAAAAATGTGTGATATCCCAAGAAATTCAGGGGGAAATTTACTAAGATGTGTATTCTACTTCACATGTAATGTTGCTATGGGCAACCAATCAGAATCTACTTCTTATTTAATTTAGCACCTTCTAGAAGATAGAAGACAGGATCTGATTGGTTGCCCATAGCAACAGCACATGTGAAGTAGAATACACATCTTAGTCAATTTCCCCTTCACTGTTTTTGGGAGATTTTCACACGTTTCAACTATCACAAGAACATATATAGGGGTTATTTCCAATATCTGTTACAGGCCCTATTTTCCAATAGAAAAATAATTTCCCATTGGTTTCTAACTACCAAGCTTGGCCCCTGTAATGAGCGCTATCTTCAGATGGCACTAGCCTATGGGCTACTCCACCAAAGAGCTTTTGAGAGATGTATAGTACAACTACCAAGCTTGGCCCCTGTTACGAACGCCATCTTCAGATGGCACTAGCCTATGGGCTACTCCACCAAAGAGCTGTTGAGAGATGTATAGTACAGTATGTGCAGCCTGGAACCTGGAAACTCAGTGATAGCGAGATGTGATTACACGTGGGTAACAAACGTTACATTTATTTTGACTAAACAGATCATGTGAAATATATTTTCTGAGCATGTGTTTTGATTATTTTGTGCAAAGTAAATGTTGTTTGTGTGGTACATGATATGCTTTCATTTTGATGCAAAGCTTGTCATGAAAACTGGTAACAAACGTTACACAAAAAAGGAAATTTTCATGAAATGACCCACTTACAGATTTGCAGGAGACCCTGGTCCAAATCCCAGCGTAATGTATTTTCGGCACTGCCTCTATAGTTATATAAGAAATACACTATACAAAATTAATAATACTAATAATAGTAATGCTGATTCATATTTTTTTCATATGTTTCATAGCAAAGTTGTGCAGAGTAGTGAAGCATGCTGTTAGTTTCCTGCATCACAGACATAGTTTCTTCCGCTCTCTGTCCGTCACGGCAGTTACTGTATGATTAGGAGTGGATTGAGTATTTCTGTGGACAGATGACAGATTCGTAAATGGTTAAAAGAGAAATAATTCACTACACAACAGGTGTTGAAATGAACTGAAAATCACCCATTTGGTCGTTCTCGGTTTTGTCACCAGACAAGCACCTTTCCTTTGACTACATTGTTTACAGGATGCTTTGCCGTGTCAGTTAGAAGATCAGATCCACTGTTAAACTCTTTCTCAACTTTCAGCTTTGTTAAGTACAGAAAGTGCCCCCAACTACTGTGCCCTTGACATAGTGTTACAACTGTCAATCACAGGAATGTGCATGCAAGAGGTCTGGGCCTCCTTGTCCTCAGGCAAAGACTTGTTTGCATTTCCTTTACAAAGAACATCTCCTTGTTATTACACCTGCCAGTGTTCAGAGCCTCGACCTCTCACCTATCCGGCCATCTTTGTATACCCCCGGCAATTATAGCAGTACCCCATCAGTTACCATCAAAAAAAAGATTAAATCGGTAGATAATTATACCCTATTTATAGACAGGATTGTTATCTTGCTTATTTGTTTTCATTAATTAATTAGTGCACTTTAAACGATGGCTATTTAACTTTGAGTGCTTTCTTTTCTTAAAGTGCGTCAACCGCCAAACCAGTGGAGGTAGATTTTTTTTTATAGACCAGTAAGTATGAGAACTCAGCCTCCTGTCCGTTCGAAAGGGACGGAGACCGTACAAGTCAACTGAAAACCACTTATTACTATATATTGTAGCGAGGATACTATTCTACACTAATAGTGGTACTTATGTATTATCTGGGCTCCCATGTTAAATGCACCCCATTTTTTCATACCCCTACTATCCAACTACGCATGGAGTTGATTTTATATAGTGTGGCGAGCGCAGCGAGCCACCGCGCCCGAAGCGTGGCGAGCGCAGCGAGCCCCGCAAGGGGACGCGGTCTCATAAGAAAAACGGGAGCCCAGATATTACATAAGTACCGATGGATGGAACGTGGTATCATCCTTTTGTTCATTACATCGTGCAGTGAGTATGGCTAATCTCGCCAAAGAGAATAATAATGATAATGTGTGAAAAGGCATACTGTATGTTCTACACTTGTAGAACTACTCTCTAAGTAGTCTTACTGTTCTACGTGTTTGCTGTAACATCCACTACTCCTTTTGTAGTGTTTAGTATCATTCATAATTACACCCCAAAATATGTCTTCAGTAAAGTAGGTTACTTTCATTCATTCAGCTAGTAGAAAGAATTTCTTTACGGTCAGAACAGTCAAACTCTGGAACTCTCTTCCCAGAGAGGTGGTAACGGCTGGCTCATTAAATGCGTTCAAGGCAAAGTTGGACAAACATTTACTGGAGAAAAACATCCATGGGTACAAATAAGAAATATAATTTGTCTGTAAAATACCAGAACCTACCAAATCAGCAATGGATATCTATACCAGGTTGAACTAGATGGACGCAAGTCTTTTTTCAGCCTTACCTACTATGTAACTATGTAACTTACCTAAGGTCCAGCATCCATGCTCCTGCCATCTTGTTGACTCGGGCTAGGTGAGTCCTGTAAAAGATACTTGTAGCAACCTGCAAGATGCAGCCATCGACGTGATACCAGCCCTTTTTTATTTTATTAAAATGTGGTAGCAGTTCAAAAGGCAAATCCTGCTTGGTTTTGCCATTTTAAGATATTCTTGCTGAGGCCAATGCCTGCATCTTGAAGCCCCAACTTAGACCCAAGATACTGAACACAGAATCCGGGCACTTTAAATTACTTACGCTTTTCACACTGACTTTATGGTACTTTATGGGTGTTGGCCTTAATACAGGCTGCTTGGAGATGATGTCATCTCCCAGCACCCCTGAGCTGCCAATCAGGAACCTTTTAGGCATGACCTGGGTATGCCTTTCACACTGCCTCAGACCTGATTATAACCTTTGTCTGAGATCCATGAAGTACAACCCAGCTTAACCCTTTCATATGGAGCCAAGACCCCGGTTGTGCCAGCTTGCCCTGGCAAAACCCGTGCAAGAGGCTTGGCATGAAAGAGGAATTATTGAGCTTTCCCAATTTGTTTGTTTTGCCGCTATTTAACTTTCACACAACTCAGGAAAGTATGGGAACAAACCTCGGTCTTTCCTTCTTCAGGTGTGAAACGTATTGGTTACTGTATCTCAATTGAAGAATATAACTCATTGTGATGAGACGCTATGTGGCTTCTCACCACTACTAAGCAATGGAAGCCAATTCATGGCACAATTAGGATCAAGATGCAATTTACAAGTCACATCATCAATCGACTGGACCGCCCACTTGACCGGGGAAGTGACCAGATGCATGAAGCTAGCTGTACAGTAGTTTCTTGGGAGCTGAGGAAAGCTCCCTAGTTGCAGAAGTAGGCAAGAACTGTATGATGCTTTTACAGAAACCATTTGTATAGAATTGGTATATAAACTGTTCATCTCCTTGACAAATGAGGGAGAGAGAGAGAGCAAGAGAGTAATATTTTTATCCACATTCATCCAAGTAATTGTGCATTCTACTTTTATGTACCCGGGGCTTGGTAAGCTGATGCTTTGTGCTGGTTTCAGCTGCCAGGAACAGTGTCACAAGCAATAAATAAATAAGGTCAGCTGGATGGTTTTAACATATATTTACTCCAGATGTTCCCGTGAAATGTTGGGCCTGTAACTGTAGAACCTTTCTCAACATGGAGGAAAGTCTTGGATGCTCATGCCTCATTGCTGAGAGGTGACTGACGGCCATGTATGTTCTGCAGCTAGGCTTACAGCACACTACTTTCTTCAGTTAACCTCTTAGGAACAGCCTGAAGTATTATTTGTTTTCTTTTTTAACCGTACAAGTGCTGAACAAAGAGAGGAAATTTCGGTCCATTGCTAATAGTGGGTGGCGAGAGGAAAAAAACACTCTGAATAAGACTCCATGGGTGGTATTCAATTGTTATATCACACCCAATCTCCCATCTAAAGTGATGAGAGATCGTAGGGTGATATTTATTTATTAACAGTTTCTTATATAGCGCCTACTCAATTGATCTATTTTTTTGTGCATATCGTGCTCATTATGGTCACGTTTATGCACACATTCTCACATTTCAGCTCACATCCCTGAGAATAACGAGCTGAAATACTGGTGAAAAACAATTGAATACCATCCCATGTCTTCTGAATAAGACTTCATGCGGCCCCCAGCAGCATGCTGGTTTGTCTCCACCCCCCCCACCCACACACACACACACACACACACACACACACACACACACACACACACACACACACACACACATATACTGTGAAACACCCCTTCCCAGTACCTGTTCTGTTGGTCTTATCTTTCTTGTGATATGTTTGGAAAGATGGAACATGTGCCACAGTCTTTGCTGCTAGTGTGTGGTGAATCGGTCTGTGTACTGTAGTGCCCCCTGTATCCATAAGCCTCTGTACATCTCACTGTTCCTGTGAGAGTAGAGCATCCTCACGGATCGTACTCCCTTCCATAATAAAGTGGTCCGTCTGGGGGGGTTATTTACCAAAGTTCGATTTTCAGGGTATAAACCAAATGTCTACTAGCATTATTTTTTTTTACTGTTAGTTAACGTTTGTTTTTAAATCTCGAAACCCAACATCAAACCCAATCTACCTTTGGTAAATAAGCCCCCCAGTCTTCTAGTGTGAGTCACATCATTATGGTTCTATCTGCTAGTGTACAAGTGAGCGAATGGTGGTATCGTGCAGCGGTGCTACATACCCTGCTCCTCCCATGACCTCAGCTACAGTATATCTTGGACTGAGCACTTAATTGTTAGTTTGTTTTACCCAATGGATATGGACATCAACTAATTTATCATCTTTGTTGAGCTCGTTGGCCATACTTGCAACAAGGATAAAATAAATCATTATCTGATTATGTTTTTTTTTTTTTTTACATTGGCAGGAATGGGTTCCCTAATACACAACCCCCATCCACCAACCTTAGTAGAAGCATAGATATAAAATGTTACAAAGTTAGTGCAAATATTTTCAAGAAACATTTCTGTCTCCCACTGCAGCAAATAACGCTCAGTGGGAAGCTATACTGTACTTATACAATGCTTTTTGTAAATACTGCTTAATATACATAAGCCCTACTCATAAATACAATATATACTGAATTAAGTTTCATTATTAAATGATCGGAATAATTACATTTAGGATTCTAGTATTTGACTCCCATGTTTTTAGGAGTAAAAATCTCAGATGTTTTTCAAGAAGTTGGTGTAATAAGTTGGCACCTCCGTGCAGCTGCCTCTCCGCATGGCACTATTGTGGCCTGTGGTACAAACCAATTGTATAACCGTACAACTGATGTCTTTAGATAGCACAATACTTTCTATTTGTCAGGAAAGTTCCATTAAAGTCTACCCGCGTGTGAATAATATTCTGTTACATCCTTTAGTATCTGTCCTGAATGTGATAAGTTTTTTCTCTCCCCTTTATTTTGTTTGATTTATTTGACATGATGACAGATTAATTCGAGGCAGCGTAGACTGTTATTCTGTCTCTGTCAGACCTTGCCTATACTCACACAATGAGGAGTGAGAAAAATGGTGACTTCATGTGATTTCTGATGTGGGCGTGTGTGCGGCTGGCCTACCAAATCTGCGCTGCGTCTCTCCTTTGTATTGACATTTTATTATATACTTTGGGTACGGATACACTTCTCCCTAAAAAAAAAAAAATCAATATACTTATAGAAACGCTCAACACACTCTTAATAAAGTTTCATTAAACAAAATAAATACTTATATTAATGCAGCTCTACTTGTTGGATGCATGCCATCAATGAATCTAGAAAATAAACCTTTTCTATATTATGTTCATATACATTCATTACATGTTTGTATTTTTGTCTTAGCTATTGTCTACTGTTGCATGGTAAGATTGTGTTTGTAACCTGCAACTAACAGGAGAGTGTATTAGTCCTTGGATTATTTCATCACACTACTGTATGTGAGATAAATGGGATGTAGGTGACATTCTGGTGGTCAGGATGATCAGTGCCAGAATTCCGACACTGCATAAAATCCCGAGCGTATGTATACCAGGAAGGGTTAGGGTTAGGATGCAGTAGTAGAGAGTTAGGGTACTGGATGGGAAGGTTAAATGTGTCTGGATTCGGCCCCCCATGACGCCGTTGTTGGTATTCTGACCGCCGGCATCCTGACTGATGGAATCACGTTACCAACTAGAGATAAGGTGATAGATTTATAAAAGGAGAAAGGCCTGCTGGTCAGGTTTTACCAGACTTTTTTTCCCCCCTATACATTATTTTTATTAATATTGCTATTAATACTATTATTAACAGTTTTTTATATAGTGCAACAAATTCCATCACAGTGACAGAAAAGTGATAAAACAAAACCGGTAATAACTAGAGATGAACGGGTTTACTCGGTTCTTATCGCCAAATTATCGCAATTTCTGATTTTTTTTCGATTGGCTATCGGCTGTCACGTGTTTTGGATAGCCAATAAGATCCCCCTTTGAGATTTGAGTAAATCCGAGAAAAACCGATGGTCCCCAACGGTATATAGAACCAGATGCATAAAGATTCTTTCTTTGTCTGGAGTGCTGCCTTAGTTGCTATATATATATATATATATATATATATATATATATATATATATATATATATATATATATATATATATATATATATATATACAGGAGGGTGGATGAATAAGTACCTGCGTTAAGAATGAAATCAAAATATTTATTTTTCAACATAATCTCCTTCCATTTATTATTATTATTATTTTTATTAACAGTTTCTTATGTAGCGCATACATATTATGCAGCGCTTTACAGAGTATAGTTGAACATTCACATCAGTCCCTGCCCCAGTGGAGCTTACAATCTATATTCCCTACCACATATACATGCACACACAGACATTCTAGGGTTCATTTTTGTTGGAAGCCAATTGACCCACCAGTATATTTTTAGATTGTGGGAGGAAACCAGAGTACCCAGAGTAAACCCACGCAAACACGGGAAGAATATACAAACTCTGCACAGTTAGGGCCATGGTGGGTATTGCACTTTATGAGGAGTGAGTGGGGGC
Organism: Crinia signifera; assembly: GCF_055691185.1. NCBI lineage: Eukaryota > Metazoa > Chordata > Amphibia > Anura > Myobatrachidae > Crinia > Crinia signifera. The sequence continues at coordinate 41,872,789 of NC_139224.1, read as the reverse complement.
CTTGAAAAAGGTCTGGAGTCAGACCGAAACGTCAGCCCTTGGCCCACTGTCTTGCACTATTTGCACTTTACTGTTGGGATGATGAAATAAATATATCTGCTTAAGAAGAAGACTGGTGAGTGTCCTCTATGCCTTGTACAATATATATATATATATATATATATGTATATATATATATCAACAACAGAATGACCCCACGTGCGCCCTTAAGTTGTGAGCGGCTACTCTATAGCCCCCCCTGTTAGTGGGAGGCGATGTTTAGAAATGGAAAGAAAGGAGGTATAGAGAGCGCTTTTTAACCACCAATAGATTGTCAAAATACAAAAACAGTACAAATATTTTTTTAAAAACCAGTGTGCTTTTTATTATTAGATAATTTTCACATCTGGAAATGGTATCCTTTTCGGAAATACAAGCAACCCGACGCGTTTCGTCTTGAAAAAGACTTCATCAGGGGTTTAGTACTGCAGGTAAAACATAATAATGATGGTATATTACATACTGATATTTCCAATACATATACAAAACAAGATACAAATACAAAAAATATGCACATTTTATACATTATAAAATTAATATTTGTTAAAAAAGGGTTAAGAACATGCGGACCTCTTGGTCCTTAAGACTATATAAGTAGTTTAGGAGAACGAGCACAGAACATAGCTAGAGAGAAGTGCATATTAGCATAAAAAGAGGACTTGATAGAAAATAGGATTGAGGATAAATTGGAGGGTATTCAACATACCATTGTGATATTAAAATGCTTGTACTAGCATATGTTTCCTCAGATTAGCGTAGACAATAATGATATTCCTCAGTAGGGCAGACTCAGAAAATCTGTGGGAGAACCATGCGTTTCATAATGAATACTTTAGATTTTCATGAAGTGAGATGGTTTGAAGGATACAGGACGTACCAAAAAATAATAATTTATCGCATACCGGTAGTGATTTTAACAATGCTTCTACCAGCTTGTATAGTTCCAAAATTCCTAGGATTGTGGTGAACTCCCTCAGTGGGGTAGATTTCAGATGTCTGAAGGGAAAGGTCCTTTTTATATATATGCATAAGGTTTTAATTTATACATTCATGTAGAGGTAATTCAAAATGGTTAACATACCTAAAGAAAATTCAATATATATACAGGCGTCTAATTTCTTGTGTGAGGGCTGTGGTAGTCTTCTCTTCACAGGAATGATTAACTAATAATTATAGAAAAATTATTATAAGCAGTATTTTAATGCTATTTTAAGCAAGAAGGCATATAGTAATTCACATACCCGGATTATCCCTTTTGTAGGGTCAAGGTAGCCCCGGTGTGTTCCCAATCTTTAAGGGTCTTGGGGTTTTACTCAGTTTTTAGGTTAATGAGGAAAATTCTGTGTTGGACCCGGTCCAATGATAGGGGTCCACAATATCTGTAATAATGGGCATTTGAGTATATGGCAACCAATGTTAATATCACCTAACATGGGTTTGAATATTTACATACCTAATGGTCCTTTGGAAACGCACGTAGAAGGCAGAACAGAAGATTCCGTTTCTGTGAATAGTTTAAATTATACCAAATTAGGTCTAGTATGTAGTGTGATATAGCGTCTTATATATATTAGCATACATTTGATATTCTAAAAAATATGTTAAATCTGTTTTGCCTTTTGTCTTTTTTAAATTCGAAAAATCACTGGTCTAAAAATACCTTTTAAAGTTCCCAGCTGGAAGTTATAAGGTCATCTCATAATTGTTGGCGGTTCCGAAGTGACCCTTGAAATCAAATGTAATTAATGAGCATTTTTTAGAAGCTAAAACAGGAGTATGTCAAATATTAGTATCTTATGTTGCTTTGTGGATATCAAGTTTAATTCAGCCCTGAAAAATATGTTGATTTATTATATGTATCTCCTACTGAAATATAATTTTACTCTCAGTTATTTTAGAATTTGTTGTTGTGTTTTTTTTTGTATAATTGTTTATCATTGTTTATGTCTTCCCCTTTTTAGAAAATAATTGCATTTCTAACTATCATTTCTTCTTAAAAAAGTTAATGCCTCAATTCTGTACTCTCAGGGCTGGTTTTCTAAATATCACTTCAATAATGTCCAGGACAATTCTGTTTTATGAGTTTGTGGATTAGTAAATAGGAATCCTAAAGTACTTCTTTGAGATGATCCCACCAATTGCCTCTTTGAGATAGTTGATGCCTGTGTAATTTTCAGCATGACCTGTCATGACACGGGGTCAGTGCAATTATAGCTTTTTAAAGAAGTGAACTTTACTTTTCAAAAGTAAGTTTATTGGTTTATATTCTCTCAAACAACGTGTTTTATGTCCTGCAAGTAAAACAGTTATAGGTTTACTTATCAAATCCGTGTGATCTGCGGGCTCATAGCAAGTTTTCTATGATGCAATCGTGAATAAAGTCTATAAACCTCCTAGAATCTGCTGACGTTGTTTGCTGGAGACTTAGATTGGCCGTTTGGTCAACAAATAGGCTGCACTATCATAAAAGTTATTATTTTTATTTATTTACCAATATTACGCCCACCAATTTAAGGATTGGATTATATTGTGTTAGACAGTCTTTATACATAAGGGAACTCAACTTGCGGTGTTAACATATTCACAACACAATTTTGTTTTATAGATAGTAAAACTTTTATTATATATTTCTCTATTTTTCTTTACCGCCTTAATTGTTTGTTTAGGTTTGAGTTGGAATATGTTGCATGCTTTTTATTGTTGTTATTTATTTAGATTTTTATGTGTGCGTGTGTTTGTGGTGTTTTAAGGGTCTGAAGCTGGGTGCACGCGTATACCTGCAGTATATCTTGCGTGAAAGGATCCTGGTGGGGTTACCAGCAAGGGCATAACTACCATAGGTTCGAGGGGTGCAGCTGCTATGGGGCCCGGAGCTGAAGGGGCCCATCTTTACTATCTAAGTAACATCTTTTACATACAATCATCACCATCAGCCGCTAAATAGGGGGCCCTTACAAAATTCTCGCTAAGGGTATCCTCCATCATCCTACATGTAGAGATGACAGAGGATGGTGCTGACAACTTTCGGTAGCGTATATCATCAGTGACATTGTGCATACACACTGGATGATATTTCGATGTTGTCACTCCGAAACCTCACAATCTGCAAAATTGATTAAAATGCCGTCCAGTGTTTACCCAGCTTAAGAGGCTCCTCTATACTTAGTGAAAAGATGAGGAGCTAGAGCATGTGTAGTTGATGTCATCACAATATTGGAAACATGGCTTCACTGCTCATGGTCTGGTCCTCATGCGTGCTCAGACAGCAGATCAGGGGCCTCCAGAGCAGAGTCACATATTACCAGGCCCAACAGCAGCCGCATGAACTCCACTGAACATGCCGCTGGATAAGGGTGGTTCCCGTAACTTGGAACTTCAAATATTCTAAAATGCATTTAAAATGACTAATGATTATCTCTGTCAGTCTGATGTTATCACCAAGTAGTAGTAATTGTTTCTCTTTTCTTTCTTTCAAGTTTATGGTACATTCAGGGTTAGCAGATTTCAGATTAAAGGTCCCATACCTCTATATTTGGCTGTAAAATTATATTGCTTACATATGAATTAGTTAATGTTTAACTTTGATTTGTTTAACCAATGCCACCTATTCCATACTTGTCTGCTCCTACAGGGAAGTTGGGTGCTCCATCTCAAAGTTCCATCCTGTACTCTCACTCTTACAGCAGTGCCCCATCCCACAGTTCCATCCTGCACTCTCACACTTACAGCAGTACTCCATCTAACAGTTCCATCCTGTGCCCTCACACTTCCTGCAGTGCTCCATCTCACAGTTCCATCCTGTGCGCACACACTTCCCATAGTCCTCCTCTCACATTTCCGTCCTGTGCCCTCATACTTCCCACAGTGCTCATCTTATTGTTCTATCCTGTGCCCATTCCATCCTCTGCTCTCACACTTCCCGCAGTGCTCCATCTCACAGTTCAATCCTGTGCCCTCACACTTCCCATAGTCCTTCTCTCACAGTTCCATCCTGTGCCCTCACACTTCCCGCAGTCCTCACCTTCAGTTATTTTATTTATTTATTTACAGTTTCTTATATAGCGCAGCATATTCCATTGCACTTGACAGTTCCATCCTGTGCCCTAACACTTCCTATAGTCCTCCTCACAGTTACATCCTGTGTCCTCACACTTCCCGCAGTGCTCTATCTCACATTTCCATCCTGTGCTCTCACAAATGGCAAAGTGCTCATCTCATAGTTCCAGTCTGCATCAGAATTTCATGTTGTTCTTCACTTCACAGTGCAAGCCCATGCCTACATACTCCCTGCAGTGATTCATTTCATAGTTCCAGCCTGTCCCTACGTCTTCCCTACAGTGTCCCCCATACGTGTCATAGTTCTAGTCTGTGGTACAACCCTACCTACTGTATAGTGCAACACGTTCCAGTCCCAACCAGTGCATCAGCTCACAGTTCCAGATTGTGTCTGCTTTCTCCTTGCAGCACCCCGTCTCACATTTCCAGCCCATAAGCTGCTGTACACTAACTAAAACCATCTGGAGTTGGAGTAAGCTTTGGGCCTAAGCTCCAGAATGCAGTGATAAATTTGGTAAAAATGCAGCCCCCATTGCAAAAAAGATTCTGGGGTAGTCCCCCACACTACCGGAAGAGCAGGCACCCAGGGCAGTAGAAAAGCCAACTGGGCATGGGATCTGTGTGGGAGTGGCCTAAGTCCAGGAGGTGTGGCCCTGTCACATTAATAAAACAAATCTATAGAAGATTGTAAGCTGTCAGCAGAGCCCTCTAACCTCCAAGTCTGTCTGTTGTTACGCAGTTTGTTTTATCTCTGTTTACAATTTGTAAAGCGCAACGGAATCTGCTGCGCTATATAATAAACTATAAATAAATAATAAATAAACCTGAAAAATGCTATGCATGGTGCAAGCGCCCCCCCCCCCCCCCCCCCCTCAAGCACCAGCAGCTGCTCCAGGCCCCTCCAACAGGCCAGGGCCCAGGTAATCGGTACCTCCTGCCCCATTCCCCTCTCCTTTTGGCATCCCTGATGACCCCAATAAGTTTTAATATTGAGTCTTTGTTATCTCAGAACGATGTTCAACATATGAGAATGTATTTGCAACTTTTGAAAGCGCATTCTGATTAGTATTTTATATATTATTTAAAGCATACGGCTTTTTGCAAACAATTAATACGTGAGTGTAAATATCGCAATTAACCGAAGGATATGTTTAGCCATACCAGCCAGACATAATAACATTATGATGCAGAAACAATACCACAAGCAGACACTACAGTGATCACATAACAGCACCATATCAAACGTCATGGACGCCGAGTCAGCCCCAAATTAGTCACCACACGACAGTGAGTCATTTGTTGCTCACTGTCGGATTTTTGGAATACCAGTCATGTCTATAATACAGCTTGCTCTGTGGCTATTGCAACAGGGAAACACGTGGTTCTCTTCCAGTGTGATAACCCATCATAAACTATTACTCACAGATGTATGGCTTGACTCAGTATCAGTGCTAGCCTGGCCTAGACTGGAAATAATGAAATTTGTATGCCAGACAGCTGCTTGCTCATTTAGCGGATATCGGTAAAATTACTTAATTAGTTCCCTTTGTCTCACAGTGGAACATGTTTCATTCATTCAACACTAAACTTCACATTATGTGCTGCGTATGCCAAACGTGTTACTCTTATTTACATTTGTCAGTTCAGTTGGCGGTTGTAAAGTTGTGTTTAGTTCAGTACATCAAAAACAGAAGAGGCGCTGGTAAGGGGTGGAACACTCACAGCTTCTGGCAAAAGATGCGCTGCCTTCTTAAACCAGAACGTCTGTACTGATTAGCACAACTGTGTTTTAATTCGACACATTTAGTGATAATGGGGGCAAAAATAATTAGTTTTTCATCAGGTTCCAGTTTGCATGCATAATGCTAATATGTATTGTAAATGCTTATTTAACTATTAGGCATTTGAAATCGACCCATTTTAGATGTTTTCTAAAATTGTGGACTATAAAAGTGTAACTAGCTCATAACTAGTTTTATTCTGTAGAAAATGAAACTACTTTTTTTAAAAAAACTTTTCAGTAGTTCCCAGCAGGATATGCAGTGGGGGAGATCTATGAGGTCAGGGGCAAGTGGCAGCTTGGTGTGATGATACAAAATTAAGCCTCTGTTGCCATGGTAGCTAGGGCGTAACTACCATAGGTGCAAGGGGCGCAGCTCATTTGGGGCCCATAGCTGAAGGAGGCCCATCTTTACTGTCTAATATGTTTTACATACATTTATCACCATCAGTTGCTAAATAGGGGGCCCTTAAAAATTTTTGCCCCTGCACGGTGGAGGCAGAGTGATGACAGGAATCACACCAGCCCCTATATTTCTATCCAGTTCTAACAATTATGGGAATATTTACTAATTATCGGTTTGAGACTTTACAGCTATTTACGTCAATAAGAACTAAACATTCACCCGAATGTGGTCAACATCACATGCAGTAATAGGGAGTCCAAAAGAAGCCAGTACCTTCAATGCGTAAAGACACAAAATTATCGCAAAAGCAATATTTTTTCCACTTGTGGAGCTTGGACCGAGGAGACTTCTGGAGGGAACACTTTCCCTGTCATTTCTGCAATCTGTAACTAATGGTTTACAGGGGCTAATGTCATCTGAAGATAGCGTTAGCTGCTAGGCCAAACTCAAGAATGCTTAGCAATCCAACACTTGGTGACTTTGTCAGTTAGGCAGCTCCTCCATAGAAACCTGTAGGCCAGCAGATATAGAGATATAAGCTGTGTTCCCTCCTTCATACATTCAGAGGATCCTTAATTTGTGTTACCCCCCCAAAACTGGATTGATATGCCTCAAATATTACTTGATAATTAAGCCCCTTAAAAGCTAATGGTTAAGAGAAAAGATCCTTTAACCTAACAGCTCCTGATACCTGTGGAACTACGGAGCCCAAAATCTCCCCAGAGCCATCATTTACCACTGCATTGCTTAAAGCCACCACCATAGCAATGACTTTGAGGCTGCCACACCATACTGTATGTCTATCTATCCAGTACATATCGATATAGAATATTTACATTTTTGTCCATATTGAGTCTGTCACTGTGAGTTCCTTAACTACGATTTTCTTAGATCAGCATGAGCCCATGCACATGTAAGTCTGGTAACAAGAAAGTTTGTATAAGAGTGTAGAGAATGGAGCAGTGGTTGACAGATTTATTGCCATCTCTATGATAAAAAATAAAGAACTTTGGAAATTACATCTCCAAGCACCAGTAAGCCAGCTCTCCACAGGCTTTTAACTGGATCACAACCTGGGCTCGACACCTGGAAACTACTCAGGTTGGGTTCCCGGGTCACTGGACCAATGTTCCCTCTAATTTTACGAAGGCTGTGTGCGGCAAAAGATTTTGGCTGTGCAACTTTGGAAGGAAATTTTAATTTTTGTGCGTCACTTATATATAACTGGAAAATGACGTTCAGCATTTGTGTTAACTTTACTTCAAAATGATATTAAACATTTAAACATTCAAAACACAGCACACAATGTAGTTAATGAGTGAAACACACTTTAATTAAGTCCACAACTGCAAAAAGGGACCACTGCTGCTTTGTGCGCTCTGTTGTAATGTCTGTGCGCATGCTCGTCGAGTTGTGTGCGCGCGCACGTGCGCACAGCTTAGAGGGAACACTGCACTGGACCCGCATTATTTTGTAAGGATCCTTTTCCACTGAATGACAACCCAGGTAGACTCGGCAATAACTCGGGTTAATGTGACAGTGGAAATGATAGGCAGAACTTAATGAATAGAGCCCAAACTCTAACTGACAACTCATATAGATGTACGTTAAGTTTCCCATATCCAAAATGCTTGGGTCGAGAAGTCATTTGGATGTTGGCTTTTTCCTTGTTTTATCATTTTTGCATAATGCGATATCTTGGGGAATGGGAACAGCAGCGGCATCAGCGCACACCATGTAGGGGGGGCACTTAGCACATATATACATACAGTACATGCGATCATGTATGCAATATATAGGATGGTTCCCCTTGGGATCGCCAGCGCTAAAAACATCTTGTGCCATGCCGGGGAATCAGCATGTTTCACACAATCCTAAACCATCCCCTAGGCTCCTGTGAAACTGGCCAATGGGATCCCGAGGGTGGACTTAGGCATGTGTAAAGCATGCTGAGTCCTAGGAGCTGCATATCCACCCAGGGAAACATCCAGCATTATTTATTATTTATTTACAGTTTCTTATATAGCGCAGCAGATTCCGTTGCGCTTTACAATAGTAGACAGCGATAAAACAAACTGGGTAACAGACAGACTTGGAGGTTAGAGGGCCCTGCTGCCAGCTTACAATCTATAGATGTATTGCATACCTACCGTAATCACATGTAGGTTTATATTTGCTATGCTGCCCGCCACATTATATGGACGGTGCTGCAGCCACCGTTGAATGGGATCCAAGTCTAAACACAGAATACATTGATGTTTCATATACACCTTAAACACGCAGCCTGCATATAATTCTGTCTAATAAACAATATTCAATCATTTATGCATGAAATAAAGTTTGTGTACAGAGAACCATCAGAAATCAGTGTTGTCCATCTCAGTCATGCTCAAAAGATTTATTTATTAAGTTTATTGCCAATTATTTATACAGGTTGAGTATCCCCTATCCGAAATGCTCGGGACCACGAGCATTCCGGATAGGGGAATTTTCCTGTTTTTGGAATATATTTTTGTAGCCATACTTACCTGTCCCCTGATGGTGCTCGGCATCCGCGCAGTCCCCGGGCGTCCACAGTAGGCCTCCGGCATCTTCTCCTGGTCTCCAGCAGTCCCAGGAATGCATTGCGCGAGTGTGCGCGCGCACCGGTGACATCACCGGCGCGCGCGAACACTCGCGCAATGCATTCCTGGGACCGCTGGAGACCCTGGAGAAGATGCCGGAGGCCTGCTGTGGACGCCCGGGGACTTGGTAAGTATGAAAAGAGGGTTAGGGGGTTAAAAAAAAAAAAAATTTGAATGATTCCAAAAACCACGGTTTTTGGAATAATTCGGATAAGGGATGTCCGGATACCGGATACTCAACCTGTATAGCATAAATATTCCGCAGCGCTTTACACAGAATATTTGAACATTCACATCAGTTCCTGCCCCAGTGGAGCTTACAATCTATATTCCCCACCACATGCACACGCATTCATTCTAGGGTTAATTTTTATCTGCCAATTAACCTACCAGTATATTTTTGGATTGTAGGAGAAAACCGGAGTACCCAGAGGAAACCCACGCAAGCACGGGGAGAATATACAAACTCCACACAGTTGGGGCCATGGTGGGACTGGAACCCATGACCTCAGTGCTGTGAGGCAGTAATGCTAACCATTACACCATCCGTGCTGCCCCAAAGATTCTGTACAGTATTTCATAATATTCCATTGGGAATTTTGCATATGGGAGATTTTAGTACATATTGTACACGCCTGCAATTGAAAGAAGAAAAGTATGATTTGCTAACTGCAATTCATTCTATTCCTGTTGCATTTTTGTGCATAAGTCAAGTCATGAAGGAAAATCTGATTGAAGTATAAGCATTCGTACCTTACTGTAGCTCTTTTTTCTCTGTTTTAATTAGGGCGGTGGTATACACTTTACATCAAAGCATAAATACCGTTTGTTGAATAATTTCACTGGAGATCAAAATCCAGATTCTTGGCTGAGTTCCATACCCTGCGTCTATAACTATTGGTTTATAAAAGAAATCTTTCTAGAGCAGATTTTACATCTGAAGTCACGCATTCCTTCTGTCCATGCATCTCTATTACAGCTGCCACCAGATCCCTTCTTACTCCATGATTAACATGTTACAATGAAGGTCAAAACTCAATTGTTTTAGTAGCACAATAATGTAAAAGTAATATTTTTTTTTTTTTTTTGCTTTTCCATCAAGTAAAATTTTCCTTTGTACATTAAAATGACATTTGCAATTAGCATTTTAAGTACATGTGCTGGAAACAGCTGTAACCATTTAAAATGGTGGATACATCAGATTATTTACCCTGACTGGCTGTTTATTGTTTAAGGACATGATTAGCCATTGTGAATAATGCATGTAAAATGCAGTGACATGTCGCATAGTGGATGAAATATGACCTGCGTGTGCTAACTGTTTTTGCTGTAATTTCGGAAAATGTATTCTACTCAGGGTTGCCTACCATGAGGCTCCCTAAAATCGGGTCCCCCTCCCGGAAAGGTGGGCACCCCTCCCTGATACCGCTGGAACCCCCCCCCCCCCCGAATCTCCCTGACCACAGCTGCAAATTACAGCGATTTGCAGCTTTCCGGGGGTGGGGGTAAATATGCAAATTTCAAAATTAAGCCCCGCCCCTACTAGAAGATCCACAAATTGTGGGATTTTCAGTACTGGGGGCGTGGCTTCACGACGTCTTCATCGGACCCCGCCCCCCAAAGTGCTGCTTACAGTCTCTTCTCCAGGCTTCTCCCAGATAGGAGACTTCCAAAGTAGGCAACCCCGATTCTACTAGACCTAGATGGAGCAAATGCAAAATTAATTTTAAAGTCAACGAGCAGTTCCTCTGTTGGGGGAACACGTACCTTGTACTTCCTACAGGGGTGGCCTTTAAGGGTTTCCAAAATTCTAATTAGCATACGATAATGGGGCCTATGGCCCCATTCAGGCCTGTTCTCTAGGCTGCGTATATACGCTATATACGACCGTTTTTAATCCACAAACTCTCCACACCACCCCCAGTCCCTATCTGCTCCAACCTCCAATCTCTGTCTTCAAAGCTCCCTCTCTCCATACCCAGGAAGTTTGAAACAGATCAGCATCCCCGAAAAAATAGCTTTCGCTTTCTGTTATGACATCTTTTTAGCACACAAAGTAGTAATGTGGCCTCTAGTTGTCAGTGGCGGTACTTTACCTCATAGAGGTGAGGAGTAGTTAGCCATATATATATATGCTCAAATAATAAAAAAAAAGCACGCTTTTGTCTTTTGTGTATGTTGTTTTAAATTTGTATTACTGGGTCCTGCTAGATATTTTATTGGTTCAGAAGAGTTTTTTACATTTATAAGTTTTGTTATACCTTTTGTATCGTTGAATTATATGCATCACTTATATAAATTTGTGTCTGTTCTTTTGAGTGATGAAGTAAACAGTCAGCAGAGACCGCTTTTACCAATTGCTCAGGAGTGAAGGTTTGAACACCCGGGTATTGCGTTACTATTTAAATAAACTATTATATACTGTATTACTTTATCTTATATCTACAGTACTGTATTTCAGATATTTATTTACTCTCCTACACAAAATGAGAGTCTATTATTATTCATCACCCTTAATTAGACAGAGGTAACTTAGAACAGGGGTATTTATCCAGTGCATAAGTACATATATCTCATTTGCTAGTTAAAATAATAGATAGTTTCTCATAGCAATGGCATTCGTCCAACCAGGTATGGCCTCTCATTTTTATCATCTTCATTGACATGGAGAATTTGGCAATGTGTCCCTGTAGTCACGTGGTACTATACTATATGTTCATGTTCAGTAAGCTACTCCAGCATTGAAACTCCATCTTGTTGGTATAGATGTTCCTGGTGGGAAGGTTGTGGTATAGTGGGTCGACAGGTTTTAGATAGACCATGGTATGAGCGACCACCCTTAGTCGACCCGGTGGCTGATCGGCGGGACCATGGTCAATGGGACTTTTTCAGGAATTTTTGGTGCCGAATGTCACACGGGTCCCCGGAGACACCGTATATGTGCACAGTGTCCAGCTTTCCATGCTTCGGGCACTATTCTATTCTAACTCTATGTCCACTTCAATAGTAAATAATGATCCAAGTTGACCGGTGCCACAAAATCCTGAAAAAGTCCTGCTGACCATGTGTCCGTCGACCATAGTCCCTCCGATCAGCCGCCGCTGTCTAACTAGCGTTACCGCCACTCTAGCGGCCGCCGGCTATCTTTACGCGTCTCACTAAGCCGGGTCGACTAAGGGTGGCGTATGGATTCCGGTGGGGCAGTCCAGGCCTGTGCCCTGAACTAGTCCAGGAACATCATGGAGCACAACATTCCTATAGATCTATCTTTTTTGGCTTACTAGAAGAACTCACATCTTAAACATATTAACTTTGCTGATAATGCCATTATGCAAATCCATTGGAGATTACTTTTCTCAAAAATAGTATTTGTTGTGTAAAGGGATGCTCCTTTGTAAATCATACTAATAATCCCATTTTTAGCTGGAGAGTCTCAGGAGCCAGACCCTAAAATACCAGTATACCGGACATCCAGAGGTTGGGTATTGCACTTATTGATGAGTACAAACAAGTGTATTCTCATGTAATGTCATTCTTTTCTTAACATCTTTGTAGCGGCAATGCTACCTTATGCCATCCGGTGTCTAAAACTGCAACAATCTCTGGTGTGGCAATTAGATTGAACTGTGTGATGTAACTGACACCTTTACACCTCCGGGTCACTCCGGCGGCCTGGTGTTAGTGCAGCTCATCATGCCATCTAATACAGTGGTTCCCAACATTTTTTATCTCCCGTACCCCTTGATTAGGCTTTTCATTGATGAGTACCCCCTCCTCTCAATTTAAAATATAGACAGTACTTATGAGTGGAGTGGAAGTGAGCGGTATGCGTATCCTTATGCATGTCCTTATATTAAGGAGTAGCGGACAGGAATAATGCCCTTCCGTGTCTGGCCGCTGGTTGTGTATTGTCTCCAGGGTTCCCACTTACACCAGTAGGATTAATGCTGCTGCTTCTTCCACCAGTGTCAGCGCAGGGCAGGTGATCGCTGAGGTCTGAGGGCAGCACGGGTAGCTCCCATTGGATTGCTGGTCAGGTAAAAGCACAATGAGATGCTGATGACGCTGAAGACAGAACCATAAGTGACACAACATGGTTCTTCTCCATAGCAATGGGTCTTCTTCTTCTTCTGCCATCAAAATACTTTTTCATCTTCCGCCATTATCAATATTACTTTCAAGTACCCCTAACTGGTATGCAGAGTACCCCAGGTTGGGAACCACTGATCTAATACATAGTTGAAATTAAATCCTACGGCAGCAAAAAATCTTGTTGCAACCCCTAGCAGTAGATACAAGCCCAGATGTAATATATAATACATTGCCAAATTCCCATGAAAATTTGCATTTCGCTCAAATTATTTATTACATCCGCACTAAAAATGATATATCTGGCCCTTATTGTTTTGTATAGAGCAACATGTACTGTACTTTCAGTTTTATAGTTCTTTTAGACTTATGCTGTGTACACACGGTACAATCCAGACTGAGATTTTGACTATATAGTCAAAATCGCATGCAGATCGTAAGCAGATCGCATGCAGATTGTATATCACTCAAATAGCAAGGGAATCTCACCGTGTGTACACACCATTAGGGCCTGATTCAGTGGTGGATGCACTGCCAATTTTTTGTGGATTTGAGCAAGTACTCTGCATGCATCCTGATGGATTACCTGGTGTGGACTGGGGTACCAATGGTGGCATTGGAAATATTCACAGCAATCACAGTGAAGATTTGTTCGTAGAATTATTGACAATCAGTGAGTGTTTTTCAGGACTTAATAGGGGGAGCGAGCCAAATGTAGACATGTTACAACCGTTTTGGGGTGTGTAAAAGCCTGTGACATTATATGCAGATATAATGGCGCCAAACAAACATTCCCGAGCAACCCTATTGTGTCCGATGGTGCGTCTGTGCACCCAATCAGAGGATTAGAGACACCACCTGTGGGTATCTGTGAACCAATAGCCACAGCCGCGACTTGAGCATATTTTTGCGGAATTGCTGTGTATGTTATCGCAACTGCATTGGCATTTGTGTGCACCCCTGAATCAGGCATCAGTCTTTGTCATGGACAATTGTAGTTCAGTAGACTTTAGAATTTATATATTCTGTATTTTGAGGCATTTGTACATAGTTGTTTTAGCTGATTCTGGGCGAAATCTGAGAGAATTAACGAACATGAATGAGCCAGTCTTTAAATCGAACAAAAAATTGTGAGGCTGGTTTAGTTTTACAGTATAAGTGAAGGCGCTCCTGACAGCTCCTCATATGAATGGATTATCCTGCCATTCTAGACATTTTTATCGTACTGATTCATTCGCGCAGAAGAATGTCCACATTTACATATTTTAAAAATGATTCCAAATGGCCTGTCCAGATTACATCTCGCTTGTGAGTTTCAGCGGAGATTCGGTTACAGCGGAGACTGACAATGTTTAATTGGTAAAGTGTAGTCAGTAATGCAAAGAGAAAAAACATACAAACTGGTCTTAATAAATTAAGAAAATTAATGTGAGTGTGGATACTGTATATCCGTGTATGGAAGCGTATATATTAACTCAGTGACCAGTACATGATATCCCCAGGCACTGAGCATAAAGGAATCATTTGTACTTGTTATGCTGTATATATATTATAGTTTTGCTACATATTAGGAAAAATAACAAATAAGGCCTACAGTATCTATGAAAGCATGTAATGTGTTTTTCTACTTTGGATCTCGATGTCGGGCATTTTTATGTCAGTCTTTTAAATAACTGTCATTTACAGTATATCCAAGACTTTTGTTACTATACATTGAAAAGGGGAATTCAATTGTGCCTGAAAAAAATTTGGGTGAAAAAAAAATGGTCTTTACGGCGGTATTTTTTGCATGATATGTTTTCGGGGCGATTCAATTGCAGCCTGCTTTTTTTCCCCCTGACAAAAAAAAACCTAATGTGTTTTAAAGTGGAAAAACACACAAGATCCGAGAAAAGTTCTCAGCTTCATGTGTTTTTACTACAGCAATAATGAAAATGGGTCAATTATCTGGAGGTTCTTGCTGCTTGCCTCCGGGGCAGGTGAAAACAAATCTTCATAGTGCTGGGTTTTGGGGCTAATTGGATAGCCCCCAGGCTAATTGAATTATCCCCGTGGTATCAATAAATTTGGAGTGCGGCAGAATAATAGTGTTGCGTGTCCAAGTAGATTATTTTGTCCCATATGTAGAGACTGAGATGCACATACCAATTGTGCCCATGTAGTAAATTATTACCCACTGTTAGGCACTAACTAAACTTAGGAGTCCATCTCTAATACAACAGAAGCAACCACCATCTTGTAAGTAAATATTCGGGCTAATAAACGCATAATCTGTGCATAGGGTATGAACAGAGCACCAATCAGTGTCAGCAGAGCATTTGCAAACAGCCAGAAATGTTTTTTCTTGTTCCAGCGACTGTAATAATAATAATTTTATTTAGAATAAATGTAATACAGTACAGGAACACTGAAAAGCTTTTCATAAACAATACTTAAAGGAATTAAGGAAATGCTTGTCTGTTTTTAAGGATTCTAAAATGGGGGTCTCTCGAACTGTGCGGGGCAGTGAGTTCCATAGAGTTGGAGCCGCATGGCTGAAAGCTCCACCCCCAGACGAATTACGGGAGATTCTAGGTACTGCTAAAAGTTCTTCATCTACAGATCTCCGTAAACGGGTGGGACAGTATGGAATCAAAAGCTGCTTCGGGTACATAGGGCCTTGGTCATCCATAATATGCACCTGCCCCTAACCAGCTACAACTCATACTGCTTATATGGGGGTGTATAAAGTAGACGGTATCGGAATCTTGGCGGTCGTTATCTGGATAGTCAGAACACTGGCAGTGGTATCTCAACTTTCAGAAGCCCAACAGATCTCAGTAAGTGTTTTAACCACTACTGCAGTATAATCTTAACCTCCCACAGCCTAATCTTAACCATTCCCATAATGCTTAACCTTAATCATTCTCATAATGCCTAACCCGAAACCGAACCTCAATCACAGTACTTACTGTCGGGATTATAACCATCAGTATGCCAACCGCCAGGTTCCTGATCGCATCCCATATCAAGTGTATAATCACGTAAGCAGGCGTGTGCAGTGCAGCAAGCAAGCCCTTCCAGCAGCAAGCCCTTCCAGCCTAGCATTTTACCGTGTGCCGGTAAGCCGATCCCTCTCTCTCCATGCCGCCATGTTCCCACCCATATGAAGATGGCGAATGCTCACTGTATTTGATGTCACTGGGAAGATGGAGCTGAGGAGAAGGAGGAACCCGCTTGCCGGCACAAGTTTATAGTGCAGCACTACACTGGACTCAGGAGCCCATGTACACATCACACCATGCACCCGTTGGAGTAAGGGCATCTCTTTCCCAGTCTGCTTGTGTGTTGTGTTTGGTCACAGTTTTTACTGTACTTGACGTAGTTGTAGCATCTCATCCCTTTCCAGCGCATTCCACCCAGTGCAGGTGTAAACGGTCCTAAGTGCATCCAGGCATTGCACAATGCACATGCGCAGAAGCCCAAAAATTGCCCAGTGTCCAAATTCGCACCTGGCCGTTCAGGTCTTAATTGGGCCCATTGTGTGGACAATGGGTGGAATGTGTTTTTTTGGAACACATAAACTTCCGATCACAAACTCTTCTCTATACTGTTAGATGTAACCTATTCAGAGTGAGCAATGAGTGTGATGACACATTGGGCCTTATTCTGGTTGATTCGGATGCGTATTTTCGGACAGGAACCGAGCGTTCTTAGCCCCGCCTTCCGTACGGATCGCTCACACCGTCCGAATGCGGTAAGACACCAACCGAACGGACCGCAAGTGGATTTTTCATGTGAACACCTCCTCTATCTGTGGAAACCTCCCCATCATTCGATGGTCGCCAACCATCGAATGCAGGACCGAGTGGTCAGGCAGCACGAGTGCTCCAGACCATGGCATTTCTCCAGGGATATGGGCGGGCAGCTTGCATCGGGCTATGTCATATGTCCGCCCCCCACACATGTGTCTTGGCCGCATTACCATACGTACGCCCAGCGGTTTCATGGGAACGCCCATGAAACGCGGGGCATACGCATATGGTAATGAGCCCAAACAGCCCTTCACGCCCCTCTCCACCCCCTGTTCGGATTGCTCCGACCGATCGTTTTCTGTACAGAATTCAAAAGCCGTATTCGAATGTGCGCGGCGTTCGCACATGCGCAGATACGCCTCTGCACATGCGCCAACACCAACCATCGGCTGGTCGTCCGCATTCGGAGTCATCCGACTCAACCAGAATAACCCCCATAATGAGATGATCACCTGTGCAGGTGCCTACATAGATTATTCTCTATAACTGTTATTGTGTATTGCTATAAACTGGTGAATCATAAAAATTCATCTATTCTGTCTTCAGCTCCTGCAGTCTGAGGAACAAGTAATGTTTATTTAGCACTATTTGTGTGGAAGATCTTAAAGGTAACGTTGCGCAATGTGTTTTTTTTTAGTACAGATCACCTGCTTTCCGGTTCATAGCTTTGATTTTTGTGATTAAGAAATTGCTGATAATTTGTCAAACTGATTTGTTCATCACATTGGGATTGTTTTGTTTAAGTTTATTTTGCCAGAATCTCCCACGCTGTCTGCAACAACGATCCACAGCTCCATCTAGACTACAGTTGTTTTCCTAAATGGTTCATTTTATTTTGGGTGGAGTTCACCTAGGATGCTTCAAACTCCCAGTTTGGCAGGTCTGTTGCATTGCAGTAAGTAGATCAGTGCAGCTGACGTGGCACCTTCACTGACCCTGCATCTGGCTAGGTGCCAGCCACACAGACTGTACATCTGCTCTGAGCAACCCAGGGCAGATCCAACACAAAATGACAGGGTGGGCACCGTGAGAGGAAAGAGGTTGTGGTTATTGTGCATGCTTTCGGCGTACACACTTCGGGAAGGGTCAATGTGGTCTCACAACAAAGATGTAGTCTAAGATCTAGGGTTGTGGCCTAAAAGGGAAGGACAAATCTGTGTGATGTGGAGAGTGTTATGCCTTGCAGGGGTGGCAGGAAAGAGAGGGCGATGGTAGGACAGTGACACAGGGGAGAGGCAGAGGATGAGGCAGTGGCAGATGGGTCAGAGGGTGTGGTAGTGATGTCTCTGAGAGCCTGGGTGCAGGAAGAGATAGGACTGACTGCTTGTATGATCCTTCCCCAGGTACACAGAGCTGCCATTTGGGGGGGGGGGGCGCTTTAATAATTTTACCCATCCGTGGAGGGATGCATGGTACAGCTCAGTTGTATTGGGTCCCGGTTTTCCTGATTTTTACTCAGATTAGTGTCTTTTATAACACTGCGATACCATGCAATTGTTGTTGTTGGCTTTTGTCACATTGGCAGTGTGAAACATCAGATTTGATAAGAATACAGAGCAATGTGTTACTTTATGGAGCTGTTTGGTGTGATTTAATGATGGGTTTATGTGTAAATAAAACTTGATGCTCAACATGGGTAACTCCAACCAAAACATTTTTAGTTTTGCTTTTCTGCAAGTGTATGTAGAGGACGCTGAGCTGCTCCATCAGATCCTTGTAGTGGCATGTTTAAAGAACTTTGTGGCCATAGACCCAGATATTTGAATCCAATTCAGTGGGCTCACGCAGTCATTTTCACTTTATGAGAACAACACATTACAAAGTGCACACAGCTCCAAGGCCAATTACCATAATTTTAAATGAAAATTATCCCTGGCAGTCTTGGTCTCAGATCCTGGAACAGGTACAGAGAAGGGCGACTAAGCTAGTAAAAGATCTCGAATCACTGGAATACAAAGATAGGTTAACCAGGCTGAATATGTTTTCACAGGAGAAATGGAGGTTGAGAGGTGATATGATTAGTACAGTATGTTCAAATACAGGATTGGGAATCATATGGAACTCGGAGATGATTGGTCACTAACAGGCCCATACTTAGGACACGCAGGCATGTACTGAGGCTCGAGGAAAATAAATTCCGTACTGAATTAAGAAGAGGATTCTTCACCATTAAGGCAGTAACATTCTGGAACTCATTGTCGGTGGGGGTGGTTACATCAACTACTGTTAATGAATTTAAATCAAAGCTGGATGCATTTTTGGCCACTAAGGGAATCCTATAGATATGACTTACTCAAGTCAATAGTTAAAAGTCAAATACGTTGAACTCGATGGACTAACATCTTTTTTCAGCCTTAATTACTATGGTACTATGTTTCCCATGGGTACTCACGCACTAGATAAAGACTTAACCTTTCACTGGAGCGCCAGGTCCACTGTCCAACCAGAAGGTAGACCGGAAGATCCCTGTAAGGAGATGACATCCTTACAGGAGATGACAACCATGTATTGCCCTATACTAACCTACAATATATCACAGTGCTACATTTACTACAAAACAATGACCCTTATCTCGTTGGCATACAAACACATAGTGTATAGCTATATACTGTGTGTATATATATATATATATATATATACACACACACACACACACACACACACACACACACACACACACACACACAGCAAGGACATTTACACATCTGTAAGAAACCACAGATAACTAACCAAGGTACTGTCACTGTAACACCTGCCTATACAAAGCTGGACCACCCTTTTGACAATAGGAGCATTGGATTGTGGTGGGAAAACAACTATATAAGTGGGGCCTGACAGCCCTCCACTCCCGGGGAGGTATACCACTGTAGAAAGTGGTAGCCACACAGCTGTACAACCTCATTTGAAGATTTCAGCAGCTCTACTTTGTTGTGGGCATCAGTCTTGCACCATCTATTTGATCTCACTATATTAAATAACTGGGGTCTATTGCCATGGTCCCCAAGGGCACAGACTAATTTCCTGGGATTACTGTACAAGCGTATTACACCGGCAAAACTACCTAACCAAAATCTGGTCCTGATGACCAGATTACTTTACACAATGGCCCATGCTAGACCACCAGGGGTCAAGACTAGTGCCTGACCATTTATCACCTAGGGAAGGGTTAACAATACATAGACCTCAACGAAGGCCTACCTAAGTCGCTGTAAAAAAGCTGCAGTAGGGAGTTTTGCTGCTATTTCTTTTGCTTCTCCCATTGGCTTTACTCTCAGGTGTTCATCTTCTTGCTTGACCCTTCATGGCCACCAGTAACACCTCTTCTTTTCTTCAACCAAGTCATCTGATTGTTAAGCTTTATACGGTGGCTACATTTATGCATTCAGCCTATAAGTTTTGTTGCCCAAATTCGAAGTTAGACCTGATTCATAGTTATACACTAAAGCTGCCACAATTTGCATCTAGAGGATATGCAACCATCCAATGATTTCTCCTCTGTGCAGGCACATGGGAACAGACTTCCGTTTGCATCCCCGCACAGGGGATTGATGCGACGGAGGGGTGGTCCTTTCCCGGGGCCATGTTAACCTGCTCGCTAAATGTCAAACACATGCTATTCTGTTTGTCACCCTTGTCACATTATCCGTGTAGAGGGGTGTATATCGTTACAGGTTACCTTGACCGTGGATATTTTACAAAGAAATGTATCAAAAAATGGTGATATAAAAAAAAAACCATTTTTTTCTTTTTTGTTTGTTGGTTATACACAGAGCGCTAATTACTATTCACCACTTTGTTCTGTCTGTCTAGTATTCTGAGGCAACCCATTGGATGTGTGCCTTTTTGGTGTACTGTTCAGCTGCACTGTGTATTTAATCGCGCACCAAATATTGTCAAAAAATTCTATCTTCTATTGTCTTCTCACATGCTATGCTCGCCATGCTTAAATCACACTATTATATTCTCCCACCACTCCGTAGTGTATGCTAGGGTATGAAATACCGCATGTCGCCACAAGTCTGCTCATAAAAATATGTAGTGAAAAACTTATCTCGACCTTTTGACTATCGACCTTCCCATTGTTAACCAACCAACCCTGCCGATCTTAGCCAGGTCGGCTTATTTCAGGTGTCAACCTTCAGTGATGGACCTAATGCATGAATGTGGAACCTTTGGCCCTCCAGCTGTTGTTAAACTACACATCCCAGCATGCCCTGCAACAGCTTTAGCATGGTCAAAAAGCAAAACTACAGCAGAGCATGCTGGGATGTGTAGTTCAACAATAGCTGGAGGGCTGAAGGTTCCCCATCCCTGACTTAATGTATGTCGATCTTCATAGGGTCAACCTAGTGACCATATCCCATATAGTGTACACATCTAAGGTACCATCCAGTTACTTATTGAGATTTGGTTTTATGTAGTTTTAGATGAAAACTGACTAGACCCTTCCCTTGAACCTCTCACAGTTTTAGATGAAGAAAAACCATTCTATACTTTATACATACAAAATCAAGGACCTCCTGATTTTGAGAGACTGATTTATGGGTAAAGTGAATGAAAACATATAGTTACTATTGTTCTAAATAAAAAACACTTGTTCATGTGTCCCACAGCTCACACAGCCCTTTCCACAAGGAATTGCACAGCCCCAGTGAAGTCATCGAAGGCGGCGGTATAAGGATTTCTGTAATGACATCATTGGGATAAGTTCCAGTTACCAGATCCATTCCATGGACATTTTATTACTGGGATTGTTCGCGAGTTACAACAATGTTATTGCAGGAATTAGTCGAAGGATTTGTTTAATTACTTTATTTAGGCCAATGCGAACTCGAGGCCCTTTATACATACAACTGCTGCGCTCGTTGGATTTAAGATGTAAAACTGAGGCAGGTAGTGTTTCATTTTTCCAACCCCATTTAAATGGTAACCTCAGCTATCACACAGCGTGAGCTCTATTGTGTTATCATAGTGATCAAAGCAATTTATTCAAGTGCCAGTGCTGAGTGTTGCAACATTTTGTATTGTGTGAATAGTGATAATCAGGCCACTTGTTCACCCACCAAAGCAAGCGCACAATGAAAGCAGAGTTATACCCTTGTTTTTAGAACCGGTCACGCCACATTTAAAATTACTGTTTGCTGCAAACCGCTGCAGGTCTTCAGCTGAGTCTCATCCTACTATAATGAATTTGTGATTGTAAGACGTGTGGGTTTGGTGACAGCCTTTAGAAGGCTTTTGTGAAGCCTACCAAAAGTAAAGTGAAATTCTGCATCGCTTGAATAAAGTGATTGCACAACAGCAGGGAAATGTTATTTTTACGCAATATATGCAAATGTCAACCGCACGGCTCATTTACATCACATCTATAGCATTTTCAGCCAACCATGTATTAACTCACTGTAGTATATATAAGAGGGGGCTGACTTGGATGCCTTTGTTTGTCAAAAGGTAGCATTACTGAACTGTCTTTAAAAAGTAGCTTTTAAGCAATTGTTTTCATTTTAAATTTGCCTCTTTTTGTCTATAACTCTCTTGGAACGGAATATGAAGAGAAAAGTGTGTTCTCTAGAATGAGACAACAGTCTCTCAGGCTCGGACTGGCCCAGCGGTTAAGCAGGAGAATCACCGGAAGGTCCCGGTGAATTATGGCCCCACTGACTTTTTTAGGGGGTGGGGCCTGCAGCAAACCTTCAATAAGTTTTAATGCCAACAGCAGCAGGATTTCATCCGTCTGTGCGGGCAGGTCAGTGGGCGGACGTCACATTGCATCATGACGTCACGTCGTTTGGTGACATTACACACTGAACCAGCCGCACTAACCTCTGGTGGGCCCTTTAATGTTCTAGTCCAGCTGTATTTAGTGATAAAACTAGGGCCCGTCTGACTAGTGTTTTAATAGTCTTTAAGACGGAGATGTACTAAGCCTTGCAGAGTGATAAAGTGGAGAGATATAATTTACCAGCCAATCTCTGAGTCACTGATCCATCAAGACCCATGCAGCCATCATTGAGCAGTGATTTGTCAGGAAATTTGGGAAATTAAACATGTTTAAAATCCCCAATTTGCTCATTCCAACCATTTTCGGTCAATGAACCCTGATTTTTAAACATGTTTAATATTCTCAATTCCCCAAACCAGCCGTCAAGGTATCGGGAAATCTGCTGCAGGTGTACAGTGGCCATTAGAAGATGATTTATTGGTACTTTGGCCCTCATTCTGGTTGATTTGCAAGGCTGTGAATTTGCAGCTTTGTGAGTCCCCCAGACGTCGCCCGCCAAATGCTGGTCAGCCCATCCCCCCCCCCCCCCCCCCCCCCCCTGCACACCATGTTTTTTCGGGCTGCAATTGGAAGTTTAACATAAACATCCATTCGTAGGCTATGTGGAAACACCCACATCATTCAATGATGTGATGAGTGTATGCATATCAAAAGTTACTCTCCGTTCACTTAGATATGCGTGCACACTCGAGGGGAACTGGGTGGGCAGTTGACATCCGCTGATGTCAGCTGCCCAGCACCCACATCACGGGCCGATTACCATGGGAACGCCCAGCGTTTTCATGGGAGCACCCATGAAACACTGGGCGTTCCCATGGACGTGGCTATCCGCCACTGCCCGCAGTCTTAGGTGCGTGTGCCCTGCGAACAGTCTGTTCGCTGTGGCTGCACGTATGAACATGCACAGAAATGCGCCTGCGCATACGCACAACATCGGTCGCACATGCTAACGCACGGGGGAGGCAAACCAATTACAATAACCCGCTTCATCTCTTTCCAAAGCTTGATACATCTAGCCTACTGTATGTCTATGTGAGGTACTGTTTAATAGCCTACTCTTCCAGAACATCCACCCGAAGGACTCAAGTTTGGGAGGGACTCCCTTAAAAGAAGGAAATCCTCTCACATCCCTACAACATTTCTATTGAAATGAGTGGGGTTATGCAATTCACAGCAAAGTGCAGTACATGATCTGATCATAACCGCACTACTGTTAACCGGGGGGGGGGGGGGACGTGATAATATCACAAATCGTGGCACAGCACCCACCACACTAGCCTCTTGGATCCTCCCCTCAGGGATTACTAGAGGGCAGATAATAAAAGTGAGAAATATGGTGTAACGTGCCTTCTCGTATTAGATTAGCATGCAAAACGGTTGTTTGCACTAAATGTAGATAAATTGTCTATAAATTCAAACAAATCCCTTTAAGTTGTCCTACAGCATTTGACATGGCAATCGATGACACCCTTTCACTCATGTATATAGTGTTAGTTATTATTTATTAATGAAGTACAATTGTGTAGTAATACATAGCATCGCTTCCAATTTCAACAGCCTTGAAAAGAGAACAGGGGCAAGGTTGTAGGAGTGTCCATTTCTCACATGAGTGTGGCCACACCCCTTTCGGCCATTTTCACACGTCAAATACCTTTTTTTAGGCCATGGAGGCACTTGTCTGCACAGATTAAGTTATGCAACATCTCCCAGTGCCCCCACAAATTGCATGTCCGTACACCAATATTGTGATTGTACTACATAGAGCAGGATGGTTGGGAGATATCAGCTTCAGCCATGATTTTGCAATCAGGCACCTGCAATTGATACAGATTTTATAAGCATAAATGTGTCTGTGTACTTGCATCTGTTCCCAGTTATGCAAACATGCCCACGCTGTACTAGGATTATGCGATAACGCCCTTTTCTGCCCAGTCCCACCCTTCAAATCGCAAGAGTCTTAAATGTCTATATATAAGGCCGGGTGCAGAGACAGTTTGCTTAAGTTCAAATTTCAAATAGATAAATATCCTGCATATGGTTGCTACAATATATTCTAAGATGTTACTTAAATCAGATATACAAACTAAAATTCGCCTGCCTTACTTGCCTATGTCTCAGAATGTGGCAGAGACAACTTTTGGAGAGCTCTACAGAGATCCCAGGAGAGAAGACAGAGCTCCAACATCTGCTCCATGTCTATAGTAAAGTATGCAGAGCATTGGCATGACAGCATGATTTGCCATACGTTGTGTTCCATAGAAACATATCATTTATCTGCAGACAAGAACCCCTTGGCCCATCTATTCTGCCAGTGTACACACATACACTTGCACACTAGGGTTTATTTCTGTTTTGAGACAATTAAACTACAAGTATCATTTTTAATTAAGTGAGGAACCAATACACAATACTGCTGTTGCAAATTACGTGGGATTGTGTATCATCCCAGTTGCCACTGGGATTTCCTTTCCAAAATCTCTCTGAGGCCTGTCCCAGAAATGTACAATGTACTACTTCTACCGCTCTTGTTTCTTAACATTCATATTCATTTTATCAAGTATAAATCTTTGTTCTAAAATCTGCTTATGCATTTCTCATTTTACACTGTTGCCTTCTGTAGTGAGTTTTGAGCAGAAATAATTATTTCGATGACCAGATCCTCCCTTGGCTCCTTCCACCGGGTTCTCACTCAGGGGGGTTATTTTGGTTCCCTCTTTTTTGACAGATTCCTTCTTAGATGGACAAATCCATGTGCATTGCAGGTGGGGCAGATGTAACTTGTGCAGAGAGAATTAGATTTGGGTGGGGTTTTACTTCAAAGTGAGATCTATTTTGCAGTGTAAAAATTAAGCAGCCAGTATTTACCCTGCACCGAAACAAAATAACTCACCCAAATCTAATTCTCTCTGCACATTTTACATCTTCCCCCCTACAGTGTACATGGTTTTGTCCATCTAAGAAGGAACTTGTCAGAAAGAGTGAACCAAAATAACCCCCTCTATCTCAGGTCTTGTTGTTCCTCTGTTTGATTTTCCACTACCACTTATACAGTTTGCTTAAGAAGAAACTGTATTAAGAAGTTTGCACCCTTGCTGGGCTCACCGGGACTCGTTACATGTGATAAATCGCTTGTAAAAATCAAGTGCCAAATCGCATGTGAGCCTTCCGGGACACAGCCTGGCGGCTCAAGGTGGAATTGGATGCCACTTCTCCCCACGGAGAAGTTGCATAGTGTATGGAAGCCTAGCCTTAACACTGTATCTCTAAGACACTAAAGGGCAGACTGGATGGGTTCTTATTTACCGAAAAATTATATGTTTCTATGACTGTGGAAGACTAAACCAATGCAGGTGGCACATGTTTTGATATGTGTATCATTTGATTGCTTCACATCCAGTCTTGTCAATCCATCAATGGCTACTCTATGGTAAATAAACCCTTGTAACTGAACATAGACTGGGAGAACTAGTAAACCTACAACCATACAATTTGATGGCAGATAAGAACCATCTGTACCATCTAGTTGACCAATATACATGGGTTAATTTGTGTTGGGGTACATTAACCTGCTGTACCAGTATATTTTTGGGGTTGTGTGAGGAATCCACAATTAGGGCCGTGGTGTGAGGCAGTAATGCTAACCAGAACACCATACGGACTTCCCTGTAAAACACATCCTTATATTATATTGAATCTAGTCATTTTTTTTTCATTATGGAAATTATTCTAGACAGAGCACAAAGAATATCTGATAAAAAAATGTTCAGACAGTGTATTAAAATAGGAACAACATGAAAAGTAGTGGATTTAGCTATGCCTGAGACGCCTCTATGATGTAGTGCTAGTACTTAAGACGAGAATCGTGTATCATGTTTATAACGGAGCAGTAACACTAACATTCCTTCGCTCATCCCAGAAACCAAGCGTACAGTACACGTACAAACTACTGATTTATGATTTGGATACACTTGTATTCCTAGATAACCTTCAGAACGTTACCTTGAAAGCCATGTTTACACTCATATGAACACAGGGATCCTTTGCAATGCTATGTGGCTGGGATATAGCAGGGCTGACTTGGAAAAGTTAAGCTGTGTACACACGGTGTTATTCTGGCTATCGATTTTGTCTAAAGAGTCAAAATTGAATAGAAAATGAGTCCGAATCGCACAGTGTTCAGCCACATTCGATGCCGATGCGCGTCCCCATTTAGTCCGTATCGAATAGGAATATAGGCAGTGCAGGCAAGTCTATCTTGGCTATCTGGTCTGTAGAATGTATTTGGCCTAAAGTGCAGTTAGACAAAATTGAATAGTCAAAATTGGAGTGTCAAAATATAATCGAACCTGAATCGCACTGGGTGTCCACTCATTAACATTCTATGATAAATCCCATACTAGATATTGTGTTTCTAGTTGATAACCCAACCTGTAACTTGTTCATGATTGGATTGGCTGAACAAGTTACCAGGTGTACACCTTTAGCTTGATAAAACATGTATCTGTGCTGTTTGTGTTTATTAGGGGGAATCCAATTGTTTTGTGGGTGCCCATAGATGGGTTTAGCCAGTATGAGCACCCATCAGAAGAATTCAATTGTTCCCTCGTGGGTTTGAGTACCACACGTGCGCCGCCATTCCAGCTAAACTCGTCTAAATATATATATATGAAGCTTCTTCTATCCTGTGAACTTGTGAAGGCACCGGGGGAAGCTGCTATCACTCAGCTAGGAGTGCCGGACCCCACAGATGCATATATATAAATATATATATATAAATATATATATATATATATATATATATATATATAAATAAAACAACAAGAATAGAAGGGGGCGCCTGATAGTGTATTATCGTTTATTAAAAACGTATATTCAAATGTTTTTATAAAAACATTTACAAATGTAGTGTCCGTACCGAAGTAATTCTCCGGTGTGGGCTGGCTACCACAAGATATAAACACAAGCCACTGGCAAAGCTGCACGCTTGGACTCACTCACGGGACCCTCAGTCTCGCCTCAGGTGCTGGTTCTCCCGGGTGCCGGCAGCTCAGCGCCAGGACCGAGCAAGCGGTTAATAGCTCCGTCTCCAGTAAGTGGACTCTGCTACTGGAGACGGAGCTGACGACTGCTTGTGTTTGTTTTTAAACGGACATTATCTAAGGCAAATGTCACTGAAGTTCTGGTGATGACCACACCAACCATCAACTCCCTTTCAGAGTCAATGAGGTCTACTCTTGCAACTATACAATGCTATAGACATAATTATAGTGCAGCATAGTTGGTGTAATGCAGTGATTTTCAACCTTTTTACCTTGCGGCACACTAAATAAGACTTTAAAATTGCCAAGGCATACCATGAGATCCCCACAGGGCAAAACACATTGCCCCCACAGGAAAAAAACAAACCTATTGGCCCCCACAAGCAGTTACATCATCTCCAAGCACCATGGATCCAGCTCTCCATTGACTTTTAACCAGGCCCTGTGTCGGATGACATGTGTAACCTGTTTACACTGCAGCCCTACCCGGGACCTTCCGGGATATAACTATGATAGCTGCCCGTGTTGGATTGCCTGGTCACTGGTCCCTTGTCCACTGGGCTGCAATCCGGATAGATCCAGCAATAACCATAGTAATTGCTGCAGTGGAAAAGGGATAGAAGACAAAGACAATTATTAGGATTAAAGTTCTTCTTTCTGCCTGTTAAAGATAAAGTTATACAGTTTCATATCGCAAATGCCGGGACATTTGTGTCATCGGGGGGGCGGAGCTGCGGTGCATCGTCTGGGGGCGGGGGGGAGGCAGCACTTGGAGCTGACGCTGCTTGCTCTCCATAGTGTAAACGGGACCTTGGTCAAGCGAGCTGGGTTACCCGTTGACACTGCCCAGCAATCCGGGTCCAACCTGGGTAAAACCCTTCTTTTAACCTGGGCCGGATTGCCGGGTGCTGGACTCAGGATTTTTTCAAAAGGACTTTTGATCTGGCTTATATTTGTGTTAGTTCAGAGGATAAGTATCCATCTACTTGTATGTATTTATAAAAACTTATTTATTCCAATTTTTGTAAACTGAGAGACATTTTTCTAGGCAATTTATTTAACATACCTGGCAGCTCAGACATATGGTTTCAGCCTGTACAACATCAAGGTACTTTTGTAGAGTAATAGGAATGTGGGGAAAAGAGTGGAATTAATGTCTTTAAAGAATCCGACACGAAATCAAAATGAATAAACTTGTGTGAAGCGTTATTGTATCCTGTGTGTGTCTCATGCCATTTGTTACACATAACAACAGTGAAATGTCAGCATCCATCATGCAGGAAATACTCAGAATTCTGCCCGTCTCTTCTGTTGTGTTTGTGCTGTCAGCCAAGCACTTCGTGCGCTGTTATTTTAGAAAAGCAGCACCCCAGGCATCAGCAGCAGGAGTACAATATAGGATTGATAAAAGCTTCCTCTCAGCGCAAGCTGTCCGTAGTTGCTCCCTCACTGCGCGCACAGAACTACGTGGATAGGATATATTTATATAGCACACGTGTAGTATTATGGAGAGCCTTACAGAGAATATTAACTCCATTAAATGCATATAATCACATCTCTGTGGATGGGCCGCCTTGAATCTTCTAGAACAGTGGTTCCCAACCCTGGTCCTCAAGGTCTCCACACAGAATCACAGGTGCAATAATTTGCTCCACCTGTAGGTCTTTTAAATTGTGTCTGAGTGCACCTGTGCACCTGCCAAGTGACCTGGAAAACGTGCACTGTTGGTGGTACTTGAGGTCCAGGGTTGGGAACTACCATTCTAGAAGATAATAGCTAGCATCTGATTGGTTGGGCAACTTCTCCACTTCTAAAAATCACACTTTAGTAAGTATACCCCTAGGTGTCTACAGGTGCAGCTTCTTACAGGTTGGAAGATGAGGCATTAGATAAATAGTACATAGCAGCACCTTTTGTGGCAATATGATATTGCATTAAGAAAGTCTACAAAGACCAGATACATTTACACTCCAGTTACTTGAATCAGTGGCTCTTTATGGAATGCCATTGTCACAGTGGAGGTTATTTGTGAATTCTGAACTAGGTTGTAATGCTGGGTCGTGACTTGAAACCCGGGGATGGAATTGGGTTGGCATAGGGTCTGCTCTTTCACAGACATGGCAGTACAGTGAAGCAGAATCACCTGGACAGATGCTGTATCAGGTGGGTAGACATGGTGATGTGGGACCTTATATATAGGAAACTGAAACATTCGGATTTTGGAGTACCAGTGGAATGAGATGCCTGGGAAATGCACAGCACCAAGGATTCCATGTCATTGGGATAAGGATGACCAGTGAGGCAGGAGATGCCGCAATGGAGTGTGCAGAAGCTGCTATTTGGGATCACTGGGATTGGCTATTCCAGCGAGTCAGGATATGCTGCAAGAGTAAAGAAGCAGCCGCTCTTCGGGATCACTGGGGTTGACTGTACCAGAGAATTAGAATATGCCGCAATAGTAAAGCAGGAGCAGCTTTTCAGGATCACTGGGATTATCTTTACCAGTGAATGGGATATTTTGCTAACGTGAAGCAGTAGCAGCTCTTCAGGATCACTGGGATTAGCTGTACCAGCAAAAAGGATATGCTGCAATGGTACAGCAGGAGCAGCTCTTCAAGATCACTAGGATTAGATGGACAAGCGAGTAAGATAGGCTGCGGTGATGAAGCAGGAGCAGCTCTTCAGGACCACTGACATTAGCTTTACCAGCGAATAGGATATGCTGCAATGGTGAAGTAGTAGCAGCTCCACAGGATCACTGGGATTAGCTGTACAAGCGAATCAGGATAAACAGTGGAGGTAAAACAGTAGCAGCTATATGGGATAGCTCAAGAAGCCAGGGAGTGCTAGTGATGGTAACTGCACTTAGTCTAGTATTCCAACAGGAGAGGCTGAGATCACAGCAGGGTGATAGACAACAAAGCACGGGTGATTTGCCTCTGATGGAGTTCCGGATTTATACCCCTGGCTTGCTGCTGGCCTGATTGGTGGTAAGAATTTAATGACTGTAAACTGGATGCCGATTGGACTCTGTGTGGCCAGATAACCAGGGCTGTCATGGCAGCACCCATGACTGCTTTGGGAGGGAAATGCCAGAAAGTGGGTTGTAGTGGCAGTGTGTGTGTGGGTGTGTGTGTGTGTGTGTGTGTGGGGGGGGGGGGGGGGTAGAAGGTTGAAGGGTTACCTAGGGACAGAGAAGCTGGATGTATATGGAACATGAACACACTCTGCACTTAGATTTGGGTCCCATCCCAAATATACCTCAGGGTTGCCTACCCTCCCGGAATGGCCGGGAGTCTCCCGAAAATCAGGTCCGCCTCCCGGCCCCCCGGAAGGGTGGGCAACCCTCCCGGATTCAGGGGGGGACCCCCGCTGCGCCCCCGATCGCGGCATTTAAATGCCGCAATCCGCGGGTCTCAGAGGAGGGGGCGGAGCTAACATGGCAAAACCGCGTCATTTTAGCCCCGCCCCCTCCACGGAGATACGCGAATTCACATGTTTAACGTCATGGGGGCGGGGCGTAGGGACGTCCCGCTCAAGCCCCGCCCCCGAGCAGCTGCTGAAACTCTCCTCTCCGGGCTTCTCCCGGAGAGGAGAATATTAAAGTCGGCAACCCTGATATACCTCATTATAGAATGCAAATCTTGCAAACTACGAAAAATATCAAAAATGCTTGTCTCAAACATTTTGAATATGGGAGACTCGACCTGTACCTTAATTTTTTTATTTCAATTCTTATAATTATCTGAAAAGCCTTACTGATAGCTTATGTATATGGTATTTTGGCTGTTTATTAATAAGAGGAAATAATAACTGGTGGGATTCGCACTAGGGGCTTCTACATTTTGGGTCATAAGAATTTTGATAGTTCTGTTCTTTGGCCCATCCTTTAAATTATACTTGCTTCTTACACACAATGGTAATTACCATTTTATTGGCTCAGTATGTAGTCTGAGTGACATTACTGAGGCCTGAGTTATAAGGAAGGGGTTACAAGTGAATAAACAGGTTATATTCTCCCTAATATCGGCTCCGCCTACAAACTGGATCCCACAGCTCTGTGTAGTGACCTGTCAACTTACTGAAAATGACTGAATAACTTACTGAAAATAATGATTTAAAATAGGTTTGTATTGCCATCGTTCGTTTTTTACATGTGTTTTTGCTTAATCACCAAAATGGGGTAATTTCACTTATAATAGCAATAACTCATACAGTATACACGGAAAACGTATTTGTAATCCTTGTAGCCATTTTGCTCAGTATAATGAAGTCGACCATTTCATCCTATTAATTACTTCAATGTTTTTGCTTGAAAGGGTCTAATTGTTGTATAATTGGGACTAATATTCAGCTGCAAGTGGTTAGTTAAATTGGAGTCAGCTGGAGATAGATTTAGACTCTGTTTCCTTTTGACCAGTGGCTCTTTTAAACCATAAGGTCAAAAATTTGACCTGAGGTTTCTAAATTCATCAAATATTTTAAAAAGAGTGCTTTTTTGACTATTTGTCTTAGGAAGAAGACACATGGTATTTAAACTAATATCATAGGCAGTTGTCCTCTCTAATAAATGTATGTGTTTAAATATCATCTTCATTGAATTAGATACCAACCACTGAAGAACTGAAATAATATTGTTTCCCTTTTGCTATTAACCCCTTGAGTGGTGGGTTTTGCTGGGGCAGGACAAACCTACCAGGGCAGTCCTGTCCTGCCCCAGCAAAATCCACCACAGGATGCAGGAAGCCCCCCCCCACCTCCGCTCCGGCCACGCCGGAGCTTCCCTGCTGCCATTGCCCCAGCCGCCAGTCACAGTCATCAGTGACGTAGACTCTGGGATGTTTGCGGCGGCTCGGGATGACTCGGGCACCTGAACTCCTGAGCGCTCCTGAGCCGCCCCGACATCCCCAAGCCTGTCGCTTAAGTCACTGCTGCAAATGGCGAATGGTGGCAGGGGAGCTTCGGAGCGGAGGGG
Source organism: Crinia signifera (assembly GCF_055691185.1). NCBI lineage: Eukaryota > Metazoa > Chordata > Amphibia > Anura > Myobatrachidae > Crinia > Crinia signifera. The sequence continues at coordinate 41,840,205 of NC_139224.1, read as the reverse complement.
GTGGGGGGTGACAAGAGGGGAAGGTGACAGGGGGACTCCTAAAGGTAGTGCACCAGTGGTGCTCCGCTGGAGGCACCACTGGCATGCACCTACTGCATAGTGGTATGCCCACAAATTTTCTGCGACAGCCCACTGCGCAGCTGAGCCCGGAAGATTTCCGGACATACCACTCAAGTGGTTAAATGTACCTATCTTTGACAGCATTGATGTAGGTTATAAAGGTTCCTGTGAGGACAATACCATGAGTAGTTATACGGTTCTGGTTGCCACTTCATAAGGTCTCCACCTGTGGCAGTTGACTTTCCCATAAAGCTAGAAATGCTTACCGGTAAATAGATGTTCCCCCCCGAGGTCTTCAAGTCTAAGCATCGGAGGCTTATCATCATAAGGTACTGCTTAGGTCTAGAAGTGGACACACCACTATACAAAATGACACAACACAGGGCAAACAGCAGACTGGATGGACAGGCCAGAGGTCAACTGCAGATAATAACTGAAGGAACATCACGCAGAACAATAAGGACCAGATTAACCTGGATCAAAATCTGCAGAAAGGCTGTAGGTGGCAACAGGCAGAAACAGTTAGGCAGCATAGGTCAGAACTTGTGAATAATCTATGATACAGCGCTAGGTTTCTATTATATTGAATTTATTACAAATAAACTAAAAAACAGTACATCAATATAAAAATATCACAATATATATTTCATATGAGAATTCTCAAGAAACACAATGGGGGGAATTTAAAACTGTAAATGAATTCCAGCTAGATGCAAATGTTACATAGTTACATAGTAGATAAGGCTGAATAAAGACTTGCGTCCATCTAGTTCAACCTACGTTTTAGTAGCTTATCCCTTGTAAAAGACAGAATATGGTTCTTATTAGTACCCCTGGATATTTTTATCCAATAAATGCTTGTCCAACCTTATTTTGAACGTATTTATTGTATCTGCCAACACCACCTCTCCAGGAAGAGAGTTCCAAAGTTTGACTGCTCTGACCGTAAAGAAATTTTTTCTTTTGAGGGAACGAAATTTTCTTTCCTCTAATCTAAATTCGTGCCCTCGTGTCCTAGTTTCCTTTCTTGCAGTAAAAAGAGTGCTTGAGAGTTCCTTATATTGGCCCCTGATATATTTGTACATGTTGAGCATGTCCCCCCTTAAACGTCTCTTCTCTAGTGTAAATAGTCCTAGCTTGCTTAATCTCTCCTCATAGCTTAAATTCTCCATTCCCCTAATAAGCTTTGTTGCTCTTCTTTGGGTTTTTTCCAATTCCATGATGTCCTTTTTATAGTATGGGGCCCAGAACTGTACTCCATATTCAAGGTGTGGTCTAACCAATGCCTTGTACAGTGGCATAATTACTTTTGAGTCCCTAGTTTCCATGCCCCTTTTAATACATGCTAGAATTCTGTTGGCCTTTTTTGTTGCAATGTGACATTGAACACTGCACCCCAGCTTATTATCTATATGGACTCCTAGATCCTTTTCAAGTGCTGAAGTACCTAATTCCTCCCCGCTTAGGTTGTAACTTGCACACTGGTTACGTCTCCCAAGATGCATAACCTTGCATTTATCCACATTGAACCTCATCTTCCACTTTTTAGCCCACTCATCTAGTTTGTTAAGATCATTTTGAAGTATGTTCACATCTTCTGTTGATTCAGTGCGTTGGAGAGAGTCAGTTGCTATCCCAGGAACACCATAGAATGTATAATTACCAGAATAGGTGGATGTCCTTGATTGAATGAGAGCTTATGCAAGGTCCTGGTGATTGCCCAGTGGTGGGTTCCAATAATGATACTCCAATTTGGAATGGTGCAGTTTTGTGGTATAACTATACCCAGCTTGAGTCCTGCAGTATGGATTCACCAACGAGGTCCAAGGAGATGGCACAAAACTGGTCCGGATGGGGTCTGGTATAATAGCTCCAAAGTTGGAGAAAGGTGTGGAATGGGATTTCTCTCTAAAGATGAGCTGGAATACTGGTGCTGTTGGTCAACGCGTTTCGGCATGTTCACACGCCTTCATCAGGAGCTGGACTCCTTGGACCTCATTGGTGAATCCATACTGCAGGACTCAAGCTGGGTATAGTTATACCACAAAACTGCACCATTCCAAATTGGAGTATCATTATTGGCACCCACCACTGGGCAACTGACTCTCTCCAACGCATTTGCATCTAGCTGGAATTCATTTACAGTTTTAAATTCCCCCCATTGTGTTTCTTGAGAATTCTCATATGAAATATACATTGTGATATTTTTATATTGATGTACTGTTTTTTAATTTATTTGTAATAAATTTATTATAATAGAAACCTAGCGCTGTATCATAGATTATTCACTTTTTGCCATTGTACTTTTTGGGAGCCTCACACCCTCCCGATACAGCTGCTTTAGCAACACCTGTGGTTCATTTTCCTTTGTACTAGGTCAGAACTTGTATATGATAGCAGCTTGTCATGACTGGGGATTGGTGGACCCAGGCGGGTCCTGGGTGGTTAGCTGAATACCAACCAAAAGAGTTCACAAAAGTAAGTGAGTACAATAAAGGAAGTTTATTCACCTAGTGGTAAATGACGGTACAGGTAAATACTTGAGAAGTTTTGTATACTTAAGGTCAGAGTTATACTGAAGGCGAAGGGAATACTTAATGAAGACTGGAGATGGACTTGGAGAACAACACTGGAGCAGACTGTGAGATTAAGCAGGTAGTGGAGTATGAGTTACTTGAACTGTAGAATGATCAGACAACTGGACCGGAGACTGCTAGTCTGAGCAGGGCACTTAAACCCCTTGGGTTGCACTGAGTGGAGGGCATGGCAAGAGCAAACTGCAAGAATTGAAAAGGATTCAGAATGGATCAATCAGTGTGAAATAGGAAACTTGCATGATTCCACCTAGCAGGTAACTGAAGATTAAATGGCAGCAGATCTCACACAGCTAGGAATTCCACAGGTGTTAATTATTAGCAATGCACAGTCTCTCAGGAAACATGACTGCAGTCTTGCTGCAGCAGGCTGGAATACACAGAACTGGAGAGCAGACCTGACAGGACAGGTATACAGGATTTAGGCAGGATTGTGACACAGCTATGGTTACACGAGCTTGGGTCAGGGCTGGTAGCAGACAGTTGAATATGGTTAGACATGCTGGTTGAGGGCTGGTGGGAGACAAATATGAATAATCTAAGATGCAAGTGAATTTGGCATCAAGACATCCACAAATCTGATTACACAAATTTAGATTACAGCTAAGCAGGAATCCATCACCAACACAGGTGAAGAGGAAAGCTAGACCCTCCTAATCCTCGTGGCACCAAGAGCGAGAGAGAGAGGGCAACCCAGAGAGAGGGGACACTGTCATGTGTTACCATGATATCCAACGCGAGCTGAGATGAGTGTGCGAGTGCAGCAACAGCCACAGATTCTAACAGTTCCTTGGCCATATATAAACCTTACAGGAAACAGCTGTATTTTGCTGGTCATGGAACTCTGAAGAAGCTTCTAATATTTATAGAAGCTAGAGCAATAGTGTCCAATTAGTATCCCGTGTGCTGAATGTGCCCTTTCAAATCTTTTTTGAGACACCCACTATATGTATAGACCTCCATATACTATATTAACTATTATATACTATATTAACAATAATTATTTATGTAGATACAGGGATAGTGATAATACACCACAAATAGTACAATTTCAACATACAAAGAGATAAGTGAACACTTTCAGATAACACTTAACATGTTATCTGTAGTAGTTGTAGGAGTGATTGGTTAAGTAATGACTGTATGTCATGGATAGAAGCTCTGGGCCTGAAGCTCCGCATATTTGGCCACATTGCATGCTTGAAAATAGGTCAGTTGGCCACACTGTGCACCACCACTACACACTACTTATGAGAGCTGTTATCATTGTTATCAGTACAGATTTAGGACCAATTCTGGTCAGAGTCACATGCAAGCACGATGTTTTTGCAATGCACATGCACTTGCGGACACGGCGAACAGATTGTTCGCCGGGTGCACGCACCCAACACTGTGGCTGGTGGGTGGCGGGCGGCGGGCAGGGGGACCCGCCCACGGGAACACCCAGAGTTTCATTGGCGTTCCCATGAAAATGCTCAGCGTTACCATGAAAATTGCCTGGTGATGTTGGCGCCAGGGTCGGGTGGGTGGAAGGCGGCGGACAGGGGGACCTCACCGGATGTCAGCTGCCTGCCCACTTTCTGAATGATGTTAGTGACAGACATAGGGTTGAGACTGTTTCTCCCAGTCTCTCTGGTTAGCAGTCTTTTTTTATATTGTAAGGAAAAGTTGGGATCACAACCAGCAGAATAGTCTAAATTTCTAAAATACATTTTTAATCATTAAGGTATTTGTTCAATGGTGGGTGCAGGAGGACAAATTCATGATGACAGATTTGGTGAGCAGATAAATGGGGGTATTTAATCTTGGCCAATATTTCCTATAGGCGGAAATATTTGCCATCACTACTCAATTCAGGACGATTTTGGCCGGAACTTGCCTATGCAAATTTGACTTTGTTTAATCTGCATTTGTTTCGAATATGCATTGTCGAAAACGGCCCCTGTATTGTCGAATCCATGGTTGTTTTCAACTATCGGCGGTCGTTTTTGACAATCCACTGACTTTTTGACTTTCGTAATCTATTTAAACTATTGGAAAAACAGACCCAACATTAAATAGTTAAAATTTTAATTTGACCTAATTTTGTTGGAAACACAATATTTCAGCCTGTTGTTCGGGATTGAATACCCCCCAAAATGTGAAATCGACATACATTTTTCTTTATCATTTCACTTTTAATCAGCTTTTGCCCTCTAACAAGTTGTCTTTGTATGATAAGACTGTTCTCTGCTGTAAATGTAATCTCAGGAGCAAAGGTCAAGCATCTTTTAGTCATTTCACTACAAGAATAGTTTACATTAGAATTGGCCTCTAATGGGGGCCTACACATGGGGTGATTTCAGCCCATTTTCTAAGCAATCTGACTAGATCGCTTTGAAAATGACCCATATCGCCTAGCGTTTTTGGGCCTTAAGAAATATTAGTGAAAGTTATTCTCCCTCTCTTTGATCATGTGTAATAAACAAGTCCACGTCGACTTTATAATTATCTCACTTAGTGCCAGATGCATTAAGCTTCAAAAGTGATAAAATGGAGAGTGATAAACAGCCAGCCAATCAGCTTCTACCTGCCATTTCACAGAATGTGTTTGAAATAAAGTTAGGCAGGAGCTAATTGGTTGGTGGTTTATCACTCTCCATTTTATCACTTCTGAAGCTTAGTGCATCTGGCACTTATTATTTTGTTAATGTAGTGTGTACGTTATCCATATACAGTTCATAGATATTTGGCACCAAAAGGTTAAATCTTGACATTTATAAATACGTAAACTGTGGTGAATCCCATAGGCAGTATACATTTTATTATGTAAACAATACTTTTGCAGACTAGCTGTCATTTTTTTGATCTTGTGTTATCTTTTTAAAAGCTGAAATCTGTCAAAGTCAGAGAAATTTCTCTAATGAACTTAAGGGCAAGTCTTCAAAAGAAGTTGCAATTGAACCTGTAAAAAAGGCTATAGCCTTTGAACTGAGAATAAGTTGATCCTAGATTAGTTAGATCTTTCATTTTACTCCACCTTGTAATCTAGCCAGAAAGATTTAAGCTTTGAGTAGTTCTGACTCTGCAGTGACAAGCTCGGTTAAAAGTGATATATTGTTAAATCTATAAGTCGTTTGGATTGGTTATTTTGGAAGGTGGTAACTCAGCATGTTTCATACCCCCCGGCCACAAAGTTTTAGAATTTTTGCACGTGTTGAATACTTCGGAACTCAACGCCCAATTTCGACCATTTTCCACCATCCCCGCCTGTCCATCTCAACATTTCAAGAGAGAAGATCGTGAGTTAAAGTTGCAATAATCTGGAACATATAATATTTCAAGAGGAAAAAGAAAAACTATGGAAATAGGTGGTGTTAGGTATTTAGTACACATCGCATCAACAATCTGATGAGGTTGGACTTTACCCTGGTTCCCCAGCTTAGACTTTCTCCATATTTTGTTATTCTTTGCATAAATTCATCAGTATTCAAAGGCATGGTGTCATTCCCGGGAGACAAACAAAATGTCTGTATTTTTTTTTCTTTTACAGGAAAACAATCGGGATTTTCCATTTGTTCCCTTCCTAATTACTGTGGTTAATACTAAGTTCATTTGAGTGCGTGGGTATAACATATATGCCTGGTCACTGATACCTCAAACAACTAGGCTAGCTGGTGAAATAGAGTGATGACATTTTTATTTCAAAACTCCATCCCAAGGGGGGAGGGAAGATAAATATTTTGCTTATTTTTATGACTCCAGGTTCTCGCTGTGTGTTTGCTCTGGCCTAGTTATTCTTCTGTGCCTTTGCGACCCGATCTCCAGTTTTTTTTTCTCTCTCTCCATTCTCTACGAGTGTTGAGACACGGTTTAGTGAAAAAAATAAATAAAAAAGATTTGAGAAAACTATCACTGCCGACAGTACAATGGAATTTATAGATATCAGAGCACTGCTGATTGAATGTGCAAATGTATTTATCCATTCTGATTTTAACTATGGAAGAATTGCTGGGTCTTTTTATTTATTTTATTATTTTCAGACTTTTATCCTTTTACGAGTGAGCACATTAAAGCTTATACAGACATACAACAGTAAAAGTAGCAGGCAGATCATCTTGTTAAACCAGTGGGAGGTTTCCCTCTCTTTCTACCCGATTTTACCATCACATGGAATTTGAAGGGTAATTAGCCCTTCCAGTCGCTTCTGGTCAGTTTATGGCCATTTTATGCACAAAGGCTAAATGCAGAGTGCCATATTAAAATTTCCAACTGATCTTGCCCGGGGTTATACATCTCTCTATGTTTCATGTTAAGGCGAAAGAACAACTGCCAAAGAAGTGAGGGGAATTGACTGCAGTAGCCAATAGATTAATGCTGCCTTGGGAAATTCTAGCTGCCTTGCCACTTGCTGGACAGAATTTAGACAGGGCTGTTTTTCAAAAGAATGTGTGTTAGACTTCTGATTCCCAGGCTGGGTTGGTCAGAGCAAGAAGTATTGCCTTTCTAATCAGCTAGCTGGGAACAGCACTGCCACCCACAAAATTCAATTGACATTATTTTTAATATTATTTAGAATTGAATGTTATATATATATATATATATATATATATATATATATATATATATATATATATATATATATATATATATATAAAAAAATTAAAGACATAGTGAAGAAAAAAAATCTATAAATTTGTCTTTGTCTATATTAAGTATTAACTTTATTAATAAAAAGTTTGTTCATTTCATTAAAAATATATACAGTGCTGCCACCCACAAATTTCAATTTCGATTTTTTTTTTACATTATTTAGAATTGGCTTATTTTTATGTATACCATCCTGATGATGGGTCAATGAAATATTAAACCTGAAACATTGAAAAGCAGTTTTCTAGGGTAACCTCCTTTTTTCAAGCCTGCTGAGTGCCGGACTATGTACTAACACTCTCTCTTTCTATATAAATAAATATATATATATATATATATATATATATATATATATATATATATATATATATATATATAGTATCCAATCCTCCCAGGCTTGGGAGAAATAAACGGCACTCAGAGACGGTTTTAAATAACAGCAAGTGTATTTAAGGAATCGTTAACGTTTTCGGGGTATCAGCCCCGTCCTCAGACAATTCCTACAGCAAGTGTGCACCCCGCCACCTAAAACATTTATACATACCTGGCCACGCCGGCTCTCCGGGTCCAGTGACGCCATCACTCCGCTCCCGGAAGTCACCGCCGCCTACTTCCTGTCCAGGGCGCAGCCAGCGTTGCATAGCAGCGTCTGGATTGCGTTCCACCTAGAACAGGAAGCCTACAGCTGGTGACACGCAAGCGGCGGAGGAGACTGTTACTAGTCCCTCGGAGAAGCCCAGCAGTCAGAATATAATATAACTATCCTCCCAGTCCCAGCAAGGCATAACCACACTAAAGACAGCCCACAGCGGCGTTTTACAGACGGCAAACCTGTCTACACACTAGGACATTTAAGTCCAATATACAGACCGTTGTCGCTGCATCTCACCGTCGCAAGCGTCATAGGGGTCACCTAATGCAGACAAGAATAGAGGAAAAAATATTAGACAAATACAATAAATACAAAAGACATAATAAAAAGCACATAAACATGAAAATATATAAAGATAAGACACATGTAAGCAGGATGGTTCATACATAGAGAATATTGCAATATATACCCCAATTTTTACATCAAACTGTTCCAGTTTAATTTTTCATTTAGGCCTCCAGGCCAAATGGTGCCAAGACGGAAAATCCATCTTGACTCCAGGGTTAGGAGCCTCTTGGCCCTATTGCCCCCTCTCATGGAATCAGGTATGTGGTCAATCATAAAGTATTTTAAAGAGCTCAAAGAGTGACCCTTCTTCTTAAAATGGCGGGCCACAGGTTGGTCCACCTCTCTGCCACCCAAGGACAAATTGACGGCAGATCGGTGTAGGCCCATTCTCTCACGAAATGACCTAGTGGTCTGTCCCACGTAATAAAGGCCACATGGGCATACAATAATGTAAATAACGTGGGTAGACCTACAATGTAAAACATGTCTAATGTCAAATTGTTTATCCTGGTGTGGATGTTTGAAAGTGCGGCAGGTAACCATATGACTACAGGTAGTACAATCATGGCAACTATAACACCCAGGAGGTTTAAAGGTGACATTACTGGGTCTACTGACACCTCTCCCAGTGATGTCAGGTTGCATAAGTCTGTCCTTTAAATTAGGACCACGTTTAAAGGCAGCCAATGGTCTCAGGGGTTGTAAACCAGGCAGATCGCGGTCTGTCTTTATAATGGGCCATAAGGCATTGGTGGCATGACGTATAACTGGACTAGCAGTAGAGAAGGTGCTAGTCCATGGTAGAATAGTACCCACCTCCCTACTCTTAGCCTTAAGTAATTGAGCCCTAGGCAAACTAAGAACATGTTGTTTTTGGGTGTTCAGAGTTTGAAGATCATATCCGCGTACACTGAATTTATCAATTAACTGATCTAAACGAGACTCCAGCCCTTCCCGGTTACTCATAATCCGGGCAATACGCATCATCTGCGACATAGGGAGACCTCGTTTAAGAGCCGGGGGATGATGGCTTGCAGCCATAAGGAAAGTATTTCTGTCAATATCTTTGAAATACACATCTGTGCAGATCCTACCGGTATCAATACTAACTGATACATCCAAAAAATGAGATACCTCCGCACTCCAGGAAGCAGTGTACCTGATGGTAGATACAGTGGAATTAATATGGCCAATCAGTTCCAGTAACCTCTCAGCACCACCCGTCCACAGTATGAAAATATCATCTATGTAACGGGTGTATGCCAAGAGGTACCGACTGGTCTCAGGGCTCCCAAGGAACAATTTTTCCTCTTCTGCGAACATAAAAATGTTAGCAAACGAGGGGGCCACGGCTGATCCCATGGCACACCCCCGTAGCTGCAAGTAGTATGCTCCGTCGAAGAGGAAATAGTTACGCTTGAGAGTCAAACATAATAATTGACAAAACAGGTCATGATCGAAGAGAGAAGGGTCAAGATGTTGTTGAATGAAAGCAGATACAGCCTCTAGACCCCCATCATGAGGGATGGAGGTATAAAGGCTGCAAACGTCCAAACATACCATAAGTGTCCCCTCAGGGACAGTCCCCACCTCATCAAGTAATTTAAAAAAACTGGTGGTATCCTTCAAAAAAGATTTTTTAAGAAGTAAAAGAGGTTGCAACAAAAAGTCCAATAATTGGGCCACAGGTTGGTATAGAGAATCACAAGCCGCGATTATAGGTCTCCCAGGAGGTTTCTCTTGGTTCTTGTGAACCTTAGGGAGTGAGTACAAAAGCGGGACTTTAGGCCATTCAGTGTAAAGTGCTTGAGACAATTTCTGAGTTATCCTCCCATCTTCAACAGCTCCAGTTAGCAGGTTCTTGAGTTCAAGTTGGTATTGCTTAGTAGGATCTTTTCTCAACTTGCTATAAACCTCAGATTCGGCTAGTTGAGAATATAGTTCTTGACGGTAATCTTGAATATCCTGGACCACGATGGCCCCGCCCTTGTCGGCGGGCCTGATGGTAATATCTTCGTAGCTACTCAGGTTCTTCAAGGCATTCGCTTCAGCAAATGTCAGATTTTTCTTAATCTTTGCTGGGGCTGCTGAGAGTTTATTGATAGACTCATCTAATAAACGTCCAAACGTACGTATAGAAGGGTTGTGAGAGGGAGGATCAAAAGTCGATTTAGACCTGCTGACAAGAAATTTATCCAGTGGACCACTAAGGTCTTGAGGTGGTTGAGACTGGAAGTGTTCCTTCAGTCTAATTTTTCGAAGGAATTTATGATGATCTAATTTCCAGGTAAATGGATCGTGTGAATTGGTAGGCACGTAAGACAGGCCCTTATTCAGGACATGAATCTCAGGGTCAGTCAAAATACGGTGGGACAAGTTAATTACTACATTTTCTTGTTTTGCACGAGACGCGGCGGATTTCGCCTGATTTCTGACGTTTTGTTTCGCCCTGCGGGTGGCCGGCCTCTTCCTGCCGCCATAGCTTGTGAGCTGGGCTGATCTAAAGGGATGTCTTGAGCATTAGAAGCATCGTCAGATTCAGACACTATAAAATCGCTATCGCTCATCACGGCCACAGTCTCTTTATGGGCCCTCTGACGGGAGCTTCTTGGTTGCCATGGGCGTCGCTTGCGACTCTCAGTGTCTTGTCTCGGGTTTCCACCGGATAGCCATCCATAAACACGATTTTCATCATAATCTGAATCAACAGTCCTCCGCTTATTACGTTTGAACTTTATTAAATCATCTTTATAAGTCTTGCACTGTGACTCGAGTTTCTCCAGCCAATCAGCATTTGCTGTATCGTTTAGCAAGACGTTGTTCTCCTGAATGAAGTCACTAATCCTCGTTTTAGTGGTTTGTAATTCTCGGCCAGCTTCCTCTATTACAAGGACCATTAGGTCCAAAGAACATCGATTAAGGATACCAACCCACTTGCGGACGAATTCGGGGTTATGTCTCCCAATTGTGGGGGTATTTCGGACCCTAAAGCCCCTTGGTATTCTCCTTGCCCTATAATAATCGGACAAGGAGGCGCCATGCATTAAAAAGTCAATCTCACGGCGTCTTAGCCGGAACAGCTGGTGGTATGCTTCATCAATCAGGAGATTAGATCCCTGCAGCATGTTGTCATCATCAAATAAAATATCTTCAATCTGTGCTGCTGTGTAGATAAAAGTCTCACATGCTGGTACAGTGAGAACACGGCATCCAGGTACATCCCCTGTGTCTGTCCCCACAGGGTTATCCATATCAGTCAAATCGATCAAATGCCAGGTAATGTATAAAAGGTAGGTAGCAAAGTCCAGGAAACAATGATGATAAATCAGCTGGTATTCAATTGGTCGGTGCCCTGCAACCGGTGTATGAAGCGAATAGCCCCAGTCCACATTAGTAGCAATCCAAATTTGCCGGCACTCGGTTTTAGCAAGCAGCTTGCCCTGGTGCCAGAATGAATATAGATAGTATCCAATCCTCCCAGGCTTGGGAGAAATAAACGGCACTCAGAGACGGTTTTAAATAACAGCAAGTGTATTTAAGGAATCGTTAACGTTTTCGGGGTATCAGCCCCGTCCTCAGACAATTCCTACAGCAAGTGTGCACCCCGCCACCTAAAACATTTATACATACCTGGCCACGCCGGCTCTCCGGGTCCAGTGACGCCATCACTCCGCTCCCGGAAGTCACCGCCGCGTACTTCCTGTCCAGGGCGCAGCCAGCGTTGCATAGCAGCGTCTGGATTGCGTTCCACCTAGAACAGGAAGCCTACAGCTGGTGACACGCAAGGGGCGGAGGAGACTGTTACTAGTCCCTCGGAGAAGCCCAGCAGTCAGAATATAATATAACTATCCTCCCAGTCCCAGCAAGGCATAACCACACTAAAGACAGCCCACAGCGGCGTTTTACAGACGGCAAACCTGTCTACACACTAGGACATTTAAGTCCAATATACAGACCGTTGTCGCTGCATCTCACCGTCGCAAGCGTCATAGGGGTCACCTAATGCAGACAAGAATAGAGGAAAAAATATTAGACAAATACAATAAATACAAAAGACATAATAAAAAGCACATAAACATGAAAATATATAAAGATAAGACACATGTAAGCAGGATGGTTCATACATAGAGAATATTGCAATATATACCCCAATATTTACATCAAACTGTATATATATATACCCCCTAGTCACTTTAGTACAGTATAAGACACTGGTAAAACTTATAACAACAATTAATTATTGTCCCTTTCCCGAATGAGACGTGGAATCCGTTCAAGGTAAAAAGTTCTTTATTGAAACCCAACGCGTTTCGTCAGAATGACTTCTTCAGGGGTAAGACTAAAAATGGTACAGAAAGGAAAACAAGGGGCGTACTTTCAGTATTGTATTACATCGTATCAATAACCATACAGCAGGTATATTTTATTAGTCTTTAAATACATACCAGGATAACTTTAAGTGTATGAATTGATCAACGTTTTGAATTCATACAGGATAATGATAAAATCTAAAATATATTTAAAACAACCAATGATTACAAACAAAAACATAAACGGAAGAGCAAGCAAGAGAGGATATAGGAGGATAAAGACTGGCGCTTAGCCAGACTACATACCAGTGGAAGGTAAGTGAGAGCCAAACTGGCTAGGTAATTAGATGTCGATGAAAATCCTTGAATATTGGAGTTTTTACATGATCTGAAAGCATTTAATTCATTGCTTAATTTATGGCCCACATTATCAAATAGCTACAGAATACTTCAATTCAAATGAAATTTACATACCCCCAATCGAGTGACTCAGGGGGAGGCTGTTTTTTAGCTGTTTTTTAGTTAGTATGAACCCGGTCCTAAACACTTAGGCACTGAAAGTTTGAATATCAAATATATTTAGTTTAACGGTCAAGAAGGAACAGAATTATTAGGTACAATAACCCATAGACTACATACCAATGGGATGATGACTTTATCAGAAAAATCCGTTTAGCTGGGTGTATAATCTGATTATGGGTGTGGTCCTAATATGTAGGGTTCACCATACCTACACAACGATTTAATTATTAATTCACTGGTGAAAAAACATAAATATTCGACCAATAAAAGATAGGGGAATAATTACATACCAATATGGTGGAAGAGATAGGTATAGGCTACACCGGCCTTATGAGTTATAGAGAAACAACGATCATCGGGAACAGGACTCACAGAATCTAAAAAATGTATCACCTAATTAGCAACTTTATGTAATTGGGGGGTGGGGTTCAAGAAAAAATGGGAGTTAGATTTTACCAAACCTACCGTAAAAAAGTAGGTACATTTTCAGATACCAATGGGAAATCGAAAAGTGACTCGATTTTAAAACATCACTTCACAAATAGGTCACCTAAAAAAGGATGAGTTTTATAGACATTATATTGGTGAATGTCACCGTTATCAACGTATAGTTAATATAAAAAGGGGGGAAACAGGACTACTACTTGTTAAAGATCTTATTCTATTGTAATTACCATATTGTCCGATATCCCTCTGATTAACATTTATATATACATGAGTGTAATCATTCATATGTTATGTACTAGATCTCATCTCATCTGATCTCATCGCAAAACCGATATGCGATGAGATGCGATATTGTATACAATATTGTATACAATAATTGTAACGTGTATGGGCACCTTTAGTCTGCATATTTACAGTCAGACATAGGGGGGGGGGGGGGGGGAGACTTGTTTTTTCCTTCTTGATGTTTTCCTGATATCTTTGCTCTTTGCTATAGTAAATTACACTATAATTATTCCTACAGCTCTAGATCAGGGGTGGCGAAACTGGTTATCGTGATCTACTTATAGTTAATGTTTTTTTCATGTTTTCCATCCCACCTGTGGATCTGTAAAATGTGTTGGTTAGGAATCAATACAGCACATGTTTCAAAGTTTGACAGTTAGTAATGACACTGATGACATGATAGCACTAACTGGGGGGGTGAGTCTAACGAATTGTCTGGGTTTTTACTGCATTGTGAAATTCTCTAAAACAACCCCCCCCCCCCCCCCGCACGGGTTACCACGACGGAGGGCATCGCCAGCAAAACCGGAGATGCCCCATAGAAGCCTATGGACTTCTACCGCGACCCACTGCCGCCCCGCACCAACCTCTCCCGGACCTGTGACCTCCTCCTCCCTGCACTGTAATCCTCTTCTGGGTGCAGGGAGGAGGAGGAGAGCCAGCCTCCCACAGCAGCACAAGCCAGGTAAGGGAGGGAGGGGGGAGCCGCCGGGACCCGCAAACTCACCGCAAAGGACAGCTCTTAACGCAAGAGCTGTCCTTTGCCATAATGATCACATATGTTAGAGCATATGCGATAATTATGTCAGCGATGTGCAGCGAAGGACAGGCACGGATATTAGAGCACCTGCCCTAGGTCTGGAAAACAGAGACTGTTGGTAGATTTCAAAGACCGGTTTGGCCAGAACTGTACTAGATTATCTGGTCTAGTAAATATAGATCATACATTAACCATTTCAACTGCCTTTTGTTTGGTCAGTGACAAGACTATCCATCTTCCAATCAAATATTAATGATGCTAGTAGTAGACCAGACGACCATTTCTATACTTCACCCTGTGCCTTCTATATCAATCCAATTATTGAATTGCATTGCGAAGTCTAATGGAAGCCAAAGTGCTAAGCCTTACATATCCCTCCTTAAGATCTTTCCATCCTAGATTTACAATTTCATCCATAAATGCTCTCCCAGTTACCTCCTGTGCTCTTCCTCGGCCTCTAAAACCTTTCCACCTCATAATCTATCCCCATGCATTTCTACAGAATTTCCTGTCCCTTGATGCTCCATGTATGGAACTATCTACTTCCCTCACTCAAACTCTTTACTATGAAAATATTTAAATGGTCCCTGAAGACTTATTTCTTCATAAAAGCCAATCCTTCTTCTTGTGCGCTATAAGCACTGTTCCTACTCTAAAAGGGCATACACACAGTGCAATTTTTCCATGAAGTGCATTAAGTTAATTTTGGCTACATGCACTTGCGATTGTGACTATGGGCCTTATTCTTGTTACTTCGGTAAGCAGCGGAAGTCCTTGCTTACCAAACGCTGAAATACCGCCCCATGAATACCCACTCCCCCCACTGCCGAATCCCCTCGGTACCATGCGAGGGGATGTGTTCGCTAATGCATTCCCTCGCATGTGTCCACTAGAGCAGGAGAAATCATTTGATGGTCATCAAATCATTTCTCCTGCCTTTGGAAATAAAAGTCAGTCTCAACTGACTTTTATTTATTTCAGTGTCCACCGAAGAGCGGGTGGGCGCTGACGTCCTCCGACGACCGCCTCCCACCTCCGGCAAGCATCAGCCTGCTTGCATTCCCTTGGAAACGACCAGTGTTTTATGGGGATGCCCATAAACGCTGGTGGTTCCCATAAAACGCTGGGCGTTCCCATGGCGGAACCCTGTTTCCACCCCCGTCCCTCCCTCCCCTCAACGAACGGCCCAGCAAGTGTGTAACTCGTCTGTTCGTTACCAGGGTCTGCACATGTGTAAATAAATGCATTTTCACACATTTTTGTTATCTTACTCTACTAGAAAATAATTTAATTGATCTGTAAATGCTGCCATATTTCTTTAAAACTACAGCCCACATCCAAGACATTGAGTGAAAAAAAAAGTGCTGTATTAGTCATATATATATATATATATATATATATATGCGTATGTGTGTGTGTGTGTGTGTCTAACTGCCAAAATAAATGAAATAATTCTGTGAGAGAAGATTGCTGAATTAATGAATCATTAAACAATTAACATCCACTCCTGCTTAGGATCATGTAATTGCTGGGCAGACCCAACTGGCTATTACTGTGGCTGTTCTGGATAGAAAGTGGGAATTGGAGAGAGCGTTATTGTTGAGGCACATTTGGCAGACAGAACATTCTTGAACGTGGAGTAGCGCCTTAGGTCATAGCTTGTGTTTAAAGATCCAGCTATGTTTCTGCAGTGCCCTCATATTTATCACAACACTGATGATAATTGTAGATGTTATACTCTGCTAGCATGACTGCAAACAAAATCAGTATAGCAAAGTATACATAAAAGATAGAATTGTGTACAGTACCGTAACTAGAGATGTTGTTACCCTGTGTCAGAAAGATAATTGGCGCCCGCCCCCACTGATTTTTGAATCAGGGAGCTAAAGGGATGTGAATTTGTGGGGTAGGATTGTGGCCACAGAATAGTACCAATTTACATTTACACCACACAGTAGTGTCCATTTTAATGTTGCATCGCAAAGTAGAGACCCTTATACACTGTACACCTGACCACACAGTAGCATCCATTATTCACATTACACCACAAAGTAGTCCCCTTATACATGTTACACCACACAGCAGATCTCCTAATGCACATTGCTCAACTGCAGAGCCCTTTTTAAATAGTGGTGGCTCCAGATGTGGAGTTGCAGCGCAGTCCAAAATTTAAGCAGAGGAGCCACACCAAATGCCAAGCTGACAAGTGTTACGTCTGGAAATTGGTGGCAGTTGGTACGGGCTTCCCCTATATGAATTCTGTATAGTGCTGTAGCCCCTCCTCTGGAGACACCACTGCTTATAAACATTATGCCACACAGGATTAGTGAACACGTCATCGCTGTGGATCTCGACTGAAGTCAAGTTATGTTTAATGCTGGCAGCATAATTATAATCATCAGATTGATACTAGACTAAATGCAGTATGCCTCCAGCAGCTAGTACAGTTATTACATGAAAGCACTATAGGGATGTTGTATACACATAAGCTCTGTCACACCTGGTTGTACCATATGTTAACCATGTATTATTTGCAGATCTCATCTGGTCCTGGAGTCCGTACTCAGCTTATCTCAGTCCCAATGACATATCTCTCTCTCTCTGGGCCAGAGGTATCAAGCTTCAAAAGCGATAAACAGCTAGCCAATCAGCTCCTATCTGCCATGTCACAGACTGGGTTTGAAAAATAACAGGTAGTAGCTGATTGGCTGGCTGTTTATCATTCTCCATGTTATCACTTTTTGAAGCTTGATACATCTGGCCCTCTATCTCTCATCATGTTGTATTTGACCCTGTGTCAGTCAAGTACATACCCAGTGACAATCTTCCTCAATCTGTGTCCCACAGTGGCTGTCTTTGCATCTACAGTATGTCCTGCCTAAAGGTGGCCATACATCAGAAAGAAATTGTACCCAATTATACAATCTCAATTGATTGTAAGATGGATTGTATGCAGATTGTGTGTACATCTTATGTACACAATCATACAATCAATCAGCAGATGGATTGTATGACTGATTGTATGATCAATTGTATGCAGATTGTGTGCACATCTTGTGTACACAATCATGCAGCAGAAGGATTGTATGACTGATTGTATGATGGATTGTGTGTAGATTGTGTGTCCAAAAACCACCAAGGACTGCCGGGGATTTCAAGGGAAATTGTACACAATCATGAGCGCAATCGATCTTAAGATCGATCTTTCGGATGTATGGCCAGCTTTAGTCTCACAACTTTGCATTTCAGTCCCTATATCTCTGTCTGTCTCTGTTGTCCCCTTACACTCCCTCCTCTGGCTGTCTCTATTGTCCCCTTACACTCCCTCCTTACACTTTGCCACTACTGCCACAACTTGTCTGTTCCAATCAGCTCTTTTCTCTTCCCTTTCCTACCGTTGGCACTCTGAGCCCACATGTCACTCTCTGTCCATCCAGCCGATTGCAGCCACAGAGAAAATGGGCTGTGTGCCATGCACCATCGGTACCACCGTATTTACTCCTAGGCTTTGTAAACCAGGAACACTACCACGTCCGTGCATATCACTGCTGATGCAACTTGTATATCAGTAATATCCACCTGCCTCTATAGAATTGTATAGCCTTGCTACAAAGGCAGCATTTAAAAGGAATTAGGAACATTTGAGATCAATCTTTTCAGCTGTGCCTGGTATTCATACAGGAACTGTCCATTTATAATCTGCAGCAGTGCGCCTCATCTGTGACCCCGCTTTGACGTCTCCGTTTTGGTCTCTCGCTATCCATATGTACATTGATTTATACATATACAGCAAAGTAACCTTTCTAAATGTATGGGTGCACTGTGACTTAATTTTAATAAATTGTATCTTATTTTTTTCTTTTATGTTCTTGATACAGTTGTTATTTCAAGTCAGTTTTGTATCACAGTTTTGCGGCTCTGCTCCTAATTTGGGATAGATTCCCAAGGCCTCCTTTTGCCAAAATAATGTGGTACTTATTAAGTGCATTATAAGAAGCCCTGGAGATTCATATGCGAAGGAAACAAGGGGGAAACAAATGAATTTCTATCCTCCAGTCAGATATCTGATATTGATGACCAGGATGTATATAAAAAGGAAGGGGAATTAGTCAAATGGATAACAAATTAGCCGTCTCTGTGCACATACCTGACAAGTATCATGTAATCCAAACCACCAAATGGATATTAACGAGTAGTATCAAATGGTGTTAGGTACATACTAGTCTATTATGGTGTCTATAAAAAAGAAATTAGCTGCAGCGGAATATCATTTCCCACATTTTATAGGATGGGACGTTAAGTAAAGGAAATATTTTATTTGCTGGCACAGAACGTCAGCTCGGAGCGTGAGCTTCTATTTCAGTATTTGAAAACTTATTTGTTCTATAGGGGCAGATTTATTAAGCTCGGTGAAGTGATAAAGTGTCTGGTTTTTATCACCGGCCAATCAGCTCCTAACTGTCATTTTTCAAACCAAGCCTGTAACTTCACAGATAGGTGCTGATTGGACGGTGATAAAAACAGACACTTTATCACTTCACTGAGCTTAATAAATCTTTCTCATAGTCACCAATTGCTAAGTCATTTTTTAAAAACCAGTCTATACATATAACACTACTGTAAGGGATGTGTCTGTGCATAGCATTTCAAATAAATATATTTCAAGGGACTGTGAATTATGGAGACGGAAAAATAATTTTTTTAGGATTTTTTTAGGTATTTCTCTGTTCGTTCTGGCATTATGCAAAAACTACTGGATGAATTTGGATTGAGACTATTGTATAGTTTAGGGACCAAGAAATAAACTGAGGTATATACTGTATGTTCTTGTGGTGACATCAGAGAGTGAAGCTCAATAAAGGAAAGACCAGATGCTGGACAGTAAGTGTTTCGGTCATCTGGGTGTTCCAATCATGCTTCTTCGGAACTTGACTCCAAGTGATGCAACGGACCCTGACTTAAAGTGACTGCTCTGCAGAGGAACCGAATTGAGGCAGGGATTGTGCAGGATCTGGTGCATATGAGACCACATCTACCTCATATCCCCCCAAAAATGTCCTTTTCAATTCAAGCACCTGCAGTTTTCTATAAGCGTCTGCTTTGTTGGCGATGGGGAGAAATGCTAAGGACTGCAGACATTGTTCTCAGGACCAGCCGCTTCTCCCATGGGCAGCATTATATGGCTTGCTCACAAGATAGTAGCACAAAGCGTCTTAATGGGCCAGATGCACTAAGCTTCAAAAGTGATAAAATGGAGAGTGATAAACAGCCAGCCAATCAGCTCCTACCTGTTATGTTACAGGCTGGGTTTGAAAAATGTCAGAAAGGAGCTGATTGGATGGTTGTTTATCACTCTCTGGAGGTGCTGTCACTTTAGGTAGCTAGTGTTAGTTTACTGTGATATCTGATAATGGAGCATTGGCCGGGGAGGAGTGGGTAGTTAGAAGGAGGCAGGAAGTGATCTAACAGCCCTCTTTGTGCGTTTTTTCCTCCCTCCCATCCCGATGTTTTATGTTGGGTGGCGGTAAAGAACGGTCATTTGTTATAAGTAAGAGTTTTAAGTAGCTAGTGGGTGAGCTCTACCAACATTGCTATATGTCATTAAACCCATCGTCCTGGATGGGAGATGGGTTACACCAACTGCATGGGAGAGTTGTTCACCAGTGGCTGTTGGGTATGTGTGTGTGTTTATGTTACACTTGACCGTTCTTTAGTGCAGCCACCACTTATAGTCAGATCTAATAGTCTGGCCTTTAAATTGTTTTTTTTGTGTCGTGTTTTTCCATGTTCTTAAATGTGGCTGTATCATCTTTGTAAGGAGAAATAAATAGAGTTGATGATGAGAGAAAGCCGCAAGTAGCCAGTCATCTGGTTTTAGATAAATAGCAATATATTTTAATTTAAAGAAAGTCATTTTTGCTACAAAGAATAATTGCATTTGTTTAAGAAATCCAATGCTGTTTAAAAAAAAAAGCAAAAACAAAGCAAAGGCAAAATAAAAGAACAAAAAAGAAACTGCGGCTTGTACGTTAATGGCCTTCTAAGGGGACTTAAATGTATTTTTATACCATGTCGGTCCCAGGAGGCGTGGGGGTGAGGGTTAGTGTTTGGAGCCATAGAAGTAAACGGCAGCTTCTCTGCACAGCGCACATTCCTCACTAATGATTTCAATGATCCACTAGTTCCACTTTTAAATTGTATAATCTGGGCAGATGTTTAAATCAGATTGTGCTTCAAAATTAATTTAAAGGTTCATTGTTCTAGCTCCGTGTACAAAACGTCCAGAGGTTATTGATCCAAGCCACTGGCATGCCTCTTAGTGTAAAATGTTGGTCGGCGAATTACATAATTGCTTTTAATTATGTAATTATAGTGTTTAAATGTGTAGGGGTAAAGGTTACAGTTACATTTTGAAGGCATTGGAGGGTACGTGACATTAGGTAATAGACTCACCTACAGCTTCCTAAACTTTCTGGGAAATCTGTGTACATTCTTGTGCTGCTCTTGTCCTTGACCTCGAGAATTAGGAGATTGGGGGGAATTAAGGCTCTACCGCAAGTGACACGGCAACAAATCATTTGTTTGTTATTAAAGAGTTCATGTTAATAATGAAAAAGGGTAAAAAATGTGTCAAGGTAATTAAATGTTTATTATGAGTGACCCGGCCAATTGTGGGATATTTGTAATAGGAAGATAATTAACTGATATAGGAAGCAGGAAACAAACTGCAGGTTAAGTGAATACATCACATGATTGGGCCAAAATGAGTCTCCAACATTTAAATCCATCAATAAGCAAAAATAGACAGTGAAAGCTACGTTTCAACATCTTCTTCAAAATAACAGCGCAAAAGTATAAAAAAGAAATAAAACAAAAATACTTATTGCCATATTTGTATATTTTAGTAAAATTTTTTTAGATACCGTATATACTCGAGTATAAGTCGACCCAAATATAAGCCGAGGCACCTAATTTTACAACAAAAAACTGGGAAAACTTATTGACTCAAGTGGGACCCTCACTTAAGTATAAGCCGAGGGGGGCTTTTTCAGCATAAAATTTTTTCTAGATATTTAATGTAATAATTCTATTAGTCATTTACAGGGGTGTATTGGAATGGAAAACCAGCCTGGGAAATTTCTTAAAGCAGCCCTCGTGGAAGCGGGGTCTATTGAGGGTGCGGGGTCTGTTGAAGGTGTGGCATCCCTCCTTACAGGGCCTGATACAATTGTAACTGTCCTTATGTCTTTTCCTGCAGCTGTATCTGCAACTTTATGCTAATTCCACTACAATGCCCTTCCCTTGTGTCATGGGTGGGTTTGGAATTTAAAGTGTCCCTAGAAAAATTTCCAAATAATGTCTCCCTTACATGACCACATTGCCACCCTGCCACCATCTGACTCTAGCACACCCACACCATCAGTCTGTCACCCTCTATCCTCTCCTGGCCACAGGTGGCCCCTTAGGCCAGCCCACTGGGGTTATTCTAGGGTTGCCACCTCACTCTTCATCAATTCCTGAAGATGCCTCCCACATCTCCGGAAAAGGGAGCGTGGCCTATCCAAAAAGTTGGTGTGGCCTATTCGAAAGAGGGCGTGGTGTTTAATACAGATAAAAGCAAACATTCACATTGTGACACAGGGAATGAGTACAAATTCACATTCTGACACAGAGAAATTCACATTCTTGCACAGAGAATAAGAAATTCACATTCTTGCACAGAGAATAAGCCGAAATTCACATTGTGACACAGAGAATAAGCCTAAATTCACATTGTGACAGAGAATAAGCTGAAATTCACATTCTGACACAGGGAATGAGTAAAAAAAATTCACATTCTGACACAGGGAATGAGTAAAACTTCACATTCTGACACAGGGTGCTAGATAACACACTTGCCCCCACAGTGCCGTATAACACATATGCCCCAACAGTGCCAGATAATACACATGCCCCCACAGTGCCAGATAACACACATGCCCCCACAGTGCCAGAAAACACACATAACCCCATAAGATAACACATTTGCCCCCACGATGCCAGATAAAACATATGTACCCATAAGATAACATATTTGCCCCCACGGTGCCAGATAACACACATGCCCCCACAGTGCCAGATAACACATATGCCCACATAAGATAATACATTTGCCCCCACAGTGCCAGAAAACACACATGCCCCCACAGTGCCAGAAAACACATATGCCCCCACAGTGTCAGATAACACATATGCCCCCATAAGATAACACATTTGCCCCCACGATGCCAGATAACACATATGCCGCCACAGTGCCAGATAACACAGAAGGCAGGGCAGGGGGTGGGCACCGCTGGCAAACCAGGGGGGGGGGGCGCGCTGGCAGGCGGGGGGGGAGGGCAGGTGGCAGGCAGGGGGGGTAGGGCAGGTGGCAGGCAGAGGGGAAAGCAGGTAACAGGCCGGGGGGGGGGGGGCAGTTAGCAGGCCGGGGGGGGGTGGGGAGCTGGGGCTGGCCGGGGAAGGGCAGTGCTGGCAGGCCGGGGAATTGGGCAGCGCTGGCGGGCCGGGGGGGTTGGGCAGTGCTGGCAGGCCGGGGGGTTGGGCAGCGCTGGCAGGCTGGGGCAGTGGTCGTCTTACATGACAGCAGGCGACATGTCCATGGTCCACCGTCCACCATCATCCAGCAGCAGCGCGGTGTCCCTCCAGTCCATCCACCAGCAGCAGAGAGCGGAGGCGGCGCCGGCAGACTTGCAGGGTAATACTCGCGAGATGATGACATCATCATCTCGCGAGAGCGTCTGTCAGGCTGCGGAGGCAGTCCTGGCAGGTGCTGCCTGTGTTAACGCGATGGGGGATGCGGAGAGGGGCAAATAGGGCAGGGAGGCTTTTTCAGACAACCGGATTCCTGGAGAATCCCGGAATCCGGGAGACTGAAAAAGTCTCCTGGTGGGTTGCCACCGAAATCGGGAGATTCCTGGAAAAACGGGAGAGGTGGCAACCCTAGGTTCTTCCCTGAGGATTCTATTGCCTATCAGCCCCATGTCATTTACCATTTTTAAAAATGATCTATGTTAGAAGGTATACTGTATATTGGGCAAAAAATTGTGTGAATTACTGATCAAATATGGGGCGGACTTTTGTTACCTTTCCATAAATCCATTACAGATTACGCCCTGAAACTTAAAGCATAAATATTTCTGAAACCTGCTTGAGGGATAAAAGCCCTATATACATGCAGCCACTTATCTGGCAAAAAATGTAATCTATTTTACCCATCTTTGGCAAAAAAGTTTTAGAACAGGGACTTACTGGGGGGTGATTCTAGGTGACTTTGTAAGCTGAGAACCTAGCTGCTTACTGAGTCCTTGTGCCCTGGAAACGCTTGGCATTCCCATGGCCCAGCGCTGCCACTACCCCCGTCCGCCCATGTCCTTCACTCCCCGCTGCGAACAGCTCGGCAACATTGTAAGTCACCAAGGCCTTTTGCAGTTTGGGTTTGCTTATGCGCAGAAATGCCCATGCGCAAACCCCGACCATGGGGTCATGGTCCGAATTTGGTTCACAACGCCCTTTAATGTCTTTAGGCTTTGTTTACTAATAAATACACTGTGGACACATGTTATGTAAAATATTTATTTAGAATCTCATTTTGTGTCTGCAGATAATCCCGTCTCTGCCGGAGTCACATCGTCACGACAAGATCTCATGCTGTACATTGATCATCTATCCAACCTTTGCCTAGAGTGAGACCCCCCAAGAACTTTGATCTACACTGAGCCAGGTAGGGAAAGAGGAACAGGAGGAGGAGAAAGAAGACATCTGATGAAAACAAGGAACAATGTGTAACACCAGAGCAGGTACATGGTTCTTATAGTGAATTGCAGGACTTTATGAAAACATTACTTATGAGATTATATTAAAGGTATTTATTTATGTTCACGGATATCTCCCAAGAGCTGTGTGGGTCCTTCAGATCTTGTGCTACTGTACTTAGCATACAATAAGAGAACAAATGAGAATTTTTGATTAAAGCATGAATATGCATCATTAAGTGTTTCTTATGTGCCAGTCATCTTCATCAGTCCGTTCTTGATTGGTGTTTTCAAAATAAAAGTATTTGCAATTGCATCAAAATGCCATGTGATCACAGTTTAAGAGGAACATCGTGACCATTGAATGCAGTCCCTCTACGACTGTAGCCTGAGCAAGTCTAACCTTACTGAGGCTGCCTGTCACAGACCGCAGTCCCTCTACGACTGTAGCCTGAGCAAGTCTAACCTTACTGAGGCTGCCTGTCACAGACCGCAGTCCCTCTACGACTGTAGCCTGAGCAAGTCTAACCTTACTGATGCTGCCTGTCACAGACCGCAGTCCCTCTACGACTGTAGCCTGAGCAAGTCTAACCTTACTGAGGCTGCCTGTCACAGACCGCAGTCCCTCTACGACTGTAGCCTGAGCAAGTCTAACCTTACTGAGGCTGCCTGTCACAGACCGCAGTCCCTCTACGACTGTAGCCTGAGCAAGTCTAACCTTACTGAGGCTGCCTGTCACAGACCGCAGTCCCTCTACGACTGTAGCCTGTGCAAGTCTAACCTTACTGAGGCTGCCTGTCACAGACCGCAGTCCCTCTACGACTGTAGCCTGAGCAAGTCTAACCTTACTGATGCTGCCTGTCACAGACCGCAGTCCCTCTACGACTGTAGCCTGAGCAAGTCTAACCTTACTGAGGCTGCCTGTCACAGACCGCAGTCCCTCTACGACTGTAGCCTGAGCAAGTCTAACCTTACTGAGGCTGCCTGTCACAGACCGCAGTCCCTCTACGACTGTAGCCTGAGCAAGTCTAACCTTACTGAGGCTGCCTGTCACAGACCGCAGTCCCTCTACGACTGTAGCCTGAGCAAGTCTAACCTTACTGAGGCTGCCTGTCACAGACCGCAGTCCCTCTACGACTGTAGCCTGAGCAAGTCTAACCTTACTGAGGCTGCCTGTCACAGACCGCAGTCCCTCTACGACTGTAGCCTGAGCAAGTCTAACCTTACTGAGGCTGCCTGTCACAGACCGCAGTCCCTCTACGACTGTAGCCTGAGCAAGTCTAACATTACTGAGGCTGCCTGTCACAGACCGCAGTCCCTCTACGACTGTAGCCTGAGCAAGTCTAACCTTACTGAGGCTGCCTGTCACAGACCGTAGTCCCTCTACGACTGTAGCCTTAGCAAGTCTAACCTTACTGAGGCTGCCTGTCACAGACCGCAGTCCCTCTACGACTGTAGCCTGAGCAAGTCTAACCTTACTGAGGCTGCCTGTCACAGACCGCAGTCCCTCTACGACTGTAGCCTGAGCAAGTCTAACCTTACTGAGGCTGCCTGTCACAGACCGCAGTCCCTCTACGACTGTAGCCTGAGCAATTCTAATCTTACTGAGGCTGCCTGTCACAGACCGCAGTCCCTCTACGACTGTAGCCTGAGCAAGTCTAACCTTACTGAGGCTGCCTGTCACACACTGCAGTCCCTCTACGACTGTAGCCTGAGCAAGTCTAACCTTACTGAGGCTGCCTGTCACAGACCGCAGTCCCTCTACGACTGTAGCCTGAGCAAGTCTAACCTTACTGAGGCTGCCTGTCACAGACCGCAGTCCCTCTACGACTGTAGCCTGAGCAAGTCTAACCTTACTGAGGCTGCCTGTCACAGACCGCAGTCCCTCTACGACTGTAGCCTGAGCAAGTCTAACCTTTCTGAGGCTGCCTGTCACAGACCGCAGTCCCTCTACGACTGTAGCCTGAGCAAGTCTAACCTTACTGAGGCTGCCTGTCACAGACCGGCTTGCGAGGCCACTGAATCTGCACCTTACCGCACAGTACTTGGCCTTCTCAGAAAAAGGGGGCAACTTGTCCCAGATTCCAGAAACGCCAGTTGCCTTCGCCGCGCCCCTCCCTGCGAACACCTCTGCCTGTCATTCAGTCAGAGGCATTCAGAGGTTTACTATGGAGCGTGCAGGTCAGGAACTGCGCTGCGGATCACAGAAGCAATTCCAGCAGAATGAAGGCCATAGTACGTCAGTAAAATGTGATATTGTGTATGAATTGTGTGCTATAATTTTAGCCTTTACTACTTATTATCTGTCAAGCCTCATGTTCTAATGTACTACTAGTGTAAAGCGGTTCATACTGTATGTCTTCTATAGTGCTGCAGTCATATACTGATGTACTACTAGTGTAAAGCGGTTCATATGCCTTCCATAGTGCTGCAGCCATATACTGATGTACTACTAGTGTAAAGTGGTTCATATGCCTTCCATAGTGCTGCAGCCATATACTGATGTACTACTAGTGTAAAGCGGTTCATATGCCTTGCATAGTGCTGCAGCTATATACTGATGTACTACTAGTGTAAAGCGGTTCATATGCCTTCCATAGTGCTGCAGCCATATACTGATGTACTACTAGTGTAAAGCGGTTCGTATGCCTTCTATAGTGCTGCAGCCATATACTGATGTACTACTAGTGTAAAGCGGTTCATATGCCTTCCATAGTGCTGCAGCTATATACTGATGTACTACTAGTGTAAAGCGGTTCATATGCCTTCCATAGTGCTGCAGCCATATACTGATGTACTACTAGTGTAATGCGGTTCATATGCCTTCCATAGTGCTGCAGCTATATACTGATGTACTACTAGTGTAAAGCGGTTCATATGCCTTCTATAGTGCTGCAGCCATATACTGATGTACTACTAGTGTAAAGCGGTTCATATGCCTTCTATAGTGCTGCAGCTATATACTTATGTACTACTAGTGTAAAGCGGTTCATATGCCTTCCATAGTGCTGCAGCCATATTCTGAGGCATTTAGCATGTTTCCGCACATCTTAGTGCTTGTGGCTCAAACATGCAGCCGGTGCTTCACTAACCGCAGTATGGCCCTAATCAGGTTTGCTTGCTAAGCAGCGCACCCAGTCCCTACGCCGCATCCCCTCTGTACCTTGCAAGGGGATGTGTACAAGAAAAAATCCCCTTGCATGCCTTTGCTAGCAGGAAAAATCATTTGATGGTTGCCGATGGTTGCCTTCACAAATAGTCAGTCTCAAATGTCAATCGGCTGATGTCCTGTGACATCAGTCGATCACCCCTGACAGGCATCGGCCCATCCGTGTCCCCATGGGAATGCACAGAGTTTTCATGGGGATCTCCATAAAATGCTGGGCGTTCTCATGGGCGAGCGCATTTTTGCCGCTGTCCGCCCCCCAGGAGGGTGTCACCCCTACCTTTTTTCCTTTTTGCTATTCTGAGAGCCTATTCAAAATATGAAGTTAATCGGACAACGATAACCCGTGCCCCAAGATGCTTAAAAAGCTAGAAAAATTAAAAAAAAGAAGTATCTGTCTCTCATTCCTTTTTTCCCCCCAAAATGTAACAGTGTAATGTGGGCTAGGTGAAATGAGGGAGATTGCTAGACTAATGAGGGAGAGAGGGAGATTGCTGCTGTTTC
Source organism: Crinia signifera (assembly GCF_055691185.1). Taxonomy (NCBI): domain Eukaryota; kingdom Metazoa; phylum Chordata; class Amphibia; order Anura; family Myobatrachidae; genus Crinia; species Crinia signifera. Next base: position 41,812,197 of record NC_139224.1, on the reverse strand, counting down.
ATGGAGTCTCCTGCAGAATGCAGGGGGGTAGGAAAATATGGAAAAATGATGTGATGACCATTATACCATAATTTCCTTTATTTGTGTGCGTGTAATTACACTTACCTTAGTATCTTATTCCCTGAAATAATTATAAACTTACTTGCCTTAGGTTTCTATCTGAAAAAAAAAAAAAAAATATATATATATATATATATATATATATATATATATGTACAGTATATTATACACAAAATGGAGGTCATTCTGGTTCCTCGAACTCATGCAAATAGATGTTTAGCAGAAACACTTCTATCTTTTGTCTCTATAGTTCTCCTATACAACAAGGATGTTCCTTTTTGTTGGGACTTCGTGCTGATTCAGAAATGCTTGTTGAGCTGCATTTGTTTGGGGCCCAGCAAACAGGTTAATGCCGCTCCACATGTCCGTCCCCCTGTGCAGGGCTGCGACCGGGTGTGTACTGGTGCACATCCTTTTGCAAGCTTCCCTCCTTAACATCGAAGCATTTCCCCTACTGTCTCTGCCACTGGCAGCCACCACATGACCCAGGAGTCACTCAGTGGCTGCTAGGATTTAATCGAGTTTAGGGCGGAGGGCCGATGTTATGTGTCCGCACCTAGCAGGCAAAGAGACGCCTGCGTTCACCCCGGGCACTCCCAGCGTTTCTATGGGCGGGGCCACTGTTTTTGTGGCTACGCCCATGAAACACTGGGGGTCCACCCTGATACGTCCCTTGCCTTTCAATCAGGCTGCGAGTGCCTTGGCAAGGATGAAATTGATGAAGGTGGTCACAGCCGGGTCGTGCACATGCACATTGGCCACACCATTGGCCAGTATCCGAATTCGGCAAGTTTGGATTGGCCCATTTGTTTGTTATCAGGGTAACAGGGCTGCTGGGAACTTACTGAACATGTACTTTCCCAGCCAGGATGTTTGGAAGGTGGTTCCTAACATAGTTTCAATATAATGACTTGGCAAATTATGGTTAATTGCCGCATCATCTCCTAATAGCTCACAGGAGACAGAGATCCAGAACATTAATGTCATTATCTCTTCCAATGTTTCCTCTTCCTTTCATCATGAATGTGGCTTCTGGCCGACCTGCGTTTCACCATTTATCATATATGGCGGCACTTTGATTGAAGCTTAATTGAGCTTTTAATGTTAACCTCTTCTAAAGCTGTAGGCACAGAACATTTCAGGTATTTGTTTATACAACATGGAACGTACAGTACTCGCAGCCTTACTTTGCATATTTTTTTTGGGGGGGGGGGGCAAAAATCTCAAAGTTGCTTACACAGGTGTTTTCTGCAAGGCAGATTCATAACAATAAAAGGACAGCAGGAGCGGTTATGCTGGTGGATGGAACGTGACTTTACTCCCAGGGATCAGCTGCAACCTGTGGTATATGGTGTTGCAGCTGTATAGTCTGCGTCTTGGGAATGTAGCTCAATTTTTATAATAAATTATACTTTTAAAAAAGTGTCCTTTTATGTTTAATATTTGATGTTTAATTTAACAAGTGGCTTTTTTATGTTTAGTTCGTGTTTTATTGATCAAAATCAGTGATGACTTTTTAAAGGGGCTGTCATTTCCTGGACAACCTTTCCTCATTACCGTATTCCACTCAAAGCATCAATGGGGTAAATTGACTAAAATGGGAGTTCTATTGAAGATGAGATGTTGCCCATAGCAACCAATCAGAAAATCTACTTCTTATTAATTGAGCTCCTTCTAGATCAGGCATGTCCAAACAATGGCCCTCCAGCTGTTGTAAACAAAACCAACAGAACTTATATTTATTCATTTAAAATGGCTGCTGAGAAAATGTGTCATCGGAATCCTGACTGCTGGTACCCCAATAGGTGGGCAAGGACAACGAAGCCCCTTGTGGGCTGTCTGCGCTCACCACGCTGCAGGCTCGGTGACTCGCTGCGCTCACCACAGGTTCTATTCTCCCTCTATGGGGGTTGTGGACCCCCACAAAGGAGAATTGGCCCTGTCAGTCAGGACCCCGACTTTTGGTCTTTTAACAGTCGGGATTCTGACGTCGGTCTACGGAAGTCCATCCGGCACCCTGGAAGGGGGACCAACTAGAAGCTGCAGTATGCTAGAGGTGGAGGCACAGGTGGGCAAAAAAAAAATCACCTGAATCATGGCGAGCAAAGTGGTACACTAATTTGGGGTCCACTTGCTCAGGTGTCAACCTTGACACCACTAAACCATGAAAAAACTCATGTCAACCTCTTCATGTGTCGAATCTTTCATTGTCGATTTTTTTCATGTGTCAAACCTTGTATATGTTGACCTTTTTGGAGTTGAGCTATTGCCTGCAGACCTAGACATTGTCTCTGAGCTGTACTACACCCCCTAGGAATACAGTAAAGCCCATTTGTATGACCAGTGCCCATGTGATTATAAGCCATCAGAACTGGGTATCTGTGTCAGAGGCAGATTGAGACCTCATAGGTTCCTAGGCAAGAAACCGGTCTGGGGCCCTCCTCCTTTAAACAATCCATAGCACTATATTTCCGTGCTGCTTGCAGGCAGCATCGATAGAGTACCTTGGGGAATGCACAGTCTACAGATAAATACTCAGCTACATGAACATAATTATTGCGTGCAAATCAGAATTAGGCTCTTTTGGAAGTAGGCTAATACCTGTGTGTGACATTTAAAGTAAACTGGCTGCCCACATACAGTGGATGAAACCATTTTTTGTCTCCATATATTTCTTATCAAAGTACATCAAAGGAACTTTTGGATAACCAGGATAACTTTATGGGACCCCTTGGGAACTGCTGGGCCATAGACAAATGCCTGTGATTATAATATTGCATAGAATGAGCACTATGTGATTTACTGCATATATAATTATAGGACAGAATGCAGTAACATATAGTGGGGGACAGGCATATTGTGGACAAACTATCATTTCACTAAGTGGAAAATTTACTAAAGGAAATTTTTAAAAAATAGGTGTATTTGTATCCAGAAATACACTTATTTTTTACATTTACTATCCCGAAAATATGGCAATTCGTAGTCGTATTGATGTGCTATCAATACGAATACGAATTGCCGTATTTTCGAGATAGTAAATGTAAAAAATAAGTGTATTTCTGGATACAAATACACCTATTTTTTACAAATTACCTTTAGTAAATTTCCCCCTAAGTAACAGAGAGCCATATTCTCTAAGCTTCAAAAGTGAAAAAATGGAGAGTCATAAATGACCAGCCAATCAGCTCCTGTCTGACATTTTTCAAACACAGGCTGTGAGATGGCAGGTAGGAGCTGATTGGCTGGCTATTTATCACTCTCCATTTTATCACTTTTGAAGCTGAGAGAATCTGGCCCAGAGCATGATGTCACTGAGGACCTTATTCTGGTTGGTGCGGTCCGTTCCGAAATCTTTCGGAGTGGACCGCACGCCACGCTGTGCGTACATCGTAAGAAGAAACGCCCACAGGTCCTCCGCATTCGGACGGACTCACTCTTTAAGAAGAGGGTGTGTTTACGGACTACATCCAAACCGTGCGTGTGCGGTGGCCACACACAAATTCTGCACGGTCTTACAGCGTCAGAATGGACGGGAAGCTGTGACGGGAAGCGGGTTTTAGTGATACCAAGTTCTGTCCATTGCTTGCAGTGTAAATGTGTCTAAAAAATGCAGCCGTGCTTTCAGCATATATTTGTGTGTTTTGTAATGGTCCATTTAGGCTGCAATGGTTCCAATTGAAGCAATGAAAAGAGTGTAATTAATGAGTAATGAGTAGAGGAGTGGATTGTATTGTGTTCAGCTGACAGTGGTTCAGGTGCGGCCGTACTAATTGGGCGATCCGAATGCCTAGCGCATGACCGAGTGGTGTCCGCATACTTGATTATGAAGACCGCATATTTCCTGGCTGTTGGTTCGTTTGCAGTCGGTGTTCTGTCCGAATGCACGCCTAGCAGAGTTAGTGCACTCCCTCGTGTACGCCTATATTTACGCCCAGTTTAGCCTACTTTGAAACTACGCCCTTGTGTAGTTCCGAATGACGCCCATATTACGCCCATATTTCCCGAGTGAATGCGGTGCACATTTCTGTACGGTATTAGTGAGAACGAGTACAGAGACCGTGCGTGGCACATGCGCATTGCGTTGCCTACGCATGCGCAGACGGCTAAAAAACGCCATCCGAAAGAATTCGAAAAATTAAGCATCGACCAGAATAAGGCCCTGAGTGATGTCACTGATTCCTACTAAACTAATAGGCTGCATTTTCATGATTAATGACCCCACCCACAAAATGTCTGCCTTCATTATAGAAGACAGGTACGCTTTTAAGACTCATAAACAGGAGGGAGAAAGGTTGGTCTAAGTTGCCATAAAATGCCTGAAATATCACACTAGCTATAACAGTCTGATTCTGTCTACCAGACATCTGGGATTCTACCATTCTCTTCAGATAAGACGGTTCTGTTTTCATATATTTAATATCCGCACTTGTTCGCCAGCCAGTTTTCTGCGGGACACTTTGCTAACAAGTAACTTAAGATTCTCCCAAAGACACCTGTGTGGCAGGTTGCGTGTTTTAATAATGTGAGTATGTATCTGTTGCTGTCATTATCCGAAAAAGGTTTGGCACAAGTTTTACAAAGTCTTCTCAAAGCTGCGGCCATGTTGTTTAACCCCGAAAAGAAAAAAATGTCTAACAAATTAGTTTAGCAGTGTTGGACTGGGCTTTAACACTCTGGGAGAACTTGCTATTGACTTAAATGAATTACAGTAATGTAGTACTGTATAGTTTACACTTCTGAAGCCTTATCGATAGCAAGATAGTCATCTTAAAACAACCTGTAGAAACATTCACTGCTCACAATATCTAGAGGAACAAAGATGTCACACAGTGAAGGTTCCAGGACAATACCGCACAGTGGTGCACAGATGTTGTGATGCTAATCACCGCTGGCTGCCAGGGTACATTGGATCAGTTCTCCGTTTTCACGCTCCATTGACCCTAGATGGAAAAACAATTACTGACTAGAGAGAAACGTAACTGCTGGAGTGGATGCCACAGTGCAAAGAAATGCAGTGTACTGTATACAGTATGTCCCACTTCCCCTTACACAGGCACTCCTTACGTGCACTGCTGATAAATAAACACTGGGGGACGTTACAATTAATCAGGAGAAAATATGGTCAGGTTACATTGTTCTGACCGGCAGCAGGAGAAAACAGACCATTTGCCGCAAACCTCTATTCCTCAGACCTATTTTTGCCACCTGAAACCCATTTGTATTTTTTTTTAAACGCCCACAGAAAATACACGTTTTTGCAAGTAGTGGGGGTTAGATGCTAAAAGACATTGTTATTACAAGTCATGCAGCTCATAGTACTTAACGTGGCTACATTTAATGACATGATCCGTCACTTATAGACTGCCCACAGCAGTATCATTTGTCATCTGTGAACCCCCATTCGACAGTAATGACCCCCATACATCAGCAGGACCTACTGGCACTACCGATCTGTCAACTGGATCCGCTGGTCCTCAGTGATGATCTTTGGCCATTGGGGAATTGGAGATATTAAACATGTTAAAAATTCCCAATTTGAGGATCCTCACCGTTTTAGGTTGGGATTAGAGATTTTTAAAAATGGAATGTTACCAATTCCCTAACCCTGCAATTGGGGGATGAGCAAATAGCATACATTTGATGTGGGGGCAGTGGTGGGATTCAGCCGGTTCTCACCGGTTCTATAGAACCGATACCTTATGTACTATCGGTTCTGCAGAACCGTTTGCTGGCCTGCTGAATTCCACTACTGATTTTATTTCCACTAACACAATCGCACAATCGGATCCCAATCCCATTCATCATGGCCGGGGAGGCGCCTGTCATTTTGTCCGCCGCAGCTTGCCCTGGCCTGGACAATGATTATAAATTAATATAATAGCTGCCTGCCTGGCTCTGCTCTTCTGGGCTGGTCACTGGCGGAATGGCAAAATATACCACCTGCTGTCCAGGAACTTGTTGAGTGTTTGCCAAAAAGTTTGTCTGCAGTAATAACTTTGTTATTTTTTGTTTTATATTGCTATATAGAAATACAAAAACTCAGCACCTTATTTACAGTATGCTTTATAAACCCCTAGGGATCCCTCAACAAAAAAATATGGACCATCGGCTAATATGGGGAAAACATATGAAGAAGGCTTTAGATACTTGGGCGAATTTTTTCTGATCTTGATACATTTGCCATTACCGCAGTGACAGTTATGGGGACGGCTTATTTGAATGATAGAAGAAATATCTTTGATACCTGCTGCGGTACACTCAGAAAACATCCACTTCACATTGAAAATCTGGCAAGCCTACAACAAATACCCATTTTCAGAAGATTGGCTGCAAATTTAGTGCCTCCGAGCATTGAAATTAATCGAATCATTCCTTAAGTTTCGAGGCCCCAGATCTGAAAAAAATGATATAATTGTATAATATTCATTTATTCAAAAACTTAACAGGAAATTACATCAACTGGGTCCTTAATATAAGCGAGCTCTATTAAAATGAGTCTCTTTGAAGACAAAACATTCTGGCTTATACTTTTCTCGTCCCTCCTTAGAGTTAATTTGAACATGTGCTGTCAATTAACATATGCTTCAGTTGTGTACACAATATCGCTAGAAGTTCCTGGAGGACTACATTATGGGCCTGATTCAGTTTGACTCTGTAAGCTGCAATCTTCGAGAGTGCCAGAGTGCCCAACCCGCCGAAACACCACCCCCCCCCCCCCCCACGCCGTATTCCCCTGCAGCCATGCGAGGGAATGTGTTACAAAAACACATCCCTTTGTATGTGCCCGCAGCAGGAGAAATCATTCGATGGTCAGCGACCATCGAATGATTTCTCCTGGGCTCGCAAATATAAGTCAGTGGAGACTGACTTATATTTGCAGGCTCCGGGACGAAGACAGGGTTAGTGGCTGACGTCATGTGACTCCAGCCGCCCCCGGCACACTGCGTCACAGCCGTATTTACATGGGAACGCCCAGCATTTTCATGCAGATGCTCATAAAGTGCTGGGTGTTCCCATTTCGGATTAAGACGCCCCCCCCCCCCCCAGTGCAAGCACCACCACTCCACAGTGCAGGTTGGCGAAGGCGCCCGCACAGATGCCCTGCACATGCACATAACCGTTTATGCGCATGCACAGTGCTCCAACATCGGTCCCCCGTGGGTTAAAATAAAAACAACAAAACCACTTTAAACAAACTTGAAAATGTAACTTGAGAGCATAGAATATATAAGCCCCCCCCCCCCATTTTTTCCAATAAGAAAAGGGTGCATGCCCTTGTGGGGAAGAGGCATGACAAAACTGATCCCAGAGAAAGACTATGCTACTGTATGATTGACACATGTGTACTGCATTCCATATGCACGCGCAATGTATCGATAATCGGCCGCCGTGCAAATTCACAGCCATGTGATCAGGCCTGAATTGGATCCACAAAGCCACTGTGATGCCACTTTCATGCACTTAACTTGACAACTCTTTTTTATTCAGTCTGCAATGCAACAGGCAATGTGTTGAAATAGGCCACACCCCCATATCACTAGGCCACCCCCCCAAATTGGGCACGCCTTAGGCGCGCAACAGGTTCCCCCACCCGGGCCTGCTTCAACATATTTGCCCCGCTGCTTTTAATTCCCAATCCGCCCCTGGAAAGAGTGAACCAAAATAACCCCCTTAGTGCACGAAGACTAGGTATTAACTACAGAAGGTGTAGTGCAAGTAAACGGGGTGTCCAGGAGATTTCAGGCCTCATAGAGGAGGGGAGCGATAAGTAAAAGTAATTAAAACATAATTAACAAGTGGTATCATCAAAGCCCCCTACTCTGCATTGGTTGGCACACTCAGAACCACCCTAGTTACGGCCCTGGTGATTATGTGTACTACATTTCTTACTGTTTATAGCAGAATTATTGTAAATTATAAGACCCCCACCCAAATACTGTATTTTAAATTCTTTCCCAATGCAAATAAAATAAATGTTTACTTACCTGGCACATAACAAAAATGCAGCTAACAGTAGTTTAGTCAAGAAGGGGTGAAGCACATCTGGCCTTGAAGTGGTTAATATAGATTTCCTTTAACTATTCTCCTGCTGGTAGGGCCTGCAGCTCTATGCAGTAAAAAGACAAAGGATTATTGTTGTTGGAGCAGCATTTGGGAAGACTGGATTGGTTTTACACCATGAAAATTAAAGTATGTGTTGCTGCTTAATCGGCCACTTGAACATCCCCAGGAAGGAAGAGAAATTACAATTTTAGATATTTTCCATTGAGCTACAGAATTCGATTGCAAATACCTTGTTCTCCCCACAGAGGTACGTGATGTCTTTAGTATCCCACCAAGGCCAGTCACAATGTCAGAGATATTCAGCATCAGCCCATCTTGTAAAACAGAGGTGAAGATGATGCGCTGAATGTTCATTCTTGAAAGTGAAATGAACCAGTAACATAATAACAACTCAAAAATAAAAAATAAAATAAAATCTAAAAAATAAATATTGTAATATTTTATAGAGGGGGATAAATGTAAATGCCATGAACACCTCTGGACAATTAGAATTAATTATAAGTGCTGGCATATTTTTCTGCCAATCCCGCTGGGTTTGAAATGCTTTCTCGTAACCAATGAAATGTTGACACTCAGGCTAATGTCAACAAAGCAGTGGGTACCGTTGGAGCAGTGATCACTTATCTCTGTTCAACTCTGGGGGTGCAGTGGTGTCTTCCAGGCTGGCACAGTGTCGTCTGAATCAGTTTATCCAGTGGAGAGCGTATTAACCCCTAACCCTTCCGGGTGGGGTTGGGCAGGGATCTGGAGAGGGGAACGCCCAGTGTATTATGACCACAGACAGGTCAATGCCTGCCTGGGAGGGGGTTGGGGGGGGGGGGGGCAGCTGACATCATATGATGTCAGGGCCTGCACTGAACTTGCCCATCTCTGTCGGTAAAAAAGTCAGCATTCGAGTACACATCCCCTCGCACGTTGACCCCTGGTTTGTGCATCTATCTATCTATCTATATATATATATATATATATATATATATATATATATATATATATAGGCAGTAGGTAGCCGCGGCACTGGGGACTTGAGTCAGCAAAGAAAACAAACAGCCATGTTCATTCTATTGACGTTTCAGCCTTTACTTGAGGCTTTTTTCAAAACAGCTTACATGAATGATAAGTGTGAACTCACCTCTTAAATGCTGTGCAGTATCACCCCGGCAGCGTGCACTCCCGGGCGCTTGTGTCGGGCATCCCTCTGTGACGTCGCTCCCAGTCCAACGGTTGCCACAGCAACCGCTTGTAGTGTGGGCTGATTGAGTGAACAATAAAGTTAAATTGTGCTCCTCAGTTCCGGTGGGCGGACCAAGTGGCTGGCCGCATTTTATGAGCTCTCCTACCCCAGGCTCCGGAACCGCTGGCCGAGGCCACTTGCTGACGGCAGCTGACAGCGTGGAGACCCTGGGAATCGGCAGCGGAGACAGCGGTGGGTAAGAGGCGTCCATCCCCGGCTCCCCACCAAAGAAAAAGCCCCGGAATCACCGCTCCCTGCACGGCGCTGAGAAGGACGGGCGCCATCTTGGAATCCCGTCCCGCTCCGTGACTCGCCTGCGGCACGCTGCAAACTACTCCCCGGCAACCCTGCTCGCCTCCCCCGCTGCCCACAGAGGTACTGGACCCCTAACTCCCCCCTACTAGCCTGGGAAGGCCATAGTACGGACGGGGGGAAACGCGGATCCCGGCGGCCATCTTGGTAGAGGCAGCCGGAGCTGGGCTGCATCACAAGCACAGCAGCCAGCACGCAGCAGTGAGGTACTGTGCCCACCAGAGCCTGACAAGGCAGAAATCACAGTGAGACTGTGACAGGACCCAGCCTCCACCAACCACCTTCCGAATATAACATATTCTGTACTGGGCTGAAAAGAATAGCCACCACTTTGTGACAAAAGCAACACACTGGCCATAATTACAAGACCTCACCTCCCCTAACCCTGCTTTCAGGGCGTATATTCCGGCAACAACTGCTGGTCCTCATATACCTCCCCATAACTGGTAGACACCCTGCATTGGCACAAGGGGGAAAGCACTGCGAGACTTTGAGCCCTGCACCCCGCAAACCTGGTGGAAGCAGATTTCAACAGAGTCAGGGGCATTCTGACTACCGTGCACCCACTGCACACATAGGTGCGGTGCTTCTCCTATTTACTTACAAAACCTTGGGACCAGTTCCTTACCCACGCAGAGAAGTGAAACAGGCAAAGGAGAATCGGGTGGTCACATACCTTACAACTTACATACGGTGACGCTACACCCCTGACGAGATATAGCCCCCTCACACGGAAGAGATCCCTCCGTCATTTTCCTGAGACGCAGTACATCATGGAGAAATACGTGGGAAAGGCCACAAAGGGTGGCAAGAGCGGTACCTCAGCTAAAAACAAAGACACACGGGCGTCCTCCTCTCAGGTTTCCAGCCCACCACCGTCGCCGGCCGACAGTGGGCCATCCCGAGAGGCAAGCTTCCCTACACGTAGCTCCTCGGCCATTGAGAGAGCTCACGAAATCACTGCAATATTATCACCCTTATTAGATGAAAAATTAGCGGGCCTTAAAGAAGCTATTGAATCGGCAGTCGCCCAGCTTGGAGACCACAACTCCAGATTCGAAGAAGCCGAACAACGCATTTCAAACGTGGAAGATGACCTGCTTGTGGCTAAAAACACGATTGCATCACAAGAGGCCACTATATTGGCCATCCAGGACAAACTAGAAGATCTGGAAAATAGAAACCGGAGGAATAACTTGCGGCTCATTGGCCTGCCAGAAACCGTTAAACAGCGAGACCTGATGGATCTGGTCTCCAAGTGGCTGCCGGAGGAACTACGTTGCTCACCAAGATCTGGAACCATGCTGATAGAGCGAGCCCACCGTATCGGCCCAGATAACCAAACAGGGCGACGTAGACCGCGCCCGGTCATCTTCAAATTTCTCAATTACCTCGATAAAGTGCAAGTGCTTGATGCCTACCGAAAAGCCGGAGAGCTACATTATCAAGGCGAAAGACTACTGCTGTTCCAGGACTTCTCTTATCAGGTGGCAATGAAGAGGAAAGATTTTGCTCCAGTATGTAAATCTCTATTTGACGCTGGCATCAAGTTCGCACTTCTTTACCCAGCAAAACTACGTATTCAGCGAGATGGGAAGCAACACTTCTTCGATTCTGCTTCTGCGGCCCAGAATTATGTGGACTCTGTTGCAAGAGACACCTCAACCCTGTCTGGGGCTGAATGACTGCTATCACCAAAGATCCGCAAGTATATTGCCCCTGACACAGGGTTGTAATGATGTTAACAATGTCTAATTTCCGGTTACCCCATTCATTTTTGATTATTTGTACTGTGTCCACAAGTTTGACCAACTTAGTCAGACTACTGTGTGTGACATGGCTCCCTCTTCACTTATATCTAATCCGTCATTCCCTTATTAATATTGGTTATGTTTGGCCCGGTTGGCCTACAGTTTGGGTTCATAAAATTAGGAAAAAAGTTAGAACTGTGGCGATAATATTATTAAGCAGATGGTCTTCTTGGTGGCTTGGAGGTTTAGAACCACATGTGATGGTGCTCCAGCGAGCTGGGACTGGGGTCCTCACAAATCAGTCACTAACTTCAACTATGATATTCCCAAAGTCCGGTATAGGTTGAATGACTACACTACCGAAAGACATGCTTATCACACGTCAATCCATTAGATTTCTGACATGGAACATAGAGGGCCTTAACACTCCACTTAAAAAGAAAAAGGTTCTGCAACATCTAAAAAGGTTGAAACCAGATGTTGTGGTATTGCAGGAAACACACTGGAAGGAGAGTGACCCCAACACTTTAAGGGACAACTGGTTCACAGGGTTCTATGCTGCCTCATACACAGCCAAACAGCGCGGCGTACTGATAATCATAAGAAAATCCTTAAGACATGAAGTCTTAGATAGTTTACAAGATCCGGAGGGCAGATATTTATTCCTAAAACTAAAAATAGAAGGGGAACAGTTTACACTAGCGACATTATATGCGCCCACTGGCCCCAACTCTAGTTTCTTCACGGAATTGTTTGTTCATTTGCAGGATTGGGCGGAGGGCCACATTGTCCTGGGAGGTGACTTCAACGTAACCCAACAACAATTCCTAGACAAAACTAACAATGCAGTTAGAAACTCCCCTCCCCCTGCCTTGGATCTAATGATACGTTCCCTGGGACTCTCAGACCCCTGGCGCCACATGCACCCAGTGGAAAGGGATTACACATTTTATTCCCATCCTCACAACACCTCTTCGAGGATTGACTACTGGCTTCTCTCCACTCCATTGCTCAATAGAGTACTCCAATCAAAAATTGAGCCAATAATGATATCGGATCACGCCCCCACGTGGTTCGAACTTTCTCTACCCTCTCCCCTCACTCACTCCTATAATTGGAGATTCCCATCCCACCTAGCTGACTCCCCTGATTTTAAACTGGAATTGCAACAGCATTTCCTAAATTATGTAGATGATAACATTCAACACATTCAACACATTCAATAACATCAATTTGTTCTGGGCCGCGTCGAAACCTGTTATACGCGGGCATATAATAGCATATGTGACGGCTAAAAAGAAGGCCCTAAACGCCAGATACAGGGAACTTAGCGTAGCAGTTTCTGCCTCTTACGCAGCTATGCTACAGGACACCTCCCCAACTTCTAGACAGCATTACTTAGACACTAAGGCACTGTATGACACTCTATGTACAGAAAGAGCACAGAGCGCAATAGACTTTCAAAAACAAAGATATTTTCGCTGGGGAAACAAATCTGGCAAATTACTAGCTTCAATCGCCCGCGGACAGCGCCCGCAAACTCACATCCCTACAATTATCACGGAAAAAGGACAACACACGAATGCGACAGATATTGCAAATTCCTTTCTAGACTACTACACTAGCCTCTACGCTTCACCCCCGGATCACCCAGCACTGGGTATGGACTTCCTCAGACGTGCCGCACTACCCACCCTAACCCAAGCTGAGAGAGAGACCCTGGCTACACCTATCACTGATCAGGAACTTGAGTTGGCTATAAAAGGCCTACCCAAAGGAAAGTCCCCGGGACCAGATGGGTTAGGGGCCGACTACTACAAAATGTTAGCACCGCATCTTCGGCCACACCTTCTATCACTATACAATTCCATCCTATCTGGTAACAATGCCCCCCCTGACTTTAATCACGCTAGAATAATAGTGATACCAAAACCAGGGAAAGACCCACAAATGGTCACCTCCTACCGCCCAATATCGTTGTTAAATCAGGACCTCAAACTGCTGACTACCATAGTGGCACATAGATTACAGTTAGTGTTGCCGAAACTGCTCCACCCCTCACAAACAGGCTTTGTCAAAGGCAGGTCCTCAGTACACAACATAAGACAGGTGGTAGCAGCCATAACCAAGGCTCTCTCAGTGCCAGATGGAAGATCCCTCCTAGTAAGCTGCGATGCTGATAAAGCCTTTGACCGGGTCTCCTGGTCACATCTATTGAGGGTATTTCACATCCAACAATTTGGGGTAGGATTTATTACTCTCTTCCGAAGATTATACGACAACCCCACAGCAATTCTAACTGTTAATGGTCTGAACACCTCCTGCTTTAAACTAACCCGGGGCACGAGACAGGGCTGCCCCCTCTCGCCATTATTGTTTGACTTGGCCATAGACCCACTTATTAGACTGTTCTACTCACAAACTGACTGGCATGGGATAAAATTTGGAACTACTGAGTTAAAGGTCTCGGCCTATGCTGATGACCTTCTCTTATATTTTACAAATCCACAGGTAGCATTCCCAGGATTTTTACATACATTGTCAGAATTCGAACAGATATCGGGATTTCTGATCAACAAACTAAAGACCAAAGCCCTCGCATTACATAGAGGAGCAACATTGGGATGGAATGCAAGATTCCCATTTTTATGGGCAGACAGATCTTTGCAATATCTAGGTTTAACAATACCAACAGATCCGGCCCATCTATATTCGGCCAATTACCCCTCTATTATATCTAAATTGTTAGCGGATCTCCGTTCATGGCAATCACTGCCTCTGTCGTATATAGGCAGATGCCATATGATTAAAATGATTGCATTTCCTCGATTACTATACAACATCCAAATGCTCCCTCTCTTGATAAAAGATTCAGACTTACGCATTATAAATTCGGCTATTAGTAAATTTATTTGGGATGGGAAGAAACCCAGAATATCTATGTTCAAATTGTCTCAACATGCCTCCCTAGGGGGAATTAATCTGCCGTGTATTAAAAGCTATGCGCTAGCTGCCAATTTTCGCTATGCGATTGACTGGATACACTCGACAAATAACTACGTTAACATGTCTATTGAACAGGCATTTAGCCCTAACGTGCCGTTACCCAGCCTTTTACATATGAGGCCGTCGAATTACCCCGTAGAAGTTGCTGGGAATCTATTGCTAATTACAACATGCCAGGCATGGCGGGCCTCACGATCCAGACTAGGGTTGTCCACACATGACACGTTATTCAACTCACTGCAATATAACGCTCAAGTTAATGCACAAACATTACAAAACAGCAGACTAGCTAAACAATGTGACCTAGCGGGATTAAGGCTACTATCTCATTTTGTGGATGAGGAAGGTAAAACAGTATTGTCTTATCAACAAATATGTGATAGTTACCCAAATGTGACCATTCCCTTGTATGCATACTTCCAATTGAGGAGTTATGTTTCCAGTCAGATTAAACAAATCCCAACCGCAGATATTTCTGCAGGACTAGATGTAATGATTAAACACGCCCAGAATAGGCCATGTAATACCTCTCTGCTATACTTGCATATCAAGAGGCGCCTGGACTTAGACACCTTAAATACTGGCTTAGCGAAATGGTCAGCAGACCTTCCTGATATCCCTTTACCCTCACTCCTATCTGCATTTGTAAGACTGAACAAAACATTGGTCTCGGCCACATACATGGAGATGCAATACAAGTTATTGCATCGTGCTTACTACACCCCGAAACGTAGATTGATAATGGGTACAGCTACGGACTCGTGTTGTTTTAAATGCCAGGAACCTGATGCAGATATATTACACTGTATGTGGGGCTGTACGGAGGTAAGGGCCTTCTGGGATACAGTATGTCATTATATCAAAACACAATATGATATCCATTTCATCGCAACTCCCGAGTGGGCACTATGGGATGTATACCCAACGCCTAACACCATCAGACAGTCAGCAGGACAGAGAATATTCCTATCTAAGGTAGCTGCGGCGACACGCAAAACCATACTATCACAATGGATATCGTCTAATACCTTGACCATTGCGCTATTATTACCTAGAATAGCATACCTCTTCCAGATGGACTGGCTAGAGATGTCACTGAATAAAGATACAAAAGCAAAGAAATTTTTTGCAGTTTGGCTACCCTATGTTAGATCCCTACCCCCACCCACCAAAGATAATCTACGACAGTCTGTACAGCTAACGTCTTGGTACAACCTCGCAACTTTACAATTTAACACACCTCCGTTCTGATGCCTTTTTCAATAGTGTACTCAAATCTATGTATCCATAATTAAATTGTTGGTATAGCCCGTGTGATGTATAAAGTATCATAGGTTGGATAGTTCATATCCTGACATAGTAATGCGCAACCTCCTGTTTACCGATTTTGTAACACATCACTGCCACATGTTGTCTACCTGTATTACATGTTATACAGACCTTATGCATTTGACGCAATAATTCTTGATTTTTGTATTGCACAGTTCTTTAATAAAATATTTTTGAAAAAAAAAAAAAAAAAAAAAAATTGTGCTCCTCAAGGACACAACTGCAAGGTCTACAGGCACAGGTCTAGCAAGGAGTGGTCTCCTACATATCTTGCCTTAGACACTATCCTGAAAAAGTGGGATTGTATACCAACTATCTAAGGAACCATTGAGGGTGGTATCCTTTATTCAAAGATATTGATTTCTCGGGAATATGATTGTATAGAGGAGTGAATAACAACTGCATATTGTGAATATAACCCTATATAATAGGTACATTCCTGATAACATTACCAAAGACAAGAATAACTGCGAAAAGTTTGTTTTATTGTTTTTTATGCTTGTAAAAATAAATGTTTTATGTATAATGGAAAATTTCTATTGTGTAGAAATTGGTCAAGGGAAAGACAGGAATAAACCCTAATTTTTAAAGTAGTTAAGGGCGCCATATAACACTATTGTGGGGTTATATAGATATATATATATATATATATATATAGATCCTGTGGAAGACCGCACTCGTACGTGATGTATAATGGTAACAACAAGCGGGGTGCCTAAAGGGAGTTCATTTTGAGTATGAACACCTTAGTACAGTCCAAGGGTTTCTCCGGGGAGAAAATTGGCACTCTCTTCATTAAAGTCACAACGATCGTTTGTAATCCAAGTACATTGATTTATTAGTCATCCAATTAATTAGTGCAATATATTGTGCTCAAGAATACTCTGACGTTTCGGTCCAAATAGAGGCGGACCTTTATCAAGGAGCCTGCATTGCGTAAAAACATGCAAACAGCTGTGTGATGCACAATCAAACATAATATGGAAAAAACTTACATGAGTCAGCAAAGTACATACAATCAGCGATGTGGCAACATGGAATATGTTGGAAAACCTCCTTCTGCAGGAGGACACCATGAATGAACCTGCCCAGGCCCGACCTTTATACCTGTGTGTTAATGTCATCTGATGTAGGGATCCCCGCCCACCGGCATTGTGTGTCCGGTCAAAAACCGGAAGTAGCCTTACCGGAAGTGCGGGTCTCTGATGCACCACATCCTGCCACGTATGAGTCCCTGGAGGCGGGTCTCAGTGTGTGGTGTTTATTAAAGCCAACTAAGTGGAGCGCAATAGCCCGGAAATGGGTTGTGCGGTAGTCTATGTGGTTACCAGGGAACGGGGGACGTAAGTTTTTTTCCATATTATGTTTGATTGTGCATCACTGTAATTGTTTTGATTGCATGCTCTCGCACAGCTGTTTGCATGTTTTTACGCAATGCAGGCTCCTTGATAAAGGTCCGCCTCTATTTGGACCGAAACATCGGAGTATTCTTGAGCACAATATATTGCACTAATTAATTGGATGACTAATAAATCAATGTACTTGGATTACAAACGATCGTTGTGACTTTAATGAAGAGAGTGCCTATTTTCTCCCCGGAGAAACCCTTGGACTATATATATATATATATACAGAGAAGGGGGGGGGTCCGGCAGCTCCACTTATTAAGTTCCTCGGCGGGTGCCCGCTAGCAGCTGTAAACCAGCTATATAACGAATCTAGGGGAAGAAGCAGCACTCCAGCCTTTAAACGAACTCGTGTTTAATCAGTCACAGCAAATAACAGCAACGTTTCAATACAAGGGTGAGGAAAATACACCCTTGTATTGCCTGAGGAAAATACACCCTTGTATTGAAACGTTGCTGTTATTTGCTGTGACTGATTAAACACGAGTTCGTTTAAAGGCTGGAGTGCTGCTTCTTCCCCTAGATTCGTTATATATATATATATACTAGGTGATTCATCGCGCCCTCCGGGCGCTCTTCACACCGTTGTGAGGGGCTTCGCCCCATTAGAAGTCGAAATATATGTGAGTTAGAGATATAGTGTAATTTATTCATTCATACATACACTGACACTCTTATTCATGCAAACATACATGCTCTTATACATAGATATATACACTGACACTCTCATTTATACATACATACACTGATGCTCTCATTCATACATGCACTGACGCTCTCATTCATACATACATACACTGATGCTCTCATTCATACATGCACTGACGCTCTCATTCATACATACATTCACTGACGCTCTCATTCATACATACATGCACTGACGCTCTCATGCATTCATACATACACTGACACTCTCATTCATACATACATACACTGATGCTCTCATTCATACATGCACTGACGCTCTCATTCATACATACATTCACTGACGCTCTCATTCATACATACATGCACTGACGCTCTCATGCATACATACATGCACTGACGCTCTCATTCATACATACATGCACTGACGCTCTCATTCATACATACATACATGCACTGACGCTCTCATTCATACATACATGCACTGATGCTCTCATTCATACATACATACATGCACTGACGCTCTCATTCATACATACATGCACTGACGCTCTTATATATACATACATGCACTGACGCTCTCATGCATACATACATACATGCACTGACGCTCATATATACATACATGCACTGACGCTCTCATGCATACATACATGCACTGACGCTCTTTTATATACATACATGCACTGACGCTCTCATTCATACATACATGCACTGACGCTCTCATTCATACATACATGCACTGATGCTCTCATTCAAACATACATGCACTGATGCTCTCATTCATACATACATACATGCACTGACGCTCTCATTCATACATACATACACTGACGCTCTTATATATACATACATGCACTGACGCTCTTATATATACATACATGCACTGACGCTCTTATATATACATACATGCACTGACGCTCTTATATATACATACATGCACTGACGCTCTATATCATACATACATGCACGGACGCTCTCATTCATACATACATGCACTGACGCTCTTATACATACATACATACATGCACTGACACTTATACATACATACATGCACTGACGCTGTCATTCATACATACATGCACTGACGCTCTTATACATACATAAATACATACATACACTGATGCTCTTATATATACATACATGCACTGACGCTGTCATTCATACATACATGCACTGACTCTATACGCTCTTCACACCGTTGTGAGGGGCTTCGCCCCATTAGAAGTCGAAATATATGTGAGTGTGAGATATAGTGTAATTTATTCATTCATACATACACTGACACTCTTATTCATGCAAACATACATGCTCTTATACATAGATATATACACTGACACTCTCATTCATACATACATACACTGATGCTCTCATTCATACATGCACTGACGCTCTCATTCATACATACATTCACTGACGCTCTCATTCATACATACATGCACTGACGCTCTCATGCATTCATACATACGCTGACACTCTCATTCATACATACATACACTGATGCTCTCATTCATACATGCACTGACGCTCTCATTCATACATACATTCACTGACGCTCTCATTCATACATACATGCACTGACGCTCTCATGCATACATACATGCACTGACGCTCTCATTCATACATACATGCACTGACGCTCTCATTCATACATACATGCACTGACGCTCTCATTCATACATACATGCACTGATGCTCTCATTCATACATACATACATGCACTGACGCTCTTATTCATACATACATGCACTGACGCTCTTATATATACATACATGCACTGACGCTCTCATGCATACATACATACATGCACTGACGCTCTTATATATACATACATGCACTGACGCTCTCATGCATACATACATGCACTGACGCTCTTATATATACATACATGCACTGACGCTCTCATTCATACATACATGCACTGACGCTCTCATTCATACATACATGCACTGATGCTCTCATTCAAACATACATGCACTGATGCTCTCATTCATACATACATACATGCACTGACGCTCTCATTCATACATACATACATACACTGACGCTCTTATATATACATACATGCACTGACGCTCTTATATATACATACATGCACTGACGCTCTTATATATACATACATGCACTGACGCTCTCATTCATACATACATGCACTGACGCTCTTATACATACATACATACATGCACTGACACTTATACATACATACATGCACTGACGCTGTCATTCATACATACATGCACTGACGCTCTTATACATACATAAATACATACATACACTGATGCTCTTATATATACATACATGCACTGACGCTGTCATTCATACATACATGCACTGACGCTCTTATACATACATACATGCACTGACACTTATACATACATGCACTGACGCTGTCATTCATACATACATGCACTGACGCTCTTATTCATACATACATACATGCACTGACGCTCTTATACATACATACATGCACTGTCACCCCTCAGCATACACAAAGTTACCTTTTCCCTAGTTTATTGAGGCAGGCTGCTCCCTGAGGACAGCAGGCTCAGCCTGCCAGCAGCGACACACAAAAGGGCACCTGTCAATAAAAGGAGCTTAGGGTGCTATAGTGAAGAGCAGCCGGGCATGAAGCGTCCTCTGTGCCTGCCTCCCTCCCGCAGCCAGCTGTGAGCAGTGTGGCCGGAGACCTGAGCGAGAGGGGGCTGAGCACTGGGCTGACGCTTAGGGTGCTATAGTGAAGAGCAGCCGGGCATGAAGCGTTCTCTGTGCCTGCCTCCCCCCCGCAGCCAGCTGTGAGCAGTGTGTCCGGAGACCTGAGCGAGAGGGGGCTGAGCACTGGGCTGACGCTTAGGGTGCTATAGTGAAGAGCAGCCGGGCATGAAGCGTTCTCTATGCCTGCTTCCCTCCCGCAGCCAGCTGTGAGCAGTGTGGCCGTAGACCTGAGCGAGAGGGGGCTGAGCACTGGGCTGACGCTTAGGGTGCTATAGTGAAGAGCAGCCGGGCATGAAGCGTTCTCTATGCCTGCCTCCCTCCCGCAGCCAGCTGTGAGCAGTGTGGCCGTAGACCTGAGCGAGAGGGGGCTGAGCACTGGGCTGACGGCTGAGCGGTGGAGGTGAGCGGCTAAACTGTCCCCTTTGGACCCCCCTTCCCCCACCGGCCTGGTTGATCATGCGGGAGACCGGCAATAAAGCTCACCAGTCAGGACTCTGAGGCTTTGTGTGCATGGCGGGCGGGTTGTGCAGGAGACTGGCAGCAGAGCTCGGCTGTCAGGAGGCGCGCAGGCTTTAGCTGCTGCTCCCGGAGACTTTAAGCGCTGGCACCAGCAGCCGCACGCATCCTGACAGCCAAGTTCTACTGTCCGTCTCCTGCACAACCCGGCACACAGTCAGGCCCAGGACACGACAATACATACGGCCCAGATGGACGCAGAAGGGGGGCGGGCGATGTGTCGGGGGGGCGGGCTAAATGTGTTTTTTTTTGCTGCCGTAGCCGGGGACCGCTGTCAGGTCTGAGGCAGAAGGGGGGCGGGCGAAATGTCCGGCGGGGCGGTGCCAAAGTAAGAGTGTGTATGAGGGGGGGCTGGGCGCGCGGTGTAGATGTGGAGATGGCCTATGGGCGGCCAGGGGATGAGGGGGTTTGGGGGTGGGGGTGGGGTTGTGGGTGGTGAGCAGCCGTGGGGTGGAGTTAGTGGGCAGGCATGGGGAGTGGTGGGCGAGGAGGGGTGTGTGCTTGTGGAGAGCATGTAGAAGGAAGTGCCTTGCTTTTGCAGTGTGGCTGACGGTGGATGGGCCTGTCAATCACCCGTGAAACCCCGCCCACCGTTTGCCACACTGCTTTGACTGACAGATCTGGCTAAATATATAAGAGATATATACATATATATATATATATATATAATCCAAAATCCAATGCAGGCAAAAGAGGCACTCCAAGACGTTTCGTGGACTAACCCCCGTTTTTAAGGTGCAGATATGGTGGTCACCATATCTGCACCTTGAAAACGGGGGTTAGCCCCGAAACATCGGTCTTATGTTGCACCATTTTGATGTTATATAAAAAAAATTCTAAAGTCTTGGAGTGCCTCTTTTGCTCGCATTGGATTACAGAATTGAACTGGATGGCATCCAGCAACACACTTTCCTTCCCCACTTCCCTGCTGGCAAGGGAAGAGACACAAGGTATATAGACAATTGTGGAGTGGCACGCTAGATAGTCCTTTATACACCTCCAGTGGCGGATTCAGGGGGGGGGGGGGGCACCCGGGCACGTGCCCACCCTGTCATTCATTTTGTAGATGAGGACCAGAGCTTTCCAACGAGCCCAGCCCCATGTCTCTAGCCCCCCGGGAACCGGAGATATCGCCTGGCAAAGCTGTAACATTTTTTCCCCATAGGATAATATGGGACCCGTCAATTCCGACCCCCACCCGGTTCCGACGGCTGCCAGTTCCCCCCCTTGCATCACAGGAGCTTGTGGTTGCTGTCATTCAATTCCAAATCGCTGGGCCTTCAATATGATACCAGGATGGTCCATATCGGTCAATCGGTTCCAGAGATATAGCGTGTAAATCGATTTTTTTATTTTTGAAATGTAATTTCATGGCTGTTCATGTTCTTTGAGGGCAGATTACTCTGGAACCAAACGTTCCAGTTTCACTGGGCCATCATTCAAAGCCCACTCAAAAGTTCTTCAATATGATACTTGTCTAATGTAAATGGGTTAGTTGGTTCCAAAGATATAGCCGGTTAAATGAGATAACTGGTTAAAGGGGGGAGTGGTGGTTTTCTCTCCCCCTCACACCAGAAAATGCAGGGACTAGGCTGGTGTAAAAGGGGACAACCTGGGAATGCATTTTCTGGTGTGAAATGGGTATTATTTCAAATAGCTGGGACCTGCAGTGCTCGGAATACAGCCAGGCTCTGCCACTGTCAGTGGCTATCACTTCTGCCTGGCGGCGGCTGTCCCCCATTTACCACGAGCATGTATTCCCCATTGGCAATGAGCATGTAATCCCACATGGCAACGAGCATGGAACCTCTGGCAATGAGCATGGAACCCTTGGCAATGAGCATGTAGATAAGCAGCACTTACTGTATGTAGCATAATTTTTAATAGGCATTATGGTGTTTGGCATAATACATAATGGACATCATGCCGTGTAACTTAACGTGCAATGGACATTATGGTGTAAATGTTTAATGCGCACCTTTGGTGGACAATGTCCCTGTTTATGAAGCGTATTGTGAATTTTGTCTTAATCCATATGGCATTATGTGAATTCTGGCTCAATCCGTGTGGCATTATGTGAATTTTGGCTCAATACGTGTGGCATTATGTGAATTTTGGCTCAATTTATATGGCATCTTATGAATTTGGCTCAATCCGTGTGGCATTATGTGAATTTTGACACAATCCATGTGGCATTATGTGAATTTTGGCTCAATCCATTTGGCATTTTGTGAATTTTGGCTCAATCCGTGTGTTATTATGTAAATTTTGGCTCAATCCTTGTGGCATTATGTGAATTTTGACACAATCCATGTGGCATTGTTTGAATTTTGGCTCATTCCATTTGGCATCATGTGTAAGGGGCAAGTATAATGGGGTCTAATATTTTGTAGCATAATGTGTAGAAGTTGTATATGGTGTTGTACACTACACTCAAGGACATGCCCCCTGTTGAGTGGCCACACCCCCTTTTCCAGAGCGCGCCTTCGGCGCGCGCACAACTACATCCTTCACTTTTGTTGCCATGGTGGGCCTATTTTTAATCCCATTGCCACCCTCTCTCTGCCGCTCTCTTAGCATGTACACTGGCACCACTAACACTGGCCCTCCCCCACCTAAACCCTCTTTTATCATGGTGCCCCCCCTGTCATTTTATCCTGGATCCGCCCCTGTACACCTCTACTCGTGTCACAAATGTTATATAACACAAAAGTCTGTATCAATAGTCTTCTTTCTTTATGAAAAGTTTTTTCAATAACAGTGTTGAATGAAGATAAGATGTTGGTTGTACATTTATAATAAAACGTGCTGCATCACCCAACGCGTCCCTAGAGGACTTCGTCCGGGGTTTAGCTAAACATTTTTGTAATCTTGGCAGGGTAAATAGAAAATAACAAGTCTAGAGTTGATCTTGATAGACAAGCCTTATATTGGAGTACACTCTAGCTTAGGGGTGGGGAACCTCCGGCCCGCGGGCCGGATACGGCCCCCGCACCCTGCTTGTCCGGCCCGCCCGTCCAGCTGCATATTTTATGGTTTAAGCAGCCACCTGCCCGCCTGGCTATATTACTTCAGTAATATAGCTGTGCGGGCGGGCGGCTGATTAATAAGTAAAATAGGCGGGCGAGCGGTGGGCTGGTTAAGCTTGATTCAGCCGACCGCCCGACTATATTACTGATTAATCAGCCGGCCGCCCGCCTGTCAAGCAATGAATGTTCCAATCCTACCTACTCAGCCGCCCGCCCGCCCACATGGATGGCTGCTGCTGCCGCGGGAAGATGTTAACGGGCGTGATGCGGGCGGTAGGGAGGGAGACTGGTCGCCTGATTAAGGAAGGATCAGTCAGTGCATGGGCGGGAGCATCCTACTACAGCCGCAGCAGCAGCCATCACGCTGTGCTGCTACAACTAGTGTGTTAAAGGTACTGTAAATGCTGCTCTTCTCACCCTCCAATCCCCAGTGACTGACAGATCCAGGGGTTGTCATTTACCCCTGAATTCACACCCAAACAGGTTTATGTGATTATCTCTGATTATCATAATCAGAGATAATCACATAAACCTGTTTGGGGGTGACTGCCACTTTCTCCACTTTTTATGAGTAAATGACAACCCCTGGATTAATGCTGTGAATTAATTAGCCAGTCCTGGTGTCTCTGGTCACATGTATATGCTGCTGCCCTGTGTATAATGTCCACGCGTATAAGCTGCTGCCCTGTGTATAATGCCCGCGTGTATAAGCTGCTGCCCTGTGTATAATGCCCACGCGTATAAGCTGCTGCCCTGTGTATAATGCCCACATGTATATGCCGCTGCCCTGTGTATAATGTCCACGTGTATATGCCGCTGCCCTGTGTATAATGCCCACGAGTATATGCCGCTGCCCTGTGTATAATGCCCACATGTATATGCCGCTGCCCGTGTGTATAATGCCCACGCGCATATGCTGCTGCCGTGTGTATAATGCCCACATGTATATGCCGCTGCCCTGTGTATAATGTCCACGTGTATATGCTGCTGCCCTGTGTATAATGTCCACGTGTATATGCCGCTGCCCTGTGTATAATGCCCACGTGTATATGCTGCTGCCAGTGTGTATAATGCCCATTTTTAAGGTGATCATTTTTATATTGCCCCCGAAGGGTTTTCAAATTTTCCAAATGGCCCTCGGTAGAAAAAAGGTTCCCCATCCCTGCTCTAGCTAATAGAAGATTGTATCGATTAGCTTTTTGGATTGGATACTGGGTTCCTGTTAGTTAGATTGCACTGTGTAACATACAGAAAAACAATTCTATAGCCGCAATAGATGTAGATCTATGGAGGCTTGATTCCTCATGGGAGTTTAGGATGATTGGAATTCTTTGCCTTAAAAAAGGGTACCAGGCCTATTCATATGATCCCACAGGAAAAGTGCATTGACAGACCCAAAGGTATCACCTGCTCAAGTGGTTCAATAGTACAGAAATTTCTATAAGCGCCCAATAAGTCACCTATCAGCCAGGAGGAGTGTTCTCTAGTCTTTTTCTTGCAGAACCTGGCTAGAGAAAACTCCTCCTGGACACTTTTATTGAAAAATACCTTTAATAAAGAAATAAAACTATTGATACAGACTTTTGTGTTATATAACATTTGTGACAACAGTAGAGGTGTGTAAAGGACTTTCTATCTAGGGCACTACTCCACAATTGTCTATATACTATTATATACATTTTCCAGTAGTGGCACTCCTCACATTCATAAGGTATACATACAATTTCCTAGAACCTAGGATGCCTACAGTCAGAAGACACCTATCGCTCTCCCAATCAGGGGTTAAAGTGAGGGGGAACGGGGTGAAACTGAGTTCCACCACCTCTAATGGTAGGGAGAACTGAGTTTCACCACTACCACATCCCTGAAGACTTATTCCAACAGAAAAGCCTGTCCCAGCGCCGGCTTCTTCTTGCTCGGCATATGTGATATCATGCCATCACTGCCGCTGAGGTCAAGAAGAGCCACTAAGAGGAGCAGGCTCTGTGCATGCTGAAGACAGAATGAGAGGGGGCTGGAGGGACTCAGAGTGGAGGGGAAGCTGCTGAATTGACACAGGGCATGTATCTGCTGAGGGACATGGATAGTGAGATGCTGGAGTGAGAAAGACATGTGTATAAGCAGCACAAATGTGGACATTATGTGTATAAGGGGCACTAGTGTGCGATTTAATATGAATGAAGGGCACTACGTGCGGCGCAATGTGTCTATGATCTTGCTACTGTGTGTTGTAATTTTGTGGGACCATTATACCTTTAGGACAACAATACCCTGGCACTGGTCTGGGTTCTGCCTAATGAGGAGGAGGGGTGGGGGGGGGGAGTGGACAGTTTTAAGTGAAAGTAGTTCCACCACCTCTCCAGGACCACTTTAAGCCCTGCTCCCGATATACTCTCATCCTCACCCTCCCTTCTAGCAGCCTTTCCCTATCCCTCCCCCCTAATGCCTCCCCCCTAATGAATAAAACTAACCCCCACATCTGCAGTTGCACACTAGCCCGCCCCTCCATACTCCATGATTGGGATACTGGCTGCATATATTTAGAACCCCCTCCCCTAGGAAATCCTGTGTTTGCCCCTGTCTCTGAGCTGTGTGAGTATAGGCATAATGACTACATACCTCATAGAGAATTTTCTCCCCTGTAAATTTTGATTTGCATTGCTGTCAATTAAAAAAACAAACCATTCAAACACAAATAGGACTTGTGTAATCATATCCACACATGCAGGATGTCCTGGGTTATGCCCTTCAGCATACCTCACAACTTTTGAAAGTCCCAAAGAGGGACAGTGCACGCACCAAAAATTTTGGGGGGCATGACCTAGAGGGAAAGGGGCGTGGCCTGTAATTGCGATGCTGCTGCGAGGCAAAGCGCCGTTTTCACAGCAGTGGGGGCATGCTTAGAAGCCCCCCCCCCCCCCCCACTGCAGGACACTGCTGGCCCCGGGAGGGACGCGGGAATGTCCTGAAAAACCGGGTCGTTCCCGCGATAAACGGGACAGTTGGGAGGTATGCATCAGTGATGTCATTGGTTGCTGGTGAGCTGCGTTCTCCCCGTGCACTTTTCGGTAGCAGGACAAGCCCAGGAAGCACTCAATGTTTGTAAATAAATTATTGTTAAAGTATTGTTCTCTCTGTTCTATTAAGATATTACCATAATACAGTGTTTCTATTGTTACAATCACACTTTTAGTAAAAACAACAGAGCTTTATTCTACAGAGAGGCGATTTTTTTCCCCTGATTTTATCTGGTTGATTGGTCGGTCTTGTACATAATCCCAGACATTAATTCCTCATGAGCAGATAGGCATCTAGATTTAGCTGCCAATGTCTATGCTTTACCTACAAATCCGCATAGCCACATGCCTCTGCGAACGCTGCGATTGTGGGAATTAGAGAAAGGTAACCGCCTGGTGTAGCAATGAATCCAGCCTTGATCAAGGACAATATGCATCAGGCTCATTTACAGGATGGGTTTTATTGTCTCATTTTGAATCCTGTTCCGTAGTATAACTGGTAATGGATAGTGCTCCATGTAATCTGCACAAGATGAGTAATACAATCTACTTTACTTTTGGAGTAGGAATGTACCTATTATGAGACACCCGAGTTTATATTGTACAGTTAAAGCTGGACTACCACACAGCCATTTTTCCCAGATCCCTGCTGCTTCTGCATTACATACTGTATCTATTGTAACATCTTTATATGGCAGCAGGTTGTGATTGGTCATCTGCTTATACAAAATATAAAAGTTATTCATATTGTAGCTGATATTTCTGAAAATACATGTTCCTTTTCCCCAGCACTCCTCACTTGCTACAGAATATGTGCACTTATCCAGAACTGGCCTCATGTTTGTGAAGAAAGTTCCAAGTTCAGTACAAATTCATTACACAGCTAGCAGGGCAGGGTCAGGTGGCACTTACAGTATGAGCGGGTGATCACAGCTAGCAGGGCAGGGTCAGGTGGCACTTACAGTATGAGCGGGTGATCACAGCTAGCAGGGCAGGGTCAGGTGGCGCTTACAGTATGAGCAGGTGATCACAGCTAGCAGGGCAGGATCAGGTGGCACTTACAGTATGAGCAGGTGATCACATCTAGCAGGGCAGGATCAGGTGGCACTTACAGTATGAGCAGGTGATCACAGCTAGCAGGGCAGGGTCAGGTGGGGATTACAGTATGGGCAGGTGATCACAGCTAATAGGGCATGATCAGGTGGCCCTTACAGTATGAGCAGATGATCACAGCTAGCAGGGCAGGGTCAGGTGGCACCTACCGTATGAGCAGGTGATCACAGCTATCAGGGCAGGGTCAGGTGGCACTTACAGTATGAGCAGGTGATCACAGCTAATAGGGCATGATCAGGTGGCCCTTACAGCATGAGCAGATGATCACAGCTAGCAGGGCAGGGTCAGGTGGCACCTACCGTATGAGCAGGTGATCACAGCTAATAGGGCATGATCAGGTGGCCCTTACAGCATGAGCAGATGATCACAGCTAGCAGGGCAGGGTCAGCTGGCACTTACAGTATGAGCAGGTGATCACAGCTAGCAGGGCAGGATCAGGAAGCGCTTACAGTATGAGCAGATGATCACAGCTAGCAGGGCAGGATCAGGTGGCCCTTACAGTATGAGCAGGTGATCACATCTAGCAGGGCAGGATCAGGTGGCACTTACAGTATGAGCAGGTGATCACATCTAGCAGGGCAGGATCAGGTGGCACTTACAGTATGAGCAGGTGATCACATCTAGCAGGGCAGGATCAGGTGGCACTTACAGTATGAGCAGGTGATCACATCTAGCAGGGCAGGGTCAGGTGGGGATTACAGAATGAGTAGGTAATCACAACCAATTTAGAATGTGTCATTTAATCAGCCATAATGCGTAGCATATAATTCAAGTTGAAATGTATGTGGCATACTGTACTGGTTTAGTATTGAGTCCTGTGTGAGTGGTTGTCTTTAGATGCAGCTGGTTTGAGTTGGTGTTGTATGACTGCCCGACAGGGGGGATCCTGACGATCAGTATCCCAACATCAGAATCTCGACTGCCGGTGCTCCGACAGGGGTGAGTGAAAACAAGCCCATTGCGGGTTTGGTGGCCCGCTTTGCTCACCACAGTTTCTATTCTCCCTCTATGGGGGATGTGGAGCACCAGCAGTCGGGCTTCCAACGTCGGCCGTCGGGATCCCCCCTGTCGGGCACTCATCCTGCACCCACTTTGAGTAATACAACCGCATCACCTTAACCACCCCTCTGTAACTCCCTGAGTCATCCACTATATCCACTGAGTTTATTTCTGTACTGCGTCTATGAGCGGCATACCTACCTTACCATTGGTGTTCATTAGCCAGATCCAAGGACCTTGTTTTGGACCTTCCGCTGGATAGATGTGAATTAAAACTTCATAGAGTGGTCGAAGACATACTAGATGGATGAGGTCCTGGTTAGATCTCCCATTGGTTTGCGGTAGCCAGAACTTCCACTGGATGGATTGGGATGAAAACTTTAATGAACTATAATAACTGACAGAAATAACAAGCTAGAACACCATAAAGAACATTGTGTGATAATTGTATGAAGCATACAGAACAAAGAACATGTACTAAGAACGGCACATGGCCTACAGAACAAGAGGTGTAGTAATGTGCAATTTTGCATACATACAGAATAGCGCTTGTTCATTCACACATGCCCTTGGAAAATTCATAAATATGCATGAACGCTGACCTATGGGTTTGTGGTGTGTTTTTAATGCGTTCCCTGAGCTTTTCTACAATCCATTGTACTGGTAGTTCTTGTTAACACATATTTCATATGTTGCAGTATTCTTATGCATTGCAAAATAAAACATTTATCCTGTTTTTTTATAGCACTTTTTAGTTGTCGGTGGCTGAAAATTGTGTTAATAAATCAGCCTAGGAATTTGTTAAGGTTTACATTTGAGACACTAAAGACAAGGTAGTTCTGTGCATCACATTCATGCAGCCTTGGCCATGTCTTCAGCCATTACCTGATTGCTACATGAAGTTCTTTGTGCACTGACCATTGGGTCGAGCGATATTATGTTGACATGCATTGGGTCAACCACTGACGGTTTAGGTTGACACATGACATAGCTCGACATGGCTAAGGTCAACACAAGCATTAAGTCAACAATGGGTAGGTTAACAGTCCAAATGTTGACATGGGTTTTTCACTTTTTTTTGTCCAGAATGCCGACATAGTTGTCATGGACACCGCCAAAGTCTACCGCATCCACTCGCATGGCTCCCTGCACTCGCAATGCTTCGGGCACAGTTCCTTGCTGCGCTCGGCACTCTATTATATACTCCTCCATGCCCTAGTGGATTGTAGGGCTTGAAATAACCCCCGTCGGCACATACTGGTTCAAAAAAAAGGGTGAAAACCCCATGTCGACCTTTTGGCTGTTGACCTAGCCATTTTCAACCTAATGCTTGTGTCTACCTTCCATCCATATCGACCTATTTCATGTGTCAACATAAGCCATGTTGAACTTCAATAGTCCACCCAATGCATGTCGACCTTTGCTATGTCAATTTAATGACCGTATACCCCTGGGGATATATGCTGGTAGATAGGGTGATACAATTAGGCTAACATTTACTAAGACGGGTGTTCTACAGTATTACACATGGGATGTTGCTATGGGCAACAAATCCGAATCTGCTTTTGATTTACTGTATTTAGCACCTTCTGAAGATAATAGATGGTATCTGATTGGTTGTCCATAGCAACCTATGGTTGTCTCTTAATAGAACTCCCATCTCCCCCCTTAGTGCCTATAGAGTCCTGTTCCCATTCCATAATAAGGACCGTTTTTGTACCCAGCATACAGAACAAGGGAACAGCCACTCTACATTTTATCAATATTAAAATAAACGCACATTGTGCAAGGCAGTAACACATTTAATTACTGTTACTTTCTTTGGAGCAGTTGCTATTTATGGGTGATAGTGACTTGTGCAATAGCTGAATAGGAAAAACCAAAATCAAAGGCTTTGAGCAGTTCTAATATTATAAAAAAAATATACGTAATGTGCCGTGCTTAAATATAAAATTGTTATTAAAGCTTCAACGTTAGACATGTAATCTGTGTTCTGGGCACATTAAAGCATACTTGCAGAGCTGGTATTAAATCCTATCCTAATGAACTGTGTAATAAGTGTGTAATATAATAATTTTCTCTTTTACCATATGGCTCAGCAGGCAGCTACTTGGCTTAATTACAAAGTACATACCATATAGTGCTCATTCACATGGGTCTTTTTGTTTCCAAATTTCTGACTTCACGTTATATTTAATAAGTGATGATAAATGTTAAATTGTTCTCGTAAACAGTCACATTGTCATCTTCAAAATACAATGCAATAAGTTGTTGACGTTTTCATTAGATCTGAAGAACGTCCAACTTTCATCAGCATCGAACTGTCAGCCCGACTACAGATTCTAAATATACTACCCATGGGAAATATTTAACTGTCACCTGCTCTTAAAATAAGAATTATTTGTTCAGCCAAAGATTTTTTTGGAATGGAATTTGTTTTTTTTTTCTTTTTTTCCGCTCCTTAATTCATTCTTTCTTTCTTTTTTTTTTCATTACAAAAGAACTTTGATGTGGAATGGAATTCAGTCAGTGTAAAATAATCTTACTGGTCTAAAATGATCTGTAGTTTGGAAAGATGCTATTAAGACATTACTTATTGTAAACGCATCCTGTTTGAGATCTCGAATCGCCGGATTCTCATCTACACTCTTCAAGTAAATCACTTCATTGAAAATACTTTGGCAAAGTTAAATCGTTGAATATTTTATATATATTTATATATATATTTCTCTGCCTGTTTTATTTTATTCAAATTTTTGGTACTTGTGTAGTTTCACGGCGCCAGCATGGCACCGTGCTACTTCCGGGTGTACGCTCGCCACAAAATATGTCCAAAAAAGTAACTTAACTCCATGCCAACATGGATAGTTCATACCTCCACTATCCATGTTGGCATGGAGTTGATTTTAAATAGTGTAGCGAGCCACCGAGCCCGCAGCGTGGGCGAGTGAAGCGAGCCCCGCAAGGGGACTCAGACGCACGGCACCATGCTGGCCCCGTGAAACTACACAAGCACCAAATTTTTTACTTTTTGGTTTTCAACAGCTTAAAAAAAGCTGGGAATAAGCTTGTGGGATGAAACGTATATTTGGTTACAAAAATGGTTACCAAGAAACTTAGGGGTAAATTTAGGAAGATGAGAGTTCTATTGAAGATGGGATGTTGCCCAAAGCAACCAACCAATCTTATCTTCAAGAACAGTGGTTCCCAACCCTGGTCCTTAAGTACCCCCAACAGTGCATGTTTTCCAGGTCACCCGGCAGGTGCACAGGTGCAGAAGATCCACAGGTGGAGCTAATTATTTCACCTGTGATTCTGTGTGGAGACCTGGAAAATGTACAGTGTTGGGGTCCCTGAGGACCAGGGTTGGGAACCACTGTTCTAGAAGGTGCTAAATGAATAAAAAGTAAAATCTGATTAGTTGCTATGGGCAACCTCCCATCTTCAATAGAACTCCCATTTTAGTAAATTTATGTCTAAGAAACAGAATTTTATGGCAGATACAGTAGGAACCTCTTGGGCATCAAGTCTACCACATCAAAATACTGTAGGCCCATCACCATGACATCATGATTATCACCAGACACCAGACTGACCACATGGTTGGCCATAAATCATAAAAATTTAAACTGCAATCCTATTTAACACACTTATGCATTATATTTAGGGAAACATTGTGGCCTAAAGATCCTGATTCTGGTTGACTCAGTAAACTGCGAAGCTTGCAGCTTACCGAGTCCCAGGGCACCCTCCCCGCCACTCCGCCAAAGCCCCCCCACCATTGTATGCTCTCACAACCATGCGAGGGGATGTGTTATGAAAATAA
The DNA here is from genome assembly GCF_055691185.1 of Crinia signifera. NCBI lineage: Eukaryota > Metazoa > Chordata > Amphibia > Anura > Myobatrachidae > Crinia > Crinia signifera. The sequence continues at coordinate 41,779,178 of NC_139224.1, read as the reverse complement.
TTTGTCCTGGGCTCACAAATATAAGTCAGTGGAAACCGACTTATATTTGCGGGCTCCAGGATGAAGACAGGGTGGACGGCTGACGCCATGCGATCCCATGTCGGAACGCCTCCCCCCTATGCAAGCACCACACCGATGGTGCAGATTGACGAAGGAGCCCTGCACATGCGCATATTATAATACGATCATGTGCAGGACAGAAACATCGGTGCGAACACGCCGGGGACCGAAGGCACCAGAGTCAGGCTTATAGTGGATGGTTTCAACACGCCTACATGATATTGACCTCACCTCTTACACATCACACAGTAGGCTCTTGAACATTTCCAGATCCAGGACCATAAGTCTCTTAATTCGGCCCCGCAAACGCCCCCTTTGCTAAAATCACTCATAAGTACTTGAAGATGCGTATGCAGCGCTCGATGTCCGGTTTGCTAAAGTCGGACTGAATCTGCTGAATTTGGACTGCAGTGTGAATTAGGCTCTGTACACATAAACCACACTACAACATTACTTGAGTAACACCAGTTTTATCATGCAGCAAGTAAGAATTATTTCCCAGCTTGCAATGCGAACAGAGGCCGTTATATTTGAGATATTTTCACTTTAAACCTCCCGTTGGATAACTTATACACGTAAAATGTGCTGCATATTTGTTTCTCTTTCACGTATATAATCAGATCTTGTTTATTGCAATATTTGGCACGCAGAGTGTATATGTTGATACAGATGTGACTAAATATGTTTTTACTTCATATTTGGACCAGATTGTTAAAATATACTTAAGTTACACTTGGCTAATTTTACAATCTCTTCAAATCATGATCTAGATATAGGGAGCGAGTCCTGGGCTTCATGGTATGGTGCAGAATAGCAAAATCTCATCTGTCCCAAGGAAGATTAAGCTCTGAACTAAATAAGCAGTGATTCACTGGAACTCCGACGCTCTGCCAGAGGTAAAGCCACCTAAATCCTTCTCCATTTGTCTCAATCTCAAGAAAAACATTTTTGATCCATTCCTGAGTCCTTATCATGAAACTCTACTTGCTGCGTGCTCCATTAGCGTAAAGATGGGCAATATGAGACCAGTTTGAGTTTCATGTTGGGGGGGTGGGGGTGTTAAAGTCTTTTTTTTTAAAGAACTTTGAATGCGAGCAGCTTATTTAAGTGGAGTGTACATTGAGAAGGAACACAGATATAAGGCTGGATTGCAGAAAAAAAGGGGGTGGTTGACTGCGCTAGAATAACAGAGGGATGGATATTTTACAAAGGGTGATTCAGAATTGCATAAACATAAACAAATAGGTCAGGTGTGTGGTAAAAAAGGTTAGACAATTTATTATAACTTTTTCACGTATGGATAAAAATAACAGAATAAAACAACAATAAAAATTGGTTTAAAAAATGACACTGATCATAATAGTCACCCTCAGACGATAAGGACAGTTCGGTCCAATTAGATGGTCTTGAATTTTTTGGAAATTGTAAGATTGGATGGATGAGTCCACACCTGGAGATGTCGATTTTTTCCTGTAGGGTTAGTAGCAAAGTGAGGGGCCAGTTCACTTTGTGATGCAGGTATTGTAATCCATGATGGATGGTACCAAAGATGGTATTATGGTACTTGGGGGAACACTGGACCTCTATGGACCCAACCGGGCTTGTTAAGGGGGTGGCGTGCCTCCAGATGGACCGAAGCCTCGGGTGGGGATATGGGTATCCCTGGTGTTCCACTCGCTGAGTTGTTAAGATGATGGAAAGGGTTTTCTAGGAGTGGATTCTCCTGATGGAAGGTGTGGTATCCAATAGGTGAAATTAAATTGTCTAACCTTTTTTACCACACACCTGACCTATTAGTTTATGTTTATGCAATTCTGAATCACCCTTTGTAAAATATCCATCCCTCTGTTATTCTAGTGCAGTCAACCACCCCCTTTTTTTCTGCTTTCTATTGTATTGGGGTCGACTTCCCCCTTTTTTAGACTGCTGCTGCATTTAGCCAATCCACTCATACATAGCGCCTTTTTTGTGGATATTCGTATCCCTTCTTTTTCTTTATAAGGCTGGATTGTACTGTTTGTTTCTGTATTGTAATGCCACCACGTGTTGCTAGTGGATTTACAACGTGACATCCGACTTTGCATGGCAATTTCATGGGGCTATTTATTATTGGTGGCAGTAGGACCCTGAAATATATGGCACATACAGCTGATGCTGTAAGTAATGCTTAGGAACGCTATCTGTGCCATCTCCTGCATTATACTAATAAATATTAGGCACGATAGAAAAATAATGCACAAAATACCCTACTGGGTACCTCTACAACTGCAGTGTGTGTGTTGGAGTATCTCTTGCTTGATCCCGGCACCTCTGCAGTAACACTACTGGGTACCTCTACAAGCTGCAGTGTGTGTGCCGGAGTATCTCTTGCTTGATCCCGGCACCTCTGCAGTAACACTACTGGGTACCTCTACAAGATGCAGTGTGTGTGTCGGAGTATCTCTTGCTTGATCCCGGCACCTCTGCAGTAACACTACTGGGTACCTCTACAAGCTGCAGTGTGTGTGCCGGAGTATCTCTTGCTTGATCCCGGCACCTCTGCAGTAACACTACTGGGTACCTCTACAAGCTGCAGTGTGTGTGTGGGAGTATCTCTTGCTTGATCCCGGCACCTCTGCAGTAACACTACTGGGTACCTCTACAAGCTGCAGTGTGTGTGCCGGAGTATCTCTTGCTTGATCCCGGCACCTCTGCAGTAACACTACTGGGTACCTCTACAAGCTGCAGTGTGTGTGTTGGAGTATCTCTTGCTTGATCCCGGCACCTCTGCAGTAACACTACTGGGTACCTCTACAAGCTGCAGTGTGTGTGCCGGAGTATCTCTTGCTTGATCCCGGCACCTCTGCAGTAACACTACTGGGTACCTCTACAAGATGCAGTGTGTGTGTCGGAGTATCTCTTGCTTGATCCCGGCACCTCTGCAGTAACACTACTGGGTACCTCTACAAGCTGCAGTGTGTGTGTAGGAGTATCTCTTGCTTGATCCCGGCACCTCTGCAGTAACACTACTGGGTACCTCTACAAGCTGCAGTGTGTGTGCCGGAGTATCTCTTGCTTGATCCCGGCACCTCTGCAGTAACACTACTGGGTACCTCTACAAGCTGCAGTGTGTGTGCCGGAGTATCTCTTGCTTGATCCCGGCACCTCTGCAGTAACACTACTGGGTACCTCTACAAGCTGCAGTGTGTGTGTAGGAGTATCTCTTTCTTGATCCCGGCACCTCTGCAGTAACACTACTGGGTACCTCTACAAGCTGCAGTGTGTGTGCCGGAGTATCTCTTGCTTGATCCCGGCACCTCTGCAGTAACACTACTGGGTACCTCTACAAGCTGCAGTGTGTGTGCCGGAGTATCTCTTGCTTGATCCCGGCACCTCTGCAGTAACACTACTGGGTACCTCTACAAGATGCAGTGTGTGTGTCGGAGTATCTCTTGCTTGATCCCGGCACCTCTGCAGTAACACTACTGGGTACCTCTACAAGCTGCAGTGTGTGTGTAGGAGTATCTCTTGCTTGATCCCGGCACCTCTGCAGTAACACTACTGGGTACCTCTACAAGCTGCAGTGTGTGTGCCGGAGTATCTCTTGCTTGATCCCGGCACCTCTGCAGTAACACTACTGGGTACCTCTACAAGCTGCAGTGTGTGTGCCGGAGTATCTCTTGCTTGATCCCGGCACCTCTGCAGTAACACTACTGGGTACCTCTACAAGTTGCAGTGTGTGTGTCGGAGTATCTCTTGCTTGATTCCGGCACCTCTGCAGTAACACTACTGGGTACCTCTACAAGCTGCAGTGTGTGTGTAGGAGTATCTCTTGCTTGATCCCGGCACCTCTGCAGTAACACTACTGGGTACCTCTACAAGCTGCAGTGTGTGTGCCGGAGTATCTCTTGCTTGATCCCGGCACCTCTGCAGTAACACTACTGGGTACCTCTACAAGCTGCAGTGTGTGTGCCGGAGTATCTCTTGCTTGATCCCGGCACCTCTGCAGTAACACTACTGGGTACCTCTACAAGTTGCAGTGTGTGTGTCGGAGTATCTCTTGCTTGATTCCGGCACCTCTGCAGTAACACTACTGGGTACCTCTACAAGTTGCAGTGTGTGTGTCGGAGTATCTCTTGCTTGATCCCGGCACCTCTGCAGTAACACTACTGGGTACCTCTACAAGCTGCAGTGTGTGTGCCGGAGTATCTCTTGCTTGATCCCGGCACCTCTGCAGTAACACTACTGGGTACCTCTACAAGATGCAGTGTGTGTGTCGGAGTATCTCTTGCTTGATCCCGGCACCTCTGCAGTAACACTACTGGGTACCTCTACAAGCTGCAGTGTGTGTGTAGGAGTATCTCTTGCTTGATCCCGGCACCTCTGCAGTAACACTACTGGGTACCTCTACAAGCTGCAGTGTGTGTGCCGGAGTATCTCTTGCTTGATCCCGGCACCTCTGCAGTAACACTACTGGGTACCTCTACAAGCTGCAGTGTGTGTGCCGGAGTATCTCTTGCTTGATCCCGGCACCTCTGCAGTAACACTACTGGGTACCTCTACAAGTTGCAGTGTGTGTGTCGGAGTATCTCTTGCTTGATTCCGGCACCTCTGCAGTAACACTACTGGGTACCTCTACAAGTTGCAGTGTGTGTGTCGGAGTATCTCTTGCTTGATCCCGGCACCTCTGCAGTAACACTACTGGGTACCTCTACAAGCTGCAGTGTGTGTGCCGGAGTATCTCTTGCTTGATCCCGGCACCTCTGCAGTAACACTACTGGGTACCTCTACAAGTTGCAGTGTGTGTGTCGGAGTATCTCTTGCTTGATCCCGGCACCTCTGCAGTAACACTACTGGGTACCTCTACAAGCTGCAGTGTGTGTGTGCCGGAGCTTCTCTTGCTTGCTTCCGGTACCTCTGCATTAACGCTACTGGGTCTCCACTTTCCAAAGGAGATTTCATGGCCTTAACGATGGAGCTGCGGGGACTGGCCTGCATAAGTTCATGATGTGGTCGGCCATTGGTATAGCGCGTTATGAGTCCTTGGACCCTGCCGATGATCCCACACGCATGCAGAATGCATCTATTTATACCAGACACCTCCTGCTGCTTTACCATATCTGAGCATTGCTGCTGCTTCCATGTAATCATCATCAATGCGCATTCTAACCACATCTAAATCACCCGATCGTGCATAGCCTAGGAAAAGGCATATTGTAAACAGTGATGTTATATCTGACCCTCATTTTCACAACTCTTGATTTCATTGGTCTGTTCAGGTGCTGTCCATGCCCCGTACTGTTGATGCAGATATCCTTTGCCTACAGGCCACGCATTCAAGTGAAAATGACCTCTCAATAAGACTGGAAACTCTGGGAAAAGATTAAGGGATTATGGGACAGAGTGACAATGGGATCTCCTTAATGTCAAGTTCTGCAAGAGGACTAATTACTTAAACTTAAAGAGGACTATCTCTTAAACTTGAGGTTCTATCAATTTGATACTGTCATCCCTTAATGTATTTACAAGAGGCAAATACCAGGGCAAATTAGAAAGTATACGGTCAGAATGTTTTTCAGATGGTGACAAATAGCTGACTTGGACCTGACTCATCTAGGAACACAACACTGTGTATAAGTCATTTAAGTGTGCATTTGACCACAGCCAGCGCCGTATACTGATTGGACGGTAGTGCCAATTCGTCCTGTACATGGAAATAATGTATTGGAATGACAGATTGTCTTGTGTTATGTCCTACACATCTCAGGAGCACAATGGCAGCCTTCTGTTTTTAATGTATTTGTGCTCCTGGTATCATGTTCCAGAAATCGCGCTTGGCTTCCCTCAGACGTTGGAAAACACCTGGGCAGACCCCCCTTACACCCCCCCCCCCGCCCCCCAGTCTTTTGCCTTTATCACAATCCAGTTTTCATTTTAAAGCTACTGGCAAACCTTCCCTATATTATTGCCATATGGATATAGCGCACAATTTGTGTGATGTTTATTTCAAGGGTTAACAGAGCAGAAAAGACAACATTTCATTTGGCTGAAATAAAGCAATTAGACAAGTTGCAAATCTTCTGGGATTCCTCCTGTGTCCATGCCAGTCTTATTATTGTAAGGGGTGGGTTGTGGGGGTTCACCTACTTACTACCACAGAAAAGGCTGCATTCATTCTGCGAGTAATGCTTTCCAAGGGACGTTGGCTTAATAAATGAGCCTTCCTTTGGCACTCAGATAAGGTACATTATGGGGAGCTCTCACTAGACTTTACCTGCCTCCAAAAATCTCTTATTATTGGAACTTATGTCCACATTAAAATTGTATTTGGCTCTATGTGATGGGTGATATATGTGGGTGAATGCAACTGATTCATGCTGAGATTGGAAGGGTCCAGCATTCTCCAGCATCCTGCTTGCTGCTAGATTAAGGGACCTACAGATTAATGGTTGCGTTTGGCACGATAATTAGCATTCCTTATTGCCACCGTTTGGAATGCGATTTTCTGGGTAGATTTATCATTATGGAAGATTTTGTGTTAGTGAAGGCTAAAAATGCAATAGATCACTTCTGCGTTGGTTTTGCTTTGATCACCTTTGGATAGTACGCATGCGCGGGCATAGGACCCTTCTCTGAAAAATGTTTTTTGTTAATGTAATTGATAATGACATCTTAAAATTGTCCAATGTCTTAAATTTTACAGAACATATTGAAAAACTGCAGGCTTCAGAAGATTTTCTACAAAAAAAATAGCCCCTCTACAGGGGACGAATAGTTAATTAAGGGTGAGGACATGTGAGCGACCTAGTTTTTTAAGGACAGAGACTACAGTAGGACAGGAAACTAGGAATGGGGAAGAGGGTTGAGGAATGTCAGGGGCGGAGATGGTGTTCAGTTACCTGAAGGGCAGGCAGCCTATGGGAGAGAAGGGGGTAGACAGGCCAGGGGGTGTACAGAAGGGAAAGGAAATGGGAAACCTTTTTCTTTGTCCTGTGATCCAGTGAGGCATTTCCCCTGGGAGAATGGCAAGAGTGTCACTACCTATGAGGGGGGACCAGGCCGACATCTTTAAGGAGGGGCCAATAAGTGGAGTGGTTCCGCTCAACCAAGATGCGCGGGAGTGGAGGGTCCATTAGTTAAGGAAGGATCAAATTGATCAATAGGCTGTTGTGCTGGTACACGCTGCTTCCTACTGCCACCCTTTGAGCTACCAATTCTAATTTGAGAAATTAATTGGTATTGCACCAGTGGGGCTTAAAGGTTACCCAACGCATTTCACATTGTAAGAAAACTCTCCGCTCTTGCTAGATATCTCTGGAAACTTGTCTCATTGTTTAGAAAGAGAAGAGTTTGGATCTCTTTTGGTCATTTTTTCATTATACAGCTGATCCACATTGCTTTTTACTCTTCCGAGCAGCGTTTTTAGAGATGGAGTTCTCCTGTGCTGGAGGCACCATCTTTTTCCAGTGGTGCCTATGAAAAGTGCCAGAGTCGTTGCTATCGCCTCTGCTAATGCCAACTTTCTGAAAACATTATGGCGAATCTGTTGCAGTCGTCGGGCCGTGTGGCACAGGGCAACACTTGACCTATGCAACTGGAACAAATTCCTCGGGGTGAGGTTGCAATTCTTTGGGCAGGGGTGTAATGTGTACTCAGAATTGTGTCCCCCCTACATCCATTGCTATTGCCACAAAGGTGTACTAGCATCAATGTTGTCAAGTGAAGTTCACAAAACAGAATTTTTACAGTTTTGCAATTGATAAATAACTTTGGTCCACTGAATGTGTACTTTAGATCCGTCACCGAATCTATGAGTAATAGCATCTTTGCTAGTTCATACAGTAGGAGCAAGTTTCATCTTTGCTCCTTTGGTCATGGCTAGCCATGGCTATTCTATTGTTCTCAGCTGCAATACAATACGTATTGCAGCTGAGAACAATAGAATAGCCATGGCTAGCCATGGCCAAAGGAGCAAAGATGAAACTTGCTCCTACTGTATTAGCGATTCCATTAGTGCTGCTGTTGCTAAACGTGAAATAAAAAAAAAATACAATGTCCCATTTTTCCATGTTTGCCGCCATCTTGAAACATGTAACCAACATGGCAGATTTTACAATAAGTCACAGTTTTCAGGCACTCAGACTACATAATAATTGGGAAGTAAGGTTAACATAGTGGTTATAAGTTTCATTCCCGATCGTAACCCATACAGTATGTTTGGAGTTTGTACGTTCTCCCACTGTTTGCATGTTTTTTTCCCCAGATACTGCAGTTCCCTCTCACACTACAAAAATATACTAGTAGGTTAATCAGCTACTGAAAAAAAAAAAAAAAAAGTAACCCTAGTGTGTGTTGGGGAGATATAGATTGCAAGCTCCAGTGGCTATCTAACTATCTATTTATTTATTTCCAGTTTCTTACATAGCGCAGCAAATTCTGTTGCACTTTACAATAGGAATTTATCTATATAAAAGGCTTTATGAGATGAAGTTCCACCAGTGCCCACTAGAGCCTACTCGATGGACCAAAATGCCCCTTTGTGTGCTAAAAGATGTCATAATAGAAAGTGAAAGCAATTTTTGGAGGGGAACTGATCTGCTTCAAACTTGTTGGATATGGAGAGGGGTAGCTGTGAAGACAAAGATTGGGGACAGGAACAGATAGGGACTGGGGGTGAGGTGGAGAGTCTGTGGTCTAAAAACGTTCACAGCTCAAAGTGAAAGTAAAACTGTCACAGCACAAAGTATAATTACATTGCAGAGGCCGTCATTTTGACGGGTTTAACTAGTTATATATAATATTTACAATTCTATTATATGATGTTTTTTATTTAGGACCTACAGTATAAAGGCTCCTGGAACGGGGGACTTATGGCATAAACAAACTGCAGGTCACATTGGCGTCTTGGATATTCATTGAAAAATGATGTGAGCGATAGGGATAACACCCTATGCTGAGACTCAAGTAATTATTTTAGTTTGCTGTTCTCCCCATTCACACAGCATTAAAAAACAAACAAAAAACCCCCAAAACTTAAAATAGCACAAGCATCATATAAACCAAGAACAATGGCGTTAATAGGTTGAACCCTTCTCCAACACTTGGTAAAAAAGAAATCTTCAACCTCCAGCCCCGGCTGCAGTTTCTCTTGTAATTAGGTACAGTGCAGCTGTTTGTGATTTAGAGGCAATACATGTATTTGTAGGAGCAATAAAAATCTAAGAGGTTAACCATTAGTTCCAATGAGTTCCTTGGTCGGGCTTGTCAATGAGGTGAATTCCTCATTTTACAGCAAAACTTTTAAACACAAGAATGTTGAATGGCAAAGCAGCAGTCAGCATGGAACAGATCAGATGGGACAGTCTGCTTTGAAATCCACAATAAATGCCGATTCTAGGGGCCGGTGCTGGTTTATATTTTGAAAAACGAAAACGACAGATTGACTGTTCCACTGAGCTCCTCGCTGGTAAACACGACTTCTGCAGGTAATTAAAGTCTTTGGTTCAGGCAAAGAGAATCAACAGCCACGAGCAGGGGAATTTGCAGAGATATTTCACTTTGGGTTTTAAGCTGTGATTTAGAAAGGAAATTAAATAAAGCTCAATTTCTTTTCCAGCCCTTCTCACTCTCGTTGCTTAAAATGTATTGTCATTTATATCATTAACGGGGAGGTATTGGACCATAGTTAACGCGCCGCACAGCTGCTGACCTCGTGTGTCCACAAGCTTCGAGCCCTCTGCTTTACTTGGAATGATTTTCTGTGTATGGACCGTGAAACCTCTGTGGCAACTCAGCTTCTCTGTTCTAAAAAAGAGCCCCAGGCTGCATTTACATAGTAAATGCATTATTCCTGCCAATTTTTCTGGCTTTTCTCGCTCCTTTAATTTTCATCTCCCAACTCTGTATATCACCTTCCGAATTGTACTTTCACGTCCCCTGGCGAAGCAAACGATTGTGTAAAAGTCAGTCTAGTGCCATGCAAATATTAAATTAGCCATTGCAGCTTAGCAAGGAATGTGTGGAGATGGTAGGCTGTGCTAGTGACTGGAAAATGTTACAGGGTATGTATATACAGTGCATAAAGCATTGCAGGCCTTAACCTTTTCAGTATAGGATTTGCTCCTATCCAGCAAGGAGTTTCTAAAATATCCTTTTAAACCACCGGGATAATAAACAAAGTGTCAGTATAGGGAAAGATTGAACGGATTCCGCTGGAAAGTCTTGTCAACAATTCTGACGGTAACTTGCCCGCCGTGTGTGCACTGTTGTGTGTTACATTTCTGTCCTCTACCACACAATAACCTCTTTTTTGTTTTTTTTTCCCCAATTTTGCTTTCATTTGATTTGCAAAAGCACTGGCCCATGAACAACACGGTTTATGTAGGGGTTAGCATCGCTGCCTTGCAGCAGTGAGGTCTTGGGTTGGATTTATGGTGGCCCATACTGTGTGGAGTGTGTATATTAGGCCTGAGCTTCCTCTGAGGTCTCTGGTTTTCTCCCACAATCCAAAATCATATTGCTAGGGTAGTCGGTTGTGGCAAACAAAATTAACACCTAGAGGTATATTTACTAAGTGGGGGTTTGCAACAGCGGAGATGTTGCCCTGACCGATTATAGCTATTCTAGAAGGTGCTAGATAAAAAAAAAAGTATGCTGTGATTGGTTGCTATGAGCAACTACTCCACTTTTCTAAAAAACACGCACTTTAGTAAGTATGAGCTCTCATACCGCCCAACTTTTAAAAGGGGTGTGGCTTATCTGGAAATGATCACGATCCACACCCGCATGTGCCATCACTTTGGGGGAATGCACAGCCCTCTATGAGCCACAATATATGTTCTGCAATTATTAAAGGGGACGCCTCTGATTGAGTATCATGTGAACTTTTTGCGAACACCTTTAACATAGGATCTTAAACCAGAACCTATGTTCCCCTATGTCTGTTGTTGTCAGTCCAGAAAACTTTCAGTATACTAGCAATGTGAGTTTTCAAGTTGGGAGAAATCGGCTTTATGATGATATTCATCACTATGGACACACTTGTATTCACCAGCTTCCGTCCCGCTGGGTCGACTGGCCGAGTATGTCCTCACAGGTGTCTCTATTGGTTCATCTGTTGTCTTTATGGTGTGCACCCGGTTGAGCCTCTGGCTGGTGGTTGTAAAGTGGTCCTCACCGGAGAGCGATATAGCTGCTGGTCTCCCCAGGCTTAGATATGTTCTGGGTCTAGGCTCACATGTGTCACGGCATCTCTGCACTGTGTCTGCGAGGCAATTTGGACTCCAACGCGTTTCAGGTAAATAAATATACAAGCCAGAGGAGAGTAGCTGCTGCAACGGTCCCCGGCCAGGACAGAGCAATCAGAGTAAAGCCTTTATCAATGCCTTATTCCCATGTTGGCGAAAGGTCATCAAACGAAACCTAGCGCTGTAGAACAGATGGTATAAAATACCAATTAATTATTTTCACATGTAGGAATAAGTTGCTTCTTACATCTGTTTTTAAATATGGGTTTATATTTTTGGAGTTTAATTCTACTTTATAAGAACTTTCTTGGAAAATGCGATATCGCTGTCCTTGTCATATTCCCATTTCCTCTGTTATATGCACCATAATAGTTACTCTGTAACTTTGATTTATCATGCATTTATGCCACTTAAAGGAAATTTGAGCCCATCCAGCCCAATAAAGGGGATAAAGAGATTTTTTTTTCAAAGATTTGAAATTGATAAACACACATTTGCTCTTTGCACATTGGAGTAAGATTATGCCGGTCACTTTGCAACAGCTGTGTAACACCGATATCACCCAGGACCCTCCCGGAGAACCAATGCCTCATCCTGGTATAATACCGTTCTGGAACTGGATATCCGCGGAGTTCCTGCAAAACTGTGTACACTGGCAGCGCTACATCTCATTGTTTTCTTTTAAACAAATGTATTTCTTTCTAATCTGCACGGCCTGAACAAATTGCAAGTTCAAACAAATGAATGTTCTCATCTGTAAATCTTTACAGTAAAGGTGGCCATACATCGACATATCGATTGTCAGATTGGGCTGGTTGGAACAAAAACCTGGTAGTATCTGAATGACAGTTTTTGGCAGTTTTCCAGCAATTCAAAGCAAATGGTTTACTGTCATTTGGATTTTGTTCCAACCAGCCCAATTGACAATCAATCTGTATATGTATGGCCAGCTTAAGAAATAATAAGAGACAAACCTTTCTTCTCTTATAAAGATGTATCACTGCAAGGAATCTTTTATACAATGAGAAAGCAGGACATAAACGTGACATGACGTGTACTCAGGGAATTAATACCGCCCCACACTTCCTCTTTTATGCCTACCTCTTAGTGGTCTCCAATTGTTTGTACGAACTGTAAAGATGTTTGGTGGTATGACAATGGGAGGCATTATATTATATATATATTATATCTACTAACTCTTCCAGAATTTCCGTGAGACTCTTACAGGGATGGCACTCCCAAACACTCCCTGTCTCCCACAGGGGTGCTCAATGATGCAATTCCTGTTAAATCATGACATTGTGGCCCCACTTCCTGCTTTACTGTGCTGACAGTCATGTCATTGTATAGTGGGATGCGATGATGGACTTGGTATCAAGATCACCCTCACAGTCCACTTGACCACACCACGCTCATCCCACCCACACATTGCTACCTACTTGCTCCTGAAAGCTGACAACTATGGAGTGTTATTGTTTGCTAAGGATTAGGAAACATCTAGAACACTAATTTTGTGATATAATGTTGGTTATCCAGTGTTTTTCAAGAACCCCCTCTACTTCTAATTTATTTAGCACCTTCTAGAAGATAAAATAATCTGGTTGCCCATAGCAACATCCCATCTTTAACAGTACTCCCATCTTAGTAAATAAACTGCACAGTGGCCCTTATTCTGATTGACGCGGACTTTACCGCATACTTTCGGATCGCGTCTTTTCGGCGTCTGCGCATGCGTGGAGAACGCAACGCGCATGTGCCACGCCTTGACTCCGTACCAGTTCGGCCAAATCCCGTCCAAAACTGTTGCCCGCAATCAGTCGGGAAATATGGGCGTATTATGGGCGTCATGCGGAATGACACATGGGCGTAGTTTCAAAGTGGGCAAAACGGGGCGGAAACATGGGCGGACACGGGGGAGTACACTTATGTTGGGGGGCGTACATTCGGATACCACTCCGAATGCACGCGATCAAAAAGGGAAGAAATGTGCGGTGTCCACAAGTGTACTATTGCTTTGCGGACACCACTCGTTCATGCGGTAGGCGAACGTACGCCTAATGACTACAAGCATTAACACCTGAACCCAATAGAATCGACTCCTTTACTCATTACTCACTAATAGGACGCTTGTCAGTGCTTTAATTGAAACCATTGCACTTCAATTGCTGTAAGGGTTAATGTGTGCAATGCATGTGTTAGGCATGCTTGTAAGGATATATTGGCATCTAATTGATTCCAATTCCAAATAAGCAGTTTTTTATGAGGATAGGTAATTGAATAAGTGGGTCATGTGATGTATTGCAGAAGATACTTAATAGTGGGTTGTTTGGCGTAAATACTCCGCTTACGGGCGGTAGCACCGCTTGGCTCCCGGTCGGATGCGGTATTTCCGAGCATACTCTGTAATACTCTGTAATACCGTGCAGAATCGGAGTGTTTCTCCCGCACACGCATGGTTTGTATGTCGTCCGTAAACACGCCCTGTTCTTAAAGAGTGAGTCCGTCCGAATGCGGAGGACCCGTGGGCGTTTCTACGGACGATGGCCGCACGCGGCAGAACACCGTGGCGTGCGGACCGCTCCGTAAGAATGCGGGAATATCCGCACCAACCAGAATAAGGGCCAGTGTCTGGCACTTGACAGTGATTTGGACAGAGAGACAATCTTGTCCTACTGTACCTATATCACACAGATGGGAGGTATGCTGGTTTACAAAGAGACAATGCTTCTCCCCATGTTCAGAGCTTGTTGCCTTTACTTCTCACAGTTTCTTAGAGTTAGACATTATCAGTGAATATTGCCAGAGACCTAACAGGTCTGTAGGGTTGTAAAGGGTCTAAATGATGCAAATTCATGCCATTTAGTCTCGCTTCCTACAGGTGGCACCGCAACGCAATGTATGATCCCAACCTGCCGCTTCATTAGGGAGTGGTTGGGACTCGGGAGATCTGGACACTCCTCTGTGGATATGGGGGACTGCCCGAGAAATCGTGAGTCTCCCTGCTTTTTTGTAAAAAGGTTCAATAATATACCTGTAGACAAATGACTAATGGTATCCAACTGTTTTTAATAATAATATAAATAATTACATTTTATAACAGTACAAATCATATTTGATGGATGAATAATGTATTGGATTAAACTGATTTTTTTTCTTTTTTTTCTTCTCTATATCCTTTGTTCGATATTTGAAAATCAGCTGATAGCACCTTGGAACACTTGGATGATAACTATAAGTCACCCCTACCTGGTCATTACAGACCTGTCCCTTACTGTACATAGACACAGAACACTGTATTGTGGGTTCTCTTTATCCTTTGATACATATTTATTATTAATAATAGTTACTTATAGAGAGCCAACATACTCCGTTGTACAATATACTATTGAATAATAGTGATAAAAACAATATAATATGGGTAATAAGAGACAGACCATAGGTAAGAGGGCCCTGCTTGCAAGCTTATGAAATATTTATGGTCATTATCTAATGTAGGTTATCCTAACTATGTTTCATGGTTGTATGTATTTGTTCTATTATTCATCTCCCTTTTGTCGTTACAAGACCCAAAATCACTTAACACAGAAAAAGAAATGAGAGAAGCTGTGTTTTATTACTTAATGTTAAAAAACTTATTGTCAACTGGCAAATCCTTGGAGATCCATGTGTGTTGACTGACACCTCCGCGTATTATAATTTCCAGATTGATACTTCATACAGTATATCCCAGCTCGGTACAGCAATTATAATCCTGGCTCCTGCCATTTTAAGATGATACACGTTGACGGAACAATACACTTCGTTTTATTATTGTTGGATCAATATTTTTCCAACATTTAATTTTTTTGGGTGCCTTTTTTTTAGATTAAATAATGTGTTGGCCGGAATCATTGGTGTCAACCCAAATACTTTTTTTCTACACGTAATTCTGTATTGCTGTAACCAGAGACTTCCTGCTGTCCTATTATGGTAACAGGAAAGGAAGAAAAGAATATTGGAAAAAGTTAATGGTGAAATTTAATAACAAATGTTTGTTAAACAGTCATATGGAGGAATTCAATTAATGGTGAATCCACTCTGCACTGCTGCACTTTACGGCAGCGGGATTTTGGACAAAAGTGTTCGCTATCCTATAAGATAGTGAGCAATTTTTTGCAAATCGGGTATTTGACCAGCTGTGAGTTTAAATGCAAGGCAATGTCAATTCACACCCTTTGATGGCAAATGACCACCGTCGTGGTGGAATATATAGGGAAAGATTTATCAAAGCTTGAAGAGAGAGGAAGAAGAGAGAGATACCGTATTAATCAATCAACTTATGTCACTTTAACGGACTGTCGGGGATAAAACTTGTGAATGATGAATGGTGCTCCAGCCAATCAGCTTCCAACTGTCATTTTTCAAACAACACAGGAACTGATTGGCTGGAGCAGCATTTGAAAAGTAGGTTCCGTGTTGGAAAATGTATTTCTGTCCCTTTTATCTCCATTTGATAAATGTCCAATATAGTATGGCATTTTTAGATTACTGATTAATATTTACTTCAAGTCCATTACTAATACTGTGTATGGGGGGAATTTATTGGCTTCTGATTTGTCAAAACTGGAGCAATTCTGGTGATGTACTTACTATATGCACCTAAAAAATTTACCATAATTCACAATCTGTTGCATTTCAGCCTATATGCCAGATTTATAATAACAATTTTATTTTTATAGAGCTTTTCTCCAACTTGACTCAAAGTGCTTCACAGATACCACAAACATAGTACAGGAGTTTACATTTATATAACCTACAGACACCAGGAGGCAGCCATTTTGGGTCATCGGTTCCAAGAATTCTTCATCCTAACTATGAAAGATCCAGGTGATGGAATCATTTTAGAGATAGAATTACACTGGGAAGAATAGGTAGCGCTTGAAGGAGACACGGAAAGCCTTATTTCAAGTCAGTAGCAGCCGCATCGACTGACAGAGTAGAGTTGTGTTTTCTGGCTGTGAGTGAAATTTTGATTGTACAGAGTAGCAACACAAATAAAGGTGCGTGATAGAATGTAAAGGGAGTTCCTGGTCAGCGACTGGGAGGTAACAAGGATGCAGGGGAAAAAAAGACTCAGATGTTGCGTCTTATGGGAGTGTTACAGGTATTATGCAACTGAAAGTGCTGGCATAGGAGACCTCGCTCAAATTGAGAAATTGAGAAACTGCACCTGCCAGTGGGGCTTCTAAATACGCACTAGCCCGTATTGCAGCAAAGGAGATTTTTTTCAGAAGATTATTATTATAATTTTTATTATTTTAGAAAATTATGAAGCGCTTTTCAGTCAGAAAATATTGTTAATTAAAATGTATTCCCTGGAAAAAAAAAACATAGCATCAATTCATAACAATGAAACATTCTTAATACAGTCGACAATTACAGTTGTACAGTAGCACTAGTATTCTACGGGGTTCATCTAAGAGTTTCACCAAGATTTGGGAACCCTGGATCTCTAAATTTAGAGTAAAAGTTTGTTCTTTCAACAATTTGGTCAGCTGGATCTCCCCTCGTCTAGCTTACTAGGATGAAAGTGTACCAGTGAAGACAGATCTTCAGACTGTTTTAGATCATGGACATACTGTATGTTCCATGGGGTGGATGTGCCAGATTTTGGCGATGATTCCACCCAAGCTTGGTTCCTCTCTTTTTTTCCAAGCTGAAGCAATAGTGCTGCCAGTCATATATTTAATACTGTTGAATTGTATCCGGGATATACATCAGGAAGAAGTATTTGGGTCTGAAAGGGATGGCAATGTCTAGAATAGAACTGGCAAGAGCACAAATCTCCTTCTACAAAATACCCAATTTTGGGCAACTCCACCATATGTGTCAAAACGTTCCAGTGGTTAACCACAGCACCAATATTGATCGGAGATCTCGGAAAGCAATTTGTATAGTCTAGTAGGGACATAATACCACCTGTAGAACAATTTCTAAGGATTTTCTTTTATGCCAACACATATCTACCCAGAGGCTACATTAATGTATGTCACTCCAGTCCTCGTTATCTAGGGCTTCCACTATATCAGCCTCCCAAGCTCTCTCATGAGGACCTCTCTTCTCTAAAGAGAAGCTCCTGTCATTTTTCAAACACAGCCTGTGACATGGCAGTTATCCTTCTGAAGGAGATGTACTAAGCTTGTGAGAATGAGAACATGAAGAGAGATAAAGTACCCAGCAATAAGCTCCTACCTGCCATGTTACAGGCTGTGTTTGAAAAATGACAGTTAAGAGCTGCTTGGCTGGTATGTGGTCTTTCTCTACTTTATCCCTCTGTAAGGTTTAGTACATCAGCCCCCAAGTATTAATGCATAGGGCCTAATTCCGCATGGATCGCTGTTTAGAGAAATTATATTCCAGAGTATCAATCGACTGAGCGGGCTCAGTGTTTCCATTGTGCATGGGGGCATACATTTTGCAAATAAATTTCCATACATACTGTATAGCAGTCGCAGTTTGATTGACAGGTAGCGGAGATGTGGTATTTTGTACCTGTTTCTTTAGAAGATTTGTGGAAGCCTCTTACTCAGATGGAAAGTACTCTTCGAGGGATCTGGGAATGCACTGCTATTTTGCAATGGGCGTTTATTCTTTCTTTCTGGGCGGTGCCAACTGCTTTTTCTCTGCTTAGCGATCCATGTTGAATAAATCCCAAAGTAAAACAAATAGAAATAAAAAAAAAAAAATTGTACCACCACAACCCCCCCCCCCCCCCCCCCCAAAAAAAAAAAAAACCCACAGCAACAACAAAAAACTATTTCTTGTGAGCGTTGTGCAATGGGGTGAAATTAGGAATATGAATTGATTCTTTTTTAAATCAATATGAAATATTTCCACATTTTGGGGGCTAACACACTGGCGCATGGACAGGAAAGCCTTGAAATTGTCAATGTGACTGGCATGGCTCTCCAGTGGAGATGGTATTTTTGGAAAAAAAAATTTAAGTTGGGACCAGTTTGTGAATAAATGATCTGTCCGCAAATCTCTGACGTTCCGCCAATCTCTAATTGCAATCAGAAATTAAGTTTTGGCAGTCTTGTGTAGTTTAAGTAATGAGAGCTGACATTTGAGTGGTTGCACATGATTGCTCTTTGCACCATGTTATTAAATCAACACCGTTTCCTTCAGTGGAAAAAGTACAGCCAGGGACAGATTTGTAACCAGGTATATATATGCAGAATTTTGTTTATAATATTACAGCACATCTTTGTAGAAATGTAATCACAAACACACCATTAAGAAATTATAACTAAACAATAGCTAATTTTCTATATTTCTTAAAAAAAATAACAAAGTTCTTGACCATTATACTAGAATAATTGGGGTGTCAAAGCTGCACTTCATGTGACTCAGGGGCAGATTTATTAAGCTTGGTGAAGTGATTAAGTCAAAGGTGATAACGCAGCAGCCAATCGGCTCCTAACTGTAATTTTTAAAATCTAGCCTATAACTTGAAATTTGGGAGCTGAGGGCTGGTGCGTTATCACCTTTTACTTTATCGCTTCACCAGACTTAATACATCTGCCCTACATTCTTTATTACTAATTGGACCTCGCAACCCACTTGTGGGTCAGGAAAGCCACGTTGTAAAACTGGGACAACGCAAAGGACACACCTATATTGTTTTTTTCCCTCCTTACACAAATACACACATCCACCCCCTCGTTATCTACTTATTGTAAGTGGGGGACCTGGCGTAGTTAAAAATAGCCCACTCGATCAAGCGCTGTTGATCAGATATTATTTGGGAGGAAGGGAAGAAGCGATTGTCTTTTTAGTATTTAATAAATTCACACGGTGCATTGTGCATGGCCAGTTTTATATCACACTAGAGTTTAGGATGAGACCCAATCTCCGATAACTCTGAGTTGGTGCAAACCTCAAGTCCTAAAAATTAGATGCACCAGGAATTGTAAAAAGAGCCATCTCAATACAGCCATCTTGGGGCAGTGCAGATAATGTAATGGTTATCATTCCTACCTCCTATTAGTCTTGGCTTTCCAAAACAACCCTGCTTATGTGAAGTTTGTATATTCTCGCCATGCTAGCATGGGTTTCCTCCTGGTACCCCACAATCCAATAATATGCAAGTGGGTTGATTGGCTCTCAACAACACATTAACCTTAGTGTTTGTGATAGAGAACATAGATTGTAAGCTTCCTGTGCAACATGATCCGATCTAGTGCCATCATCCTTCCAGATTTGAAGAATAGGAGTTGTAATTCCAGCACCAAGGTGGGGGGTTGCTTGGATCCTCAATAATTGTTCAGAATTTTTTGTTTGTTTCAACATACAGATGGAGCCCCTCTCGACTATCTTCCTTAGGTCATGGCTCATCATGGCTAGTCATGGCTATCCTATTGTTCTCAGCAGCAATACAATACATAGAACAATACAGTAGTGGATTAGCAGAGTAATCCTATTACTTCCTTAATCCTTATAAAGGGCTAGATGAGGAAGGCTCCATCTGTAGGCCTATATTATATAATGATTACTCCATAATAGTTGCATAGGACTAATACAGCTTATAACTAATAAAGTTTAACATAAGACTAAGAATATAAGAATAAAGGGGAGTCATTTCTTACAGAATTGCAGTTCTCAATAATTGTAATCAGATTTGCCATTCTTGAAGATTATTATTTTATATAAGGGCTCCTATGCACTAAATACAGACCTTCCCCGCCAGCTCTTGTCCACTGTTCCCTTCTCTGCCTCTAGTCTTACTAGACATAGCATATGGTTTGGGGACTATGGACACTTGACACATTTAACCCCATTATAAACTGCCTTTACCAGGCACCACGGTTCCAATAAACACAAGTTTTGAGCGCTAGGGGCAGGTGTTTGTATGCTGTGTGCAAATGGCCGCCTTATGGTGGAGGGATGCCGCCCTTGAAAGTTTACAGAAGTGGTGAAAAAGTACCAGTAGGTGCCGTATGTACACAATAAAAATTTATTAACACTCTAAACATTAATAGTACATTAAAATAAAAGATAATAATAACAAACTAAAACAACACAAACATGCAGATACATTGGCCAATGGTATTAACGTGCTCTGTGAAAGTTCTTAATGGAACGGTGCTAGCTGTAAGTCAATACGTATCTCACTGATGGAGAAATACGTCTCCCAGTCTCTTAAATATGCGCGCTTCCCAGATGGTATTGAAGAAAGAGCAGAGGTAAAGGTTGGGGGAATCCTTGTGGGATACAAATGCTCTTTATCGGAGCAGTCTTACCCATGACCGGTGGTGATCAGAACAGTCTGTATTGCCGGTGCTCGGCTTCACAATGCTGATAGTATGTGCGAATGCCACTCTCCTCACTGTAATAGACTTTTTGCGTCCAGCGTGCTTAGTCGGGAGAGGAGAGTGCTCTGTGCGTCTGACGGCCGTGTCTCAGGCGCACTGTGCAGATGGTATTGAGCGGCGGGACTCCTCGGCTGCCGGCTGTGTAGAAGGTGATGGTACTACAATGTCCACTTTACCTATGCCGGGTCCAGCCGTCAGTTGTCCACTTGTATTGTGCAGCAGTTGTGCAGCAGCATATGGCCCCTGGTCACTTGTGGGTATGTGTCCTCAAAAATGCGTTTTGCCGCGCTCAGGGCGGCTTTTCCAAATTGAAAAAGCCGCCCTGAGTGCAAAAGAAGGAATGAAGGATGGTGGAAATGTAGGTACTTGTTTCCTAGCACGGCGCCACCGATTTTGATTGTAAGCATCGGGTCGGAAAAATCGCGTCGATTGCATCCCCGCGTCCCCTCGCGGGCTTCACAGGTATCCGCATCCCCTCGCGGGCTTCACAGGTATCCGCTTCCCCTCGCGGGGCTCGCCACGCTTCGGGCTCAGTGGCTCGCTGCGCTCGCCACACTTTCTATTCTCAACTCCACGCCGACGTGGATAGTGGGGGTATGAAAAGGTCGGAGGACGCATACCGCCGCCCCTCGCGGGCTCGGTGCGCTCGTCACGCTTCGGGTTGGCGTCAATACCGGGGTGGCGTTAACCATACTTTTTACACATATTCAATGTGAAATGGACCATATTGGCCCATTTCACATTGTCACCTATGTAAAATCGGGTTGATCGCATCGTGGGCCATTATAATGGCCCGAGATCAACCCGATTTTTACTTTAAAATTAATTTAACATTGTTCCCTATGTGCATCGCGACCCCTAATAAGGACGCGATTTTCACGTTTACCGGCAATTGAGCTAAAGACAGAAAATCGTGTCCATCGCGTCCATCGCATGCCTTAAGTACCTTAACTTAAGGCATGCGATGTCCCCTGACGGGCGCCGTGCTAGGAAACAAGTACCAAAATGTATTACATATAAGGAATGTGAGCAATATTCATCCATCACATTTAAAACCTAATTACAAAATGCATAATTACCTAGTTAAAGAACATTTTTTTAGAATAAGTAACCATTCAAAAAAAATAATTCCATTATGCGCAAAATGTTAAAATCCTTTTTACGCCACCGCAGACTAACAAAGAGTACACTCTAGAGATCCCGGGTGATCGTCTTTCAGTTCCGTGTATGGCCACTCATCTTTCTCACCATGAAAGCATGATGGCTGTGTGTCGAGTGCTTTGTTCTGCATGCTGACTGGAATGTTTTATAATTATACCAAGCAAACTAAAACACCTTGCAGGACAAATACAGCATGCACTCATGTTTCCTACATCGGTGTGTGCCCTGCTTGCCATTCCTTGGCTGCTTACAAAATACAAGCAGATCATTTAACAGGTAGAAAGATGAACCCTGTCAGTTTGCCAGGTGTGTGTGAGTTACGGCTGGCTCGGCTTGGCAGGCAGCTTTCGTCAAGCAAGGAACCAGGCCAAAGACCTATAACAAATCCTGTAGAGGAGAATGCTCTACGAGCCCATTCCAGGTGTTTTATTTTTTTATAATGAACCAAAATTACTTAATGGGCTCTCAGATCTACAATACGCAACCGGATGCACATTATCAGATTGAGAAGAACACCCTGGGTGTTGCCTAATTGTTTTCAACAGACTTTTATACCAAACATTTTAAAAACACCACTCTGATTTCTCAGATTGTTTCACTGAAAATCGACGTAATTAAATGAATTAATAAAAATGAAAAATAAAGCAGTGAGTCTTTGAAATGTCTTTCTCAGCTGAAATGGCGTCTAAAAAATGCACTGCTCTTAGGCCCTTATTCTGGTTGGTGCGGATATATCCGCGTGCGTTCGGGCCGCCGATGTTTTGTGTCTGCATATGTGCAGAGGCGTCTCTGCGCATGTGCGAGCGGGGCGTACGGCCAAATCCCGCATGATATGTGAACACTCCGAACAGGGGGTGGAGAGGGGCGTGAAGGACTATTTGTGCTCATTACCATATGCATACGCCCCGCGTTTCATGGGCGTTCCCATGCAAACGCTGGGCGTACGTATGGTAATGCGGCCGTGACGCACGTGTAGGGGGCGGACATATGACATCGCCGGATGTCAGCTGCCCGCCCAGATCCCTGCTTTTGCACGGAAAAATGTCCATGTGGTCTGAGGTTGCGGGAGCTGGTGGAGCACTCGGTCCTGCATTCGATGGTCTGCGACCATCGAATGATGGGGGAGGTTCCCTTAGATGGAGGAGGCGTATTCCGTGTAAAATACACGTGCGGTCCGTTCGGCCAGCTTCTTACCGCGTACGGACGGAGTTGGCGATCCGTATGGAAGGCGGGGTTTCGCACGCACGGTCCTGGCCGCATAATCGGATCCGGCCGCACCGACCAGAATAAAGGCCCTTAATGATGTTATAAATAAAGTTTTTATATATTTATTTTAAACTAGCCATTCTGAGGGGGAAATCATTTATTTTTTATTTACAGTTTCTTATATAGCGCAGCAAATTTTGTTGCGCTTTACAATAGGAAACAGCAGTGGCGTAAGTTCGTAACAGTTGCCTGGATACAAGATTAAATTGGTACCCCCACACACATACACACACGTGTTATGTTTAAATTAAAAAGAGTGTAATGTCTATGATACTACTAGGAGGGGGAGTCAGCCACAGAAGCGATATCAGCAGCTTTCAATTAACTGATTCAAACATGCAAGAGAGGAGAGGTGCCCCCTTTGGAGCAGGAGCCCGGCGACAGATGACTCCATTGCCTCTCAGAGTTCCGCCTCTGGGAAACAGTGATAAAACTGGGTAGTAACAAACCGACATAGATCATAAGCATTATTTGTGAAAGAGGTACTGAACACCATTCATTATAGAGTGCCTAAGAGAAACTTCTAAATAAATTTAGAATTACATTTATACTTTACCATTCAAGTGGTCATAGAGTTAGATGATAATAATGCCCAAAGCAAGGGTACGTGGTACACTTATATGGTGCCCATGTTGACCTCTGTTGACAGAGACCTGATTGCGTTGACCCTTTGAACACGTCGATCTAATGCATGTCGACCCTTTTCATGTGTCGACCTTTACTGTTGACCAATAGTGGTCGACTTTTTGACCGTGGACCTTTTGACTGTAGATCTAATGACCCGTATCCCTAAATCTTATGAATACATTTGGATTGCAGACTTTTCAAGGAAAAGCAGTAAAGATTAACACACAACATTTTTGGGTTACAAAAAAAAGGGTACTTATTTCCTAGCACGGCGCCCGTCGCAGGTGATCGCATACCTTAACTTAAGGTATGCGATGGACGCGACCGACGCGATTTCAGGGTTACTTTTAGCCTTTTCCCCGACAATTAAAAAATCGCGTCCATCGCATGCCTTAAGTTAAGGCATGTGATGCGACCGATGCGATGGACACGATTTTACATAGGGAACAATGTTAAATGGGCCAATGGACCAGATTTTTCATTGTATAGCCACCCTTATGGGTATTTGGCATGACAAATGCCCCCCCATTATTAACGCCACCCCACGATGAACGCCAACCCGAAGCGTGGTGAGCGCAGCGGTACGCGTCCTCCGACCTTTTCATACCCCCACTATCCACGTCGGCGTGGAGATGATTTTATATAGTGTGGCGAGTGCAGCGAGCCACCGAGCCCGAAGCGTGGCGAGCGCAGCGTGCCCTGCGAGGGGAAGCGTAATACCTGTGAAGTAATGCGCGTCCCCTTGCCACGCTTCAGGCTCGGTGGCTCGCTGCGCTCGCCACACTATATAAAATCAACTCCACGCCGACGTGGATAGTGGGGGTATGAAAAGATCGGAGGACGCGTACAACCGCCCCTCGCTGCGCTCGCCACGCTTCGGGTTGGCGTTGATCGTGGGGTCGCGTTAACAATGGGGAGGCATTTGACCCATCAGGGCTGGGAAACAATAAAAATTGGGGTCTAGGGGCCATTTAACATTGGGGCCAAAGTAAAATCGGGTCTCAGGGACCATTTCACATTAATTCCAATGTAAAAATCTCGTTGATCGCGTCGATGGCATCGCATGCGATTTGGTTGCATGCGATGCGTTCGACACGATTTTTTGGGACCCGATGGATACAATCTTGATCGCAGGCGCTGTGCTAGGAAATAAGTACCAAAAAAAGACCCTGTTTAATCTGAAGCAGATAGATTAGTTGGTCACTTTTTAGTGCAGCAGGCTGTGTTGGTGTGGGAAATAAGGAAATATGTTGAAATGTTGTTGGTAGTACCGTCCCAATTTTCCCAAATGATTAGCTACTTCTTACAGCACTTCATTTCTGATGATCCCGTCATATCACTATGCTGGAAGACATAGCAATGTGTTATTTTTCGATAGCACATTCATATTGATGACAGCTGCACATTTTCTGGGATGCAGAAAGTGATCACATGCATCCTAAACTACAACTGTAATTGTGGGTACCGTTACGGTACACGGTTTTTCGGTTCATTTTATCGCTTATCTGCGATCATTTGTTGTCAGGATGGCACTTGTTTGACAAACTAACACGTGCCAACTAGTATCGGTAATTATTAATATCATTTATTTAGAAAGCCACAAATGCTCCACAGCTCCTAGTTATGAAGTTCATAAACAAGTAAGCAAAACAAGAAAACAGTGACAGTATAGGACAAGTACAAGACAGTATCAAGACAGTATAGGACAAGTACAGGGTATGTAAACATATCTTCATCAGCAGACGTATTAGGGTGGTGTAAAACTGAGGGATTAGATAAAATCAAAGGAAGTATAGACATGGTTAAGGTAAAAGAAGGAAGGACAGATGAGGGAAGAGGGCCGCATTTATCAATCAATATTTGAGGCTAAACCCCGGGTTAGCCGCAAATATTAAGTATCACCCAAATGTATCAGGAGGGACCGCAGCAGTAATCTCCTATCCCTGCCTTGATCCTCCCTGCACCGCTGCTAGCCGCATCCCCAATAAGTTTCTATGGGGGATGTGAAGCTGCCCGATGTATCAACAGGACTACCATTCTGAGATGGCAGTAGCCTATGGGCTACGGATCGCACTGCCGCGGGGGCAGTGCGGTCAGCGGTGTCGGCATGGGGGTCAGTGCTAACCGCGCATGTGCTTCCCCCCCCCCCCCCCCGGCTTCCGGCTTAGCACTTAGGGGTGAGTACATTCAGATGATAGGATCACATTTTACAATGCAATCCCGGGCGGTAATATTCTGTGATCCTTCATAAATGGGACCCTAAAGGAGAGGGGCAGATAGACAGGGGTGTCACTGAAGGGGTAGAAGTGAGCATGCAACAGTGGATTAGGATGAGAGTTGACTGGGATTGGTGAAGAAGAGGGTCTTCAGAACCTGTTTAAAGTTTTGTAGAGAGGTGAAGAGTTTGAAAGTAACCAGTTGGCAGGAGAGGTGGCGTGCATTTGTGGAGCAAAGCGAACGGGTGGCAGTGTAAAGGGAAATAAGGTCAGAGATGTAAATTGGAGAGGAGTGGGTGAGATCTTTCTAAAGGGGCCTACACTTGAGGAGATGTTGTTGAGCGATCTAAGTAATCTGTATCCATTAGCAAGATTGCTCTGCACACAGTGAGAGCACTGTGCCTGACTGGCTATTACTTAGATTTATCCAGCTGGATCTTAATCGGTGGGCGATAGCAACGCGTGGTGCCACGCATCGTTATGGCCCCTAAATGCTGAGCAATGTAGGGCTATTGTCTAACCAGTCTAGTGAGATTGAGTGTGAGAAGCTTGAATTGGATTCTAAAAAGGGAATGGGGTCATTCCGTTCACACCTAGAATGAGATCATGTATTACAAAGTCTTCTGTAAGAAGAAGTTATCAGTCTTCTTTGAATTCATATAAAATTAGTCTTTGTAAGTTAAGTGGTAGGTGTAACATGTAAAAAATACAACAAAAAAAGCTACATCATTAAAATGATTGCTTAAGTACAGCCACAATATTGAAAAAGAAAACGCTACTTGCAAGGCAATATTGTCTGTGTTGCATTAGTACAAACCTTTCATGTTTTAGTGTGTTACTGTTTCTCACCTGCTACCAGCATCCATAGCCCCATCTTATCATACAGACGTTGTTTTGTCTGGCTCACTTTGTGTTGTTTGAGCATTAGGATGTGTTATTTTCTCTGTGCATCAAGATTAGACCTTTTTGAATAGTTTAAATTGTTCTGTTTGATTTTGTGCGGCCCTTTAAACAGGGGATTACCACTGGAGCTATTTTATCTAACACAACAATAAATCGTATTTACTGTGCATGTTGCTTGTTAAATATTTTAAATACTGCTACTATCTGCCTACACAATTTGCAT
Source organism: Crinia signifera (assembly GCF_055691185.1). Lineage (NCBI taxonomy): Eukaryota > Metazoa > Chordata > Amphibia > Anura > Myobatrachidae > Crinia > Crinia signifera. The sequence continues at coordinate 41,752,144 of NC_139224.1, read as the reverse complement.
TTTTTTAATTATCATATTTTGCCCTTGCCACATTCTCTTAATAATTATTAGAAGTTTTATTAGACCACAGTTATTTATTTATTTATTTATTTTTTTGTATTTACATTTGTTCAGTCCTTTATAAAATAATTTAAAAGCAATTGTTTCACGTTTAGGGGAAAAAATGGTTATTATTATTTTTTTAGCTTATTGTAGGGTAAATTATATATTACAATGTGTTTTATTTATAAATTTTATATCAAATGCACATGTTATTTTTTTAAAGATTTTTTTCATGTATTGTTCCATTTTCTTACTTAAATATAAAACAACACTTGGGTACTTTATAAAGATTTTAATTCATAAATACCATATTGTCAAATAATCCTACAATAAGGTGTTTATGGGTTAAAATCTTTGATTCATGGGTGGTTTAAGATAGAAAAGGGTATATGTACAGACATATTGCTCCTTTCTAAGGTAGACACTGGCTTTGTGCCAAAGTCTATTGCACATACGTGGGTATGTAAAAAAATTACAGTAGCGACTTACCCCTGGGGACTTCTCTACTGCAAATGTACAAATAATTGGGGAAATTTTTACTGCACCATTTTGCCTGTGATTCTGGGGGGTATTCAGTCCCCTATTCTTGCCCAACAACATTGAAGAGGCAAAATCGTCAGAATGGGCATGACTTTAAAAGCTGTTTTGTCGATAATTGTTGCGATGACAGCCGAATCTCAACAATCCATGGCTGTTTACGTGGAAATGCCCCCTTTTCACTGATCACCATTGAATCCCGCCTGGCGATATGCGGTCAAGCAAAACGGGACAGAATGACGGTTGTGACTTAGGATTTAATACCCCCTCTGGCTGCTATACATCACCAACCACAATCCAACATAGGTCTCAAAGAGGTAAGTATAACTATATATGGGTGCAGGGTGTGTGCCCCATTGGATTCTGGGACATTCACACCTTTCACCGATTAAAGATACACCATTAGCGATGCACATACGTCCGGTGAGTGTCCTGTAATTGTATATTTATTACTATTATCGAAAAATGGTTCATTCCTCCTTCCTGCTGCAGTCTTTTTGAATATATGATTATATTTTCTTATATATTTAAAATGATCAGTATTTAAATAGAACCTTTTGTATTTATTAAAATGTATTTTCCTATGTTTTTAGAAAGCCTAAATGATTGTTGAAAGTCAAAGAAATAAATAATGAACAATCACCACTTTATAATGATAATTCACCAGATATTTCACATTTGTCATGCCGAGACCAGAAAGCAATATAAATGGGTGTAGACATGAAATCCTCTAAAATAAAAAATGTTAATTGCATTTTGATATAATTAAATGAATTAAAATATAAACTGTAATTAAATGAATTAATAAAATGATTAATTACAATGTAATTAAAGGAATAATACCACAATAAAGCTGAAATAAAAAGAAATACATAGACCTAGAATGGTTTATGTTATATTTAACATTTTTGTTCTCACTCACAGGTACAGTAGTTGAAATTTTTCTAAGTCATGCATTTATCAGGAATAGTATTAATTGTTTATGTGCAATATAATTGTTGTATTTTAAAAATACTGCACAATGTGGTTATTCTGATTGACACGATCGCATGCAAGCGCAATGTTTTTTAAATGCACAGGTGCATTTCTGCGCATGTTCATGCGCCAGGTGCGTGTGGCCACGGCTATCAGACTGTTTGTTGGGTGCATGTACCCAAGACTGCGGGCCGGGGGCGTGGGGCGGCAGGCTGGGTGATCCTTCCATGGGAATGGCCAGCGTTTCATGGGCGTTCCCATGAAAACTCTGGGCGTTCCCATGGAAATCACCTGGTGATGCGGGTGCGAAGGGTGGGCAGCTGACATCACTGTTGCGGGTGCATGCAAATCTAAGTGACCTGGAAATTACTTAGACATGCGTGCACCGTCGGCGACCATCGAATGATGTGGGTGTTTCCCCATTAACTGCGAATAGAGGTTTATGTTAAACACCCATTCGCAGCTGTGCAGGCGAAACCGCCGTGTGTGTGGGGGGGAGCGGCAGGTGGCGTCTAGGGGATTCGCAAGGCTGCGATTTCATAGCCTTGCGAGTCAACCAGAATAAGCACCAATGTGTTCTATTCAATGTAAAAGTACATTTATATACTGAATATAAACACTGGAATTTCTAGACCTATTGTACTCTAGAAACGTACATATGTAGAGAATGTATATACTGTATATTGTAGATTTTATGACTTTCTGAATGCGGCAAGACTTTACAACCACTGACTGTAGATCTTAGGGTTCACTAACTTTGTAATAACATTACTCAATCATGTGGATGATTTCTGTATCATGAAGATTATCTAAGTGTTTCACAATTCTTTGACCTACTGTCAACAGCAAACTATGTCTAGCATAAGTGATGTACATTCACTGTTATCCATGTGGCTAATTAAATTATTATCATGTGGTTAAAAAACTTTGTCTGGCCTTTGAAGACAACCTAAAACTTGACTTCAAAGGCATCTTTAACACATCTTGAGTTTCTCCTTTTTGTCTCTGTGATGAAAAGTTAAGACATTATCTCCAGTCTTCTGCCTAATTAAGAACTGCACAAATAAAGAGAGTGAAAAATCCATAAATGGTTCAGATTCATTTCATTCATGCAAATTCTTTACCTTCTTTGGTCTGGAAAAACTATTGGCAAAGTCGTTCCATTAAAGGTATTCATACAGCAAGAAGTACAGGCTGATAACATGTTTTGTTTCCCTTTCCTCATCTCGTAGAACCACAGGTGTCTCCTCTTAGTTATTGGAAGTAGTCACCCCTGATGAAACATCACTCTGTTTGCTGCCCCAAAGAATTTTTAAAATGACCAGAGTTTGTCTAGTATTTCGAGGCTGATTGACTGACTAAGCCTAGTCTTAAGAAGCTAAGTTTTAACTGATGGAAGCTCAGTTTACTGTTACAATTTTTTACTGCAACATACAGTAGAATGCTTGGGGTGAGCAACTCAATTATGGCAGCTGGCCCAGCGTAGCCCAAACATTTATTATGCTACCTAAGCTCCGGCCTAGGACCCATTGGCCACTTAGTAGACTAGACTTTTTTTATACTAAGAGGTGGTCCCAATTCAGTGTGCACTTGCATTATGTTTTAATTAATATACTGTATTTCACAGTCTTTTAACAGTATTGGAAGTATTTATTACATACACCAGGTTGAGTATACCTTATTTAAAATCCTCGGGACCAGAAGAATTTTGGATAATGGATTATTCCGTATTTCAGAATATTTTTAAATTTCAATGATGTATCTTGAGGTATCTTGCATTTATGTTGTACAAACACATCAAACACTTGAAATACACACAAATATATTTATTTGTGCATAAAACAATGTTTCATAACATGAAACAAATTTTGTGTACAATCTCAGACACTGAATTTGAATGCAAAGCAATCATTTTCTTGCACATATTTAGTACCAGTTACATATCATGTCCCCAGTAGTGCTGTTATAGATGTCCCCAGTAGTGCAGTTACAGATGTCCCCAGTTGTGCCAATTACATATTATTTCCCCAGTAGTGCTGTTACCGATGTCCCCAGCAGTGCTTTTAGCCAAAAAAAAAAATATTTTCACTTTCTGGAATGTATGGGTTTCGGAATAAATTGGATAATGTATATTCGGATAAGGGATACTCAAACTGTAGTGATATTTTTTGTGTTAATGGACCTTATTAACAAAAACAAAAGAATGATCTCCATTGTACAGTTGTTTCCAAACTTTTTCGAATCACGTGGCCTAGAGCACCAAAAATGATTTTATGGCATCTCTAGGCCAAAAGTTTCTTACTGAGCAAAAACATTAAGTATTTTGTGTTTATATGTCATTCTTACGGTCAGTTATATGGCGAGGGACAGGATTTGATTCTGTTTGCACACTGTTTTTTTGATTGGAGGCAATAAGCACTGGTTTTGACTATTGCATTGACCATAAATTATTTGAGTTGGTCCTGCACCACCAACCTGTGGCACCCCTGCCACAGGGTGCCATGACACAACATTTGGGAACCACTGCCATAGTTGAACATGTTTTGCACATAACTGCTAAACCTCTGCAAAAAGAGGTTTATGGAGACATGTTTAACATACTGTATGTGCCCACTTATCAAAACATTTTGTATCATCTATATACATGTCTAGTGTCCCTGAGTCACCGAAACACTGCCATCTGCTGGCAGAGAGTAAAACTACATCTCTTCCTCACACATGCACAAACACAGAAGGTAGCAAACTAGATTTCAAAGCTTTTGCTGCGAGCGGGCTTACTAGTGCTATATAATTTCCTTAGCATCCTATATGCTGAGAACATCTGATGTTTTTATACTGAGCTGAAGCCGGCCTACAACGTGTAACCTTCCTACTACAACCATTATTCCTGATTGCTGAACTCAGTCTCTTGCAAGCTTGCTGATTAGTTAGCCATGGCTAAAAGCACAGAAGCATTGCTGAAATATTCAAAAACATTTTTTACGTCTTCTTATGATAATCAAGGATTTTGCTGAGTGCATTCTGAAGTTTGTACTGTATGTAGTTATTATTTGGAAATGGATGTGGTATGTGGCATCACCATACATTTGCAGAAGATGTTCTGGAAAGTGTTCTGGGATTCAGATGAACAATTAGAGAATTCAATACCTTAGAACATGCATATGGCTGCATGTTTTTGCCAGACTGTTGTTTGATCTCGGTCTGCCTGATCAGGACATCAGGAGATATGGAGGAATGATCACTCTCTAACCATGTGTAGCATCAGGATTGCCGATTTATGTTTTTGCTGGTGGGTGCTCAAGGGGGCGTGTCCTTTAGGTAAGGAGTGTGGTCCTGCAATTGGGCCCCTACAGACCCCCCCCCCCCAGTCTGGGACAAAGGCAGACGGGGATCCAGGCAGTGCAGCAGCGGGGTCCCTGATGCACCGGGGAGGCAGTGGGGTCCCAGCAGCGGATGGGCAATCAGCGGCGGAATCCCTGTGGCGGATGGGAACTGCCACAGGGACCACGCTGCTGACTTCCAATCCACTGCAGGGACCCCGCCGCTGTGTTTTCGGACTCAGCGACACAGGTTGGCGGCAAGCTGCGGATGAGCTCCGGCCGTGGCCGCTCATCATTTTCCATGGGTGCTCGGGCCCCGGAGCACCCACGGTTTTGGCGCCTATGTGTACCATAATCATCTGGTTGTGCTCCATAAATTAAGTTTGGTCAAAATGTTAAACATGTACAGTATATGGCCTTACACTGATTAGTGCCTTTAAAAAACTATGTTTAGGACAAAGTCAGGAGCCAATTTGTTTTCATTCATAATTATTATGTTAAGTGATCACAGCTGAAGATATTTGACATTGTGTTTATAGGAGTCAATGAGATATCTACCAGAGGTTGCCATTTTTAAGACCCATTAATCAGAAAATAACTGAATACAGAGAATGACAAGGCTCTGCTACAAAAGATAAACCTTACAAAGCCACAGAAAAGAATACCACTTTATGACATCACTTGCCAACATTGTATAAGTACATAGATCTGCTAGCCAAGAGTATGCAGTCTGTGGGGATGCAAATCCTGACCTTAATAAAAGGAGTGGTCCAAATCTGATAATAAGCTGGCAAACGGTTAATTATAAGAACTTCGTTTGAAACATGGACTATGTCATTCCAAGGAGGATTTGGCCATCCAACTGCAAATTGGTTGCCTCTTTCATTCAGTATGTATGTTCCTGAATCCCTTTAGGATACATTTAATAAGATGGGAGTTCTATTGAAGATAGGATGTTGCCCACAGCAACCACACAGATTCTACTTCTTATTTATTTAGCACAATGTAAAAGATAATAGATAGTATCTGATTGGTTGCTATGGGCAACATCCCATCTTCAAAATAAATCCCATCTAGGTAAATTTACCCCTTTGAGTCCATTTGACCATAGACCATCACAATCCTGCATTATTTCTCACCAGGGGGGTGCTGCGGGCACAGTTGTCCTGGGCCTTGCCACTCTGGCAGAGTGACACTGGCTCATTCCGTGCAACCCTTCTCTGCCCATGGCCTGTGTAGCCCCTGTAGCGGCTCCTGTGAGCACGCACGGTCCACTGCCAGCTCCGCCTCCTGCCTTCCTCCACCTCCTGTCTCCCTCCTCACCTGTGATCAGAGAAGCTTAGGAGCTGGTACTGCAAAACTGTCCCAGGTGGTCTGGGCTGTGAGGCCACGCCCCCTTCTCATGTGGCCAATGCCTCCTACTCTCGAGGCTATGCCCTCTTATTGCTGATGTGCATAGGAAGCATGTGACGTCACATCGGGGTTTGGCAGAGTTAGGGATGCCACTGCCTACTCCCTTCGTTACTTTATGTGTCTTGCTACACTACATAGATAACATTATTCTACAATTCCTGATTTTCATAGTGCAATTGTTTTATTTACAGTTCTTGCCACTGCTAGCCTTGCTACTTTACTACGTTATATTTGTTTTCTTTTTGTTGCTGTTGTTGCTTATTTTAGAAACTATAAACTAAATGTCATTAAAAAAGACAAGTCCTCCTAAACAATAGACGTGTCTGATGGAACCGTTATTGATCATACCAGTTTTCATATTTTTTAAAATAATTTTGGGATCTTCTACAGATATTCCACAAAATGATGCAGATAGAACCATGTTATTTTCCCGACTAGTACATTTATCAAGTGCCAAATGCTGCCTAAATCCACCGAACGCTGACCGGTCAAAACTAGAAAGATTCCTACTGCAATTACCATAAATCTGCCTTCCGTTACAGAGGACTCCTCTTGTGATCACCCCGTCAGTAACACTAACGTCACCACAATTCTCCTCTTCTGCGGATCAGAGTCAGTTATTAACTTTCTTGATTGTGCCATTGCGTCACCTACGCTGATCTCAGCGGCCGGGACTGACAAGATATGTATTGCGTTCTGCTCCGTCTGCATCCAAGATCCCTGCTGGAATACAAGCTCGACCCATGAGCCGCTGTAAGACGACATACAGACGAAACTTGATGCTAACAGTATTGGTGAGTTTGTTGCTGAGTGATTGCAGCCTCATTCTTTTCCAGTAACACGTCATATTTCTCCGTTCTGCCTCTGGAGGATGTTGTAAACGCAGAGAGGCTTTAAAATAATAATGGAATCCACTGAGCTCTCTCTCTTATACTCCAAGCTTATTGTTCTCAGCTGTCTGCGCATTATTTAGTCAAAGTATCTATTAATGTTTTCAATCCTGGGGGATCAGCATTTAAAGGAATGAAAGTGCCGTGATCTAAACAAATTTGTCTGTCTGCAAAAGGTCGTTTTACTTGGAAATCAAGAAGCTATGCTTCTAAATGAAGGGCGCGGAAGCCTGTACAACACAAGAATGATATGTCGTCTTATTTTCAATATAATGCAGACAGAGACTGCGTAAAAAACTAAAAAGAACCCTGAACAAACTTGGCATATGTGAGTCTACAAATAAAACTTTTTCTGGATAAAATATAAACCACCATTCTAACATTATAATATAAAATATAACTATAAATGTCATAATCATTTCCCTTTCAGGGACTGATCGCAAAAAAAATCTACATACGAACATTGTTGGTTCTTAATATTTTTGCCATAACACAAAAACATTCTCAATATTTAAAAAAAAAAGGTTTAATCAGTTTCAAAAGTAGTGACAAAATACAGAAAACTGCAACAAATGAGGTCAATCCTATCAGGCGAATCCTCTTGGTGCATGGTGCTATATACCGCACTTATGGTACCATCAGACTCACAGCTGTGACGGTACCAGATTTAGGGGTGATTCTAATTTACTCACAGCTTACTGAGTCCTTGTGATTCCGCCCTGGCGAACACCTGCCCCCCTCCGCCGCAGCTTCCCCTCGCAACCATGTTACGAAGACACATCCCCTCGCCTCCCCTCGCATGTGGCCGCAGCAGGAGAAATCATTTGTAGATGTAGATGTATCAAGCAGTGTAAAGGGTGGACCAGTAGAGAAGTTGCCCATCGTAACTAATTAGCTTTGAGGTAACATTTGTCAAGTACATTTTATGATATGAAAAGTGCACAGGTTCTCAAACTCGGTCCTCAGGTCTCCTCACAGAATCGCAAGTGAAGTAATTAGCTCCACCTGTGGCTCTTTTCAAATATATCAGTGAGTAATGAGTGCACCTGTGCACCTGCCGGGTGGCCTGGAAATGTGAACTGTGTGAGGTCCTGAGGACCGAGTTTGAGAACCACCGTGTTAGTGAAATTGTTTGTGGCAACGAATCAGCTTCTACCTATTTGTCCTCTCCTCCGCTCTCTACACTGCTTGATACAGTGTCAGGAGTGAAGTTAATAGAAAACAAATTTGGTTTGATTCCTTGCTTACCAAACCCTTAAGATGTGCTGATTAGTACAGGAGCTTTGGAACCCTCACAAGTCATCTTTTCATGCATGTTGGCAAAGGTTTCAAAAAAAGGAATCATTCTTGGTTGTGGCGCAGGTCAATATTTTACTAGTGGTAAGTAGATTACTCTGTGCAGGCAGAGACCGACCTACAGGTCCGCTGACAATATTTTTCCAATGTATTTATCTTTCCGTCCCTGCGGGAAAACAACGGGTCATAAAGCTCTAAATTGTGCATTTATGACACATGGAAATAAATAAGTCATCTAAATATGGGCAAAGAGTTGTTTTTATAAAGGATTGTATATAAACATGGATATAATGGAGTATGCTCTGCGGGTATTTACAGTCCTGCCTCGTACAAATCTCAGTTGTGTACAGCTGGTGAAGTAACACACGCAGAAAGCGTGTGGGTTATATACTGCTTAATTGTAATTGATGCGATGACTGTGCCAAGCCTTTAAATAATGCTTCATATTAAATGATAGTTTGCCCATGAACAGCATATATATATATTTCAAAAATAAAATATTTCTGTTGGACCCTAATGACTGGTTAAACTATTTAAAGTGGATATGATACATTTTTATAGTCATTATGTTTTTATATGTGTGTGTGTGTTTATGTATGTATATATATATATATATATATATATATATATATATATATATATATCTATCAATAAAAGAAATAGGTGTGCTGACACCTGCTTAATTAGTCAACAGTTTTTTTCTCCACACTTGGTAAAGCCATTGTTATTTAAAAAGTCACTTGTCTTTCCTAACAGACCGCTGCTCCCTTTTTTCGTCCCAATTCCCACGGGACCCACAGCAACACTCTACAAAAGATGAAAATGGGGCGCCTAATATGGCATTATCACTTTTTAATAAAATAACAAGCTAAAATCAGCAGTTTAAGTACAACATGCGTACCGCAAATTTCGGTACTTGTGAGTTATCCGGGCGTCCGATTTTTTGATTGTATGCCTTAAGTTAAGGCATACAATCAGATGCGATGCGATATCGCATCGCATCGCATCGCATGCGACCATCGGATGCGATGACCCGATTTTTCCATAGGAATCAATGTTAAAATGATTCCTATGGAAAAAGGGGTCCTTTTCATACCCCTACTATCCAAGTGGGCATGGAGTTGGATATAAACCTGTGGCGAGCGTAGCGAGCCACCGAGCCCGAAGCGTGGCGAGCGAAGCGAGCCCCGCGAGGGGACGGTATTCCGTGTCCCCTCGCGGGGCTCGCTACGCTCGCCACGCTTCGGGCTCGGTGGCTCGCTACGCTCGCCACAGGTTTATATCCAACTTCATGCCCACTTGGATAGTAGGGGTATGAAAAGGACCCTTTTTCCCATTGAATTCCATGTTAAAATGGACTCAGTCCATTTTAACATTGATTCCTATGGAAAAATCGGGTCATCGCATCGCATCGCATCGCATCGCATGCGATGGTCGCATGCGATGCGATGCGATGTCCCGATCCGACCCGATTTCAAAATCGGACGCCCGGATAACTCACAAGTACCCAAATTTCACCAGCAGTGGGCTGATTACCACAAGATTTCAAACAATTCCACACTGGCAAATGTCACGGCCACTGGCCTCACAGTGCACTCACGGATCCCTCCGGTTTAGCCGCCAATCTCAGCTGAGATCGGCCGCGAGGTGTGCCCAAACGCTGAGACGCTGAGATCGGCGGCTAAACCGAAGGGATCCGTGAGTGCACTGTGAGGCCGGCGGCCATGACATTTGCCAGTGTGGAATTGTTTGAAATCTTGTGGTAATAAGCCCACTGCTGGTGAAATTTGTGGTATGTATGTCATACTTTCACTGCTAATTTTAGCATGTTATTTTATTAAAAAGTGATAATGCACTATTCATCTTCCCAGGGAAAGAACCCTGCTTGTGGAGCAGTTGAAAGGTCCCGTGAGTGATACAATACACGTGCCTGCAGTTTGTGCCAGTGGTTATGATTTGCATCTTGCAGTAGCCAGCCCACACCGGAGGAACACCTCAGTACGGGTTCTACCTTCCTAAAAGGAGAATTGTTGATAGCGTTTTCCACTTGTTTTAATAAATGGTATTACACTATGAGGCGCCCCCTCTATTTGTTTTAGGTCGAGATATATATATATTTATACACACAGATGGGATTCTATCGCTAATCACTGTTGTGCGCCATCTGCCAGAAAGGGGTGCGCACGAGACTCCTCACGCGCCCTGCTCTGATCTTATAGCCCCCCGCAGCCTCCACTCGCCCTGCCTGTCTACCTGAAGTGGAGACAGGCAGGGAATCCCTAGTGATGTTTGATGATGACTTACATCACACTACCTGCAATGATCTGCCTGGCCGCTATCCACGCCATAATTTTGGTTATTTTTCAACTGCTCCCTTAAATTGGAAGTCTTGCTATTCCTCGATCTGCACCAGGTTGGCAGCAGTATCCATGCAGTTGTGATCCCACAGCACAATGCCACCAGCTGCTCTCTCCATGAATTGTTGGGCAGGATTAAGGCTTGGTGGGCCCGGGGCACTTAAGACAGGGGGTCCCAGGCGAAAGGGATGTGTATGCTTTTAGGGGCACTTGAGACAGGGGAACCCAGGGGAGAGAGATGTGTATGCTATTATACCTCCCAATATGACCCATTCCAGGATGGCCAAAATGGTTTCTACCTGGACTTTCCACTTATGGCGGTATTCAATGCCGCTGGGGATGGGGTTTGTGCAGCAAGGATGGCTTGTATTCAGAGAGGGTCGCCAAAAACAAGCCATCCTCGCCGACTAACCCCCTCACTAGCTTGTTGTATTCAATGTTTCCCTAAACGGCAAATGCAGCAAGCCCGCTGCAATTTTGTTGAGAGCCCCGACGTTTTGATGGCCACACTCCCATTTTCACCTCGCTGAAAAGAACCAGCTAAGTGGAATTGGCAAGAGAAGGGGGGTTAGATGAATACTGACGGCGAGCTATCGGCACTGCTTGCCGTCGTAGCTCGCCTTAAGAGCATTTAATATGCTCATTCTCTCCCCTTTGGTAATAAAAGTCAGTCTATACTGCCTTTTATTTCCATCACTGTTCGATGACATGTCTCCCCAAGCTAGCAGCGCCGCACATGCTTCTACAGGGGAATGTCCGGCATTATTATGGGGATGTTCCCCTGCTGCTGCCACCCGCACACCCCCGACCCTCCCTCCTGCATGGTTCATGGCCCTGTTTTTCATCACTGTGGGGTAATGGCCAGTGCTCTATGATTTGCTGGCATATCTCTTGCCCCGTCTGTCTCCATGAATAGATGCTGTGCAAAAGCGCACAGCGTTTATTGACTGCTGCTCTGCTAAGCAGGGACACTGCTGCCCATGGGAGGGTCAGTGGGATAGTCCTCAAAAGAACATACAGTAACTGTCCCTCCAAATTCAGAGGCATGGTGAGGATTGGAATAAAGACGTCATAATTAAGTAAGACTAAAGGGTCTTGGGGTCTAATTCAGAGAATTTGCCGAGGACTGCGAGCAGAAAGCCACCTTCCCGGAAGAAAGAAAAGACGCCTGTGCAAAATTGTAAATGCATCGCAGATTTCGCTCCATTCGCAGGTGCATTCGCAATCACCGAACAACCAGACAGTTTTTTCCATCTGCACCATTCTAGGGCTTCCATTAGTCTGCTCAAAAACCTGGCTGGAAGTGGTCATCGCTAACATCGGAAACCAATCCAAAAATTGCCTTGGCATTCCTGTGTTTTTACAAATACACCCAGAAAATGCCATGTCTCCACCCCTAAATGCCAGCTTCCTATCAATCAAACTGTGACTACGCTGTGACTTCTACGCACACACATGAGCAATGCAGACTTGATAATCGATTCTCTGATTAACAATCAATGTAAACCTTGAGATTTAGATTTGAAATTTGCAAATAATGATCACTCCAAGGGGGAAATTTACTAAGATGGGAGTTATATTTCACAGGGGATGTTGCTAGGGCAACCAATCAGATCCTTTCTATTATCGTCTATAGGGTGCTAAATAAAAAAAAAGTAGATTCTGATTGGTTGACCAGAGCAACATCCCATGTGAAATATAATCCCCACCTTAGTAAATTTTCCCCCAAGCATTTGCCTGGTGCATTTATTTTATGCATAAAAACTGTGCAGTGACCATCAACGAATTATAACCACACCAAGATGTAAGCTGCACATCACACACATCCTGTCAGTTACACGCACTGAGCAGATGGTGATCTCACAGTGCATGCTGGGAGTTGTAGTCCAACAACAGCTTGCGGCATCGGTTTCTATAGCTAAGGCAGATGAGGAGAATCCAAAGATGTTGGCATTTAAATTAAGCCTATTAAGTTTTCCGACCACAATTCAAGTATGCATCTCATGTGGGCTCAATAAAACATACATAACAAATGGATTCTCTCAGGAGAAAATAACCACAAGGGATTTGTGTCTGTAAACATTTGTGTTTGCTAGAATGTATTAGAGGAGAAATGGCGGGGGTTTCAGTCACATGCTATCAATTTAGCTCCTGGCAGCTAACAAGAAACATAAAATGTCCGTTTGTAATTAGTGTTCAGGACAATAAAAGATAGCAGGAAGAGGAAGCACCTTAGGGCTTTCCAGATATTGAAATTCTCCCTGGCTTCTGCTCCTCAGTAGAATGCTTACCTCCCAACATGACCCACTCGAGGAGGGACACAGTGCTCTGTTCCTGGACTTCCCTCTTAATGTATGACTGCCATTACCTGTAGTGCACACCTTCCTTATAAACTAACCTGTGCAACACAGGTAATAGCAATCATACAGTAAAAGGGAAGTCCAGAAACAGCATTGTGTCCCTCCTGGAACGGGTCATGTTGGGAGGTATGATAATGGCTAATGCTCCCTTGTAAATACTTTCTGCCACCTGAGGGGAATAGAACACAGCAACATAATGCAAAAGTGTTTACAGTGTGTGTGTGTGTGTGTGTGTGTGTTTCTATGTGTATATATCTATATATAGATATATACCTATATACTGTATATATCTATATATAGATATATATCTATATATATCTATATAGATATATATATCTATATAGATATTTATATATCCAATTGTAAAGCGCACCGAAATATGCTGCGCTATATAAGAAACTATAAATATATATATATATACACACACACACATATATATATAAGTAATATATATATATATATATATATATATATATATATCTGTAAAAGTATATACCATAGTTGCCTACTCTCCCAGAACAGCTAGGAAAATTTCGAACATTGTCCCTTCATAGAGGTGAGGAGTAGTTAGCCTTTTATATATATAAAGATAAGCTACTGTAGGCCATTTTTTTGTAACTTTTTGATAATCACATATTCAATGCAATCTGAAAGGAGTCTGTCCCTGCATGAAAGCAGGTTGTAGCTCCACATAACATTATGGAATGCTGCTAAAATATGGAGACCAATAAAATTATATTAAACCCTAGACCCCCCTGACCGACTGGCAGAAGGGCAGCAGCCGGGCACCCTGCACACTGAGGGCACAGTTCTGCACAGGGTGTGGACAATTTTTATGCAATATTTCTTATCATGAAAGGTGGGAAAGAGTTTGGGAATGGGGGTTCCCCAGAGGCTGAACCTAGATGTCTGACACCAGCGAAAAGCATGGGGTTGGATATTTTGGTGTTCGGGGCCTTTGCGGTTAGTGACAATGTGGGCTTTGTTGCAGCTGCCTGACACAGCTTTGCGCCTAATGACTGGCAAAAGGCTGTGGATGATGTCTGCTGCAGTTCTGTGTGTGGCTACAGTCCATGAGAGTGATCACAGACCTCAGCAATCTGCCACTAGGAATGCACCTATTGGTCCTTGTACACTTCCAACTCCGCCATGTATCTGTGGGCAGTGACTGTTCTCCATACTCTGCTTACTGGGGATGTGCAGCAGCCACCAATGCAGTGATGATAGGAGTTGGGACTGTAAGGGCCGGATTAATGACCACATGGACCTGCGGCTGAATATTTTTTATGGGCCTACTGTATACAGTAGTCCTGGGAGGAAGAGCTTGGACCAGTGCGTCATGGGTGTGGTCAGTGCTGTGTGGATGTGGTCCTGCTTACTGCACAAGTGCTTGGGGATGGGGGGGGGGGGGCATCAGAGGCAGCTATTATGGGCTCTGGGAATCATTATCTGAAGGTGGCATAGGTTACCGCAGACAACCCCTTGAAAACTTCCAGTTTTACTAAAAGCATTTAGAAACTAGCGCTTCCGTATAGATAACGGGTCCATATTGCATAATGAATAAGCTTCTTTGTACTGTAGAGTGTTTTGTTGCATTTTATTGCAGTGCTGTACTTGGGAGAGGTGTCTGTTCTCATATCTGCTCCTATGCATTCCCAAACAGACCCTAAATGTCTGTCCTCAAAGACCAGGCCAATTACAGCTCACATGCTTTACGTTACTCTTTGTTTGCAGGCCACACATGTTCAGTAAATGCACTTTACTCCTGCAGCAGTTAGAACAAGAAGATCACAAGCCACTTATTGGTGTTCGCCTGTCTATCATGAAACATTTACAAATGTCAATCATATGTACTGTACTATGGGGTTGCAGTCAAAATCCCGACTGGGTCAAAATCCCGACAAGGACAAAATCCCGACAAGGTCAAAATCCCGACATTTAAAATCCCGACAAGGACAAAATCCCGATATTTAAAATCCCGACAAGGACAAAATCCCGATATTTAAAATCCCGACAAGGTCAAAATACCGACATATAGAATGTAGGCAGGTGAAACAGTCAACATGACTTTCGGTCGACAGGTCGCGAGGTCGACATGGGTTTTTTTTACTGTTTTTTGACCCGACATGTGCCAACAGGTGGTATTTCTTGCCCGACGTGGTGGGAGAACAAAATAGTGTGCCGAGCGCAGCGAGGCACCGTGCCTGAACCATAGCGAGCGGCTGCGGTTCACTTCCAACTGTGTCCATATCGACTGTGTCGACATTCGGGTAAAAAACCAGTGAAGAAACCCATGTCGACCTTTCGGGATTTTGACTGTCGGGATATCATACCGAATCCGTACTATGGAGGAATCGCAAAGCATTCCAGAGCTTGAACCCGATAGGCCCATAAAGGAGAACCTTGGCACTCTAGCTGTTGTCGAACTACACACCCCAGCATGCCCTGCTACAGTTTTGCTCTTTGGCCATGATAAAACTGTTGCAGAGCATGCTGGGATGTGTAGTTCAACAACAGCCAGAGTGCCAAGGTTCTCCATCACTGCAATAGGTTATTATATAGTAGCCTATGAGACACTGGTTTGCAAATCCCTTCTGGAACCCCTCTGTGCCAGTCCCTGGTGACACATGCGCAGTGAGCACTGTGGACCTGAAGCAGGAATCAGTGTGATAATGTTACGCTTAGACACTTCTAGCTCTTCACCAGGACGGGCTCTTGTCGGTGCCCATCTCCTGGCAAAACAAACCGTAATTTCATGTGAAAATGTTCGTTTTAAATTTGCGAATTTAATGAAAAAATATTTATCACAACTGCATTAACACATATAATAAAGCAGATTGTAATAAATGTGTCCCTCAGGGGCCTATTCATCATGATAAAAAATGATCAAGTGATAATTATGTTTGGAACTCCCAGCGAGTTCAATGTATGTATTGGAGACATTCATCATCCCTCCTGTACTTCATTTTCACTTCCGAAAAGCTGTTGGTTTTTTAGTGGAGACAGATTTTCAGAAGCGTGAGACTTTTCTCCAGCTTTTCCGTTGCATTGGACCAGTGCTGATCTTTCTCCTCTAGGTACAGTATGCTGGGAAAGTTCTTATGGGTGCTGCATCTGTTAAATGACACTGTTGTTTCGGCTCCCCCTGCAAATCCATTCACAGCGCTCCCCAATGCACCCTCTCTTTCCCTGCTTCTACTGCCCCCAGCATCTGCTGTCCCCTGGTATCTGCTCCCTCCAGCATCCTTCCCAAACCCTGAGGTGTTCCAGACTGCAGTGGGGAAGGGGGGGGGGGGGGGATTCCTCTGCTGCAGTAGCTGCTGTGTTATTATAAATGCATCTGATAGCAAATATAATGTAGGAGCGGAGATCAGCCATGGTGGTGCCCATTTTGTTGTTGACATTCCTATGTAGATACCCTTATCCTACAGGGGTCTCCCAGTTTTATTTGTCCCCAGTATTTTTGGAACCAGGACCAGACCAACAGCCCTGAGCTGATTTAAAAAAAATGTAGGAGATCTGTACGGTTATTGTCCCCCATATTTTTGGAACCAGGACCGGCTCAATGAGCCCTGGGCTGGTTATGCTCAGGAGGGGGGACCCCACGCCATTTTTTTTTACTTTAAAACATGGTTCTGCCAAATTCGCCAGTCTGAACCTGGGGGTTATTCTGGTTGATTCACAAGGCTGCGAATTCACAGCCTTGCGAGTCCACCAAACTACGCCTTGTGAATGGTGGTCAGGCCACCACCCATTCGCCGCATGTGTTCGCATGCACTGGCTGCGAATGGCTGTTTGACACAAACATCCATTCGCAGGCTACGGGGGAACACCCACATCATTTGATGGTCGCCGACCATTGAATGATGTGGAAGGCACACGCACATCTAAGGTTGCTCAGATGTGCATGCAACTGGTGATGTCAGCCACCCGCCCCTGGTGCCTACGTCACCGGGTGATTTTAATGCAAACGGCCAGCTTTCCCATGGGCGAGTCCCCAAGCCAGTCCAGCCCCCCACCCCCACCGGCCACAATGTTGGGTGCGTGCACCCGGCAAATAATCTGTTCGCCGTGGTCGCACGTACCCGGCGCATGCACATGCGCATTTAAAAAACATTGCACACGCATGAGAATTCGCATGCGAGCATACGGACCTGAATAAGATTCCCCTGGTCTATTGTGTTTGCAAATTTTGTTAACGTTTACTAAAACTCACTCCCTATTACATTTGCAAATTGGATAACATCTGGATGCGATTTGAGTGTGAAAAAACGACAGGTCAAAATGTGCGATTTCACCGGCAAAAAGTGTGAATTATACCGCAATTTGTATCCTTCACACAAAACAGGCAAATTCATCAGGTGTTTTTGTCCAAAATTCGCACAAGTCAGAAAATCGCACCCTATTACAGGTCACCCATTATGTCTATGTATTTCCCAGGGAAGAAACAAGGGGCCTAATTCAGACCTGATCGCAGAACAAATTTATTCTCAAAATAAGCAAAACCATGCTGCACTGCAGGTGGGGCAAATGCAATTTCTGTGCAGGGTAAATACTGGCTGCTTTATTTTTACAGTGCAGTTTAGGTTTCAGTTTCAACACACCCCACCCAAATCTAACTCTCTCTGCACATATTACATCTGGCCCACCGCCCAATTTTTAATCGCCCTGCGATTAATTCTGTATTAGGCCCAAGGTTCTATGCTGCTGGTACTAGGATGTAGACAACTGCCCAAGCATCCTTAGGACACCCTGGATAGTGCCATAGACTGGCTGTAGGATGCTGTTACTGCACCGGTACCTCCCCAGGGCCCGGCTCTCTGGTTGATGCTACTGCTCGCCCCCACCTAGGTATTCGCTCCCCAACGCGTTTGCACGGGGAGTGGTGCTTTTTTTTCTGCGCATGCGCATTTTTGCACATGAGCATACGCTGGGTGCAAGGGGAACTGCTAGTTTCCCATCACATTCGCACATGGCAGTGTGGGCGGGGTAAAAAAATATAACAATGATTTAACCACAGCGCAAAAACACCTTCAGCCCAGGGTGACACCAAAAAAGCTTTCACCATAAGCTTATAGATACAATAGACAGAATGAATATAAGTGCACCCACTGGCGAAAGTGATTGACTTACACAAGAGGATTTAATTGTATTTTATCCTGTTGTACAGCAATTTTATCTGAAATGACTCAAACAAAAAGAGAAGACCACGGTACAATATCGTCAAGTACTGGGAATTGATTTATTTCAATCAGTCCACTCACATGGATCCACAATAAATGCGCATATCACAGGGTCTTTTTGGAAGTGTTCCTCCTGAATTAACTTGCTCCTATAAGACTGGCAAGAAACTCAAATAGTGCAATATTGTCAGGTAAAAAACTAAACAATTTTATTGGTGCACTCACATGATAAAAGATTAAAAAAGCATATCACCCATTCCGGGGTAGCAGGGTCCGGCAGGTGCGTCACAAGGATGGTACAGGTTTTTTCAATGTCCACAGCACAAGTGTTCCACGTCCGGACCGGTCGGTGATGACAGAAAGCTTGGGCGGGGTGGCAGAGATGGACTGCGCCCATGGGAACGCCCTGCGTTTCATGGGTATTCCCATCAAAATGCTGGGTGTTCCCATGGACATTAGGCAGTTACGCGAGTGCCAGGGGTGGGCAGCTGACGTCAGCGAATGTCAGCTGCCCGCCCTGTTCCCGTACAGGGAGTATGCAAAGCTACGACACCAGAGAGCTTCTTAGTTTTGTGTGCACCTTCCAAATCGTTTGATGGCCGGCGACCATCTAATGATTTGGTCCCCGCACCCAAGGCTGCGAATGGAGTTTTTTTGGGGAAAACATCCATTCGCAGCCATGTGGGGAACTTGGCGAGGGGGGGGGGGGGGCAGCTGTGCAAGCGGGGAGCAGCGTTTTATCCACATGCAACACTGCACAAGTGCGTGTGAACCAGAATAAGGTCCCTAGTGTGAGCAGTACTATGAAATAAAACAATACAAATTTTACTAAAGAATGAAAAAAGTTGTTCCCAATGAAAGTGGCGTGGTCATTAAAGGCTGCAAACCCGCCGGATACGAATGGGTTAAAGGAACTCTGTTATTTTTGAATCATTTGGTATAGGAGCCCAGCTTCTACCCCTAATTTCCACCTTTGCTTGTCACTCATCACAATCTAAGAGCAAGAAATGTAAGGGGAAGTGAACTGAGCAATACTGAGCAATGAGAGCGGCCCAGGTATAGGGTGTTCTATTAGATATAAGCTACAAATGCTGTTATAGATTTGTGTCCGCGTTTCAATCAGGATCTTACATTAAAGTCTCTGCTTGTAAACAATGAAATGTTGTTGCTTTTCTGGGCAACTGGCTGCGTTCCCATGGTGCCCCCCATTCTTTTCATCACCCCTCGTCTTATCCCTCAGCAGCCCGGATTAATTGTGCGCTCAGAGAGTGGAGCTCCGTCATCATATCAGGAATGCTGGAATTCCTCTTCATTTGTGCCTTCTTCCTTCTTCTTATCAGTCTCATCTAATCAGGTTGTTGCTGCAGCCTGAAACTGTGACCCGTGAGGATATTGAGCAGTTTGTTGGCCATTAATTCCTTTACAGGGCTGTTTAACAAACACTTAGTTCTGTATCGTCCTTTCACAGAAAATGTGTTGTATTTATTGAGCGTATTTGACTGACGCTTGAATTGTGCTTAAGGCCCGTCTGACATTGTGCTCTGGAAAGCATATAAAGGTCTTTGTATCCAAAACGTGGTGGAGGAATGTTTCATATTGTCTTAAATATCTTTGTAAATGCTTTTTTTTCTTTTTGCACATTGGCATAATGATCCTACTAGAGTCAGTGTTGTAAAAAAACTATTAATATGAGTTTGTTCGTAGATATAATGATCTATAATGGCCGTTATTTTTGTGTCATGTTTTTTTTTTACCCAAGTCACCATTAGATGCCGGGGGAGGGAGGGAGGGCAGAAGCATGGTGTCATAATGCTCCTCATTTCTGCACAATTCCATGCACTATGCAGAAATGTGCAGCAGAGGGTTGAGTAGAGGACATGCTTTACAGGGAAAGTGGGCAGATTAGGTATGTTGGTATTCTAACTCTTGAGTCCGGGAAAGTTTGCTGAGAATCAGCAGTTAGTAAGTGTGGAATAGGCAGGTATCAATTCTTAAAACAAAATGAATACAGAGTAATGACTGGGCCCAAGATACTGCTGCCTATTGACCAGCCAAAGGTATCAATTCTAAACCGCCCTTCGGATCTCTCATTCTCCTGTTCTGGTCATGTACAAGGCCATAAAAGGCCTGATGAAGCTCCCTGTTTGGCACTAAAGCCCAAATAGATGCATGAATGGGCATCAAGAGGAGGCCTCAGATTTCACAATGGGTATGGCCATGTGCCCTTGTACCAGGGTCTGACAGTTTACTTCTATGCTTTTGAAGCCCTAGATGATAGACCTCCGCAACAAATGTACCGGTGTCAGCAACTGCACCTGTAATCCAATCAGGACACTATTTGGATGTAATGTTGTATGTATGTTCCATCAAGGTTAGAAGGAATTCTATCCATGTGCCCCAGTTTCCTCTCATTGATTATTTGTGTGCTAGAGAATTCGGACTGGGATCATTAAGCGATCCATGTAATGTATTGTGCAATATGGCGGCACTTTAAAACGAACACGTAAATTAACTTCTTTTATTTAGAATAGGTGGTACGAGTAGACAGAGAGAAACATGGGCAGTGGCCTGAACTTGGCAGGTTATAGATAGAGAAGGTTTGAATAAAGAATATGAGATGGGAGGCACTGGAAGGCAAACTTGTTTTTCAGGTCGTTGATTACCTGGTCTGGGGCACTAACAAATCAGCAATTCCTGGTCCTACCTTGTGGTATCACACAGCAGGGTGGGGCAAGTTCAATAGCATATTGCTTCATTGAGCATCTATCTACATCCACTTCACTAGAGATTGTGCTAACTAGAAGGCTTCCCTGCTCTTCTGGGGAACATGAGGATCTCCTTGAAATTCAGTGGATGGAGTAAGTTTGCTCTGGAAATGATGGTTAAAACCTGATAGATGATAAATACTATAAACTGAAGAATGAATGTATGCAAAGTCAATTTTTTGTCTTTTAAATCTCTCCCTCCGACGGCCTACATAAGCCACAATGTTCTCATCACCATGACCTCTGCCATACACTAGTTACTTGAGGAAATTTAAAAGAAATGTAACATTTTAAATCACATTATTCTTATAATATAATCCATAAAAAAGTAAAAATGTGGTGCTTATAAGACCAGTTAAGTGTAAAAAATTTGTATATGTAATATCTTTTTAAATGTTGCAGTCATAATTAGTGTTTTGTATTCACTGGTTCTGCCCATATCAATTCACACCCACTTCCTTACTCGTTATAAGCACCATGTGACTCCTGGTTATTTGAGATGCTCTGTCGGATGCAAATGTGGTTTACTTCACAGTGACTTCATAGCTTTCTGTTGACTGTTGGGACTTAGCTGTCATTTTTTACCAGAAGTTCCCATATCATAGTTTAAAACCGGAGCCAAAGTTTTCTTGCAAATGAACGTTTACACTGCAAGGTCCGAAATTAGCATGACACAATCTAGAAGTTTGCTTTACCTTCTGATCTCTGCCATGTTTTTTTCAGAATTTTGGAGGGCTACCAAACGACCTATATTTATTCAGCTTCTTTCGCCTTGATCGGTTCACTGATCTTTCATCATAGTGATGAACTGTTTCCTTTCCCAGTGTACTCTGAAAAGGCACCAGTGTTATGCCTAATTAATCCTTAGGCCCTATGCTTTTAATATCCAGGAACTGAGCAGAGCTGTTGACTGCTGACAGCATTCCTACTGCAATGCTGCCTCAGTACTAATATCTAGCTCTTGTTTCTCTTACACAGGCCTGGGGTGCATGAACCGTCATCAAACTATAAACATACACGAAAGAGGCTTAAAATCGTAAATAGGAAAAAATTAAGAATTTGAAAAAGCAGAGAAAACTTCTCATGTCTATTCTGCTCCCCTTTTTTTTTTTTGTTGTCTACTGTATGTATATTATTTTCCAGTATGAAAAACTGATTTATAGTGTAAAACATGTTGTTGGGATGAAAGTTATTGCAATAATAATTATAATGATAAAAATAATAATTTTGTATTATTATTATATATATTTTTTAATAATAATAATAATAATGATTTTTATTCTTAATAATAATAATAATAATAATAATAATATTATTATATTTTTTTTATTGAAAAGAATACTTAAGGGATTGCTTCTGCCAACAATGAATGTTTTCAAAAACTAATTAAAGAGAATTGTGTTGTTTGTTTTTACACTATAAGTTTAAAAGGATTTAATTATTCCCTTCAGGGGACTCTTGTCTTCTGTTAAAATAAAAGACCACGGTAACAATTAATTTGTCCCAGCTTTTTCCATATTTCCAATTTTTTTCAGCAACACACTGTTACCAATTACACGGGATTCTGTAATAAAAATATAATGTGTTCAAGCTGGGCTTGATAAACTTTTTACACTGCTTTGGACAATGGAAATGCATTGTTGATATGGTTTAAATTAAAAGAGATCGCTATTCTTCTTTCCTTAAAATTTTTACAGTAGTTCTTGAATTTAGCTTGAAAGGTTGAGATTTGAGATTTTAATAAGGGGGAAAATGTTCTTGATGGATGGGAATTAGCGAACTCTATATTATCTACATCATTGTTTTGTTAGTTTAGAGAGATTTAGTGATCAGGCTACAAGGTTGATGAGGGCCAAATTCATTAAGACATTTTTTTTCCAAGCAATTACATAATTTAAGTCCAGGAAAAATTTAAGAGAGAGCCAGTGAAATTTTCCACGTAAATTACACATCCCATGACTCATTACATCCTGTGTCTGCAAATTGTTATTGGAGTCTGTTGTATTATGTGGAACGGTAGGAAAACAATACTACTTATGAAATCCAACAAATGGGACCTTTTAAATTTTTACTCATAGTGGGCATAAAAAGTATTGTTTTAAGCTAATAGGTGTACACATTGATGAAGCCCTTAGGTCAAGCTCGTACAGACCACTTCTGAAATAGCTTAAAGCTGCCATTAACCCTGAAAGTGCTCTGTTAAACCCTTTCAGCGGTTCAGGGGTGAAAGATCAGGTGACTAAATATTTAAATGTCTTTGTTGAAGGCTACTTTCCTTTACATAAACACAGCATCTTTGTAGTAGTTTGTTCTGGTATTTGGTGTGCAATGTGCGCATAGTCTTGTGTTTTGGATTTGATTTTGGTTCTGGTTATATTGTTTTGTTTTGGTCATCCAATTGGTTTGGAATTCAGATTTTAAATCCGAATATTGGATTTTGGCTCTCTTGAAATTTGAGAAAAAGATCTAAAATCACTTAATTTTTTGCAATCCAAAACCAGAAATTCATATCTAAAATCTAGATTCTGACCCACACACAGATTTGAACCGGTACTCTGATGGTTGGGATCTCCTCAGGATATGTCAGTAAGTTTGTATGACTGATGATAATATATGGCATTGTGCATTCCAGCTTGCATTCTGTGATGGTATGCCACTCTTGTCTGTCAGCCACTGTCATTCTAAGTCTACCAAGTTCATGCTCATCCATCAATTAGTGTTTTGCCACCTTTAGCTTTACTAACTTCTGTTCCATTTGCTTTTAGTTTGTTCAAGGCAACCTGAACTTTAACTTATCTATTAGTTTTTCCAGTAAGTCCAGGAACGTGAATTCCAACACTTTGTTGCCATCTGTTTACATTGTACTGGCATAGCTAGTGACATTATCTGTACAAAATGAACAGCTGTCAAGCTCATTTTCCTTTCACCTCCAACAAGAGATTGTTTTTGGAAACCCCCCCTCAATATGTCCCCTGCCATGTGATCCACAACTGCCTTCTTGTTTACAGCCGGAGAGTTCTGCCTCACCAAATATCTACATCTGTAGATATTGTGTAAGTATATATATATATATATATATATATATATATATATATATATATAGTGTGGGGGATGAATGGCGTCACTCCAAGGGTCTTTGTTGAAAGAATTTAATAGCAATAAACAAGTACGAATGAACAATCACATTGCACTGTGAAAGTCAACGTTTCAATGTCCTAACGACATTTTTGTCAAGACTGGTGCAATGGAAAAAACATTAACAATGTGATAAACAG
The DNA here is from genome assembly GCF_055691185.1 of Crinia signifera. Taxonomy (NCBI): domain Eukaryota; kingdom Metazoa; phylum Chordata; class Amphibia; order Anura; family Myobatrachidae; genus Crinia; species Crinia signifera. The sequence goes on along the minus strand of NC_139224.1, from coordinate 41,727,731 downwards.
GTAACTGCATTAAATAAGCTTACCTGCGCTGTGTCATCCGGCGGCCGAGTGCTCACCGCCCCTCCCCCAGCCGGGGGTACGTACAGTGTGCTAGCCGCAACTTCCGGCACCCGTTGTCAGGGAGACACTACAAGCCGCGGCTCCCGGCCGCCGAATGACAGCACCTGAAAATGCAAAAAATGGATGATGGTATATATAGTAAATATGCATAAACGAGCAGTGGAAAGGGGCACAATTACTGGCCACTATAATATGGTGTATACTGACACTGCAAAAAAAGGGGTTTTAACGTCAAACAACCCAGATCGGGTAGCAAACAAGCTACAAGTGGTGCGCTCTGTTGTACTGTTTTTTGCCCAGTCCAGCAGTGTCGACACGCTTCTTAGTGTCTACCCGATCTGGGTTGTTTGACGTTAATATATATATATATATACATAATCATAGTATGTAGTACATGAAAGATGTGCGACAACAGTTAGGGGTAGGCAAGCACTGTTAGTAAGTTTACTAAAGTTCAGGAGAATATGAATAGTAAGTCCTCTCTTATACCCCTTTTACATTGCCGCAAGAATCTGTGTTTTTCCCTTGTGAACCCAGGTCAGCAGCTATGTAAAAGTGGTTAAGCGGTGTCCCTTTAACAGGACTTCTACCCAGATCCTCACTAGGCTAGAACACGGGCAGGACCTGGGTAGAGGGCAGTGTAAAATGGGTAAGCCGGGTCATCCGACCCGGCTCCCGTTTACAGCAATAGGGAAAGCCCAACCTCCGGACCGCAGCATCCTGCGGTCAGTATGGAGTTTGGGCAGAGAGTGCACACACCCTCTGCTGCTGTCTGCTGTACTGTACATTGGAGACAGCAGCAAAGGCAGGGAGGAGGTGAATGGATGCCTGTGTATGGTATCTATTCACCTCGCGAACGGGGGCAGCCCAGCAGCTTACCTTGGTGTTGGGCTTGCTCAATTGGCGGTCTCGGTGGGCTGATCGGTAGTCTCGGCGCTTTTAGATGATGTCATTTTCAAGCGTCATCCCCGTTTACACTTCGGGTAGGCACTGCAGTGTAAACGGTGCAAATCCCAGATCTGACCTGGCTCGGATCCGTGTTCCAAATGCTGAGTCGGATCCGGGATTTGGGTGTAAAAGGGGTATAAGTTAGCAACCCACCCCGATGTAATACAGAGAAGCTTCTTACTCAGTTGGAATCACTTTTTCAGTTAATTCTGTTTATTCTGTCTGATTCACGTACTGTAGATAGCACGTTACCATAGAGAGTACTACAGTGTGAAAACACACATACTAGAGTTTATCATATGCAGAGTTAGAAATATAGGCAGTTACTAGATTATTTAAGGTTTAGGACACTTCAGTGGCTGTCCTAATGAAAGAGGGTGACCAGGCATGTGTTGGGCCACCTGCATGAAGCCACTTAAAAAAAACAAAGACTGGGCCACATTAGCCACCCAAGTCAATGGTGCAACACCACTGTAGGCAGGCTGCAATAGACATATGCAGGGATAGCAACCATTAGCCGCAATACAATACAGAGAGCACCAAACTAACCACCATGCAATCCATTGAGAATCCCAGGGAACACCAGGAGTTTTTAATGCGTGGTTTTCAATAGATTTATTTTCCCTTAGTTTAATTTACAGGCTTGCAATACTCTTGTCTGCTTGCTTTCTCCTAAGAATGTACGAGTTAAAGTGACAAGGACTGACATAATGCATGCACCATTTTTAATCTGGTTTGATTGATAGTCCATTTCCTCAATGAACAGCCAAATATACACAGAATGAATTAAAGTGGGCACAATTTTGCTTTTTGAACATAAACATGAAATTACAGCCACAGATCTGAGGACCGAACATATTTCAAGCTGCACATTTGTTAGGATTTATTATTATGTACATTTTTGTCTACTTGTTCCAGCGGAGGCAACATTTTTGCATTTTCCCGACTTGTGTTTTCTCAGTTGCAGAGCATTATATCATTCGCTTTTCTGTCGTATACTCCCCTTTTTTCAGAGATGTTTCCCATTCAAATTAAAGGTCTGTTCTATTACCAAAACAGTAATTGTGCCAAGCTTTCCCAATCTCCCTCAGCTTGATTTAATTGTTAAACATTAATTTACTGAGGAAAATTCTTCAAAGACAAATGGGTCTGGGGGACAGCTGGAGGAAGAAAATAGTAATAGGTGCTTAGCAGCAAAAACAGTCATTTGTTCCCTTTGCAGCCTGAAGTCCTTTGGCCATGGAGAAACTAAAATATATTTCTTCTTCAAGGCAAGGAGGTATATACATTAAAAATAGATGAAATGTAAAAGAAACCAGTCAAGAAATGTGTTAATGATAATGTTAGGTCATTTGGCTCTGTGCACTTCTAGAAGCTGTACTTGTTCTACATACAGTATGTTATTTTTCTGCATGTGTATATAAAAGTATATATCTTTCACGGGTTCTGATTGGCCAACTTATCCTACATAATGGGTAACACGTGCTACTTATGAATAAAACTTTTCTGTAAAGTGGATATACTGTACCCTGATTCAAGTGCCCCAACTTGCAGAAAAATGGATCTATTAACCAAGCCTTGAAAAGTAGACAGAGATAAAGAACCAGCCAATTAGCTCCCAACTGCCATGTTCGGGGGGTGCCAAAATTTTGTGTGGGGGGGGGGCATCATTTGTTGTTACGCCACTGGTCAGCAAGCGGACAGCCGTTCTTTCTGTATCTTGCCTGGGTGACAGGTGGAGAATGCTGCCTGGCTGCCTTGATTGGATGATGGTCACAATCAGAGTGTCTAGGCATCATTCTCTAGCTGCCTTTCATAAAGCTCCTGAGGCACCAGCACAGGAGGCAGGTACCCTCAGGCCCATCCGGCCCTTGCTCAAAGTGCATATACAGTAATATGGCCCTGATCCCATGCCCTGCATATATAAGGTGTGCCCAAATGAAAAGGAGGCTATGGTTGTATGTAAATAATATTTAATTTCAGTTCGTTTAACATTACAACTACACATAATTGCCGCTGACATTGATGCTCTGATCCCAGTGCGTTGGAAGGGAGTGGATGGCTTCAGTGTTGAAACATCTGGGTTGCTGATAGATCCAGTTTTTCATGGTGTCCTGCACGTCCTTGTCACAGGTGTACCGTTGACCTTTCAGGGATTTTTGGAGGATGTTTCAGGACCTCCTATCAAAATTTTGCCAGCAGGTTGAGTGTCTTATTGGCCACATGCGGCCTAATGCTGTCCTGGAGCAGCACTATCCCTTGTGAGAGCTTGCTTCTGCGCTGTGTATTTGATGGCCTGTTTCAGCCCCAGCAATGTCTTGCAGTACCATTCAGCGTTAACTGTTCCACCCCATTCCAGCCAGTAGATAAGTAGAGGTCCTTCTTTGTCGAAAAATAAATTGTGGATCACTTTTCCAGCCTAAAGGCTAGAGTTAGCTTTTTCTTTGGACGATGGGAGCCAGGATGCCGCCATTCCATGTTCATTTGTTTGGAGGCAGGGTCGAAGTGGTGACATCAAGTCACATGCGACAACCTTTGCAAAGAAATCCATTCCTTGCTCAACGTACCGAAACAGATGGGTTAAGCAAGCACCCATTCTCACCAACTTTTGAATTGGGGTTCTAAACTGCTTACATGCTTGATGTGCCAGTGGAAAATTTCCTAGAAGTAAAAACCTTTCCTAGGGCCGTCTAGATCCTGCTATACTGAGAAAAGGTTGAGGAATAAAGTACTTTACATGTTTAAAGTTTTCAATGTGAAACCATCAAGAGTGATGAAAAAGATAAAAGTGCTTTTAAATACAATGAGAGTGACTAGCTCAGGAGCTGTTCACACTTCAAGATTTCATTCAATCTGCACATAATTTAAGCTTCAAACTGATTGCTACAGATACTTCTGTAAACTCTGAGGGATGTACACACTGAGACATAACTCCCCATCAATCATGCAAATTGCTGAAGGAAAGCTAGCAGGCGATCCACTCTAGCATGGTGTGCTTATTTTTATAACCAACACATGGTGTGGTGTCAGGCTGAGAACCGTGGATACTAATGTGCAAGCTTTCTCTGGAGCATTGTAGATTTCCAAAGGAGAGACTGTCTGATTCCTCCTTGATGGATGAAAAAAATTAAAAAGAATATCAATACAATACACACACCCAAACACAGTGGTGTTGAGATTGGGGGGCAATGGTTACTTTTTGCCCAGGTCTTCTGGGAGGGCCCGGGGCCTCCTGCTGCTGCAGCACAGCCTCTTTTTCCAGCTCAGCGCACACTACTGTGTCCTGTGCTGAGCTGGGGAGAGAGGCAGTGTCAGTCTGTCATCTCTCTCCCTCTGTTTGTGAGATGAGGATCCCACACAAATTACAGTTTTTCCCATGGGGGCGTGGCCACACCCCTCCCGAAAGGCCACACCCCCTCCGTTCCACTGGGGCTCGGCCAACCATTGGAGCTCCTGCTCTCACACACACTCTACATAGATTATTTTATTTTAAAAAATTGTATACTCTTCCTAAATTCCCTTTCTGACAGTCCTTTCTGGATAGTCGGTGTTATGAAGTGAGAGGAGGAAGCACTGTACTGAGGTGGTAACAGCAGGGATTGTTGGACACGGCTGGTGTAGTGGTTAGCATTAATTCCTCACGACACGGTGGTCCTAACTGTTTGTAACTTGTACATTCTGCCCATGCTTGCATGGGTTACCCTGTTTTCCTGCTACAATCCCAAAATGTTCTGGTAGTTTCATTGGCTTTTGAGGAGGAAGAAAAAGAACACTAGTGTGTATATGTGTTTGTGCACATGTGATAGGTGATCTACTGTAGATTATAAACTCTGCTACGGCAGGGGATTCGGCATGAAATCCCGACGGTAAAAATCCCGACAGGGTCAAAATCCTGAATGGGTCAAAATACAGACAAGGACAAAATCCCGACAAGGACAAAAACCCGACATTTAAAATCCCGACAGTGTCAAAATTCCGACATTTAAAATGCAGACAGGGTCAAAACCGACATATAGAATGTACAGGTGAAACAGTCTACATGACTTTCGGTCGACACAGTTTTTTTTTACCGGAATGTCGACACAGTCAACATGGACACTGCTGGAAGTGAACCGCAATGCTTCGGGCACGGTGCCTCGCTGCGCTCGGCACACTATTTTATTCTCCCACCAACGCCCTAGTGGATGGTAGGGCATGAAATATCGCCTGTCGGCACATGTCGGTTCAAAAAACAGTGAAAAAACCCATGTCGACCTCGCACCTGTCGACTGAAAGTCATGTAGACTGTTTCACCTGTACATTCTATATGTCGGGATTTTGACCCTGTCGGGATTTTAAATGTCGGGATTTTGACCCTGTCGGGATTTTAAATGTCGGGATTTTGTCCTTGTCGGAATTTTAAATGTCTGGATTTTGTCCTTGTCGGTATTTTGACCCATTCAGGATTTTGACCCTGTCGGGATTTTGACCGTCGGGATTTTGACTGCATCCCACGGCAGGTACTAATTACGTTATATTCTATGGAAAGTGCTGTGTAAGTGCTATATAATTGTTAGTATTAAAAAGTGCTGGAGTACTACTGCAGGGCCAGATCGTCGTCTGGGGGGGCAACACCATTTCTGCCTGCTGCCTATCACAAAATGAAGGCTGTCTATGAAGAAGTCATGCTTGTTGTACTTATTGCAGGTTGCGGCTGTGGAACTTCTAAGATGCCACCTCCACACTTCCACTTGATGGCTGGATAGTGGGGTAACGGTGGCAATTCGGGTTGGGGGGGGGGGGGTGGGCACTAGTTTGAAGTTTAGGGTGCCAAGAAGCCTTGCACCAGCCCTGATTGAGGGCCTGATTCAGCCCTATTCGTTGGTCTGCCTATGTTCGCTGCCTAGCGAAAACTTAAATGCTGCCCACTGCCCGACCAAACGCTGGTCCAAGTCCCCACGAATCCACACATTTACATGTGAGGGCATGTGTACGCTTACACATCCCCTCGCATGTGGCCGCATGAGTGATAAATCATTCGATGGTCGCCGAAAATAGATTTTTTTTTCCGTTCAAAAATAAGTCAGTCTGTATGGAAATGGCCGAAAAGGGGGCAGGTGCTGACATCATGTGTGCATGTGCAGACCCCCACCATCGTTAATGGGGCTCCCTCCGGTTAAACTTGAATCAGGCCCTGTATGTTAACAGGACATAAAAACGTGCTGTATAGTGGTATAGAAAAGACAGTCATAGTAGTGTAATAGACATTAATAAACAATTACAGTCTTAAAATCCATCCAGGGTGCAAATTATAAACATGCAAACCATACAGAAGATCCATTAAATTGTAAGAACAACAATCGGGCGCAATAACACTACATATGCTCCACTACTCAATCTTTATACCAATTTGTGTTGGTTATATAAAATGTGCTATGGCTGCTCCCAAAGGCAATTCTGGAGATTGCCACTTGAAGATAGAAAATGTAATTAGGAGATGAAAATCAATTAGCTTTGTGTATATAAATATACTGAAATATATCTGACTCAAAAGAGAGCGCCACACATCTGAACAGTTATTTCAAAATATTCATATAAAGATTTATTATATAAAAAAGAGAGAAAAACAATAAAAAATACATATAAAATCACAGTACACAGTATCTCAATAAAGGTTATCCCAAATAGGAATGCAATAAAGGCATTAGCCAATAGTATCACTTTATAGTTTACTAATATAACCCAACTCTAAGGTGGTATTTCTGCACAAGAGTTAGTATAGAATATTTGATTGATATATATAGAGTCAGTTGATGTTAGCCCTGTATGATTCAAAGGATTGGATTTTGTTAAGCCGATTAAATAGATGATTTTTATGGCTCTTTAGTTGAAAAGTATACACATCCAATGCGTTAGAGTGTTCCTTATTTTATAAAGGGCTCCCAGAAGGTGATTTGCACCAGTATGCACAATGAGAACAGTACCTCTTAAGATGTTGAAAACAACTTATGCGATCCCTGCGGTAGCCATCTGTGTGGGCTCGCTTCTACCCGCCTGGCTCCAGCTGATGACAGCGAGCCTTTGGTGTTTGTAGCGTGGCGGGGAGAAACCTCACTGACCTGTGTTAATAGGCAGGTCTTCCGTGTCCGGCTTCCAAAGTATGCAGGTGCCCAAGTAGGGGATCCCCTACTTGGGCACTTTCAAACCCAACTCTTATCTGCAGAGACCCCCTGCTATTTCAGGAGACTGCACGCTAAAGAAAAAAACACCTCCTCTTCGCAAGCGGCGAACGGCCGACTAAAGAACCTGCATAGTCTGTATATCTCTGTACTTTTTACATACAATCCATACAATCAGCTTTAGATTTGCACTATATTATGTAGTTATTGCTGCACTGTCTATCTGGATTTCGAGGAGTGCGCATCGGGATCGCAAGGTAAAAAAACCTGTGCAATCTGCATACGATCTGCATGTCAAATCTCACCGTGTGTACACATCATAAGGCATGAGTATGGTTATGTTAATCAAAATTGTATATGAAAGTGATAGATAGATAGATATTATAAACAGCCTTTGTAAGGTCACTCAGCCTTGGTAGAAATGTTACTGCTCTGAAGAAAACTAACAGATATTAACTGCATCTGTTGATATGACATCTAACAATGTAAGTTATGGTTATTTTAACATATTATATGAAAATGATAGATGAATTTATGGCCACATAGGTAGGGGGCTGAAATGACCAAGGACCAATAGTGACAAGAGGAGGAGCTGTGACAGTGGGCGTGGCCAGAGCCATTTGGGCGTGTACACTCCCCTTCATTATCATCCCCAATCTCTCTTAATGTATAAAAGCAGATTTTTATTTTTGTTTTACATTTTGTCAGTAAAATAAAAATACAAGTTACATATTATGGTCTATGGCTGACAAGTGGTGGGCTGGTCATCATCTTCCCATCTGTGGGCTAACCCCATGTGAAAAGAATTAGATAAATGTGTGCAGACCGCAGTCCTCATTGAGAATTATTAGCATTATGTTTCTTAGTTAAACCAAGGGGATACCGCCTTCACTCAACATTTGCTAAAGTGCCCAATATATGCCTCAGTCATGCCGAGGCAGAACTTTCCATGTGAATTGTAGCTCATTGGTCCAATCGTCAGCAGGATAGCATGTGAGAGCATCTATGCGCCAGGCAACTTCAGATCCACTCCATTCTGCAGCGTATAATGTGCACTTTCTAGATGTTCTTTTACAATGATATCAGTTAAACAAATTAGACATTAATTATATTACAAATAACTTCTAATGAAATTAGGCTCGGGGTTTGCCGCATCAGTTAAATTTCCTGACTCAACACCAGAGCTATTAAATTATTCTGCATGTTTCCCACGCTATAAACCCTTAAGTTATGTGCAGTAACCCATAGATTGTGCATAAATTGCTGAAGTCTATGGGTTTCCAAAGCAACCAGCGGATGCATTTACCACAGATTTTTCCTCGCAGCTCCAGAGGCTCGGGGGGGAATCTTCTCTACACATGGGGCTGCAGGAGCAAATTGAATAAGTCAAAGCTGACATTTAACCCCTTCCCGACATTTGACGTATATATACGTCATGGCCGGGATGTACTTCCCGACACATGACGTATATATACGTCATGACTTTAAACTGTCACCGCGTCTATAGACGCGGTGACAGTTTAAACATGTCTGCTGTCCCTGACAGCAGACATGTCCCAGCATGCCCAGGGGGGGCGGCGATGCTTCCCCCCCGTCGGCGATCGCTGCGATTGGCTGTTCAATGTGAACAGCCAATCGCAGCGTTTTCCTGTGTTACCGGCGAATCAGACGCTCGGTAACACAGGGATCAATCACCGCCGGGTGTGAGGGGGTGTGAGGGGGGCACCGGTGGTCACCGGTGATGACCACACCTCACCCCACCTGCCCCCAAGGCTGTGATTGGTCCGTCGGACCGACGGACCAATCACAGCCATGGCGCGTGATTTAAACTAACGGTGACTGCGCTGCAGACGCCATTCCGGTCTGGAATTGCGTGCAGAGCGGTCACCGTGCCAATCTGTCGTGATATACTGACCTGATCCTTGCCTGATACTTACCTGATCACCGCTGGTAGCGTGCTGCCAGCAGCTGGATGCTTCCTGGATCTTGTGACTTCCTGTGTGCTGCTGCTGCAGTGTCATAGAGTGACAGATAGTGACAGATAGTGAGAGATAGTGACAGAGAGTGATAGAGAGTGCTATATTTTGTGTCTGCTGCCCCCCCCCCTTTTGTGCTGATCAGTATATCTGTGCTGATCAGCAACTTTTTGGGGGTGCAGGTTTTTTTTTTATATATATATACCTGTCAGTTGCACCAAAGGTTGTGCTGCCTGTGCAACTGACTGCTGCCCCCCCTGCTGCCCCCCCTTTTGTGCTGATCAGTATAAATTAACTGATCAGCAACTTTTTGGGGGTGCAGGGTTTTTTTTTTTTGGAGAGTGCAGTGGGGTTTTGTTTTTACACCCACGTTGCTTTTGTGGGTGTCCTGTGGCCGCTGATCAGTGACGTACATCACTGAACAGCATTTTTGGCACAGGGTTGATATAATTTTTTTTCTGCAGTTTTTTTTAATTGTTTTTTTTTTGGAGAGTGCTGTGGTTTATTTTTTTTAAATTGTTTTTACACCCACGTTGCTTTTGTGGGTGTCCTGTGGCCGCTGAGCGCTGATCAGTGACGTACATCACTGAACAGCATTTTTGGCACAGGGTTGATATAATTTTTTTTCTGCAGTTTTTTTAAATTGTTTTTTTTTTGGAGAGTGCTGTGGTTTATTTATTTTTTTAATTGTTTTTACACCCACGTTGCTTTTGTGGGTGTCCTGTGGCCGCTGAGCGCTGATCAGTGACGTACATCACTGAACAGCATTTTTGGCACAGGGTTGATATAATTTTTTTTCTGCAGTTTTTTTAAATTGTTTTTTTTTTTGGAGAGTGCTGTGGGTTTTTTTTTTAAATTGTTTTTACACCCACGGTGCTTTTGTGGGTGTACTGTGCCCGCTGAGCGCTGATCAGTGACGGACGTTACTGACCAACATCTGTGCTCAATTTTTGGCGCAGGAGCTTTTTTTTTTTTCTTTTAAACTAACACGTGTTAAAGCACTGCATACACACTACATACCCCCCGTGTTGAAATAAAGTTTGTACCCCCCCCTACACTATACACTACACTTAAAAATAATAAAAATGTCCCAATCATCGCAAAGACTGTTTTCAGCGGAGGAGGCATATGCCCTTCTTGCCTCTGACACTGACACAGCCAGTGAAGTAAGCGATGAATTGGCATTTGTCTTAAGCTCCTCTTCCTCCTCCTAGTGATGAGGGACCCCCTCAAAGACGCCCCCGTAGAGCAGCTGAGACCCCCTCCAATGATTGATCTCGTATGGACCCCACCACCAGACAATTTTGAGCCCCAGGTTCCTGAGTTTTTGGCCAACCCAGGAATCCAATTTGATAGTACAGGCCTCATAGAAATTGACTTTTTCAAAGTCTTTTTCTCTGATGATTTTATAAATTTAATGGTGGACCAAAGTAATTTATATGCCCAGCAGTTTATTGCCCAAAACCCCACGTCATCATTTGCTAGGTGGACCCCTGTAGATGCAGTAGAGATGATGACGTTTTGGGGTCTGGTGTTACATATGGGCATAGTTAAAAAGCCAGAAATTAGGCAATATTGGAGTACAGATGTTCTGTACAGCACCCCACTTCATCGTATGGCCATGACCCGGTCTCGTTTTGAGACGATCCTTAAATTTTTGCATTACAACGATAATGCACAGTGCCCACCTAGAGATGATCCCACCTTTGACCGGCTATTCAAAGTCAGGCCGGTCATTGATCATTTCAGCGCCAAATTTGCTGAGATGTACATCCCCCAAAAATTCATTTGTGTGGACGAGTCACTTATACATTTTAAAGGAAGGGTTAAATTCCGCCAGTACCTTCCCAATAAGAGGGCAAGGTATGGCATAAAAATGTATAAGCTGTGCGAAAGTACCTCAGGGTACACCCACAGGTTTAGGGTATATGAAGGGAAGGACACAAGAATTGAACCGCCAGAATGCCCCCCCTCCCTCGTAGGTGTTAGTGGAAAGATTGTCTGGGATTTAGTGCACCCCTTCCTGGATAAAGGTTATCACCTCTATGTGGATAACTTTTACACCAGCATCCCCCTGTTTAAGGCCCTTGGTTCAAGAGGTACAGCAGCTTGCGGTACTGTGTGCAAGAACCAAAGAGGCCTCCCAAAAACGCACGTTGCCCAATTACTGAGAAAGGGTGAAAGCAGGGGAATATGCACCGAAAATATGTTGTTGGTCAAATATAAGGACAACAATTCACGGACACAGTACCACCTCCGTCCCTGTACGAGGTACCAGTACCCACACCTCAAAACCTATTTGTATCCTAGATTACAATAAGTACATGGGCAGAGTGGATCTTTCAGATCAGGTACTGAAGCCGTACAGTGCCCTGCGGAAAACAAAAATATGGTACAAGAAGCTGGCCGTGTATATCATCCAGATGGCACTGTATAACGCTTACGTACTATTCCGTTCTACCAGCCAGACGGGGACATTTATGCACTTTCAAGAGGAAGTCATAAAGGGCCTAATATTTGGGAACCAGCAGGCAGAGGGCCCCAGTACTTCTAGTACTGGCCCCAGTACTTCTAGTACTGGCCCCCGTATTGTATCAGGGCAGCATTTTCCAAATGAAATCCCCTCCACTGGAAAAAAAGGCAGGACACAAAAAAGGTGCAAAGTTTGCTATAAAAAGGGAATACGAAAGCAAACTATTTTCCACTGTGAAACTTGCCCCGACAAACCCGGCCTATGTATGAAGGAGTGCTTTAAAATATACCACACATCTATGGATTATTAGGTTCATCATTTCACCGTGCTTCGGGGGTCTTGCTAATGCGATATAGCACCCACCATTCATTCCACCAGAATCTATGCTGCAAAATCCAAATATCACTCCTTCCCTTCTGAGTCCTGCCATTCACCCAAATGGTATTTTTTGGTCACATATGAGGCATTGCCGTACTCAGGAGAAATTGGGGCACAGATTTTGGGGTGCTTTGTCTCCTTCATTTCTTGTGAAAATGAAAAATTTTGAGCCAGAACTGCATTTTTGTGTAAAAAAATTTAATTTTTCATTTTCACAGCCCAGTTGTACCACAATTGGTGAAACCCCTGGGGGTTTGAAATGTACACTATACCCCTAGATGAATTCCCTGAGGGGTGTAGTTTGCAAAATGGGGTCACTTGTGGGGGGGTTCCTAACTTTTAGCATCTTATGGTGCCTAGAAACCTACATGGTGCCTAAAAAATAATCTCATAAAAAGGAGGCTCCAAAATCAAGTAGGTGCTCCTTCTATTATGAAGCCTGTGGTTTGGTCAACGTGCACACTAGGGCCACATATAGGATATTTATGAAAACAAAAGAATTGGGGGAATCAATTTTTAGTCACATTTCTCTAGTAAAATCTACTGTGTTCCTTAGAAAAATGTATTAAAATTGAAAATCTGCAAAAAAAATGAAATTTTGAAATTTCACCTACACTTTGTTTTAATTCCTGTGAAACACCTAAAGGGTTAACAAACTTCCAAAATGCTGTTTTGAATACTGTGAGGGGTGCAGTTTTTGAAATGGCATCATTTATGGGGGTGTCTCACATACAAGTCCCTCAAAGTCACATCAGAACTGAACTGGTCCCTAAAAAAATCAGTGTTTGAAATTTTCTTGAAAATTTGAGAATTTGCTATTCATATTTTAAGCCTCCTAGTGTCCAAAAAAAATAAAAGGAGGTTGAAATAATGATGGAAACATAAAGTAGACATATGGTCTATGTTAGTTATTAACTATTTTGAGTGGTATGATTATTTGTCTCACAAGCAGAAAATTTAACATTTTGCAAATTGCTAAATTTTCAATTTTTTTACGACATTTTGGTATTTTTCACAAAAAAACACAGACTGTATCGACCAAAATTTACCACTAACTTGAAGTACAATGTGTCACGAGAAAACAATCTCAAAATCACTGGGATAAGTAAAAGCAAAAAAAAGTTATCCCCACTTAAGTGATACATGTCAGATTTGAAAAAAAGGCCTCTGTCAGGAAGGCAAAAACAGGCTGCGGCGGTAAGGGGTTAACCAAAGGTGATCCTCTCTGCTAATTGAATATGCCCCATAGTGTTATTTATTTATTTATTTAAATTTAATAACAGTTATATAGCCGAAAGGAATTCAAATGTCTCCTTTACCAATAATCTTATTGTTTCAACAAAAATGGTCACTTCAAATATCCATTTGTTTAAGGATTAGAGGTGGTAAGGAGACCAAAAATAAGTAGTTCACTTATGAACATAAGCTAGAATTAATTTAATTTTGTATATCTGACAAATTAAAATTACATGGTTCAATTATAATTATTGCTAAAGAATGGTACCTTTGAAATCTGAAAGGTTTTTTTTGTTTCCTTCATAATAGACATATTTTGTTGTTGTGTTGTGTGCCCCAGAGAAATAACTTCATAGTTCATGAAATTAAGTACATGTTGACAGCCGATGCACGGTTTAGGGGTATTTGGAAACCATTAGATTATTAATGGACAGGAAATAAACTATTTGTCAGTCTGTATTGCCTTCCAAAACCTTTCAAAGGTTTGCTTAAATAATTTGTTTTTAATCAGCCATTGTCTGTTGTTTCACTTTTTAAATCATAGAAACACATTGTGTAATTAGAAAGAACAGTTGAGTTATTTGTAATAGTTAAAAAACAAAAACCTGAGATAATTAGTAATGGGCCATTTAATACTGTTTCCACTTTAGATAGGCAACATTTACATGTGTGATATTGAGATTGCTTGTTTTTTTTATTTTTTTTTATTGCTATGCGATACAAGCGACTTTTAATTGCCTTGCAGTACAATGATCGCCTTACATGAACTTTAGGCAAATTAGTTGACTCCATAGCGGTTAATGGAATGGCAGATTAATTCTGCAGACTGTAGGCTTTTTGTGTAGAGATATACTGTATATATATTTATATATAGAATTAGGCGTGCAGTACTCCAAGCAAACTAGAAGCATCACTTCTGTATTTACTGACTACTTTAATCAGGATATTTTAAAATAACAGAAGCATATACAATACACATACCATTAGGCACCACTCGTGTGTGTCTCCGGAAGCCATGGCTCCGGTACCCATAGTGGTGATGTTGTCACGTCCGGCTTCAGTTGTGCCACATGCTGCGTCAATCTGAACCTATCGTCATGGAAACTATGTAAACAATGAGGACCGCTCTGCATTTACCAGGCTATGAATAGCATAGTAGTACAAATGTTATCAGGAGTAGAATAATAGAATGTAGGACCTCTGAAGTTATCTTTATTGGGAGTCTATATTAATAAATACTGGCAAACAATATACCATCGAGAGGTGAATATCATAACGCCTTAGCAATATAGGATCTCCAAGTAATGTATGCCAAAATCATATTAAGCTATAACCAGCGGGAATTTCTACAGATATATTATGTAAAACAATAAGGAAATTTTTTTTTTATAAGAATAAAGAACAAAAAAAAAAACTAGATAAAACTAGATGATGAGAAGGCATAGTAAAAAACTGTATGCAAGTCAATTAATGATTTATTGAGTCAGACAGTTGATACCAAGGGATTCATTAAAGGATATTGTAAAGAAAGGTATCCAATCTATGAATCCATCCAGTCTCACACTGTAAGAGTTTGATGTCCCTATTGCCACCTTTGATGTTGGCTGGGAAATGGTCTATCATGCGGTATTTAGGGGATGGCAAAGTATGTCTAAGAACTAGGAAGTGGCGGGCCACAGATTGATCACTATTCCCACAATTTAATGCCGCTCCAATGGACGACCTGTAGACCATCATCCTCTCCTTGAAAGATCTCTCTGTCTTCCTTATATAAGATTTATCACATAGACATATCAATTGATACATGACAAATTTTGTTTCACTGCTTACCGTATGTCTGATGGTATATTTATACCCTGAATGGGGATGGTAAAAAATATTACCCAGAGTAGCTCATTTTCATGTTGTACATCTGCCACTTATGCAATCCTTAAGTCTTGTCACTAGTCCGAATTCTCCTAAAGACAAGTCGAACCAAATTCCCCTTGAGCTCCCCCGGCAGCTCCCTTGAAGGCTCACTTACGATCCAGCGGCCGGACAGTCTTTTGAAAGTCTTTTTTAAAATTTACATTCTGCTGCTGCTTCCCGCCTTGCCGTCTGGCACCTGCTGCTCACCGCTGCCCAGCAGCCACCGCTGCCCACCCCGTAAGAAGTTTTCAATCAGATCATCTAACTGTTTGTCTACTTTGCCTTGCTTGGATGTGATACATACTATCCTGAGCATGTAGGTTTAAGGGAGGCCTTTCACCAAACTCTGTGGGGGTGGAAGCTAGTATAGTAAAGGGGATTGTTCCTATCTGTCTCCTTTGTGTAAATGGATGTACTAATTTTACCATCATTGAGGTGTATAGTAACATCCAAAAAGTTCAATTTGGATTTGTCACAAGTCAATGGGAATTTTACAGGACTACTATTCTCATTATGTACAGTATATTGATATGATTTGTTGAAATCCTGGATAGGGCCTTTCTAAAATATCATCATATCATCTATATATCTTAGGTAGTTTGATAAAACAGTTGTCATGCATAGTGTACTATGTAAAATAAAGAAATGTTACATTTCCAAGCTTGGATTAGTTTCCGCTGTAATGGGAACATGATAAGCCGCTGGAACCTCTGCTATAGTTAAAGTCAGCCCAGGACTTTTCAGCATAAAGAGGAGGTGGGCAAAGCCACCTCCCCTCTTACAGGCCTCCAGTACCTGTGTTAATACAGATCACTTCTCTGAACTGATTTCATAGGCCTAGTGTAGAGAAGTGCATTTCTGGGTGCACTTTAAGCAATTTATGATTATATGAAATTAATGAAATGAGTGATCTTAAAGGGTAGATGGTTTGACTTTTATGTGACATGTAACATTGTGCACAGTGCCGCTTTTAAATATCTTTTCGCCCATCTCCGCCCTTGTAGTTATGGGGACTGATCTTGAATGCGTATCTGCGTATGGAGAGAATAGCACTATGGGCAAAACCAGAGCTTTGCAAATGGAATAAAATGTTATGAGATTAATCATTTTATAAAACAATCTCATGAGATTTGCTGGTAGAGACTTCAGTTGCATGTTTTAAATGGACCATGCATATGCCAATCAAGGTACTATTTGATTTATAGGTCTTCTTTATAAAAAAAAAAAATCTTATTTTTTTATCATTATTTTAAACAAATACAATATACAGAAGCCTAAACAATATAAAAAAGTGTAAAACATTAAATAGATGTCATTTCCGCTATGTCCATGTTAAATGCAGTTCTCATCTTGTTTAGATACACAGCTTAATTACACCAGGTAATTTGTAAATAGTGCTTATTTGACCTTCTGGCGTCATACTCTAATGCTAAGTGCTTCATTAGAGACGTTCAACTGCATGAGCCAAACAAGTCTCCTTCACATCCCACAACCGATGGGCAGAGCGATGATAATACAGTCCCCCCATCTGGCAGCAATTAAACATCACCAGCCCACTGGATACACAGACTACAAAGTGTTTATTGTGCGATATCCAACTACCGATCAAGACACAGGGAAATTTCACACAATTAAATAATCTTCCGGTTTAAGTGGGACCAGAAAAACATTGAAAGCAAGCGTTACAATATATAACATTATAAATATATTTTATATTTCAATTGTTTTAAATAACTGTATAAAAAAGGGGGAAGCGCTAGAACTTGGCTATAGCCATCAACCGTATGAAACCACAAGTATTCCTATTTTTTATAATTATTTAATATAATTGTGCAGTAAAGAGCCAAAATTCCATTAACTAACCCAATAAAATGTTGCAAAGAATTGGCTTTAAAAATAAAAAAAAATCTTTAATTACCCATACGAATTATAATAAAAGTAACATATATTTAATAATAAGAATGCAAAAAAAATAATTGCACAATTATAGAAGCAGGGGATGATGGTATATATATGTATATGTTAAAGTGCACACAGAATGAAGGACTTCGTAAGCAAATTATTTGCTATGGTACAGGGGAATTCTTTTCAAATCTAAAGCTCTGCAATCAGGACTTATATTTCTCCACAATAACAGAATATTCCTTGAGTCCCAAAACATAAGGGGTGATATTTAATAGAATGAGAGAATCAAAAAGTGAGAGATTTGGTAAGAAATCTCCAGGTTTTTTAAAGCAGCATTTACACTGCAAAATCAAACTGGTTTTGCGTTGTAAATGATTGCCGCTTTAAAAAAACCTGGAGATTTCTAATCATATCTCTCACTTTCTGAATCTCTCATCCTATTAAATTTCAGACTATAAATCTAATGGAACAAGCTGGCTAAGCTTCTTAACGCGGAATTAGTCAATATCTAGGTAGCCGCTGACTTAATAGACAGACTTTAGAGGCCTCTGAAAGTTTTCTAGGGGTTTGGCCTTCAGTAAATGTGATAAAACTATCCTTTAGGTGATCTATCTCTACGTCTGCTCCCAGATGTTACCATTCTTTAGTATACATAGGCCTATGATGACCGTTCAGTTCCAAAGTTGCGATATGTTGGGGCTCCAACCCCTTACAAAGTCTGCTCAGAGGTAGGTTCACTGGACTTTCCTGGAAAATGATGAGTATATGTCTATAATTGTTGTCTGACTACACCATCCAGCTGGAACAGGCAAATCATGGTATGTTCACATCTCAAGCATCGGAATTGCATGGCTTTAGGCAGCTTTTTATGAGCAATGACATCATCATCTGTAGAATGTTTTCATATCGTGTCATACAGGAATTTCTCTGACATTACATTGTGGCCTTGACCTGGGTGACCTTGACTATTTTTAGAGGTCATAAACCTATCTATGAAGTATACACACACACACTGCCCAAACAAGATCCATATATATACTGCCAACATGAGTATTCATAAATAAGTGAAAAGGTTTCTGTAAGTTGATTTAATAAACAAAAAAACCTGCATCCATATCATATCATTGGGGAAACTGGAAGACTGTTACATAATCTGCTATCTGTGGTCACATACATTGCATTTTAGCTGATTAATACCTACAGCTTTGCTGCAAACTTATCAGTTCATGGTATTTTGGTTTGGAGCCTGAGCTTGTGATGGTTGCATGTTAAGGACTCTTACAATGTGTACGCTGTAGTCTGCATATCACATAAAGTTTGTACGTGTTTAATAGTTGCCAGATGTATGCTGTGTTATCATGGCAGCCTTTATTCTGTGAAAGACATATTGGGGGAATTTTCTGTAGCCGTGATTTAATAGAGGATCTGGGGTCTCAGATCACTGTCTGCATACATTACGCATTGCGTCCCAAGGTGTTAGTAAAGTCCATGATAAAGTTTCTATTATTAGCTTTGTGGTGCCTGGAGAGAACATGGTATATATGCGGCACTTCAGGATTCATTCATACATATTTACAACATTAAACGGTACATGAAAGGGAACTTATACAGTATAAGTATAATATATATATTTTTAAGAGTATTATTATAAATATTCTTCATTATTATTATTAGTTGTAGTTGTCAGAAACATTATTTATTTAATGTCTGTTTTTGTAATGTTTCTTCGTGAATTAATAGAACATGTTTTTATTTAGGATTTAGCCATACAATGTCTAGTACTCTCCCACTGCAGCAGGTGAGCCACCATGGGACCTGTAGGCTCAGCATTGTCCACCCTCTGATCTCAGGAAAGCAAAGGGGGAGGGGGCTTTTCTGACGCTGTTCCTGTCCAGCCTCAATCACGGTTTTACATGATTGTCCTTGCACATGCTCAGGAGGTCACCCTGCTCTGCATATCTGAGATCAGGCCTATGGGGCCTACCTACACACATACCAATTTGGTGTCATTTTCTAAGTGATCTGACTTAATATGACTAGATCGCTTGGAAAATGACCCTACATCGCTCCGTGTAGCGTGTATGCTCCGTGTATAGAGGCCATAGCTATAGCATGCATGAATGACAAATCTACTCAGATCCCCAGTGTTCTGAATGGAGAACACTGGCCCTGAAAGATCGCACAGACCACAGCGCTGACACATCACTGTGCAGCACTGTGTGCTGAGCGATTTTGCTGAGCAATCTGCATCGCTCAGATTGCTCTGCAACATCACCATGTGTGTAGGCCCCTCTAGAGTGAGGCTTTGAGGTTGAGGGGCTAGTCTCAAAATGTTGCTGATGCACCTGGTGATCTCCTTTTAATAGTCATTCATTTTGACTCTAAATCAAGCAAAAATATCAGATCATCAGATAATTGTTTTTAACATTTCATTAAATGCGGTCAGACAATGACCACTATCAGCCCGTGTGTAAATTATACTCCACTAACAGATTAATGGCTGGATCTCATGTCAGTTGGCCACCCAATTGTGTAGCAAACTTTATTACTTACCTTGTAGCAGGGTGTTCATGAGGTTCAGAACAGCTGGTTTGTGGCCAGATTTACTGTACTGTGCTTTTCCCCATTTACACCACCAGCAACCTAATCAGAATTTGAATGCTGAGGATAACGGTGCCCATACAATATGCGATTTTGGGCCAATTTCACCCGATGTCGGCACTTTAGGATGATAAATCGGGTGAAATCGGCCCAAAATCGCATGTGTGTGACATCCTGTCTGATCATGTCCGACCTTGCATCTCGGCAGCGGGTGCTGCAGCGGGCGGTGAGGAGCAGCAGGGTGGGCAGCGGGTGCTGAGCACTAGTGGGTGTTCAGCAGTACGAGCATCAGAGCTCTCTCAGCCAATCAGCATCAACTCAGAAGAGAGGCTGCTGATTGGCTGAGCGTGCTCTCTCTTAGCCAATCAGAGGCCGGCCAGTCAGGGGCCAGACAGTTATTTTAAAATTCTAATACCCGCCACTGCCTGTCCTGCTGAACACCTGCTAGCACTCAGCACCCACCCTGCTGCTTCTCACTACCCACTGCAGCACCCGCCACCCACCCTTCTGCTCCACACCGCCTGCTGCAGCTCCCCGGTTTTACATAGCATGCAATTTATCACATGTAAAAAATGCTCACAGTAGAATTGGTCTGACCTTAGGAAAAGTCTGCCTAATGTATGGGGGTCTTAAGAGTTGCTAAAAAAAATGTGATTATTATTTATTTTTCCATTATGATATCAAGCAGTGATCTAAGTATTATTTTGCTTTAATACATATTTATCATTATTTATTTCATTTTGTAATGGTTTCTGCTGTTCTAGAAGTAATTGTTTGCCAACTTTTCTTCATATTTTAAAAACCTGTTCAGTATTTTTGTTCTAGAGGGTACTTTCAATCAACAACATTTGGCCCCTGTCTGCTAGTCTCTCATGTCCCTTCCGGATCAGCAATCTAAAGCTGATCTTGTGATCTCTGACACCACAAACACTCAACTCTGCCAAACTTACAGTATTTTTGGGGACCTAAGTCATTAAACAATTAACATTATTACTGTGCTGATTTTAAAATAATTTGGGTTATTAATCAAATATGCAAAACAGCGGTAAATTAACTACATCTGATTTACCTCCCGGAATTGCTCCTCTGAAAGTCATGAGACGGGAATGCCTTGATGAATGAGGTTCATGTTCTTTTGTCAAATTCCAGACAGTGATAAATGGCATGGTACCCCGTAAAAATCTCAGATTTATGTTATATTAGTTTAAAAGTTTAAAAGTAAACGCCCACTTTTGAGACAGAGTCCTTCAGACTCAAGTTGAGGAATAAATTCAAAATAACAAAAAAAAAAGAAATGTTGGGCTTGATAAATAATAATAAAAAAAAAAAACAGATACCGCTGTAAACCAGTAGATGCATGAAGTTAATGTCAGATAGTGACTTAAGCTGGCCATACATCAGAGCGATAACAGGCCCAAACACACGATTTTACCGTGCGATCAGTTTTATGCACATCGTAACTTATTTTGGTGCAATGTGAGGTCCTGCGGGTCGAGAGGTCGCTCAACTGATCATACAAAAAAATCAAAACAAAAAAAGTCGACTTTTTCAATGTCGACCTTACCCATGTCGACCCAATGACCCTGTCAACCTAAATTCATGTCTACCTTCCTGCATGTCGACCTTAACTCATGTCGACTTAAATGTATGTCGACCTAATGGTGTCGACCTAATGCTTGTCTACTATAATGCTGATGACATAATGATCCATACCTACATATCTCCTGACGATTCAGTACTGGGTACATTGTGTGTGGCGCACACGGCCCAGGGGGGCCCACACCGCACACACACACTGCACCCATGTTTAATGACTTATCTTTCTGGAGTCCTTACTCGGATACTGCAGCCATGGCAAATGTCACAACCAAAATGGCCATGGCGCATGGCCAGTAGTGAATTCATTCTTAAGACCTACACATGCACAATGCCAGAGCCTATTGCAATATGTAGAGGAGGAGGCCCACCCGGAGTCTTCACAGGGGCCCCCTCGTTTCTGCCTGTGTCCTTCCAGAGCTGCCAGCTCAGGAGCATCTTATTGCTGAAACAGGAAACACAAGGTTGTTAGGGGGGGGGGGGAAGCTTTGGTTTTTTTGGCCATTAATACAAATTACATGCAGTGCTATTAAACATTCTATTCTCAGAATATCACTTGCAGGCTTATATCAAAGAGATTCTTCAACTTGATAAAGTCAGACAAAAATTTCCACCTGCCGTAACCAAAAGTGATCTCTCTTAGAGGAGGCTAGATAACCGTTTCCATAGGCTGCATTTCCCGTTTTTTTCCTAAAAGCCTCTTTGAATCTAGTAATGAATGATTTCCTTCCTTCGTTTATCTGCTTAGAAACATCTGTAAGAATGAATTCTGCACATCATTAATAGGACCAGACCTGCCTAAATATCTACAGTTCATGTCTTCGATTAATGTTGCCAAGTAGAGAAACATCAAATAGCTCTAGATTGGCAGCATAACTATAATAAAGGGTGATGTAAGTGACGGGTAGAGCAGAAATGCATACAAGCCTATAACAACGGTATTACCAAACACCAGTATATAGTCGTTTCTATTAGTTGTTGTAACATGCAGGTTGCTTATATACATTTTGTATTAAATATGTTTTTTTATTATACTACGGGGCCTATTTAGTAAGGTACATATTGCAGCCAATCCCTAGCTGTTTTTTAGGGGGATAGTATCTGAATTATTTAACTAAGGGGAACCTATGCAGATATGGGACCTGTGGGGGTTCCGCTATTTTCACTTGCAAAAACTGTCTATGCAGATTTCTATGGGGACTACGAAAATGCCCAATTTACCAAGCTCTACAATGTTTAGCTTTTGGAGCTTGACCCATTAACTAAAGCCATCTGTAGATGGCATTAGCTATCTTAAGCCTGTTGTCTACAGCCGGCATATTCTGGCCTGATGACTTATGAATATACCCCACCCAAAAAGATGAATACAATGTATGTGTATGCCCCAAGCTTGATAAAAGTATATCCGACTGAAACGTTGAACGGAGAACCCCAGAGTGGTCTGAATTTTGTTTGGTACACGCCCTGCTGAGTGCCACCCCATTGTCTCTCTGTATGTATGTATGTGTATATATGTGTATATATATATATATAATATGGAAAATATTGAGTTTATAGAGCCAATTGCTTTTTATCTGCAGGCATGAAGAACAGTGGAACATCATCTAGTGTGTCTGAAGGTTGCTGTGCAGTCTATGGTCAATCTTTGTTCTAGATAAGACTGGGTCCAAGTTCAGGGTCAATTGCAGGATTTGCAAGGGAGTGATATATATAGACGGATGTCAAATGTATTTGACAAATTAAATTGCGTTTTTTTTTTCACTTTAATTGGGTGAATTCAAATTAGTATGGCGATGGACCAAGAGCGGTTAAGAGGTGGAGCCCAGACCACACACTGCAGTCATCAAGATTTTTCACCAATCTTGATTAACCATGGATCAATTTATTATCTACACTAGATGTTCACTGGTAGTGCTCCTCTGTTCAAGCATAAACATGGGCAATTCTGAGCTATTTGACAGGGCCTTATTCAGAACCATGCCGATGTTCACTTTGTTGATCGATTTTTTTTTCTTTTGCAACTATGAAATTCCCTAAAAACGTCTACGATGCATGCGTTACACAGAGAGTACCTACAAGGGTGATGTCGTGATCGAGATACAGGGTATCAGAAATGTCTTGTTAAAGTTCTGAGGAGGTACTAGTCCACCTTTTGGCGAATCATGATTGTGTTGGCGAAAGTAACAGCATACACTGATTTTCAACCTCTCACATAGGTGGCCACACACTGTCAAAGAAACCGTAACTGCCAAGGATCTGGTTCAAGTTTCAATGGTGCTTTCAAACATACTCCAATCTGTATTTCAACGTATATGGTTGTAGACTGTGACCATATCAGTCCTTATAAATGACACCCCCCCCCCCCTCTTTTCCCTCAGTGACCCTGTCATTGGGTTCTGGATCTACCCCTGCTTGAACTCATAATTGATTTTATGATACTTACAGCTGATACAGAAGTAATTTTCAACCTTTTTACCGTGCGGCACCTTAAATTCGATTTTAAAATTGCCATGGCACACCATGAGATCCCCACATAGGCCCCCACAGGGAAAAAAAAAAAAACCTATTGGTCCCCATAAAAAAATAATCACACTGGTCCCCACAGGTAACCAAAATAAAATACATTGGCCCTTTACATGAAAAGAAGAGACCAGTAAATAACAGTTGAACTGGTGGTGGTTGTAAACTGGTTTGGGCATCTCTAGATCCGGAGGCACACTTGAGAATGAACAACTCAATGCACACTAGTGCGCCACGGCACAGCGGCTGAAAAACACTGCTATACAGTATCACAGCATTTAGAAGACATCATCAGCTCCAAATCACCATATATTAAGAAGGAACAAAGATATCAGAATAATATGCTGGTACTCTTCAACTTGCCATTAGATGCTGCCACCTGATTGGTGTTTAATAATTAATTTTTGAATTGAGACCTTTTTGGGTATTTTTTAAAATTTATTTGTAACTAATTAGGACGCAGTAGTCACATACTGACTGGTTCCACAAGTGGAGAGCTTCTGGGAATTTGGATTTATAGATACTTAGTGGTTGTTAGCAGTGAAACAGTTAAACTGCTGAAATGTGGGCTGCCGTGTTTCCTGCCCACACTTGTAGTGGCCTAAGGCAGGTAGAGAGAGAGAGAGGGAGCATCCCAGGTGGCAGACAGGCAAACCATGTTATTAAGTAGAGATCGCAAAACCTTGATCTTCACAAAAGAAGCCTAATTAGTCCCCAGCTTGAGAATAAATTACATTCCACATCAAAAAGGGTGAGCGGCTCCTCTGATATTCATTAACTTATCTTAACTCGTAAGGATTTTGCTGTGCTTTTTTCAGTCTATTGATTTGTTTCGAATAATAAAAATGTATTTCATATATCTATAGTAGATGAGAGAGCCCAAATATACAAAGTTGGTCACACAGTACATTTCTATGTATTATTCAGTTTACAAGCTATTCTTCTATATGGGTCCCACCATGCTGCACCGCGGGTGGGGCACATGTAATGTGCAGGGAGAGTTATTTCAACCAGCTTTAAATTTGGGTGGGACGTGTCTTAACTGAAATGTAAATTGCAGGGTTAAAAGAAAACAGCATTTGTGGGCTACATGCAAAAGCAGACAATATTTACCCTGCACAGAAAAATAGAAATGTATTTGCTTTCCTTGCATTGCAACATGTTTTGTTTTAAAAACTTTGTTTGCTTTACTTTCATATCAGAATTAGGCTCTGTAATCTATGCCAGACACCAAGAGGCTGGTTTTAGTGGCAATCATTAGACCTCTGCTGGGTACTCCAGAATAAAGTTTTTTTTCTTCCAGTTTGATTATATTGCCTGACTGTTGCTAGCAATTATTCTGATCATCCATATATATATATATATATATATATATATATATGTATAGTGTCTGTGTGTCACCAAAACACTGGCATCTGTTTGGCAGCAAGTGAAACTACATCTTTTTGTCTCTCACATTAGCTACCTTCATAGCTTTCGAAGCATTTGCTTTGAGCGGACTTACTATTTGATTCATATCTGATTAAGTTTGATCATGCATTGTATAAAATCAGGTTAGTACAAGCAAGAGGTCCTCAGTACCCAGAGAGAGCACGAGGGGGCACCTAGATGTCCTAAGACTTGGCGAGTGATAAAGTGGAGAGAGATAAACAGCCAATCGGTTCCTAACTGCCACGTTACAAGCTGTTTGAAAAGTGACAGGAGCATCGAAATAAAAGAAAACATGTTAAAGTTTTATATAGATGGTACTATGGGCCTGATACAGCAAGGCTCCCTAAGCGGTGGTTATTCGCTGCTTAGCGAGCCTCTGTAACACTGCCCGGCTGAACATCCGCAGCTGCCACTGAATCCCTTCTGGACCATGTTAGGGGATGTACAGGAACACATCCCCTTGCATGTGGCCCAGGGGGAGAGAATTCATTAGATGGCCGCAGACCAGCAAAGGATTTCTCTCCCCTTCGGAAATAAAAGTCTGTATGCACAGACTTTTTTATTTCTGTTGTTGTCCGCCGGAGAGGGGGCGACGCTGACACCATGGGACATCATCTGCCCGCCCCCGGCAGGCATCGGCCAGTCCACGCTCCCAGGGGAATGCCCAGGGTTTTCATGGGTACTCCCATAAAACGATGGGCGTACCCCTGCCCGCACCCTCCCTCCCTTACACGGGCAAATGCCTCAGCGACTGTAATAGTCGCCAAAGGCATTCTTACAGCAGCCCTGTACATGCGCAAATACGAACCATCCGTCCACCGATCAGTACTGAATCACCCCCTACAGTATGTGCCCACCCGACTAAGCAGAATGTATATTGGCACATCTGATAGATGTTGGAGAGGATGAGATGCCGGGGATTCGTTCCTCAAAATTTGGTGGTCTTGCCCTAAGATAGTTAGCCTCTGGAAGGAAGTTATCAATTGAATATACCTATTCCTTTATGACACTAAACATATTCTTCTACTGCTAAGCCTCCCCACATTAACCAGACAACGGCGCCACCGACTTTTATCATATGGAATTGGATCTATCATATCAGGTCGCATCGCATGCGACCCGATCGCATACGATGCGATCAGACCCGATTTTTCATTGTACAGCCACCCTGATGGGTGATAATGCACCCCCATTGTTAACGCCACCCCCACTATCAACGCCAACCTGAAGCGTGGCGAGCGGCGGCGGTACGCATCCTCCAACCTTTTCATACCCCCACTATCCACGTCGGCGTGGAGTTGATTGCGCAGCGAGCCACCGAGCCTGAAGCGTGGCAAGCGAACGCGGATTACTTCACTTGTATTCCGCGTCCCCTCGCGGGGCACGCTGCGCTCGCCACGCTTCGGGCTCGGTGACTCGCTGCACTCGCCACACTATCTATAATCAACTCTACGCCAACGTGGATAGTGGGGGTATGAAAAGGTCGGAGGATGCGTACCACCGCCCCTTGCCACGCTTCGGGTTGGCGTTGATAGTGGGGATATTGTACAGCCACCCTGATTGGTGATTACTATGTTAAATGCACCCTCAGACCCGATTTTTCATTGTACTGCCACCCTGATGGGTGATAATGCACCCCCATTGTTAACGCCACCCCCACTATGAACGGCAACCCGAAGCGTGGCGAGCGCAGAGAGCCCGCGAGGGGTGGCGGTACGCGTCCTCCGACCTTTTCATACCCCCACTATCCACGTCGGCGTGGAGTTGATTTTATATAGTGTGGCGCGCGCAGCGAGCGACTGAGCCCGAAGCGTGGCGAGCGCAGCGAGGCCCGCGAGGGGACGCGGATTACTTCACTTGTATTCCGCGTCCCATTCGGGCTTCACTTCACTTGTATTCCGCGTCCCCTTCGGTGGCTCGCTGCGCTCGCCACACTATCTATAGTCAACTCCACGCCAACATGGATAGTGGGGGTATGAAAAGGTCAGAGGACGCGTACCACTGCCCCTCGCCACGCTTCGGGTTGGCGTTGATAGTAAGGGGTGGCGTTAACAATTTGGGTGCATTTAACATAGAAATCACCCATCTCTCTTCACTTTATTACTCTTCAAGGCTAAGTACATCTACTCCTGGTTGTTTAGTTATCCTATGACCAGATTGAATCTAGAATCATTTAAAATTCCATTGCTAAAAACAATATAGTTTTTTTTCCAGTATATATCACCCAAACAAGACAGTCGGAATCCCAGACCGTTATCGCTCAGCTCGACAGCCAAAATTCAATGGTTTGGCTGTTGAGTGTCGGAAAGTTGACGTGTCCGCGAAACCGGCCATGGTTTGTCGTGAAACGGCCATGAATTCAACAATCCGCGTCTGTTTACGACAAAATGGATCTGACTTATTTTAAAGTCAGAGTTGTTTTGTTGGAATATGCCTTCAATGCTGTCGGAAACAGCAGCATTGAATAGGCAGCGGCGAAATTGAATACCCCCCCCCCCCCCCTCAACCTTCATAGTTAATGGAGATGAGTTCAGTATTAAATCTGTAACAAACATAAATACATACAAACTTTCAGTCAGGGGATAGATGTGATTTGGTCATTGTGTCGACTGTGTCTATGTCGACAATCAACAGGTTGACCACTGTTGGTCAACAGTCAAAAGTTTGACACATGAAAAAGGGTTGACATACATTAGGTCAACATGCTCAAAATGTCAACACAAGCAAAAGGTCGACATGAAAAAGGTTGACATAAGATTTTAGTGACTTGCTCATACTTCAACATCTCAATGTGCAAAGAGGGAGAAAAAAATAGTGTGTCGAGCACACCTTTTTCCATGTCAACCTTTTTGATGTTGACCTAATGACTGTTAACCTAGTTACTGTTGACCTAATGACCGTCCCTGGTTGGCTATAGGTCTCATTGGGTGTCTTTACAATGGAGCAGTTGACCCAAATGTGGTCATTGGGCTCAGTGCCAGATTAAGCCTTCAGGGGGCCCGGGGCACATTAGACAGGGGGCCCCCTTGCACTTGTTATTACTGGCCGCATACTGCATGGGAGAATATTACACTATCAAAACACAGAGTAAAGGCAGTATAGCAGGAGACCTCACAGGCTCAGTGCTGCCTCTGATTAAAAACCCTCCCATGACTAGGCTGCTGCTGCTGTCCTTCATGGGCCTGAGAAGCATGTATGCTCTACCAATCAGAGCTCAGCACAAACCTATCAGCCTCTGTCCTCTTGTGCAAAGTATCATGGGACTTAGTCAACTCCCAGTAATGCACTACGCCATTAATCATTGTCACACTGGCAGATAGGTGAAGCTGCAGCACTACCCCACTCCCATGCACAAAACCTTTAGCTAAAAAAAAAATACATGCCAACCACAGGGGGCTCCTTGCTAGAGGGGTCCCAGGGGTACTAACCCCCTTTGCCCCCCCCCCCCCTTTAATCCGGCCCTGATTGGGCTGCATGAGACATTGCTAAGATTTTTTTTTTAAAATACATTATTTGCATAGTGAGGGATGGCCCAGACAAATCTGGAATAAGGAGCCTGACATTGGGGAGGCAATAACAGGCAGCAAACCAGAATGAGGCAGGTGCATGCTGATTTTCTGCCTCATTGCACAGAGCAGTTAATCTCATGACTGAAAAGAGGAAATTGCAATCTATTGAGGCAACAAGTGAGATCGTCACTCCTCTGCTGCAGGGATGGACAATCAAAATTTAGATTTTATGCATCAGTGCATCTGTGACCGATTATGTGCAAAGAACAGTCACGTTAAAAGTCTAAAGTGGAAGTGGACATGGTATGAGAGAGATGGGAAAAATCATACTGTGCTGTCAGGTAGTGCTCTTGAATATACAAATCAACCTGGGCAGGTTCTCAGTGCTAAGGAGTGTGGACTTGAATTAGAGTTGGACAAGGAAGTATAGCAGCCACTGTCTCAACTGCAGCGTGTGATGGAGAGGACAAGTGCTGAGACACCCACATTCTGAGACTGTCAACAGTGTAACTGCCACTGTAATTCTAAACTGTCCTCCATTGGTGCACGATTGTAACCACCATCAATAGTAGTGATAGGGGATGTGTAGCTCATTGATTCCATCTCATACAGTATAAGTCTGGACATGGCCTCTGCGGCTGAGGAACTGTACATCACAGACACATTTACTGACAATTATTTCTATACATTGAACGTAGAGTAAGTGTCAACTCTACAGAAAACCACAGGATGCACTCTGCATTGTATGGTGGTCGTTGTGTTCCTTTGCATAGCTGAAGAAGTCAAGGCTATCACAAAATATTTAAGAAGATGCAGCAATGTTTCTCATGGGTCCTATAAGAGGTTCTATTGTGCACAGCCAGTATGATTCATTATACTGATTCACAGAGGCGGCTCTAGGCATAGGCATACTAAGCAATTGCCTAGGGCATCGGCCTATGCCTAGGGGCGGCAGATTGACTGGCATTGTGGAGTCTAATCTGTTTCCCTGACACTGTAGCCGCAGATGTAACTTCCGCCCGGCCAGCCTATGTCCCACCATAGACACTCACCCCACCGGCGCACACCCCCATGTGACACGCTGCTCACACTCTCTTTTCCCAAATATGCACCTAACCAACCTTCTTATACCTTGGTTGGATTCATTCTGAGCCAGTGGTGCCTCTTTTGGTGTCAGAGAAGTGATCTCATTATAGAGATTTCTTACTTGTGACTCTGCTTCGTTTAGATCTTCAAATAAAGTTGTACTTGTTGCAAACACAACAGCCCCTGTGTGCATGCTTATGAAGGTAGAAGTGGCTCTTCCTGCATCCTGGAAAAGGATAATGGGGTCTATTCATAAAGAAGTGCTTAGGGCTATTCACTGAGCAGGTTATTGTGACTTCTCCAGCGGCATCCCCAATCTGTGCCTCAATCGCATCACAATACTTTTATATAATGAGTGTGATTCATGAAAGAATGGAAAGCTATTTTAGGATGGCGTAATTTGTACTGCAATTCAGCAGGGAAATCTCAATGTTTCCCTGCTATCTGCCCGGCACCTGACACTAGCTCCACCCTCTGACTTCCCAGCAGCCCCCACAGCCACCCCTGACCTCTTCCGTTGGTTAATGCACAGAACAGGACTAGGGATGGCCATCATTGCTTTTGCCATCGATGGTTGCCATCGATAGTGTAGAAATGTTCAATGGATGACCATCAATGTTTTTACATATTGATGGTCATCCATTTTCTTTGATTGGTTGGTCTGTTGGCCAATCAAAATGTGGGGGTGGGGCTTTGTGGGTGCCGAGGGCGGAGCTATGCTCTGTGTCCCAGCACCTTGGGGAGAAAGCAAAAACTAAACTATTAATTTAAGCTTGACATTGATGGTGGGAAACCATCTGGTTCTCCCCCATCGATGACAAAACTATTCAACATTGGCCATAAACCATAGATGATTTCTAATCATCGACGGTCAATGGCCATCCCTAAACAGGACCTTTCTACCGCTCCACACTTTGCAAAGGACCCGCTGGAGAAGACAACACCGCTGGAGCCCTGGAGACCGGATTGCATCGCCAGAATGGTAAGTATATATAAATTAATAGTTATCATAGCTATATATCGCATCAAATCGATGCGGTATATAGTGATAACTAACAATTTACTTTATGTTTTTTTTACATGCATAGACTGCATTTTGTTCTTTATTAAGCATTTTTGTTCCTAAATAGAGCCGTTGGGTAAAATGTTAAATGAGTTCCATGAGTATGGACATGTAAAGAGATTTGCTGTTTTAATTGACAAGGATACAAAATATTCTCTAAAGAGAAAGTACCTGCCAGCAATGTTCAAATTAGGGGCTGTCAGTGGAAATGTCTCTTTCACTGGAATGCCAGAATTTGTCTCTACTGCGAGAAAAAAATTAACATGCGTGACAAATCTGTGCTGTGTTTACTTGTGTTAAGCAATGTTACAGATGTAGCGCCTGTCATACAGCACCGGAAATAGCCAGAATACCCCCACTGGCAATCGCCAGCGGAGAGGCGCTCCATCTGACTGGGACATGCAAATCACTCAGCGGCAGGGAGCGGAAAACCTGCCCATCTCCACTTCAAGGAGATGGGCAGGTGCGGGGAGGCGGCGGGTACCGGCAGGGAGGCGATGGAGAGCTCTGTCGGAACGAATGGGGTGCTCGCGTGCCTCCTTATGGAGGATAGTGGGAGGCTGGCGATACCGGTGCAGGGAGTGCGGTGTTTGGGCCCCCCTGGACCGTGGAGCCTGAATGCACCATATACATTACACCCGTTTTAGATACACCTATCTTATCAGTACACAACCTGGTGGCTTTGACATTTGCAATGGTCTTCACCAAATGGCTTCCTTTAGCCATGTACCCGCTTCTGGATCCTTAACCTTAGATTCCCAATCATAAGCTTTCAATGTCAGACCTACTTAGAAAGAGCATCAAGCAGACCAGAAAGGATTAGTAATGAGCAGCATTCAAGCACCCAAGAGCGTAACTACCATAGGTATGTCTGCTATGGGGCCTCATCTGTTGTGTTCTGCCCCCCCCCCCCCCAGCATCAAGTACAAGCGACTAGCCGAATGCTGGCAAACAGCTCTTTGCACCTCTGCAGATTTGTGTCCATTGGAAATAAAGATACAGGTCTATAATACCTGGTATTAAGTACAGTTGCCCAAATGAATATTAATCTGATATCAGATTATGGTTCAG
Source organism: Crinia signifera (assembly GCF_055691185.1). Taxonomy (NCBI): domain Eukaryota; kingdom Metazoa; phylum Chordata; class Amphibia; order Anura; family Myobatrachidae; genus Crinia; species Crinia signifera. Next base: position 41,695,812 of record NC_139224.1, on the reverse strand, counting down.
ATATCAGAGATCAGAGAAAATAAAGAAGGAGATGTTGCCATGTCATGTTCTGCTTGAGCTGACAATTTTCTCATTCAGGGTGAAAGAGTGATTGAAACCCTCCCTCACAGGGTGATTCACACCAAACCCTCCATTCTGCACATAGAGAAGGCCAAGGAAGCAAGCTGTGGCTGTGCTGTTGCTTACTGCTCAAGTGCACGCCCCTAGTTCCTCTGCAGGCTGGTTTTACCCCACTTTGCTCAAAAGTATTCAAAGCCCTAGGGAGAAGTGAACACTCTTGTGTGAATCTGGGCAACCATAAAGTGCGGCTGCTTCCGTAACGACGCAATTATTGCACTGAATTAGATGGACCCCAAAGTCTGATTTGGCGCATGCACAGATGCTGACTACTTTTTTTGGTACATACATGTTAAGCTGAAATCCTCTTGATCTATTCCTATTGCAATTTATATCCCACATAATCTGCTCCTACAGTATGTCCTTCGCATTCACAAGTTAACAGGAAGAAGAAGTGCTTTACTGCTGTTTTTGGGATTCTGTAGACAACTGACTCATGAGAATGACTGTGTACTTTTACATGTATTACACATTTTTTGGTCATTATCTCAACCGTTCTTTTCCCTCTCAAGCGCATTTCTGACTCTGGTAATTGACATCCAACTCTTAACAAAAGCGACTACTCATATCAAATACGGTTGTTAAGCATTATTTTTTTATTTTTTAATCATTGTGTTTTACCAATCCATAAACTATTAATCATGTTTAAATGATGTTTTGTACACATACTTAATTCATTTGGTTACATTTCAGAAACAAAATATAGTAATAAAAGTCAAATATTTGCTTAATGCAAACACTACAGTTTGTCATGGTGTTAGGTAAAACATTATTAGGGTATTATTACCCTTCCTGTGGTCCATTTATATGGGACTGGAAAATGGCAAGTGGGTGAAAACAAACTTAAATACAAAGTAATTTAGGTCAATAAATCATAAACAATAATTATACTTTATCCATTGTATTAAGTTATAAAATGAATGAAATAATACTAGATTTAAATTTACACTTCAGACATCTATTTACAATACTTTTAGAAACATCCATGTGTACGCTTATGTGGTATAAATTTTGGGCCAACAGTTATACCACCAATAATATTAGTTGATAAAGCCAAAGACAGGTGTGTCATTTAATTAATGTGCTTTATATCCATATACAAGATATATTTCCATAGCCATCAGAAGCTTAAAGTAGAACTGATTTTTTTTAAATGTTATTATTGTGGTCCAATTAGGGGGGGTGGGGATAAGTTAATTTACTTTCACAAAGGTTTTTTTTTTTTTGTTATTGTGGTTATTGTTGTTGGAAATTTGCATTTATTTTGTGATCCACTGAACATGTAGTGGAAAATATTACTGTTCTGTTTGTATACTTATGTTTTAAATGTTTTCAGTTAAATTTACTTGGTAGTCTTTTTGTTCTTTTTTAAGCTATTCTTGAATTGATATATAAATTATTATGTGATTGAAAATATAAAGAAAATAGGGAGAACATCATATCTGTAGTATTCGTTTATTAAAAATATTATATTGTATCTTTTTTCACTTTCTAGTATAATATCTATTTTTTTCCCTGTACACTTTTATTTTAGGCTTATAATCAAGGAATGTGATAATTAGGATAGTTGCATAGTTAGAATGGTACCATGATGACGCACCCCAAGTCATTGTACATCATTTAAAATGAAATACATGTTATTAACCTTTTATTTCTTTATTTGTTTTTGCTAGCATGCATCTGTGCTTTAAATGAATACATGGCAATAGCACTGTAACAAATGACTACTTTGTTTTTGTGTTAATGCCAAACACATTTAACAAATTTTTAACAAGGAACCATGGCTTAGTGCCAAAGACCATAAGCGAATTCCCTAAATGTGAATTATATATTACATTTTGCCTGAACTCCTCATCTAGAACCTTGCATGTCACCGACACTGAAGTTTGAAAATGTTTTTTATTTCATTTTATTTTTGAACAGGTCTTAATTCATCAATATAATTCGCAGATCAGTTTCAATAATAGAATGTTAAAGTATTCTTTTTTAAATTCTTTTTAAAATTCTTTATATATTATATTTTGAAGGGCTAAAAAAATAAAATGGCTTAAGCCTTTGTTGTAGACTACAGTTGACTGTATTTTTTCTTAAATTCCTTATTTATTTTATATTTAAAATTTTAGAATAGTATATAATTAAAACAACAGCAAGTAAATAACTTTACAGTGATTACTAAACTGATTCATTTTAGAAAGGCATTTGTTGTTTTTATTCTGGCCTTAAGGAACTTTAAAATACTATTTGTAAAAGAAATATTAACAGTAACCACATTCCTATTAGACTTATGTTAAAGAAAATAGAGCAGCTTATGCTATTTCTAGTGTTGAGTTGTAAGATTCTGGTGCTGAGGCTGAAAGGAAGGTAGAAAAACAGCTGAGTGACTTTATAGGCCTCTGAATGAAGCTATTCAGAAATTGCCCATTCTCCTGCTAGGCAGGATTATAACCTTGTAGGTATGTAATAAACACGACATTGTCGAGCAGTGCTTACAAGCGTGCAAAAATCATTCAAAATATGAATATAATGTGTTTTTTTTATATATATATATTTAAAAATGAACATGATGCTCACCTGTTTGAATGCATTGTAAAAGTACAATTTATGGAAATACATATAATTTTAAAGGAGAGAATTCAAGTGATCACAAAAAAGTTTTTGAGCCAAAAAAGGGACTTACTGTACAGTATCGCAATTTATTGCCCAGTGGTGTTACCTGGCAATTCAGTTGAGTCATATTTATTTTGCTCAATAAATTAACATTTTTTATGTGAAAAACAAATTCGGTGATAAGTTCATGGTCAATTATCAGGGATCTTTTTCTCTTGCTTCCAGTTATCAGGGCTAATTGAATAAACCCTCTGGGATCACTGAGTTCTCCTTTACTAACAGACATTTTTTATATTCATTTTTAATTGTTAGAAAATGTTGTTTTGCCCTGAAACATAAGATTGATTTTATTTATAATAATTTAATTGCTTTATAAATGATAAACATGTATGGAAATTGGCCTATAGTAAATATACCCCTAAACATTAACCCCTTCATTGGTGGGTTTTTTTCTTTAAGGAAAAAACCCACCACACTCTCCCTGGGTCCAGACAGCGCGGCTGAACTGAGAATCAGCCGCTGCCCGTCCCTGCTCACCGCCGCCCTGTCCCTGCTTCCGGCAGCCGGCTTTTCAAAAGCCGGCACCGGACAGGACAATACAAAAGCCGGAGAGGAGGGAGGAGGAGGGGGGAGGAGGAGGCGCTGCAGAGGGGAGGGAGCCGGGCAGTGCCGAAGCTGCCTGAGATCAGTGAGTGAACTCAGCAGCACTGCCCAGCTCTAAACAGTGCCAATACCGAGAATTTTCTGGGCTTGCCAGACTGGGCACTGAGGCACAGCCCGGAAAATTCTCGGGATTGCCACTGAAGGGGTTAAGGGCAGATTTATGAATGGATGAAAAGCTCTACTTCACCCAATTGAGAAAAACAATGGGTAAAATTTACTAAGATGTGAGTTCTATTTCACATTGGATGTTGCTCTAGGTAACCAGAATCAGTAGATCAGAATCTACTTCTTATTTACTTAGCACCTTCTAGAAAGATTATAGATAGTATCTGGTTGCCCATAGCAACATCCCATGTGAAATAGAATTCCCATATTAGTAAATGTCCCCAAGTTACCAGATAAAACCCTGTTGTAATAAACTGTGCAGGAAAGAGATTCACCATACCTTTGTATGTGGAAGCCTATTATAATATAATTATTGCGGACATTCTTGTATTGCCATGATATCTGTTTTGTCATCGCATCTCAGGATATCAAAATTACCATTTCAAAGTATTTTTTACATAACATCTATTCTCTTTTAGGGCCAGATGTACTAAGTTTGAAAAGTGATCAAATGGAGAGTGATGAACAACCCAACCAATCAGCTCCTGCCTGCCATGTTACAGGCTGGGTTTAAGAAATGACAGCTAGGATCTGATGACTGGTGCTTTATCAATCTCCATTTTATTACTTTTTCAAGGCTTAATGTATCTCACCCTTTTCGTTTATTAGTGCAACTGAAAGTCCGTCTCGGTCTTTGTAATTACTTTTTTTGTTAAATTGTAGCAATAATTTTGTTTAACAATAAGCCACAATAAAAAAAAAAAGATATTTAATGGGCTGCAGTTCCAATAGATCGCTTAGCTGTTCATATTATGTTATACACTGTACTTGGAAATACATACATAGTATGTGTATATGATTTGATAAAATGTCTGGAGGTATATTTACTAAAGTGATGGTTTATAGAAGTTAATAATTTGCCTATAGAAAACAATCAGATTCTACTTATAATTTATTTATCACCTTTTAACTACCTGACTGCACTACTTTCAAGGCTAATGGGCGAACACCGATTATTCACGTCTTTTCAAAGGTCACTTGACCCTTTGATGGCCAACACCTGAGAGATGTGCAAAAATATCCGCTAAAAATGCCAACATCTCTGTGAGAGAGATGCAAAATATCGGCTAAAAAGGCCAGCATTGCTCACATTTGTTATATGAATTCAAATAAACAATGTTGTGTAATGGCAGTTGTAGGCAACTGCATGCATGTACACCACTTCGGATGCAGCCGCAGCATCGGAACAACAGATGTGTGTAGTTAAGCTTCAACTATTAAAGCTTTTGTGGAGGGATATTAATGGATCTTCCCATTGTAAGATTGGTAATTCTGAACCCGGATAGATACCCAATTTCAGTGTGTTGGGCTTGGAAATTTGGAGAAGAGGTTAATGGTTTAATGTTCTTAACATGTATGTGATCACCAGCTAATGGCAAAGTGAAACATCTGGATTATGAGCTGAACAGCTTGGGTGAGGTAGGGACCTTCTGTTAAAAGTCAAGAAAAGGTTTTTTTTTTCACATATTAACAATTCATTTTACTTTTTTTTTGCTCACTTGAGAAATGTAAACATTATTATTGCCATATAATACTAATAAAATATTGTCCTATTCTTCTCTATCGTAATTATATAACAAATTCCCACATAATAAGTTTACTAGTAAAATGGACCAATCATGTTTTGGGCAATTTCAGCATAGCCCTTGCTCTAGGCTCTTTTCATCCCTTCTTAACTAACATTACTGGTGCTTCTGTCCTTTCTCCATTACTGCTGTGGACTATTAGGGGCCATTATGCACCCCTGCTCTCACTGTGCATGACCATGATGGGACAGATCACTTGATCATTAAAGTGTATAGATTGGGATTCCTCTCCTTCTGATTGGCCACATCATTTTTCTAGTGGCTTAAAACATTTGGTGGTTTCTGTGCTTGACATTATAAAAGACATTCAAATAGCCAAGCCTCTATTGATATCTTAACTTTACCCCATTGTCTGTTACTTAACATTTAACTGTATTTAATTAAATGTGCCCCCAATTCTGTGTACATTTTCCCTCATGAATGTATGGTGCAACTGAACAGCAAGTCAACATTCTGGTTAAAAGAATTGGATACATAAGGCACAACTAGTGTGGTTGAATGACAGTGACAAAAGTGCAAATATGGTAAAAAAGTGGCAATCATTTAATTCTAGTTGTCTCCTGTCCAATCATCATCTCAATGCATCCGAGGAAATGTTCATGAATAGATCTCCATGCACCCGAGGCAGCTTTTTTGTTTTAAGATTTTGTTTTTGGCTTAGCTGGTATCAGGGCCGGTGCACGGCACCGGAGCGCCCCAGGCGGGGGGGACGCCCCGGTGCTCACCCGCGCCGGCCATTGCTTCGTGCAGGGGGGGTCCGGCCGTCGCCGCCCCCGTCGTGCGCCCCCCCCCCCCTGATGGAGCGGAGGTGACCGTGCTGATCCCCCCCCCTCTCCCCTCCCGGGTGAGGTGAGGTACAGCCCGGGCATTGCAGGGAGGGGAGGCGAGAGGGGGGATCAGCGCGGTCACCTCCGCTCCATCGGGAGGGTTTGATGCGGCCACTGCTGCATCGCTACATGGGGAGATGGTGCCGGGTGATGCTGGGCGGGCCCCACCGCATCGCAGGGGGGGGTATACCTCCATGGGGGGACGGGACCTCATGCTCCTTTCTTCCGCCCTCCAGTGGCCGGCGCCCTAGGCAAATGCCTAAGGCTGCCTAGTGGTGGCGCGGACCCTGGCCGGTATTCATTGTTGGATCTCTGCCTGTGTCACCAAGCACATGGTCTAAAAAATACATCTCCTTCTCGCATAACACGAGCCTGGCTTCCTCTAAGAGTAAGTAACCTCAGGTGCCCTTCTCTTCAGATTGGTTTCTATTAAACAATGTAATTGCCCAATGATCCATTATTATAGAAAATGTTTTATCATCCATTTTGGTATAATGTTAATATGATTTCACTAACATCATTTTATCCATCAGGATTTGTTGCCTTTAAGCCAAATGAAGATATATTAAGATGCAACACTAACTGAGCTTTTTTGTTTAGTTTTCATTTTATATTAGACATCCATAATGGGGATGGCTTACTGGGAAATGGGTGTGACCTTGAAAATGGTCAGGTTGGATGGATAGGCGGTGTTGCCTAATTTGCCCTAATTTTTTTAACCAGGAATGTTGGCAGATATGCCAAGTGATACTGTATTAGAACATATATTCTTTAACATTTCTGTTTCTTTTTGTCTTCTCTTCCAATTAATTTGCATAGGTGCTGTTTTGTTTGATCCGATAGTAACTCGACAGTCGGAAATTCAAAGTTCTGACTGTTGAGTGTCTGAAAGTCCATGGATTGGTGAAAATGGCTGTGGATTGTCATAAAACGTCTGTGAATTTGACAACCCATAGCCATTTTCGACAAAACAGATCCGACTTTAAAAAAAGTTGGATCTGACACTATGACACTATGCTGTCATTAATGGGAGCATTGAATAGGTAAGTGACGATATTTCCCCTGTTGGGAAATATCGGCAAAGATTGAATAACCCCCATAATATCCAGTAAGTAAGAGTTGAATCTCCCATATCCAAAATGCTTGTGACCAGAAGTAAATTGGATTTCAGATTGTTTCATATCTTGGAATATTTGCATATTTGAGATATCTTTGGGATGGGACCCAAGTCTATATGGGCAACTACAATAGGTGATGGGTCCAAGTGGGCTGACATGGCGCACCCTGCACCTATGTTCAATTACCTACCTTTCCGGAGTCCCACATCAGCACCGCTGCTTGCACCATAAACCAATTGGAAAATGGCACAGTGGTCATGACTCACGCATATCAGTAGAGATTTGTCACTGGGAGCCTGTAAATAAATCACCTAATTCCTCCAATTCTAAACATATCTCTGTATAATGGTCCAGAAAATGTTGGAATTATGTCCCAACCGCTACTGGTCTGAGAAGCAGGTGTTAAACTGGGGATGTGATTAAATGTGAGGGACCTTGGGTACATTGGGGCAGATGTATTAAACCTGGTGAAGTGATAAAATAGTGATAAAGAAATGATAAAGTGAAGGTGAATAATGCACCAGCCAATCTGTTGTGTTTGAAAAATGATAGGAGTTGATTGGATGTTGCATTATTACCTTACCCTTTATCACTGCTTTATCACAACTTTATCACTTCACCCAACTTAATACATCTGCTCCATTGTTACAATTCTGTAACTTGTAATTCTGAAGTTGGGAGGTATGCCATACAGGTCGTGCTGGTTCACCTGGTCTATAACCGCATACCAGACAGTCTGTAAGAAAGAGGTATGCTGGAAAGTACATTGTAGGAATAGTTTGAAATCACATTGGTTTAGATTAGGAAAATCGTAATGCATGTGCTTACTGGTCAGCTCAATGGGTTCCATGATTCTGGGGGTCTTTGAGCAGGGATGGGCAGGGGGGAGACTCCTTAGGCTTGTGCCTGCAGAGCTTCTTAAAAGGCAGTTAGAGAATGCTGCCCAGCCTCTCTGATTGGGAATTACCCCCAATTACAGCATTCCCTTCCAGTCTGCAGCCAGACAATGGTTGTCCGTATGCTGATTGGTGGATGGCTTGAGCTTGAGCCATCCACCAATCATAGAGCAGACAGCCACTCACTGTGTGGAAACATGTGGAGAGGCCGAGACTGCAGAACGGGAAAGCTATGATTTTTATGTTTTCATTTATTCCTGTTCGTGGGTGGATAGGGGCTTTCAACAGGGCTTACAATGCTGTTAATAAAAGCCCTTTTTTAGATTCCAGCCATTGTCTTTCATGGCACAGTAGCTCATGAGAATCACATTTTATTAATAAAATTAAGTTTAAACAGCTGAGAACAATGTGACTGTGTTACATCTCCTGGAGGATATCACATATATAGATAGCAGTTTATCATCCACCTATTACACATCCAGATGCCACATACACATATTCCTTTCTCTTTTAACTTCCATCCAAACCTAGGCCGGGCTGTTTAATAGCTTTGCAAGCAGTTGTCAGAAATTGTTTTTGTACATCTATTCTTTTACTCTCACCTATAAATGGAAAGGAATTTAAGGTAGCATCTGAAATCATTAGAAAAGGCCGGAGTAGGTGCTGTGTGTGTGATCTCCCTGCTCTTCTAGGAAGAGGATAATGTTGCAACTTCAGATATGTTGTAATTGGCCAGGAAGAGCCCCGGGCATGGAGCTGGCGCTCACATCACAAAGACACTCACATACCTGTACTGGGAGATGAGAGGGGCCGGCTCCCCTCATTTATCAGAAAAACCTGTCATTTTCTGTGTAATCTGCTGGCTGGAACTGATTTTTCTTTTTTTAATTTGTGTTTTGAAGAATGATTGAATGTTTTTGCTGTCTATATCCCATTAAAGTCTCTATTGTCATCTGCTTAAATTCTGATAATGTTCCTACAAGTTTATGTAATTCTATACAACATGACAGCGAATCCCGGGCCATTTTCATCCAGCTCAACTGAAACTCGACAGCCGTAATTCAATGTTCCGGCTATCAACTGTCGGAAAGTTGGGCGTGTATGCAAAAACGGCAGTGAATTGTCGAAAAACTAATGTGAATTCGACAAACTGCAGCCATTTCCATCAAAAAAGATCTGACTTCTTTTGTTTTAAAGTAGGATCTGTTTTGTTGGAATCTGCCTTCTCTGCTGTAGTAGACAGAGTAGTTGTGACCTCCATATAGTAGCTGGAGTAGTTGTTAGTTACTGCCATATAATATAGACTAATGATCACCTGTGTTGTTAACTAATCCACCTTAAAACCTATTAACTACTTTAGCATCATTGTCAAACCCAATTCAATATAATTATACAATTAACCCCTGCCTTTGTAATCCCAATTGCTAATTAGCCAGAACCTCATCAAATAATATCTTTCATGTACAGTAACCCCCTAATTACGTCATCAGACTTAAACATGGAAAAACCTTCACCTTAACTCTAATAGAACAGGACTTCTCCCAGTGGGCCAGATGCACTAAGCTTCAAAAGTGATACAATGGAGAGTCATAAACAACCAGCCAATCAGTTCCTGCCTGACTTTTTTCAAACACAGTCTGTGACATGGCAGGTAGGAGCTGATTGGCTGGCTCTTTATCATTATCCATTTTATTACTTCTGAAGCTTAGTGCATCTGGCCCTCTTACTGTTACTACCATAAGCAGTACCCCTAAGTACCCCTTAGTAAGAGGAAGAAAACATGAAAGTAGATTTACTGAAACTTATTTTTAAAGGTGGATCTGTTGCCCTTGGCAACCAATTCTATTTTAGCTATCATTTATCAGTACATTCCAGAATATGATAGCTAGGCTCTGATTGGTTGTTATAGTCTACACCAGCACTTTTAGTTTTGTAAAAGTTGCAGTAAGAATATCCCATAGGTTATTTGTCATTCATTGATTCATTTGTTCATTCATTCATTTGTTTACTCATTCACACCTGCTACCTAATGAGTGGATAATGATTGCTACATTACAGTCGTAATTTCCATTGTTTTACATGATTTTGGGCAGACACCTGTATTACAGGGTTTTGTACCATATCATACCCTCCAACAACTGAAGAGCAAAAACTGGTACAAATCCAGGAAGAGTGCGTGGCCACGGGTAAAGGGCATGGCCATGCCCCTTTCCTATACTTACAATGGGCATTTAGAGACCCCCCAAAAAGGTACTGTACCTGCCCAAAAAGTACATTTGGAGGGTATGCCATATATGGTTATATATCCTATTAAACTTTTCTTAATGTGTTAGGCTGTAGTTCTTTCAAAGGGATCAATTCATGTAGACTCACCCCACAAGTAAGTGAAGATGTACGTTGCACTTACAGTAGTTCCAGACTCACCTAATTTATTCCCAGCACCATACAGCTGCATGAAATAGTCCAGGGCGAGATTGGGTCACGAGAGGTGCACTTTAATGTGCTGTTGCTATGGTTTCCACTCTGTTGCAACAGCAACTTGCTCTACTTTGCAGCTAATTGGATGGACCCCTGAATATCTATTCTAAAACCTAGATTGGGATAGTTTTTTAAAGTAATGTTGATTACTATAATGCAGAGAAAATAGAATGGCAGCTTCTGGAACAGGAAATCAGCAGCACAGATTTTTTTTTTTTCTGTGAAACGAAGAGCAGCAGACCTGAAATTAGACATGGTTGGGTTATTTGTTGATATACAGAACAGAAGGGTGTAATTACAGTAGCCAGGGCCATTGCAGATGCAGGCTCACATGTAGATTGGAACTCTAAACATTGTAAAAATATAACATTGTATGGGATGCAGTCAATCTACCTAAAGTTAAAATCCCGTCCGGTCAAAACACTGCCCACCATTGACCGACGGTCAAAATACCAACACACTCAAAATATCGACATTCATTATGCCGACATGGTCAAAATGCTTAACCATCCCAGTGGACGTGGAGGGGGAATATAATAGTGTGCCAAGCGCAGCGAGGCACCGTGCCTGAAGCATGACGATGTAGACATAAACACCCCAAAAAAGTGAAGAAAAAAAAACATTTTATTTGTTGGTATTTTGACCTTGTCTGTATTTTGACCATCAGCCATTGGTGGTCGGTATTTTGACTGTAGGTAAATCAAACTGAACCCTATTGTATATCCATCCAGCACAACATATAAAGCGCACAGCATGCCCCATGCTGGGTAATTTTGCGTCTTCTCATTTTTATCTGATTATCTGATGTAAAACAGACTAGTACCTCATCCATTGCTCCATTAATAACAAGACAAATCTTTTCATCTCTTTCCAGTTAAGGAACAGCAAGATTCAGCAAAGAAGTGAATCAGCCCCAGCAATGATCCGATGCGGATTTTGTCCTGGCTGTTGCGGCATCTGAAGCTGATGTGTGGCTGTTGGATTGTGTTCACATGTACAGATATCCGCAGTATGAAGCAATGTGTATTGTATGATTCATTTGTGGTCATGACACAACCCACAGGAAGTTTTCATACAACCAGAGTGTAAATCATATTGGTGATGAGCACTGTACAATACCAGTTCTGCCAACAATCCAAACTGCCGTCTTTAAAGCATTAGGTGTATGAAAAAAAAAAAAGCATTCCAAAGATTTAAATCCTCTCCTCCATCCTCTGGTAATGTTGTAGCGATGGGCTTCAGGTTCCCGAAAGGTAACAAAGCGGATTTTATATGCATTCAGTGGCCTGAGTTGTTTGTTGTACAGTATCTGCTTCGCACAGCCTTAAAACAGGTGGCCTATACCAATATTACAAAACAAAGTTCCCGATTTGCTCTGGGCCAGGTTGGACAATCTAATCAATATATATGCAATAATAACCCCTTACTGCCAGAGATCTCTGCACATTCTGCAATTCATATTTTCTTTGCAGGCCCCCCCCCCCGTAAGGCAGTGAAGGGGTTAAAAGGAGCGTGAATAAAAAGTGGCATGTTTCTCTGACAATGCATGGGATATCTGAACTAAAGTAATGGTTCCAAAACATAATGCGCTTAGGTAGTCACAATTTGAAAGTGTGATTACTGGAGAACACAATGATTTTTCTATGTCCAAAATAAGGTGGTGACGTTCTGAGTCACGCTGTGACGAGTAGCAGCGTCAGTGGTCAGAACGTTATCATGTGGACGTTTTTGAGAATTAATATGCATTGCATTGCACCCGATTCTTCGGTAAAAAAAAAAAATAAAAATTTAATTTGTATTTTTGCATGTGAAAAAATCATTTGTATAGTGGGACTCAAGAAACCTTTACATGCAAAACAGATTTATTTATTGTGTGTGTGTCGGTGTGTGGGTGTATATGTGTGTGTTTTACATGTCTGTTCATTCCGTTTTATCAATACAGACAAATAAGCCAGCCCCCCTAAAACATAAAAGCATCAGATGTGCCTGTGACACTCCCATCTTGTAGCAAAACCAGACGCCTCTACTGGCTGACCCAATCCCTTTAGACCACCAGAAATAGGCACATGGATGTTTTCAATTCATGCAAACTAATGGTTTTTAATGATACTAGTGAAAATGAGAATATATTGATAGATTGAGTTAACGGATATTCAATGTGGAAGTTCATCATCCTTCTGTATTTCTTTTGGCCATACGGGCAGGTCAGGCGCAGTGCAGTAATGTGTTCATTATATGTTATTATGGGCTCACTGAAAAACTGCAGAATTTTGACCCAAGAGATAGGAATTTCAGGTATGCTGAGAGACAGGAAGAAGGGTTCAGTGTACCCGCCCATACGGCCTACAAAGGAGATGCAGTCATGCCCTCCCACAAAAGTATGATGACCACTCCTTAACTGGTCAATGCAGCTTTGCCCTCTGTGCCTAGGTCCTGAGGATCATCAAAAACACAAAAAAGTGGTCTTGGTGATAGACAAACACAAATAAATCTTGTATGACTATATCAAACCTAAATGTAGCCACCCTGAGATATGGGATGAAAAATACTTGGAACTGATTGTTATGTAAAAGATCTAATCTAGCTTTAGTACACTGCAACTTCCCCATTTTGTACAATATCTTCTAGACGTTGCCTTTTCCACCGGGGGTAACCTCTATAGTGTGCCCAAAATGGCTACCTCACCTGGTACCTTTCGTCAAAATGGCTGAAATAACAAAGCATTAAGCTCCTGTGCTGGTTATGTTCACTGTTTTTTGGTGTGTTTTCCTTTGCTATAATACTAAACTTCCCCGCTATGTTTTTGATGTTTGTAAAGCAAATGAGAAAAAAATATATTTACATAAAATAATTATATAATAGTAATATCATCTATAAAGACAGACCATATAGAAAAATGTATTGGGGGCACAAATATATTTTTATATACAAAATTAGCAGAAAGCTTTTTCTGTTGTATAAAACCGACTCTGACAAGTGATATATGTATAATGCCCCTGTATTTATTGTCACACTACCTGCTAACGTTTGGCCAATATTTGCTTTACCAGTTTATAGTCGGCAAAGCTACAAAATGGACCCCTCTCTGAAAACAAAAAATTGGCTATGTCTGCCGTAGGCTACATCGACCATTTCACCATCTAAAGATGACATTATCTAATAAGGCCAAGCTCCAAAAATAAAGATAGACAATGATTTCCACCATCAATGTTTTTCTTGCAATGTTAGCGAAATAAGATGGTGGCTTTTCAAGGATAGCCGCCATCGATTGGTGTGAAAGTGATGGCCATCCCATGTCAAAAAATACATCTACATTTAACTGTTAACATTTTTTTGCGCATGTGGGAACAAAATTATTATTTTTTTTCTTATGTAGAATTCTTTTGATGCGATGGGTAGTTACCATATTATATAGGGTTTCGATGGCGGAAGCCCAGCCATTGTTTTATGGTGGGCTTATGATGTCCATCCCTACCAATAAACTTTGCTTGATAAATTGAGCACTTCCTTGTCCCCATAGAAACTGATGGGGTCCGCAGCAGATGCATCCTGATATAGCCCTGATGATCACACATGCATTCATCCGACAAATACTGATGTTTCCAGGGGACTGACCACATTTTTGGTCTTAATATATTGGCCCACAGGGAGAAAAGGTTTAGTGATAACAGCTGCAACTTTGCAATGTAGACAGTGTTCTGTTACTGCTACAAGTTACAGTTAGGCCTTTGTACACAGTTCTATGCACAGAACATAATCATCTGTACCCCTATTATAGTGCTGCATTTAGTAAAAATAAAATGTACACCAGTTTGGATATCATGTCTATTGTAGTTAAATGCGCAGAGATTTTCTTTGGAATATAAACCCATGCAAGGGTTTATATTGTTTCGTCTACAGCAAGATGGTCGACAGTCATTAGGTCAACACCATTAGGTGGACATGCAGAAAGGTCGACATGGGTCTAGGTCGACATGATTCTAGGTCGACAAGGGTTTAGGTCGACAGGTCATTAGGTGACACAATTATTAGGTCAACATGGGCAAGGTCGACATGGAGTTTTTCACTGTTTTTTTTAGCCGACATGTTGACATAGTCGACATGGACACTGAGGCGTAGCACCGCGTCACCTCGCATGACTCCCTGCGCTCACCGTGCTTCGGGCATGGTGCCTTGCTACGCTCAGACACTATTTTATTCTCCCTCCATGCCCTAGTGGATGGTAGGGCATGAGATATCGCCTGTCGGCACATGTAGGGTCCAAAAACAGTGAAAAACCCCATGTCGACCTTTTGACTGTCAACCTTACCCATGTCGACCTAATGCTTGTGTCGACCTAAACCCATGTCGACCTTTCAGAATGTCGACCTAATGGTGTAGACCAACTTACTCTACCAAATGACCGTTTCCCCATACAAGACAGATGTTGGTTACAGATTGACACGGATTACTATAAACACTTTAAGCTTCCCAAATACATATGATTTTACTAGCGTGAGCGCAGAAAAAGGATAGATCCTACTCAGAGCCTTTGGAGGACATTGCACATCATACATGGGGCCTGTTTAGTAGGAAATAGGGACAGAGATTCTGGGTATAAAATAAGTACAATTAGGTTTTATGAGGCATTTGTAGTTTTGTTTCCTGACAACACCAAAAAAACACTTCTCCAAACTTTTCCAAAAACCTTTGCACTTCTCATAAAGAGTCCCACGGCCTTTCCTGCTAAGCAGCTGTTAGGTGTTTGTATCACGGATGCGATAAACTTTGCTGTTCCAGAATATCATGCAAACAACAGAGATCTCACTGCTACAGGATAGGACGTAATCATTTGAATTATCAATTTTCTGTTTGGAAAACATTTCTGCATGGAATCTAAAATCAGAAATAAAATAATG
This sequence comes from Crinia signifera, assembly GCF_055691185.1. Classification (NCBI taxonomy): domain Eukaryota; kingdom Metazoa; phylum Chordata; class Amphibia; order Anura; family Myobatrachidae; genus Crinia; species Crinia signifera. Next base: position 41,680,457 of record NC_139224.1, on the reverse strand, counting down.
TTTTTTCTTTTGGTTCTCCGTTATGCATAAAACTTCCAATCGTATTCTAGTATACATGTGGTTGTGTAAGAGGTGAGTTTTGTTGTACGGAAAAACATATATAAAAACTATACTACAGGAATTAGTGGCCTTATTTATAGTTGTGGTGTTTGTGCTGTTGTGGATATATAAATGAATGGGACGTTCACTATAACTAAAATTGTCCCAGCATCTGTCAACCCGACTTGGCTGTGACCCTGCATATAGAGACAAGTTTTCCCAGCTGTCTCTTTGTGAGACTCTGAGGAGCAGAAGGTGGCACAGAGTGGAAGGACAAACTGGCAAATCATCTAACAATTGGGCCTACATCTACAAATAAGGACTGTCTAGGTAAAGCTGATCTGGGAGACTAGTATTGAAAAAGACTGGTAGGAGAGGAGAGGCGCTGCTGAGGCCCTCCCTAGCCGTACCTGCCTACTTCTGAGCATGCATTATATGTACATTGTGAATGCAGCACCTATGTACATAGTACAGAAGATAGCGTCTTCTGCTCCATGTTACAAATGAGCCCCAAAGCAGTTACATAGGTTGGGGTGGTGGATGATCGATTGGCAGTCCATTGGATCAACAGATGAAAGGTCAAAAAAGATCAAAATGTTCATATGCAACACGTAGACAGTACAAAAGGTCAACCGTTATAATAGTTCGACAGGTTGAAAAGTCATGTCAATGGTGGAGACACATACCTGTATGGTTGACACATGATTTTCAAGGTTTTTTTTGCATGTTTTTACAATTTTTGCTTAATTTACAATCCATGTCACAAACTATGACCTTCAGTAACCTTGTGGCCAGCAAAACAAACCACCTGGGTAGCGAAGGTGAGCCCATGATGAGATGTGTTTCTACTTATTTGGGTCATATATGTTAAACATATAAAATATCCACCAAAATCCCCTAAATACAGGTCAACCTTTTTGGTCAACCATTTTCATCCTGTCAACCTTTTGTACGTCTACCCTTTTCCATGTCAACCTTATGACACTGTCAAGCTTTTGTACCTTCTGACCTATTGACTGTCAATCTATTAATCCACACCCATATGTCTGTGTGTACTTCGTGTGCACATATCCCAAATTGCACCCACCTCAATGGCTCCCACTTTAAGTGAGATGGGACAGCCTTAAGAGAGGAAGACCAGCTACCGGGGTATGTATGGGATTAGGGGGGTGGTATGAAGCTGCAATGGGGTGGCTCGTTACACAGAAACTGCATGGGGGGAGACAGCAGAGGGCAGGGTCACCAGAGAGGGTAGAGTTTAAACTCATGTAGATGTTAAGTACATCATTTCTGTACTGTACCATATACAGTAATATGTCCTGAAGCCCATGATCGCTAAGACTGTAACAGTACACTTGACCACTAGACATCTATCCTTTCATTGGTCAATATTTTCATTAATAGTTTTGTTATATTGGTTCCATTGATTTATTTCACCAGTGGTTCATTAACTTTAATGAACCCTCAACCATCCAATTTATATTTAATATTTACCTCCCAGCCACCCCTTAAACCTCACGTTTCAGATATTTTTGTGTGGATTATTTAAATCCTCTAATTATCTATTGTAATTATTAAATACCTGTCCAGGAAAATACTTCTATTGTCCCTACAAGTGTTGAACTCTTCTTCTCAAGGATGTGTAGAATAGGACATAACCAACTTCTAATGGTTATCTAGTTATGAGAAAGATAATATAGAGAAGCACTTTATCTAAATAAAAATATCAAAAGTGGTAAAAAGGTAAATGCACAAAATATCATTGCAGACTCTGAAGGCACCAGAGCTGTCCAGCGGCTGAATAGTAAATGTGTTGGAACATGTCACTTGGGTACCAGCACTGCTTTCAATTTCACCAGTGTGGCCTACAGCATCCGAGGATGAGCATTTATATCCAAAATATTCACTTTGACCACCGATCATGGAACCACACACGTGCAGTGTCCAGACCCGTCACATACCAAGTCACGATGAAAGCACTGACACTCCGATAACAGCATCACAACCTTATCCACATCCAAAATGTATAACAGTATAAAAGAGCAAGGAACAAAGATATGCACATACATAAAAAAGTAATGCTTAGGATAATCAATATAATAAAGCCACAGCCTAACCCACCGCTTGTTCTGTCCAGCCCCACCTTCTCTATCTCACCCGTTCCCAAATTTATTCTGTACCATAGGTTTGACGTGCACTTGCCACAAACCTGCGGCATGACCTCATTTAGATCTTGGACTAACTATAATACACACATGCACACACAAACATTCCAAGAAACTGCACTCAGGAATGAATAAATCCACACAAAAAAATTCCACTCAGTCTTGTTATATTTCCATCAAGACAAAATGTAACAACACCATAGCGTTGACCAAAGGAGAGGATTTACTCGTGTGCATTTGTTTATCCACAAGTGTCACTTCATGGAACATTTGTGTGACTGAGACCATCAAGACTTTTTTCCTGCCCATGAAAGCTTCAAAATAAAAAGGTTGATCCTATTATTTGCAAAGGGGGCAAGGTTCAATTTGTAAAAGAAATATTGTGCCAGCGCTGGCTGTTTTAAGAAAAACAATACGCGGTTCTAAAGATACAAATTTACAAATGTATTAATAATAACATCATATTAAAAACACACAAGCTAAAAGGTGAATACCTCTAGATGGTGCTGTGTAGCACTGTATTATAGCATCACTTGCACAAGAATAATGGATTGTAAATTAGGCTGTATATTACCATCCCATTCCACCTGGTGTTTTTTGGAGCCAGGGTATAGTGGTTCCATTTGTACTCGTTTAAGCGCTCGCAACGGAACCTGAATTAGCCTGATCTCGCACCCTTCACAGGGCCAAATTCGCTATAAATTGCTCCCACCCCTATGGGGCAGCATGCATTTTATTGCAAATTTCATCAAGTTTCATGGTGATTTACACTTTCTAATTGGATCGACCCCATAGTGTCAGCTGTAATGCAATACAGTAATGTCAGCTGTTATAAATCCTTCAGAGAGACTCCCCAAAAAGTCATCTGGTAGTGTCCAAATGAGACCTATATACCTTCACACAGACATTATATGCTGCTATTACACTTTGCCTGTACTGCTTGCACTCTTTCCCAAACCAGGACCCGACTGCTAAAAACCCGACAGACGGCCACCAGCTATTCTACCTCGTGAGGGTCCACAACCCCCATAGAGGGAGAATAAAATAGGTGGCGAGTGTAGCAAACCACTGTGCTCGCACCGCAGCGAGCAGTAAGGATTCCGACATCGGGCTAAATGACGGAATCCCGACTGTCGGTGTGCTATACCGCACCCATCTCTACCACTCTTCATAAAGACATCCAGCAAAGAGAAAAAATGCTATGAGAGAATTATCTTTTAAATACAGCACTAATTTTCTTGGCCATAATTATTAAAATATTGACATAATAAGTAGCCAGACCAAAGTTGAGAGATTCGGTACTTCTGTACTTTCACGGCGCCAGCATGGTGCCGCGCGTCAGAGTCCCCTTGCGGGGCTCGCTTCGCTCGCCCACGCTGCGGGCTCGGTGGCTCGCTACGCTCGCCACGCTAATTAAAATCAACTCCATGCCAACATGGATTGTGGAGGTATGAACTATCCATGTTGGCATGGCGTTAACTTAGTTTATTTTACTTAGTTAGTGGCGAGCGTAACCCGGAAGTACGCGCGGCGCCATGCTGGCGCCGTGAAAGTAAAGAAGTACCAGAGATTCTTTCTGTTTAAGGTGGGGAGCCTGCAAACCTCAGCCATTTGGAATAGATAATTAAATCTAGGCGCCCATACCCAAGAGTAGAGTAAATCTCGGCACCCATACCCAAGAGTAGAGTAAATCTCGGCACCCATACCCAAGAGAACATACAGTAGATACGGGTTTCCCAACCACTTTATGAAAATTACTCAGAAGTATTATTTTATTAGCAAAGTTAGAAGTGCTACTGTATCCCTGATCACAAAATTATATTCATATAGCTCTATATTATTTAATTACTTTATTATTGCATACCGAAGAATGTAACGCCAAGGTAATAGAGAGAAGCTATTTATAAATGTATATGTCATTTGTGTTATTGTGTGTTGTATGGCAAAAAGGTATCAAAATATTTCTTTATAACATATGACAAGTGTTGCACTTTCATCTAGACAACAATTATTTTAAACAACTTGTTGTCCCTGAGGGGGTCTGATTTCACCCCCTTTCAATCAGGTTTTTACTTTAGCTCTGCAATTAAAATACTTGAAATAGATGAGACGTTAACAAGTTTTAACAAACTCTAAGTGACAGAGATACAATTGTACAGTTAATTTATATGTATGTGCCAATTTTCTCTATTGTACAATTTTAGGGCATTTTTTTTCTGATAATTAATGGTGCAAGACTGTAACAAATTTACATTTCAACTGTCCCGTCAGAGAACATTTTTTTTTTCTGATATGCTGAATGATCTTCTGTATTATAATCGCTAAATCTTGGGGCTTATAATAAACACTGTGAACTAGGAACATTCCTTGTACATTTGAATTATTATTATTAATAATAATAATTAATATTATTATTTAGATATTTCTGAACTTTTCAGTTTGCCAGCTGCTATATATTTGGTATTATTTCTGTACATTTTGTTTGCAATATTAGAATTGTAATCAGACTGCACAGAATCTAAATAAAAGTTTTAATTAAACAAAAACAGTGTTTATTAATTAAAAATGACCAATGCTCTAAGTCTGTAGTTAATTAAAAAAAAGGGGGAATTTTTTTTCAGTGTGGGATGATGTCTGGATGTTTTTCTGCCACATCGTGTGTATGCCCCCCCCCCCCCCATACCCCACAGGAAGGGGAAAATAAACCTTCCACCTTTGTTTGATAGTGCTTCTTGTTCTAACTTTTAAAGTGGCATGTTCTGGATCGTAATATTGATATGTGAATATGGAAATTGATATGAAAACCTTAAGAAATTAACATTGGGCACGATAATGACTGTACTGTATGTAATGTTTAGTGCGTGTTGTTACAGATATGGACCATTCCATCTATCTGCGTGTAAAAGATACCCTTGTGTCAGCCTGTTTATACAATATTTATTCAATAAATGTTGATTTCTTATGGACATTTTTGAGTCAGAGTTTTTGAGTGTTTGATGGCTTTAACCTGAACAAATGATAGCCAAGGTGGATAATTCCTCTCCATCTAACCTTGTCATTAGGCCTAGGACCTCTTGGTATAATTTCAGTAATAGGGACACTTCAACACCAAGTCATTTACAGCTTATGTCATTAGGAAAATGTGTGTGACACGAGAATACAACTTTCAAAAATTACAGTAATCATCCTTCAAGGGCAAAATGTTAAACTCGGTATATTCCTTCTACAGTCCAGGGAGATAGCAGCCTGATAATCTATTGTTAACATTCCAGTCTGGATTGCTGTTGTATTGGTACAAATTAGAACCTATTTGTTAAAGTGTTAAGATCCTTTTACCTTTGGATTGTTTTGACAAGCCCCTGACAACAACCTGCCTGCGATGTGGAATGCCTACCAGATATTCACTGTCTGGACACACGTTCTAGAATGTTCTGTGCAGTTAGCAGAACCTTTCCAGGCTGTGTGCCATTCACTAAGTGGAGGGAAACATCTCTAAAGATATTTTATTTTACTTATTACTATAAATAGTGGACTTAAGAGCAGTCAGAAGGCTAGTTTATATGTCTTGGTAAAGGGCACAATTATAGGGATCTAATGTGCAAGGAGAAAATATTATATACAGGCAAAAGATATCAAATAAAATAATGAGAAATTAAATCTAAAGAATTCCAGAATTCTGGCCAATCAGGATGACCGGTTCTGATGATGATGATCGATATATTGTCCATTCGGTGATCAACCAAAGACCAGATTTTTTTTCACCCAATTACACCGCACTGATTCTATAGTTACCAGCAGCTAGTCTGCCAACCCGATCAGTTCTAATGTGTTTCTAACCGCGGGCAGTGATTTGGGGACAGTGTGGTGGTCAATGACCAAAATGGCCAACCAGTGACAAACTATTGAACTTAATATCATTATATGTGGGGAACTTTATTACCAAACCAAAGTTAATTTAAAGTTATATAAATATTACTACCAAATACATGTTCTATAAAATTTCCATACTATCAAATTTTACCATACCATAGAAATATCAATTATCTTTAATCTTTAGAACCAAAACACAACATCCATTAGTATGGCCATAAATGTTAATATCAGTTTGCAGAATATGTTGCGAATTAGACTCACATGTTTGCCAAATCTGGGCAGATCTCACACTGGTTACGTGGACTTCTTTATTGTGCTTGGGGCAGACATCACACAAGCACAACAGCTACTCAGCTCCTCCTGCCCACATGCAAATGTGTGCATTTTTTATATAATTTTTAAATCTATGATATTGGATGTTCTGTGTTGGTAACAATGAAAAGTCATGAAAGCACTCTGGCTTGTGGGAGGGAGTGTCATGGGTGTGTGTCTAATGCTCCGTGTGAGTAGGGGGAGGGTAGGCTGACTCTGATGGATCTCTTGCAGCTAGCATGGGGCTGCTGTAAATGTCAGTAATGGGTAATTTGATTGACAGAAGTTTGCAGTCTTGGTATTATGAGGCTACTGTGTTGGCAATTCACAGTAAAAACACAGGAACAAAATACACACCAAGAAAGAAGAAAGAAATGCAGGAAAGAACAAGAGGCTAGATACTGCATTAAAGAAAGAAATAGAAACAGTGGAGTTCTTGGACCCTTCAATGAGTCTCTTGCCAACATAACAGTGTTTCTGAGGGTTATCTCCAGGAGCTTGATGCCTTACCACTAGAGGTGAGCGGGGAGAGAGCACCATGACCAGGTTGTGGCCACCATCTTGCTGCATGCTGGCCCCCTCACCACCATAAGTGCCTTTTATTGCCTCTTCCACTTGTCCCCCTGGAGGAGAGGGATGGTCAGACAGCGGTATTATTATTATTATTGTTTTAAGCTCAGTCACACCTCTTCATCACATCACCTCACCTCTCAGACTTCAAACCGGTATCTTTAATTCTTCCTCATTGATAAAACAAGACTTGCTTGAATTTTAATTACAAAACTGTTATATATTAGTTCTGGGAGCATTAATACATCAATTTCGCATTAACTCGGCACCACTTTAATGGCAATTAAAGGTTTTTAACACCGTTAACATGGGTGGTGCACGTGGTAGCAGGGGGAGCGGAGGCGTAAAGTCTCTGACTGCATTACAGAGACCCTGCACCCCTCCAAAAATGGCCACTGCCATAGAGAAGACACTTTAGAATTACTCCTGCACCTCTAGTGGCTGTCGCCTTTGCTGTGGCGGCCATTTTGGAGGGGACTAATGCTGTCAGAGACTCTGCACCTCCACGGTGCAGTTCCCCCTGCAACTAAAACATGTATCGGCCCCTGAGCAATGAGTATTTAAGACCCTATGGCAGCAAGCCTGTATTCCCCCTAGCAACGAGCATGGAATCCCTGGCAACGAGCATGCAATCCCCCTTGGCAACAAGCATGCAATCCCATATAATATCTGAAAGGATTGTCACTGGCAACTAGAATGAAAATGTATGCATATTGAGTAATCATAGATAAACCAACATATGACCACTTTCATGAAGATCAAGTGTGGTGCTTAGTTGGCGGTGCTCCCAAAAGTTGTCAACAAATGAACTACAGTATGTGGAAGGAATGTCTTGAGACAGACAAAGGAAGAGCACAGAAGGGTTTTGGGGCACACTTAGAAATTAATAATTATAAATTGAGAAATGAGATTGTAGGTAAGCAGAACTTATGTGCCTAACAATGCGATTAATTGCAGTTAATCACAAAAATTCCATGTGTCCCCACTTTGATCAAATCAAAAATATACTGATGCTTAGTCCTCCCTTTGGGTAATATCAAGCATACATATCAGTTTTACAATGCTTTCTCCTGCAGAGGCAGCACCAGAATAGTGGTGCTGGTTTTGCAGGAGAAAGCATTATACAACTGAGGTGTATGCTTGATATTACCCAAAGGGAGGACTAAACATCAGTATTTTCTTGCAACGTAGTTTGTGGTTCGCAAAGGGTCAAATTCCCCTTTTTTTAATCGAATATTGGTTTTACATGATTTAATACATTTCTCTGCATGATGCTGAATCTGTGTATCCCTTAAAGTACCCTCTGGAGATGTTATGCCCCTGACGAAGTCCTTTACGGACGAAACGCATTGGAAATTCTTTTATTCAATTCTGATAGATGTTTTATTTGTGCCAATCTTTGGAAGAACCTTTTCAATAACTATATTTGGATGACATCTTCCTCTGCTTCATTGAATGTTGGACTGTAGAATATACTCAAATTGATTCAACAAACATCTATATGACGAGCACTTATGTTTCAGTAGCAGCGTTTTTTTTACTTGAAAAGCATAAAAGATCCCTACAGACAAATGTAATGGCTTCTGCAGCCCAAAAACCATTTTAACCACAATCAAATGGACTTCAGCAGGGACCCCTGAAGAAGGCCAATTGATTGTGGTTGAAACGGCTGTTGCAGTGGCCCTATTTCAGATGTGGATGGAGTTATATAACTGCTGACACGGAGATTGTTGCCGCCTCCTCCTTTCCTTTAAATAGCAACAGACTGTCATGCGCACCCAATACTACAGACCCTTACTTCACGTTCTCAGCATGGTTTCAGCACAATATACAGTACCACATATGTACACATTAACACTAAGGGCAAGATTAAATAGAGTGCGATTTTTTTCGCAATTTTTTTTCCGATTTGCACGTTTTTCCCGAATCGCCAACTTAATTCTGAACTGGCAATTTTTCAACACACTTCAATTCGCATCCAGATGGTTTCCCATTAGAAAGTATACAATTCGCATATTTAATTGGATGTGATTTTAGGAAAACAGACCAGGTTCTTATAGGCGATTTTGACAGAACCATGCACAGACCAGTGCAATATGTGCATGGTTCTGTCTAAATAAATCTGTAAAGTAAATGATAAACAAACAAAAAAATGGCGTGGGGGTCCCCCCTCTTGAGCATAACCAGCCCCGGGCTCAAAGCGCCAGTCCTGGTTTGGAAAAAAATAACAGGGCAAACCGACTAGCGGGAGTCCCCAGGACACTAGACGGCCAATAGCGCTATTCGGGGAGGAGCCGCAGGATGTAAACACACATTCTGCGGCTTCTCCCCAGTCTGTACTGGTATTGCGTACAGCTTTTTTTGTTTTGCCTACTTGGAAAGAAGAGGATGTGATCTAAGTCAGAGGACCCCCGTGAGTATGGTTTCCTTCCACAGGTACCCCATATACCCCATATACCCCATATACATTTTCTTCAGGACCGACGGACAGAGGATACCTACCTATGTGTCAAGGTAGTTAAGAATCTGTATTTATGGACTGTGGATGTATTAAAGTTATACTTTACTGGGGTGTGTGTTTTTAGTTTACTATTTGTACTGGTGTGGAACTACAAGTTCCAGTGGGCCCTTTAATGTCCCTCATGCTGGGACTCATGGTTCTCATGGTTTTTTTTTTTATTATGATTATTTTTACACAAAAACACACATTACTATGTCTCCAAAATCGCACATGTCCTCAAATGCGCACATTTTCATGACTAAAAAAATCGCATATCGCAAGTTTTTTGCCGCAAATCCGCATCTCGTTAAATAGTCTAATTCTTCAAAAAAAAAAAAAGATTTTGAAAAAATGCGAAAAGGTGCGAACCTTATTAAAAATCGCACTCTATTAAATCTCACCCTAGATATAATTTGAACTATGCAAGCTGATTTCTGCATGATTACGGAGCTGGCCAAATAAATCACCTTATTCTTATGTTACATATTTGTGAATGCAGCATTTAGAGTAAAAGAAAAAAACCCGCAAAAATAGCTCCTGTCTGGTCTAGTACGCCTGATTTCCTGTCTGTGTTCATCTCCGTGGTGTGTACAGTACAAATACCGTAGTGACTCCTGCTGCAGCATTCTGGCATGGCAGATTGTTCTGCATCTCCCCTACCATCTGCAGAAGATGCTGTACGTCCACTGTACGTCCCCCACAGGTAAGGCAGCTACAGTACAGGCCATCACTGTACCACAGGCAACGCTCCACAGTTATACTAAGGATGTGCACTATTACACTCCTTGCCATTGAAATAAGTCATACCGATTTAAAGGCTGAGTTCGCACACAGATGAATAATATTGTTTCAGGTGGAATTAGCTCAAGTTATATAATATAAGAGTGATGTGCAGACTGCACAATAAATCTGGGATAAGCTGCCTCCAAATGTGCCATAAAGTGCACCACCAGGACTCTAAAGGAGATGATTAGAAAGCAGGTACTGTAGGTACTGGGGGATGGCGCTTTTTCACCTGGAAAGAGGTTTAAAACATGAATTTATTGAACAAAATATACATAGATAATACAAATGGGCACTTGAGAGACCTCCTGCCGAAACAAGTTGATTGAACACCTTTTTAAACTAACTACTGCACTTTCAACAAGGACAGCACCTTACAAGTATTTGCACTTTATTGGGAAAAATGGTACTTGTTTCCTAGCACGGCCACAATCGCGGGCATCGTGTGCCTTAACTTTAAGGCACACGATGCCCGCGATGCCCGCGATTTCCTTTGAAAAAAGCAGTACTCGGGTACATCGCGTCGGTCGTGTGCCTTAAGAAGGCACACGACGCGACTGACGTGATGCCCACGATTTCCCCATAGGCTTCAATGTTAAAATATTTTAACATTGAAGCCTATGCGCGCCCGACGTGATGCCCCCGATTTCTCCATAGGCTTCAATGTTAAAATATTTAACATTGAAGCCTATGCGATGGACCCGATTTGTCCATAGGCTTCAATGTTAAATTATTTTCACATTGAAACTGAGTCCATTTAACATAGGAAAAAATGGGAAAAGGCCGAATAAGGGCCATTTCTCATTGGGTATGGCCCCGTCATGTGTGTCAAAAATAATGGCCCCCCATTGTGGCCGCCACCCCCACGATTGACGCAAACCCAAAGCGTGGCGAGCGCAGTGAGCCCGCGAGGGGCAGCGGTGCGCGTCCTCCGACCTTTTTCATTCCCCTACTATCCACGTCGGCGTGGAGTTGAGAATAGATTAGTGTGGCGAGCGCAGCGAGGCGAGCGGACGCTGATACCTGTGAAGCCTGCTAGGGGACGCAGGGATCTGTGAAGGTATCAACGTCCGCTCGCCACGCTTCGGGCTCCGTGGCTCGCTGCGCCCGCCACACTAATCTATTCTCAACTCCACGCCGACGTGGATAATAGGGGAATGAAAAGGTTGGAGGACGCGCACCGCCGCCCCTCGCGGGTTTGCTGCGCTCGCCACGCTTCGGGTTCGCGTCAATCATGGGGGTGGCGGCCACAATGGGGGGGCCATTATTTTTTACACACATGACGGGGCCATACCCAATGAGAAATGGCCCATATTGGCCCTTTTACCATTTTTTACTATGTTAAATGGACTCAGTTTCAATGTTAAAATAATTTAACATTGAAGCCTATGGACACGATGGACCCGATTTCTCCATAGGCTTCAATGTTAAATTATTTTAACATTGAAGCCTATGGAGAAATCGGGTACGTCGCGTCGTGTGCGTTTTGGTATGCACCCGACGCGACCGACACAATTTTTTCCGACACGACCACCACGATAGAAATCGTGAAGGCCATGCTAGGAAACAAGTACTGGAAAAACAATAACCAGAATCTTTGCAAGGTCATCGATGGTGGGCGTATGAACATGCGCAGGGTCATTCCTGCACATGCGCATACATCGGGTACATGCGTCCATGGCAAACATTGTTCGCCGGGCGCACGAACCCAAGTGTGGGGGCGGGGGGAGGAGAGGGGCATGGGGTGGCCTATTTGCATATGGGAACGCCCAGCATCCCATGAGAATGCTGGGTGTTCTCATGCCAATGGGCCGATGACACGCGCGCGGGGGGGGGGGAGGGGTGCAGCTGACATCACCGGATGGCAGCCGCCCGCCCACTTCCTTCAGAGTGCACTCACATCTAAGGTTGCTCAACCTTAGATGAGCGTGTGCCTTCCACATCATTCGATGGTCGGCGACCATTGAATAATGTGGGTGTTCCCCCAAAGGCTGCGAATGAATGTCTATGTAAAACATCCATTTGCAGCCAGTGCGTGGAACACACTCTGCCAGGCCACCAATCGCAAGGCGGGGTTTGGTGGACTCCCAAGGCTGCTAATTCGCAGCGGGAAGGTAGAAATTAGTTTTTCGCAGGTTTTTTTTAGCCAACTTGTTCCGCCAGGCGGTATTTCATACCCTTACAATACCGTTGACACACATACATATAACAAATGGTTAGGAACTTTTAAAATAAATAATCTGTCTCCCTATTTCTTTTTAAAGTTCTTAATTATTTCTTATATGTATGTGTGTCAATGGTATTGTTAAGGGTATTAATTCATTTTTTATAAAGTAAATTCTTATATTATTGACTTGGTTTATTCATTGTAGTTTCAGTGCTGCTTCTTTGACTACCCCTATACCCAAGCAGCCACTTTGGGGAAACACCTTATACTTGAGGCGCCCTTTATATTCCCTAGTGGAATACACTTTGTCTTTTGGTATTTCATACCCTACCATCCACTAGGGCGTGGTGGGAGAATATAATAGTGTGCCCGAAGCATAGCGAGCGCAGTGAGCAATGTGAGGGGACGGGGTACACTGACACAATGTCCATGTCGACTGTCGACATTAGGGGAACCTTCCCATTGTCGACCTTAGCCATGTTGACCTATGTCAGGTGTTGACCTAAGCCCTCTCGACCTTCAGCGGACCTATGTCGACCTTCATTGAGTCGACCCTATGACCCACACCCATCTTAACCCTTTGAGAGCCAACATCTCTGTGAGAGAGATGTGCAAAATATCCACTAAAATTTCCAGCGTCGCTCACATTTATTATATAAACTCAAATAAAAAATGTTGTGTATAAAAAAAATATATACTTTTATAAAAATATTGGGGTCATTTTCATACCTATTTTGACAAATTCGCTTGGCACGCAAAGGGTTAAACAAGACCATTATTATTCACAAAAAGGTTAGAGAAACATCAACTGAGTATTAAACTCTCAGCTTTCATAATGGACTGGATTCACAAGGGCTATTTCACACGCTTCGGCTCCTGCTGGGCGGCTAAACCCTGCACGGCCAAAAGCTGTGCCGCACACAGTAGTTAATAATGGACACGATTGTGTCCATTCACACGCTCTGGCCACAGCCCGGCCGCCCAGTTGCAGCCGGATCCCACCACTGGGGACGGCTGCCGGGCTGTGGCCATCCCCACCATTGTAAAGTTCTCAGTGCTGCACGGCTTCTTGGCCTTGCGGGGATTCGCCGCCTGGCAGGAGCCGGAGCGTGTGAAATAGCCCTAATAATTCATTTTAAGAGCTTATATAGATGGTCTAGCTCGATGGGTAATTCAGTACCCTCATTCTCCATCCTGGAACCAAAGATGCAGGTTGAATGCCCACACAACACAGCACACTGGGGGTTATTTGGGTTCACTCTTTCTGACAAATTCCTTCTTAGATGGACAAAACCATGTGCACTGCAGGTGGGGCAGATGTAATGTGCAGAGAGAATTAGATTTGGGTGGGGTTTTACTTCAAGTGAGATCTATATTGCAGTGTAAAAATAAAGCAGCCAGTATTTTCCCTGCACATAAACAAAATAACTCACCCAAATCTAATTCTGTCTGCACATGTTACATCTGCCCCCCTGCAGTGCACATGGTTTTGTCCATCTAAGAAGGATTTTGTCAGAAAGAGTGAACTAGAATAAGGTCCACTGTCACAATGAAAGTTTAGGAGGAAAAATATATTTTGTACACAAGTTTAAGCTTCATAATCAGTAAAGAGTTCCGGCGGCCATTCTGAAATGGCCAATAGCAAAGACCCACATGGCCAGTGGTTGGGATCTAAGGCTGCATCGGACGCAGCAATCGCAGCCATTTTTTTAATCTAGGGCATTAGGATAGTTTCACATTGATGCTGCTCCCAAAGCCTTCAAAATTATACAAATATTGTTTACCTCTGATACATGAAGCTTCAATTGATTGCTATCGATCAGCCGGGGCGCAGGCAGATGGAGATTGCCGTTGTGGAACTACAGGTACATTAATGCCTTACCACAGATAAGTGTAGTTATTTAAAGCCACGGACCATACAATTAAAATCAAAGTCACCTTCACTGATACTGGTCTGAATACAGGTATATTGGCTAAAGGTCCAAAGATAAAGTCCATTGGATACAAATTACTATTCCAATGATATATGGACACGTCCTTTTTCAACATAATAGAGAGGCGAACAAATGGCTCGTGAGAGTAATTCTGGACATTTTACAAAAATTGGTTTATTAAAAGGACAATACTTTTGAACATTGATATGTATGTATGTGGTATGCTGAAGATGTCACTATAATTGATATGTTTTTAAATAAATGTTATGAATCTGGTATAAATGCACTCACCGGATGTCAGCTGCCCTCCTACTTCCCCCCTGAACAGACATAGTTACATAGTTACATAGTAGGTAAGGCTGAAAAAAGACTTGCGTCCATCCAGTTCAACCTGGTATAGATGTCTATTGCTGATTTGGTAGGTTCTGGTATTTTACAGACAAATTATATTTCTTATTTGTACCCATGGATGTTTTTCTCCAGTAAATGTTTGTCCAACTTTGCCTTGAACGCATTTAATGAGCCAGCCGTTACCACCTCTCTGGGAAGAGAGTTCCAGAGTTTGACTGTTCTGACTGTAAAGAAATTCTTTCTACTAGCTGAATGAAATCTTTTTTCTTCTAATCTATACTCATGCCCTCGCGTCCTAGATTCCTTTCTAGTAGAAAAGAGGGTGTGTGACTGTTCCTTATATTGGCCCTTGATATACTTGTACATGTTGAGCATGTCCCCCCTGCTCTGAGGCAACCCTTGCAAATGCGTAAACCTTTGTCATCATTCGATGGTTGGTGACCATCGAATGATGGGGGCGGATCCCAGCAGGCTTCGAATGGATGTTACTGGTTACTGTGTAACATCCATTCGCATGCCCTGCATGCAAATTTGCGTTGCGAATGGGTGGCACCCAGCCGCCATTCGCATGGCCGGGTTTGGTGGACTCGCAAGGCTGCGAATATGCAGCCTTGCAAATCAACAGGAATAACCCCCTACGTGTAGGCCATGGGCACTTCCCTATACCAAGTGCTATAGATACTGCTACAGACAGGCGCATTGTCGCTTGTGTCCCGGTCTGCATACAGACACTCCCTCACTGAGCCTTGCCTATGTGAGATCTCCCCGTTACAGCCCAGCTACATGTCTTCTGTAATAATAAGTGTAAAGCCCCGTACACACAGGACGACGGGTGCAGGGAGGCTTAGTGACGGGCTTAAGCACGAATGCTCAGCACACACCTATTATCTATAAGCAAAGCCCCTGCGGGTGATGGCGGCGCCTTGTGTGTATGCCCCTAAATGTGATATGTGTAAGAGTTGGTATCCCCAATAAGGTCCAGGAGCGTGTGCTGGAAACACCCAATGTACACAGCACCAGCAGTGCCTCCATCACTGCATTAGCCTCATAGTGCCTAAAAATTTGTGATTTACTGTATAGTATGGATATGATGTTAGAATACACTGTACCTGGCTGCTTCCTGCCCCAATCACATTTGTTTTCACTTCAGACGCTGAGGGATTAAAGGAAGAGTCTGGTGAGTCAGTGTCGCCCATATCAAACACAAAAGCAGCTAAGAAATGTATCCTCTCATTGCCTGGCATTGATGTGTGGGAATATACATGACTCAGTGACCATGTGTCATCCACAACTGGCTGCGTCTGTTTGAGATCTTCAGCTAATTGTGTGAATAACACAAGTGATGATACTAATTTACCTTCTGTCTGAATATTTTCCTCCATGTGACAAATCCCCCTCCAGTAGGTGAGTTTGTATCCTATCTAGGTGGATCTAAGTCCCACTTAGAATTTGATTTAACACATTATTAATTCTGTTTTATTTAGAACAAGTATTATCTACTATATAAGGAAGGCAACAAGGCATCAAACAGCTGCTGCCTCTTGCAACCTTCGGCGCAAGGGTGGGGACAGGCTGGAACTGAGTTCTACCCTCTGTAATGGGAAGCGGTACATCTGTCAGAATGAACTTAGGTCTACAGTCATTAGGTCGACCCCACTAGGTCGACTGGCAGGAAGGTCGACCTGACTTAAGGTCGACATGGGCCAATGTCGACATGACTTAAGGTCGAATTTGCATAAAGGTCGACATGAGGAAGGTCGACTGGTCATAAGGTCGACATGGGTTTTCACTGTTTTTTTATCCGAATGTCGACACAGTCGACATGGACACAGTTGGGAATGAGAATCGGACCCTCGCATCGCTCGCTTCGCTCGCAATGCTTCGGGCACGGTGCCTCGCTGCGCTCGGCACACTATTTTATTCTCCCACCACGCCCTAGTGGATGGTAGGGCATGAAATACCGCCTGTCGGCACATGTCGGCTCAAAAAACAGTGAAAAACCCATGTCGACCTTATGACCAGTCAACCTTCCTCATGTCGACCTTTATGCAAATTCGACCTTAAGTCATGTCGACCTTGGCCCATGTCGACCTTAAGTCAGGTCGACCTTCCTGCCAGTCGACCTAGTGGGGTCGACCTAATGACTGTAGACCAGGCATGTCCAACCTTGGCCCTCCAGCTGTTGTGAAACTACACATCCCAGTATGCCTTGCAATAGTTTTAGCATTCCCTAATAGCAAAACTGTGGCAAGGTATGATGGGACTTGTAGTTTCCCAACAGCTGGAGGGCCAAGGTTGGACATGCCTGCTGTAGACCTAAGTTCATTCTAATAGATGACCGCTTCCCCTGTAATGGTAGGTGGAACTAGGGCCTAGTTAACGTAGACTTGGGAAGCAGTGAAGCGCTTAAACGCTGCCCACTGTGCGAGCAAATGCCCGCTCTCGGCACCGAGCGATTGCCCGCAGTGTTCGCTGACACATTCATTCACATAGAACCGTGCATGCGAAAAATACTTCGATGATCGCTGACCATCTAATGATTTTTGAATTTCTGAGGTCAGAGATACCAGCAAGTGTATTGTAGCAGAGGTACCAGCATGTATATAGGTAGTGGAGGCACCAGCAAGTATATGGTAATGAGGTATTGGTAAGTGTATACTTTCAGAGGCACCAGTAAGTGTATAGTAGTGGGGACACCAATAAATGTATAGCAATTGAGGCACCAGTAAGACTATAGTTACGGCGCCACCCAGGGCTGCCAATAGGGGGGTGCCGTGGGTACAGCTATCTCGGTCCCCGGCCTCTGGAAGGGCCCGGGCAGCTAATTTTGCCAACCGCAATCACCCCTGACTGCCTCCACTGCACAAAGCAGGTCCCAGAGTGCAGGCTTATTCAACCCAGCTCTGATTGGCTCACCAGCCAGCGCTACATTATAATTGGCTGCCAGCATCCTGAGTTGAAGAAGCCTGCACTCCTGGACCTCCGAGCTGCAGCTCAGCAGAAGAGGAGATGGGAGAGCAGGAGCCGGGTTACGGTAAGTCAAGTGAGGAGGGGAAATGAGTCCCAGGACCCAACATTTCTGATGGCTGCCCTGGAGGCACCAGCATGTGAATAATAATGGAGCCACCGCAAGTGTACAGCAACTGAGGTACCACTAAGCATTTAGTTACAGAAAGTGTATAATAATAACAGAGCTCACAGTCTCAGCATATCAGCCCTGGTTACCACATGTTGTTACTGTTTCCTTGGCCACAAGTGATGAAAACACAGGTAACATGCTGAAAAGGTATTGGATCATCTGGGAATAAAATATTTATAACCTTGATCTATATGAACAGCACCAGCATTTTGATATATGGATCAATTATTCTATAATAAACAGCATTTTACCAGAACTTTCCCAGTGGCCATGCGCTGTCACAAAATGCCTTACATGTGCTCATCTTAATGGGTTCTGTCTGCTGGCTGGTGAGTATTCTGTCTGCTGGCTGGTGAGCATTCTGCCTGCTGGCTGCTGAGTGTTCTGTCTGCTGGCTGCTGAGTGTTCTGTCTGCTGGCTGCTGAGTGTTCTGTCTGCTGGCTGCTGAGTGTTCTGTCTGCTGGCTGCTGAGTGTTCTGTCTGCTGGCTGCTGAGCGTTCTGCCTGCTGGCTGCTGAGCGTTCTGCCTGCTGGCTGTCACTGTTCCATACACTGGTTTGTCATTGTTCTGTCTGCTGGATGGTCGCTATTCCGTCAGCTGGATGGTCTCTGTTGCATCAGCTGGATGGTCACTGTTCTGTCTGCTGGCTGGTCTCTGTTCTGTCTGCTGGCTGGTCTCTGTTCCGTCAGCTGGATGGTCACTGTTCTATCTGCTGGCTGGTGAGCATTCTGTCTGCTGGCTGGTGAGAGTTCCGTCTGCTGGATGGTCACTCTTTTGTCAGCTGGCTGGTGAGCATTCTGTCTGATGGCTGGTGAGCGTTCTGTCTGCTGGCTGGTGAGTGTTCTGGCTGGTGAGCGTTCTGCCTGCTGGCTGGTGAGTGTTCTGTCTGCTGGCTGGTGAGCGTTCTGTCTGCTGGCTGGTGAGCGTTCTGGCTGGTGAGCGTTCTGCTGGCTGGTGAGTGTTCTGTCTGCTGGCTGGTGAGTGTTCTTCCTGCTGGCTGGTGAGTGTTCTGTCTGCTGGCTGGTGAGCGTTCTGTCTGCTGGCTGGTGAGTGTTCTTGCTGGTGAGTGTTCTGCCTGCTGGCTGGTGAGCGTTCTGTCTGCTGGCTGGTGAGCATTCTGTCTGCTGGCTGGTGAGTGTTCTTGCTGGTGAGCGTTCTGCCTGCTGGCTGGTGAGTGTTCTGTCTGCTGGCTGTCACTGTTCCATACACTGATTTGTCATTCTTCCGTCTGCTGGATGGTCGCTATTCCGTCAGCTGGATGGTCACTGTTTCGTCTGCTGGCTGGTCTCTGTTCCATCAGCTGGATGGTCACTGTTTCGTCAGCTGGATGGTCACTGTTCTGTCTGCTGGCTGGTGAGTGTTCTGTCTGCTGGCTGGTGAGTGTTCTGCCTGCTGGCTGGTGAGTGTTCCGCCTGCTGGATGGTCACTGTTCCGTCAGCTGGATGGTCACTGTTCTGCCTGCTGGCTGGCTTTTCCAATCTGTAGCAGATAGCTGTTATCCTACAAAGTAAACTACAGGTGATCAGTATGCAATGAACCAATAACAGAGTTAATATCTGAATAACCCACAGATATGAGACAGAGGAGTGAATGTGGGTGATATATATATAGATTATCCATTGACAAATACCCTATTGTAATAACACTTTGGCTGATTGAGACCAAATTGCAGGGGGTTGAATTTGCACATGTGCAGACCCTCTGTGTGAACTCGCCGAGTCAGCGCCCACCGCCAATTCACCCATCTCCGTCCGAAATAAAAGTCAGTCTAGACTGATTAACTGACTGACTTATTTGCGAACAGGAAAAAACAATTCATTTTTAACCCGTGTGGCCGCATGCGAGGGGATGTCTAAGCGTACACACCCCCAGCGTACACACCCCCAGCGTACACACCCCCAGCATACACACCCCCAGCGTACACACCCCCAGCATACACACCCCCAGCGTACACACCAGGGACATGCGGTGAGGTAAATGGCTGAGGAGTCCCTGGCAAGTACCAGAGCCAGATTTTCACACAATTTATTAGCCACGGGGTACATGCTGGCATTATACACATGTGTAGCAGTATAAATTGCTGGAGATTCACTGAGTTTTGATAAGAGATCTGCAGAAAAGTTAGCCAGGTGAGGCACTGCCTCAACTGCCATAGACGTTTTACTCCAGAGTTTTGACTACAAAAATGATTTGCATAATGAAAATAAGATTTGTATTCTTTGTATTTTTGACATACTTTATAAGTTCAAAATGCCGGCATATACCTTAGTATGACAGAAAAGGCTGTGCCTCACCTGCCTCACCCCACCGCACACCACTGGTACACACCCCCAGCGTACACACCTCCTTGCATTCTAGTTTGGTAGCTGCAGCTTCATTAATGTATCCATGATTGTATCAGGCAATGAGCATGTAATGCCATATCTCAGAGATGTGGTACAAAGAGACCACTCTGTAACTGCCAAGAATGTCTTTTTATCTCAGTTATGATATGCCTGGATAAAATGTATCCTTGGAAATGCATACATCATGGCCTGAACTGTAAATATATTAAAAGAAGCAATATGTGTGTACTGGGCACCAGCACTTTATTAATAAGATTCAGCTCTGGAACAGGACTGGAGGCTGCAGGCAGTTTCATTGTTTTATGTTCTAATTCATACAAAGTATATTAACTCCTTCCATGCTTGGTGGGACTTATGGGGCCTACACAGGAGGCGATTTCAGGGCGTTTTTTAAGCAATCTCAGTGATCGTTTAGAAACAGCTCCTACACCGCTCCGTGTGTAGGGGCCATAGCGATAGCTATCGCCCGGCCATTAATATCCAGCATGCTAAATAAATCTAATACTATCGCCGGTCTGCACACAGCGCTGACACATCACTGTGCGCTGAATGATCTTGCTGAGCAACATAGGTGTGCGCATATTGGAGGTTATTCTGGTTGACGCAGCGCTGCACAGGCCGCTGCCCCCTTCGCAGGGCGAATTCAGCTGCACAACTATAAATGAATGTTATACATAAACATCCATTTGCAGCCTATGGGGCCAAACCCACATCGTTTGATGGTTGCCAACCATCGAATGATGTGGAAGGTACATGCAAAACGAAGATACTCTCAGGTGTCTTAGCTTTGTGTGTTCTGGAGAGGAATATGGCGGGCAGCTGACATCCGGTGATGACAGCTGCCCACCCCGGCACCCAGGTCACTGGGTCACTGCCATGGGAACGACCAGCGCTTTCATGGGAACAACCAGCCCCTGCCCTACGCCCCCCACCCGCACTGGTGTGTGAGATTTCCTGGCGAGCACTCTGTTCGCCGTGGCACCTCGCACCCGGCGCATGCCCATTGGTCCTCTGTGCATGCGCGTGGAGGACCGAATCAAGCTGAATAAGGTCCATTGAGTGTTAAGTCACGTGAGCACGGGCATACCCTAATGCTGTGCACACTCTAATGAACACCTCCCTGCCGCTACGACACTTCAGCTACAGGGCCGTCAGCTGCCATCAGCCATTTGAAATGCGGCACCTGCTCGTAAGCGAATCAGAGCTTGCTTGTGCGTTTTGCATTATTAATTGTACTAGACCATAGACCATTGTCATATCACTACATACCTGTGTCATGCATATATCTTTTTGACTTTGGCGGATTGGCAGTGTCCATACACACCCAATTGGCAGTGTTAGATACGCCCAATAGACACATCCCTTTGACAGTGCACCACGTAATAAAATGGGCTCTGCACACTTATGCTAAATGATTTGATCTACATTGCTCAAATCACTCCAGTGGCTTAACAATAGCTGGGCAGGAGGGATCACAGCATGGATCAGAGACTCCTGCGGCAGCCCTCCTAGATACATCTGAGGGATACTTATTATTTGCGGCTATCTCCCAAAAACGGGTGTTTTCTGGGAATTGGCCACAAATATTACATGGTAAATGGATCACACAGTGCATGATGCCTCCTACAATCAATGAAATGTGATGCATCCCTGCTCCATCTTCCTCCTGCTTATCTGTGTCTGTATAACATTGGCCTATCCTCCTCTTAATTGGCTTAACTGATATGATTGTGACCTGTGGTGATTGGATGAAGTGTATCCTATGATTGCGCTGAGGGCAAGGTGTACTGCTGCCAGCCCTGGGCCTGCATAAAGCCCCCGATGGAATCATTTGTAGTGGATTTATATAATCCCTTTAACCGCACAGCAAGATCTGACTATCCTCAGTGTCACCTTATGCCCTGGGTCACTGGAGAAGCCACCAGATCGCTTTCTATGGTGGGGATGAAGTCTGCAGTCCCAAGATTCATAACAACTATTGTTTCTGGGCAGGGCCAGATTAAGGTCTGTGAGGGCCCCCATCAATAAAAGTGGGCCATGGACCCTCACTGATCCCCATCTCCTTCCATTTACCCCATCACTCTTGAAGCAGCAGGCGGCAGGAATTAATGGCAATTATACAGCAGCATTGCTGGCTGGAGAGGGTAACACTCACCATGTACTCAACTGAGCTCTGGTTGTAAACAGCAGGTAACCAGCAACAACAGCAGCACAGACCCCCCACAGTGCCTGCTCATCTTGCTGAACCCCACAGCAGCAGCAGCAGCAGCCCCCTGGAGAGGATACCCAGGAAAACACCCCCCTCTCTGTGATCCCGGAGAGAAGGTTGCTTCCAGTCTCCACTGAAGATGACACCTCTGGCTCCCATGGTGGGGGAGAGACCAGCAGTGTGGGCCACTGTGTGGTTGCTCCCACAGCAGTGTGGGCCACTGTGTGGTTTCTCCCTGGCAGAAGGAGTGCAGTTACAAACGACTCCACAGAAGCTCCGCTTATAAGAGTGGTGGCAGCTGGATATACAGCACTGAAGATGAAGAGCTGCTCCACAACAGAGTAGAAGCTACAGTACTGTATGTGGAGGCCCCTAATGTGTTGAGGCCCCGGGACAGCCTCCCTTAACTAGCTCAGAGGATGGCCAGTTTTATAGCTTCTCTAACAAGCAAACCCATTTTCAGCTGTGCTAACATACTGTCATTGCACAAGGGTTTTCAAAGGTGTTGTAATCATCCATTAGTCTTCTTACGCTGATGGCAAACACAATGTACCATTAGAACACTGGAGTGATGGTTGCTGGAATGGGCTTCTACACAACTATGGTGATATTCCTTTAAAAACTAAGGGCCTTATTCTGGTTAGGTCGGTGAAATGTACGTACGGTCCGTTTCACCGTACGTTTCCCGTACGGGGACGGTGTGCGAAAGTCCGCCCACAGAACAGCCGCATACGGACGGTCACAAACACGACAATGGGGAGTGGCGTACACTTGAGAGTACGCCACCATGCATGGACGGATCTCCTCTTAGACACCGTTAACTGGCGTACAACAGAGCGTACGCCACCGTATACGGACGGGTCTTGTCCGTTTTCACACCGACATCTTCCGTATATCTGAGCGTACGCCACAGTGCACGGACGGGTCTCGCCTTTTTTCAATGGAAAACTCAGCGTGTGTCACCGATCGTGAGAGTGAGCGTACGTCCATGCACGGTGGCATACCCTTCACATATATGGCACTGCAAATCTTGCCTTTCAACTATAATTAAGACAATTAATTAATTAATTATTCTAACTGTTATTCAATAATTGTTTTCTATTAACTCAATTGTCTACCTTAATAAATACCCTAATAAAACAACATTTTAACCCTCATTACATGTATATTTATTATGTTCTAATGTGGCATTTTAATCACTATCTATGTGTCCCCACATTGGTTTTACTTTTAAATAAAGTTATGTTTGTACTACAGTGAAAAAGTTGACAAATGTCGACTTCTGTGAATTGAGTGTCCTGCTTTTTAAAGTATACAAAAACACTTTCTGAATGGGTGTAGATCAGGCATTCCCAACCACGGTCCTCAAGGCACACCAACAGAGCAGGTTTTATTAGTGATAGCCAGGCTTCAGCACAGACGGTTTAATCAGAATCCCTCAGATACTAATTAAGTCACCTGTTCTCAAGCCTGGAAATCTACAAAACCTGAACTGTTGGTGTGCCTTGAGGACCGTAGTTGGGAATGCCTGGTGTAGATGGTTATAAAATAACTACCTGGACATATATAAGCAGGTCTTTGAATGAATCTTACCTAAAATTAAACCAACCTTTACATGTTGAAGTGGAGAAAGATAAGCTTCCAATGTGTTTGAGGGCTGTGTGTGGCTTGCAGGTAGTGAAATAATGGTTTTCACTTAATAGGCTGCGGCATTGCTTATTACATTCAGGTGTATGTGTTTGTGTAGTAATCAGTGTTAATTAGCAGACCCAGGCGTCTGCAGTATCTCTAGGGGTGGTCTGGAGCTATCTTTGGCGTCCGCCTGTTTTTGGGCCAAAATGCACGGTGCGTTCGCCGATCGAGCGGTTGTAGCACCATACATTTTTGGTGAACACCCCCGTGTACGCCCATGTTTACGCCCAGTTTTCCTCATTATTCCGGCCGCTCCCCTAAAAATGCCCGCATGCCGCCCACAATGACCGTACTCTTGCGGACAGGTTTTTTCGCACGGAGAGACCCGTTCCGTGAGCGGTGTGCGGTCGCCGCACCTGCGCATTGCGGAAGGTACGCATGCGCAGATGAAAAGAAAACCAGATCCGCCCGTATATGGTCCCACCGTACCAAGCAGAATAAGCCCCTAAATGTTTGCAGCTAGTATAGTCATTAACCCCATTAACAATATATAGAGTGTATTTCTGATTAATTTAATGGTATCTTCATTGAAAAAACATGGCTTTTCTTTCAAAAATAAGGACATTTCTAATTGACACCAAATTTTTGAACAGTAGTGTATGTGTATATATGTATAATATATATAAACACTGATCATAGGAAATGGGAACATGTTAAAATTAGTTAAACGGAGGGGTATGATTATTTATAGTATTAATTAAGAGCATGATGGGATTTGTGGTTACATATCACCTGCAGTTTACCTGCTGCCTCCTTGGACTAGCCTAGACACATTATTAGGACAAGTATTGCCTGTGTCTCTGCATACAACAATTAGACAGTAATCACAGTATTATCAGGTCATTGTCCTGACTGTCCTGTATACAATGGGAAATTGGTATCTACAGAGATGATTATAGTCAGGAAACAGTGGGATATCAGTGTTGTTTTATTTCCACAAATCGCTTTAATGTGGTTTAGCTGAGATGACAGTGATTAGCTGACATTCTCCTGCCGCAGGGCACAGGTAGGTTGACAAGCTGTGTATCACCTGAGCACAGGTAGGCTGACTGGCTGTGTATCACCTGGGCACAGGTAGGCTGACTGGTTGTGTATCACCTGGGCACAGGTAGGCTGACATGCTGTGTATCACCTGAGCACAGGTAGGCTGACTGGCTGTGTATCACCTGAGCACAGGTAGGCTGACTGGTTGTGTATCACCTGAGCACAGGTAGGCTGACTGGCTGTGTATCACCTGAGCACAGGTAGGCTGACAGGCTGTGTATCACCTGAGCACAGGTAGGCTGACTGGCTGTGTATCACCTGGGCACAGGTAGGCTGACAGGTTATGTAGCACCTGTTTACAAGTAGGATGACGGGCTGTGTAACACCTGGGCACAGGTAAGCTGGCAGGCAGTGTAACACAAGTGCACAGGTAGGCTGACAGGCTGTGTATCACCTGAGCACAGGTAGGCTGACTGGCTGTGTATCACCTGAGCACAGGTAGGCTGACTGGCTGTGTATCACCTGTGCACAGGTAGACTGACAGGATGTGTAACACCTGGCCACAAGTAGGCTGGCAGGCTGTGAAACACCTGGGCACAGGTAGGCTGTAGGTTGGCAGGCTGTGTAACACCTGGGCGCAGGTAGGCTGACAGGCTGTGTAACACCTGGGCACAGTCAGGCTGTAGGCTGGCAGGCTGTGTAACACCTGGGACCAGGTAGGCTGGCAGGCTTTGCAACACCTGTGTGCAGGTAGGCTGACAGGCTGTGTATCACCTGGGCACATGTAGGCTTTAGGCTGGCAGGCAGTGTAACACGTGGGCACAAGTAGGCTGGCAGGCTGTGTAACACCAGGGCACAGGTAGGCTGGCAGGCTGTGTAACACCTGGGTGCAGGTAGGCTGACAGGCTGTATAACACCTGGGCACAGGTAGGCTGGCAGACTGTGTAACACCCAGGCACAGGTAGGCTGGCAGGCTGTGTAACACCAGGGCACGGGTAGGCTGGCAGTCTGTGTAACACCTGGGCACAGGTAGGCTGGCAGGCTGTGTAACACCTGGGCACAGGTAGGCTGGCAGGCTGTGTAACACCTGGGTGCAGGTAGGCTGACAGGCTGTGTAACACCTGGGCACAGGTAGGCTGGCAGGCTGTGTAACAACCGGGCACAGGTAGGATGGCAGGCTGTGTAACACCTGGGCACAGGTAGGCTGGCAGGCTGTGTAACAACCGGGCACAGGTAGGATGGCAGGCTGTGTAACAACCGGGCACAGGTAGGATGGCAGGCTGTGTAACAACAGGGCACAGGTAGGCTGGCAGGCTGTGTAACAACCGGGCACAGGTAGGATGGCAGGCTGTGTAACAACCGGGCACAGGTAGGATGGCAGGCTGTGTAACAACAGGGCACAGGTAGGCTGGCAGGCTGTGTAACAACAGGGCACAGGTAGGCTGGCAGGCTGTGTAACAACAGGGCACAGGTAGGCTGGCAGGCTGTGTAACACCTGGGTGCAAGTAGGCTGGCACTGTGAGAGCTGCTCAATCAAATTATAAGCCTCCGGGCCTCTGCAAGGCTTCTCTGATACCAGAAGTCCCTATACTGCATGATAACAGCACCCATTCTGGGCCATATAATTGGCTACTGTAAGGATATATGATAACAGCACAGTGAAACACCTTGGCACAGAATGTGTAACACATACCTCCTAAGATGACCCCTCCCGGAGGGACACATTGCTCTGCTCCTGCACTTACCTGGTAATGTAGGATTGCCATCACCTCTATTGAAGCACTTTTCTTATCAATTAACCTGTTCAACACAGCTGAAGGCAATCATGCATTAAGAAGAAAGTCCAGGAGCGGAGCTTTGTGTCCCTCCTGGAGAGTGTCATGTTGGGAAGTATGATAACACCTGGGCACAGGTAGTCTGGCGATGAATAATAACATGACTACAGTCCTAGCTAATCCCACTGTAATACACAGAGGAATATAAAATGACAGCAATGTATAGGAAGACTTCTCCTTGGGATCTTACCTGGTGCTCCTACTCCAATGCCTGTAATTATCCTGAGCCTCTGCCCAATGCTACCAGGGTACAGACATATACTGACTGATCAGTGCCCCCTGGCTGGCACTCTGCTGCTGTTACACACTGATCACACTACACTACCCAACTGTACTCCGGATTTCCATGTAATGTGCATACATTATATTACTTGTGTCTACTTTTTTCTGCCTGAGAGAGCGATATTCCATGACTGACTAGGAAACAAGCTGTCCAGGTAAGTGTGGTACTACAAATCCCAGTATACTGTAGTTCTCACATTTCATATCTGATGATGTTTTTGTGTACTACTACTAAATAAATAAACACATTAATCAGGGTTGCCTACCTGACTCTCTCCATGAGGGAGAAAATGCTCTGTGCCTGGACTTCCCTGGTGATGTAGGATTGCCATCACCTGTGGGGAGCTAGGTAATTAATAAGAAAGGTGTTTCACCACAGGTGCTGGCAATCATACATTACCAGGGAAGTCCAGGAACAGAGCATTTTCTCCCTCATGGAGAGAGTCGGGTAGACAAGTACAGTATGGTTTTACTTTTTACTTCAGACTATCTATATTGAAATGTAAAAATAAGCAGCCAATATTTACCCTGCACAGAAACAAAATAACTCCCCCAAATGTAACTCTCCCTGCCAGAGGCATCTGCCGTCGGGCTCCTGCTCCCAAGGGGGCACCTCCCCATGCAAGTTTAAATCAGTAATTTAAAAGCCAACATATTGCTTCTGTGGCTGAGTTCTGAAATAGGTACTCTTTACCTAGAACGGCGCCCATCGGGGTGATCGCGGGATCGCGGGCAGTACATAAACGGCCGCGACGCGATGCCCGCGATCACCGCGATTTTCCCATAGGGAACAATGTTAAAAAGTCAGATTGACCGCGATTTTGCATTCAATGCCTCAATGCCCGCGATTTTACCATAGGAATCAATGTTAAATGGGCTACAGAGCCCAAATAGGCTCAATTAACCCTTAAATGTCACCCCAATTTTTTGACGCCACCCCACGATCCACGCCAACCCGAAGCGTGGCGAGCGGCGGCGGTACGCGTCCTCCGACCTTTTCATGCCCTACTATCCACGTCGGCGTGGAGTTGAGAATAGAATAGTGTGGCGAGCGCAGCGAGCCACCGAGCCCGAAGCGTGGCGAGGGGACGCGGATACCTTCACAGTTATACGCGTCCCCTCGCGGACTTCACAGGTGTCCGTGGCGACGCCGACACCTGTGAAGCCCGCGAAGGGACGCGTTTACCTGTGAAGGTATCCGCGTCCCCTCGCGGGGCTCGCTGCGCTCGCCACGCTTCGGGCTCGGTGGCTCGCTGCGCTCGCCACACTATTCTATTCTCAACTCCACGCCGACGTGGATAGTAGGGCATGAAAAGGTCGGAGGACGCGTACCGCCGCCCCTCGCGGGCTCGCTGCGCTCGCCACGCTTCGGGTTGGCGTGGATCGTGGGGTGGCGTAAAAAAATTGGGGTGACATTTAAGGGTTAATTGGGTCTATTTGGGCTCTGTAGCCCATTTAACATTGATTCCTATGGGAAAATCGTGGGCATTGAGGCATTTAACATTAAAATCGCGATCAATTAGGCTTTTTAACATTGTTCCCTATGGGAAAATCGCGGTGATCGCGGGTACACGATTTTGATGTACCCGCGATTTACCCGCGATGCCCGCGATTTTTTACCCCCGACGCCCGCGATTCTGATCGCGGGCGCCGTTCTAGGTAAAGAGTACCCTGAAATATATATGTGTTCTCTATGTCTCTATCTATATTTATTCAAATAAATATATACTTTATATAAGGTTATATAGGGTTGTGTGTGTGTTTGGGGAGGCACCAAAATATATTTTGCCTCAGGGCAACTGGAACCAACTTACGCCACTGCTCCCTGCACATTTTACATCTGCCCCACCTGCAGTGCACACGATTTTGTCCGTTAGCAAATCAAACCGAATCAGGGCCACAGTTTGATGTGTGACACATGAGAATATTATGGCATTATTATAACTAATCTCTTACTATGACCATCTGCATGTGACCCCCACCCACCTATCTCTCTAGCTGCAGCCCCTGAGCATGGTCACGATAGAGATAGAGGGCGATAGAACGTTTTATTTCAGGCGATTGTGGCTGTTGTTCCGTCATTGACGGATTCCTGCTATTTCACACTAATTCTAGTCATTTCAGCAATGAGCCTTCACACCCAGCAGCTTCCTAAGGGGGGCAATTCATATACCCAGACAATAAACCGTGTGCTGGGCTCCTGTATCCAGGCCAGCAAAGCACCTGCAGGCTATTCCAGCACATAATAAATACTTCTCCTATACAGACCTGGCCATACGGTTTCCATGGCAGAGATAATATATACAGATATATATATATATATCTACTATAGGGGCAGAATACAGACGTTTGTGTCAAAAGTTCTGTAGAACAGTATTAATATAAAATGATTTAAATCAAATATATTTATTTTTATTCAAAAACAAAAAAAAATTGTAATCTCAAAATGACCGTATAATGTGTCTGGGCTGTAGGTCAGTAATATGCACAATTTATGTGTCCGTTAAACACCATGAACTCATCAAAACAATAGTTAACTCCATAGTTTGTTCCATAGGAATAATAGGTTACTACAGATGTGTTGCAGTCTGAGGCCTGCTGCTCAGAGTAAATTACCATGGCAACTATTCTGGTTCACTTGCAAAGGCAAATTCCTTCTCAAATGTGCACTGCGGGGGGGGGGGGGGGGGGCAATGTAACATGCAGAGAGACAGTTAAGGTGCGTACCCATGGTACGATTTATGTTCCGTATGATATTGTATACGATTTCCCAGGAAAGTCCCAGTGGTCAAAAGCATAAGATTTGTGCTTAAAATAACGTACAATGTGCATAAGATATCATATACGATATGACGTCACAGCTGTACTACACTATACTATCTTATGCTTTCTAGCCAGATTGAGTTGCATGCTCACCCGAGCAGCTCCCTCCCAGACGACCGGCGGGAGCGCGCATCGTACGTCGGATAGTGCGTACACACGGTAAGATATAGTGCACTATCTAGCATGCTATTCGAAACTAGCTAGTGTGCTAGATTTTGCACTATATCTTACCGTGGGTACGCACCTTTAGATTTGGGTAGTGTTTTACTTCAAAGTGAGATCTATATTGCAGTGTAAAAATAAAGCAGTTAGTACTGGAGCAAGGCTTCTCTCCCCTGGCTGCAGGTCCCTCACTGGCTGAAAAGCTGCTCTCCCTGGCTGCAGGTCCCTCACTGACTGCAAGGCTGCTCTCCCCTGGCTGCAGGTCCTTCACTGCCTGCAAGGCTACTCTCCCCTGGCTGCAGGTCCCTTGCTGCCTGCAAGGCTGCTCTCCCTTGCTGCAGGTCCATCGCTGCCTGCAAGGCTGCTCTCCCTGGCTGCGGTCCCATACTGACTACAAGGCTGCTCTCCCTGGCTGCAGGTCCCATACTGACTGCGATGCTGCTCTCCCTCGCTGCAGGTCCCTCACTGACTGCAAAGCTACTCTCCCCTGGCTGCAGGTCCCTCACTGGCTGCAAGGCTGCTCTCCCCTGGCTGCAGGTCCCTCACTACCTACAAGGCTGCTCTCCCTGGCTGCAGGTCCCATAATGACTGCAAGGCTGCTCTCCCCTAGCTGTACTGAAAGTCTGTGATAGGGGACATGTTTTCTCAGCATTGAGGATATGCTGCCTATGGCAAGGTCTTAGGACTGGGTACATGGCTGGCATACTGCATGGCATCGCTGCTAAGGCTAGTATGGGTACTGCAGGGTTATATTACAAATATAAATCTAACCAATGATAGGTTACTTGGGATAAAGATAAAATATGCACCTTATATTGTAAAATACTTCTGCATATTACCAAGTTTCCAAAATAATCTGCATCACCATATGGCACAGGGGTCTCTGACATCTGGGGAGTCATTCTGCATTATTGGCTGGAAATGGCATTGCATCTAGAAGTTCCTCAGTGTTATTCCCAGCTGCCCAGTGTATTGTATACTGGGTTCTCAGTGATGTTGCACATGAATCATAGTGTAATATACTGTCATTTTAGACAAAATCTCAGAAACAAATCAAATGTTTCCTTATAGGTAACTGTGCAGTGATTGCACTGTATGGAAGGTTATTAACTGATAATGCACAGTATGCAGGCCTTCCCTGTAGTCAGAATGTATTAAAATAATAATAATAATTATATATATATATATATATACACACTGTGTATATTTATTTATTAGCTAAAGGTTTTGTGCATGGGAGTGGGGCATTGCTGCAGCTTCACCCTATCTGCCAATGTGACAATGAGTAATGGTGCTGAGGCACACTTAGGGGCGGATTTAAGGGGGGCGAACGGGGCGATCGCCCCCCCTAGGCCAGTGGAATCACTGCGGGGGGCGAGGGGAGGATACTCCTCACTGCCACCAGCCTCATCTGCACCGCTCGTACCTACAAAGTAATGATTGTAGTGATGATGGGGAGGTGATGACGCCGCCTCTCTCACCCAGTAGCTGATATAGCGGGGCTTTCTCTTCCCATCCTGCCGTCCTATTGGCTGGTGGGCTGTAAATTAGGTGGGCTGTGTCTGCAGCACTGCTCGGCGGGCACACGGTGGGTGTGTGCCGTTGTGTGCCCGGTTTCAGGATGAAGTTGTCTTATGAGCAGGAGCAGCCACAACCTGGAGCTCCCTTGTGTGTGCACTGTCCGGCAGCTGGTGTGTCCGACTGCACATACAGTGTGTTTGTATGTGTGATATACTATGTATGTATTTCAGGTGAGCTGTGTGTGATGTGAAATGTACATGTGTGTTTTTGGTGTGCTATGTTTATGTGTGTAATGTAGACCCCCATGCAGGGTTTTTTATTTTACATTTATTATTGTTTTTTTCCTATTATTGTTATTATTTGGGGTGGCAGTCTTACTATGGCCCTTATTCTGATCGGTGCGGCCGGATCCGATTATGCGGCCAGGACCGTGCGTGCGAAACCCCGCCTTCCATACGGATCGCCAACTCTGTCCGTACGCGGTAAGAAGCTGGCTGAACGGACCGCACGTGTATTTTTCACGGAATACGCCTCCTCCATCTAAGGGAACCTCCCCCATCATTCGATGGTCGCAGACCATCGAATGCAGGACCGAGTGCTCCACCAGCTCCCGCAACCTCAGACCACACGGACATTTTTCCGTGCAAAAGCAGGGATCTGGGCGGGCAGCTGACATCCGGCGATGTCATATGTCCGCCCCCTACACGTGCGTCACGGCCGCATTACCATACGTACGCCCAGCGTTTGCATGGGAACGCCCATGAAACGCGGGGCGTATGCATATGGTAATGAGCCCAAATAGCCCTTCACACCCCTCTCCACCCCCTGTTCGGAGTGTTCACATATCATGCGGGATTTGGCCGTACGCCCCGCTCGCACATGCGCAGAGACGCCTCTGCACATGCGCAGACACAAAACATCGGCGAGCCGAACGCACGCGGATATATCCGCACTGACCAGAATAAGGGCCTATGAGAGGAGTCAGGAATGGGAAGGGGAGGAGTCATGACTGGAGGGGGAGGGGCAAGTTTAAACAGTAAACCGCCCCCCCCCCCCAGAAGAGAAGTCTAGATCCGCCACTGGGCACACTGACTGCACAAGTGTACAGCAAATGTCCTATGTTTGGTTACTAGCAGTGAGTGCATTGTAAGGATGAGTAGTACCGGTGAGGTCCCTGTATGATTATTGGCAGTGAGTGTACTGTATGGATCTTAATTAGCAGTAAATGCAGTGTATGGGTGGTTATTACAAGTGAATGCAGTGTAAGGATGAGTAGTACCAGTGAGCGCAGTGTATGGGTGGTTATTACAAGTGAATGCAGTGTAAGGATGAGTTGTACCAGTGAGTGCACTAAATGATTATTAGCAGTGAGTGCACTAAATGATTATTAGCAGTGAGTGCACTTTCAGGATGAGTGGTACCATTGAGTGCAGTGCGTGGATGAGTAGTACCGGTGAGTGCACTGTATGGGTGATATGTACCAGCAAATTCACTGTAAAGATGAGCAGTAGCAGTGAGTGCAGTGTAAGGATGAGTACAGGTGAGTGCAGTGTAAGGATGAGTAGTACCAGTGAGGGCCGTGTAAGGATGAGCAGTAGCAGTGAGTGTAGTGTAAGGATGAGTAGTACTGGTCAGTGCAGTGTAAGGATGAGTAGTACCGGTGGGTGCAGAGTAAGGATGAGTAGTACTGGTGAGTGCAGTGTAAGGATGAGTAGTACCGGTGAGTGCAGAGTAAGGATGAGTAGTACTGGTGAGTGCAGTGTAAGGATGAGTAGTACCAGTGAGTGCAGAGTAAGGATGAGCAGTAGCAGTAAGTGCACTGTAGAATGTGTAGAGTAGTACGGACTGTCCTGCCTGCCATAGGAGGGAGCACTGCGCATGCGCGCCCCCTGAGTTATCCCAGCTGTGGCCGCTGCCTACAGCCAGTAGTGAGAGCAGGAGGCAGAGAGGGAGCAGAAGCGGCAGCAGCAGCAGCAGCAGTAGTAGTGCCGGGCGCAGCATCCACAGCGGGACACAGGCTCCTCCATCCATCTCCCAGGCTCGGATCATAGGCAGCCCCCTGCAGGAGTGTGTTTGCCCTCTGCAGCCCGGAGCCCGGATCATCACCCCCGGACCGGGGTCTCGTCTCTCACCTCCTGCAGCATCTGATCCCGGCTCCTCCGATCGCAGCTCCAGTGCCGGGTGATGGACTCTGGCTGGGAGCAGCTCTGACATACACCCGAGTGGGGCCAGAGGAGGCTCGCTGCTACCTGGGGGCGCTCACCGCTGATTCCAGGGGATTTACTGGGAGCCTGCTGCGGGGACTGTCAGTGCGGGACCCCCTCTCTCCCTGCCAGCAGCTGGCTCAGGACACCCGGCAGGAGAGGGGCGCACAGGATCTGCTGCTGGGAACCCCAATCCCCCACTTGTTGGATTACACCCGGACCCCCTGCCCCGATTTGCGGGCGTGTCCCAATATCTGGGGCTCACACTCACTTTTGGATTTACCTTCACTCGGATTACCAAATTGTCCTGCCGCAGCTGTAACATGGGGAAGGTGAGTCTGAGTGCACACTCTCCCTTCCCAGAGGGTCACCTACCCCTAATACCGGTGCCCAGGTATTGGGGACATAACCCAGGACAGAGGTGGGGACCTGTAACTCTCCCAGTGGGGGGGATATGTTCTCACTGGGACATGCTGTGCTCCTGCAGTGGGACAGGGGAGAGGGTCTGAGTTCTGCTGGTTCAGGACCTGAGATGAGACACAGGTTTTCTCTGCTCTAATCAGACCTTTGTATGTAATTGGTAACAGCACATGTACCAGCCCTTACAGCCATGAACAAAGCAATGTTGGTAACTGGATGACTCCAGAAACCCCCCAAAAGTACTCCCCACCCCCAGCCCCCTATTCTCTACACTGCAGGGAAACCATCAGCACTGCACTTTCCCCAAGTTCTGTCCTAATTACCAGGCTGTAGAAGTGATTGGGGTGGTTGTGGTACAGCCTGGCTTCTATTTATTTATATTGTATTATTATTTGCTACTTTGGGGTTCAGCAAAGTCCCTGGTGAAGTTAGAGGCTATCTGATCACTGTTACAAATGGCCTTAGCTTAGTTCCCAGAGAACACATGGAAGATGGTCCTACTTTACACCTATACTCTAAGCTGGGGTCTCCTCCTCCCTCCCAGACAGGACACATACAGCAGAGGGCTCTGGCTGCTTCCTTGCACATATAGCTCAGTACTTTCTGCTGTTCTCAGTGTGAGGCTTTGGCACAAGGCTGGCTGCAAACATATGGGAACTGGAGCTTAGATGCCCGATCTACTGAGAATTACAGGTCCTAGGTACCCCAGGTTGATTCAACTTGTCACCAAGGGGCTGTCACACCCTGCTATGGATAATCCAGCAACCACTGGGCTAGATCTGACCAGTGCAGGTGGTCGGGGCTGTACCTCAGTCATCACTAATATATACTTGGAAAATTAGGCTGCATTTATGAAGTAGGAAGGTAAATGAGAAGAGGTGAGATGAGCAATGTGTGACATTTGCTGCCCCCTATCGGAAAGAACAATGAATGTTTTTATGAAATATTGTATCCACTACTCCCAACCATCCTGGGTATATTGATCTATATGTTGCTTATTATGTATAATACAATGGTAATGGCTGGCAGACTCTCACTGATGCTCATACCTTGTGGCCGGTAGTTTCCTAATACAAACTTTTCTACCCATCCAGAAGTTCCCAGCTGCCAAGTGTCAGACTTTATTTTATTTTTTCTATAAAGCGAATCCCCGGGGTATATGCTCAGTATTATCCTATGACTATAATGTAACTGTACTGTACCATGATCTAGAATTCAACGTCTGATGAAACGTTTGGCTTCGTGTTTCTGCACGGCCCCAGGTCTAGTTGAACTTGTTAATGATTTTCAATCCTGCCTAATCTGTTTAGTGCACCAACACTCTCCCGAGTGTCATTGTGAATGTGATCAGCATCTGGGCCCCCTATGTGTAATGGTGTATCACTATTATCTGCAACGGAGTTCTGAATCTGTTCTAGCTATTAGCAATAATTAGGAACTATATATGCGACTATCTATCTATCGATCGCTAACATTTAAAAAAAAATTCTGTACGCTCAAAACGATTGTCATTGATACATTTTTATAAGACTTATTAACGGCTACATTGTAATGCGATTAGACCCAAAAATGTATCTATTTTCCCCCCCTTTAATACATCCTACTTACTACCAGGAATCGGTGCACTGTATGTCCAGACGGGTTACTTGTAATCATAAATTTCCAGTACGTTACTTTGACAAGTGCCCCCCTACCCCATTCTTCCCTTTCCCTTCCCCCAACAAGCAGGAATTAATTGCACCTTGTCTCCTCTGTTGCAAAGTCCACAATGCACTGGGAGAGCCCCCTTGTGGTGACAACCAACAAAGTCAATGTTTTACACACATCCCATTCTGGGGTTTAAATGGCAGAATCTGTACATAACTGTATACACAATTTCTTTATATATTTTTTTTTATTTATATTAAACTGTTATATAGAAAATTGTCAGTTTAAAATATACCGGCATTGTTCTAGTGGCACCTCAATTACAAATTTTGTTTGTATTCCTTCATTTCATAATTAATGTAACTAGACCGCACTCTGGATCCACATCCTATTTACTAATAATCCAATCAATCCAACGCAAACGTAAAGATTCGTTTTGGTTTAAAATAAACTCCTCTATTGGTCTGTGTCATTTGCGAAGTGTCGGGACAACAATTACATTTCATGTTCAATATCATTTTAGAGTTAGAGAACTAATATGTTTTTATTTATTTATCCGTCACTTATTTGTAGTGTTATTATTATTATTCAACTATATCATATTAAAAGTTACTTTTTTATAAGACGCATACAAATATAAGAAAACTGGATTCTTAATGTAACGAATAAGTAAATAAAAAAACGATAAAACGAAATTGTCCCAATCCGAGAAACTGCTAGGAAACTGTAGGGACCAATCCGTCTGGGAGAAATAATGAGAATATTATAAATAATAATAAATAAGAGAGACAACGCTGTGATTATAAATATTCAACGTTTTTTTTTTTTTTTTAAAGCCTAAAGAAGAATAAAACATTTGTTGGTATTTATCAAAGTTTGGAGAGGGATAAAATTGTGGGCGATAAATTACACATCAATCAGCTTCCATAATGTTTACAGATCTGTTTGAAAAATGACAGGAGCTGAAGGCTTGGTAGGTTATCTGTCTACAAGCTTTGTAAATACCCCCCCCCCCCCACCTCATTGAACTTTTATTAGTCTTCAATTAAATTTGAGGCTTCCACAAATGAATCATACTGTGAAACACTGTTTTAGTGTTATGTAGTGTACTTTTTAATATATATATATATATATATATATATATATATATATATATATATATATATATATATATATATATATATATATACTGTGTGTGTGTGTGTCTGAGTGCTATCTCAATGCTGGAATTGCAAATCCCCTTTCTCTCTTTCAAATTGTGATTACAATAGAGCATTGACCTAATAACCAGATTATTTCCCTGGTATAATCTGTACTAGGTGGTGGGTTACTATCTTGTTTGTGTCCGGAGAGCAATAAAATGGTCATGACTTTAGAGTTCCCCACTTGGAACAGCAGAGATCTATGTATTCTAAAGCAGCCTGATACAATATTGGGGATGTAATCGATTAGCAGACGCTGGAAGAGTGTGTTATGGTGTGTACAAGCTGTATTTACAACTGCACAATACAGGGAATTACACACAGGGCTGAGGAGAAGAGGGGACAGGGAATTTATAACCCAGAGTAAATAGAGTTGTTTAGCAGCCCCGGAGTGGTAATAAATAACTCCCCATGACTAGACAAGATATGGAGTGCGGTGGGCCCAGTATAGTAACTGCATGGGGGGAGGCTGCAGCTCCTTATGGAGGGTACTGGGCGCTGAGATGCGCTGTCATTTGGCTGAAGAAGTCAAAGTAGAAGATACTAGATGGTACCAAATGGGCCGGTCTTTGTTCCTGAGCAGGGGGTAACGGGCTGTTCTGTAAGGTCTGCTCTGGGCTGTTATGGGGGAGAGAATGTGGGTGATGGGATAGTAGATTCCCAAAGGAAAGTTTGGTTTCTTGTATGAGAAAACCTATACGTGTGTGTGTGTGTGTATGTATGTATGTATGTGTGTAATTAATATAGATATATATATATATATATATATATATATATATATATATATATATATAATTAGTGCATATATGGGAACTTTAACTTTTTTTCTGTGTAAATGGACTACATCTATATTTTTGTATTAAATGTTTGCAGTACGTGATCGTTTTGTTTTGCATTTGATCTCATAATAGCAAACAAACTAAATAAATAAACAGATAAACATCCCCTCCTGGATTATCTACTTGGTGTATATCAACCCAAACTGTATTGAGCAGAGAAGGGAATCTCTCAGATGCAGCAGCAGATGTGCGGGCTGACACTGGCAGCTGGGAGTATTGCTTAATCCAAATGTTATTCGTTAGTACTTTTTTGTTTCAGGTTTTTGGACTTCCTTTGAAAACCTATTAGCACATAAATTATACCAGCAGCAGCAGCAGCATCAGCGGGCAGAGCCTGCAGCCCAGAGATCCTCATTCAGCGGAGACATCCTCGTTAGCGCAGGACACGCAGGGAGGGAGGGGGTCCCTTAGACACGCCACTATAGTGATATAACTCCATCCACTCGTGTCTGCTGTACAACTGCTGGGTATTTATCACAGCAGCCTCTTCCTTCCACTATAACATCACTCGCTCTGGTAATACAAATGCACTTGGTTTTTCCTTTTACCTCTCTTTCTGTATCTATCTATCTATCTATCTATCTATCTATCTATCTATCTATCTATCTATCTATCTATCTTTCTTTATCTATCTATACAAAAAGTTTCCATTTTCAAGTATTTTTTTTTTTGTTTAACGATTTGTTTAATTTTTTTTATTTATTTATTCTACTTTTTTTTTTCATTTTTGTTTTTTGGATTTTATTTTTTTCCAGAAATCTTTTGGACTGTTAATAACGTCGGAAGGTTTTGGGGTACCCGGGAGAGCGATGATTTCCAAGTATCTGCTGGTTCTCCTCCTTGCCTTGTCCTGCATCTCTCATGCGATGGTGGACGCAAGTTCATGGTGGTGAGCAAAAAGTTTCTGCGTTTAAAAAACAAACAAAAAAAATATTGAGATGCGGTTTACACGCTGCTTGTGTCCGGGCACCT
Organism: Crinia signifera; assembly: GCF_055691185.1. Taxonomy (NCBI): domain Eukaryota; kingdom Metazoa; phylum Chordata; class Amphibia; order Anura; family Myobatrachidae; genus Crinia; species Crinia signifera. Next base: position 41,641,487 of record NC_139224.1, on the reverse strand, counting down.
TTATGTCTCTCAGCCTGTTCCTTATACAACACGTGTGTTATATTTCGTTTTGAAAAGTAACAATACTTATTTATGTCAAGTCCTGCCCTGGATACAATGTGATATTGTATCCAGGTATATACCTTTTTTATATTACAGATTAATTTTTAGTTTCTATGAATCTTTAATTTGCCATAATACCCAATATAGAGCAGACCCTGTGTATTAGATAGTGTATGACACTCTATGGTACTCTTGTGCAGGTCACTAGCCTTGAACCCTGTCCAGCTCCCAGAAGTGTACATTATTGGGGCGCAGCCCCTCTGCAGCCAGCTCTCCGGACTGTCTCAGGGGCAGAAGAAATTGTGTCAGCTGTATCAGGACCACATGCAGTATATCGGGGAGGGAGCAAAGACTGGAATCAAAGAGTGCCAGTACCAGTTCAGGCACAGGAGGTGGAACTGCAGCACAGTGGACAACACTTCAGTGTTTGGCAGAGTTATGCAGATCGGTAAGGACTTTATAAAATATATATAAAAATAAAAATGTGGACAATTGTTATAATGTATTGATTAATTGCATATTAGTTATCGAAAATATTCTTTTTATTATTCTTTTCCTCTATTTATATGGTGCCACAAGGGATCTGCAGTGCCCAATTAAACATTGTGATTCTTTAAACCTGACACTTTTTTTTTTTTTTTTTTTTATAATTTCGTATTGCATTGTTACTGTGGAACTCCATTTTCCAGCATGCCCAAAGCATGGATTTGTAGTTAAATCCTTGGGTGCCAAGTGAATTTGTCAACATAGGTGTAACAATTGGCAAGCAAACTTTTTTTTTTTATTCATCATAATGACCTGTAATGTTTGCAGTCTATAGGAAATATCCTTTTTTTTTTACACATTTTTTATTTGATTTTATATAACAAATGTGAGCGACGCTGGCATTTTTAGCGGATATTGTGCGCATCTCTCAGAGATGCACTCAAAGGGTTAATGGTGAATGAGGCATTCTATTCTTGTACCCATATCTGTTGTACAGCAGAATTTTAAAAAGTGGATATCTGTTGTTTTGTGTTCTATGTATTGTTGCATATGTTGAAATAGAAGGTGGATTAAATTGCATTTATTTTGTTAGGAAATATAATGGTCATGTGTGAAATATTAGTTCTCACGTAGAATTGCAAGCCCCTGAGAACACAAGCCTTGTTTTAATGACTTTATTATGGGAACTGAGGCTGTTACTGTATTATCCTGTTTTTCACACCTAGGATTTTTACAGGGAGAGTGACATGTGCTTCCTGTCAGTGTGGGAGACTTTGATCCACACTCAGGTCTCTTCTCCCCTCTCTTCTGTCTTGTTTGCTCTTGGTTTAAAGTCACTTTTTTTTTTTTTTAAATCCGCGGTTGGGTTGATCTTAAGAAGAGACTCCCTGCAGGTTGTGACAGTCGCAATCCCTGGGGATTTTCTGGTGTTGAACACTCTAAACTTTTTTTTTTTACTTATGTTAAAAAAAAAATCGCTAATATCCTTGCATAAACCTATTTTTTAAACAAGAAGTAATTTATAAGGGCAATTAGCCACTTAAAGTAAATGCTGTGCTAAGAGGATTTAATAGGTATTTGGAGGCGGTGGCTCAGACTGGCATAGTGAAGTGGCTATTCATCCACTATAAGAAGCTGGACTCATTTTCAGACTATATTTAAGTTTCATAAACTGGGGAGGGGAGAGAGAGCCAGATGCATGATTTTATTTCTGGGAAATTAGCTGAAATGTAAAATTGCTGTGCTTTAAAGATGATATGCATTACAGAATTAATGTGCTTTTGTAGGCACTTTGCAGAGGTTTTTGGTAATTCCATATATCAATATGTCTCCACATGTCTCATACAATTATCAAAGATTTTACATTGTATATTTTCCTACCCAAACTCTGTGCATGTGTATATAAATAATATCATGTATAGCTTGACAAAGGCCACGTCGAGAACCCAAGCAGCCGCAACGCACGTTTCGCCATTAAGTTGATTTTTTTTTCTTTTCTTTTTCTTTTCAATTTTAAGTATGAGTTCACTTTATATTATATTGTGAAAACTGTTTTTGTGTTTAAGATACTGTCTCTGAAAATACATGTATCGAATAACTAGTTTATATGTACGATTTAATGCCCAGGTAAATAATCCAACTTACATTTGCAAAATAAATACATTTAGTTAATTTAAGTAATTTTTTCCACAAGTTTTTCCCCTTGTTGTGTCTAACATTTAAGAAACAGTAGTCCACAACACTATCGACACAATTGTTTAAATTTTTTTTACATTTGTGGGTTGTACTGTACCCCGGTCCCCCTCATGCCCCAATAAATGCTATGCGACCACATCAGTAAAAAGTTTATGTTCCTAGCCAAATCTTGGCTTTCTCCTTGGATTTCAGATGGCCTATGGCATTTATAGGGGACTGTGGACAATATGGCATTCATATTCAAAGAACACTCGCATTACACAAAGTGAACTGAACTTGTTTCTTAATTTAATATAAACCTTCTGCGAGCTTTCGCTTGAAATTCTCCATTTCAGTACTTTTAAAGGACATTACAGATAAAAACAGATGATTTTATTTCGATGTAAGAATAAGATGGCACAAAGTTTGATAGGAAGGAACAGAATAAAAAAAAAGATATCAAGTTTAAAGATCTTGTGTTTTTATTTCTACCTGACATTTTATTTTGGAAAGTCAGTTAAGTGCAGTTATTGTAACCCGCTGCACATGGAACTTCTGAGATCAGCTTGTTCTCATTTATTGGGAACTGGTGTAGGAAGAAAAAGCCCCAAATCGCTTCCACCCCCTGAACCTTCTCTAGTTCTGATTTAACAGATAAATTTGCTAGACCACTTCATCCTGCAGCTGAAATGGCTGCCCATTTGGGGTGTAATCTGAGAATGTAGAGAGTGGAGTTTAAATCAATATACATGATTGTCCATATATAATATGTATATATACTGTGTGTGTTGTTTTATGTGTGTGTGTGTGTGTATGTGTATATATATATATATATATATATATATTATGTATATATGTATGTATATATATATATATATATATATATATATATATATATATATATGTATGTATGTATGTATGTATGCTATATCCATAATAGATGTTTGCAATAATTGGTATATTGTTTTTCTTTGCAGGGAGCAGAGAGACTGCATTCACTTATTCAATCAGTGCTGCAGGAGTGGTGAATGCAGTAAGCCGGGCGTGCAGAGAGGGGGAGCTCTCCACCTGCGGCTGCAGCCGGGCAGCCCGGCCTAAGGATCTACCCCGGGACTGGTTGTGGGGTGGCTGCGGAGATAATCTAGATTATGGCTACAGATTTGCCAAGGAATTTGTGGATGCCAGGGAACGAGAAAAAATCTACCAAAAAGGATCCTATGACAGCGCCAGGACTATGATGAATCTGCACAACAATGAAGCTGGAAGAAGGGTGAGCTTTTTACTCATGGCCTTTATCAGCTATTCAATTGTATTCACATGAGATCAATGATTCTAGCTCTGTGGTGAGAAGCATAACCTTTTCCAAGGGCCCCCGTGGTGGCCCTTGGTCTATGATTGTTTCTACGCTTAGATGCCTCAGTTTAGGGAATAAAGTAGCCCATGTAAGGAAATGGTGATGGGTGTATATTTGGGCAGTGTTTATCCAGGTGAATGGGGACATTGTAAGACAATAATATGTTGCATGAGAACCGAACTGTCCTGGGAAATGCAGGTTCGTGGATGTCACGCAGATTGCTAAAAGCTGTTTGCAGCTCATCACCTAGATCAATGATTTGGTTGTATCCCCCTTTGTCTTATGACCAGGAATCGAGCACCATTGCCCATCTGAGCCACAGTAATGCTGATCACACAATAGCCAGATCCGTGCAGTTCATCACAGACCTCCGGTGCTTGTGTCCTGCATAGTCCACTTGTAATGCTTTGAGGTTACACTATAGATTGCAATTAGATTAGTATTATGTACATTGTATTCTAATTGGTGTCATCTTTGAGAATCTATCTATCCTTCCTTCCTTCCGAACGAACGAAACTGGTTTCTGATCATTATGAAATCACTTGGCACAAACTACTATTCTAAACATTCCGCTTTGGGGTTTATTGTTTGGGGATCTGATGATCACTTGTGAACATTCTATATTGCATTTGAGGGGTAAATATGCAAAGCTTGGAGAAGTGCTCTCTATCCCCATAAAGAACATTGATGTGGGGATAAATATCACCTCTCTACGCTTCATACATTTACCCCTGAAGGGCAGCACGGACGGTGTAATAGTTAGCATTACTGCCTCACAGCACTGAGGTCATGGGTTCCCTTCCCACCATGGCCCTAACTGTGTGGAGTTTGTATATTCTCCCCGTACTTGCGTGGGTTTCCTCCGGTACTCCGGTTTCCTCCCACAATCCAAAAATATACTGGTAGGTTATTTGGCTTCTAACAAAATGAACCCTCGAATGTCTGTGTGTGTGTACATGTGGTAGGGAATATAGTTTGTAAGCTCCACTGGGGCAGGGACTGATGTGAATGTTCAAATATTCTCTGTGTGCGCTATATAAGAAACTGTTCATCATCATAATAATAATAATAATAAGGCCTTAATGTTTTCATATACAGTACTCACAAGAGTATGTGAAAATGTAAAAAAAAAAACATGAAGCTGGTGGTTTATTTAACTTCTTAAAGTGACCAACATTATTTTGATGAGTTATCAGTCATTTATATACTCCCCCCCCCCCTCCCCCCTCCCCCCAAAAAAGAGAAATCTATAGCACAGTATCACTGCTTCTGTAGTACCTATTGTGCCCAGCAGGTGGCAATGCGAACTGTTTTAATTGTCTATGTACCAGACACTGTGGTTTGTGGATTGTTTTAGGGCATGAACTGTATACACAAACTGTTTATATGCCTGCCTGGCATTTATTGATGCATGCGTGTGCCATGCATATACAGCATGTGAAGTTGTTTGATTAAAAAAAAAAAAGTGACAGTGACACTTGGCCTACCTGCCCTTTTGTTTTCTTACATACCTAGTTTTACTCCTTGAGATGAGCAATATTATATGTAGCCACTAATTCATCTCTGATCTATGCAATAGCCAACAGACCTAGTACATTTCTCATAACATATCAAGGATGTGTAAAACAAAACTACGATTAAAACATTATATTATTTATATACTTGTTTACAGTTTTAACCATTTGTTAAGGGTTTGTCCCGGACAGTGTACTTGTTTGATTTTACACAGCAGCCAGAACGGCACTTCTGTTGGAATATTGTAATCAGTGCGAAAGGGTGACTACAGGGCCCAGACGTGGTGGAGGGGCTAGCGGTGTCAGGTGTGCTCAAGTGTCACCAAACTGAACCGCAAGGAGACCAAGGCCACCAGGTGTCTCCTTTTTAAATGAGCTCTGATAAAGACAATATTATGGTTTGTATTACATAATTGAGGCTCCCTGTGCATTCAGGCATTTGGCACAACTGCCAGATAACAGGATTGGTTAGCAGTATCACTTAGCATATGGTAGACTAAATAACACTGTTGTGGCTCAAGAATCCTGCTCAATCATTAGAACACAAAGTAGGTTTCAGCGGGCATGTGCACTACATCAAATAATGAAGGGAAACCTCCTAATAGGATTTATATGGAACTGTATAGAGATTGTATTGCAGTGTTTACTAAACTTGCTCATGTTTATCTAATTAACCAATACAGCTTGCACCTGTTCTTGGCGGTCTTACTCACATGACTGTGGCACTGAACAGACCTTTGAGTTACATTAGGCATTGGGGGTTATTCTGGTTCAATCCTTCTGTGAAATTCCTTCTCAAATGGACAAAACCATGCGCACTGCAGCGGGGTGGTGGTGGTGATGTAACATGTACACAGAGAGTTAGATTTGGGTGGGGTTTTACTTCAAAGTGAGATATTATAAAGCAGTCAGTATTTTTCCCTGCACAGAAACAAAATAACTCACCCAAATCGAATTCATTCTGCACATTTTACATCTGCCCCCCCTGCAGTGTACATGGTTTTGTCCACTTAAAAAGGAATTTGCCAGAAGGAGTGAACCAAAATAACCCCCTGGATCTGAGCAAGGGGCAAATATCATAACTTTTTATTTATAATAAAATTATAAATTATTATAAAAGTATAATTACATTGTGTTTTTCTTTTTTTTTTTTAAATGCCCCAATTTACTTTTTAGTTTTGTGTTTATGATATTGGAACAGAAAAGATATCTATCTATCCTATCTATCTATCTATCTATCTATCTATCTATCTATCTATCTATCTATCTATCTATCTATCTATCTATCTATCTATCCAGGGGCGGATCCAGGATAAAATGACAGGGGGGGCACCATGATAAAAAAGGGTTTGGGTGGGAGAGGGGCGGTGTTAGTGGTGCCAGTGTACATGCTAAGAGAGCGGCAGGAGAGGGTGTAATTAAAAATAGGCCCTGGCATTTAAAGTGCGCAGGCCCACCATGGCGACAAAAGTGAAGGATGTAGTTGTGCGCGCGCCAAAGGCGTGCTCCGGAAAAGGGTGTGTGGCCACTCAACAGGGGGCGTGTCAACACCATATACAACTTCTACACATTATGCAACAAAATACTAGACCCCCTTATACTTGTCCCTTACACATGATGCCAAATGGAATGAGCCAAAATTGACATAATGCCATGGATTAAGCCAAAATTCAAATAATGCCACATGGATTGTGTCAAAGTTCACATAATGCCACATGGATTGAGCCAAAATTTACATAATAACACACACGGATTGAGCCAAAATTCACATAATGCCACACGGATTGAGCCAAATGCATAAAATGCCATACGGATTGAGCCAAAATTCCCATAATGCCACATGGATTGAGCCAAAATTCACATAATGCCACATGGATTGAGCCAAAATTCACATAATGCCACACGGATTGAGCCAAAATTCACATAATGCCACATGGATTGAGCCAAAATTCACATAATGCCACACGGATTGAGACAAAATTCACATAATGCCACATGGATTGAGCCAGAACTCATATAATGCCACACAGATTAAGCCAAAATTCACAATACACTTCATAAACAGGGACATTGTCCACCAAAGGCTCGCATTAAACATTTACACCATAATGTCCATTACACGTTAAGTTACACGCCATTATGTGTTATGCCAAACACCATAATGCCTATTAAAAATTATGCTACATAAGTGCTGCTTCTCTACATGCTCATTGCCAAGGGTTCCATGCTCATTGCCAGAGGTTCCATGCTCGTTGCCATGTGGGATTACATGCTCATTGCCAAGGTGGAATACATGCTCATGGTAAATGGGGGACAGCCCAGGCAGAAGTGATAGCCACTGACAGTGGCAGAGCCTGGCTGTATTCAGAGCACTGCAGGTCCCGGGTATTTGAAATAATACCCCTTTCACACCAGAAAATGCATTCCCAGGTTGGCCCCTTTTACACCAGCCTAGTCCCTGCATTTTCTGGTGTGAGGGGGAGAGAAAACCACCCCTCCCCCCTGTAACCAGTTATCTCATTTAACCGGCTATATCTTCGGAACCAACTGACCCATTTACATGAGAGAAGTATTATATTGAAGAACTTTTGAGTGGGCTTTGAATGATTTTGGTCCAGTGAGACTGGAACGTTTGGTTCCAGAGGAATCTGCCCTCAAAGAACATGAACTGCCATGAAATTACATTTCAAAAATAAAAAAAATCGGTTTACACGCAATATCTCTGGAACCGATTGACCGATTTGGACCAGCCTGGTATCATATTGAAGGCCCAGCGATTTGGAATTGAATGAAATCAACCACAAGCTTCTGTGATGCCAGAGCGGGAACTGGCAGCCGTCGGAACCGGGTGGGGGTCGGAATTGACGGGTCACATATTATCCTATGGGGAAAAAACGTTACAGGTTTGCCAGGCGGTATCTCCGGTTCCCGGAGGGCTAAAGACACGGGGCTGGGCTCGTTGGAAAGCCCTGGTCCTCAGCTACAAAATAAATGACAGGGGGGGCACGTGCTCCACCCCTGAATCCGCCACTGTATCTATCTATCTATCTATCTATCTATCTATCTATCTTTTGCTTCTCTGTTTACTGCAGTGGTTCCCAAACTTTTTTGAATCACGGCGCCCTTGAGCATCAAAATAATGTTCACGGCACCCCTGGGGCGAATGTTAATTATTGGTAAATTCAGGGAAAAATATTAAATTAAGTCAATTGTGTTTTATATGTCTTCCTTGCAGTCAGTTATATGGTAAGGGACATAATTTGCTACTGTTTGTCCACATTTTATCATTGACTGCTCTGGTTTTATCGTGATATTGATCATAAATCATTTTAATTGGTCCTGGGCCACCAACTCAGGGAACCCCTGCAATGGTCCTGGGACACCCCAGGGTGCCACGGCACACAGTTTGGGAACCACTGGTTTACTGACTTGTTATGTTTGAGAATCCCATCATTGTGTTGCATGCTTTTATATCTGTAATATAACATTGTTGCGTCATTGTTATTTGTGTGTTGTTAAACTTTAAGCATCTTTCACAGCCGAGTTTGTCAGGAGACCTAGGTCTAGACCTAACTATAATGACTTTTTATGAAGGTCCGAATTCTAGATGATCAACTCCTGTAAGGCCTTCCTAATCCCCCTCCTTTGGTAATGAGAAGCCGTGGCTCAATAAAGTTTTAAACTGCGACTTTATTGATGCAATAAAATAATCATCATAGGCAGGGAAACCAGCAGTACTACTTGGCACATTTTTAAGCCAACACACTTTTAGTCATAGCATGCACGCAATCTACTAATATATGTCCACAATTCATTTGAAAACCGCCTCTTCTTTAGATCAAATAGGGTGAAAGAATTGTTGTAAAGGCACGTAACAAATGCAAGACTCATTGAAATAAACAAAGGTATGTCAAGATACAACAAAAGAGACCATCATAAAATACAGGATAATTTCCACCCAATCCCTTTAATGTTTTCTGCTTTTTATTTAATTAATATCCTATTTATAGGGGATGTATTATTACAGTACTGTTAAGAATGCAACTAAACCCCTACCTTTTGTATTCTGTTTCATATACCATCTTTCCACCAAAATCCCAGGCTTATGGTCTGTTTTAACATGGGGCGGACCCTGTTTACACTGCACCTTGAACCCAGGTTATTCCTGGACCTACCCCATTTAGTCTGGCCTGCATGTCACTCAGAGACACGCCCCTGAGGCGAACCTCTGCATACACAGCCAATCAGCAGCTTTTCAGTGTAACCTGGGTCAAATAACTTGAGTCGAGCTGTTTACACTGCACAGTTACATGGGTCCATCAGTAGCCACCAGGGCTGGATTCCCAGGTCACTTGACCTGGTTATTTTTCAAGGACCCTTTTATGCCAAGCTGTGACCTTGGTAGACCTAGAAAAATATATTGCAACAGTAGAAAGGGGTATAAGCAGTGGTTGAAGTGGGACTATGGAAAAATGTAATAGAATGGACAGGGATCTGAGATGCACGTAGAACCCCAGAAGCATTAGAAATGATAACGATGATATCACTATATAGTAAAAAAGAAACCCTATTACAGTATATGATATATCTGTTTTACTTCATCTTTTATTAATGTCCAACTTTACTCATCCACTGCACCTCTCATAAGCTCTGTTCCTCTTTAACACTGCAGTTTTTACTCCCGCCTTCCCTCCATATCACCCCTAAACCTTTCACTCCCTCCTTCCATTTCTCACCCCTGTCTCTCACCCCTGTCTCTCCCTCCCACTCCCTCCCTCTTCCTCCTTCATCCCTACACCTCCCTCTCCCTCCTTCATCCCTACACCTCCCACTTCCTCCTAATTTTTTTTTTATATAGCGCTCTTTCCTCAATCGGACTCAAGGCGCTTAACAGTATGAATGTAATACAGTACAGGAACACTGAAGTACAGAGAGGCTTTATATAAACAATATTTAAGGGAATTATGGAAATGCTTGTGTAAACAGGAAAGTCTTGAGTGTTTTTTTTTTTTTAGGATTCTAGAGTGGGTGCCTCTTGAACTGTGCAGGGAATTATCATCCCTACACCCCTCATCCCTGAACTCCCACTCCCTTCTACTATCATCTCTGCACCTCCCACTCCCTCCTCCTATCATCCATACACCTCCCACTCCCTCCTACTATCATCCCTACACCTCCCACTCCCTCCTCCTATTATCCCTACACCTCCCAGTCCCTCCTTCCCTTTCTGACCCCAGTACCTCCCACTCCCTCAGTCTATCATCCCCACACCTCTTACTCTCTCTTCCTATCATGCCTACATGACTCACTCCCTCCTTCCATTTTACTCCCATCTTCTATCATCTGTACACCCCTCACTCCCTCCTTCTTTAATCCTTATACTCCTTACTCCCTCCTTCTATCATCACTTTACTCCTATCATCCATACCCACCTGTTTTAATTGGTTACATAAACCTAATTTCTCTTTGCTTTGTATATCTCTATCTATATATTTTTCTATATCTATCTTTATTGTTTGCTTGCATAAAGATGTTACATACTTTGCTTGCCATTTTAAAGCAATTATTGCTGCAAAGAGAGAGTCCTAGCTAGTTGGTGGGATGCACTGTCCTGTCTCTGACTATATGATGTCACAATGAGCAATGCCTGCACTGGGTGGTTAAGTGGATCTTCGGACTGTGGCTTTCTAGGCTGCAGGATACTAAATACAGGCAGGGAAACAATGTTGCTGGGTGGTGACATTACACTACCCTAGTTGTGTCCCTGGTTCTGTATAACTTCACAAGAGCTGTAGTCCAGCCTGACTGGACAGGATAGTTTCAGATCATGTTCTGCAAAGTTCTGTTTGGGCTTTTGGTTGCCAGTTTTCTACCCCTGCAACCTCTGTAGTTTTGCCTTGATTTGTTGACTGTACAGTAGGAGCAAGCAGGGATGGATTTGGAGGGAAAACAAACTCATGCTAGGGCTACCTTCAAAAATTTCCTATAAGAGGTTTGCAAAATGACCATGGCCATGTTTATGTGCAGATTACATTAGTTCTTCTACATATTAGAACTGCCACGAGGGTGTGATTCATGAACTAGACCATAATTACAGTAGGTCAGTATTGTCTAGGACAGAGGACCTCAAACTATTTTGCTCTGGGACCCCAACAAACAATAAAAATGACAGGTCCCCAGCAAGTTACTGCAGAGGCTTTGCGTCTCCATACTGAGAAGGTTGGGACCCACTTTGGGGTCAAGACCCACAGTTTGAGAACCGCTGGTCTAGGACGACCCCTGAAAGGTTTACAAAAGTTGACAATGTCCTTATCCGAATGGGCCAAAGGTGGCGTTTCAAGACTGACTCACTTGCAGGGCCGGTGCCCAGGGGGGGGGTACCTGTGTTATAAAGCTGGCGGCTGGCACTGTTCTTATAGCTGGCGGCGTCCATGCAGGTGCTGGAGCGGGCAGGGGTGTTGTCTGTGCCGCGGGGGTACCTGCGGCGCTGTCACTGGGTATAAAGCTGCTGGCGGTGGGGTCTGGTCCCTGCAGTGAATAGAGAATAACAAGCGCTATGCGCGCGCGGCGGCGTGGGAAGCGCTTCTGATTTTGAAAACACTTGCCGCACGCTGATAGGCTGAATCTCAGCCAATCAGCGTGCGGCAAATTCCGTGTACAACACTGAAAATACAAAATACTGAGGACATTGATTGCTGTTCAACATACGAATTGATTACGGAAAAAACTTTTATGCAATTGATTGGTACGAGACATTAACTCTCTAAACCTGTTGTTTGATGGTAACTTTACACTTGTCACACATTTTGCTTTTTCAAACACACTGTTAATAGCCGCACCCCTATAATTTTACTTGTAGACCTTAAAAGACCTTCTAACCTCCCTCTCTCCTCTGCAGTGCAGAATAAATTTCCTTTTTTCTATAGTGATATTATTCTGAACATTTTAATAGATATCACATAATGGTATACACTACAAACTGTAGAATAAAATAAACAATTACATACAGTAAGGCAACAGTGTAAATAGAACAGTGTAAATAGAAAATTTCCCAATTCTAGAATGTATCAAATTGTATTTGATAAATAAATAGGAGCGGACACACTTATTCAATCGTCCTTTTTGTAATCAGCATCAAGGTACAGGAAGATCACAAATTAAATCCATTAGGTCATGAAATAAAGAATGTAAAATGAGTGTGCACATACATAAAAATATGGCCAATATGTCTCACTGAGTTTTGCAAATTAGTGCCGGTGTAAGGTGACGCGCCCAAATGCTGCCAGGATAATCCTCTATCTTTATTAGACAATAAAAATAATGACAGGTCCCCAGCAAGTTACTGCAGAAGGTCATCACATCACATGTGTAGTCAGCAGACAGCACATACATGGCAGCATTGTGGAGGCACAAAATGATGGGAGGAGCCTGAAGTAGCAGACAACTCAACAGATTTCAGACTCCTTGAATCACTGACTGAGGTTAGAAAAGTCATCTGCCTCATGGTCAGCAACATGGAGTCGTGACCCCATACTGAGCAGGTCAGGACCCACAGTTTGAGAACCGCTGCTCTATACATATATGTGTAGTGTCTGTGAGTCTCCGAAACACTGACATCTGCTGGTAGAGAGTGACACTACATCTCTTTCTCACATGCACAAACACAGAAGGTAGCAGACTTATCTTTCAAAGCTTTCTGCTTCGAGCGGGCCTAATAGTGTTTATATAGCGGCTTCCAGCAAGTTGCATCTTATTTCCAAATGAAAGCCAGTTTGTAACCGAGCATATAGTACACTAACCTGTGGGCCAGCTAAGTATCCACGTGCTGGCCGTGCACTTGCAAGCTACTGTGATTGGTCCAGTGAATGAGTTCTGCAGGGGACCCTGTGGTGGGTAGCTGCCGAAGCCAGGTGCGGTACATGATGTATACAGGCAAGCAGCGTCTGCGGGTCGGCAGAGTGCCAAAGTGCTTGCTGTGCACTTGCAGGCTACCGTGATTGGACTGGTAGATGGATCCTGCAGGAGACCCGGTGGTGATTGGCTGTTGTGGGCTAGGTGTGATGTAAGCTGCACAATACAAATAGGCAAACGGCGTCTGTATTCCAGTCGGTGCTTCTGGTCAGTAACTAGCACTTGCAAGCCAGGTATAAAAACCAGACGCTGGCCGAATGGAACACTCACACAGAGGCTGTCTGCTTTCAAGAAATGGTACCGGTGTCAGCCAGGACATTTACAGTAAATAAAAAACATACCAACTGATGTAGCTTTTCAGATGCCGTGTTTCAGAGTTCAGACAAATTGGAGATCTGTGTATCTAGTAGATCAGCTTTAAAAGGAGATACAGGTCAACGTATTTCAACCCTTTTGTTCTAGGGACTTTTTCAAGACTTATTTAGTGACATTTCTAAAACCGTTGTGAGCTTTTTCCATTGGGTAGAGTCCACTTGACTGTGAAAGGGCGGTGCCCCACAGACTGTACCATATAGGCTGCTTAAGGCCAGATTAACAATTGGGAGGATAGACCTAAAGCAGCAGTTCTCAAACTGTGGGTCCTGACCTTCTCAGCATGAGGTCACGGTTCAAGGAGTCTGAAAAGTCTGTTTAATTGTCTGTTATTTTAGACTTCTCCCATCATTTGGTGCCTCCACAATGCTGCCATGTATGTGATGTCTGCTGACTACACATGTGAAGTGATGACCTTCTGCAGTAACTTGCTGGGGTCCTGTAATTATTTTTATTGTCGAAGAATAAAATAATTTGAGGGCCCCTGATCTAAAGCACCAGACCTACAAAACAAAAATTGCCCATCATCATAATGGCATGATGATGATGATGATCAGCTGCCTATCTGCCAAATGGTCAGCCATAAATATCTAAAAATGTTATTCTTTTCACTAAATTGTGCTATTTTGATGTATTTAGAGAGCCAAATGAGTAGATGGGGATACAAACCTGCACAGCTATGGCCCCTTGTGGATTTTAATCTGGCCTATAATGCTGTGGTTATTTAAAATAAATGAGCAGAAATCAAACATACTGTAACATCTCATGCAAAAAGTGGGACATTTTTAAGTCAAACAGCAACATTTTATCTACATCTACAGATGCAGCCAGAATCGTTATTGCAGCCAGCGCATCAGATGCTCCTATATGGTGGCTGGTGCACGTGGACGCGTGTGTCCATTGCCGGGAATTGGGCGTGCGTGCATCTGAGATGACAATGACTCTGGCTCCATTTGTACGTTCCACCAAATTTGTTGCTTATGTAGAATAAGGACCCCTTTGCCATGTTTAGACTCAATTTAAGAGTGGTTTTGCTCTACTCTGGGACATGATTAAGCAAAGCACTTGATATTATGTGGCTTGCCATATAATTGAGACCTGCTTAACAGGCCTTCTCTTTGATATCTATTTAAAAATTGCTCACCCCCCCCCCCCCCCCCCAAAAAAAAAATATGGGTCAGAGTTATCAATACTTTGGTTCAATAAATTTTAGACAAATTGTTCGCAAATAATCTTTCCCATTTTTTTGGTGACTGGGAGATATTCTTTGTTTTGCTCTTGTAGAAGGATCTTAAAGCATAAGTCTCTGCCAGTAGTCTTTAGTAAATTTTAAAGCCTACATCCAGGATTTGAGGCCCACATTGCAATAAAAACAATTCTGTGAGCCATTTTATTAATTTATTTACAGTTTCTTATATAGCGCAGCACATTCTGTTGCGCTTTACAATTGGAATCAACAGTGATTAGGCAAATTGGGTGATCACAGACAGACATAAAGGTAGGAGGGCCGTGCTCACAAGTTTACAATCTATAGGGAATCAGGAAGGATACACAAGAATAGGCACTATCTATAGCATAGCGGTCCCACCATATTACAAAGAACAGTCCTGAAGTGAAGCAGTTGGATATGAAAGATTTGAGGCTAGAGGAGAGTCTTAATGTGCATGGGAGAGCATTCCATAGGTTGGGCAGGGCAGCCGAGAGGAATTCCGGGCCCCGGTAAAAATTTTGGGGCGTGGCCTAAGTGTGGGAGGTGTGGGCACCTCCCGCAATTAGGCCACACCCCCAAAATATTTTAAGGAGGGTGAAAGAAAACTCTAAAAACTGTAATCTCAGCAGCGGCACACATGCACAGCACATGCTGCAGAAGTGTGTGCTGCTGTTGCTACCCAGGAGGGACGGAGGGGGAAGGGAGGGGTTGGACCAGGGCCCCTGCGGGCCCTCCCCAGCAAGCCTGGGCCTGGGTAATTTGTACCTGCTCCCCCCCTCTCTCGGCTGCCCTGAGGTTGGGTACTGCCCGATGAGTCTTGCATGACTTGTGAATGAGCTCTTGTAGTGAATGTGGGTTAGAGACACAGATCTTCTTCAGAACGTTCGAGTTGGGAGATATTTTGAGTTAAGCGAAGAGATATATGTTGGTATAGCTTTTATGTGAGTAAAAGTATTTTATATTGAATACAGTAAAATACAGGCAACCAATGGAACAAATCTTCAGGACTTTCTTTCTTTCTTTCTTTCTTTCTTTCTTTCTTTCTTTCTTTCTTTCTTTCTTTCTTTCTTTCTTTCTTTTTCCACAGCTCTTTACAGAGAATATTTGAACATTCATTTAAGTCCCTGCCCCAGTGGAGCTTACAATCTATATTCCCTACCACATGTACACGCGCACACAGACATTCTAGGGTTAATTTTTTGGGAAGTCAATTAACCTACCAGTATATTTTTGGATTGTGGGAAAAACAGGAACACCCAGAGGAAACCCACGCAAGTACGGGGAGATTATACAAACTCGGCACAGTTAGGGCCATGGCGGGAATGAAATCCATGACCTCAGTGCTGTGAGGCCGGAATGCTAACCATTACACCATCCGTGATGCCCCAAAAGATTTGTCTTGTAGCTGCATTCAAAATGGATTGCAGTGGTGATAGTCTTTTCTTGGGAAGACCGGCAAGGAGACTATTGCAATAATCAATACGGGAGATAATGAGTGCATGGATTAGAAATTTTGCAGTGTGTTTTGTAAGATATGGTCATATTTTGGATATGTTTTTTAGATGCATGTAACATGATTTAGAGACAGATTGAATGTGTGGAACAGAAAGTTCAGAGTCAATGAACCTAGGCAGCGAGCTTGTGGGGTAGGGTGGATAGTCGAGTTGGCAACACTTTTAGAGATATCAGGTTGGTAACTACTTTTGGCTGGTGGGAATATAAGTAATTCTGTTTTGTTTTGAAAATGTTGCGTTTTGAGGTGGTGAGATGACATCCAAACCTGGGGAGGATCAGTAGATTTGATTATCATCAGTGTACAAGTGATCCCTGAAATCCAAAGGAGCTGATTTGTATACCAAGAAGTATGTATGTATGTATACATACATACATACATACATACATACATACATACATACTTTGCAGGAATGGTGCGCTGACACCTGCTTAATTAGTGAACACTGAAGCTATTAAGAAGTCCACAGTTCTTTATATGAAATCGCTTGTTGCCAGACTGTGGAACTGCAGCACCCTTCTTCTGTCTCTGTCCCCAAGAGACAACGCCGAAGCAATCTACAAACAAAGAACAAGAAGGGGCGCCCAATAGCGTAGTATTGTCAAAACATATAAAAGTGACAACCATCACTAGTACATTAACCGTACTATAAAAGTCCTCAGTGGTGGACTTAAAACCACATGGTGCATAACAAATATCCACACTGGCAAAATACAGGAACGTTTGGTGTTTAAATCGCAGGTCACTCACAGCTACCACAGGGAGAGATCTCCAATTTGCAGCGCTTGACAGATTCCTTCAGCGACGGGCAGCTCAGCAGCTGCTAGCACCTTACGTATCCTGCTACTTGGAAAAGCGTCAGTCAGGCCATGCCCCTACGCATTTCGTCAAGGACTTCGTCAGTGGGGTGCCCACTGACGAAGTCCTTGACGAAACGCGTCAAGCTTAAAACTTAAAATTCCACAAATATAAAATGTAATTTTTTTTTGCCAATAATATACAAAGGCGGTCATTCTGAATGATTTGCTCCCCCCACACTTTCGCACGGGGGACCGATATGTTCAGTCTGCGTGTGCACATACTGATGAAAGTGCATGAGCAGGGTGATTGGACTCTGTGACTTGCATAGTCATCGATCCATTCTCACGGGACAGTGTGGGCTGGGGTGAGGGGCGGTGTTCCCATGGTAATTCAGAGATGGTGTGGGGGGAAGGCAGCTGACATCAGCGGATGTGACACACTCCAGTAGTGCCATCAATTCTATAGGAGTCTATTTACTCATTCTTAGATGGAGAAAAAGTGGATGGAGGTGAAGAACCAGCTCCTAAATTTCAATTTTCAAACATAGCCTATACCATGGCTATTGGCTGTTACTCCATCTCTGTCCATCTCCAAGAGTTCATAAATGGACCACATTGGGGGTTATTCAATCTATGCCAATGTTTCCGACAGTTGGAAACATCTGCAAACAAATTTGGTTGAATTTCAGAGTCGACCTATTAAATCTACATGCCAATTTTTATTTTTTTTGACTGTTGGAAAAACACGTATATTGTCGTATCACGCTCTGATGCACGTGTCTTAGTCAAACGCAGCCATTTTCGACTATTTTTCACAAATGCAGATTATACCTTAAACAAAGTTGAATCTATGTCAATGGAAAAGCCATTCGAAAAAGGCCACATAGAACATACATGTCCAGATTATTCAGACAAGATTGAAGACAACCCCCCCCTCCCAGTCTCTTTAGACTTGAGGAGCTTGCACATTGCAGGTGCAAAATGTCAAGGTCTGGTTTTTCCTTTATTGCTCCTCTCCCTGATAACATTAAGATAGCACATACATCAATGTCTTTCTTGGTTACTAAGTTGTACAATAGTAAAGATGCAATCCAAATTCATCCAGTCAGGGCCGGTGCAAGCCCCCCGCCCGCCCCAGGCAAAAAAATCCCGCACCGCCCGGGGGGGGGGGGGGTGGGGATTGGTGGTCGACACTAATATGGCAGCACGGGGGGGGGGGGGTGCGGGCGATACTGCGGCAGACGCCCGCACCCCCCGGAGCGCTGTACCTGCTGTAGCTGCTGCAGCTTCCGGGTGCTACGAGTCAAAATTGTCCTCTCCTTTCTCACTGAATCCCCCCAGCAGGGAGCCAGCGTCTCCATCCTCGCCGAAATCCCCCCCAGCAGGGAGCGCAGGGGGCAGCGTTGATACACGCCGGGCGGGATGAGCTGCTTTCTGGTACCTCTCTGTGGTACCTTGGCAGCTCAGTACCGCCCTCCAGTGGATTTTACATGATTCCTCATGAACAGACAGACAAATTTTCTGTGTACAGCCTTACAGTTTTATTATATTTATAGATGCCAACTTTTAAAATATCTTTTCGGTCACATCAATAGTCTGTAAAACAATTATTGCTTATTTTTATTTTTGTGTTTTTGCTCTTATTTTACTGTCTGTGCTTGGTGTTTTTTTTTCCTTTCTTCTTCTTTACAACGCAAGTGAGTTTCTGTAGTTACTTCAAAAATGACAGTATAGGTTGTTCTAATTTAGAAATAATATTGTAGGCAGTGATTGGAAGCTGCTTACTGGTATTATATTTTATATAGGTACTTATGTATTATCTGGACTCCCATGTTAAATGCACCCCGTTTTTTCATACTCCTACTATCCAACTACGCAAGGAGTTAATTTTATATAGTGTGTCGAGCGCAGCGAGCCACCATGCCCGAAGCGTGGCGAGCGGACGCGGTCTCATAAACATAAGTACCTTTATATATAACCCCACAGTCCCTATTTTGTAAGCACTGTTCTAGTTTGCAAGGGTGGCCTCATGGTAATGTAGGTGTGACGTGGGAGAATTAAATAAGTGTTTTGTTTGAAGTCAAAGTTGCATTTGTGGAAAATGGTTGAAAATGGCAGCGAATTCGACTAAAACATGTGGATCGGTGAGTAATTCACCAATTAATGTGTTTACCAACCATGGCAATTTTTCAAAAGTTAAAAAATAGGCACGTAGATTGAATCAATCTAAATTTGACTGAAAATTGGTGAAAAGCGACGGTTTCCAACTTAATTTTTTAAAATGTTGGGAGGTATTGGTATAGTTTTCATTGGTAAGCCATCTACCTCTGTTACCTTTTACAACTGGAACAAAAGTTATCTTTGAATAGGTTGGAGAAACCTCTCATTTGTGTAATATACAGTAACGTTCAAGAATGTTTTTGTTATTTTTTTATTTTTGTGCAGTTTACTGATGTTTTGTTTATCTCTTTTTTTTTTCCCTTCATTATTACTATAATGCTTACAAACTAGAGTTGATTAATTGTTCTTCTATGCACTGGCTCTGAGAGGGAAAGGGAAGTCCATCTTCCTCCCCCCTTCTTCCATGTATTACTTGCCTTGATATGAAAAGTGGGTCCCTTTTCCTCCACGGCACCATATTCCCAAGTGACCTCTTAAGAAAGATGGCTCTGCACAGTAAAAGAAAACACTCTGGCACCAGTGAAGTGTGTTGAATTGCTCCAGTGATTTTATGTCCATTGCTGGGAGTTGCATACTTTATTATCGGGGACCACCCAGCCCCAATAATTAATGAACTTCATGAATAGGCCGCTAAGTAACAGACAGGAGAAGCAATTGATTTCTATGTGATATTAAGTCTGTCTCTAATTGTATATACCTAATTATTGCACTGGACCACCACACCATCAGTTTCATGAATGTTTCTGTAATTAGTAATTTTAGGATTCAAGGGGCAAACTATTGTGTCATTTCAATTTTTTTTTAGCTAAGAACAATCCCTTAGATAAAAAAAATGGTGTGAGTTCATTATATTGTGAACACATCATACTGTATGACATGCTTAAATCTTGAGGGTTGGTTGGGAACATGATAATGTTGGTATTGAATGTTTGTAATAGACAGCCAGCAGATGTGATGGAAACAAATATAGTAGAAATATTTTTTTAAATAGTTTGTATGACCCTATAGCTGCCCCTAGAATGGAATGGATTCATGGACTAAAATAACCTCGGATTTGACTTATTTGTACAATTAGTTTCTGTCTATGGTCAAAATGGTGCCTGACTGTTTAACTGCAACTGCCTAGTTGGACTGCATTAAAGTGTCCATTTCTTTTCTTCCATTACAGGCCGTAAGTACTTTGGCGGATGTTGCCTGCAAATGTCATGGAGTATCTGGCTCATGTAGTTTGAAGACATGTTGGCTACAACTTGCTGACTTCCGCAAGGTGGGAGATCTTTTAAAGGAGAAATATGATAGTGCGGCAGCAATGAAACTCAATAGCCGAGGGAAGTTGGTGCAGGTGAACAACAAGTTCAATTCCCCCACCACGAACGATCTTGTTTACATCGACCCAAGTCCGGATTATTGTGTTCGCAATGAAAGTACTGGGTCTTTAGGGACCCAAGGAAGACTGTGCAATAAGACGTCAGAGGGCATGGATGGCTGTGAGCTAATGTGCTGTGGAAGGGGTTATGATCAGTTTAAAACGGTACAGACTGAGAGATGCCACTGCAAATTTCACTGGTGCTGTTACGTGAAATGCAAGAAATGCACCGAGATTGTTGACCAGTTTGTATGCAAGTAAGGCACAACGAGAAGGACTAAAAAGGATATTGAATATTTTGCTTTAATTTATAGAGGTCACTTAGGAGTTGCAAGCAAACAGCAACTGGATCCATTTCTATCCTATCACTACCGCTCTCTGAGGGAAAAAAAAATAAGTAATGAAAAAAAGTGAACTGAAAATATTTATTTACAGAAATAAAGACTTTTTAAAAGTATATAATTAGATAAACTATGTCCGAAGTGCACGGGAATTAGAACATGTATAGTAGGTAAAAACAAGTTTATATGAATGAGAGAGTGAAACGCAACATATGGATGGACACAGAAGTTTTTTGTTTTAAAGGTTGTGTTTAGTGGTTCACTCCTAAAATGCTCGCAGTTCTGCCCATTATAGGCAGAGGTTTTTTTATTCTCTGGTGACATTATATTTTCATACTAGGAGCTACTATTCATTGTGTGGTACCTCTTGATCATAAGATTGCACTTTGTCTTGCGCATAAAGTCTTATATGTTCAGTTTCAAATGTTTCAACTTAAATGACAAGTTACCAATCAAAAATTTACACAAATCCTATTCAGACAAAACAACACAAACCAAAGTATTCCTTCTACTCAGTACACTTCAACTATTTTAAAAATATAAAAAAAATTTTTTATTGGTTGATAAACAAACTTAGTGAAAAAAGATTGGTCACCTGTTTAGTTGGGTAATCTTGGTTTTGTATTTTCTCTAGTCATCTTGTTAATTATGTCATCTGCCTGACCCCGATACACAGCTGCACATAACTTAAATAATTTTGAAATTCATATCTTCTACTGTATTTAGATTAAGATATTTAAAGTTCCACATTTTTTATGAGCTAAAGCCATTTTAATAATGCAAAATCCTACTATGCAGTTTTTAAGAAATCATACTTTACATAATAATATGAATACTATACACTAAACTTTACATACAATATGATTACATTTATGGGAAATTGTGGTCTGCTGTTTTCTATTTCAAAGCTTTTGTGACTATATGTAAATATATATATATATATCCCTAAATACTGCCAGTAATTAAATGTATGTATTTATTTACACATTTATCTAGGCGACTTTTCCTTTGTTTTTTATTTCAAATCAACAAATTGAATCTTATTTTAAAAATCTTTATTGACATTTTTGTATGGGTATATTTTACAGAATCTTTCTTTTTGGTGTCAGGTTTCAAAGGGTTGTTCTGAAAACTTTTAAAGCACATATTAATAAATGGTTCATGGGCTGTAATGTAAATCAAAAAATCCTAGGTACTAAGGGTTGGTCTCACTAATATATATTGCACTTGAAGCCATATTATTCACAATATCCTTACCTCCATTTGTAAGTGCATTACTAACATGACTTTAAAGGAAAAATTCCCAAAAAATACCCCCAAATTTTTGAAAAAAGACCTTGTAAAAATGTAATTTTAAAATGTAATTTTTTTTTATTTTAAGTATATTTGTAGTCACGCAGCAGAATTCGTTTTTCAATACATTGCAGCTGTTAACATTTTTTAAATAAACAATTCACACTTCCATGCTTTATAAAACTATTTGTCACTATTGATCGATTCCCTTACAGTGGTTAAAATATCTTAATTTATTATACATGCATTACATACTGTTTTTTAAGGAAAATACAAGAATGAAAAATTACAGTAAGCACTAAATGAAATATTTTGGATTTATTATGCAAAATCTATTTTTATATATTTTTGGACCGCAAGATTTTTCTTGAATGATTTGTTTTAAAGACAGAGCAAATTTACCAAACCAGACTATACATTTGATTTATTTAATGTAAGATATTTTACTTGTCATCAAGAAATGTAAATCTATGTTTTTTTCTGTGTGTTGTACATGTAATGTACATATTTTGCAGCCTTACATGATTTGTATATTTCTATGGCTTAAAAAGGATTCCAACAAAAGATACATGGCATATGCCACAAAGAAAGACAGAATACAAATAAAAAAAGTTGGTTTGTTTTTATAAAGTGGTTTTGATTTAGCAACCTTAATATACATTTAAAGAAAAAAAATAACAAAAATGTGTTAAAACACTTGGTCAAGTTTTTTTCTACATTTTAGTATAACTCACAATTTGAACAATTTATTTATATAAATCTCACTTTCAGGCTTCACCAAGTTTAGGAAAAAGGGTCAAGGAATGACTATTATTTCAGATGTATGTAATTATAATGTTTGTGTGAAGTTTGCATTCATTTGACTGCAGTTACACTTTACTGAAACAACATTGCAGCTATTCACCTATATAAACTGAAATATCTTAAAAACCATGGCAATGAAAAAAAAAAGAAAAGAAAAGAAATGCTAGACCTATTACTTTTAGATGTAAAAATAGTTGACCTTACAGTCTTATTTTGTATTTTATGTTAATTTCGTTGTCACCCCCCCTGGATAAAATGGCAAGTTCAGATGCACAGAACATTGCACAATGTTTTTGAATTTGGTATAATGCCTTTTTCAAATACATCATTGAGATCTATAGTGGTAATGTGTTTATCTACTTACTATTTTGTCTTCCTCCTTTGTAAAAAGAAGTTCCCTTACAAAGACTTCTTTAGAATCTTGTTCAGAAAGTCACCGAAGTTGCCAAAAACAGTCATTTTTACATTTTTGTCGCATTTACCTTTCTTTTTTTGCAATTTAATGTGCTATATTTTCTCAAATTATAGTTATTCTGCAAAGTTGAAAAAAATGGCAGAATGTAATACATACTATATTCCTATAACAGATATATCATTTTCAGAATACATCACTTTTCTGTGCAATTAGCTCTCTATTTTATGCTGCTGTGAGTAAGCATTTTTTTTCCCACCTCCAGGTTTTTTTTTCTTCTTAAGCATTTGTTAACCAAAAATTAAATGATTTATGTTTTTTTTTTTTAATATTACAATAATACCAATGAAAACAGAGTTGTGTTTCGAATGTAATACTAAATTTAGTATAAGGCTTGCATTGGGCTACACTACACATATAGCGAATTGAAAACATGTTTGTAATATTTGGACTTTGGTCACTGGTGAGAAAAATCAAGTATATCTCAATTGAGGATTTTGTACTTCTATATTTCTTTAGTAGTTTCTTACGTTTGTAACCAGCATTGATTTACAAATGTAAAAAATTTATAAAACCTATGATTTATTTTACACCTTTGTGAGTATGATTATAGGCGTGTCTGAAGTGGCAGACATATGGTTTAAGTGCATATACTTATCAGCATTGCAAAAATTGCTGTGTCTTACTGTGTATTAATAGAAGGTGCACAAACAAAGGGACAAAGGGATGCTTGGATCCTTGAAACGTTGGTTTCCACTGCACCATTAAAAGCACTTTTTCAAAAGCTGTGGAGTTGCCACTGTTTTGTACGTTGTCTACTATCCACTTATACCGGAGGGCACCTACGCAAGGAGAGTGCTGGGCTGACCAACCGACAGATAGATATAGATATTATTGTTCATTCTAGCACTCGTGTGGTCTATCTATCAGCACTGATATGCAAACCAGACCACACTGTGCTAGAAACACCACAGCAGACAGCGACATCCCAGGCAGGGAAGAGGAACTGCATGGGTTTTCAAAGATGGCGGGTACTAGAATTAACACTAGATCTAATGCCAGGCACCAGATGTGTGTCAATTATTCCGAGTGGGGTACTGGAAACTCTCCCCACAACGATTAAAAAATATATATAGATAAAGAATATATAAATATATACAAGTAGTGTGGACCCAAGTTAAAAATGTATGTTAGTCGCCGAACGCCTACCTTTCTCTTAGATATATATATATATATATATATAGAAATCCAATGTCTGCCGGCACTCAAGTGTAAATAGAGCAACTTGCCCCAGGTGCCAGAAAGCAATAGTATATAAGTCCAAGAATTCCCCGTGGAGGGGAAAAAACGGCACTTTGGAGACGGATATGATGCAAATAAAATGTATTGCGGGTTCGGGAACCCGCAATACATTTTATTTGCATCATAACCGTCTCCAGAGTGCCATTTTTTCCCCTCCACGGGGAATCCTTGGATATCTATATCTATATCTATATCTATATATATATATATATATATATATATATATATATATATATACATATATACACTTCCTATTTTAATATATTGCTGCATCGTGGAAGCTTTTTGTCAGCTCTGCTGTAATCTTTATAGTGTAGACCTGTTTTGTCTTTATTATTAAATCCTTAAGGAGGTTCACTGGGATGCGTTCATTAAGTTGGCACAACACGGGTCGTCAGGGTCTTCAGGTTGACTGGCGGAAGGTCAACACAGGTATTTGATTTTTTTTTCTCCCCACTTTGGTTCCAGAACAGGCGGTAGTTCATGCCCTACCATCCACTAGGGTACGGAGCGAGGTGCTGCCACACACTTAGACAGTGTCCAAATCTAGATGTCTAGATCTAGACGCCTAAAAACAATACGTGTCGACCTTCCGATGGTTGACCTAAGGATCCTGATGACCTTCAGTCCCTGTTGACCTTCTGGTGTCAACCTTTTTTGGGTCGACCCAACGATCCATACCCTGTAAGACTGAAGTTAATTATAAAAAAGTATAATATAAGACCACACCTTATGCAAAACTGGATATAGTTAAACATGTTTGTTATACTTTTAGAATAAAATGCTCAAAAGAAAAATGAATAAACCTAGTGTAGGTACTGTATATATATATATATATATATATATATTGGATGGAATATACCCAATTATCTATGCTTTTTAAACACCAGATATCTCTTTTTATATGAATCAAAGACTGATTGTGTTAAACTTACATTAGGTTTTCTGATGCGTAGATTTAAAATGAGATCTGTATGCCCAGACTTATAAAAGGATGAGAATGTTTGGATCGCTTGCTCATTTTAATCTGTTAGATGATAATGTAATTATTTTGTCCTTTTACTATATTTACTATGTATATTTAGTAACAATCTGTATACACCCACTATAAACATTTAGAGCCAGATGCACTAAGCTTCAAATGGAGAGTGATAAAAAGCCAGCAAATTGGCTCCTAACTTCCATGTCACAGATGTGTTTGAAAAATGTCAGGCAGGAGCTGATTGGTTGGTTGCACCTGGCCCTTATGAATAAATGTACTCAAATGTGAGTTTTTTTTTTAAATAGATTGTAGCTACAGTATAATACTCTCAAAGGTGCAACATCTCTCACTTACTTACACTTTAGTAAATGTACCCCTTAGTATCATATTACATGGCTTTCCATGTAGCATAGATATATAATCTGCTTCAATCTTACTTTTGATTTCAATATAGTTTGGGGCAGTGCAGATGGTGTAATGGTTTGCATTACTGCCTCCCAGCACTGCGGTCATGCGTTCGATTCTCACCATGTAACTGTGTAGAGTTTGTATATTCTCCCCCGTACTTGTGTGGGTTTCCTCCCACATTCGAAAAATATACTGGTAGGTTATTTGGCTCCTAACAAAAAATATTCCTAGAATGTCTGTGTGTGCATGTAGGGAATATAGATTTTAAGCTCCACTGGGGCAGGGACTGATGTGAATGTTCAAATATTCTGTGTATAGCGTTGCAGAATATGTGTGCGCTATATAAGAAACTGTTAATAAATAAATAGTTTTGTTTTGACTAAAACCAGCCCAAAGCTTTAAAATAATCTGATCCTGGTAGAACGTGTGGAAGATGACCAAACACACAAAGGTAATGGTGCTTTTTCTATCCTACAGTATCATTTTACGCTAAGTTTCAATAAAGTACTATGTTCCCCATTCTATAAATTAAAATGACTATACTTATTTATTTAATTTATCAACCGTTTCTTATATAGCGCACACATATACCGCAGCGCTGTACAGAGAATATTTGAACACTCACATCAGTCCCTGCCCCAGTGGAGCTTACATTCTATATTCTTTACCACATGTACATGCACACACAGACATTCTAGGGTTAATTTTGTTAGGAGCCAAATAACCTACCAGTTTTTTTGGGGAATGTGGGAGAAAACCGGAGTACCCAGAGGAAACCCACACAAGTACGGGGAGAATATACAAACTCTGCACAGTTAGAGCCATGGTGGGAATCGAACCCATGACCGCAGTGCTGTGATGCAGTAATGCTAACCATTACACCATCCGTACTGCCTACTTGGTGGTAATGTCCTATAAATTGAGGCTGGTGATCAGAATCTTAGGGATTTATACACTTAGATGGGAGTTCTATTTCAGATAAGATGTTGCTATGGGCAACCAATCAGATTATGGGCCAGATGCACTAAGCTTAAAAGTGATACAATGGAGAGTGATAAACTACCAGCCAATCAGCTCTTAACAGCCATGCCACAGGCAGGGATTGAAAAATACCAGGCAGGAGCTGATTGGCTCTCCATTTTATCACTTATCTCATCTGGCCCTATATCTATTTTTTGGAATGTGCTAAATAGTAGATTCTGCTTGGTTGCCTACAGTAACATCCCATCGGAAATAGATCTCACATTTTAGTACATTTATCCCTTTAGGGCAGGCATGTCCAACGTTGGCCCTCCAGATGTTGTGAAACTACACATCCCAGCATGCTTTGCAATATTTTTAGCATTCTCTAATAGCAAAACTGTGGCAAAGCATGCTGGGATGTGTAGTTTCATAACATCTGGAGGGCCAACGTTGGACATGCCTGCTTTAGGGTTTTGGCAGAGGAGCTTAGCATCAGGATGCACACATGGCAGTAATACAGATGCAGTTGCATTACTTAGGTGTCTACTTACTAAGCCTTGGATGCAGATCAACTCCAAGCCAATCAACTCCTAACTTCCACATTACAGGCTGTGTTAAAAAAAAGGGCAGTCCATCCAATTTATTTCTGTTCAATACTTAGTAAATAGACCACTTACTCTGTTATCCCCTTCTCCAAATGGTAGCACTTATTAATCAATAGACCACTATAAGCTCAAGCTTTTTCTTTGCTTATTTGTTCTTCACTCATGTATACAGTATGTTAGACTTGGAAGTACTGTTATCCCCTGGGCAAGATACGATGAAATGAAGAAGGCCTGGATCTGCTTTATTTGTGCCTGCAATCTATATTTTTCCCTCTAACACAACAGCTTTGTCAATAGTCCACATTCAGTGTTGGACTGTCCAACAGGGGCATAGGGGAAACCGCTGGTGGGCCCTACTGCCTGTAGACCCACCTCCTCCTTTAGGGATCAGTTTGCAGACTCTATCCTAGTACACTTGAATTATACATTATACATATGTTAGATCAGCGGTTCTCAAACTGTGGGTCCTGACCTTCTCAGCATGGGGTCGCGACTCCATGTTGCTGACCATCAGGCTGATTACTTTTTTAATTTCAGTCAGTGATTCAAGGAGTCTGAAAAGTCTGTTTAATTGTTTGTCATTTTAGAATCCTCACATAATTTTGTGCCTCCACAATACTGCCATGTATGTGCTGTCTGCTGCCTACACATGTGATGTGATGACCTTCTGTAGTAACTTGCTGGGGTCCTGTAATTATGTTTATTGTCTGATGGGGTCACAGAAAAAAATAGTTTGAGGACCCCTGTGTTAGATTACAATGCACAGGACTATGGTGTATTTTCTAAAGTGCATTACCAGAGCATGGCCACACCCCTTCTCATGGGCCCCTAGTGGCATCCCCCTGGTGGGCCCTTCATGCCCCAGTCTGACACTGTCTGCATTCCTGGGATATTGTGTGAGGAATAATCACACCATAGGTATGGGAGATTAAAAGGGTTTTGGGAAATAGAAGCAATAGGACCTGTATTGCAATAGTGAAATTTGGTATTGGACTTCTTGGCATGATCACCGAAAAGGTCTAGCATTATAAAAGTGCCTATAGTTTTGCAACCAAAAAGGTTACTTGAGTCATTCTGCTGCTAAAAATTGCGTTGAGTTCAAATTATTAGTCCACCAAGTAGACTCAACTAGATTAGACATCAGAAGCAAAAACACCAACATTTTGGCTCCTCCAAAAGCCACTTCCAACAGTCATACACTCTTCCCATCACACCAAGGACACCACAATCCTTCAGCTGGATAATTATTCTCTGTTATATGCAATTTAACAGTCCTTCACTTATGATTGCAATTTAAATCAAATTTCAAAACCTTAGAGAAATCTAGGGCTAAATCTACAGTATTAAGATGGAAGTTCTACTGAAGATTGGATGTTGCCCAGAGCAACCAATTGGATTTTATCTGTTTTCTTCTAGATGGAGCTAAATAAATAAGAAAAATCTGGTTGCTATGCGCAACATCCCCTCTTTCTCAAAGGAGATATCAAGTTCCAACAAGTATCTTAGAAGTGTTCATAAATTGCCAAAATTGTGCAATTTTATGTTTTTTTATGTCATTTTTATGTCATTTCATATGAATTGTATATTTTAGTGTATTAAATATTGTTGTAATACAAATACTAAACAACCTCACAGCGCCCTCTGAAACTCCTTTTTTCTTTTCATACCTAATTCCGGATTCTGCCTAACAGAATCCTTTAGAGGTGCTGCTTCTACATCTTTGAACGCAGGTTGGGGAACATATATATATATATATATATATATATATATATATATATATTGTACATAGATACATACATACATACATACATACATACATACAGTATGTTTATTACTATGTTTGTATTCCTTGCTGGTTATTGTGAACTGGAGATATAAATCAAAGGTTGCTCTTAACGGCTTCGCCAAAAAGGTGATCTGCAGGCTGTCAGCATTAGCTTCTGACTGTTTAAAAGACATTCCCTTCTTCCCAATGACATTTCCAGATCTCAGCGGTCTGATGTAAAGTGCTTGGGAGAACATATTTGCTCTGATTCTCCAAACATTCAGATGTTCCCCTCTGTTCTATGTCCAGTTCCTGTGCGGCGCAGTCCCTCTAAAATGTACATCTGGAGCGCAGATCAGTTCACCATAGACAAGATTACTTAAGAAGACCTGTAACATTTAAGTAAACACAGCTATATTTAGGTGAAATAATGATGTGATAATGTATGTAACGATCGTATTATTATTTTAAAAGGTTCCCAATTTTTTTTTTTTGTACTTCAATTTTTTTTTTTTTTAAATATGTATTTTCTTATGTGCAAGTAAAGAGGAGCAGACGGATGTTTTCTAACAAATTATCTTCGGAAACTTTTTGAAAAATATTCGGCAAGTGAGAATTTAAAATAAATGTAGTTTTGGTATGACTGATGTCTGCATGTATTTGCTAAAGAGCAGACCCAATAAATGAGTATTTGGTCATGGTTCCATCCCTAGAGAGGGAACTGTATTAATAGCCTGAAAATCATTAATTTTACAACTATTTATAATTATAAGGATCTTATTACAATTCTAAAAACTCCTTTTGTTCGATCAATCTACATATCTGTTCATAGTAAATATATAGCAGTTACTTATTTTATATTAAAAATACATTTTTATGATTTAAATTTATTTTTAACCAAGATTTTTTTATTAAATGCTTAGAGTAAATCTTAACATAAACATTTACAGCAAATATTGTGGACTGTTTTTGGGTTTTTCTGGCGATTGTTCTAAAATTCTGCTACGGAATCTCTGTTCTATTGAGTTTCATGGAACATGGCTATCTTGCAATTCATTTATAATGTTAAATTACTTTTTTTTCCCTTGACTATCTCCCTGGAGTGTCATGTTTCACTCTTATAGCTGAGTAAGTATTCCGTACATTTATTATCATGCGGAAGAAAAATGCTTCTAATCTTTTTTTCATACGCCACAGAGATATTTAGATGATGTGAAAACATTCTTGTCCGTCTGTTATATTGGCTTGCCGTGTTTTTCTTCCAGCTTTATAATATACAAGTCATATTGTTCTAGGTGTTTTAGTATTGAATTTTCTTGGCCGCCGTATCCTATAGTATCTCTTGCCACAGTTACAGAAGAGTTCTAGATCGATTGCTACATTATTGCTTAACGCAAACATTCTCTTCTCCAAGTAAAACTTTACACCATTCTACAGTTTCTCACCACATTCGGGTAGAAGCATGAACACTGTATCTAGTTTCAATAAAATCTGGATTTAAGTTTTTCTAATATTTCTTAAAAATATATGTAATCATGAAACTTGCATTCTTAAGGTATGTTTAACAAAGGTTTGGGCACCTTTTTGCATTCAACATCTTTACATTCCAGATGTTGTAGGGTTGAAGATAAAACAGCTTGTAGTTCCTGTTGTCAGTACAGAAGCACAGAGTATTTTAGGAAATTAGTGTGTTGATCTTGCAAGTGACCCGTTAACTGGTGTGACTGTTTGCGAGGACAGGGGCAATGCCAGTTCATATATTCAGGTTGTTTTATGTCTGTATGTTTTTACAATAACATACATCATATACCCTTCATTATAAATTTATTATTTATTTAATACAATTTATTTTACAAAAAACTTACAAAAAAAAGACTTATCCTATTATTTTTGCTGTATGATTAGATATACAGTACAAAGCAAATATGTGCCTACCACATCATCTTTTCTTTTCCATGATCATTTTTATTTTCTTGTGCGTTTCCAAAATGCCTGTTTTCATCTCACTCAGGGGCAGATTTATTAAGCTTGGTGAAGTGATAAATTGTCTGGTTTTTATCACCAGCCAATCAGCTGGTAACTGTAAAGTTACAGGCTTGGTTTGAAAAATGACAGGTAGAAGCTGATTGGCCGGTGAAAAAAAACAGACAATTTATCACTTCACCGAGCTTAATAAATCTACCCCTCAGTTTGGTCATATATGAGAAGTGACAATGTGACTAGACCCTGTCATTGGTTCACTGTGCCAAATGACCAGATGGCATTATAAAGTGACCACATCCTACTTCAACCTTGCTCATCTGTCTGTTCCAGATATCTGTGTATGTTGCGATCATCCGTGATAAAGTGAGATTGAATGGTCTGACAGAGGTAGGTATCTTCTACAAAATATACTGTAAGTCGGCTTGTGCAGATTTCAGTTTCCAGAGTATGATGCGTTTCAAAGGCCACTGTCTACTTCTTCAGACAGTCAGAATATCGACAGCAGGATCTCTATGGTCAGAACCTCAAAAGATCACCAGCAGCTCCTAATGTGCGGAATATGCCCCAGATCGAGAAGAAATTTGGATTAACCAGCTGTTCACTAACAAATACACAATGATCCTATAAACCTTCATGTGCAGGATCTTACAGAGTATTCAATAATAAATAATTAATGACATCCTATTTATACCAGTATTATAAAAAGATTCTAGAATGACTAAAGATCCATTTAACATAACCAACGTCCAGAACACTAAATAAGTTATGGATACTTTTCCAGTGTTTTAGATAACTGCAAACTGGCCTGCAGTTGGCTCTTTACTCAGGCTGGGACCTGACTGGATAGTGAAGCACAGTTATGAAGATTAATATTAGAACTCTATCACATCACATAGTTATCAGGGCAGCTGAGAGGGGGGGGGAGCGGGTACAAATTACCCGGGCCCAGGCTTGCTGGAGGGGCCCGGCAGGGGCCTTGGTCTGACCCCTCCCTTCCCCCTCTGTCCCTCCCAGGCAGCAACAGCAGCACACACTTCTACAGCATGCGCTGTGCTGACAGCAGGCTCAGCATGAACGTCTCACTGACAGTGTGAGAGCTCATGCTGAGCCTGCTGTCAGCACAGTACATGTTGCAGGTGTGTTCTGCTGAGTTTAGAGTTTTCTTCCACCATCTCGAGAAAAATTTGGGGGTGTGGCTTAATTGTGGGAGGTGGCCACACCTCCTACACTTAGGCCAAGCCCCAAAAATGTTACCGGGGCCCGCCATTCCTCTCGGCTGCCCTGATGGTTATATGTATATTTGAGGCATCTCTCACTACAGCTACCCCTCACAAAGGTAGGTATGGCATACTCTGAGACACTGCAACTGGCAATCTGTCCCAGCATTCTGAACTACTGCTTTATCTTCTTTGGGTCTCCAAGCTGGGGCAATCTCCTCACTTCTGCCTTGACTCTTGGAATTCCAGCTCAGTAACACAAGATACTACCAGCACCAGAGCAGTGTGCATCAATGTGATATAAATCTAACATGTAGTCCACTTCCTATTGACTGCTGTCACTGATTGAGCTTAGTGTATGAACATGGACTACACTGCAGTTAATCCAAGATGGAAGGAGAATAGGATATTGTATAAAAGGCTCTTTTTAGGGCATTACTGGATCCAGGGCAAAGGTTATTAGTAGTCACCTAAGCTGCTTGGAAAAAATGTGGTTTGGGCAAGTGCTAATGATGTGATGTTTGGGGGGATATGTTTCTGTAAACCAGTAGCTGCATCTGTGGCACAAAACCACATCTGTGGGCAAAATAGGCCATTTGGCAAATAAGCCTGGTGCTCTTATTTGACACAGAGACTAACAGTCATATAATGTATAAATACATCCAGTAGGTGACTCTTCTCTTTGAATCAACTCTATCGTCTCCTTGTGTGTTTTTTTTATAGAAATCTAGTTCTTATTGAAGTCTACTTATCTGGCTACTGGATACATTTACTGGCTTTATTTGGTAATTGTGAACAGTTAGATTGCATTATCTGTAGTACTAAAATAGATGGAAGCCTTTTGGTTTGGAGATGATGCTCCGAAAAATAAAACTATTGGTTTCCCAACATTGTTTCTTGATGTTATTGTTAATATTTATTTATATAGCATCGGTTTATTGCACAGCAATCTTCAGTTAGATCGAGAGGTTAGAATGCTGGCCATGTCAGGTCTACAGACAAAATATTTAAATCAAAGGGTAGACAATGGTATGGTTCAAATTAAATCCAAGAACAGTGCCTTCATATTTTACTTTGTTTTGATACTTAGGTGTTTGAATAGAGGCCACTAATGCAAGTGTCCTTATGGAGATGAAAATGCATTAGTTCTGCTGAACATGGACATTGTACTTCTTTCAAGCACTTGTGCTGGGTTTTAGTTGGACTTATAAATTGGTAACAGTACTGGTTCTAAAGCATAGCTCTGAAGACAATGACGAAAATGTCTGATTTGCAAGAAGTATGCCGGTACTTTTAAAGCAGCGATCATTTACAAGGCAAACAAAGTCCCGCATCTCCAGCAACTCAGACCCTACTATGTTTAAGCCAGCATGAGATTCTGTATGCTTCAGCAGTTCTCTTTATAGGATCTTTTCTAAGAACAGGTCCACTAAGAAATATACTATATGGACAAATGTATTTAGCCACACCTGTTAATTACTGAATTTAAATGAAACCTGTTACCACAGCTGTATAAGGGATGCAGTTAAAATCCCGGCGGTCGGGATCCCGGCGTTCAGAATCCCGACGCCGGAATCCCGACCGCCGAAATGCCGACACATTCTCCCTCCTGGGGTGTCCACGACACCCCTGGAGGGAGAATAAATTAGTGTGCCGAGCGTAGCGAGGCACTGTGCCCGCTGCGTGGCGAGCGCAGCGAGCCCGCAAGGGGGGGCGATCCACGTCCCCCCCTTGTCGGCATTTCGGCTGTCGGGATTCCGGCGTCGGGATTCTGAACGCCGGGATCCCGACCGCCGGGATTCAATACTGAATCCCTGTATAAAATCAAGCACTAATTATGTAGTCTCCATTTGTGATACAAAATGAGTCATTCTGGACAGCTCAAACAATGACCAAGTGTTGTACTGTGATAGAAGAAGATGGTTCGTTAATTTCCATGACTGCTGGAGTCCCCATTGCTCTGCTTATTCCATAGCTGAAGAGTTTCAAAATTCCTGAGGCATTAATGTAAGCAAACAAACAGTGTGGCTGGAGCTTAATGCAATGGGTTTCCGTGGGGCGAGCCCCACATCACCAAATACAATGCCAAGGGTCAGATGGAGTGGTGTAAAGCACACAGACACAATTTGTTCTATGGAGCGATGAATTCTCTGGCAGTGAAATGTGTGAGTCTGGCTTTGGCATTATGCCAATTGTGAAGTTTGTCGGAGAAAGGATAATGGTATGTGGGCTAGGCCTTTTATCTCCAGTAAAGTGCAATCTTTATGCTTCAGAATACTAAGACATTTTGAACAATGCTACGTGTTCAACTTTGTGGGGATAATTCTATTTTAACATAGCTGTGCCCCAGGGCACAAAGCAAGGCCTACAAAGACATTGTTTGGTGTGGTAGAACATATATGGCCCTCATAGAGCCCTGGCCTTAGCCCCATTGAGCACCTCTGAGAAAAACTGTTGCGAGGCAGGCCTTCTCATCCAACATCAGTGCCTG
The DNA here is from genome assembly GCF_055691185.1 of Crinia signifera. NCBI lineage: Eukaryota > Metazoa > Chordata > Amphibia > Anura > Myobatrachidae > Crinia > Crinia signifera. The sequence continues at coordinate 41,606,498 of NC_139224.1, read as the reverse complement.
ACCTCATATATGGTCTACAGAATGAAAGGTCACAAATTCCCACAGAAACACTCAAAGTGTTTCAAAGTCAAAGTGGAAAGCCTTCAAAGAAGAGCGGAAGCTGTTATAGCTGCACAAGGGGACCAACTTCAGATTGAAGTATATGTTTATTTAAAAGCAATGTCATTACAGTCCCTGTTGGTGTAATTGTCAGGCACCCAAATACTTTTGTCAATATTGTGTATAATTAACTAATTATCTTGGAACAATAGTAAAGTAGAGTTTTCATTATGGAAATTTATTGTTGGGCAGGTTAATAATGTATATTCATATTTCTGGCACTACTTTTATATAACAGTTATGCTGGGTACACACCAGGACGACTAGGGCACGATTCTGTCAATTTAGATCCAATTCCGACCGGTTGTATGCAGATTGTGTGTATTATCGTGTGTTTTTGCCATTTATTTGATCCGATTCCGATCCAATGCGCGTTCACGCCGCTCGTTTGGTCGCATCTTTGGTCCTACGTGCTGCAGGTAGGATCCGTCAATCCCAGGCCGACCGACCGTCAATCGTATGCAGATCGTGAGTGTTTTTTGCCGCCTCCGTCGTCCGTCCGTCGGTGCGTCCGTCGTTTGATCCAGCCTATTTGAGTGGCATTTCCTAAACACTCCCCCGGCGCCATGTTTTTCCACATAGCAAACAGCGCTGGCGCAGCAGTTGGACTCTCCTTCTTGTCTCATCTCCCAGAACAACAACCTGGTATGTTTGCACTCCCAATGCTCTTCTATGCATGCCCACTGTTGCCACCAATGTATATAGTGTGTATAAAGCACTGGTTTGGCAACCGTGCACCCGACCATGTCACTTTTGTTTTTTTGGGTGGGCCCCATCTGTGTGTGTATACATATAACCAATGTCCACCATTGCAGTATTCCAAGCACTCCTCTCTGCTAGGCCCCATTCACCTGTGTGTGTGTGTGTGTGTGTGTGTGTGTTTGTGTATATATAGATATATATACATAAACCATTGTCCACCATTGCAGTATTCCATGCACTCCTCTCTGCTAGGCCCCATTCACCTGTGTGTGTGTGTGTTTGTGTATATATAGATATATATACATAAACCATTGTCCACCATTGCAGTATTCCATGCACTCCTCTCTGCTAGGCCCCATTCACCTGTGTGCGTGTGTTTGTGTATATATAGATATATATACATAAACCATTGTCCACCATTGCAGTATTCCATGCACTCCTCTCTGCTAGGCCCCATTCACCTGTGTGCGTGTGTTTGTGTATATATAGATATATATACATAAACCATTGTCCACCATTGCAGTATTCCATGCACTCCTCTCTGCTAGGCCCCATTCACCTGTGTGCGTGTGTTTGTGTATATATAGATATATATACATAAACCATTGTCCACCATTGCAGTATTCCATGCACTCCTCTCTGCTAGGCCCCATTCACCTGTGTGTGTGTGTGTTTGTGTATATATAGATATATATACATAAACCATTGTCCACCATTGCAGTATTCCATGCACTCCTCTCTGCTAGGCCCCATTCACCTGTGTGTGTGAATAGCAATCTGCACAATAAAATGTATAGTGGTTTTCATAAAAGTTTATTAACATTTTAAATACTTAAAACATAAGAACTAGGTAAACTGGTAACTATAACTATAAAAATTTAAATATGAAACAAAACATGGGTATAACTATAACAACTAAAATGGTTTTATCTTTTTACAGTCCCAATGTCCAACGCAAAGGAACAAGAGTTTCTTGAAGGGTTTATTGAAAAATATCGTGCACACGAATGCCTGTGGCGAACTAAATCCAAGGAGTATTCAAACAAAATGAAAAGAAACCAAGCCTTGGAGGAGTTGGCACGCTACAGTCTTCCATTTCACCCAGAGGCCAATGTTGAATGGGTGAGGAAACGCATCCAGAATATGCGCACGGTGTTCTTAAAGGAACACAAGAAGATGGAGGCTGCAAAGAAGTCTGGTGCTGGAGTCGACGAGATGTATCAAACATCGCTCTGGTACTATGACCGGTTGACATTCACCCTCAGCCAGGAGTCGATGAGGACAGGAGTAGTCCTTATGGTAGAACATGAAAACCAAGAAGTCACGGCGCAGGAGGAGGAGGAGAATTCGCAGTCTGCATCGGTGAGTCTATTTTTTTGGCTATCTAATTGATTCCTCCTGCCAATCCACAGCGCCCTCCCCATTAAAGTAGGCCATGTACTCTTCCCTCACCTGTTTGGCTCGTGCACTCCCTGTGTAGTGTTGTGTTGGGGTTTGCAAGGAGGATATCTGCACTACCTCCTCTGGCAGTTCTTGGTCTTCTTGGAGTGCTGTGCCTGTAGCCCTTTGCTGTGTGGCTTTTCTGCGGAGCAAATTGTGCAGGACACAGCACGCCGTGACAACCCAGTCAATTTTGTCCACCCTCAGGTTAATGGCAGTGTGGAAAATGCGAAACCGGCTTGCCAGGATGCCAAAAGCATTTTCCACAACACGCCGTGCCCTGGATAGCCTGTAGTTAAAGATCCTTTTGTCATGGTTCAACCCCCTTTGCGCATATGGCTTCATGACATGCTCGTGCAGGCCAAAAGCCTCGTCAGCCACAAAAACAAAGTTAAGCCCCTGTTTAGTTTCCTGGACAGACGGCAAGTGAAGGGTGTTCGCTATGAGCCTTTCGTAGAACTTTGTGTCCTTGAAAGTGCCACCATCCGATGCACGGCCATTCCTTCCTACATCCAGGAAGATAAACTCATAGTTCGCATTAACAACAGCCATTAGTACAATGCTAAAATAGCCCTTGTAATTAAAATAGTAGGAACCACTATTGATAGGCTGGGCTATGCGGACATGTTTGCCATCAATGGCTCCACCGCAATTTGGGAAGTTCCATCGCTGTTCAAACTCCTCTGCGATGACTTTCCATTCATTCACGCTGGTAGGGAACTGAAATTAGAAGTAAATAGAATTGATTAGTAAACATGTTCAATTTTTTTACAGCTTGGTGACTACCCACCTGCAACCCCAGACCTATCTGTCCTATCTGAGAATGCATGCACATCGAACGAAGTTCCTACTCCGGCACGCACTCCGCCACCCACCCTGGAACCCACTCCACCACTCCCCCGTGCCAAAAAAATGCGTGGCAAAGGAAAAAAAGGAGAAGCAGCGGCACATGAAGAATTTATGATGCGGGCACATCAAGTCCTGCAAAGAAACCCCGACAAACATGACAACTACTTCACTTATGTGGCAGAGTGTGTTCGCAACATGGCTCCTGACCAGCAACTTACTTTTGAAAAGTTATGCATGGAGTTGGTGTATAATGGCAGTTTAGGGTATCTCAACAGTGGCACTAAAATAGTTGGCATTGGTAGTGCACCAGACACACCACTGTCATTAGAATCACCAGTGCCTACTCCGCCTGCCACCGTAGCAGGCCAGTCGAGCACAATTCCAACACATACCCAGTCAACACCTACACAGCCTTCTCAACCCCCCCAGTACCGTCAATTCTACAGTTCTTTACTGATAGAAGATCCAGAGTGTCCTGTTTTTGAGGATCTGTCTTAAAAAATAGGCTACTTTATCATTTACCATCGACATGGTCTCAGCTGCAGGTATGTGATGGCCACTGCTCACATGGCGTATGGCGCACATCAATGGGGCCGGGACCATTGCATCTGCGCCATGCGCCATGTGGGCCGCAGCCTTTACATATCTGCAGCAGACATCCTCTGCCACACAAGGGCCACAGTGTGTATTTTTGTTTATTTATATGCTGCTACCTGTACCTGCATTACCAGAGGGAGAACAGGATTCTCCTCAATCTGGATAGCAAACTCCATTTATTGCCCTTTTTTCTTTGCCAATAGTATGGGGTACTGTGCGGCAGACATGGTCTCAGCTGCAGGTATGTGATGGCCACTGCTCACATGGCGTATGGCGCACATCAATGGGGCCGGGACCATTGCATCTGCGCCATGCGCCATGTGGTCCGCAGCCTTTACATATCTGCAGCAGACATCCTCTGCCGCACAGTACCTTATCCCTACTGTTGTAAGGGCATGTTCCAGAAGTTACCAGAGTGTGTTTTTTTTGTTTATTTATATGCTGCTACCTGTACCTGCATTACCAGAGGGAGAACAGGATTCTCCTCAATCTGGATAGCAAACTCCATTTATTGCCCTTTTTTCTTTGCCAATAGTATGGGGTACTGTGCGGCAGACATGGTCTCAGCTGCAGGTATGTGATGGCCACTGCTCACATGGCGTATGGCGCACATCAATGGGGCCGGGACCATTGCATCTGCGCCATGCGCCATGTGGGCCGCAGCCTTTACATATCTGCAGCAGACATCCTCTGCCGCACAGTACCTTATCCCTACTGTTGTAAGGGCATGTTCCAGAAGTTACCAGAGTGTGTTTTTTTTGTTTATTTATATGCTGCTACCTGTACCTGCATTACCAGAGGGAGAACAGGATTCTCCTCAATCTGGATAGCAAACTCCATTTATTGCCCTTTTTTCTTTGCCAATAGTATGGGGTACTGTGCGGCAGACATGGTCTCAGCTGCAGGTATGTGATGGCCACTGCTCACATGGCGTATGGCGCACATCAATGGGGCCGGGACCATTGCATCTGCGCCATGCGCCATGTGGGCCGCAGCCTTTACTTATCTGCGGCAGACATCCTCTGCCACACAGTAGCCCGTACTTATTGGGAAAGTTTAAACTGGGTCATACATACTTAAATCTTTATATATAGTGTGTGTTTTTGTACAATATCTTTTATATATGGTATTATAATATATTTGTGTTGACACAATCTATTTACTATTTTACATGTTTTAACCATGAAAGGCCTAAAAAACCTGTTTCTGTCCTAGGCCTAAATTATAAATAAAAATATTTTGTTTGCACAATAAAGTGTACAGTGTATATTTCATCCTTACCTTGCAATACTGGTACTGCAGCACCTTCACAATGGCTTTGCAGGTCTCCGGGATGATGAGGCCCAAAGCTTGCGGGGAGATGAGGGATCCAAACTTTAGGTCAGCAAGAGACCGTCCTGTCGCCAGAAACCTCAGGGTCACCACCAGCCGTTCCTCAGCAGGGATAGCCATGCGATACTTGGTATCCTGCTTCTCGATGTGGGGAGTCACCAGACGCAGCAATTCCTGGAATGTGGCATCATCCATCCTCAAGAAGTTACGAAAATCGTCTGGGTTATTCTCCCTGATGTCCCTGAGCAGTGGCATGTGCGAACGAGTCTGACGCTGAAGTAGCCACTGCTTTGTCCAGCATGATCTTTCTCTCCTGCGCTGGGCTCTCTGACGTCTGAGCTTCAACACTGCATAATAGAGCAGGTACTGTTGCTGGTGACTACCCATCACTGCATTCTCCATAGTGCAGGGTTAAAAGACACTTTGTAATGGCAGGCAAAACAAAGTAATGTGTAAATAGCTATGTCCAGCGTTCAGCAGGTATAAACCAAGCCTCACTAGTAACAAAGCAGAAATACACTGGTTTAAAATGGCTGCTGCTATTCCTATCCCCTCTGCTAGTCCAGCCCCTTCATTTAAATTTCAAAGGCCAATCGGACGACGGTCGCAGGTGTTCTTGCAAAAAAACAAAAACCAGCGATCCGACCGTCTTAACGACCATCGCGGGCGCATCGGGATCGGATCTAGATCGTTCCGCCAAAAAACCACAATTTTTGCTAATCGTTTGCTGGGGACTGCCTGGGAGCTCCCGGGAAGTCCAAGGGAAATCGTTCCATGGTCGTCTATCGGTCGTGAACGACGGTGGTCGTCCTGGTGTGTACCCTACATTAGGCTTCCTTTCTGGCAACCATACTATTCATAAACCGGTATTTGTATAGTGCACATGTATTCCCTGCCTGGTAGAGCTTACAATCTATTTTTCAAATTCCTACCACATGTAGACTAGGGTTAATGTAGGTGAGAATCCAATTAAGGTAGCAATAGGTTTTTGGATCGTAGGCGGAATCCAGAGAACCCAAAGGAAGTCAACTCAAACACAGGCAGGAAATGCAAACTTCACACAGATAGGCCCTTGTATGAATCAAACCCAAGACCTAGTGCTGTAAAGGTAGTATTGAAGGTAGTATCGATTATGCCACCTATGCTTCTCAGCTGCTCACCTACAACCAACAACTATGGATTTCTCTATACTAGTCCATCAGTTTTTTTTCCACTGCCTTCAAAACGATAAATGCGATTAAAAATTCTACCGATTTCTAAGATGAGTCCTACTTCACTTTAATACTACTATATATATATATATAGGGTACCCCGAATATGCGCACTCTATAAAATGGAGCAGCCCCTCTGAGAGGTCCCCTGTTAGGCGGGACCAAGGGTTTAGAAATGCAAATGGGTATTCAGAGGGCGCTCCCCAATAAGACAACAATTTTTGTTAAAATCATAAATTTAATAATAATTCAAATAATCCATTGGATCAGTATAATAAATCTTTTGTTCACAGTTGTAAGATGTCAGAAACACAATGGCCTGACGGAACGCTCCGCAACGCCGTTCCTGAAGTTGTGATGAAAAATTACCTCATCAGGAACGGCGTACAGGAAGTTCAATACAGCAGCGGCATAACTCTCCTGTCCGCATACTCCGCGGCGGCTGAGTGAATGGAGTTCCGGCAACCCGCCCCTCCTCCTCCGACTCCATGGATGCACGCACATGATGTCACTGTGCAGTGCGCATCCATGGTGACTCCCACCCGCGACACCCGAGATGTGCGGTCTGACTCCCGCCTGCCTGTCTATCCTGACATCTTGAGAAGCACACTCTCCCGCCTGCCTGACCTGAGACGCACCTCTCCCCCCGCCTGCCTGAGCCTGTGGAACTTTTCATCTTGGACTGGATTCCGGTCCCTGCCTGGTACAGTGAGAAACAATTAAAACTTAATTTTCTTTTTCTCACTGCTGTAGGTGGCCGAAATATCTTTGTTATTTAGTATTGTTGTGTCATTTTGGATTTACAGAGAAATGTGTTTTACAGAGCAAGGTTTCAATTGCATCTGCCAATCTATCAGGGATGCTGCTTGGTTCATAGAGAGGGCTGTCACAACCACTACTACTACTAGTAACTACTAGTTCCAGAGGGTAATCTGTCATTGCCAGAGGTCCATGGGTAGTCTGGGATATGTTTAATTGATTGCAGAAAATATTGCTCCATTTCAAATATACTGTATCCATGTACTTTTTTCACCATCAATACCTATCTGCTGATTGCAATGTGATAATGAGATTAACTATAGTAGATACACTGGGGCAGATGTATTAAGCCTTAACAAGAGATAAATGCAAGTGTGATAAGGAGAGATAAATGTCCAGCCAATCAGCTCCTTACTGACTTTTTTTCAAACACAGCCTGTGACGTAGCAGTTAGCAGGTGATTGGCTGGACATTTATCTCTCCTTATCACCCTTGCATTTATCTCTTGTTAAGGCTTAATACATCTGCCCCAATGGGTGGCATTTCTATGGGGCACAGAGGTTAGTCGGTTTACCTAAGGCCCTTATAATGGGTATCTCAGTGTGTGGCATATCTGTAATGGGTATTGCTGTTTGTGGCGGGTGCCGGACGGGGTCCCGACAGTCGGGATCCCGACAGGCATTCACCGGACGTCGGGATCCCAACCGTCAAAACCCAGACACCCGGGTTCCCGACGGCCATCGGCTATTTTCTCTCGTGGGGGTCCTCGACCCCCATAGAGGGAGAATAGAATAGGTGGCTCGCGTAGCGAGCCCGCAAGGGGTTTAGTTGCTCTCACCATGCTGTCTGGGTCCCGACTGTCGGACCCCTGTACCACACCCACAGGAAGTGCCTCTGCAACCAGCATGCCTGCAGCAAATATGGACACTATTCTGCAGCTCTCCAGAATCCTACGTTTTTTTCTTTATATGCCTAACTTGCTTGCCTAACCTCAACCCACTGTTGTCATTCTGTGCAGAATATCGACATCATAACTGTTGACATTGTAGCTACATTCCAACAAGAGGCCCCACACTAGTTACAATCTAGGAAGAAACACTGATATTTATATACAACATTTAAAAATGTTTATCTTTTTAGAACAAATCTAGAGGTTTGGCTTTTCAGTTTACAGTGAAATGGCAGGAAAATTCCATTTCATTTCCCTTTGGCTTTAAAACAATTCAGCCTCGGGAGAAAAGAGAATTCAAACTTTGTTTGCATTAGCACAGAAATAATTACTTTATGGGCAAACCTGCAAACAGCAAATAAAGGTTGTGAATAAATCAATAACGGGAACATAAAAAAAACAGCCTATACCATGACCCACACTCACAGGCTCATATTGCAAACTTGTAAAGAATGAACCACAGGAAATAAAATAATTAATAAAACCATTGACAGACAAAAATAAATGTATGTTCTGATGTATTGTTCCCATAAGCCCAGAATAGATTTGTTCCAATTTTGGATAAAAAAAAAAAAAAAATCACATTCGGTAAGTTTCATTATTTTTTATAAAATGAACATTGACCAGCAAATGAAAGTTCAACACACGCGCATCTTGTGCATTTCTGTAATCTGCAATTATACATGACTAGTCCTAAGGCCCGACTGACGGACAGGTGAAAGCTTATGCAATTCTTGTTCACAATTATTGCGTCGCTAATGCTGTGCCAAAAAAAAAGCATGAAATCGGGAGAGACATCGACCAAAGGAGCTCAAGCTGGTATAGCAGGAGCTAACTAACCACTTTCCCTTCCCAACCACAGCAGGGCAGAAGCTGCTGCAGCAGCCAGAGCAAGTCTCCAACTATCCACCTTTGCAACCACAGCAGGGCAGAAGCTGCTGCAGCAGCCACAGCAAGTCTAGACAGACTAACTATTTCCTCACAGCAAAGCAGAAGTTCTGCCAGCAGCCACAGAAACTTGAGACATGCCTTCTATTTTCTAGAGCAGAAGCTGTTGCAGTAGCCAGAGCAAGTCTCCAACTATTCGTCTTCCCTCCCCAACCAAAGCAGGGCAGAAGCTGCTGCACAGAAGCCAGAGCAGGTCTCCAACTATCCACCTTGGCTTCCCAACCACAGCATGGCAGGAGCTGTTGCAGAAGCCAGAGCAGGGCTCTAACTATCCACCTACCCTACCCAACCACAGCATGGCAGGAGCTGCTGCCGCAGGTACAGAAGGTCCCCAAAACACTCAATGAATAAGAAAACAATCAAGAGAAAAAAAAGAACTGACTGGGGATCGATCTCACATGGATATTACAACTATATCTATTGTTCAATTCACAGACCACTCTGCCGATGAGTCGCTTATTAATTTCAGTTTGATCATCCCTTAAGCTGATACGGTACTGTAATGTGCAAAGTTTGGAGAAGAATTCGAGAGTTATCATGGAACACACATACACAAAGGACCTTATTCTGATCCACTTGCAACGCTGCAAATTTCCAAGAGTTACATGTGGATTAAATGCCGCCTACCGCTCGCATAGCTGCCCCCCCCCTCGCTCGCCGAGTTCCTCGCGTTGCTGTGAATGGATGTTTTGCATAAATATCCATTTGTAGCCTTAGGTGCGGGGGCCAAATCCTTCAATGGTCTATGACCATCGGATGATTTGGCCCCCGCACCCAAGGCTGCGAATGCAATTGAATTGAAGTGCAGGCCTGTACCAACAGCCAGGAGTTGATTCAGTATCTGTGAAGCAATAACGTGTGTTTGTGGCCTACTGGCAAACCCCTGCCACACCCTAGTCTAAACTTCAGTTGTTGCAATTAAAGGGACAGTTTCCCTGTGTATACAGTACCAAGAGGACCTTATTCTGGTCCGTTTGCATGTAGCAGAATATACGCATGGGCGTATGGGGGGCACAGGGGTGTGTAACATCTATTCGCAGGCCCTGTGAGGGAATCGCCCTTGCAAATGGCTGGTGGCCAGGCCACCATTCGCAAAGCAAAAGCCTTGCAAATCAACCAGAATAACTCCCACAATGCATACATACGGTATTCTTCTGTTATCTGGGGCAGCATTACACCTGCCCTTACCGACCGCTATTGTGCCAGTTTCTATTAAAACTTTAGGTACTTGTTTCCTAGCACGGTGCCAGCGATTTTAATTGCATGCATCGGGATCTGCGTTTGCCACGCTTCGGGCTCGGTGGCTCGCCACACTTTATAAATTCAACTCCATGCCGACGTGGATAGTGGGGGTATGAAAAGGTCGGAGGACGCGTACCGCCGCCCCTCTCGGGCTCGCTGCGCTCACCACGCTTTGGGTTAGCGTCAATACTGGGGTGGCGTTAACAATGGGGGGCCATTTCTCATACAAAAATACCCATTAGGGTGCCTATACCATAAAAAAATCGGGGCCATTGGCCCATTTAACATTATTCCCTATGTAAAATCGCATTGATCGCGTCGGTCGCATCGCATGCCATTATAATGGCATGCGATGGACGCGATCAACGCGTTTTTTTAATTGACGGAAAAAAAGGCTAAAAATGGCCACATATCGGGTCGGTCGCTTCAATCGCATACCTTAAGTTACCTTAACTTAAGGTATGCGATTACCCACGAAGGGCGCCGTGCTAGGAAACAAGTACCAAACTTTATTTACCAGAACTTGCAGAAACATGCAGCAAACCATTCAAATGAATACTGAATGAAATTGTCTCTCTACCCTCTCACTGCATTTGACGTGCACCAATGAAAGCCTGGCCAGGGAAGGTTTCTCTGATAGTATGGGACTATTTATTTAAAAGTTGTAAACTTTAATTTTTTTTGCATTTATTTGTAATACAGCATGTATATATCACACACATATATTATTATTTAGGTGTAGCTTCATAAATCCAGAATGATCGCATTTCCCATTATACAGTCGGTATGGGAAATACAATAATCACATGTAAATGGTGCAAATTTTAGCACATGGAAATTTTTGCAAAAATCTCCTATAAAAGCCATTTTTTTTAAATAACATGAAAAGTTGATGAAAACATTTGTTTTCACATTATTTGTGAAGGAAAATGATCTAAAAATATACAGCTTAATAATTTTTAGCATATAGGGCCAGCACATCTTACTGCAGGTGATAACTCCAATGGCTGTTATACTCACTGGCTACTTTAAGCAAAGTCTCAAGGTGCCCATACACTTGTGCGACTTGTCTCCTCTGAGAATTCGCACGCAATCCCACCTTAAGCTGCCCGGGAAGGTAGGATTGCACGTGATATAACGTATGCGGTCCTTCACATACAGTGGGGTCAAAAAGTATTTGGACAGCCACCGATTGTGCAAGTTGACCCACTTAAAAAGATGAGAGAGGTCTGTAATTTCCATCATAGAAACCGTGAGAGACAAAAAAATATAGGAAATCACGTTGTATGATTTTTAAACAATTTATTTGGCTAATACAAAATTCACATAGAAGGAATGTTTGGAAGTACTGTATATAAAGGCTGTCCCATTTTCAGCTGTCCCATTTAGTAGCTGACATACCTTGGCATTTGGAACAATATAATTGAGTCGTTGGAACCTGAAATGTCTAAATTCCTTGCTTTTCCATCATACCGTCACTCTGAAATGTTGAAATACTAAAATATGTGCGACCCTTGGCAAATGATTTGTTTCGAATTTCTTTCTCTCTAGGACATCTTAGAATCAGACCCCTTGTAACAGCAGCTCAGTGATGGTAATATATTTATATCACTCAAAGATACAAATCTGTCCTAAAACTATAGTTACCATTTACAATGTGTTAGACATATGGCATACTCTTGGTCATTTAAAACAAACCCCTCATATTCTCTATAAGTTATACCCCTTTTGCAAAAACAAAACAATCATGATAATCCCTTTAACATTTGGAGTATTAATAGGCATGCTATCTTATATGATTCCTTCTCAAATGGACAAAACCATGTGCACTGCAGGTGGGGCAGATGTTACTTGTGCCGAATTAGATTTGGGTGGGGTTTTACTTGAAAATGAGATATATATTGCAGTGTAAAAATAAAGCAGCCAGTATTTTCCCTGCACAGAAACAAAATAACTCACCCAAATCTAATTATCTGTGCACATTTTACATCTGCCCCCCCCTGCAGTGCACATGGTTTTGTCCATCTAATAAGGAATTTGCCAGAAGGAGTGCGAAAGGCCATAAGCTGCAGCTCAGCTTGGTGGGTACTATGAGCAGTTTTGCAGTCCTGCAACTGCGCATTCCCACAAACAATGGAGATGTACATAAACCATTGTCCCACTTTGAAAAATTTCAGAGTTTTGAGTGCAAGTTGGATATTTCACAAAATCGGACCAAAATCAGCTCTCATTACATTCCATCCTATCATAAAACAAACAGACAGATACCTGCACGGTCTGTGCTAAACTTACATCTCACAGAGACTGCAACACCAATCATCAGTTGACCAACACAGGCTTACTGTCATTAACCAAATCTAGGCAGTGTAATACTGTAGCAGCAGAGGCCCTAACTGCCTATTTATAAGAGGTTTACTAGATAATTATGAATGCACATGTTTGAGTCTGGCCATTGAGTTTGCACATATGTTATGTATAGTAGGGGGTATAAAGCAGGGCTGGATTAAGGGGGTACCCCTGGGCCCCCTCACCTATCTGCCAATGTGACAATGATTAATGGTGCTGAGCATCGGGAGCCAAGGCACACTGACTGCACAAGTGTGCAGTGCATTACTGGGAGCTGACTAAGGGCCTTATTCTAGTTCACTCTTTCTGACAAAATCCTTCTTAGATGGACAAAACCATGTGCAATCAGGGGGCAGATGTAAAATGTGCAGAGAGAATTAGATTTGGGTGAGTTATTTAGTTTCTGTGCAGGGTAAATACTGGCTGCTTTATTTTTACACTGCAATATAGATCTCACTTTGAAGTAAAACCCCACCCAAATCTAATTCTCTCTTCACGAGTAACATCTGCCCCAACTGCAGTGCACATGGTTTTGTCTAGTTCACTCAGAAAGAGTGAACTAGAATAAGGCCCTAAGTCCCATGAGACTGCGCACAAGAGGTCAGAGGTTGAGAGGCTTGTGCTGAGCTCTGATTGGTGGAGCTCATCATATGCTTCTCGGGCCCATGCAGCAGCAGTGGCCTCATCATGGGAGTGTTTTTAATTAGATGCAGCACTGAGCCAGTCAGGTACAGAGGGATATACACAGGTTGACCAGAGTGACCATCACTCATTTATATTAGTACTGCATGCAGAATAAATCTAGTCAGATCGCCAGTGTTCTCACCGGAGGACACTGGCCCTGCCAGATCACTCAGTAAATAACGCTGGTGCATCGCTGTGTGCTTAGCAATCTTACTAAGTGGTCTGAGCTGGATTGCGTTGCTTTGATCGCTGGTGCACCTCGCCCTATGTGTAGGCCCCATTAGAATTGTAAACAATATTCCTGCTTTCTTCCAGCTATTCAGCACCTGAGATAAAGAGTTCTTTTTATATATAGGTTCCTTTTCCCAAACTGGCTATACTTATTCTGTTCAGGCCCTGTGTACCTACGTGCCAGTATATTCTACCCAGTCGATAAAAGGACGGACATCCTGGAAGTCTCCGAGTCGTGTTTTGCCTAACCCCAATCTACAGGAATCAGTGCAGATACTTTGTTTGCTGCAGATGTGGAGATAACGCTTCTGCATTGGAAACTGTAACCAAGACACAATTTCTGTTGGCAAAGAAACAGGTCAGATAAAAATATTTTTGAATTTTAGACAGGATAACTTTAGATTAATAGATACAGAGATATTTGTTTAAACAGAAAGATGCATGCAACATTTTGCTGGAATTCTTTGCTGGATTCCAGCAGATCCTCACAAGCTGGTAACTGAAAGCATCAATTACGTTTAGGACCTGACCAACTTTTTAGACTAAACATGGAAATCACACCTTTAAATTTTAATGTTGCCAGATCATTTATGCTCTTATCCTTAAGTGCACTCTTAAGTGCACCTGCCAGGTACACAGTATGGGTTACATGATACTCATGAGAATGCAACCAATCAGTAACCCTATAGGGGTTGTTCTGGCTGGCACGCTAAGCCAAAATCAGCCCCCCGGCCAGGCACGCACAATACACAGTGCAGCCTGCAGAGCGCCGAGCCTGGGATACAGAGGGGCTCGGCGCTCTGCACTGTGCAGTGAGTGTTCCGAGTCCCGACAGTTGGAGGAGAGAGAAGATGCTGCGCCACCGCTGCTGGAGGGATATGTTGGTAAGTAATACTAATTGGGGGGCGTAGGGGGCGGCGTGTGCACGGGCGGCGCATGCATTGGGTGCCGGCGCGCGTGGGGGAGGGGTTTGTGTGTGCCACTGGGGGCTCGGGCTGAAGGTCAGTCCCAGGCCCCAACATTACTAGTGGCGGCCCTGTATGGACTCAAAGAGCAGCTGCCCTGTGGACCACGATTGGAGGACCTTTGAACTGGGGAGGTGCCAGTGGAGGTTCTTGGGAGGCAGGTAGGGAATGCTGCATGGACAGTCTCATTGTGAATTACACACAATCAGAGAATTCAGGCAGCATGGTCTACCCGCCTCCCATTCTGCATCTGGATAGTGAATGGCTGTCAGCATGTTGATTGGTAAATTGCTGGATCTATCAACAAATCAGAGTGGTGACAGTCATTCACTGTCTGGAAGAATGTGTGACCTCAGAAGGCGCTGTGATTTTTAAGAATGGATTCTTGTGAATGGGTGGGTAAAGGTCCCAGTGTACTGATTTGTCCAGGGCCTGGAAAGCGGTTAAGAAGGCCATGTCCGTATACACTTATAGGTCTTTTAGCTGTAGCCACTTCTCTGCAAAGTAGCGGAGACTGCCTTCTGTGGATTTGACCAATGGACAGCTGCGTCATCCTCTGGAGATCCACAACAGACTAAAGTAAAATATCTCTGCTAGGTTTTAGATTTGCCTCTTTAACAGCTCCGATGATCTGAGGATGCAAAAAGAGCTGCTCCCAGTCCATATGGGATCCAGTTGATAGATCTCTAAATAGATATTCAATAGGTTGACACACCAAAAGGTCGACATGCACAAAATTGACAAAAAAGTCAAAACATGTACTCTGCCCTCCACTTTACCCTCACATGCTCTCTGCCTTCCACTTTAACCTTGCATACTCTCTGCCCTCCGCTTTACCCTCACATGCACTCTGCCCTCCACTTTACCCTCACATACTCTCTGCCCTCCGCTTTACCCTCACATGCACTCTGCCCTCCACTTTACCCTCACATGCTCTCTGCCCTCCGCTTTACCCTCACATGCTCTCTGCCTTCCACTTTAACCTTGCATACTCTCTGCCCTCCGCTTTACCCTCACATGCTCTATGCCCTCCACTTTACCCTCACATGCTCTCTGCCCTCCGCTGTACCCTCACATGCACTCTGCCCTCCACTTTACCCTTGCATACTCTCTGCCCTCCGCTTTACCCTCACATGCTCTCTGCCCTCCGCTTTACCCTCACATGCTCCCTGCCCTCCACTTTACCCTCACATGCTCCCTGACCTCCGCTTTACCCTCACATGCTCCCTGCCCTCCACTTTCCCCTCACATGCTTTCTATCCCTCCGCTTTACCCTCACATGCTCTCTGCCCTCCACTTTACCCTCACATGCTCCCTGACCTCCGCTTTACCCTCACATGCTCCCTGCCCTCCACTTTCCCCTCACATGCTTTCTATCCCTCCGCTTTACCCTCACATGCTCTCTGCCCTCCACTTTACCCTCACATGCTCTCTGCCCTACGCTTTACCCTCACATACTCTCTGCCCTCCGCTTTACCCTCACATGCTCTCTGCCCTCCACTTTACCCTCACATGCTCTCTGCCCTCCGCTTTACCCTCACATGCTCTCTGCTCTCCACTTTACCCTCGCATACTCTCTGCCCTCCGCTTTACCCTCGCATACTCTCTGCCCTCAGCTTTACCCTCACATGCTATCTGCTCTCCACTTTACCCTTGCATACTCTATGCCCTCCGCTTTACCCTCACATGCTCTCTGCTCTCCACGTCACCCTCACATGCTCTCTGCCCTCCACTTTACCATTGCATACTCTGCCCTCTACATTATATAGTTTCTTATATAGCGCACACATATTCCGCAGCGCTTTACAGAGAATATTTGAACATTCACATCAGTCCCTGTCCCAGTGGAGCTTACAATCTATATTCCCTACCACATGTACACGCACACACAGACATTCTATGGTTAATTTTGTTGGGAGCCAATTAGCCTACCAGTATATTTTGGATTGTGGGAGGAAACCGGAGTACCCAGAGGAAACCCACGCAAGTACGGGGAGAATATACAAACTCCGCACAGTTAGAGCGATAGTGGGAATTGAACCCATGACCTCAGCGCTGTGAGGCAGTAATGCTAACCATATGCCCATATTTTAAATTTTTTGACACTGTGTCTGAAAAGGTATGGATCATGCGACAGACAGAAATTAGGTTGACCACTGAAGGTCGACATCCATGAAGGTTGACGTGACTGAAGGTCAATGGGGACTGTTAGGTCGATGGGGTCATTAGGTCGACACAATCATTAGGTCGACATGGGGAAGGTTGATAGTCAAAAGGTTGACATTGGGTTTTTAATTTTCTTTGTCCCAAATGCCGACACAGTCAACATGGACACACAAAAATTGCACCGTGGCCCCTCGCATAGCTCGCTGCTCACACCATGCTTCGGGCACGGACACTATTTTATTCTCCCCCCGCACCCTATTGGATAGTAGGGCATAAAATTCCACCTATCGGCACATGTCAGCTCCAAAAAAGTGAAAAACCCCATGTCGACCTTCCCCATGTTGACCTAATGACTGTTGACCTTCCCCATGTCGACCTAATGCTTTGTTGACCTAATGACCCTTTCGACCTAACCCATGTCAACTTTCAGTCATGTCAACCTTCATGGATGTCAATCTTCAGGCATGTCAATCGTCATGCACGCTGAACTTCAGTGGTTGACCTAACGCTGGTAGACCTGGTAACTGTATCCCGTCTGAAATGTGTACTACCCAGAATCGCCGACAGATCTGTGAGCTTGGATATAGAGCATGTGCAGTTCTAGAAATTGCACTGCCGCTTGCAAAACAGATTTGAATGCAACCAGGTGAATCATCACAATTCCATGTATCAGGGAAGTATACAGATGGGTCACATCTCTCTATCCCTCGGCAGAAGCTGGATGCTTCATTCTCCCTGTTCAGTGGCGTAACTAATGCCCGCAGCCTTCACGGTGGCGGGGAGGCGCTGAGGGTTTACGGGACTATTATTAGTTACTCACTGCCTTCTGCCTGTGCCGGGTCCCAGCTCTCCTGGCTACTGCTGCAGCGCTGCTAATACAAAAAGAGACACTCGGAAAATGGCTGCCCCCATACTGCAGACAGTTTTTCGTCTGCTGTATGGGGGCAGCCATTTTCCCAGTGTCACTTCTCAGTAGCAGCAGCAGCCGGGAGAACCGGCACCAGGCGCAGACGGTCGGATGTGGCAGGAGGTAAACCCCCCCCTTCCGCCGCACACCCCCCGCACCCCGGCTCCCCTCTGTGCTCCCCGGCTCCCCTACACTAGCAGCACAATCGCGGCTGAGGTAACGGCCGCACGGGGGTGGCGGGCGGGGGGGATTTGTTTACCCTGGGGGGGCGACCCCGCATTTTCGGCGGGGGGTGCAGAATTATTAGTTACGCCACTGTCCCTGTTGGTGTTATTAGCATATTGAGCCCACTATGGATTAGAAGAGTTCAATGCTTTTGGCGGCCGGTTGCGCGCCAGCAGCTGCTGTACAGAAAATTGTTTTATTTTCATATCCTCAAACATTTTCTTTCTCCCCAAGGCCTGTACCAGTTCCATTCACAAGGAACATGTCCTTGGCAGAGGAAATCATATTGCTCTTTGGATGCTTCACATTTAATCCATGTATTGTCCATTCTTTTTAAGATACAGAAGACTGTAAATTAATCTTGACATAACGCTCTGTCATTTATGTTGCAGTTATTGTAACTTTTTTTTTAGGGAATCTAAAGTACTCCGTCCAGTTACAACGTGACACATTGTATATCTTGGCCGGGATGTTCAATATGGTACTTACTTGTGGTATGCCCTAAGCTCGTTCCAGTGTTGAAAGCACCACAAATTGGAAGGTGTACAAATTCCGCTTCTGTATTTCATTGAAAGAAGTCTCACCATTGATACATGTTTCCACAGCACTATAAATACCTGTTCATTGTTATAAATTGAACTGGTGCCCTATCTAATGCCAGTGGAAAACACATTAAGCTTCAGAACGTGTGTTATTGCCATAAACGCCAGAGTTTAGTCACTAGGGCATAATTCTTAATGTAGTCCAAAAACAGAAATGGGCTTTAACCCAATCAGCGATCAGCTTTCCCAGTGCAGTATAGTCAGATAGTTGAGATTTGTTTCATAGCTATAGGTATGAGAAAATTATTGGCGTTATTAATATTCCTTTCGCATTGCACCTCGGAGGTTGGTGTTGTGTCAACCGTGGTCGAAGTGCGGTGTGAAAGCACCAAGGGCGGGATGCTATATAGCAGAAATGCGGTAAAAACCCCGTTTTCGGGGTTTCTACCGCATCTCTATATGCTATATGGCGCCTCCGCAGTGTCAGCGCTGCGAAGAGAATCGCCAGCTAAAGCTGGCGAATCCCTGCAGAAGCCTATGGGCTTCTTACCGCAGCGCTGTTTGAGGGATCCGTCACGGATCCCTCCCAGCGTGCCCTGCGGCCGGCGCCGGGGTCTGCGCATGCGCAGATGGACTCCCGGGTCACAGACCCGGAAGTCCAGTGCCGGCACCGCATCGCAAGGGACAGCTCTTACCGCAAGAGCTGTCCCTTGCATGAATAACGGCATATGTTATAGCATATGCCGTTATTAAAAATGCGATGTCCGGCGAAGGGGGCCGCGGATGTTACAACATCCCGCCCCAAAGCTTATAACCCAGGTCAACCAACTCGGCAATTCGACCCAGATTATAAGAAGGCTTAAACATAGGTCCTCCTCCGTATAATTAGAGAACCGGATTTAATCTGCACGCGTCAGATTAGCTTCATATCCGGGATCAATATCCTGGGTCCAGTCTGGCTTTGCAATGTGAAAGTATAAAAAAGTGGGTGCCAGGCGGGGTCCCGACAGGCATTTACCCGACGTCGGGATCCCGATTGTCAAAACACCGACAGCCGAATTCCTGACGGCCACCTGCTATTTTCCCTCATGGGGTCCACGACCCCCATAGAGGGAGAATAGAATAGGTGGCTCGCTTAGCCGTGCCCGCAAGGGGCTTAGTTGTGCTCACCATGCTGTCTGGGTCCGGCCAGTTGGGATCCCGACGTCGGGCTAATGACTGTCGGGATCCCGACTGTCGGACCCCTGTACCACACCCTAAAAAAGTAATTATCTCCTCCTGGCCTGCACTTTACAATTAGAAACAAAACATTATTACCCCCTTCAAGTAGCACTTAAAATTTAGGTTATTGGCGGGTTGCTGTCTGGTTGACCCGGGTCGAGGTGCAGTGTGAAAGCACCAAACTTAATTATCTAGGTTGACCAATTCGACCCAATTTATAAGAAGAGTTAAGTGTGAAACTGTCAGACACGGGTTGGAGCCAGTTGGACCCAGGATCTGTTGGCAGAGTATATAGCGGTGCTTGTGTTGTTAGACGACACACATTTTTGGAAGCTTAACCAAGAATTGTGTTTTATTGTAGTAATATGCACAGATTAACAGGCAGTTAAAGAGTTGCCTTGCCGGTATGCAGTATATAGCAGATATAGGGGGTTATTCTGGTTCACTCGCAAAGGCAAATTCACTCTCTAATGGAAAAACCATGTGCACTGCAGGTGGGGCAGATGTAACATGTGTAGAGAGAATTAGATCTCCATGGAAAATAGGTTGTAACTAATCCTGGTGGCTCATTTCTACCTTTTACTATCAAATTCAAATGCAAAACCAACTCACTAAGGATTGTCATTAGCTTAACTGTAAAGAGGAGATGAGGGAGATCAGGAGCATTTTAAGAGGAGAGAGGACCCGCATTCAGCCTTTGGCATTATATCAGACTCTACTGTACATGTGCAAGTCTCCAGGAACATGGCATACGCTGTGCAACTCAGGAGGGGTACGTATAATATATGTGTGCTGTGTGTGTGTGTGTGTGTGTGTGTGTGGACCCAGGGCCCTCCGCAAACATTGCACCCATTATATAATTGGTGAAGTTTACTAAGATGTGAAATACACTTCATAGGTCATGTTGCTATGGGCAACCAATCACATCCTGTCTACTCTCTTCTAGAGGGTGGTAAATAAATAAGAAGTAGCTTCTGATTGGTTTCCCATAGCAACATGACCTGTGAAGTGTATTTCACATCTTAGTAAATTTCACCCAATGCCTTTTATAGGCAACCATAGATAAGGAATTCATTTTTCAAGAAATTTTTCCAGGTAGGTTTTCACGATCGGTCATCAGGGGGCTATGGGCCTATGGGGAGGGGCATATGGGGGGGGGGGGCTATGGATAGGGGACTTGTGCACTGCACCCAAATTCCGAAAGCCCTAGGTATCCGACTTCCATTATCACCGTCTTCTACCTCAACAAAACGAGGTACTACAGCTACAGTAGTATAATATATTTGTGTTGTTCTTAACACAAATACAATATGTTAAGATATATAATTCCTGAATTAGCCAAGGATAATCCAAAATCCTTCTTCATTCAGAGTAACAAGTACAATTAGGAGCACAGTCTATTTCACCTCATCATGTAGGTGATGCTAATTGTTGTATATGAATCTTTCCATGTTTTGGCTATACCAGTCCCTGTTGTCTGTTGTAAATACATGCTCAGGGTATAATGGTTTAAACAGCTGACACCCTGATTGTCCAGCATTCCCAGAGAGGTAAATCCTTTCCTTTTATTAACATCCTTGGA
This sequence comes from Crinia signifera, assembly GCF_055691185.1. Classification (NCBI taxonomy): domain Eukaryota; kingdom Metazoa; phylum Chordata; class Amphibia; order Anura; family Myobatrachidae; genus Crinia; species Crinia signifera. The sequence goes on along the minus strand of NC_139224.1, from coordinate 41,585,501 downwards.
AGTCTTTCATGTTTTCTACTTTCCCTACCGTAGGCGACTGGAGTAACTTTCCAGTCTGATAAAGTGGCCAAGCGCTAAGCAAAGCTATGGTATCATTTAGTTTATGTAGATGTATCCTCTTAATTATCATCTCAGATGTCACTGACATCAGAACTAATGAAGATCACAGGAAAGGCTACACATGAGCTGTGACTAGATTGTGCCCAATATCGCAATGAACACTTAATAAGATGTTCTCTTTCCTTACTGCACAGAACGAAACAGCCTGTCCTATAAATGAGGAAAAAGTCTCTTCACACTGGTTTCTCGCCAGAAATGTCAGGTTTATATATATTGAGCTGTCATATAAAATATATTAACACAGATAAGAAAACATATGCAACGTATTAGATGCTACTAGGTGTCCTCATTAATCAGCAGCTTAAATGAGTCGGAATTGTCGACCAGCAATGGACAAATCACTCTGTGGCATTTTCCTGTATTCTCTTCTGTTCCTCCCAATACATAATTACAAGCAATGAATATTAAACTTGCTTTATTGTTATGGGAATATGACTGGTCTGGTACTACAACCATAGTGCCTTGTGTTTGCTGCTCTGTGAAATGGCTGTGTTTGCAGTCATTTGGACACATATGTGACCATTTGCCTACTCTCCGAGAATGGTCACAAGGCTCACTACAATTGGGTGGACTGCCCCTTGCTATGCAATGCCAGTAATATGGGCATTTTATAAAAGGAAGCTAAGAAAAAAACCAGACCTGGACAAGACCCCGGAACGCCGGAACGGACATCAAACTCTGCATTCTGGAGCCCGGTCTAGGGGGTGTCCCGTCCGGGGGTGTCTTGTCCGGGGGGGATGCCTGTGATAGCTTTCACCAGGGACATGGGGAAGGGGAGTTTACAGCCTCCCCGTGTGGTCCGGACCATTCTGGTTCTTGCTACATGACCGGACCATACAGGTAGGCTTTATACTCCCTCCTCCTCCTCTCCTTGATGACAGCTGTCACAGGACCCCCCCCCCCCCTCGGACAGAAATCGATGAATGGACCCTGTCTGGTCCGGTTTTACCCATACCCCAGGAAGCAGGGCCCTATTCCAGACCAATGCTCTACTCTTGCACTGAACAGACAGCTCTCTCCCTGAGGAAGCAGAAATAAAGTTGTCAAGTATGCATATGTGGCAGTAGTTTTGCCATGCAGCTGATACCATACATAATATAAATCCAAGCATAAGCATATTTCTTCTGTTTTGTTTCAGTATTTTACATAACGTCATGCCTTTTAATAGTGTTCCTCAAAACCTCAGGTTGTGTTTATATTTCCAGTTAAGCAATATTCTGGATGACCTACCTGGCTGTAATGGGGGCGTCAATAATGGGTGCACCCATACTTTGCATTTACTTCCCTGCAGTCTAGCGCCAGTAGTGCAGAAATCCATGGGAAAATGGTGGAGTTGCCATTTTCCTGAAGACTTGTACACGCGGAGTACAGAAATTACCGGGATATGGCACAAATTCCATTTTCATGGAAACCTGCACATGCACGGTAGTGTACAAAGTGTACACTGTAATTGTGTGTATATATATATATATATATATATATATATATATATATATATATATGCATTAAACATCTCATGCTGTATTTCTTGTCTAGATTGACATATTCTCATTGCATTCAGTGCGTAATGTTATCTGCGGTTCTTCCTCTATCAGTACCTCATATCTTCTATTTCTCTTTGATCAGTTTGAGGTTTTGTGCAGCTCATCTTTTAGATTCCGGTAACAAGAGGAGATGCACAATATGTTAGTGAGCAAGATGTTTTCTGCATTAGGGGATTGTATCTCAATTCACAGGAGCACAGAGAGACTCCAGGGGAAAACATTTAACAGGACAGTCATCCGGAGCCAGGAAGTGATCATCCAAAGCCAAAAGAGAAAGAGCCAGAAGGGTAGGTGTCTACAGTGAAAGGCCAAAGCACAGATAATAATCCAATAGTCTGGAACACAAGTCCGGGGAATCTGGTTCAGAGAGATTTGCTCAATAAACAGTCAATGTTAAGCTAGATAGAGTAGGCCAAATAGAAGCATTGATGCTAGAAACTAATTACCAGAAACTGGTCATTCTTTAATACAGATCGACACATCTGAAGGAAAAACAGTATAGTGGGCATCAAATGGGACTGTGATGTACTACACACAGTTTTTATAATTGGTGTCCAACTCGTTACAGCAGCGATTTTTAACCACTGTGCTGTGGCACACTAGTGCGCCATGAGCGGCTCTCAAGTGTGCCGCCGGAGCACTCTACAGCCTGGGGCACTCTACATTGAAAACAGTTGGCATTGGCAGATGAGCCTGGCACAGACTCTGTACTGTACTTTACTGTGTTCATCTAGGGAACAATGGGCCTTATTCTGATCGGAGCGGCCAAACGTGCGTACGTTCGCTATTAACGTACGCTATCCGCACGCGGCCGTTGGGGTTAAGTCCACCCACAACTCAGCCGCATACGTACGGCCAGAAACAACGTCGAAGGGGAGTGGCGTACAATTGAGCGTACGCCAACGTACACGGACGGGCCAGCCCTTACACTCCGACAACTGGCGTACAATTGAGCGTACACCACCGTTTACGGACGTCTCTCGGCCGTCTTCCCACCGACTTCTTGCGGCTATCTGAGCGTACGCCAGCTTGCACGGACGGGTCCCTATTGTTTTCAATAGAAAAGTCAGCTTATGTCACCGCTCGTGAGAGTGAGCGTACGTCCGTGTACGCTGACATACCCTTCACATATATGGACCAGCATATCTTCCCTTTCAACTATAATTATGAAAATTAATTAATTAATTGAATTAATTAATGTGCAAAATAGTGGCCATGGGATTAAAACATTGCTGAAACATCCTTTGTAGGTGTTAGATGTGGTTTATGTTATTGTATCATAAATACAAAACCTATGTTTGTATTAGAGTGAACACGTTGACACATGTCGACTTGTGTCGATTGAGTGTGCTACTGTGTAAAGTCTATGAAAGCACGTAGTGAATGTGTCTAACTGTTTAACAAATACCTACCTTTGCATATATAAGCAGGTCTTACAAAGATTCTTACCTTAAATTAAACAAACCTTTAAATGTAGAGAAGTATAGAAAGATAAGCTTCCAATGTGTTAGAGTGCTGTGTGTGGCTTGCAGGTAGTGAAATCATGGTTTGGACTTAATAGACTGCAGCATTGGTTATTACATTCAGGTGTATGTGTTTGGTAGTAATCCGCGTAAATTAGCTAACCCAGCCGCACGCTGGCATGCGGTATCTGTAGGGGTGGTTTGAGATGGCGGTTGGCGGCCGCCTGTTTTGTGTCCGAAATGAACGGTGCTTTAGTCGATCGTGCGGTAGTAGCACCGCTCATTTTTGGTGCACACCCCCGTGTACGCCCATATTTACGCCCATTTAGCCTCATTATTTGGGCCGCTCCCCTCATCACGCCCCTATGCCGCCCCCAATGACCGTACTCTCGCGTACAGGTTTTTTCGCACGGAGAGACCCGTCCGTAAGCGTTGTGGAGTGTTCGCGCCTGCGCATTAGCGAATGTACGCATGCGCAGATCATAAAAAACCCCGGGACGTCCGCGTACGGCCCGGCCGCTCCAACCAGAATAAGGCCCAATGTGTTTTATTTTTGTGTTCTATGGGGACAGTGTACATTTTTCAAGTATTTTTTTTTCCATGGGAGGTCAATGGGTGTCATTTTTTTATCCTGTGGGAGCCAGTGTGTGTGTGTGTGTGTGTGTGTGTGTGTGTGTGTGTGTTTGTTTTTCCCCGTGAGGAACTGATGGTGTGCCTTGGCAATTTAAAAATCTTGATCAGTGTGCCGCGAGTTGATAAAGGTTAAAAATCACTGCCTTACAGGTACAGGTAGTGTCAGGTTACAGAAGAAACCCTGCATCATCCTACAGCCCCTACATGCTAGAAATAAACTTTGATAGCGCGTAAGACATATGGTAAGAGCATTAAGAAAATGTAGGTAAGTTATGAATTAGTGAGGGCCCTGAAATAGGGTTCCCCAACACACGAAGAAGCACATAGAAGAAATACGTGCTTTTTAACCCTTTAAGTGCCACCATCTCTGTGAGAGATACCCAAAATATCTGCAAAAATCCCAGGATCACTCACATTTGTTATATAAATTCAAATAAAAAATGTAGTGAATAAAAAGATTATGGGTGACATTTAATAGGATGCAACTTTTAGTCACTTCCCAAATTCGCACCTTATCGCAGCTTTTCGCACTTTTTGAAATCGCATTTTTTCTCCAAAACCGATTATTTAATGGGATGCGAAAATGTGCCCAAAAAGTGCGTAAAGTGTGAAGAGGTGCGATGTGGTGCGAATGTATGACGCAGTAATTTGCGATTTCCGGCGCAGGTCATGTGCGATTTTCTGACCAACCGGAATGCAAATTACACTGCCTCCGCATACCAAACAACCCCCTAACCTATTGGCCCACCTAAGTCCCTTAAAATATTCATCACATCCCATCACATATAAAGAGGCACATACACCATTTTGACCTTTGAAAGGTAGTAAGGTCAGGAGAATGGACAGGAGAGGAGCAGTGTGTGGGAGTGCAGGTGGCAGAGGCAGCAGGGGGCCAGTCCCAGCCAGCAGCAGCATCATCAGAGGAGCCAGGGGGGAGAGGCAGCAGAGGCACACTAAGAGACAGCAGTGTCAGAGGGAGAAGCAACACTTTGCCAGCCAGCATGGCCACAACATGGCCTGGGCCAGGGAGGAACCCAGAGGAGCAGGCACAGCAGGAGGAGGTGGAGGACCCTCTTGCCTTACCATCTTATCCCCTCACACAGGAAGACCTGTTCACCACACAGTCCGAGGAGGAGCTGCAGGAGGGACACATCTCTGAGGTCGACTGGCCTGAGGTGGAGGAAGATGGAGGTGAGGATGAGGGTGATGCTGCCCTGGAGGAGGAGGGGGACATGGCCGCAGAGGAGGTTGAGGAGGAGCCTGAATGTAGCCGCACACAAAGTGGCTGCAAGGTGCGCTTCTCATACGAAGAAAATGTGGCCCTTGTCCACGCTATAGTGCCCGTATTTGACAGGCTGCTGGGGAAGCACAATAGCAGGACCACTGTGCAGTGGAAGAGGGCCATGTCGGAATCCACTGGCGCAGTCAATGCCATTAGCAGCCACAAAAGAAGTGTCCGAAATGTGAAAAAAAGGATAGAGGAGATACCACCCAACCGGTTACATACACTTCGTATGCAAAGCAACTGAAAAGAATCATCCCACCAGAGGTCCATCCTGGGCTCCATGTTGCCGATACCGACAGGCCACCAACACCACCCCAAGCTAGTAAGTGTTCACACATTTTCATGTACATCAACCATTGCAATGTTTTCTAACTGTAATGCTCTCTTTTAATGTTTGCATAACAATAGTGCTGCTGTCGAACTACATATACCAACAAGGTCAACTTATGTAAATGTAATTTTCATAAAGCTCAATTGTTGGTGATGCTGGGTCATGTAGTTTCACAACTGCTGGTATTGTTCAAATGCCTAGCAAATGATGTTACAGGTTCAAATTGGTGAGGGCCCAAACATATTTTAAATTCAGTAATAACAAAAATGCCTCCATAGTGCATTATTTCAGGCATGAATTTTTATATCAATATTTTTTAAAACATTTTTTTTAATATAACCACACAATAATGGGCACACATAATTGGTAATCATGAGGCATGTGTGTCCCAGGGAAAAAACACGTTCCACATGTTATCATGCATGCTGGAAAGAAATGTAGTCCATGCAATATTTGTAACGGGTGTCCACCATTTTGTTTGCAGTTCCACATTCCTGAAGTGCTCACGCACCACACACAGGCCGACACATATGTCCGGGTTCAGAGGCTGCAGGTAAGCAAAATATATGCAAAAACATTACTCATACAGTACACACACCCATGTACCATGCACAATAGCCTATAGTACAATGTACTCCACCCCCCTACTGTTAACCAAATATAGGTTAAATGTCACCTACAAAGTTCCAATAACTTGATGAAGCATGTTTAAATCTGAACACATGCTAATTAAACAAATGTAATATAGGGTTATGGCCGGCAAAATAGCACATTACAGTGTTGCCAGATATGCTGGCCATGGCATGGAGTAACTGAAACACAGTAACTGCAACGGAAGCATTTTTTATGTTAAAAAGTCAGCAGACAAAGGGCCTTATTCTGGTCTGTGCGGACGGAGCCGAATATGCGGCCAGGACCGTGCGTCCTAAACCCCGCCTTTCGTACGGATCGCTCACTCCGTCCGAATGCGGTAAGAAGCTGTCCGAAAGGACCGCAAGTGTATTTCTCATGAATACACCTCCTCCATCTCAGGGAACCTCCCCCATCATTCGATGGTCGCAGGACCGAGTGGTCAGGGAGCTCCCGCAACCTCAGACCACACGGGCATTTCTCCGTGCAAAGCAGGGATCTGGGTGGGCAGCTGACATCCGGCAATGTCATATGTCCGCCCCCTACACGACCGCATTACCATACGTACGCCCAGCGTTTTCATGGGAACGCCCATGAAACGCGGGGTGTAAACATATGGTAATGAGCCCAAACAGCCCTTCACGCCCCTCTCCACCCCCTGTTCGTAGTGTAAACAATTCATGCGGAATTTGGACGTGCGTCCCGTTCGCACATGCGCAGAGACGCCTCTGCACACAACATCGGCGGACCGACCGCACGCGGACATTACCGCACCAACCAGAATAAGGGCCAAAGTCACAAACAGCCAGCTCCACACCACACTGCACAATCTCCATCTCTCAAACCCTCACAGGTGTCCTTAATGATGTTTGGGTATATGTAGGGGAGGTTAAGGTATATAAGGTATATAAGGTAAATATTACAGGTCATTATGAAGAATACATATGTTTGCTTAGCGATTTTCGCACCTATTTTGACAAACTCAATTGGCACTCAAATGGTTAAGACTTGTTTACAAGTCTGCACCTTTTTACTCAAGTTGGGCTTCTTCCTCCTTGTATACATTTTTGTCTTTGCCTCTACTGTTTGTTGGCAGGATAGATGGGCAACACCCTGCTACTCTGTCTAAAAAATTTTGTTTTTCACCATCAAATATTTGTTGTTTTCAGCATTTTTTTTAATCAGATAATTATTTATATTTCCATGTATTTACTTTTTCAACTTATTATTTATTTATTTACAGTTTCTTATATAGCGCAGCAGATTCCATTGAGCTTTACAATTGTACACAGTGATAAAACATATGATTTATAATATGGGATTAAGACAGCCATGGCAAGTGCAGTCACAAGAGAAGTTAAGATGGACAGACAAAAGGAGATGGCAGGGGCACATTTTTAATTTGGGTCTGTCCATTATCACATCTCACTTCCCCATGGCTTGTTGTAGAATTTACTGGTATCAGGAGTGATGTAATGGGGCAGGATGTGTTAAAATATCATATGCGGCTGGCATCGCGATGCGGTGATGGAGCCCACCGCGATACCTGTACTCTGGTGTGCGGGGGGTCTCCGTCACCTCCCTACCGCCTGGCTCTCCCCTCAAGCCGGGGACAGCTAAGCAGGCTGTCCCCGGAGCCTCCTCCCCCTGCAGCCGGAAGGATGTCCGGCTGCTTCACTAGGGGAGGAGGGGTTTACCTTCCAGGGTCCAGGAGGACCCTTCAGGAAGGTAAGCCAGAGGGGGGGACGGTTGCGTCGGAGGCGTCGGCGAAAAGAAGCCCATAGGCTTCTATAGGGTATCGGTTTTGATACATTGGAAAATGCGGTAAAACCAGGATTTTACAGCATTTTCAGTTTGATAGATCTCGCCCATAACCTGCAATGGTGGTCTGTTTGGAAAACATTTGTTTGCCCCTCTTACTAAATGGCATTATATGCTGCTTAGCTGCGATATAATGTAAAAGGGGCAAAATAGATTAAATTAATTAAATAAATAATTAACCCAATAAGGATACAAGAAGGGACTCCACACTAGTGCTGGGATTGCCAGGAATTATAAAATGATTTTTTTTTTTTTAAAGTCAATATTTTATTGAAACACCATAAAATTACATTTTACAGTATATATTCATGTAAATTGTTGATGACAGTGTGAATGTAAAGACATTAGTTTGACATCATTGTTCAATGTTATAACAATACTTTATATTATTGTTATATTTGTATTTGTCAATACAAATCAATATAATGACTAGAATAAAAAGAGTGTCTTACATGCCTCTTACGGTTTTAATTTCTTTGTGGCGCTACCTGTGGTGTTCAGCTATAGTGACACAATTAGAAACCTTCACCAAGACATTGGGGCAGATGTACAGTATTAAGCCTTAACAAGAGATAAATGCAAGGGTGATAGAGATAAATCTCTAGCCAATCAGCTCCTTACTGACTTTTTTCAAACACAGCCTGTAACATGGAAGTTAGGAAGGGATTGGCTGGACGTTTATCTCTCTTTATCTCCCTTGCATTTATCTCTTGTTAAGGCTTAATACATCGGCCCCATGATGTTATACAGAAATTGCTCACACCAAGTGATGCCACAAGTATAAATGTCTTTTTTCATATAGAAAATCTTTTTTCTCTTTGGGAATGCCAGGAATGATAAAACATTTGAGAATTGCTATTCAGCAGGTTAAACTTGCTAGTGCTGAACACCATTATTGGAACCCTCATTCCCACCAGCTGTCTTCATAACTGCTTTTCTAAAAGGTGGATTTCCAAATACAATGGCTGAGTTCTGTAATTTAGATACATAGTATAGAATGAGCCTCTGACATAGTTGTGTAGCCTTTTATGGATGATTTTGGTAGGTCTATGAGGTTAGAAGGGTCTTGAGCTACATCTGTGTTAGCTCAACCCATGTGATTGCATAGGTCCAAGCCTTGACGTAACGAATGGAATATAAAGAAATATACATGAAGTAAAGATAAGTAATGTTGGAGGGACAATCTTTATTCACCATGAGTAACAGTTAATATATTTCATACAATTTCTACATAGAGCAACATAAAGTACTCCCTTTATATTTACGGTGTAGTGGAGTATAGTAGACATAATTTCTTTTAAGACGGCTTTTTAAATAAGTAAAGTGGAACTGGTAGCGAAAAGTTTCAGTAAGAGATTAAAGAGGCAAAAAGGTCACAGTTAGGGGGAGGTCCAGTGTGTGATGAGATGAAAGGCTGAATTTCCTCCTAGTGTCAAAATCCCAGCACACCACATTAATATATATGACTCGCCATCTAGCCAGTGGCTGATCAGCACGCATCTGGAAATAGAAGTAAAGGAGGTTGAGTTGTGGTCTCAAGATCTCACAACATTATTACACTTGTAAATCTTTTGTTGACAGAATTTTGTTTAATTCTGTTTCCTTCTGTTCTTACTGCAGTTTAAGTGTGTTTTATTTTCACTTGGGACAAATTTACATCATTGGAACCTACAAGCACACAATCGGCTAGCCATATCCTGTTACAGGGAAAATTGTGTAGCGTCATTGAGCAAATTGAGCAAAATATAGCAACACAGAACTGGCTCAACATCCATGTGTCAAGATAGAACACCAGAAGAGTTAAATAAAGTTATATTAAATAAAATAGTAATAAAAAAAGGTAAACATAGTACAGATGGTAAGGAAAATAAACATATAAAGTTTAACACATAATAGTGTAATACCAGAGCCAGGGTGGTATTTGGTTGCTAATCACATTAAAGCAACCAAAATGTGTCTACATTCTTGACCAAAATTATATTTATATGATCAGCCACTAATTGTGTTTGTATCTGTTTATTCCACTGGTAGAACCTTGATATTTTTTAATTGCTTTGGTGCTATTTTATTTATCCACTTTTATATTTTTCTTTTTTTTGGTACCATTCCCTATTTGATACTCCCCCATGTATATATTTTATTGTATTGGTGCCATTATCTCTGGTTGTAAAAATGTGTAGGTTTATTGATATTTTGCAATGTGATATGGTATGGTTTCACTTTGCACCCACTGTTGGCACCATTTTCCTTAACTTATCTCCCCTTTAAAAATAAAGTTTTTAAAGGGGGTGATGAGTTAATGGGGCCTAGACTCTGGTATGACACTCTTGAAAGGTGTCATGGTTTACAGGTATGGTTCCCCATTGCACCCACTGTTGGCATAACTTCCCTGACTTATCTTCCCTTTAAAAAAAAGTTTTTAAAGGAGTGATGAGTGAGGGGAAAATGGGATCTACACTCTGATATGCCATTCTGGAAAGGTGACATGGTATACATACACAAAGGAACATGCTGTGGTGAAAGTTTCAAATCAAATTGGATTTATTTAACCCAAAAACACAAACAACATGCAATGTGGGACAAGAAAAAGTCAAGTCATATTGCAGAGTCTTGCTATTCCACTGCACCCACTCCATTAAAATATGCCATGTACTCAATGAACTCAAACATGATCTAAACCTTAATCTTACATAATTTCCTGGTTGGGTAGGATTATTGCTATCAAAATGAGTATATCACCTTAACTCCTATATCTATTTCAAACACTCCCAATTAAAGTCCCAGAAAAGGTTTTGAGAGAAATCCAGGCCTCCCTTTCAAAGTTTGTATGGAATGATAAACTCCTAGGTTAGCTCTAAGCACTCTCAAACTTCCTTGGTCTCTAGAAGGACGCGGTTTTCCTGATTAAACTATACTATTTGGCGAGTCACCTGAGCCAAATAGTTTTCTCCTTGCACCCTTAGGGACAGTGGCCTGATAGACTTGGAGACTCACACACTGGAAGTCCGTTCATTAGCCTCCCTCTGGGGTCTAGATAAATCATCAAGACACTTTCCCACTCATTTACTTCAATCCCTTAAATTCTCCATCTCCACCACTTCCCCAGCTAACTTCCCCACACCGTGACTCTGGTGGATCCTACCTCTTTTGAGCACATATGTCTGAAAAATCCTCTTGGCATGAGCTGGAGTGGGAGAGGGCCTCGGGCCTCCTCCAGATACTTCATCTTGGGAAGAGGTGGTCGAGAGAATTGCCAAGAGCTCAATATCAACCCCTATAAAAGAAACCTCTTATAAGCTCTACTATAGATAGTAATATACACCAGATAGATCGTCTCGGACTTTCCCCTCTACTACTCCAGTGTGCTGGAGGGATTGCAGACAGAGAGGCACCCTATATAATATCTGGTGGACATGCCCTATTATTATCCCTTTTTTGACTCAGATCCTTGATCTGTTAAAATCCCTCTCTGGCATTTCATTCACCCTGGACCCCTGGGTCTTTTTACTAGCTTGTCCTTTCAAAAATATAGACCTTTTTTTGAACAAATTATTCTGTCATATTTTGGCAACTGTGAAATCTTTGATAGCCAGAAATTGGAAATCATCCTCCTCTCCTACCATCCAAGCCTTAATTAACTATTAACATTTTGTATTACCTCCATGACTGCCCCCATAACTTTAATCTGACCTTGGATCCCTGGGTTTTGGCTTACTCTCCTAACCCTACTTTACTCGCCCTCGGGTCCTCCCTACAGTCCCCTACATTGTCTGTACAATATACTACTGCTAATTCCAGTACAGTTATTATTTATTTACTATATTGTCTTCTTTGCCCTACCTCTCCTATAATTATGACCTTCCCTCTCCCCCTCTCCCTCCCCCTGTTTTATTTTACTTTCTTTGACTGTGTTTTTTTATTTGTTATATTTTTCTGAAAACTGAGAGCTGTCTGTTAATTGATCACTACTATTTTTTATGTATGTTTGCTCAGCTCTTCTTGTATAAATATAGAGTTTAAAAAAAATATGCCATGTACTGCTCTCGTACCTGCTTGGCCCTGGCTAGAGGATTGCCCTGTACCAATGTCTCCAGTCCAGTCAACCTGGCAGCATTCAAATCAGCCTCCACAATTGCTGCAGTACTTTTCTGTACTTGTGTTTGTACAGAGAACAGCCCCCAACACAACCCACTCAATTTTATCCACCCTGAGGTTGATAGTGGTGTGGAAAATGCGAACCTCCCACTCATGATCCCAAATGAATTTTTAACTATGCAACGGGCTCTTGATAGCCGATAGTTAAAAATGCGTTTCTCATCGGAGAGGTTTCGTTGGGGGAAGGGCTTCATGATATGCTCATAAAGAGAAAAAGCCTTGTTGTCCACAAAGGCAAAATTTAGCCCATGTGTGCATTCTTCTTCCTCCAATAGGTTTAACTGATTACTCATCAGACTTTCATAAAATGGAGTGTCTTTTATCGAACCCCCATCTGCATCTGATGCATGTTCATTCTTCCCAACGTCCACAAATATGAACTCATAGTTCGCGTTAACTATGGCCATAAGAACTATATTGAAATATCACTTTTAGTTGACGTACAAGGATCCACTTTTAGCAGGAGCAGTGATGCGGATGTGCTCTCCATCAATCGTGCCCCCACAATTAGGAAAATTCCAGCGTTCTTCAAAACCATGTGCAATCTCTTTCCATTCAACAGTAGTAGTAGGGAACTAGAAAGCAAGCAAATAAATAATTTTTAAACATTGCATTTATCTGTGCACAAAATGTCAAATAAAAATACATTACAGGTATTACGTAAAAGAGAGTGAATTACAATGGATGCTAGACCCTGTCCCACATGTCAGCACTTTAAATGGCTGCCATCCCACCCTAATAGCACCACGCTAAAGCAGTAGTAGTACGTTTATTTATAAGGCGCCACAAAGTGTCCGCAGCGCCGTACATAGCAAACAAAAAAACAAATTACAAGGTAATGTACAGGGTGTGTTGATAAAATACAGCATAAATAGGGGTATAGCTGGTAGAACTAAAATCAGCATCAGTTCTGAAGTAGGTGTCGAAATTGTCGAGGAGACTGAAGATGAAGTAGAGGAAGGGAAGAACAGGGCAGGAGCACTGGTAAGGTAAAGAGGTCATTCATCCTCAGGTAATTTCTGTAGTCCTTTGGATTGTTCTCCCGAATCTCCCGCAAAAGCAGTGTGTGTGAGACCGCGTCTCCCGATGCTGTAGCCAATGCTTCACCCAGCAAGAACGAGCAATCCTACGCTCCCTGCTTCGCCTATGCGCTTTCTGCTCCATATCCAAGATGACAAGCCCCTGGCAGTACAGTAACAGAACCTCATTCTCATCATAATGCATGTATTGATCCATGATCAATAATAACAGCTTTGTCATGGCAGGGCCAAACAAAATAATTGCACTCCAACCAGCCAGCTAGAAAATGCAGTAATGTAAAAATAAAATGGTCAACGCTATATACAGACAAAAAGAAACTCCCCCAGCCCTTTGAACAACACTTTTTTTCTCCTTGCTTAACTCAAAATCACTGACGCATATCACCGACACATTTTTGCACCTTCTGAGCGATATAGATGCTGGAAAGGTTCAAGGATAATTGGCCATACAAAATCACTCATGCTAACTCGCTGGCACAAATCGCTATGTGTGTAGGCTGAATTGGAGCTCATACTGTATTGTTTTTACATTTTTGTGGTTGCGGCTCGGAGAAAACCATAAACACTCGCGAATGGTCCCAATTTTTGTCACAGCATTAGCGGAGATGGAGACAATCAAGTGATTATCTGGGATTAGTGAGATTTGGGTTGGTTTGAAGCAATAAGAAATGATTTCAGATACATGTTTCAAAGTGAGTCGATGATTTATAGCATCTGACTGAAATGTGGCTCTTAAATTGTCTAGAACTTACAGAAACAATTTCAAATGTTAACATGAATTTAAGAGAATGTGGTAAATATGGCAGATTAGTTTATATGTGTATTGATCCATACATTGTGCTCAGTGTTTGAATCAAACTTTATATAATGAAAATGTAGACTCTTTAAACTAAAAATTTCAAAATTGAGAAAACATTTCCTTTTTTTTTTAATTGACAAAGTTAACTATTAATAAGCCCAAATAGGTTCACTACCTTAAATACCAATCTACAGTAATGATAGTCAGACTGCAACAAATTTGATATGTTACCAATCATATAGTTTATTTTAGTTTTGGTGTGTGTGTGTGGGGAGGGGGGAGGGGAAGTGGCGTAATGACAAATTTTGCACCCCCCTGGGCCGTAAAATTTTTTGAGCCCCCCCCTCCAGTAAAGGCCTCCCCCCCGCCTTTCCTTTGTTTGATACTCTTCATGCAGCAAGACAAACCATTATGCCCTTTGAGCAGTACATAGCAAATTACTATATTTTTAGCATTATGGTTATATGCAATGTATATGGTATATATTTTATTTTATAAAAATTTTTAAGCTGTATTCATAAATACAGTATTCTAGCTTTATTAGTACTATGTTCTTGCACTTGTGTGCCATAATACAATAATTATCTCTCAACGGCACACAATTCCTACACAAAGATTATGATGACTTGTCTATGGAAAAAGACAAGGGACATTTCTGAGGCCACCTCAGGCAATAGAACCATATGGCACAGTCCTGGTTATTAAGTTGGTGTTATGGCCCTCAAGTATTATACTTTCACAAACATTCTATGACAGTTACCAGTAAATGTAATTATTTGGTGTTAATTCAATTCCGAACATTGAGTGGTCACTTGGAATTACAATACAGCAACATCAATCACTTACCTGGGTACCCAAGTGGGGGTATTCAGTAAACTGAGCAATGTTCTTAGAGCAATGTTCTGAGGTTCCCATGTTCTGATGTTCCAATGTATTGATGACAAATCACTAGCATTGCTTGAAATGTTATTGTCCCTTAATTATTATTTTTTAATCTCAGAACATAAATAGATATTATGGGTTAACGTAATAGGGTCCAAATTGCCAGAGGTCTGGAATTTCTACCGTGAATGGCAGTATTTTTAAAGTGGCAATAATTTACATCATTTGTTAGTCCACTAATAAACCCTATATAATTATTTCAGTGTCACTATTTGTATTGTATGTACACGAGCGGCAGTTCTCTATATGTACAAGTGTATGTACAAATAAACTGTATTATATCTGAATCCAAAAAGAAATCCTTGACTCAGTATATAAACAGGAAATATGTAATAAACCAAAAGGTGGAGAGACTGCGCTAGTTGAAAATTTTTGCACACACCATGGATGGATACATATGCAAAATGACTGAATGGAGACTGTTTCAATTTATAAAAAGTAACAATATTTTATTTTTGCAATCATTCAATTCCCTCTCCAAAAAGGCTTTTTCAAAGAAAAAAAAAAGCCTTTTTAGAGGGCTAAACGCGTTAGAAAGGACTTCCCAGCCAACTGCCCTTTGCATCTACCAGTTCGGAACCACCTGATGTTAACTGCTATTTGACTTTTTATTCATTTTTACCTCCACCTGCAAACACGGTGTCAGCCATCCAGCCGTTCCAGCCATAACTTGAAATCTCCCAGGAGAACGCCAGTGGGAGTTGGAGTCACAACAGCATGAGTGTGAGACATGCTGCCGCACCCCATGACCGCCAGCCACCGGCAGCGCAAGTGAGAGAAGCGCTGATCCCATCCATTGGCTTGGTCCTCCTGTCAATCTTCCGCCGGTGGGACACTCCACTGCAAATACCCCACGTGCTTTCCGTGCATTCATTCACTTACCAGCATTTACAACAGAGTCGGTCTTCTGGTGAGCAGCCTTATTCATAGGGGACTCCCCAAGGTGTGTGCCGTGGCCCGGCAGCACTGCGGGTACAGCTTGGCTGACCATTCATCATATGGAATATAATTGCATATGGCAAGTGTTGTTATATACCTTTTTATGTAAACACATTGTGGTTCTTTTATTAGAAACCGGACTAAAAGTGCAATACTCCGATAGAAAGTTTTACATTGATTTTCTAGTATAGAATTTTTTTTATATACATGTATTTTTAGTTATATTCTATTTAGGCATAGGTGGCCACCTAGTTTAATTTAAATTACCATTGCAAAAATAAAATATTTGTTACTTTTATAAATTGAAACAGTCTCCATTCCCTCATTTTGCATGTGTATCCATCCACGGTGTGTACAAATTCTTTCAACTAGCGCAGTCTCTCCACCTTTTGTTTTATTGCAATAATTTACATTATTACATGATTACATTCGGTGCAATGCCCAGAATTTCTACGGCTGAGCTGCACTGCAGGAGCGGACTCTCCCAGGAAACTACTGGGCATGCCACTGTAAAGAAAGGGTGCACCATTGGGGCCTCCTGCGGTAAATCACTGGCGCACCACCATCCCCCCCATCGCGGATCCTCCCTGTCGCCGCTCAGGGAGGATCAGGGCTGATCGGGGAGGATCAGGGCCGCTCGGGGAGGTTTGGCTGCGCTCGGCCGTTTGTGTGTGCAGACATCCTAACACAGGACTGCCCGAACAGATGAACGGCTGAGCGCCCAAACATATGAGCACTCCTGAGCCCCCCAAGTGGCCCTGAACTACTGCAATCAGCCACAAACAGCCGAAGGGAGCAGGGGCTGCTGCAGAAGGCAGTGGCTGCCCCTTCTGTGGTGAGTATTTCTGGGGCAGGACACACTTACCCTGCTAGGTGTGTCCTGCCCCAGGAAAACCCACCACTCAAGTGGTTAAAATACAGCCATTCTTGTATAAAGATCCAGACCTCCCACAATTTGGACTATTGCATTTACCCATACCTCTATAATTGGGTGGAAATTAATGTAGTTCTCAACCAGTGGCAGATTGTTCCTATATCCTGTTCCAGCATTATTAAAAATATAGAATATATAAGACTTATTCTGTCAGCCGATTATGATTATAAATATTAAAATGAATGCTCACAAATTAGTTTCTGTAATGTCTCAGTGATGTTATCGGATATAAATTGAGGTGCACTAAGACTCGGAGTTTGCAAAAGATTACTCTAAATAATCACAAGGGACGTCAAATTGAAATAGTTTCTGTAATAGTCTGAATTTGTTCAGGGAGATTAATAGAACATAATTTTCCTTCATGAATTAATTTTAGCTTCATTCTGTGCCGTATCAGTAGATGAATTATTTCTTACAGAAACCAAAGACAGAGCAATTCTCCAAAGTCCTTCTCAAATGGACAAAACCATGTGCACTGCTGGGGGGGGGGGTGTCCATTTGAGAAGGACTTTGCCTTTGCAGTGAACCAGAATAAGGGACATTGTTCACAGTAGATTAAAATTGTTGACTAATTTATATATTCTCTTGTATATTTGTATTTTTAAATCTACCATATGAAATAGGTAAACGTTTGTATGTTGGACACATATAAGGTCGACGGTTTTTCCAGTGTCCACGGCTCTCCTTATCGGTGCCGAGCATGCGCATTAAAGAAAAAAACCCTCTCTACCCCCCTGGCAGCCTCACTGGGCATGCGCCAGATCTCACAAGTATTGCAAGATCTTGAGCGCAGCCCGGAGCCAGCAGCAGGGCTAGTGTTGTCCCCGCAGTGGGGATAGGATGTTAGCCCTGAGTTGGCGAAGCGCCTAAGTGGCTGTTACTAAATTGCCCTGGCCGCTAATTACTGGGGGGGGGGGGAGATTGCAGAGGACAGCCCCTGTCCCTAGCGCACATTAGGTGCGCTATTAATACATGTGCAAAAAAGGTAATTCCCCCCAGTTAACTAGTGTTAGGTGCAGAAATGCACTTAACGCTAGTTCAGACATCTACCCCATGGATCCCAATTTCCTAGCAAACATAGCAACAGAAACAGAGCAGGCGCCTCGCAAACTTATCTTTCAACCAATCTTTTCCGCTGGTTTCTTAAACCTTTGTGATTAATCTTTCATTAGTGGCTTTTAAAAACTTACCTACCTGATTTTATAAGGCTTTTCACTGTTTCTGAACAATGAGAACTACTGTACTTTCCTGAATTCTAAAAAAAAATAGAATAAACCTAGATCTTTGTTCTACTTCCGACTGATTTTCGTCTATTTGAACCACAAAAAAGATAAATGTAATGTAAAACATCTGCTTCCCTCTCCTTCTTATAGGGGGAAGGGATGTGAGCACCGTCTGATATGATACGAGTGACCATGTTGAATTTTAAACAGATTATTACAGAATAGACAAGTCTTTGTTTAAGTCCTCACATTCAGTTGCCAAGCAATTGCTAAAGATTTGCTCATCTATAGACAGGATTGTTTCAATACATAGACAAAACAGACTTTGCCCCTGGCCCAAATGGTCAGTGGGCAGTGACGTAAGTTTGTCCCAATTATATGGAGGCAAAATAAATATTGGTGCCCCCCAAATAGCTCAACCAGTAAGACAGGTCATGGGTTCTATCTATCTATCTATCTATCTATCTATCTATCTATCTATCTATCTATCTATCTATCTATCTATCTATCTATCTATCTATCTATCTATCTATCTATCTACCTTAATAATTAGTATGCCCACACATTGTTATGTCCATCCCTTTTCCCACCCAATTTCTAGTTGGGCAGAAAATGATTTAACTTTCCAATCATGGCAATTTGGATGAGACTGTAAGGATAGTCTGACTGGCTACATACGGGGATGTTTCTAGTTTCAGGCGCATGTGCAATCACACAGGATGTCTGCAACCAGTGCAGTCACACAGCTAACAATCTGCCCCTCACTGTGCATTTTTATAGAGGCGAGAGCTCAAGCTACAGAGACTGAGATCCCATGAGACCGCAACCCAGAAGTCTTGCTTATCATGGTGGAATAAGTACACAATGTACTGTTGACCAATGAAAATATTATTTCATGCTGTCCATATACCACCAAAGGAATCAAATAACTTCACCCCTGGGGTGTTGGGGGGCAGAGTGGTGGAGTGGATAGTATATGTCCCTGAACTGGAAGAGTACTGTGTATGTCTGTGGGGCAGGGGTGGAGGGGGGTGGGGGGTGGAGTGGAACAGAAGTGGTGAGGAAATGTATGGGGGGGGGGGGTATAAGTGTATGTCCATGGGGCAGTAGATAGAGAGGGGATTGTATGACCCACGAGCTGGGGGATAAGGTTGGGAGTTTATGTTCCATGGGCTAGAGGATAATATAGATCTGTGGAGTTGGGGGGTGGATAGGTAGTATATGTCACTGTTGCTGGTGGGGGTCAGTTGGTAAGGTGGGCAGATAGTATACCTAATTCTCCTGTATGTCTAGAAAGTGAAGGGGAAGTAGGTAATTTTTCAGAGGCAGGTGGTAAGGCGGGTTATGGGTGTTGTGTAGGTGGAGATTAGGTAGGATACGATGAGGCCACAGGTATGGGCTAGTTGACTTTAGCCTGCCACCGAAGCCTATGTCTTGAGCATATACTCTGTTCTGCTGCTCATGACTAATATTACATGGAAGTGCCCACCAGAAGGAGCAAATTACAGCTTCAGATCCCCAGGGGAGCACAGATTGCCAAGCACATAGTGCCTATATGCTTACAAAGATTTTGTTGTTCCAACCCATTGAAATTGGCAGAATCATTCATGTTAACATCTAGGCTGGGTGTATTCAGCTCAACACTTTGCTGGGACGTGTTTAAAACACATATAGATAACGTATAACTTCTTACTACTACAGCAATAAGATATATAATATAATGTATAATTATCTGGTCTAAAACCTGATTATTAGTCAATAATTATGGTGTGATAAATGAAACAAATGCATGTGGTAAGTTGTTCACTTCTGCAGCACAATCATTCTATACAGATTTCCATTTCAGTCCAAGCATAAACTATAAATTAGCCTATAAATCCTTCCTAGGTCCAACTACAGAACTCCTCTGGCTGCAAAAAGCACGGTCTTCGCAGACATGCAAACAACGTAAAACATCCATCCCAAAACACCAAAAGTACTAAGCGCTGTACAGCTCATCTCCCAAAGTCTTAGTATCAGCACGTAAATTTGTGCATCAGAGTTCAGTAGTGAAAAGAAGTGAGCCCTCTATATTTTTGTACGAGCTCTTAGTCCAAATCTCGCCCCGACAAAGAATGTTTGGCAGCCATGTTTGAGAGTTTTTGAATAATATATTGTGAAAACATTCAGATAGTGGAGATTGTTACTGGCCTCGTTCCTCAGCCTGGTATTGCTCACTTAAATAAGTTTTGGCAGTAAAACTTACTGCTGCTTAGTATACGGCTCGGAAAAAGAAGGAAAGAGTTAGACGTTTAAGTTCAATGTTAAGAATGTGATTTGATTTCAGACCGTGATTACAGAGCTTTATCTTGGGATACTCTGCTTGTTTTTCCTGGGGTTGAACAGTGCAATCAGCTATAGAGCTCTCTAGGCTTGTGGGCAAATAACTTTATACTAACCATAGTGGGTTGTTCGGCTCCCAATTCTCAGTGGAAATATGAGATCTGTCTATATTGTTCCCCCCCCCCCCCCCCCACAACACAACACACACATAAATACCTTTATGTTGTGTTTTTATTTAGCATTATGCTATAATTACAAACTTACATTTTTTGTTCCAAAAAGTTACTTAAAAGACTTCCATTTCCTCCCGCTAGATGTGTTTGGTAAAATACAGCTGTAAACCTCTCACCTCACAGTCAGCACTGATTATACGTATATCTGTTATATGTATGTTTGCAATAAGCTTCCCCTGAGCAGAGTCTAATGTTAGTTAGTGTTTTCCCCAGAGGGATGAAGTTCCGGTATCTTCTCCTCCAGGATCTAAAGAGATGAAGGCTTTCTCTCATAAATTAAATGCAAACTGCATGGATTTAAAAACTAGACATATAAAGATGCACCAGTCAACAGGGAAAATGCAAAGCGTGAACTTAGCAAAAGGGGGCATGGCTTTACGGGAATAGCACCATCACAAGCCACGACTCCTGCTTTTGTCATTGTGGGGGCATGTCCAGCACTCTGTGAGCTGCTGGCCTTGACCCTAGCTCCTCTGTCACCTGTGACTAGCCCCTATGCTTAGTCATCAAATCACTGCTAAGCAGAGCAGTGAGTATTAGGGAGCCACTCAACTCCCCTTCATATTAGTGCAATTCAATGCTTTTGACACATGGGGCGGGGCCTAAATTATCCGGCCATGCGCCCATTACCTGCCTTTAAATAGGTAAGTATGTGTCACATGCACGGACATGTCGTCATTATAAATATTATTCATGTATTCCTGTGGGTTCCTCTGAAACAAATATTTATACAAATGACTAAAAAAAAATCTGCAGATTCAATTAAGACCACATAATCTCCCAAATTACTTTTAATTTTTTTTTTTTTTAACAAATGTTAGAAATCATCAAGCTTATCTATATTACAATAAAGTCCTGTCTGGAGGAGCAGCATGCAAACAAATCAACATTACCAGATGGATAAGAGCTGTGTTAACCAAACACGGACATTACTCGTCTTCACTCTAAGTAATTTACCCTGGAATCCTTCGGACAGGATGAAACAACATTCTGTGCTTGTAAAGATCAATGCTGATAGTTTTGAATAATGACATCTGATAAGAGAATCTTCTTTTCTTTGCCAAAATCTGCAACCCATATTAAAAACAAGTTTGACCAAGTGTTGAGGTAAGCCACCCAGGTTACTGTTATTTGTAACAGAAGAGCAGAACAGATTTGTAGTATTGAAATATTACAAAGCTGTTTTTTTTTGGTCAAATAGAATTCTGATACATTCCATGAAGGCGTTGGTAAAGGAAAAACACTTCAGACAATTTAATCAGAGATTCTTGGCCTCTGCAGTGAGATCAAACATATGGTATTCCATTTACCATAGAGGAGCATTAGACGCCACATAACGAGCTCAGAAACTGTACTTTCCATAAAAGCTCAATAATATGCAAAGGTGGGCTGGAAATCTTAATTATGCACACTGTAGCAGCTTATGGAGGGTGCACTTATCCCTACACCACATATACCAAAGTTCACAAAGGAGTTTATCGAGTACACAAAGTAACTGATTCCACAAGGCTCGCTAGGCAGCGGTCGTTCCCTGTTTAGCAAGTGCGGAAACACTGCCCGCCATACGGCAGAACATCCGCCCCCCCTCCCCCACTGCTGCCAAATCTCCTTGGTACCATGCGAGAGGCTGTATGCAAACACATCCCCTTGCATGCCACCGAAGAGGAGAGAAGGTACCTCAAAGGTGTCCGGATCTTGACCATCGGGATGATGCTGTTGGTCTTTTAACTGCTGCCATCACAAGGGCACACCATCCTTATTTATAGTCTTGTAGTAACGTTATGAGTGGCAGAAGCTAGTGGTAGCAGAGAGATCACTGAGTGGAGAGGTTGGCATAGTATTGGTTACTAAGTTATTTTATCGGGACAGTTGGGAGGTACAGTATGGTTATTTGTCTTAGGTCTGTGTTTTATTTAGTTATTTGTTGTCTACAATTTTATTGTTTATTGTCTTTTTTACTTTACTTCTCTGCCCTACTTGTGTGTGTGTGAGACTGGTGTGAGGGTTTGCAGAGTGTCCCTTTTTTTGATGTTACGATGGTTAGTGCTCAGTAACGGGGATGAGGTCAGAGATATTTTGAGACAGTCCCTTAGGACAGCAAGCAGCAGAGGTGGCTGTAGAGAGGTCCATGAGCCAGGTGACTCCTCCATCTGGCAAGACATATCTGGTAACAATAAAAGATTTACTTATGAAGAAAACGGTGCCCTATACAAAGCATTATCCCATGCTATGTGTGCATTTCAGGCTGTGAAAACATCCATTCCCAGCTGTGAGCATATTTATAAAAACAATGTGTTGTCATTCTCTTGATTTATAAATCACATATATCAATTTTAAATATTTAAAAGTTCTAAGACCATTTTAAGTGCAATCCTTCATTATAAGACTAGCAACATGCTGACTCTGAGAAATAATCCTATGAAGCAAAATATGTTTCAGTAGAATATGAAGTATGTTCAATACTGATTCATCACAGTTGGCTGCATGTAACAAAGCATTCATTTCTGTATTATTGTCGCCATTCCTCTGCAGATGATTTTCTCTTCCAATAATTCCAATAATGGAGGGTTGGCACAGTCTATAGATTGTAAGCCCTCCTATCACCAAGTCTGTATGTTCATAGGTGCTGATTCTGTGGGTGCTCAAGGGCCTGAGCACCCATGGAAATAGATGAGCACCCACGGGCCCGAGTCCCGCTGCTGGGCCACCATATTAACTTGCTAATTTGCAGCTGCAGCACCCACATCGCCGGACCCGCCACCTGGGAAACAGTATGCCGGGAAGTGTATTCTGTCTGCGGAGTACCTGCACTGTGGGGGCATTTATGTACCTGCACTGTGGGGGCATTTATGTATGTGGAACTCTTGCCATAATTTGAATATTGGAGACAACTGTGCTCCATAATAATATATTGGTATTATTTTGTGGCCACACCCCTTCCCCATGAAGTCACTCCATATTTTTGGCTTGAGCACCCACCAGCAAAAACATAAATCGTCACCTATGTGTATGTTGTTACCCAGTTTGTTGTACCACTGTCTACAATTGTAAAGCGCAACGGAATCTGCTGCGCTATATAAGAAACTGTAAATAAATAAAAATAATAATAAAATTAGACCCTCAGACAAAATGCTGTGATTCCTGGGTCAATTGTGATGGGGGTTGGGCCAATATGATGGAATTCCATCCATTCCTTCTAATCACATGATTTTATCCCCACCCCCTCATGCTAAACCTGTGAATTGCAGAATTTTGCAGTAAGGGGGAAGATCCTAATAAAATGCCCCCTGGTTCCGCCCCATCTACAACTTGCAGCCTGATGGATTATGCAATAGGGCTGATTACAAAAATCCATGAGGCTTGAGCGAGATCGGGATTGGTACACATTGCAATGACAACTCTTTCTCTTTGCCTGTATTTGAATCGACACCTATAGTTTATACAATTTTAATGAAACCGAACTAAAGAGATAATGGGTCTTATTCTGGTCTACATGCAATTCTGCGAAATTTGCAGCGTTGCATGTGGATGAAACCCTGCCCGCCGTCTGCACGGCCGCCCGCCCCGCCTCGCTAAGCAGTACTTATTGGTACTCAGATGCCACCAGGACTTACGTGTGCTATGAAATAATTTATCTAAGGTGTAATTGAGGGGGTACAAAAAGACTAATTGGCAAACGTACCGAGTCATACACAGCAAGTGTAATAGTAACAATCTTTATGGTGAGTAGCTATGTGCCAAGACATCCACTACTGAGTGGGTCTGTCCACACTAGATAATAACACACTATAAACAGAAGTGAATTACTACCATATGCAGAGAGACCGTATCTGAGAAATACCAGAGATCAGATAAGATGCTATACACAATATACAAGATCGGGTAGTGATAACTGTACACAAAGTACAAAAGGATGAGGTGAACTATGCAGTCATACAGATCTGAGGTCAGGGCAGGCGACAGACAAATTAGTCATAAAACAGACAGATGTCAATAACACAAGAACAGTTCACAAAAACGATATCTGAAAGATTTCTAGAAGTAGCCTCACGTGGGCGGACCAAATGAATGTAGGCGGGACCAATACCCAAATAGGTGGGGTTAATCCATCACTAAAACAGTTTGGAAGACATTGGTTTCAATACACTTGGCAGTCTGGTGGCCCCAGATCTTTAAGCTGCTGTGACAAACCACAAATCTCCACCACACATAATACTCCACCTCTGCCCACTATGACCACATATCCCAAACCTCCATCAAGCACACAAACCGCTCAATACCATAATCCCCTGAATATTAAAAATATCCCATGAATATCACAAATGACCGGGGAGGGTGTGTGACGTCAGCTCTGCTCTCGTTTCTGATTTATTCACAGCCGCAGAGAAAGTACCGGGCTACTGAGATTTGAATTTGGACATATTCGTTTGGCTGCGAATAGATTAGCAGACGTACACATATGTTCCATCAGCGAGCGCATTCATCAATTTATAACATTTTTGTAAAATAATATTATGAAGGTCAAGAGGTTTTGATCAATGTGAACCAGATCTTGCCAATATACAATTAAGTAGAGTGAGTTTAAAGTATTGTATAGTCCACTGGAGATACTTATGATATACTGTATTCTACTACAGTCAATATTTTAATTGACAGGATACAATCATAGACCCGAGAAAACTGGTGCCAGTATTAAAAATGCTCATTCAAATTTTAATCATGCAGGTTAAAAAATGTTAATTAGTATTTTTAAACATAATGCTAGATTATGTTCACTGTCAACATAGTGATTGTCAACATCATGATGACATTCCATTGAAATATCATTGGAGGGCCGTCAAAAAAATCCATTCAAATCATAATGGTGTGAATCTCATTATGAAGGTCCATTCGCTGTCTTTTTTGAATGATTCTCTACAATATTTTTAGTTATCATTGTGTTTCTTAACCCCTTCAGTGGCACTCCCGAGAATTTCCAGGGTTTTGCTCCAGTGCTCAGAATGACAAACCCTGAAAAATGAGCCACTGCCTGCTCTCCATCTTGCCGGGCAGTGCCGCTGAGCTGAGTGTTGATATCAGCGTCGCACTCAGCTCCAGCGGCTGCCCGGCCCTACCTCCCTCCCCCGGCTGTGTGCGGCATGACCTTGTTACGTCATGCCGCGCACAGCCAGGTTGCCGGGGGAAGGGCTGGGCAGTGGCTGATGGACAGTTCAGCGGCGCTGCCCGGACCCGGGGGTTGCAGTAGTGGGTATTTTTTTAAGGAGCGCTCCCCAGAAAAAACTCGCCCAGTGGGGAGCGCTCGCTAAACAAAAAAACACCACTGAAGGGGTTAATGATACAAATGTAAGCATCGGGAGAGCTTTCCAGTGCTACTGCATATACTCGGTATCGACTTGTATATGCAGGCTTCAATCCTTAACCATACCTCCCAACTTTTAAAATCACTAAATCTGAACCAGCTGCGACCAAGGCCCAAAAAGGTTCGGTGCTAAGGTACAGGTGGGCATGGCATTTTGTGGAGGGGTGTGGACTAGCGCCACAACCTCATTTTTATCATTTTCAGGATGTGCCCATGAGAGTTTCTAGTCCAAATATGAATCAGGCCCTTTGTTTGAGAGCATTAAGGGCCCCATACATCAGCAATTAATTGTGACAATTTTCAGATATGGAGATGATTGCCACAATTAATTTTAGATGTGTGGGCTCCCCCTTTTGGCAATCCCAATCAAAATCGCCAATCGATTGCTTAATCAGGTTTTTAAACATGTTTAATAATCTGGTATTATCTGCAGATCTTTTTTATATGTGTGGGCATTCCCAATTCGTCTTCTTCATCTATTTACATTATGAACAGCTGAAATGACAATCGATTGGGCAATTTCCAGATATGAAGATGCAATCTTTAGATGGAAAAATCTGCCGGTCACTGAAATAAATCTGTAATGTGTGGGCAAAGTCAGATAGATTGTAGAATCCATTTATCTGGCCAAAAAATCCCTGTATCTGGAAATCCATAAATTGTGATTGCTGATGTATGGGGCCCGTTACAGTAAGTGGTGGTCTAGCTACAGCTGCTGCAACTGGATGTTAATTAGGCACCCATGACGTCCAGCATCCAGAAGATGTATCTAGAGCGCTATTTAACCTATTATTCTCTAAGAAGAGTTTATTTTGATTTTTTTCTGAAGATTATTCTTATTTTAGTCCTGAACTTTATCGGAGGGCCACACGCAGGAGTCCCAAACCCAGCCCCAAGAGAGTTTGGAGGTATGCTATTGGGTGCGACTAAAAATGAGCAATACTTCAGTTTGCAACAGGGGCGGATTGAGATCTGATAGTGGCCCTTGGAAGTTTTGTAGAAGAGGCTTGACATGGGCAGCACTAGAGGTATAACATGCCGTGTAGCCATGTCAGCATCACTGGATGGCAGAGTTCCTGCACTGCAGAGATGGAATAACAGAATGAATGGGGGCACTGTAGTGTAATGAGTAGGATGGGCTGTCTGCAGGGGGCGGGGCCACATGCCAGCATCACTGGATGACAGAGTTACTGGACTGCAGAGATGGAATAACAGAATTAATGGTGGCACTGTAGTGTAATGAGTAGGATGGGCTGTCTGCGGGGGGCGGGGCCACATGCCAGCATCACTGGATGGAAGAGTTACGGCACTGCAGAGATGGAATAACAGAATGAATTGGGGCACTGTAGTGTAATGAGTACGATGGGCTGTCTGTGGGGGGTGGCTCCACATGTCAGCAAACAAAACAGGCATCAGATATATGTCGGCCCACTGGGAATCTTCCCCGGGAGCCCTATGGGCAATCCGCCCCTGAGGTACATATTATTATTATAGGTAGATTAAAGTCTACTTGTACTTTACTGGCTCTGTTGATTAAACTTTGCAAATATCTATTGCCCTTTAATAGATCTAAGCATCATTATGATGTCACTGTTGGCTTTCTAAAGCATGCATCTGAATTGCTTTATGAGACTTGGTAAAGGGCCTTTTATCCCAGTATGTTTCTTTCCATTTACATGTTTATTAAGAATATATTATGGGGACTATGTACTAAGATTTGGGGAGAATGAAGATAGATAAAGTACTAGCCAATGCGCTCTTAACTGTAATTTTCAAACAGCAGTTAGGAGCTGATTGGCTGGAACTATATCTCCTCCTACTTCACAGGTACTCCAAGGCATGGTACATAGACACCAATATTACATAAATTACTACTTTGCTGTTTTGCTCTGCTACCGTTTACTATATTTAATAACAATACCGTATTCTATTCCTGCTAATTTGAGGTTTTTGGAGCTTGCCTCCATCTTTAAAAAAGTATGAAAAATATATATGTTTACACACAGACAGTTTGTGTATATAAACACACAAAGGCACACACACACAGACACACACACACACACGATACACTACACATATCTTCTCATGCTATGGAATTGTTGAATGGTTTTCTAATTTCAACGCGAAATACTTTGTGTCATAATAATATTTATTGTAAGATTTGGATGTTCACATATAGTGATACCACACTCCCTCCTCATATTTATTGTGTGAAGAAATTCCGTATACCTCAAGGTAGAAAAGATTTATCATTTGCGTATGGAGGACGTTCTGAAAGTCTGCCAAATCCAAATGTCTGTAAATCCGGGTGTCTCAGTCTTGTGTCAGGCTCCCTTTTTGGCCGTGCATTTTTCGTGAAGTATTTATGACATAATTTAGGAAATGCCTCTTTACTTAACCACTTCATCACACCCCTCCTCAGGAAAAGTGCAGGCCTTTGTTTTTCTTCACAAAGAAGAATATATTCTGTCATCATCAGCGTGGCCCCTACCTTAATAACGAAGGGATATGTAATGGCCTAGCTACTGCTAGTTACACGGTTATGGTATAACCGAATGCAGGTGAGCAAACCTTCCCCCCTGTGGAGCCGCTGCCACATCTCCCCACCTGGAGTGACGCGGCGGCTTCACCCAGCACCCCTCCCCCTCTGTGGAGCGGAGCGGCACGGTAGCTGAATCCCCCCCCCCCTATGGAGCGGAGCGGCGGTCGATTCCCCCCCCCCCCGGGTGTGTGAGCTCCAGAGTGCCCCCCACTGCCTGGGGTGCTCCGGTGTCTTGCACCGGCCCTGATCTTAGTAAATAAACCCATTACGCTTACTGTTTATTTCTGAATGCACCTCAGGAGTATGCGAGCATAAATCTTCTCCCGTTTTGTAACAGCATGTAGAGGGGTTATCATACCTCCCAACTTCTGTGTTGAAGAAATAGGGACACTCGCGCGGCGTGGGGGTGTGGTGTATGCAAATGAGGGAGCAGCTTATGCTAATTAGCCGCAACCTCATTTTCATACGAGAATAGACGCTGTGCGCATGTGCACAGCGACTATTCTATTAGATTGGGGGGTCTCCCAACTGCCACCCCCTGCAGCGGGACAATGCCTGCCGCGGGTGGGACAGCGGGACAGGACCCGAAAATCGGGACTGTGCCACTGTAATCGTGACAGTTGGGAGGTATGGGTTATTGTTACCATATTGTAACAGAGGAGGATGTCTGTGATTGCATTTTACACAGTCTCGTACTCTCTTTGATTTCTTTCCCCATCCAATTATAGTTGCTGCTTATGACAATTATCTATTACTACAAATAGTTTTCCAAATAATTTTGCAGATTTTTGAGATTGCAAAAATCCCCCCCTGCTCCCCCTGCGGTGTGTGCGTTATTCGATGTATGGGCAGATAGGACTCTGGAAGTCATCTTACTGCACGTGCTGTACTATATGCATGGAAGTGTGGGTCGCTCTGTAGACACTGTAGAACAGAACCATGCAGGGAGAGTAAACCCTATCCCCTCGTGCAGCATAACCCTAAGCATACCCCTTAGTGCCCTAAGAAAGCCTAACCCTCCATTCTTAGTGTCTAACCCTAAACTTCCCGCCTCATGCAGCGTAACCCTAGCCGTCCCCCCTTAGTGATCTAAGTAGGCTTAACCCTCCCTTCTTAGTGCCTATCCCTAAACTCCCCCCGCCTCACACAGCATAACCCTAACCGTACCCCCTTAGTGCCCTAAGCAAGCGTAACCATCCATTCTTAGTGCCTAACTCTAAACTCCCCCTGCCTCAGGCAGGATAACCCTAACCATACCCCTTAGTGCCCTAACCCCCCCTTTATTAGGGCCTTATTCTGGTTAGGTCGGTGAAATATACGTACGGTCCATTTCACCGTACGTTTCCTGTACACTCGCGGTGAGCGAAAGTCCGCCCACAGAACAGCCGCACATGGACGGTCACAAACACCGACAATGGGGAGTGGTGTACACTTGAGCGTACGCCACCATGTACGGACGGATCTCCCTCTTAGCCACCGATACCTGGCGTACATCAGAGCGTACGCCACCGTGTACGGACGGATGTTGTCCATTTTCACACCGACACCTTCCGTATATCTGAGCGTACGTCACAGTGCAAGTAGAAATTGAGTCCAAAAACATCATTGTTGCTCTTAGAAGTGGTTTATGTGTCTTTTTCCATATAAAAAACTGTTATGTTTGTGTTACAGTGAAAAAGTTGACACATGTCGATTTCTGTGAATTCAATGTCCTGCTTTTTAAAGTATACCAAAACACTTTCTGAATGGGTGTAGATGGTTATAAACTAACTACCCTGACATATATAACCAGGTCTTAGAATGCATCTTACCTAAAGTTAAACCAACCTTTACATGTAGAGAAGTGTAGAAAGATAAGGTTACAATGTGTTTGAGGGCTGTGTGTGGCTTGCAGGTAGTGAAATCATGGTTTTCACTTAATAGGCTGCAGCGTTGTCTATTACATTCAGGTGTAGTAATCAGCGTTAATTAGCAGACCCAGGCGTCCGCTTTCATACGGTATCTCTAGGGGCGGTCTGGAGCTATCTCTGGCGTCCGTCTGTTTTTGGCCCAAAATGCACGGTGCGTTCGCCGATTGAGGCGGTTGTGGCACTGTACATTTTGTGTGCACACCGCCGTGTACGCCCATGTTTACGCCCAGTTTTCCTCATTATTCCGTCCGCTCCCATAAAAACGCCCACATGCCGCCCACAATGACCATACTCTTGCGGACAGGTTTTTTCACACGGAGAGACCCGTCTGTGAGCGGTGTAAGGTCGCCGCACATGCGCATTGCGAAAGCTACGCATGCGCAGATGAAAAAAAACCCTGATCCGCCCGTATACGGTCCCACGGTACCAAGCAGAATAAACCCCTTAGTTCCTAATCCTAAACTCCTCCCCCTCATGCAGCATAACCTTTACCTTCCCTATTATACCTAAACCTAAACCACTGCAACCCGCCCCGCCATATTAACAACAGTCAGGATTCTGGTACCAGTCGGCATTGTGATCATAGTCAGAGTTCCATGGTTCTCACCGGCATCATTATACCGACTGCCGAACACCGGATATAGGGATGCCGGCAGTCGGAATACTGAACACTGGATCACATTTCCATGACAGCAAAATATATCCCTGAATTGGTATTGTTGTTACAGTATGTATCATCTTCCCACTTGTATCCACATTACTAGTACTATAATAATTGTGGTATGTCTTCTTGCTTTTAAAAATAGCCAAATTGCAGAGTATATTTCCATGTACAGCGGCTTGTGTTTCCTCAGCACACACTGTACAATCACACAGCAAAGAAGCTCTGCTGTGATAATGAGGAGAGCCCTGATGTGGCCATGGGCTTGTGGGATACTTTGGGGATGGTGTCATGAACCAAAGGGAACGTTGTAATTATAGAATATTTCAGCTAAATGACGATTCTGCATAAATCAATGGTAAGGTCATTTGAATGCTCTTTAAAAAAACAAAAAAAAAACATGTTTGGTGAGAACTGATATGGTGGAATCACATGTCGAATTTCCAGAATTAAGGACCTGATTCAGGTTCGCTATGCTGTGTATGCTAGCAGCCTAATGAAGCGGTAAACGCTGCCTGACGAATGCTGCCCACGTCCGCAGCGAGAACCCCTGCATTCGCATGCAAGGGGATGTGTACGCATACACATCCCCTCACATGCGTCGCCACAGATGGGAGCCTCCCGGCCATTCTGTGGGACCATTCTGGGAGGGTAGGCAAGTATGCGGAGGTGGATTAAGTACATTAGAAAATGCGGAAAAAATTCTGCAGCCGTCGGAACCGGGTGGGGGTCGGAATTAGCGGGTCCCATGTTATCCTATGGGGAAAATATTTCAGGTTTGCCCGGCAGTATCTCCAGTTTACGGCTAGGCTGAACTCGTTGGAAAGCCCTGGTCATCAGATACAAAATGAGCTCTGCCTGAAATGACAGGGGGGGTGGGGACATGCCTGGATGACCCCCTCCCCCCCGAATCAGCCACTGCTGCCATCTATTCAATCCCTCTCGCTGATTGGAACTTTTACTATTGGTGTGACACTGAAATGCTGACTCCACCTAGGTGAAGGGGGATCCAATGACCGGCATCCCTCATCAGAGCATTCACTGGTTGGGTGCAATTACAGGTTTGCCTACCCTCCCGGAATGGCCAGGAGGCTTAAGAAAATCAGGTCCCCCTCCCGCCCCCCAGTGCCAGATTAAGCCTTCGGGGCTTTAGACAGGGGGGCCCCCTTGCACTTGTCGTACTTTAGACAGGGGGGCCCCCTTGCACTTGTCATTACTGGCTGCAAACTGCATGGGAGAATATTACACTGTCAAAACACAGAGTAAAGGCAGAATAAACTTGGTCAATGGGTAACTGCAGGGGATATATATATATATATATATATATATATATATATATATACATATATAAAAAAATACATATATACATATATACACACACACACACACACACACACACACACATACATACATACATACCACATGAAAAGCCTGTGTTACTCTGTAGGAGACCTCACAGTCCTAGTGCTGCCTCTGATTAAAAATCCTCCCATGACTAAGCTGCTGCTGCTGTTCTCCATGGGCCTGAGAAGCATGTAATGAGCTCCACCAATCAGCTCAGCACAAACCTCTCAGCCTCTGCCCTCTGGTGCAAAGTGTCATGGGACTTAGTCAACTCCCAGTAATGCACAGCACACTTGTGCAGTCAGTGTGCATTGGCTCCCGATGCTCAGCACCATTAATCATTGTCACATTGGCAGATAGGTGAAGCTGCAGCACTACCCCACTCCCATGCAGAAAATCTTTAGCTAAAAAAAAAAAACCCACAGGGGGCCCCTAGCTAGAGGGGGGCCCAGGGCTACTGACCCCTTGTGCCTCCATTATAATCCGGCCCTGCCTCAACCCCCGGAAAGGTTGTCTGATGGCACCCCTGAATCTCCCTGGCCGCAGTGGTGAATTACCGTGATTCACGGCTATTCGGGGCTAAAGATGCAAATTGTGCCATTTAGCACCGCCCCCTCCTCGAAGACCCACGAATTGTGGAATTTTTCGTACTGGGGGCTTGATGACATCTACATCAGGCCCCAACCTCGGATGTGCTGCGGACAGTCTCCTCTCCAGGCTTCTCCCAGAGAGGAGAATTTAAAAATAGGCAACCCTGCGTAAATATAATTTTTTTTCCCCCAACAGTGTACAACTTGTGTGTCAGACACACATAGCTGATCGCACTGGTCCACAGGGCTCACTGAGTTGTTTTTTTAATTGCTTCTTTTAGTAAATTTGGCCAGATTGTGATCTGGTTACTAAAATAAAAGCTTGCAAGGCCATTCTACACACATGGAATCACCCTACCCTCCTATCGCTTTTCAAAGCCAAACTTGTTCTACATGTATGTTCTATTCAATCAGCACATTGACAGAAATGAACTGTTGATAAATGAAATCATTGCAGGCTGGAAAGCAGGTAGAAAATTCTGCCTGCCCAATCTGATTGAATGTAAGATGCTCAAGAGGTACCAACACACCCCTGCTCAATGGCCCTTGAATTGTGGGTCCCTGGACAGCTTTCCAATAAGCCCATACATTAAGATGGTCCTGCTTGCGAGTACATTGCAGGAGGTTCCACGTGGAGCGGGTAGGGCAGTGATGGGGAGCATTGGCAATTGTTGTTAAACTACACATACCAGCACGCCCTGCTACAGTTTTTCTTTTTGGCCATTCTACAACTGTTGCAAGGCATTCTAGGATGTGAAGTTCAATAATAGCTGGAGTGCCAAGGTTCCTCATCCCTGGAGTAGGGGATCAGATGAGCTGCAAGAATTTTTTTATTTGTATTTATGTTTAATAGTATAGTATGCTGTTTCTTTGATCATTTTAAGTTCATTGTCCATATTGCATATCTTCCCTGTTGATCATTAGTATATTACTGCACTGACTCTTTTTAATACACGCAATGCTTCAATAAAGAAGGATTTTTTAAAAATGGTAAAAAAAATGCTGAGCGATGCTGGTCTCGATAATGGCTAAGGATTTTTTTTACACTGGTTTTGTAATTATATTTATATCGAACATTTTCTTAAATGCTCAATATTTTTTATATAGTGAAGACCATATACAACAATGAGCCATTCAAAAAGGTTTTACAAAGACATGGTTGACCCAAACAGTACACCGAAGCCGAGGTTCTCTGTATGTCCCGTTTCGATCTGGAACTGCTACGCATAAGGCTCTGCAAAGTGTGGACAGGCTTTTGTTTATTTTTGAATTTTGTCAGGAACAAAATAATTTGAGCTCTGTTCCATGATAGAGAAATCAGTCAGCACTTGGAGAACTTGATTTAAGTTATCATCGCGTATAGCAGTTTCTGTTTATACTTAGATAATGGCATAATTAATGGCACAATGGTTCTTTACGGAACAGGAAACAGGGACAGCCGACAGTATGTGGCTATGCGCAGGCCAACAGCACATGGAGATATTTAAACTAGGTACAATACGTAAGGTTTTCAGACACAGCCATTACGGTGTTTTACATATAAATAACCTATTATATCTGTCTTACTTTCAGACATTATGGGGGAAATTTACTAAGATGGGAGTTCTTTTGAAGATGGGATGTTGCTATGGCCAACCAATCACATACTATCTATTATCTTCTAGATAGGTGCTAAAAAAAAAAGGAGTAGATTCTGATTGGCTGGCCATAGCAACATCCCATGTGAAATAGATCTCATATCTTTGTAACTTTATAGGACTTATATGTGCCTATAAAGTCAAGTGCACTTTAATACATTTGTGGCCAATGGGCAGCTACCAAATTGCAACAACACCCAACTGTACTGCTAGTCTTGTGGCATTGGCAGATTGGGGAGTAGTCTATCCATATATCTTCCAATATTGGAGGTGATCATTTCTGGAAGGGGGCATTGCTGAGTGGGTAATACAAGCACCATTATTTTCCAGTGAAGCGAGCCATGAAAGGGTACGCTTTATGACAGTCGGCACTGACCCCCCAATAATTGTGAACTTTTTGACCATGTCGACCTACAGTATTATATGTTGACCTTTTAGTGTTGACCTATTGACTGTCTATCTAGCAACTATAGGTGAGATTTAATGGGATGAGAGA
The DNA here is from genome assembly GCF_055691185.1 of Crinia signifera. NCBI lineage: Eukaryota > Metazoa > Chordata > Amphibia > Anura > Myobatrachidae > Crinia > Crinia signifera. Next base: position 41,550,548 of record NC_139224.1, on the reverse strand, counting down.
TTCAGAAAGTGAGAGATTTGGTGAGAAATCTCCAGTATTTTTAAAGCGGCAATCATTTACATTGCAAAATCAAACTGGTTTTGCAGTGTAAATTGATTGCCGCTTTAAAAAAAAAAAACTGGAGATTTCTTACCAAATCACTTTCTCAATCTCTCATTCTATTAAATGTCACCCTGTCTGCTAGACCAATGGTTCCCAAACTCCACCAGGGGAGGGCTTGTAGCATCACTTGAATAAAGTTGCAGATGCACAAAGGTTAAGAGGTGCCAACATGGATGCCGCAGTGTGCGACTCAGAATCAGCCTCTCAGTGTTAAATCTGCATCATCAGGTTGTATTTTCATTATCCCTCAGGAACTCACAAGGTACATTCAGGGCCATAACAAGGGATGGACAAGTTGTGTAGTCATCCATTCAGGGGCTAGGGTGGTGGCACCACTGTTGGCCCATAGCAGCTCTAAAAACCTGATGCCTACAGCATTCTCAAGACTCCAGCTGCACAGCTTCTGCCTCGTCCTGGTGGCAAGCTGCTGCAGAGCTGCTCAGAGCATGCTTGGGACACCTAGTTTCTGCAGCCACAGAACACTGGAGCCAGAAGCCATTGTGATATCATTATGGCCCTGATTCTAGTTTGTTTGGTCCTCCGCGCGTTCGCATGGAGGAGCGATGTTTGCGTCCTGTGTATTTGCATAATCGGTTATGTTCATGTGCAGGGCTTCTCTGCGAGTGCCTTCACTGACCTGCACTCTTGGCATGGCGCTAGCACAAGGGCGGGACAAAGGCAGTGGCGGCATTCATGGGCGTCCCCATGTAAGTGCGGTTGTGACTTGGGGCCTTATTCTAGTTCACTCTGACAAAATCCTTCTTAGATGGACAAAACCATGTGCACTGCAGGGGGGCAGATGTAAAATGTGCAGATATATTTAGATTTGGGTCAGTTATTTTATTTCTGTGCAGGGTAAATACTGGCTGCTTTATTCTTCCACTGCAATATAGATATCACTTTGAAGTAAACCCACACCCAAAACTAATTCTCTCTGCACAAGTAACATCTACCCCACCTGCAGTGCACATGGTTTTGTCCATCTAAGAAGGAATTTGTCAGAAAAAGGGAACTAGAATAAGGCCCTTGGTGTGCTTGGTCTTTGGTCCGGACCCTGCAAATCTAAGCCAGTCTACACCGATATTTGCAAGCCCAGGAGAAATCATTTGATGGTCGCGGAGGGGGCATTTTTTCGGCTGGGCGGGTACTCTGGGACTCGGTAAGCTGCGAGCTTACTGAGTGAACCAGAATCAGGACATATGTCATATGTTTAGGACTGGGGCCAGGACAAGTCCTTTTATGGCATGGGCACACACAGTACACATCTCTGAATACACACACACTGTACATGGACTGTGCTAAAAATCACTTCATGAATATTTTTGTTGCGCTTGCTGCTGTAAACGAGTTAAATGCTGTTTGCCATTGATTTGTATTTTATTTATAGTTATAATTTATGTCCACTGCTGGAAAGTATGACAAAGATACATAACAGTACCTGACATTCTGGCCATTGTCAGCTGCAAGACCCCATACGAAAGTTCAACAGAACAGCAGACTCACAGCAGACATCAGACATCTCTCCAGCGAGTGTGAGAATCTGACTTCTTCTTACAAGAAATCCTACAGGTGGAGCAGCTGCGTTTGAAAAGTAAAATATGTATCCAGTGATTAGTCATCTCTTAATTAGGTTACTTGACCTCAGAAATTTTACAGCTGAATTCACTCATCTTTATAAATGTTTCTAAACGACTGGAAACTGTTATACTCTACTCCATAAGAGAGAGAACTGTTTATCCCGTATAACATATACAAGGGCAGGTGGCGAGATTTCCTGTAACTAAAATACCACCTCTCTGTTTACATCATCCTGTAGTGCGAGATCGAAATGGTAAATGCAAATAATATTACAATTGCACTTTCTTAGCAAAAAAATATACTGTCATTTGGGTCATTTTTAAACTGGGCAATGTTGCTTCTTTTGGACAGGAACATTATTTAGATGAAATAATAATGTAAATGCTAGAAAATGTTTTTATAGGTCAACAACTAACCTGATAACTAATTTCTATCGGGTGCCGGACAGCTCCCCGACAGTCGGGATTCCGACAGTCATTACTCCGACATCGGAATCCCGACTGCTCCCTCGTGGGGGTCCATGACCCCCATAGAGGGAGAATAAAATAGGTGGCGAGTGCAACTCGCCATTGAGCCCACAAGGGGATTCATTCCGCTCCCCCCCCCGCTGTGCGGTTGGGATTCAGACGTCGGAGAAATGACTGTGGGAATCCCGACTGTCGGTGTGTCATACCACACCCTTTCTATCTGGGCCCAGTGACGAACAGGGGAACATCCATCATCATTTTTTGGGCGTCCCAATAAAAATGCTGGGCTTTCCCCTATAAATGCAGGCATGGCGATGCCTGCTCGGCACTTAGCGCCAGAATTAAAGTCATGCAAGGGGATGAGTTAGCGCACAAGAGTGCGCCCAAAAAGCGTTTACTTTCCTTTGTTTTGCACCTTTGCAAATACAAAACAAACCCAACCTCAGTTAGCGAACACATCCCCTCGCATTTTAGAGACGGGATTTACACTGTGGCGCAGCCTAGCGAACAGATCTGAATAAAGCACCAGGGTCCTTATTCAGGTTGATTCGCTCCCCTGCGTGTTTGAGGGTGGGGGGGCGGGCATCTGACGCCAGCGGATGACAGCTGCGCGCCCATGTCCCGCACAGGTACACGCAGATGTAAGACACCACAGAGGTGTCTTGCATGTGCGAGTGCCTGACAAATCATTTGATGGTCCGTGACCATCGAATGATTTTGTGCCCACACGCAAGGCTGTGAATGGATGAGTGTGCGGCGGGCGGCGACTGGTGGACTTGCAAGTCTGCGAAACTCGCAGACTTGCAAGTCAACCTGAATAAGAGCCAAAGTGTAGATTTAGCTGCAGCAACCATGGTGCATTGTTGAAGATTTAATTGTCCTGTCAGTGGCATAACTGAGCATTATATCACGCTTGTGATCATTTCCAGACAGGTGAATAATGCTCCTAACCGTTATGTATAATATAAGGTGGCACAAAGATCAGCACATGCCAAGGGGCATTGGTGTCTGCAGATTTCAGTGTTCGTGGAACACATCAAATAAATAAGAAAGTGTAGGTTGATGCGAGATGTATATATGATAACTAGCATTTTACCCATCTATAATAAAGCTGTTTTAATTAAAGGCTTGCACTATTGACAATATAACATTTACACTTTGAAACAATATTATATGTTTTTGACATGCATTACTTAATCAAAGACATACGCAATAACAAGACATAATCAAAACACACACAATTTTTTTATTTTTAAGAATCTTACGTTTTTACCTCCACTTTTATTAGATATAGTATAGCTAGAGGATTAGTTACAAAATTCATGACCTTTGAGCGTGGTATACTATTTCGGAGCTGATTGGCCACCCTCACATAACAGTTGGCTAACCTCTTACACATCAAAGTTACTGCTTGGCTACCAGCCTCAGACCATGACAGGCTGGCAACTGGCCCAAAACCTGACAACCTGGCTGCAAGCCCAACAGTCCAAGCTGACAGAATTTCCTTCGAATGTCCTGATGAATATGGTCTGGCAAGTTGTACAGCACTTTGACTGACATACCTAGCAAGCCCTAAGCACAGCAGGTTCTGTTTTTGTGTGTTCTATCTATCTATCTATCTATCTATCTATCTATCTATCTATCTATCTCAGCGTGCAATACAGAAGCTTTGCTAGATGATAATGTAGTCACTATCTTGGAACCAGTCCCAATAATTTAATCTGTGATGACTTACAAGTGGAGGTGGGGTGGCCACTTGCTTTAAATAGAACACAAGCTAAAGGTCCACCCAGAGCAATTAAGTTGTTGATTTCTCATGCATTGATTGGATTCTTAAAATTAGGAGTTTAAGAGTCCTACTCATCTATTGCTCCACCTAGAAATGAAGAGATATTTGTACATTAAATTGCAGAATTAGTTGCAGGGCTAGCCATTGAATAGCAACAGTAGCTCATCCTGGATTTCAATGCTTCAATGGGTTGATAATAAACTCTCGCACCTTAGCCAAGACAATCTCTACACAATGAACGGGCACACCGTGACACAAGTTATTCCTTCTGCCAAAAGCAGGGATGTGCTGTTCAGTTTTAATGTGTTACCAATACACCTGGATTTAGAGGTTTCAATATAAATCGAGTCCCAGTTCAGAATCACTTTTGGAAGTGGAACCAATTCCACACTTGGGTCTGTTGTTAGTTCAGAACTCGGATCTACAAACCAAACTTGAGTTTGTATCACATGTATTTCATGATTTTATCTCTTTTTATCGATTTTTATCAAAAGGGACCCAAATATCAAATCCAAACTTAAACACTTGCCAAAAAAACGAAAACAGGATCATGAATTGGAATCAATACCAAAACACAGGGGTCCATTCACTTCTCTTGCTAAAAGTGGTCACACAAATCTTGTTTTTCCAATTGGATTCAAACTTTCTGACAAAATAATAGACTCAGTTACTTAACCTTCCAAGGGTGTTCGGGTCTTTTTTGACCCATATCAAATTCCCAAGTCTCATCCTAGTAAGGTTAACACCCAAGGAAGGTTAAGGGTCTATGTACTAAGCCTTGGAGACAGATAAAGTGGATGGAGATAAAGTACTTGCCAATCAGCTCCTAACTGTCATTTAGCAGAATGTGGGATAATGTACTAAGACTTGGAGCATGACCATACCCCCACATGTATTTGATAGAATTTTTGGCAGCCCTGAAGCATGCCAAACTGCCAAGCGCTTTCATTTGTCAACAATGTTGGTTATCTGAAGAAGTGGTATTGCAATGTTGAAAGACAGTGGTGGAACATTTGCATCAAGAGTATTAGCCAGTGGCGGCTCCAGAGTAGGGGCTGCAGTACAGTCCAAAATACAAGTAGGGGAGCCACACCAACTGCCAGTGAGTCAGTTTGGCATGGCATTGGTGGGGCTCCCTTATTTGTATTTTGGAGTGTGCTGCAGCCTCTTCTCTGAAAACGCCCCTGGTATTAGCTAATAGGACTCAAGCTTACTGAAGAAAAGCAGCATACCCATAAGAAGTCAGAGCTTCTCTTAGATGAGATTAGGGTTTAAAACAAAAGACCAGTTTAGATTTTCTTTACTGTGGTGAAGTTTTGCAAATGTCTGCAGTTTGATGCAACCCTTTTCCATTCGAGACGCACCAAATTTGCATTCTTCACCCTGATAAAGTGTCCTCCACCGAGGCTAGAGTCCCAACGTTGACAGCATTGAGTGCCAAAGTTCCAAGCTGGCCAATGTAGGCAGAATTGCCTTCTAAATGGTTTTGATGTAGAGTAATTTGTTAAAAATATCCTAAGGTTTCATCTTTTGTCCTATAATCTGGACTCATCCTCAACAAATCTAAATATTAGGGTGTAGTGAATCAGTTATCAGGCCCTGGCTGTATGACTTAGTACAGACTGGTAAAACAGCCTTTCATTTTTCGGGAAGGTTAATGAGAAGTAAGAATGAATGTGCAACCCAAATGGAAACCCACCAATAAAACCATGTTATGGACTATCTAATCTCGGTTTATGAGAAAACAAATCACTGAGTATCTCTGGTTATCTTCAATTCTCCTGTACCTCTCTTGAGACCCGCACACACACTGAATGGCCTGTGGCACCTCAGATATTGTTAACAATATCGTTACCTATATTGTTTATTGTATGACATCACCAGGCCCCCACAGAACATGTAGGTTGTAGGCTACATAGCCAAAATTGACCTGCATGTTCAGTCGAATGGGGGTGGGGTTAGATTGTAGGTTGTTAACGAAATAAAGCCTACACACTACCCATTTTTTAAAGATATCGCAAAAAAGGTCAGACATTACACTAGCCAAAGCAAATAGTGCTAAACTAAATAAATAGGGCTTAATACAACAACTGAAAAATGTGTGTGAACCAGACAGCAATGCTTATCAGGTTCAAATAGATCATCACTTGATGGTAGCAGACAGTGGGGGGTATTCAATCCAAACTGACTTGCCTGCAATTGGTTTGCCTCCCTACAGAGGTGAATCTGTATTGTCGGAAATGGCCGCTAGATTGTCAGACTATCAGCGCCCATTTTTGCCGATGCCGGGCCTTTCCGACTGGTGGAATATATTCCGCCAGTTGGAAGAATGGAGCCCACATTGAATAGCTCGAATGGCATCCAATCTAATAATGTCGGTAACGGACGCTATTTTCGCAGGGCGGAAATAACGGCTGGGATTGAATACACCCCATTTTCATTTTCATGGGGTACTAAGAGCCCAATACTAAATGGCTGTTTAGCTGACCTACAGTAATAGATATCTGTCAGTTACCTGAGATTGGATTTTAATAAAAAAAGAGGTCCAATGATAGGACCCCATCATAAATGGGCAACTGGTCCTATCAAATGCACTAAAATTTGATGATTAGGAACCGACCACTCTGAAACTGAATATTGTTATTCTACACTCATGCTGCATTTGTCTCCTCACGTGCACTGTTGCATTGCACACTCTGGGCCAGATGCACTAAGCTTCAAAAGTGATAAAATGGAGAGTGATAAACAACCAACCAATCAGCTCCTAACTACCATGTCACAGACTGTATTTGAAAAATGTCAGACAGGAGCTGATTGGTTGGTTTTTTATCACTCTCCATTTTATCACTTTTGAAGCTTAGTGCATCTGGCCCTCTATCTGAAAAGAATTTGTACAGCTTAGAGTTGGTACAAAATGCACTAACCAGCCCTATCCCTGCCACATGCTGTATTACCTGCTCCCCAAGCATTTTGAAGCTTGACCCCTGTAGTTATCGTCATTTTCAGATTGTGTTAGCCGTTGTAGCCTATGGTGATCATTACACAAAAGGGGCCTAATTCAGGTTGGTTTGCAAAAGCAAAATCTCTCTCTAATGTTTAAAACAATGTTGAACTGCAGGTGGGGCAGATGCAACATGTGCAGATAGAGTTAGATTTGGGTGGGGTGTGTTCAAACTGAAATCGAAATCGCAGTGTAAAAATAAAGCAGCCAGTATTACTCTGCACAGAAACAAAATAACTCACCCAAATGTAACTCTCTCTGCACATGTTACATCCTGTCACCTGCAGTGCAGCATGGTTTTGTCCATTAAAGAAGGAGTTTGCTTTTGCAAACCAAACTGAATCACCCCCTTTGTACCAAGAGAGGGATCTGTAGGATTCCTCCCTGACAGTCAACAGATAGTGGCATGTAGGGCAGGCCTTGCCAACCTGTGGCTCTCCAGCTGTTGTGAAACTGTACATTATATCTATCTATGTATCTATCTATCTTGTGATCCTCCCTAGCATTTGAATGTTACCTCTGTCTCCACAATGAACATATTTTCTCTGTATTTCACTATATTAATTTTGATGCTTTTAGGTTTCACAAATCTAATCTTCCAGGATTATTGTGGAATTTAAAGAACAATTCATTTTTCAAAATACAGCCCTGCGGTCATTGGGCTCTCATCATGTTGATAAATACACTTTGAAAGTAGAGGCATTCCTGGCCAATTTACCTGTAGGTATAACAATGTATTTTCTCAGTTTTTTCAGAATCCTTTAGTGAATGAACAGGGCGAGCAATCAGAACAAAATAGGATTAGGAGGAAGCGGCATTAAAGGGGATATTAATGGATAAATAAATGGGTGTTTCCTGGCAGATTTAATTGTGTTTTTTGGATGAAAAAAACATTTTGTTGCACAACAGGAAACAAAAGACAATAAACACAACCAGCTCAGCGGTAAATGCGATACAATGGTTGTGTTACACATGTTTCTTAGGACAATCTATATTGTAAGTATATGAAGTCAATACAGGGAGGTTCCTAGTTACTGCGATGAGGTGTGACAATACGTTTTACCAAGATCACAGAATATGAAACACAGTTTCTTCTGCCTTCTTGCTCAATTTATCTATATCTAATTTTATTACAACATAAATGACTAAGGGGCAGATTTATTAAGCTTGGAGAAGAGATAAACTGGAGATAAAGCGAAGAAAAGGTAAAAGGAGATAAAGCATAGCCAATCAGCTGTGTTTGAAAAAGACAGTTGGGAGCTGATTGGCTGGTGCTTTATCTCCTTTTACCTTTTCTCCGCTTTATCTCCAGTTTATCTCTTCTCCAAGCTTAATAAATCTGCACCTTAGCAACTACTTAGGGCATATTTATAAATAGACATGATTCTATTTTCGCACTATATATTGCATATACAGTACTGCAGTCCTGACTTTATCAACAAAATACTCATTTTCAAAGAAAACAATGTCTGACAGCTGCTTAAACACATATTTACGGTAAGAGTGCAAGCCACTGTTTAACCCTTTGAGTGCCAACATCTTTGTGAGAAATGTGCAAAATATCCCCTAAAAATGCCAGCGTCGCTTTGCTACTGTATATACAGTCAGATAAAAAATGTTGTGTAAAAAAAGATTATATTTCCTACAGAGGGAGCCGGGCTCCCTCTTGCTGGCGAATCGCCAGACTGTCTCCACTGGCGATCCACCAGCAGCGAGGCGCTCCATCTGACTGAGACGCGCGTGCGTCTCACACGCACGCGCGTCTCAGTTTCCAGGTGGCGGGGTGACGGGAACCCTGTCCATCTCCGCTTCAGGGAGACGGACAGGGTTAGGGGGGGTGCGGGGAGGCGGTGGGGACCCCCCCAAGCCGGCGGGGACCCGGGGGAAGCGCCGTCGGAAGGGGACGCGCGCACATCTCGTGCACGCTCGTCCCCTTTCGCATATCAGATGGCGGCTGGCGGGGGATGGCGGCTGGCGGGGGATGGCGGCTGGCGATTCTGCCACCATCCCCTGCAAAGACCAGCCCGGCTCCATCTGTATATAAGTTAAACATTACAGGTCATTATGATAACTACAAATGTTTGCTTGGCAACTTTCACACCTATTTTGACAAATTTATTTGGCACTCAAAGGGTTAAACACAAAATGTTAAGGTGCAGTGATAGTAGAGGAAAAACATGATGGGGTAAATTTACTAAGATGGGAGTTCTATTTCACATGGGATGTTGCTATGGGCAACCAATCAGATTTTGGGCCAGATGCACTAAGCTTCAAAAGTGATCAAATGGAGAGTGATAAACAACCAGCCAATCAGCTCCTGTCTGACATTTTTCAAACACAGTCTGTGACATGGCAGGTAGGAGCTGATTGGCTGGCTGTTTATCACTCTCCATTGTATCACTTTTGAAGCTTAGTGCATCTAGCCCTATATCTGTTATCTTCTAGAAGGTGCTAAATAAATAAGAAGTAGATTCTGATTGGTTGCCCATAGCAACATCCCACCTGAAATAGAACTCCCATCTTAGTAAGTTTCCCCCGATGCGTTTTGCATTTAATGATATTGCTGGTTTAATTTTAATGGCATAACAAACTGATTAGTCAGTACTAATACCACTTTCATATTGCAATACTGGGACGGTCCCAGGTCCAGCACATTCACACAAAACCTGGGTTGTCCATTATACACAGGGCAACCCTGGTTTAACCTTTTAATAACCTGGGTTGATTTTTCAGGTTGGTCGACCAGGGTTTATTAGGTTTGGAGCTTTCACACCTCACCTCGACTCAACAGGCAGCCCGGCAATAACTCGATTTATAAGTGCGATATGAAAGCGGTATTAGTAACTTTACCACATAGTGCAATTAGCGGTAAACTGTGCATGTGCTACGATCACAATGCGCATGTGCCGCTGAGATCCCACTCGCATTGAGGTCCTGCTGAGATCCCACTCGCATTGAGGTCCCGCTGAGATCCCACTCGCATTGAGGTCCCGCTGAGATCCCACTCGCATTGAGGTCCCGCTGAGATCCCACTCGCATTGAGGTCCCGCTGAGATCCCACTCGCATTGAGGTCCCGCTGAGATCCCACTCGCATTGAGGTCCCGCTGAGATCCCACTCGCATTGAGGTCCCGCTGAGATCCCACTCGCATTGAGGTCCCGCTGAGATCCCACTCGCATTGAGGTCCCGCTGAGATCCCACTCGCATTGAGGTCCTGCTGAGATCCCACTCGCATTGAGTTCCCGCTGAGTTCCCGCTCGCACTTAGCCGCAGAGCGGTTGACAGGAAATTGCTGTATGAAGGTGTTAATGAGAAGTTTAAGGGGAGTGGTTGGGAAAACACAGGCATGTCATGGCCGTTTTGGGGTGTGTATCTTCTGATGGCTGTGGCCAGTCTGCATAGCCAGACTAATGCTGGCCATACATCAGAAAGATCGATCTTAAGATCGATTGCGCTCATGATTGTGTCCAATTTTCCTTCACTTCCCTGGCAGTCCTTGGTGGTTTTTGGACACACAATGTGCACACAATCTGCATACAATCTATCTTACAATCAATTGAGATTGTATGATTGGGTACAATATCTTTCTGATGTATGGCCACCTTAACTGTTAGCGTTGATGTTTTAAGTATTTTGCGTATATAGTGCGCTAATGCGTTTTATATGTGTTTCCCTGGGGCCTTGTATGCTCTCTATTAGGGTTTTGAGAATTGTCAGTGCACCAGGAGAATAATAAAGGCAGGGAAATGATTCCAGCATTTTGTGGAAGAAACTCACCGCATTATCCAGTAACGCTGAACGTGTTCCATGTATGTGTCTAAGTAAAATCCTGTTCCCTTCTCTCAACCTACTTCTGTGTTTCCTCCACGGCCAGTTGGCCTGGTTCCCGTTCCTGCTCAGTTGCTGCTAATGGAGGCGAGAAGACGCAAGGCTGGACCAAATATGTCACCCATTCTCACATCTGTTTAATCCACTTGTTGCATTTGGAAGTTGCTTGTGGAGAAAAGAATATGCAGACATTGAATGGCAATATAGTGTGCAACCTCGGAGAGAGAGAGAGAGAGAGAGAGAGAGAGAGAGGAGGAGGACGTGGAATTGTGTAACTATTTCACATCATGGTAGAGTTTAGGGAGAATAAATGCTTATTTTAGTGTTAGGGGTGTGCCCATTACATTGGCCCTTATTCTGCTTCGTGCGGTACGGCCCGCGTGCGGCCGTACCGCCGATGTTTTTACTCTGCACATGCGCAGAGGTCAATCTGCGCATGTGCAGCCCCCTTCGCCGCAGACGTATTTCGTCCGCCGCAAAGGGGGCGTATAGGGGCGTGAGAGGCTTCATGCCCTCATTTCCCTATGTGTACGCCCCGCGTTTCATGGGCGTTCCCATGCAAACGCGGGGCGTATGCATGGTAATGAGGGCATGACGCAACTCATGGGGGCGGAAAGCTGACGTCGCCGGATGTCAGCTTTCAGCCCCCATACAAGCTACCACACGGACGATTGTCCGTGTGGTCTCAGCTTGCGGGAGCTGCCGGGGCGTGCGGACCTGCCTTCGATGGTCGACGACCATCGAATGCAGGGGGCAGCTCCCACCATGGTGGAGGCGTACGCCTCCACCATTTTTATGCGGATCGCCAGCCGTCCGTGTACGGACGGCCGTGGCGATCCGTAGGGTGGGCGGGGATTGGTTTGTGCGGCCGGAGCCCCGTGTGCGGCTCTGGCCGCACCAACCAGAATAAGGGCCATTGTGCTGTGAAATACTGGAGTATAGACAGATCCTTACCCAGCAAGCAAATGGATACATGTGAAATACAATTGTTATTCAAATATAATAAAACTTTTAAATGCTTCTCTATTAGGGGGTTATTCAATCCTCCACGCTATTTCCATTACCAACAGCATGGAAGGCAGTTTCCGACAAAACAGATCCGACTTTAAAACAAGTTGGATCTGTTTTGTCGGAAATGGACGTGGATTGTCGAATCTGCGGCTGTTCTCGCCGATCCACAGTTCCCGACACTCGACAGCCGTAATTTAATGTTCCGGCTGTCGAGTGTCGGAAACTCTGTGGTTGGCAGTGGAACTGAACAAAGATGGCCCAGGAATTTTGACTGTTGGGAAGTTCCGATGGTCGGAATGCCGGATTGAATACCCCCCCCCTAATGTTGTGTATGTTTAATACATCAATAATATAACTGTAATAATATAAATTGTGTGAATGGTCTGAGACCTACGTATTCTGGGCTCAATTCAGTAACAGCTGTAGAATTACTAAAATCGCTATTTGCCAATCTTCACTATTCTGCTCACATGTGCTCGCCGCAGTGCACATACATGAGGGCTTAGAGTGCGGTCCAGAAAAATGTCACAGCAATGTAAAAGTCCCCATACATTAGGACAGTGATGGTTAACCTTGACACTCCAGCTGTTGTTGAACTACACATTCCAGCATGCCCTGCTACAGTTTTACTATTTGGCCATGCTAAAACTGATGCAGTGCATGCTGGGTTGTGTAGTTCAACAACAGCTGGAGTGTCAAGGTTAGCCATCACTGCATTAGGACAACTTTTAAAGCCATTTAAAGAAGTCGCATTCAATGCCCCCTTGAGCCATGGTGGCAGGATCTATGTATCGCATCCAGTTCTTTTGCATGCAATATATTGCATGCAATCCCAGCCAAGCTTGCACTGTACAATGCCTCGCATTGGACCTGCTGTCATTCACCTGTATTTTGTTCACTTTTTGCGGGGCTCGCTGCACTCGCCATGCTTCGGGCTCGGATGGTCGCTGCGCTCGCCACACTATATAAAATCAACTCCACGCCACGTGGATAGTGGGGGAATGAAAAGGTCGGAGGACGCGTACCGTCGCCCCTCACGGGCTCGCTGCGCTCGCCACGCTTCCGGTTGGCGTTGATCGTGGCGTGCCGTTAACAATGGGGGGGGGGGCATTTGACATAGTAATTACCCATCAGGGTGGGTATACAATTAAAAATCAGGTCGATTTGGTCGCACTGCATGCGATGCGACCGATTTTTCCGACCCGATGACATACAATATAAATCGGTGGCGCCGTGCTAGGAAACAAGTACCAGATATTATTTAGTTTTATTCAGCTTTCCCAGCGTCAGGTGCCGCTCAATCACCACTACCAACTCCTCCAATGTCTGGGGGTCAGCCTGAAGGGCCCATTGCTGTACCGAGCGATCTAACACCCACATAGCCTGTGACTACTTCCACAATCCTCACTGCGAAGCTTTTATCCGGCTGTAACCATGACCTTGCCAGCTGGGCTACTTTGGCCAGCTGAACCTTGGGGAGCTCAGAGCCCTCCAGCCACCAGTCATGGAACTCCTGTGCTGTGCTGGGCCCCGTCAATCCAATCCTGTCCAGTATAGCCTTTTTTAGGCTAGAATAGGAGCGTGCCTCAGCCACAGTCATATCCACATACGCTCTATGTGCCTCCCCTGTTAAACAGGGAGCCAACATGTCAGACCATTCCTCTGCAGGCCATCCCAACCACGTAGTAGTGTGCTCAAAAGTGCAAAGGAATGCCTCTATATCATGAGCCGGGGTAAGCTTACAATAGCCTCTTCCGCTCTGGGTCACTCTTTCACATCACCTTTAATTCCTCCCGAAATACAGTATCTGCATCTGAACTTGCTGTCTTATAGCCAGATGCTGCTGTCTTTCAGTCATATTCTGCTGCCCAGTTGCCAGTTCAGAAAATGTTCTGCTTATAATGTGATGGCCCTTTAAGGCTGCAAGCACAATGCACAATCAGAGATGAGAAAAAAAAACTTGCAGTTTAAACACGGATATATCACCCATGGACCATGCTGTACACCGTGTCCTGCTGAGATGGATCATTGCTCGCATTCTCCACCAATCGTGACAAGGATCACAAACACGGGATTTTGTTGTTTATTCTCAACAGCAGGTTACAGCATAGAAGGTTCAATCAACATGCAGTCAGTATCACAGTCAGCAGCATACAGGCTCTCTTTGCATAGCAGACTACAACGGTCCCTATACTAACACCCCGGCCTATCACTCGGCTAGATATTCTACCATGGAGAGCAAGGTAACTCTGCCCTGGAAAACCTTACTGTATATCAGGAAGTCCCAGGTGCTGCTGATAACACCTGAAATTCTGCTACTGCTACCAAAACTTGGTCTGGATCCTCCATATTACTTTCATGTGGGGGAATTCTGGCTCTGCCACAACATATATATTTTGTAGAAAAACAGAAACAGTATCAATCCTATGGCCTCAATGGTTTTTAATCAGACTCTCCCCGTGATGGCTCACTATTTTACTCCACCAAAATGTTTTATAAGACAACTTTACATGGTCAATAATTCCTATAACAAACCTTTGCTGTCTGCCCCACTAAAAAACCCAAATATTTCCTAAAGAATTAGCAGCATGCGCTACACAATTTGTGCATATTTAAAACATAACTTTTTCACCTGCTTAGAAGAAGATTTGAAGTGACAAGACGAAGGCTGTGTATCCCAGATCAAAGTTATATATCTTTCCATCTATTTCCATATTTACTCTCATCTCGTGCACAATGACTTCAAGTAATTTTATGTAAACTCCAACCTGGCTTTCTGAACATTACTCCATTGACTACTAAGCAATTAATAGGATATTAACATAAAATTTACCAGCATGAATCACTTTCAATTTGGACTTTTAAACAAAAAAAAAATATTTTGCTTGGCCTTTGGGAACTTTTTTTTTCCTCCAACACATTTTGTGAATTAACCTTAAATATTTTTACATTTGGAAAAAAATCAACCTGGAAAAAAACCTGTCCGTGTCAGAGATTTGCTGTTTTTAGAAGTTAGCTGAGTGGCATTACATGTTAATGGGTGAAGCTGAGCAAACATAAGGAAAGGCGCAGTGACCCAGAGTAGTATCCAATGGGGAAACCTAACAGCAAATTATTTAATAGTAAAATATATAAAGTATAAATGATAGGATGTCAAATTAGTGTTTTTGAAGGTATGTTATTGCTGGTGGATTCCAGATTGATAACCCACAGGAATGACATACTTATCATATTTCCATGTATTCCATACTTTTTTTTTCTTTTTAAGTCCAACTTGTGGGGGTGTTATTGTGGGTACGATAGCTGATTTTACATTCATGGGATTCATAGCAAATGCTTCATCATGCTCCTCCAGTGAGGTAGAAGCAGTTGGATTGTCTACTAGCCGTAGAGCTGGGAGAACTCTTCCAAATTTGTAACATAGTAACATAGTGATTTACGCTGAAAGAAGACGTTAGTCCATCGAGTTCAACCTATGTGACGTGTAACTACTGACCTGAGTAAGTCATATCTATAGGATTCCCTTAGTGGCCAAAAATGTATCCAGTTTTTATTTAAATTCATTAACAGTAGTTGCTGTAACCACCCCACCGGCAATGAGTTCCAGAATGTTACTGCTCTAATGGTGAAGAACCCTCATCTACCATGTCCTCATTAGACATCTTCTGGGTGATTTCACCTGGGAAAAGTGTCACAGATGTGAATTTTGATGGTCTTGTGCGATAATCAGGAAGTACCGCTGACTCAGGAGTGGGAGGTTTGAAACGGGCAGGTTTAATGATAGAGCTCTGCATAAAAACAATAATACGTGTGCAAATAATGTTTTTTCGCGAAACAACTGAAAATTTAACTGTGCTCGCAAATACATTTTTGCGGCAAAAAGGAAAAAAATTTAAATGTCCAATATCAATACTTGAAAAAAGGTTGATGAATTATGAAACTTGGATCTGGAGTGTGGCTGAAGCAAGTGGGACAATAGTCTAAATGAGGCCAGGCACCAAAGAAGAGGAGGGCGTAGCATGCAAGCCAGTTTGGTCTCGAAGCAAACTACAACCGAATGCAAAGCTCAGCCACAGGAGGTCAGAAGTCAAGGAGCTAAATACAAGATCGCTGGACTGGCTGAATTCGACTGCAAGGAGTACCAATAAGTGGAACCAACAAGAGACTCTTTGCACTGACACCAGTGATTTCAGACACATCCCCCTTATAGCAGTAGGGCAGCTGCCATTGGCCACCAGCGCCAGAATCCCAGGAAAGGGCAGAGTTTGGGAAATTTTATATTTTGCTGGCAAACAAGATGGCCACTACCGCCTTAGGACCCGGCACCTGACACCACCAACCCCCTTGTGACAAAAAGGAGGTGACTGTCAATCTCCCAGTTTTACAGTAAAAGGTAGTATAACCCAAAATATGCTCTACACTGGAATTTTTATGAGATTTGTACAACTGCCCCCCACTCCTCCCTTCCCTAAAGTAGGGGAGTATAATCCAGAGGAGTGCAGACTGTGTAAATGCACTATGTGGAAATGGCCAGCCTGCACTTTGTAAAGATGCCGTAACCATCGGTTTTATAGCACCCCCCCACCCCCTCACAGCACCCCCATTTGTTGCCCTATCCATGGTCAACACCTTTGGTAGTTTTGCCACTACCGTTAACAATGTTATTTCAAATTGCAGCTTTACCTAAGCACTGGCCTGCAAGAAATATGTGGGAACTTAGAGTTTTTTCATATCATGGTATAAGACAAGTCATAACTACAGCCATAATTTATTGGGCTCTAGCTGCACCTAGCCAATGACTTGCTGCAAATATTTCTCAGGCCAGTTGCTGATAAAATAACGATCAGTCTTACTGCTTTTTAGGAGGAGACAACATTCAATATTGCCCATTAATCCCATATCCAATTCTAATTTAATGGAACAGATTGTAAAAATATATTGCAATAAACTAATATGCAGCAAGAACCCCCCCCCCCCCACTGCATGCTTTATAACACTGTATACAACTATACTATAATCGTAGTTTATTGCATTATATGTCATTCCCTCCCTTTCCTTCACTCTAATGTTAATTCAGTTATTTATTGTTTATATTATGAATTCTTTATTTCAAAGTCTAACTGCAGATTTTTTGCACATGGTGCACTCCACCTAGAAAGTTATCAAACACAGTCACCCCTAGGCAATCTGTCATACTTAGAACCC
The DNA here is from genome assembly GCF_055691185.1 of Crinia signifera. Taxonomy (NCBI): domain Eukaryota; kingdom Metazoa; phylum Chordata; class Amphibia; order Anura; family Myobatrachidae; genus Crinia; species Crinia signifera. Next base: position 41,533,567 of record NC_139224.1, on the reverse strand, counting down.
AAATTTGTTTTTTATTACAAAACACAATATAATACCTGCAGAACATTCACTTCCTAAAATCAGTTTCAGAAATTCATAACAGATCTTTCACCACCTGGCTTGATATCTATATGGTGGTTGATGCACATATTGTCTATTGCATACCCCAGTGTAGTCCTCCCAAAACCAACATAAAGGACAGGGATGAATTATCCAGTCCCCATTAGCTAGGTTCCAGCAATGCTGTTAGTTAGAACTCTATGATGCACTTGCTTTACGGGCTTACCTCAACTGCACAGTACAGATGGTGCAGAATTATTAATTGTAGTAAATGTTGCAGCGTGGAAAAGGATTTGAGACCATGTGAGACCATGAACACAAGCACATAAAAGATATAGGGGGTATTCAATCCTGGTCATTATTTCTGCCGGTGGAAATAGAGCCCCTCGCCCCTCGTCTATTCAATACTGCCGTTTCAGACAGCTTTGAAGGCACTTCACGACAAAACAGATCTGATTTAAAAAAAAAAGTCAGATCTGTTTTGACGGAAACAGCTGCAGATTGTCAAATTCACAGCCATTTTTAGTTTTTGCCAATAATCTGACTTTCAGACACTCGACAGTTGGAACGTTGAGTTCCAGCTATCAAGTTGCAGTCAACAGAAACAAAAACGGCCTGGCATTCTGACTGTCGGGACATTCCGACAATCAGAGATCCGGACTGAATACCCCCCATATAATGTATGCATTGGAGAAACTATTATTGACAACACACAGGGCTCACAAACTAACATAAGCAACCACAGTAGCATTTTCACACGTTGTCCTGATTCAGAGTCAGTTCTAGTTTAGGGCCAGATGCACTAAGCTTCAAAGGTGAGATAAAATGGAAAGTAATAAACAGCCAGCCAATCAACTCCTACCTGAAATTTTTCAAATTTCACATTCTGTGACATGGCAGGAAGGAGCTGATTGGCTGGCTGTTTATCACTCTCTATTTGATCACTTTTGAGGCTTGATACATCTGGCCCTTAGTGAGGATTTGCTAAATTACAACTCCTGGGGTGGTATTCAATTGTTTTTCACAAGCATTTCAACTCACTATCCCCGGGGGTGGTGAGCTGATATGGGCGAATGCATGGCTAAACCTAACCATAATGAGTGCGATATGCGCAAAAATATAGTTCACTTGAATTTACGATCTCCAGTCATTTTTTATACGGGAGGTCAGTCACGATTTAACAATTGGCGGTAGGGGGGCGCCGAGCACAGGGCAATGTGCACAGGTGACACTCAGTAATGTTGTAGGCACAATGCTAAGAGTGTCCTCTGTTTGCCCCCCCATATTTGGGGGTACACAGTATTGTATATGAACATACAGAATTTGTTTCCCACTGCAACATTATCTTTTTTAGGTGATCTTTATTTATTCCTATATGTACTATTCAGTAGAATGGAAGTTTATGATATATCACCTACGTAGACAAATACTAATAAGTAAATGAAATAAGTACATTTGCTTATTGCCCCGTGCATATGGAGTCTATTTACCACCACCAACAACGTCGGTGTGACCGAAGTGCTATATTCGTGGCCAGAATCACACTGCCTTATGTGATTACACTGGGCAGATGCATTAACTAACAGTCACAAGGATACAGGGCCCATTCCTACGATGTGCTCAGATGTGCCACTGACCTTGCATGTGCAGCATTCATTGCTGGAAAGGGTTCTAGGGTAATCTTCTGTAGTATATAGGCTACAATAGGCTAACTCTATCAGAAGAGGGCGTAGGCTGTGAGACCAAGCTCCGGGATGCTTCACATTCGCCCTAGAAACCTTTGGGGATTGTATCTGCTTGCATGAATGAAGGTATCACAATGGATATCTCCTACGGTTCCTCTGTGATACACCCCCCCCCCCCAAAAAAAAATAAAAAAATAAAAAAAAATATATATTTTTGGTAAGTTCTACTAGACATTTATTGAATATAGATAAACCCCTGTTCATACATAAGTCATATGTTTCCTTAATTATATAGAAAAGATCATATGGAGTCAATCTTCTGGAGTCAATTGTTTCTCCTTAACCAAATTATTTCATTTTCCACATGTAAAGAAGAAACCCCTTAATGATCCCAGAGTGCAATGGTTCCCCTGGAGCATGTTACGTTAAATATACTGTTTTCATTATTCATTACCCTATAATCCATAGATAGATACAGTATGTTGTCCATAGTCTTTCTCCTTTGAAATCTCCTTTACCAAATCCATGTAATAATTAGAAAATATTTGTTTACTGCCTCTTGAAGGCATCAAGCATTATTACAGTAATTATAGCTGTTTACCTCCTCTTGCTGTGATGGTATTTGCGTCTTCTACAAAGACATTTCTATACCTAGACGTAAATCAGGTGGAACGTTCAGAATTTGATAATATACAGATGTAAACATGAGCCATAACCTCCGCAAATTCATTACAGATATTTGGGGTTTTGATCTTTCTACAACACTTGGATCATGCATTGTACAGAGGACCTTTAATTGATTTCTCTTTTATAAAGAATTTTCATATCATTACGAAATGGCAGATCATGTCTGTTGTCTGAAACAAATATCAGATTAATAAAGCAACATTTTAAAAATCATGTTCTAAAATCTACAAGTGCAGATTTTGAGAATTACCTTGGACCAGTTTCTTGGCACATGAATGAGGTTTTTGAATTCAGATCAAAAAAATAGATGATGAATAAGCAGAAGTGAGATGCTCCCTACACATTGAAGGATATAGCGAAAGATATCTTTCAGAAAGGGCTTTCTGAATGATATCCTTCACTATATCATCTAGTGTGGTCACTCAATATCATTAATGGTGATTGATATCTACTGAACATGCAAGATAATAAGTGCTAAGTGTTAGAATGTAATGGTGTGCCACATTAGGGCCATCCAGCCCAACCAGTCACCGCCCCCCCCCCCCCCCCCCCGCCTGCACTGCAAGGTGCGAACGGGATGGCAAACAAGCATGTTACATCTGCCCCACCTGCAGTGTACATGGTTTTGTCCATTAGAGAGAGAATTTGCTTTTGCAAGTGAACCAGAATCAGGTGTTAAGCACAGCACTCCTGATAAAAAGGCATGTCGTCTTGAAACGTTGACATTTCAGTATGGCATAACACTATCTGCATTTTAAATAAAAATCAATTATCAAGACCACGGAGTGCAGCCTCAATTCTTTATTCCAGACCTCAATGAGTAAAGGTACTGTATATCTATCTATTTATTTATTATTTATTAACAGTTTCTTATATAGCGCACACATATTCCGCAGCGCTTTACAGAGCATAGTTATGAGCAAAAACACATAACGAATTACAGCATAAGACAGTTTAGGACAAGTACATGGTTAATATGGATAGTTGCAACAGGGGACAGGACACTGAAGCAAGCATCAGGGTGGCAGAGGTTAATATATTCTAAGAAAGGCACATGAGGAGAGAGGGCCCTGCTCGTGAGAGCTTACATTCTAAAGGGGAGGGTTAGACAGACAGGGGTGACACAGAAGGGGAAGAAGTGAGCATAAACAGAAGGATAGGATGAGAGATGGTCAGGTTTTATGCAGGAGGGTGGGAAGAGGTCAGCTTAGTCCTTGATATTTTAAGTCTAAAAAAGAGCTGGGTCATCCAAGAGTAGACAGCAGAGATACAATTGGAGATATGAGTGAGGATAGAGGGAGAGCGGTCAGGAAAGTAGAGGTAGATTTCAGTGTTATCAGCATAGATGTGATAGTGGAAGTCGAGTGAGCAAATATGCTCACCCAGAGAGGACATATAGAGATAGAGAAGAAGAGAGCCAAGAATAAAATTTTGGGGGACACCTAAAATCAATGGAAGAGCAGGACAGGTGAAGTCATTAGTGGGACAGCAGGGCATTTTCAAAACTGAATATACAAGCATTAACAGTGATAGTAAAAGTTGTTTGCAGATGTAAAATGATGATATTATGGTTGAATAGCCAGATTAAGTAGCCAGGAGTAGTATGTTGTGAGAATAAATTGAACTCACTCAAAGCAGTCTTTGGTTTTCTCACTTGTTGCTTCTGTCCTTCTGTTTCACTTCAGTGTAACGCTGGTATAACGCCACAGTTATATTTAAATTATGCCGCACTTTAAAAATGATGCACTTCAAAACGATTATGCACACAGCTAAACCATGCACACAGCCTATTCGGCCACAGCCTATGTAATGATCTTTAAATGCATCTACACTCATTAATTGGACTTTCCCCACCCAATCCCAACCCCCCTACTACAATGAATGGTAATAAAAGGGGCTTACATAAACATCCATGCATTCCAAGATAGCATGTGTCATTAAGAGTTATAAGATATTCCTCCCTTCACATAGGAAACAGAGATTTGCTTTTTGACTTGCAAAATTAAGTTTGTCAAAAACACATTTCTGATATCTAAAGCAGTGTGCAGAATGATCAATTACCAAAGCATTTAAATACATCCAGCACCTGAGGTGTAATAATCTGCAGCCCAGCCAGACCAAGTATGTAGAATGCTGGTTACCTATGACAATATCAAATCAATCTAACTATCTATCTATCTAACTATCTATCTATCTATCTATCTATCTATCTATCTATCTATCTATCTATCTATCTATCTATCTATCTATCTATCTATCTATCTTTCTATAGATATAAAGTTTCAAAGTTGTATTATGGGTTAATAACAACATCTCAGGGTACAAACACCTCCTCAGTCCTGGAGTTCCTGCACCTATTTATCCAGAATAATAGTACTGAATCCAGCCTTCCACCAATCAGAATGCTAACAGCCATTCATTCACTGTCTGGCTGCAAGCCCCCTGCCCACCTCGGCACTATTGTCTTAACACAACTCTGCTACCTGTATATGCCTACCAGGGCAGCCGACAGGGGGGTGCCAGGGGTACAGCTGTCCCGGGCCCCCAATAGTCTGAAAGCTGAGGGGGCCCTCTTTCCATGGGTACAATAATTTAAAAAATCGGCCCTTGGGAACCGGAGATATCTGACTTCAAAGCAGTGGTTCCCATCCAAGCCTGTTAATTGCTCTTCCCAGTCAGATATTTCAGGTTCTGTCTGACTTTTAGAGTTTTTCTGAGGGTATATTCCAAAAGCTGTGACTCTCCCCCTTTAACGACACTAGCAGCTTGTCTCTACTGTTCCCAGAACCAGAGATATCAGCCTTCCAGCAGCTGGTTACTGCTCCAGCTCCACACACCTGGTGTGTAGTTTTATATACTCGTTGGCAGATTCCTCTGCCTCCTGAACTCTGATCCCCTAGTCCCCAGTACCATTTGGTAGGTGGGATTCTCTAGTTTTTAATTCCATTAAAATCTAAGAAGTCTATTTCCGGGAACTGGAGATATCTGCAGTCAAGCAAGCTGTCCTCCCAACCAGACAATTATGAATAATAAGCCCACTCCACTATACACCCCTCCTCTGCATATTAAACATCCTCTACCACCCTGGAAAAAAAATCCTGCATTTGCCCCTGGCTCCGGCCTCTTCGGGGGCCCGGGCAGCTGCCCACAGTGGCATGGCACCACCCCTCCGCACCCGCTCAGTATCCCCCACCCGGAGCCGGCGGCCAGGCACGCACAATACCCAGTGCAGCCTGCACAGCTCCGAGCCTAGGATACAGAGGGGCTCTGCAGGCTGCACTGTGCAGTGAGTGCTCTGAGTCCCAGAGGGAGAAGATGCCGCACCGCCGCCACTTCTAGTAAGTATTAGTAATGGGGGGGGGCGGGGTGCCGGCATGCAATGGGGGGGTGCTGGCGCGTGCGAAGGTGGGGGGTGCGCCGGCACACGCAGGGGGGGGGGGGGGTGCCGCCGGGGGCCCGGGCCCCAACATTGCTAGTGGCGGCCCTGGTGCCTACTCAGTAAAATTAAGCATTAAACAAAAATAATTGTGGGCATGTTACAAATAAAGCCATTCACCTAAGGGTCACAATTACAATGGGAACACTCTAAACTACACTAGTACTAATAAAACAGTGTATTTAAGCACTCCCATTCTATTAATAATTATTTAACTTTCTGGTTTAAAAGATACACGCTTTGTCAATACTCTCCATTTGTATTATTTAATACTACATTACATATAAGATATAATAAAACACAATATATTATTATAATAAGGTTAATGTTACATATTAAATGCATCTTGCTATTTTTGGAGAAAGCTAACCACTGCCAGTTTGTCACAGTATTGAAATGTATTCTGGCGTTGAGCCTCTAGTTGCAAACGCTTATCAGATTCTGCAATTCATGTGTTTGAATCCATTCAATGACAGTAACTTTCTCAATTATGTCTAATGAATGGCCTACCAAAAATAGCACAAAACCTGGTCCAGTCCCAGGAGGATTCTATGCCAGTTTTCCCATGTGAACGGCTGTTTGGTGTATGGAATTATATTCTATTACAAAGAAAACAACAGATTTCAGTAGGATATTATAAAGCTATCATAGAGCATAGTTTCTGTAATGTAAGATCCATGCTTTTTACACCTCCTCGTCCCATATAAAACATGTCATTTAATACATATTTTTTGTGTAGATATACAGATTCAAGCCTTGGAGAGAGATACAGGGTGGTATTCAGTGTCGGGCGATATTTCCGAAATAGCCAAATATCGCCCACCACTTATTCAATGCTGCCATTTTCGACAGCATTGAAGGCGGATATCAACAAAACAGATCCGACTAAACAAGTCTGATCTGTTTTGTCAGAAATGGCCGTGTATTGTAGAGTTCATGCCCGTTTCTTGACATTCCACGACCATTTTCGAGTCTCTGTTGAGCAGAGCGAAAAAGGGCCAGGATTCCAACCGTCAGAAGGTTCTGCCAGTCGGAATCCAAGATTGATAACCCCCATATAGTGGAAAAGTTGATCAAATAAACAAATTAGCTTTTATCTTTTTATCTAGCACAGTCTTTGAAATGACAGATAGAAGCTGATTGGCTGGTTTAGATAACCTCTCCTCTTAATCTCTCCTTAAAACCTGGTGACAAAGCACTGAATGTTATATTTTTTATGATACATTTGGACATATGGGGCACTGTTCCATTGTGGTCTGAAGCTGAGTAAACACTAGACGATATGTCAGCCGGTCCGGTAGATCAGAGTGACATATCAGGTACATCTTTAGGTGTTTTTCCATGATATTCATGATCCTGGTGATTGCATGAGTAAGGCCAACAGAAGATGATGCTAGCAACATGGGAATTCAACATGCTACATGGCTCCACCCCCATCTCCCTATCGGACCTGCCTTCGGTAAGAGTGTATGCACTTACCACATGAAGGTTCCTGTTAGCAGAGTTGTCAGGCTGGTAACACATTGTCTAATGTTTACCCAGCTTTAGGATGATATTTTGAATAACGAATCCTTCCCAAAGCGGCAAATATTCAGAGAAATAAGATCCACCCTAGGCACAAAATAGCATATTATCTCTCGGTAGTTAAAAATATAGAGTACAGACATTCCTCACTTAACGACCAGGTTCCGTTCCTACGACCCGGTCGTTAAGTGAATTGGTTGTTAAACGAGCATATATAAAACCCCTCAAGATTTCTGAGACGCTGGTCGTTAAACAGGCAGGGCAGGTCGTAACTGCGAGAGGGTAGGCGGGCCGGTCGTAAATCAGAGCAGACGGGGTCGTAAGTCCGAGGAGTCACAGCACGGACGCTAAGCGAAGGCCCAGGTCGTAAGTCCGGGTGGTCGGTAAACAGGTAGGTCGTTAAGTGAGGAATGTCTGTATACATTTTTATTCAATTATGTATTGCGTATCACCTCTTTTTGGTGGGAAAGAATGGGCGCACACTTGTAAAATAAATTACTTGTAGTTTTAATAAAAATAAAATAAATACATTTATGGAGTGATTTGTCCACTATATTCTATAGCACATGGTGTTTCCATGCCTTCTGTTAATACTGGATGCTCCACTTTAAATCTAGGATATAGACTTGTCCAGTGCAGATGTACAGCAATCATTATCAATTCAAAAAAAAAATTAACATACATGTATAAGATAAACTTTTATCTGCACATCCACTATCACGAGATCATCCCTGATCCAACATCCAACTGCAAGTGTACCTCTAGTCTCATTTACTTGCATCTCCAAATAATGGTGCAAGTATGACACACAAGAAGGGTCAGACTGGTCCTCTGGGGTACAGGGGAAATCCCTGGTGGGCCCCACAGCTTGAGGGCCAAACACTTTCTTGAGGGGTCAAATTCAAGACATTGCCCTCAAATAATACATTGTTACTCTATTAGTGGATCAGTAACCTGCTGGAGCAGGACCATTGATAAACATGGGTGCTTGGTTCAGAAACTACACAGAGATTCACCTAATGATTAAACAAGTGTTTGTGGTGGCTGGTAACCCCCCCCCCCCCCCTCTAGTTGCTGGCCACATCCATTAAAAATTGGCCCAACTTTTGCATTCTTCTTGGGAAAGGGGCGTCACCTTTTCGGAAAAAGCTTTCCGGGACTTTGTGGAGGAAATACTGCTATGTATATCATAAAATGTTAAGGAGCCCCAAGCAATTAGTAAGATCTCTTGTACTTGTTGAAGAAAAGACACTTACTGTATATGTGTCAGGGCTTGTTCATGTATTGTGTTTTACGAGTGATTCCATATAAGCGGCCACAAGAAACCCTATTTAAAATGCATGTAGCCTCATGGATAAATGCGCCAAAATGTATTAAACCTTAGCAAGTGATCAAGTGGAGAGTGATAATGAGAAATAAAGGACAAGCCAATGGGCTTGTAAACACAGCCTGTAACATGACAGCTGATTAGCTGGTCCTTTATCTCTCTTTATCACTCTCCAACAATAATAGTGAAAGCTGCAGAGTTTATACTATGCCTGAGATAGCATGGTAAAATACCCTTAAAAAAGGTATCAACACAATGGAAATACTCTAGTTCTCTGCACTATAGACACATATATAAAAATAAGACAAGACTGATATAAATTAATAAAATACAGTACTTTAATATGGAAAATATATAAGGATCAATTAATGTTACTACAGGCTGAGTATACCTTATCCAAAATGCTTGGGACCATGAGCATTTTGGATATGGAATTATTCCTGATTTCAGAATATTTTTTTTTACATACTCACCTGGTCCCCTGGCGGTCCCCAAAAAAGTTCACATTGTCCCCTGGCATCCACGGCAACCATCATATTCATCTTCAGCAGCACCCCCAGATACATTGCACATGGGTACGATTATGCTGGTGATGTCACTGGTGCACCCGCGCAATGCATCCTTGGGACCGGGGAGGCCACTGAAGATGAATCTGATGGACACCATGGACACCTGGGGACGATGTGATTATGAAAAAAGGTGCAGGTGGGAAAAAAAAAGTCCCAAAATACAGTATTCTGGAAACCTACTATTTTGGATGTGGGATATGCGCATAAAGAATACTCAACCTGTATTGATACAACAATATCCTCCAATATATCCTATTTATTTAATACATAATTTTACTTAGTGGTGGATCAAAAAAATATTAAATATTATATCATAAAGAAATAATAATATAAAAAATAATAGAACAATAAAAATGTATAGGAAGCGTCCACAATAATGTCACATATGACATGGTATCCCATGGTGTAACTTGGCATAAATGGGATCAAAATACCAGTTTTTTATTTGTATCTATTACGGAAGAGAACTAGAGTATTTCTTTCGGAACTCCATACCCTTTCCAAGCAATATACATAAAAACCTGAATATTCCCCCAAAATAGTACCTCTTCTTGAAATTGTACATTAAAATGTGTTATAGCTTACAAGTGATCTGTTCTACGGTACAAAAATGGAAAATGACTACCACGTATGCCCTAGTATGGAGATTGTTAAAAAGCTAAGTACTGTATTGAATAAATCTTTCCAGAACTATTTGACCCCTTATAAGTATAACAGACCAAACAAACACATAGTAAGAAACAGCTGTCTATAAAAGCACAAAAAGGCTTGGAGGATCATAGACCAGCCATATTTACATTGCTGAACAGGCGATTAATCTGAGAGGTGACACTGTCCACCTTAGCTCTAGTCTGATCCCCAGAAACTGTTATGATTATGCCACCCCAAGGCAAGGCCATTTTACCTCCAGGTTAAGCAAATATATGATTTATGCATGTCTTGCAAATTCATTCTCTCATAGATAAATTCCATATGGTCATTTGGCTGTGTGGTATAAGAGGGTCCATTATAAACGTCTGTTTTGGCTAAAATAGGAAGCACGATCTTTCCTGGCCTATTATACATTTCTGTCCATCTGTTAAGTTTAAGGTGCAATGTTTTTTACTGTTTTATTCCTTGATTTTACAGGAATAATTCAACTAACCAGCCATATTATATCTTAAAAGTTGTTACAAATAGAGTGAAATATCCTAAATCTGCAGGAAATGTCTTATTATTTTTATGTAATTGAGGCAATTATGAGTTTCAATTTCCAACTAAGTAATAATTGTAACTTTTTGGTTACATAATTTGAAACTGATTTCGAGTTTTTATTTTCTTTCTGAATACAGTTATGTTTCAAAAAGTGCCAATTTGCACATTATAGCTGTACCGGGCCAAGATTTGCACACAATTAGTGACATATTATACATCTTATATTTCAACTCTGGGACTGTTATTCTAAGTATATAGAGATAATGAGAACAAATTAGTGTTTCCAAATGATGTAATTACCTATTAAATAATACAAGAGGGGAGAACAGTTGTAGTAGAAATGAGCTCACATTAATGGGCCCAAACATTTGGGTACTATTGGAGAAATCCCTGTTTTCCCACTGCCTGGGTGCAGCATGTTGGAATTCTTCAATTTTCTGATTCTAACCAAATAAATAATCGGGATCAGTGAGTCTGGGACCGAAGAGCTGGATTGTACCTTAGGTATACTCCTCAGAGAAGTGGTTCATTTGTAAAGTAAATGTTGCACTACTGTATTAGTTAAATATATCAATACTGGTTTATTGTCTTCCTGTCTAAGGTTAGGTATGGTCAATTTCTGTATATTTGGAGAAAACTGTTCTCTATTCTGCTATAAATGAGATGCTTTACTGCGCAGATGCCTGGCTCCTTATGTGGCTAACAAGTCACTTATGCAGTAAGGTAACTGTTGTTGACTGAGCGGTGATCGTGTTACCATCTCACGCTTGTGCTGTATCGCTGATTCTCTGCTATTAGCAAGCTGTTTTCCCTAATCCCTATGTACGTGTGCAGATTTAGTAAGTAAAATAATTTTACATATATATGCTCATTTGTGCGCTCTCTTCCATCTTGATGACGTCACTCATCACCTGCCCGGGTCGTGCTGGTGATTTCTGCACGAGGTGTTCCTGCCCCCACTGTCTGCTATAAATGTGAGTACACTGCTGTTTTTTTCTTTATGTCTTGATAAAGGGCTTTGCCCGAAACGTTGACACAAGCCTGTGTTGATTCATTTATTGCTTTATTGCTGCCGCCGCGCAGTTATTATACAAATCTTGTGAGTGCCATCTACCTATTTGTGGTTACATTTTTCCTTGAGAAACGGAAAGGCACCTCAAGTATCTGCATCCTTAAGGAAGAGTGCCGGTACACCTTTGTCCTACATTTTCCTGCTCACCACATCCCATGGTCAGCAGAGATCCAAGGCACCCTCATCTTCTACCCCAGGAAACCTTCCTCGGCATCCAGGACATCACCACCACCTTCTCCCCCCACTGGTGATCCCTCCACTTGGTTTTACGCACGGTGAACGGCCATGGCATCAGAAAGCACCATCCCTGGCTTCAAAGATGTCACACTCACGCCGGGTGCTACCCTGGTCCTCACGGACTCCGAGGCTGAAGCCATCCTCTTCAAAGATCTCCTCTCAGAGAAGGATGAAAAACTACCCACTGAACACCTCATCGCTCTGCTTACACGGCTTAAAAAAAGAGAAATAGACTTTTTTCTACACGGTGTGACGCTGTCTCAGTATTTCAGGGAGAAAAAAATCCCTCGTGGCTTCAGGGTGAGAAACATCCCCACAATCGGCCGCAACAACCCTGAATTCTGCCGGAGATGGACTTCTGTCTTGAATAAATGCTCGCATGATCTCATCCTTCTGGTGATAGAGGAATCCAGGAGGGAATTGGACATCGTCAAAGAAAAAATCTCAGACTTTGAAGCCATGCACCTTCCCTCCATCAAAGCGGATAAAACGCAAGATTGGCTTAAAGACCTCACCTGCCAGATTGAGAAATACAGACAGGACCTCATCACGTTTAAGAAAACAAAACTGGAAACTGTCAACCGCGATTATGCGGAATATAGGGTTTACAGCTGGGCTTATGGAAATTCGCAACAGCAATCCCGCAGGAACAAACCCAGACGCAACTTCAAAACAAAATTTGACACAGACCAATCCAGTGAACATTCTTCCAGTGATGTAGAACCGTCAAAAAACTACCGTGGCACCAAACCACGCAAACCTCCTTCAGGAGCAACTACCAGATCTCGAGGCCCGTTGCCCGCAACAAGCCAACCCGCAGAGGAGGCCAGTGCATCAGGCAGGCCAAAAAGATCTGCAAAAAAGAGGACTTAGTATTCAACCTGTCCAAACGCCCACTGTCTAACGCCGAACTTTCGATCCTTAACAAAGGTTTGTCATTCGTACCGACACACAGTCCGAATCTGTTGGAAGATCGCGTTGACCTGTACAAATTGGGCCGCGGACTCCGTCTCTGTGAACACTTCGGGAACTCCACACCCACCTCCATGACACCACCCCAGTTGCATAAAAGTAGTACCTTCGATCCTAACTCCTCCAATATCTCCATCAAAAGCTTTTTGGGCCACATGGAATAGACCATCACTTCTTCGCATGCCAAAAAAAGCAATATTCCAGCCAACCTCAGCAATGAAGAACGGCTAGCTCTCAATGCCTTAAGTAAATACACTGATATTGTCATCCGATCGGCAGACAAAGGGGGTGGGATCGTTGTGCAAGATCTCGCAGCTTACAAGGATGAGATATCCCGACAACTCGCTGATCAACAGACCTACCGTCAATTACCTGGTGATCCCACCATCTTGTTTAAAAAGACCCTCGACACCTTTTTGGTCGACGCTGTGACAGCCGGTTCCATCCCGCCAGAGATACAACAAGTTCTCACCACAGAATTCCCCAAAACCCCGATTCTCTATACGCTGCCAAAACTGCACAAAGACCCGGTACATCCCCCTGGTAGGCCCATCATTGCTGCCAGAGACTCTTTGTTTTACACCGCAGCTCAATTTTTGGACATGTTCCTTCAACCCATTGTACAGCAACAGTTCACCTATTTGAAAGACACCACTGCCCTGTTAATACACCTGCAAGCACTGTCCCCCCTGCCGTCTAAATGCCTTCTTTGCACCATTGACGTTGTCTCACTGTACACTAGCATACCACACTCCAGGGGCCTGGAAGCAGTGAGACGGGCAGTCTTCAATAGTGAATTGTACAAAGGCCCGGATTGCGCCTTCTTCATGGATCTGCTTGACTTAGCACTATCAAACAGCTATTTTCTTTTTGACAATAAATACTACTTGCAACACTCTGGGGTTGCGATGGTGTCCTGTGTGGCCCCGAGCCTAGCTAACATCTTCATGTTTGAAACTGAAAAAGACTTGTTCTTCTCAGACCCTGAAATCTCCACCAAAATTAAAGCCTACTACCGATATATTGATGACATCATCTTGCTATGGGATGACAGCCAAGATAGTTTCCTTACAATCATGGAACATATCAATCGTCAGGACGCGGACATCAAGTTCACACATACGAGCAGTTTCGTGGACATCAACTTTCTGGATGTACACATTACACAAACTGAAGACCTTCAACTTATCACCACAGTTTACCACAAACCCACAGACAGGAACACTGCACTTTTTGCAAGCAGTTTCCACCCACCAGCCTCCAAATGGTCCCTACCCTACTCGCAGTTCTTGAGAGCACGCCGCATCTGTTCCAATTCTGCTGATGCAGAGAAGGAGATGACCGCTATGTCCGAAAAATACTTGGCTAAAGGTTATCCAGCCAAATTACTACTTTCCACGAAAGAAAAAGTTCTGCTTCTAGACAGGAACCTGTTGCTCACTCCAAAAGACCAACCAGGGACGACCAATAAAATCGTTTGGTCCCAATATTTCTCCACTTCCAGCCAGGTCCTAGTGAAGGCGGCTAAGAGAATATGGCCCCTCGTCACCTGCGATCCCCACCTCTCTGCCCTCAAGGACTGTGCCATCATGCCTGCTTTTAAACGCAGCAAAAACATTAAAGATCTCATTGTGCATAATGACATTTCCAATTTCAAAGAGGCTCCACCACAGTCCTTTCTACGCAGAAAAAATGGAAACTTTCGTTGCCTCAGTTGTGTCACCTGTAACGGACTGGAAACAGGTGACTTCTTTCTTCATCCGAGAACTGGCACCAAGATCCCCATTCGCCACCCCCTCACATGCAGCAGCAGATACGTCATATACTACATCAAATGCCCCTGTGGTTCCTTGTATGTCGGTAAGACCATCCGGCAATTTAAGGAACGTATAGCGTTGCACAAATCAAGCATTCGGGCAGCTCTGGGGACCAAAGGCTCAGACCAACCTGTGGCCAGACACTGGAAGGCCTTCCAGCATAGTCTCCCCAGCTTAAGGTACAAGATTATTGACTGTATTCCTGACAACAAGAGGGGTGGTGACAGAGGTCGAGCCTTATTGAGACTAGAGGCCAAATGGATCCACCAATTGGACACTGTACAACCGAATGGACTGAATGAGATGTTACCACTTGCTTGTTTTCTTTAAAAGCATCATTGCCTGCCTCATCCATCAACCTTGTTCTAGTTGTTTTGTCCCTACCCCTGTCATTGCACATCTCCTTACATCATTTTGTTTGTATCTTCTGTCTGTTCTCTAATTCCCCACCCATCCAGCCTTTCTCATAACGGACACACATGGGTTAGGTTGCTGCAGGCACCTTACCATATTCCCTGCACTTCTGAGCACGTCCTCTGCACCCCACACGCATAGATCCGTTAGTTCTGTCCCTTCATCCGCCACTTACTGCACCCCTCATCACCCCAGTCAGTTTCTTTCTTACTACCTTCCCTTTTACAAGGTTGCCCTGTGCACCTTGCCACATCTGTCCATATGGACGTCTTCTGTGCCATTTTCAGTGTACCCGCGCGCATTGCTATCTAATGCGGCCAGTACACTCAGTCCAGCACCGTCTTCCAATCGGTTCTTCCACTCGTCACCCCCACTTACACGTAACCACCTTAGGGTATCCAGCGCCCTCCTAGCGCAGCCCATTCACCGGTCAATCTTCAGCACCACCTTACAGACCCCACTTCTTCAGCTGTCACCCGGTACTGCCGGGCGCACACCTGATAGCCACCTGTCCCTCACCCGCTGGTACTTCACCAGACTTCACCTACACAGCCGTCACTCGTCACTGCCGGGCGCATACCCGCATGCCTCCGGCACCACTTCCCTCCCTCACTCGCTGATACTTGAGCTCCCCACACTGTCACACACCGGCCGCACACTCCGTCTACTCTACCGTCACCTCTGTTTTCACTATCCCCAGCCATTCCCCCGCAGTCGACACATTCAGTGTCGTCAGCCCGCCACCTCCGTTCTCCCTCCACTCTGGTCTTTACCCCTCCAGCTGTAACCCTGTCCCCCTCTCTGTTCCACCTTCTCCCCCCCTTTTCCTCCGTTGCTCTTTCATTGCAGCACACATTCATTAGAACTCTGTGGTAACTGTGTATACATCTGCATTATACTATGATTCTTTGTGTCCCATGCATGTTATGTTCTTATCCGCTGTTAACTCAGTATTTCTTTGATGTCCATACTGTTTTCTAACTTGTAACGTCTTTATTTGATAGGACACCGCTGCAGAGATCAGCAGCCGGCTTTCAGCACCATTGCCGCTCCACGTATACACTTGTTTCCCCGCACTTAGCTCCAAGTCGGCATTCACTCAGTTTATTTTGCAAGCGCCAGACAGCGTTCTTGGTCGCTTAGCAACCACCCTTTGGGTTTGATAGCACGCCCCTGGTGACCCCGCTTTCCCCGTTTGAGTGCGCCAGATGACGTCACTCATCACCTGCCCGGGTCGTGCTGGTGATTTCTGCACAAGGTGTTCCTGCCCCCACTGTCTGCTATAAATGTGAGTACACTGCTGGTTTTTTCTTTATGTCTTGATAAAGGGCTTTGCCCGAAACGTTGACACAAGCCTGTGTTGATTCATTTATTTCTTTATTGCTGCCGCCGCGCAGTTATTATACAAATCTTGTGAGTGCCATCTACCTATTTGTGGTTACATTTTTCCTTGAGAAACGGAAAGGCACCTCAAGTATCTGCATCCTTAAGGAAGAGTGCCGGTACACCTTTGTCATATATATATATATATATATATATATATATAAACATATAGCATTCGACTTTCAGGCACTCATGGGTCTTAGCACAAAGTAAATAACTGACACACGGGTAGGGGTGCCAATCCCGGGGCATTTTTTCAATCCCGGGATTCGGGATTGAAAAATGCTCAATCCCGGGATTCCCGGGATCCCGGGATTGGCTTCCCTAATAATAAAAAAAACCCTGGCCGCCCGCATATTTGCTTACATTTGTGGAGCCAGGTTGCTGAGCGGGCGGCCGGTAGGCTGGTCCCTGGTGCAGCCGAGAGCTGGGTTGCTGAATGGGCGGGTAGGAAGTCTCATAAGGCGGGGTGGCAGGGAGTGCTGGGTGGGAGGGCTTAGTGGCAGGGAGCGCTGGGCGGGTGTCCGAGAGCGCTGGGTGGGCGATTCGGTGGCCGAGGCGGATGTGCGGCTGTGCCCTGCGCAGCGTGACCTCGCAGCGTGACCTCGTCACGCTGCGCACTGCGGGGTATGGGAGAAGCCGGGCAGCGTCTGAGTTCTCAGACGCTGCCAGGCATTAAACTGCGCATGCGCAGTTTAATCCCGAAATCCCGGGATTGGAAATTCCAATCCCGGGATTGAAATCCCGGCGTTTTGGGGGCCAAATCCCGGGATCCCGCCGATCCTGGGATTGGCCACCCTACACACGGGTCTAGATAACTTGTAGCAACTTTTCGAGCTTTATTTGCTTGTCCTCAGGCTCAAAGATACATACAATCATGACATACCTAAATACCCTACCACCACCATGTCAGGATTGCCGTGCCGCCCGTCTGTCCCGGCGTCCTTCCCTGATGACATCACGCCACTCACCGGTTTGGTCTCTCCCCAATGAAGTCATGCCGCACACCAGTTCAGCAGCCAAGCCGGCCAGATGGTTGCTAGGCAGCCCACTATCTACAGAAGTGCACAAAAAAAACATTAAAATATGCAGACATAAAGCACAACAGTAGTAACACGCTATTCAAGGCATAAAGCCTAAAAATGCTGGAACAATAAACAACAAATATAATACACTTTAGTGGTAATGTGTATATAACTCCCGGGCAGCAAGAAAAAAGAGCTTGACTATATTTACAATACATAAAATATGACCAATTAAAAGTGAGCAACTGCTCATATAATCCTAACAAGTAATATCAGGGGGATGATAAGGAAAAAATCACCAAAATGGTTAATGAAGATACAACCGACATACCATGTTGAAATATCATGTTGACAATCAAACCAGAAATTACTTATAAAAAACAGTTGAAGCTGCAATACTCATTCAAACCCGCTGGTTGTACCATATTTAAACGGTGAAAGCAGCGGGTCTCACACTGTAACAAAAGTTTATCTCGATCTCTCCCTCTGATGTTAGGTGGGATTTGATCGATAATTTTATATCGTAGAGTCGCCAGTCCATGTCCCTGTTCTCTAAAATGGCGTGGAACTGGTTGTTCATTAGGAGCGGGCTTACCCTCAATTGATTGTCTAATGGTTGATCTGTGGGTACCCATCCACTCTTTGAATGTCCTTGTGGTCTTCCCCATATAGAGGAGACCACAAGGACACCGGATGACGTACACCACATGTGTACTAGAACACGATAAAACATGTCTAATAGGGATTTTAGCCCATGAATGAGGGTGTACGAAGAAACTACCTATTTCCAGGTACCTACAGGTGGTACAACCTACACTTTTTTTCTTTTTTTTTTTGCCCTGAGGAAGCCGGCACAGCCGGTGAAATGCGCATAGGCGCGTGATGTTGGATATTTAAAAGCATATGAATGTTTTTTTGATGTCGTAAATGTTAAAAACTGTACCTTAAAACCCCTATATACGATAACAGTGTGTGATACAGAAATATATAGAGTAGAATCAGCGTGTATAGATCACTAGAAAGGAGCGCGTGTTCTCACTGCACGAGGCAGCAGACGCCGAGTGCAGCTGTAACATCAATAATACCCACTGAAGCCGAGACATTATCGGTGATAGAAGGGTATTTGTATAAAGCAGTAGCTGATAATTTAATATAATAAGGGATCTCAAATGCACATGTGACCACTCCTTGCTTTTATAAAGATTAATCTTCTATTCTCCTATAGGTCACTTTAGAAACGTTGTAACACGCAATATATTCAAACAGATTTATTACATCAGTATTTTTATAAACATTGGCATATACATATAGCATAACAATCATGACAATAGAGTAACAATTTTATTGTACTGGAACATGTGCTTGTTTTTCTCAGACGTCTGGTTCCTTTACCTATAGACACAATGTACTTTATGCCATACAAATATCCGTTGCATCAAAGATATATACTTATTTTTCTACTCGCTATACTTATTCTACCCTATTGTTCTTATATCGGTTAAATAGTAGGCTAAACCTTATACCTGTGCAATTACTAATTAGACTCTATTTGGTAACAATATTATAGATATAATTGTCTATTTACTTTACTACTCTTATGTTATTGCGCAATAACCTAACACTTACTATATACCCTAAAGCGCTTTATCTCTCTCTACACAGTGTCTCTCTCTGTGGCCACTGTCCTGAAGATGACAAGTCCTCGTTAAGACTCCGGATGTCCCTGCAGGTAAGTAATTTCTTTTCCTAAGTCGTAATCAGGAGCTGTCTATTACTGTCTCACGAACTGTATACACTTTTGGGGGTAATGCTGCACTGTATGATGCTGTACTACAGATGGGATGAACTGCTCCTAACTGCACAGCGCAGCAAAGATTTACTGCTCTATTATCCGCAAGTGTCACTTCTATAGAGGAGTCCCCTGACCCTGATTTAAGCCGGGTTTATCCTCTAGATAAAGTTTATGTATTTATTTATGTTCACTGGGCCTCCCCTGGCTCCGGGACAGCCGGGTTTCGCCTCTAATTCGTGGGTAAGTATCTGCCGTTTTCACTGGGCTTCCCCTGGCTCCACGGATGCCGGGTTTAGCCTTGCTAGTATGCGAGTTTAGTAGTCTTTATATTATGAATGGAGTTCCGTCAGAGGTGTGTGCAGGGGCGTCCCTAGAGACAAGTAGGCGGTATCTGGCTGGCAGGGGGTAGGGTTAGCACTCACCACTCCCCGGCTTTTCTCCGAGATTCACTGCGTCACCGCCTCCTGCTCCGCCTATGGCCTCTGGTCCCCGCCTCCGCCACAACGCCTTCTTTCCTCTGCCGTCGCGTCCAGATCCCCGCCTCCGTCAGCGGTCCCCGGGACGAAGTGCAACCAGCCTAGCTACACCGAGACGGGATGAGGTACTCTCCGGTAAGTATATCTTCTATTTGGCCCCAGCGCCGCTTCTTGCTATACCGCTCTGCTCCAGACCTACAGCTTCCGCCTCCAAAAGCCACTGCGACACCCAGCTAACCGCTCTCTGCTCGTTAACCGTTTCTAGCCCAGAGTTTCTCATGCTTTCTCCAGGTCTGAGCCTGTCACGCTCCAGGCAACTTTATTGTCCACAGCGCTGTACATTAAACAGTCCTCTGCCCTAAGTTCATGGTGTTTAGCATATAACAGCGGATCATAGTGTTTCACTGTTAAAGAGTCTATTGCTTTACATTCCTACTTCTCTAAACCCCTTTTTCCACCTATGGGGGTATAAATCTTATAGTAGACATATAACATCATCCAGATAGGTTCAATTAGGAACACCACATGCAGGGAATAGGTACATCTATATGCCTGTTAGGGTTAGAGGACATCACATTCTTCCCCTCTAAAAAGTTGCATGTCCTCATGCATGTTAAACCCATCTCTGAATAACAGTAAATATGAACATCACTAATTAACTACACAGAATATAGGTACTAATTACCGTGCTAAGAACTTGGTGGTTATCTGCATCTCTTCTTATCTCATACACCCCAGTGGCTGTAGCCGGAAGATGGACAATCACACCTGATTCTGATTCCCGGAAGGGAGCTAACTTGTTACTCCATTGATCATCCATCTTCCAAACTCGTTTTCCCACTTGAAATGATGCAACATTCGAAGCTTGACTATAACTTAGCCCTGATTGAGGGTGGGCTGTCTCCATCTTTTCTTTCACTACATTCTCAGCCAGTTCAAGCCGATGTTCATGTTCGTTCACCCCATCATGCTGTATAACTTCGGTTCCCTCGGGAATGGCGTTAGGTTCCTGTTCCGCTGCTCAGTTTCTTTTGACAAAATATCGTCTGTGGAGGAAGGGCGATAGACTTTCACATTGAACAGGTCTCTGCGGAGGGAATGTTTCTTCTACGCTTTCCTCTTCTCTCGCTTGGTACATACTGATTCCTTCTCCTCTAGCTTCTGTAGCATACTCTACTTTTGGCGGGTAGGACCGCCTGTGGAACCGGCGTCTGTTGGGAGCAAACCGGCTTCCTTTAACAGGTAGACCGCCAGGGCCAGTCACATTGGCTGCCTCAGGACCCTTCTCTCCTTCTACCACATCAAACTCCACCATCTCGCCGTCTCCGACACTGTGCAGCCACTTCCGGGGATTGTTTCTGGTTATAGCCGTCTGATGAACGAAGACATCAACTTTTGTGTCATTCCGGTTGATGAAACCATACCTCTTCCGGACATTAAACCACGTGACCGTTCCTTGTACCTGAGTAGTCAGCACTCTCTTCCCTGCTGGGCTTCTCCAGCCATAAATAGTGTGCTGCGAAATTCGGTTCAGAGTCTGATGCTGGCTGTACAGTTTTTGTGTAAGTGTCGAGCTTAGTGCTTCAGGGCAATTTCTAAGAACATTCATGCCCACAATGATTGCGGGGACCAACGGGTCATTCACATTGGTGATCAAGCATCCCTGATCAGGCATAACAGTTCCTCCCACTTGTATAGTCATTTCACAGTAGCCGATGCAATCGATATCTTGTCCGTTGCTGGCCAGAAGCCGCAACCAGTTAGGAGGAGTGGGTAGAGTTTCTGTGGGTCCCCAATGTTGTGTAAAGAAAGGAAATAGTGTCCCTAGGGGCACTGAAGAGCGCTGGATCACTATAATTGGTTGTATGGATCACAATAAAATTAATTATATCACTTTAATAACAGATGAGACTGCTGCCGCTTTCAGAAGAGGATGTGTGGCCTCTTCAAATATCAAAAAACAGGAGGGGGTTGAAAGTGATTTTATCCCAAATGATTGGGACACTATCACTTTAAGAAGCGCAGTCTGATCTGAAAAACCATTGACACAAATTTATAGTAAAATACTCTGTTGAATTTATTCAATTATACAAAGTAGTACAAAATACTATATGTGTGAAGTGCACTTCATCACATAGAATGCAATAAAAAATAGATAAAATGGTACATATACACAAAACAATGACAACCAACATGAAACATGAATGGCTGGCTGTGGTATTTAGAGGCAGATTTTAAGCAGGCTTGGTTATAGTTTCAATGGCATTTTTGTAATCCTTTTATATAGTTACCAGTCCTTTGGCAGGGATTAAGAGTGGATATAGGTGGATATGCCTCCTTAATAGGAAAGACCTCCGTGGGTGACACTTTTTCTCCTCCTTTACCAGTATAGTAACCGGATATGTAACTGTCCACTGATGATAATACCAGGCTAGTGCTTTGCCCAAAGAGATCTGGCGTCTGGTTCAGCTCAAAAACGCGTTTCTCCGCCTTGTGTGCTTGTCGGCGGCTTCCTCAGTTTGAGCTGTCAGGTGCACATGCAGCGTTTTATATAGTGTATCGATTCGCGCGTCTAGCGCCCCCGCACTTCCGGGTTTGAGTTCCAAGCCTCGGTTTGGCTCCAGTCATACAAATAGACAGCGGCGGCCATTTTTAACTTGTATTCCAAGCCTCATTTTCATTCCTTTTTCAGGAAGTCGCGGCCATCTTTATCAGTACAAACCAAGCCTCGTTTTCACTTTCCACATAGAACATATAGATAACGGCAGCCATATTGGTGTGATATACTTCAAGCCTCGTTTTTATGTCGTTTTTGCGTGTCATACACCAAGCCTCGTTTCCAGGAAAAAATAGAGAGATATATTTATATTGTAATCCAAACCTCGTTTTTTGGGAGTGCAGCCATTATTATAAAGATAACAATAACACAGTCCAGATTATTACTGAGTATTATCATATTTATTTTTTGTTGTTGTTATTCGTTTATTGTTATTCTTCCAGCCTCTTTGTTTTATTATATTACTATTGTTTGGCCAAACAATAGTAATATAATAAAACAAAGAGGCTGGAAGAATAACAATAAACGAATAACAACAACAAAAAATAAATATGATAATACTCAGTAATAATCTGGACTGTGTTATTGTTATCTTTATAATAATGGCTGCACTCCCAAAAAACGAGGTTTGGATTACAATATAAATATATCTCTCTATTTTTTCCTGGAAACGAGGCTTGGTGTATGACACGCAAAAACGACATAAAAACGAGGCTTGGAGTATATCACACCAATATGGCTGCCGTTATCTATATGTTCTATGTGGAAAGTGAAAACGAGGCTTGGTTTGTACTGATAAAGATGGCCGCGACTTCCTGAAAAAGGAATGAAAATGAGGCTTGGAATACAAGTTAAAAATGGCCGCCGCTGTCTATTTGTATGACTGGAGCCAAACCGAGGCTTGGAACTCAAACCCGGAAGTGCGGGGGCGCTAGACGCGCGAATCGATACACTATATAAAACGCTGCATGTGCACCTGACAGCTCAAACTGAGGAAGCCGCCGACAAGCACACAAGGCGGAGAAACGCGTTTTTGAGCTGAACCAGACGCCAGATCTCTTTGGGCAAAGCACTAGCCTGGTATTATCATCAGTGGACAGTTACATATCCGGTTACTATACTGGTAAAGGAGGAGAAAAAGTGTCACCCACGGAGGTCTTTCCTATTAAGGAGGCATATCCACCTATATCCACTCTTAATCCCTGCCAAAGGACTGGTAACTATATAAAAGGATTACAAAAATGCCATTGAAACTATAACCAAGCCTGCTTAAAATCTGCCTCTAAATACCACAGCCAGCCATTCATGTTTCATGTTGTTTGTCATTGTTTTGTGTATATGTACCATTTTATCTATTTTTTATTGCATTCTATGTGATGAAGTGCACTTCACACATATAGTATTTTGTACTACTTTGTATAATTGAATAAATTCAACAGAGTATTTTACTATAAATTTGTGTCAATGGTTTTTCAGATCAGACTGCGCTTCTTAAAGTGATAGTGTCCCAATCATTTGGGATAAAATCACTTTCAACCCCCTCCTGTTGTGTAAAGAACCCACATTGTATGGTGGTTACGGGAGATCCTGTATCTAATAAGGCCACTACTTCTTTTCCCCCAATAGTGATGGGTACCAGCGGGCAATGTCCAATGTAGTGGCTACTCCACTCCTCCGACGAAGGACCTTGAGTTACTGCTGCCCCCGGGGATCGGTCTCCATCCTCGGGGGTTGTGGGTTTAACCCCTCTTCACTTTGACACACTCTTTCGATATGGCCACTCTGTCCACAACGCCGGCAAATCGGACGACCTTGCGGGTCGAATTGATCTGTGGGACGGCGCCCTCGTCCCGATGGAGCCATTCTCCAATCATTTCGTCCTGACCTATTATTGGGATGCCATTCTTGTTCAAACAATTGACCACTGTTCCTCAGGGCTAATTTCTGCAGCTCTCTCTTTACTTCATTCACACTTACAGCAAGATCCTCGACCTGCCCCTTTAATATATGGGTAGGTTCGGTAGACGGGGCCTGAGCACTTTGGGGCACTGCGGGCCTTCTTTTCCCTGTTTCCATCCCTAGAGTACTAGCCTCTTCTCCCGCAATTTCCTGGAAACCTGGTAATTCAGGGAACTCCACTTCCTTTGGTCGTACTTTTCCTAATACTTTGATGGCTATGCCCTTGAATGCCTCAAAGGACTTTTCATTGTTCTGCATCCTCAGCATCTTCAACTGTATTTTGATCCCCTCATTGTTTACCCCTTCAATGAACTGAGTTATTAGCGCTGTATTATCTTCCTCATCCTCCTCTACATAATTCTTCCCTTGGACATCCCGCAATGCTTCCTGTAAGGCAAGAGCAAAATCTCTTAAGGTTTCTCCTTTTTTCTGCTTTCGGTTGTAGAACCGGCTTTTGCGTTCATGCGGGGTACTTGTGTCAAAAGTTACGGCCAACTTCTCAAAGATTTGATCAGCGGTTTGTTTCTGTTTGGTCGGCCAAGCGGATACTTCCCTTTCCGCCGCCCCCTTCAACTGCCCCAGTAAGATTTCCACCTGTTGTTGATCTCCTGGACGGTATAATTGGAACGTAGATTTTATCCTTTTTCTAAAAGCTCGGAATAAACTTCCATCTCTGTCGTCCTCCTCTCCAGAGTACATAGGGAGCCATGGTGCACCGAAATAGTATGGGAGGGTGATAGGATTCGCTCCTGGCCCCATGGGCTCCGTCTGTGCGCTTGATGATACTCCTGTCCCTTCTTCTTGTTCACTAGCCGACATCTTTCCTTTCCTTGTCGATCCTGTTCGTGTGACGCCAAATGTGACCACTCCTTGCTTTTATAAAGATTAATCTTCTATTCTCCTATAGGTCACTTTAGAAACGTTGTAACACGCAATATATTCAAACAGATTTATTACATCAGTATTTTTATAAACATTGGCATATACATATAGCATAACAATCATGACAATAGAGTAACAATTTTATTGTACTGGAACATGTGCTTGTTTTTCTCAGACGTCTGGTTCCTTTACCTATAGACACAATGTACTTTATGCCATACAAATATCCGTTGCATCAAAGATATATACTTATTTTTCTACTCGCTATACTTATTCTACCCTATTGTTCTTATATCGGTTAAATAGTAGGCTAAACCTTATACCTGTGCAATTACTAATAAGACTCTATTTGGTAACAATATTATAGATATAATTGTCTATTTACTTTACTACTCTTATGTTATTGCGCAATAACCTAACACTTACTATATACCCTAAAGTGCTTTATCTCTCTCTACACAGTGTCTCTCTCTGTGGCCACTGTCCTGAAGATGACAAGTCCTCGTTAAGACTCCGGATGTCCCTGCAGGTAAGTAATTTCTTTTCCAAAGTCGTAATCAGGAGCTGTCTATTACTGTCTCACGAACTGTATACACTTTTGGGGTTAATGCTGCACTGTCTGATGCTGTACTACAGATGGGATGAACTGCTCCTAACTGCACAGCGCAGCAAAGATTTACTGCTCTATTATCCGCAAGTGTCACTTCTATAGAGGAGTCCCCTGACCCTGATTTAAGCCGGGTTTATCCTCTAGATAAAGTTTATGTATTTATTTATGTTCACTGGGCCTCCCCTGGCTCCGGGACAGCCGGGTTTCGCCTCTAATTCGTGGGTAAGTATCTGCCGTTTTCACTGGGCTTCCCCTGGCTCCACGGATGCCGGGTTTAGCCTTGCTAGTATGCGAGTTTAGTAGTCTTTATATTATGAATGGAGTTCCGTCAGAGGTGTGTGCAGGGGCGTCCCTAGAGACTAGTAGGCGGTATCTGGCTGGCAGGGGGTAGGGTTAGCACTCACCACTCCCCGGCTTTTCTCCGAGATTCACTGCGTCACCGCCTCCTGCTCCGCCTATGGCCTCTGGTCCCCGCCTCCGCCACAACGCCTTCTTTCCTCTGCCGTCGCGTCCAGATCCCCGCCTCCGTCAGCGGTCCCCGGGACGAAGTGCAACCAGCCTAGCTACACCGAGACGGGATGAGGTACTCTCCGGTAAGTATATCTTCTATTTGGCCCCAGCGCCGCTTCTTGCTATACCGCTCTGCTCCAGACCTACAGCTTCCGCCTCCAAAAGCCACTGCGACACCCAGCTAACCGCTCTCTGCTCGTTAACCGTTTCTAGCCCAGAGTTTCTTGTGCTTTCTCCAGGTCTGAGCCTGTCACGCTCCAGGCAACTTTATTGTCCACAGCGCTGTACATTAAACAGTCCTCTGCCCTAAGTTCATGGTGTTTAGCATATAACAGCGGATCATAGTGTTTCACTGTTAAAGAGTCTATTGCTTTACATTCCTACTTCTCTAAACCCCTTTTTCCACCTATGGGGGTATAAATCTTATAATAGACATATAACATCATCCAGATAGGTTCAATTAGGAACACCACATGCAGGGAATAGGTACATCTATATGCCTGTTAGGGTTAGAGGACATCACACACAGGAGAAACCCCAGCACTGTCAATACATGAGAAAGTGAGCGCGCTCCTATAGCAGACGCCGAGCACACTAACAATACACAGTAGCCGACAATTAAATATAACAGGGGATCTCCAATGCATAAGAGAAACCCCAGTACTGTCAATGTATGAAAGAGTGAGCGCGTTCCTATAGCAGACGCCGAGCAATCAATCCCTTGAACCACTATCCCGCCTCCCTTATCGGTGGAGCGGATAATGATGCTCTTATCACTACTGAGATTTTTCAATGCAGTAAACTCATCCTTCGATAAATTAGGATATTGTGAGGTCTTTGCTTTGCTATTTTTCTTAGCCTGATAGTCAAGTACTTTGTTAAAGCTTTTTAGGGCTTGGTTATTAGTCATAGGATCAAAAGTTGAAGACTTCTTTAAAGGCAAAGGTCTCTCTACAGACACTTTAGGTTTTGATAATTCAGGTGTCATTTTATCAGTGTTCTCTAAGCCTAAGTTTCCCTTTGAATTTAAAGGAGCCATTGAAAATCATCATGCCCCTTCGTAGGCATGAAGTTTAGCCCTTTACTCAACACAGTCAGCTCAATGTCAGAGAGTTTATGATCGGACAAGTTAAAAACTATGTTGCTTTGTTTTTCCCTCTTTTCTTTTTTTTTGTTGATCCTGAGCCACTGGCCAAGTCTACTGATTGGTTGCTTGCTTTCCCAGCGCATCACGCATGGGTACTTACCCCTAAAGGGGGTTTCTTTCCTTTAGAAGTGTCTTCGGACTCACTTTGAGTTGAGAAGCCTCCACTAGAGGTGTTAGTATCCCCCCAGGCTTTATGTACTCTCCAATTTCTCCTTTTTTTACGATGTGGACCTATTGTGCACCCACGTTATTGTCCGTGTAGTCCTGTTGGACAATTTTCAGCTTATTTCTTTTGAACTTTACCAGTTCACATCGATAGCTGTCCACCTGAACAGACAACTTATCCAACCAATCGGTTTGACTATCCTCTTTGATGGAATTCAAGTGCACAGCTTCAAACTGGGTGATTTTATCCTTTATGGTGGTTAATTCCCGTGTAGCCTCCGATATCACTAAAAGGATTAAATAAAGACTACACATGTTTAATATCTGGATTATTCTTGCAAAAGTGGGTGCGCTCCTGATACGGAACCCCCTCGGAATTTGACCCACCTTGTGGTAGTCCGAGAGGGTCACCCCTGCAGGTAATAATCAATTCTCTTTTTTTAAGTCTCAATAATTTCAGATACAATTGCTCATTTGTTTCTTGCCCACTGGCTTGAGAGAGGTTTTCCTTGAATCTAATCGATTCTGCATCCGCATCGGAAAAAGTCCAGGGGGGAAAAGGGTACTTGTGTACTAGCACGGAGCCCACGATAATTAGTCGCCCGATTTTTTATCACATCGCATGCCATACACCCGATGTCATGCGATGCGATTTTGCCCCATATACGATGTTAAATTGTATAAGCACCCTAATGGGTGCTTTTAAGCACCCTAATGGGTGCTTACAATGTTAAATGCACCCCCACGCCACCCCCCAAGTATAAACGTGAACCAGAAGCGTGGCGAGGGGCAGCAGTACGCGTCCTACGACCTTTTCATACCCCCACTATCCACGTCGGCATGGAGTCGATTTTATAAAGTGTGGCGAGCGCAGCGAGCCACCGAGCCCGAAGCATGGCGAGCGCAGCGAGCCCTGCGAGGGGGCGCGTATACCTGTGAAGTTCTGCGCGTCCCCTTGTGGGGCGCGCTGCGCTCGCCACACTTTATTTGGTCTTTAATGACCTTCATCAGGCATACCTATCAAAAGTCATTAAAATGTTTTTGCCAGAGTGAGAACCTAGTGTCTGTTTATCTCCTTGAATCACAACTATGAGTGCCGCTATCCTTCTTGAGATACAGTATACAGCCTACCACATACCTGTGGCTGAATCTGTGAATTTGCGGGCATGAGCACCTTTTTAGTTTACCTCTACTATCAAGGTACATTATATGGGTCTGTTGGGGGTGGGCTGAGCCTACTAAATTACTGTGGTTTGGTACAATGCCACATTACAGTATGCCACAATATAGTTACACACTGCAATGCAGCATGGCCACACCCACATTTATAATAAGGACTGGGACCTGTGAACGTGACCTTAGTTGACTGCAGGAGAAAAAGTATTTCTCCTCTAAGTGGATAGAGCAACACAGAACATTGTACATAGGAGCATTCCCATAAGTAAGTGGAAAAGTGTTTTCTACTTCAGCTAGCAGAAAAACAAAGAAAGATGTAAAATATAATAATATGGGTGCATAACCTTAAGGAGACGGGGAAAGGGAGAATATGAAATTTATAATGTACTTACAAACCCCTTGAGAAATATGTTGTAAATAATCTTTTATTAAATGACTGCTTATCTATTCCCCTATCACTGGCACCTCATCAGTTTGTCAGTGTACTCTCCATCCCTTTCCCTGTACAGGAATTGCTGGTAAATCACTGATGTACGGGGCGAGGCGCTTGAGTGAATCTTGGTATGAGACTAGTTTATGCCCTATAATCTTTATCAAGTGCAGTGATAATCAGAGCAGAGTGCTGTAACATCATAATAATGAGGATGATGATGATGATTTTAAAGTAATCAACTGTTTGGATTGATGTTCCATTGTAAACTAATCAAGTCAATTAGTAACCAAATACATCAACAAAAATAAAATATAATCAGGAACGAGGTGATCTGCACATTAATTTTTTTTATAGCAGGGCATGTGACATAAGGGGAGGGGCTTCATGATTGAGTCCAACAGACAGTAGAGAAAGTACTTGTGTTTAACAAACTGTACCTAAATGTTTGTTTGTCTCTACAGTCTCTAAATGGGTGTACACATGGTGCGATGTACTTTTTATTCAATCCCGATTTGATTCCTATCGAATCAGGATCAAATTGCAAGGTGCCGTGTAAACATTGAATATAGACTATATAATATAGATCTGTACTATAAATGTCTGCACGCACTATTTTTCTATTCAGTTTCTATGCTGCGGGGCCATGCACTAGGATCAAACCGAATGTTTTGATTCGATTTCAATTTGATTTTGCTAATACAGTACAAGCAATATTAAAAGAGAAATAGACAAAATAGGTCTGTGTGCAGTGTGTACGCCCTTTCAGCATTGTTTTTCTCTTCTTGGTTGTGGTCAATGACAATTTGCGAAATGTACTAATTAAATCCAATAATAATCTATTGAGATTAAATAACATTCAAACATAAATTCAATTACATTTCCAAATGCAATGAAATATAATGCAGTTACATCGTTGGTGGGTAAAAACGGCTAAATGCCCCACATTACCTTTTTATTTGTTTTTAATATTTACCTGGAACCATTTCTGATCGTTTTTAAACTAAAAAAAAACATATAATATCCCATACTGTAGCTAGCACCTCACTTGAAGTTCATTAATTAATTAATTTATTAACAGTGTCTTATATAGCGCATACATGTTCCGCAGCGCTTTACAGAGTATAGTTGAAAATTCACATCAGTCCCTGCCCCGGTGGAGCTTACAATCTATATTCCCTGCCACATGTACACGCACACACAGACATTCTAGGGTTAATTTGTTGGGAGCCAATTAACCTACCAGAATATTTTTGGATTGTGGGAGGAAACCGGAGTACCCGGAGGAAACCCACGCAAGCACGGGGAGAATATACAAACTCCGCACAGTTAGAGCCATGGTGGGAATTGAACCCATGACCTCAGCGCTGTGTGGCAGTAATGCTAACCATTACACCATCACAATAAGATTTATCTTGAAGTATTGTGTTATACAGAGCAAACATCTCGAAGAGTTCATTGGAAAACGCATGAAGCAAATGTTTACTCTGAGAGGTAAGTTTACTAAGATGAGAGTTCTACTGAAGAGGAGATGTTGCCCATAGCAACCATTCTGATTCTACTTATTATGTTCTAGAAGGTGTTAAATAATTAAGAATTTGAATATGATTGGCTGCTATGGGCAGCATTCCATCTTCAATAGAACTCCCATCTTAATAAATTCACCCCTAAGATTTATCAAACCTTTTAAAGAGATGGAGTTACCGTTAGGAACCAAATTATGACTATCATTCTATTTCTGGAAGCTATGATCTGGTTGGCTGCTTTAGGTGGCACTTTCACTTGCCCTCTATAGATTGTTGGGTTTATCTGTCTCTATAATGACTCTTATCAAGTTGATACTTGAGTCACTGAGTTTGATTGTAAAAAATTCAATTTCCATTTGAGGCTTAGGTTATCAAAGATTAACACCATCATTGTGACTGATTTCTTGTAGGGTACACACCAGAACGGTCATGATCGTGAACACATACGATTGTCGCACGATCTGTTGGAGCACACGATCTGCATCTGATCCGATTCTGATCCAATTCTGTACCCAGTTGAAGGGGTTATTTTCAAATCTTGACTGCAGCAGGTAGGATCTGCAAAACATCCAAACGACCAGCGGGGACGTGCATCGGATCAGAATCGGATCTAAAACATGCCAAAACATGCCAAATTTACATACAAACGGCAATCGGTCGATATTGTATCTAAATTGGGGGAATTGAGGCCAAATTGTTCTGGTGTGTACCCAGCATTAGATGTATAATTAACATTATATCAAAATTCCAAAAGACATTTTTAATTATTTTTATGCAATTGCTGCATTTTAATGGGACACAATGGAAGTTATGAGGTACATAATCTCTTCTTAATACAATAAACTTTAGATCTACTGTACTCTTATGCAGTGGTGCCAAGAGAGAGGTAGGGGGTACTAAATATCCAGGTCCATGTCTGAAGGAAGGGCCCTCCATTGCCTGGCAGCAGAAGCTGAAGCAGCTCTTCTAAACCCAGCACTTACTGAAATGTGCTGGACTGCAGTATGACGAGCGAGGAGCTTTAAGTGTTGTTTTTTCTGTATTTAATTCTATGGGTGCCTGGCCACGCCTCCCTTGATTATGTCATGCCCACTGAAAATGACCACTTATGAATTATGAATGTTTAATCCACACTTTTTGTAGTGAAGTTAAAATGTATTCTGATCTCATATGGGGCCTTATTTTGGTTCATTCTTTCTGACAAAATCCTTCTTAGATGGACAAAACCATGTGCACTGCAGGGGGGGCAGATGTAACATGTGCAGAGAGAATTAGATTTGGGTGAGTAATTTTGTTTCTGTGCAGGGAAAATACTGACTGCTTTATTTTTACACTGCAATATAGATCTCACTTTGAAGTAAAACCCCACCCAAATCTAATTCTCTCTGCACAAGTAACACCTGCCCCACCTGCAGTGCACATGGTTTTGCCCATCTAAGAAGGATTTTGTCAGAAAGAATGAACCAAAATAAGGCCCATACTGTACCTGCTTTCCCAGTCACAGCCAGTGAAATACACATCCTTGCACAAACGACACAAAGATGAGTCATTTCCTTAAGGTTCCTATGATGTTCTGATGAACAGATCAACCAATCCAGACAAATGAAATGTTGCACCTATTCCACACTCCCTCTTCCCCTCTTCTCATTCTTAACTTTCACCAAATTGGTAATAGACCAATTTTTTACGTTTCATTATGAGGTTTGACTTTCTCGATGTATGTTATACAGGGCCAGATGAACTAAGCCTTGAGAAGTGATAAAGTGGAGAGTGATGAACAACCAGCCAACCAGCTCATACCTGACATTTTTCAAACTTAGCCTGTAGCATGGCAATTAGGAGATGATTGGCTGGCACTTTATCACTCTCCATTTTATCACTTCTCAAGCTAAGTACATCTGTCCCACTATACCTTAATTCTGTGATATGGTTGATATACATTATGAACACAACTGTTCTGGCTGTTCTCTTTGTGGCTTCTGTTTTATTTCTGCCTTGTTTTCTTTGCATACTAAAGGCCCATACACACTAGGCGACTTTGAGCTGAAAGCTGCTCAAAACAGCCTGTTTGAGCTGCTTTCAGCTCAAAGCCGCCCAGTGTGTATGCCCCAGCGCTGCTGCGCGCTCCCGCATCATCTCTGGGAAAGCCGCTCATCTGCTAGTTATACCAGCAGATGAGCGGCATTGAGGACGGCTTTGCATAGCTCTATGCTATGCAACGCCGTCCTACCCCATCCGTCGGCGCCTGGCAGGGGGAAAGCCGCTCAGTGTGTATGCACTGAGCGGCTTTCCCCGCAGCGGTGATTGTCATCATCGCTGTCCATACACGCTGGGCATAGTCGCCCAGTGTGTATGGACCTTTACTGTTGTGCCTGGGAAATGCTTTTACTTTTTGCCAATGTCTTTGTTATCTACCAAATGTATTATGTTGTTACATAAGTTATTGCAGGTGTATTAAGAAGCTCACCCTTTTTGCATCTTGGAGATCATTAGTTAGTTGTGCCTTGTGTATTACAGAGGAACAACTGTAAGTTTCTGGCGCATGTAACCATTTGTAGATGCCATTGCCTATGATAAGCCTATGGGCTTCTTTTTTCATAATTCATTGAGAAGGATCCAAACGGATGCCTCTTAGGGTCCCCTGGGGCTTGCACACGTGTTGACTGATGGGCGCACATGTGTGGAAAGACTCCTTGGTGATGTCGTTATATTGTGAATGACTGCTCTTGTTGAAAGAACTGTCTACATTAATTGCAAATCCACATGCATCCCGGTGCAATTATTAATGCTGCTATGAATGCACTAAGCGGCAGCGTACATCACATTCAGAGGCGATCCCGCTCTTGGTGACTTACCTATAAGAAACAGTATGTAAAGCAATAGAATTTATACAGATTTCTCATATTCTACAGTGCTATACTTTGGCAAGTGAAGCCACATCAGGAAATATAGCTCCTTGACCAAAGAGCTCACAATCTACAATGTAATATCAATTAAAATATGTAGACAGACTAAGTTTTACTTCAACAACAGCAGTTTTCATTTAGCAACCGTTTGCCAGCCCTATTTATGCAGAATATCATGATTTACTAGACCGCAGATGTGTGCAAACAACTATATATTTAACTGGAAAACCTTTCAGAATGATGTTCCCACAAAAAATCCTTGGAACATGCTCTGGGAGTAATACACCATATCTATTGGACAAACATTATCCAGATATCTGCAGATACCCCGAGAGAGGAACTGTACTGTAATACAGTTGGAATTCGTTTGTCATTTACCGGTTGTAAATCCTTTATCATTTCGTTTTTTGCTATAAGCAACTTTTTTATGTGCATTAACTGAGAAATTCAGAAGAACACAAAACAAATGTTAACTATAATTAAAGCAAAGCTAAAACAGTGTAATAAGCCTGGTGCAAAGTTTCCTGTAGGTTTGAATAATACTGTATATGTTTGACCGATACAAACGGGACACTGTTGTTTATAGTACATAAATATACTGTAATCGTGCATATTAAATGAGTCGTGACGGACACAAATACTGGCCAATAATCTGCTTCACCTCCCAATCTCATTGTTCTGTTCTGTTTCATCTATCATCTTATGGTTGGGTCCTGGATGACAATTCTTGTGCACGAAGAACATAATGTTTACTTTTAAACATATGCAGATATCTAGTAAGAATGAAAAAACATTAATTCCATGTGTAATGTGTCTTCATTTTTTTTCTATAGTGGACAATAAACACGTGTTCAACTAACATCCTGTTATTCTGTATAATTCTGAGTGCAGTAATATATTGAAATGTCCAAAACATGTTTGGCTGCTGACATCTGTCACTGCCTGGGGATCTGTCACCAGAAATAAAAAATGATCATAAACACTTATATAAACATACTATATACTAGCATTTGCCCGCGGCTTCGCTTGCGTGGATGTCTGTTGTTGCTCAGCTGAACTATTTACACGAAGTCGGTAGTTCCATCTTATATTATGTATATTTTAGATTGCGCTTATTGATCACAATGTTTATTTGTAAACAATATTTGCAGTTTACAGTATCTTTCAGGGTTTAACACAATAACACCGAAAGGTTGCAAATAACATGACCAGCAACTCATACATATCAACTAGCATTGTGTGTAACCATAAAGTTTAGTTTTGTGTTGGTGCACCATCTACTAGATTGACATGTAAATGTAAATTTTATGAGTCAAGATAACCTGCCTGATAAGTGATTGATACATAGCCAAATTTTCATGCAAAATCATATAAAAATTGTGATAATACATACTCATCTTCTTTCTAGGTTACTAAGCTATACAAGAGTGAAATTTGTCCCGTAGTTTTTGTGTGGTGCCAGACAGACTAACATTTCCACAAAAATTTCTGGGTACTTGTGTAGTATCACGGCGCCCACGATAATTAGTTGCGCGATTTTAAATCGCATCGCATGTCATACACCTGATAGCATGCGATGCGATTTAAGCCCCCTATGCTATTTAAATTGTATAAGCACTAATGGGTGCTTACAATTTTAAATGCACCCCCGCGCCACCCCCCAAGTATAAACGTGAACCCGAAGCGTGGCGAGCGCAGAGATCCCGCGAGAGGTGGCGGTACGCGTCCTACGACCTTTTCATACCCCCACTATCCACGTCGGCGTGGAGTTGAACTTATAAAGTGTGGCGAGCGCAGCGAGCCTCCGAGCCCTAAGCGTGGCGAGTGCAGCGCGTCCCGCGAGGGGAAGCGTATACCTGTAAAGTTCTGCGCATCCCCTCGCCACACTTCAGGCCCGGTGGCTCGCTGCACTCGCCACACTTTGTAAAATAAACTCCACACCCACGTGGATAGTAGGGGTATGAAAAGGTCGTAGGACGCGTACCGCCGCCCCTCGCAGGCTCGCTGCGCTCGCCACGCTTCGGGTTCACGTTTATACTTGGAGGAGTAGCGTGGGGGTGCATTTAACATTGTAAGCACCCATTAGGGTGCTTATACAAGTTATAATCGCATCCTATCGCATTGTATGGCATTGTATGCCATACACAATGCCATACAATTTTTAAATTGTATGACATTGTGGAACATCGCGCGATATCGCATCGCATTGCATGCCTTATGGTCTGCAATGCGATGGGCGCCGTGATAGTACACAAGTACCAATTTCTGTCTCCATAGTTCATAAACCATCACTAGATCAACATTTTTAAACCACTATGCCTTAGCTCTAGTGTGCCACCAGAGCTAAGGATATCCACTGTAGTTTAAAGCCACTGCCACCAGTTCAAAATTTTATTCAATGGTTTCTTGTTCTGTGAGGGCCAATGCATTTTGTTTGTTACCTGTGGGGACCAGTGTCATTTTTTTTTATTCATGTGTGTGATAATGGGTTTGTTTGTTTTCCTGTGGGGGCCAATGTGTTTTATCCCCATGGGAGTCTGATGGTGTGCCTTGGCAATTTTAAAATCTTGTTTGGTGTGCTGCGAGTTGAATTTTTTTTAAATCATTGCACTAGATATTTCTCCCCCAAAAAATTGCTATACACAGACACAAAACTTACAGTTTTATTATATGTACTCGTTACCACTCCATCAAAATAATTTAACAACGTAAGAGTAAAATCAGCTCCAGTGGCTGTGCACGCCGGAACAAAGCAACACTTGAATTGCACCATTGGGTGTCATTTAGTGGCCATGGGCATGCACAACACTTTAACCCCCCCCCCATATAGGTGAGGAGCAACACTAGCCTTTTATTATATAGGATAGAGTACTTGTATAGTGTTCCTGTCCTGATTTGCAGCACTAATCATCTTTCCTTAGAATACCAATTTCTCCAGTAGAACATCTGATAGGGACACTGAAGTAAGAATATTGTATAGCACGGTATAGTATTGTGGGAGAAAAACAAGACACTTTCAAGCTTCATTTTTTCCACTCATATTTCTGTGTTTATAAAGAATAAACGAAATATTTCACTTCTCATTTTCCATCTTTCCTTACTATTTAGTTTCAAACATGTAATAAAATAACAATGAATTCCTTTGAAACAAAACCACACACCCTTTGGGCTAATTCCAGATATAGCTTACAAAGTAATTTTTTTTTTAATATATATCACCATATTTGTTTCATTTATTTCCAACCAAGCAGCACCTGCATTAGAAATTAACACATTTGCTTTTCAAAACTCCTGCGTTGTCCAGTTGTGGGAGGAGACATTTTAGCCCCAAAAGAGGAGTGTTCTCCCTAGCATATGACCATGGGCATTTTTATAATGAGTGTAGGGTGTGTGGTGCACTTGAGTCCCTGACTCCAGGGGGGCTCCACATTGTATATTCTGTACTTAAATTACTTAGCTAGTGTTGCCAAGCCGGTCCATCCACTCTCAGGGTGCCATTTTCCTATTGACATCTTCAGAAGGATGGCACAGTACAGTTAAAGCAAATACTCTGGCACTGTTTTGTGTGGCACCATCTTTCCATAGATGTAACTGGGAAGATGGCAATGTGCAAGAGGGGCCTGCTTTCCAGTATAAAGTAAGATGTGAGACTGCACACAGACCCTCTTGGGCTTTACTATGCCCCTGCATGGGACCCTCGCAGCTCTACTAGCTGGCTGTACTGGGGTCTAGTTCATATATTTGTTGGTGCACATGTGTTTTGTCTAAACAAAATGCACCTAACATGCTACTGTAGCTTTATAATAAGGAATAAAAAAAAAAGATTGCAATAGTTCTTAATTATACAGGCAACAAGCAGTGGGGGCTCCAGAGGAGGGGTTGCAGCACAGTCCAAAACTCAAATAGGGGAGAAACACCAATTGCCAGTGAGTCAGATTGGAATGGCAGTTGGTGGCAGTTATTTTGGCTCTCCTGTTTGAAGTTTGAGTTGTGCTGCAGCCCCGCCTTTAGAGCCTCCCCTGGCAACAAGACAAATACTTATTGCATATATTAAAAGATACATATTAAGCTTTGTATGGAGAAGAAAAGACTATTTTAGGATAATCACTGACAGA
This sequence comes from Crinia signifera, assembly GCF_055691185.1. Lineage (NCBI taxonomy): Eukaryota > Metazoa > Chordata > Amphibia > Anura > Myobatrachidae > Crinia > Crinia signifera. The sequence continues at coordinate 41,495,935 of NC_139224.1, read as the reverse complement.
AAGAGTAACATATAGTGATTGTGATAGATTTATCAATGTGACCACTGGATGTCACCAGCTCCTTCAGTAAAATACAAATAACTGGATGCTACTCTATGTAAAAACCAAATAATAATGTATTCTTATAATTTTCTGGATCACCAGATTTCTCTATATGAAATTAATGTACATATGAAAAAATAGAATTAACAGCAAATGCCTTATAAAATCTATTATTTTTTTAATAGTGAAACATTTTATAAAAATAGTACGTTATGTCTTCTTTTTGCAGTTAAGTCTTTTTCTTATTATTCAGATTAACTGCTGCTGATTGTTCTGGTATGGAAAAATGTAATACCCACTCTCTGGCTCAGATACAGATCAGGATGTTTTCTATGTGTCCGCCGGTGCGCCATCCTCTGGTAGCTGGTGGATGGTGATCCAGCGGATGTGGACGTGCAGCGTCTCACACGCTCGCACCTCCATTGGTGAGAATGGGGTGTGCGAGTGTCTGGATGTGTGTGAGCCCCATTCAGCGGATGGCGGTCGGCACGCCGGGAGCCGCTCTGATGAAAGCTGCTCCATCCATCTGGTTATTTGTACTGCCGCAGTTCTTGTTCTGTTATCACCATCTCAGGAATTACCTACAGTAAGAGTTTCCAATATGACCCATTATATCGGTGTTACATATCTGTGAATAGGATAAAATAACTGATCAAAATATATTCTTTTAATTTAATTTCTTTTAATCCATTTTTTTCCGATGCATACGTATATTTTCAATATATTTTAAAATAATTGTTATCTAATTTCATCTATCACATTCTCTGTGCATGTGCAAAAAGGCTAGTTGGCTCATGCTTGTACGTACCATAGTTAGAGGGCAGTTGTCTGCCAGGGCAGTTGTCGGAGTTAGAAATCTACGAAGTGAGAAATTTTACAAAGTGGGAATGAATTACTCTTAAAGAACAGTTAAAAAAAAATTAGTTATCCTGCATGAATTTCCCTGAATATGGATTGATCATCCGTTTCCCTCTCTTTTCACAGGTATGTGAATTACATTTGTCAGCACTAAAAGTACCAGCAGTCTTCTCTGCATAAACTCCTATGAGATCTTGCAGTAATCTATACCTCATCTCTTGGGAAACTAATCAGCTCTTTGGATTTCAGTATCACTTGTATGCGGACGATACGCAAATCTATCAACCCCAGAGTTGTCACCAATGGTCTTGGCCTGAGTCTCTGAATGCCTCTCTGCCATCTCATCCTGGATGTTTTTTGCCACCTCTAATTCAATATTTCCAAAATGTAATCATATTTAAGTACCACATGCATAACCCCCTGAGGCACTTATGTATTATATAGTTTCCCTTCTGGACTTGCAACTTGCTGGGACTGCTATGCTATTACTGGTGCCTGTCCTTGTGTTTCTCTCCTATGTCCCTATAGATTTTAAGGAAAAAAACAAGTGGTGTGTAGTGCGCAATCAACAGCTGCTGGCACAGGTTGGTCAGACCCTAAATGGAGATTATAGAAACAAGAAGATGTGTGCTAGCACTGGATGATTCAATAATTACTCCGTTCTCTATAACAATAATTTTAATAAAAATATACAACCTCACCTCTGCAGGCTGCTTTGCCAGCGTTACAGAGAAGCAAAGTGCAGTTAGTGATTACCTCACTAAGATTAGGCTCCCAAAACTTTCCCCACTAGATATAGAGAGCCTAGAGAAGCCTTTCACTATGCTCGAACTGGAAGAGGCTTTAAAATCCTCCCCTGCGGGGAAGAGTCCTGGCCCAGATGGCTTCACCATTGTCTATTATAAGGCCTTTAAGGGTAAACTACTCCCTCTACTCCTTGAGGCCTTTAACTCCAATTCTGACCGGACCCCCTTCTCTAAGCAGTCCTTAGAAGCTCACATCACTGTGATACCCAAGGAGGGCAAGGACCTCTCTCTCTGCCCCAGCTATCGCCCTATCTCACTCCTCAACTCGGATGTCAAACTGTTTGCCAAACTTTTGGCTAATAGATTGAAGACCTTCCTCCCGGCCATCATCCACAGTGACCAGGTGGGGTTTGTTCCGGGCCGCGAGGCTCGAGACAACACTTCCAAAGTCCTTGCCCTCATCCACCAGATATCCAAGACAGGGACTCCTGCCATCCTACTATCCACCGATGCTGAAAAAGCTTTTGATAGGATTGACTGGAGCTTCATGTCCGGTGTGTTACAACACATGGGGCTAGGCCCTATCTTCTACCAACGCATTCTATCCCTCTACCACAACCCATCAGCCAAAGTCAGAGTTAACGGCTCCCTCTCAAACCCCTTTGCCATTAAGAACTGCACCCGAGAGGGCTGCCCTCTATCACCACTGATATTTATTTTATGTATGGAAGCTTTAGCCCTCTCTATTAGATCGAACCCAGATATTTCCGGCTATACCCTTCACGACCGGGAATATAAACTGGCCCTTTTTGCAGACGACCTTCTGGCCACTCTTACCTCCTCGACCACTTCCCTCCCCAACTTGTTAGAAGAGTTCCGCCGGTTTGGAGACCTCTCTAATTTTAAGGTTAACTACTCGAAGTCAATTGCCCTCAATATCACTACACCTCCCCAAATGCTTTCTGGACTTAAATCTGCCTTTCCCTTCACCTGGCACGACTCCCAACTGAAATACCTTGGGGTAGCCATCACCAGAAACCCTGCGCGATAATTTGAGGCCAACTTTACCCCCCTCTTGACTAAACTACGAAACGACCTGCACTCATGGCGAGCTCGGCCCTTTTCATGGTTTGGGAGACTGGGAGTCCTAAAAATGAACTTCCTCCCAAGAATCCTGTATCTCCTACAGACTCTGCCCATCAAGATTCCCCCGGGCTGGTTCCGGGACATTCAGGCTATAATCCGGGACTTTGTGTGGGGAGGTAAACGACCACGCCTGAGACTAGATATATTACATAGAACAACGTCCAGAGGGGGCCTTAGACTTCCCAATATACAGGGGTATTATCAGGCTTGCCTGCTGTCTAGAATTCTTGAATAGACAAGGAGAGATACGCTGAAACAATGGGTCCAGATTGAACAACAAGAGATGCCCATACCGGTCTATTTGGCCCCGTGGCTCCCTTCCCCTCCTAGTTTGGAACACCCCACTATAGGGCCCACCCTGAGTGCCTGGAAGCTGGTGCCGAAATTCCCCTCTATTTAATCTAAGTCCTCTTCGTATATGTCTTTTCTGGCACACAGCTGCTTCCCCCCGGGACTAGATCTCAGGGCCTATAGATGTTGGTTAAATAGTGGCCTCTTCCGGGTCGGTCAGCTGGTGAGTGGGGGATGGATACTGCCCTTTGCTAATGTTCAGGCGGATTGGAACCTACCTGATGCTGAATATTGGCGCTACCTGCAGGTCCGCCACTACCTCCAATCCATGGGTCCCTCCAGTAATCTATCTAAGCCCTTTACACCCTTTGAGCATCTCTGTAATAACACATCTCCCCTCTCCCATACGATCTCCAAACTTTATAACCTCCTCTTGGACGACACTAGCAGCAAACTACCCCACTTCACTGTCACCTGGGACCGTGAATTAGGTGGGGAGGTCGGTGAAACCAACTGGGAAAAGATATTCTCCCTGGCACACGCGTGCTCCCCGAGCGTGGGCGCGCGCAAGACCCAATACAAATTACTGTCCCGTTGGTACAGATGCCCGGATGATCTCTCGAGGATGGGCACCGGGGTTCCCAATATTTGCTGGAGATGCTCAGGGGCTCCTGGCACTCCACTTCACATCTGGTGGCAGTGCCCCCTCATAGTACCCTTCTGGTCAGAGGTTTTCAAGCTTTCTAGGACTATATTAGGAGACCCAGTCCCTACGGACCCACTGTTCTGGTTGTTCCACCTCTCCCCTGCTCCTCTCTCAAGATATAAAAAATCCCTGCTATGCCACTTAAATAATGCCGCTAAATCAGTAATACCGGTAAGGTGGCGATCCACATCTCCCCCAACGATCAAAGAGTGGTTTAGGAGGGTGGACTTCTATGCGGATATGGAAGACATCCTGTCTTCAGCGGGCGATGGACAGGCCCAGTTCAGGGATACTTGGACCCGCTGGCTAGTCTTTCTGGACTCCAAGATCTATAAAGATGTTATGGCTTCTCCAACCATGTAGAACCCTCTCTCCTTATGCCTATATAGCTCACAATCCCTCTGGTATTTGATGGTCCATTATCTCCCTATGGCCTATGTGTTTGTGGTATACTTGATAACCCCAACTTGAGTGACCCAGAGTGTTCCCCCTCCCCACCCCCCACCCCCTTCTCTCTCTGTCCCCCTCTACTCTTCCACTTTACAATTTATTCCCGAAATATATTGGTACGATTTTACTCGCAGATTGTTTGTCTGTATGACAGTGAAACAAAAGAATGTGCTTTTTGTACCTGTATTTAAAACCAATAAAAATTTAATTTGCAAAAAAAAAAAAATTTTAATAAAAATGATTTACCATATAGTACATTTGTACGAAATTTTACATAAAAATAACAATATGAATAAAAGTGAATCGTTTTGAAAAGTATATCACTTGGGTGATGATAACACATCATGCATAATAAACTTAAGAGATAGAGTTTATTAAGTTTATTATGCATGATGTGTTCACATGTGAATCGTTTGAGACAATTAGCAGCTCAGGTATAAAATCAAGGACTGGCTGCATCATTGGGTACTTATGTATTATCTGGGCTCCCATGTTAAATGCACCCCATTTTTTCATACCCCTACTATCCAACTACGCATGGAGTTGATTTTATATAGTGTGGCGAGCGCAGCGAGCCACCGTGCCCGAAGCGTGGCGAGCGCAGCGAGCACCGCGAGGGGACGCGGTCTCATAAGAAAAACGGGAGCCCAGATATTACATAAGTACCCATCATTATCACACTTGCTCCTGAGGAAGCCGGAGGTGCATATTCCGGGGAAACGCGTTGAGCATAATCAAACCTGCTGACTTCATCCATTGAAAGGGACCTGTTCATCATCCCTCTGACGTCCCTTAGAAACATCTAGATAAAATCTTGTGGGATATCTGTTTTGTCCCTAAATCCTGGATATAAAAGGAAGATCGTCGAATGGGAACCTTGAGCCTTTGAAAATATAGGGCAACTCAGAACAACAAAGTCACAGATACCTGGACATACATCACACCAGAAGTATTGGATGGTAATTTTTTATTACACCTGTCAGCTCAAAACATCTCTCCCCTATTTAAGGGAATATCCATATGTTATCATCACCCAAGTGATACACCTATCAAAACGATTCACTTTTATTCATATTGTTATTTTTATGTAAAATTTTGTACACAAATGTACTATATGGTAAATCATTTTTGTTAAAATTATTGTTATAGAGAACCGTGTAATTATTAAATCAGCCAGCGCTGGCACACATCTTCTTGTTCCTATAGATTGTAAGCTTGCAGCAGGGCCCTCTTACCTCCAAGTCTGTCTGTTGTTACCCAGTTTGTTTTATCACTGTCTACAATTGTAAAGTGCAACGGAATCTGCTGCGCTATATGAGAAACTGCAAATAAATAAATAAATACCTCCACAGGCTGTCCCAGAGGTTTTTAAGCCCCCTGTAGAAATTCATTGTACACATATAGCAAGAGTAAAGAAGAAATCTGCGGAATGCGGTAAAGGTTTTATAGTCTATCTAACAGAAGTGCAGTCACAACATAACAGATATTGTACACAAGTAGCAATAATTAACCACTGCAATATAAAGAGGTTTTCCTTAAATAGGCTGATAACAATTCACTCAGACAAGGTGGTAAAGTCCTGGAGTGGCATTAATGCACTGTCAAACCTGAGAGCTTGTTTATGGGATGAGCCTCTGGGCACTATGATGGGCAAGCCACTTAAACCAATTTGTCTGGTTCAGAAACAATCAGCAAGCATGTCTTTGAGGAGAGATTGCTAATATCTGGGTAATTGTTGCATGAGAATACATTTTATTATACTTTTACATTTTAAATATTAACACAAAATTTTTCCCTCAGAATTAAAATGCTCGTTGATGGGGAAACTCAGCATGTTCCAACAAAAAGTTTCATGAATACCTAGAACTTTTTCTATAATGTAATAATGTAGTATCTCTTTGAAACGGTCGGCCAAATGTAATGCCGTCCAAATTCGGCGGCCATGCAGGATCCCAGGTAAACTTTGACTTTTTCTTTTTTAAAGGGGCAATCACTTACCAGGCATATTTTTGCCATGTAAGTGATTGCCCCTATAAAAAAAATTGGCATTACATTTGGCCCCATATCTCTGCTCAGAAGACGACGGACAAAATAATTAGAAGAAATATTCATTCATAAATGATGTTGTCCTCTCCATAAATATTATGAGCAAGTGTGTAAACAGTGGAAATCACAGAAAAGTGCTGTGTCTTGCTAGTAAATTAATTATTATTTTAAATTCCAGGCATAAGCATTGGAGGTGCTTGGCTTTGGGCTTTAGAACCCGACTCTTAGTAAATAAACCCCATGGTGACATCTTTCTTTGTATTGTGTGCAACTGTAGTTATTTGTGAGAAGAAAACTTTTCAGACTACAGTATGTTGACAGGTTTTTTTTTTAAGCCCTTTAAGAAAGTAATTAAGTTAAGTGAGCCCACATTAAGTAATGATTGATGGTTCTTTAGAAACAGTGTGAATACATTCCATCAATGTGTGATCATTTAATGTGATTTAGATTGATTAGGAATGTTCTTCATTAATTTGTGGTGTTTAGCATTAATATTTTCCACAATTGTTTGCTTAGCTATGCTAATATTGCTTTCTATTTATTCCAGATTATGTTTAGTTTACATCTTAATAACGGTATTTAACATGGACATTGACCATGTCATTTTACTATATGAAATGTCACATCTTGGTGTACAGTAGGTAATAACTATGGGCCTTATTTTGGTTCACTCCTTCTGGCAAATTCCTTCTTAGATGGACAAAACCATGTGCACTGCAGGTGGGGTAGATGTTACTTGTGCAGAGAGAGAGTTAGATTTAGGTGGGGTTTTACTTCAAAGTGAGATCTATATTGCAGTGTAAAAATAAAGCAGTCTGTATTTTTCCTTCACAGAAACAAAATAACTCACCCAAATCTTATTATCTGTTACATCTGCCCCCCCTGCAGTGCACATGGTTTTGTCCATCTAAGAAGGAATTTGTCAGAAGGAGTGAACCAGAATAAGACCCTGTATGACATGACTCATTAGTCCTAATGTCTTTCTTAGTTTCTAGTTGCATGTAAAGCTTAGCGTATACAGTATACTGTAATACATTTCCATAATTAAAATTGGCCAGTGGTCAAAATGTCAACATTCGGGAAATCGATCTGGACAGAATATCGACATTCAAAAGTTCAACATTTATAATGTCACAATGTTGATATTGTGAATGTTGACAGACAGAAAGCCAAGAACCAATTTTAGGGTTAGGGTTAGGCTGCAGCTATGATAAGAGGTAGTTGACAACTTCATGGTAATGTCAACATCATTGTGAATGTAGACATCTGACATATCCACAATGACATTCTTAATGATGACATTCGGAGCCTGTTGCTATTCTGCTTTTAACATTCTGAATGTTGTTTTTTGTACCACGCTACTTAAATAACATTTAAGAACAGGAAGTTTAAGATTTGTTATAAAGAAAATGCTCTTTTGTGTGTGCTATTATTCATGCCATTCAAACTATTGTAAATGACCGGCCAAGTGCCCAAAAAGGAGTGAGTCTTACCAAGTTAAGTGTGTGGTTTGGTTTGTAAAAAGGACAGGCTTATGGAACAATTTGGGTAACGTAGACTAGGGGTGTGACACTTTTTTTTTTAGTTGGTAAGCATAAAAACATACTGTAGGTCAATACATACAGCTACAAACACAAAGGTATATTGTTTATATCCAGATGGTCGAGATCCCAATTGCCAGCCTGATGGATTCTGAAGGAAAGTACATTAAGGTTGGTTACAAAGGGAAGGGTTAGGCTGTGGCTGGGGATGGGGTTTGACTATGGTAGGGGTTAGAGCAGTGGTTCCCGAACTTTTTTGAATCACGGAGCCCTGGAGTAACAGAATTTTTTTCATGGCACTCATAGGCCGAACGTTTCTTGAGTATTTTAAAAGAAAATATAAAATAAATTGTGTTTATTGTTCATATGTAATTTCAGTAATGTGGCATTGGACAGGATTTGCTTCCGTTTGTCCACATTTATTATTATTGGAAGCCACAACCACTGTTTTTGGCTATTATATTTACCATGAATTATTTAAATTGGTACTGGACCTCCAACCCAGGGCACACTTACAAGTACCACAAGGCACCCCAGGGTGTCATGGCACACAATTTGGGAACCACTGGGTTAGAGTAAGGATAAAGGTTTTAAAACCATGTCTGTTGTGAATTTGGGAATTTTGGAACTTTAGGATGCAGCTGATGGCATTCTGACCATCAATATCTTGACTGTGGTGATATTAATACATCCAAAAGAAATCACTAGAACATATTATACTGTGCAGAATAGGTGCGGCATGCTCTCTACCAGAGATAAACTGTCAGTGTAAGATGGAAATTTGTAAATAGAAAAAAAAAAGGAAATATTTTATTTTATTTTTCATGAGGGAATTGTAATTCATTTCAATTTTGAAAATGTTTTTAGCAGCTGCTGTGCTTACGTTTTATTTTCTGCTTCATAACGATGATGGTGATGATGATGTCCTTTCACACAATCGACAATACAGTATTTACTTGTATGTTTTCCATAACGTAGTGTAATAGTGATGTGGCGTAAAGTATTAAAAGGTCAAAATCTTGTTCCAGAGTTAAGCTTTAAGTTAAGAAATGAGTAATTCAAAACTTTGCTTTCCATAAAAAAAAAAAAATACTTAAAGCCTGTGTGTTCACAGCCTATATCACACCTTGGTCCGGTTCACATAAAGTTCACTCTCCCCATACTGAAAAGTAGCTACCACAAAGCCTGAAATAGTTATCTTGAATAGTTGTACATGTTCTTAATTCTACATATTTCTACATTTGATTTAAAGTAGAATGAACATTTTGGAGACAAATGTAGCATGACTCTGCCAGGATACTGGATATTTTATTACACTCTCATAAATATGAAATAGTGCATTATAATAAAGGCCATCTTAGGAAATATTTGAAAACAACTGCTGTATAGATGAGACATAAGCTACCACGAATTTAAGTATTATATTAAAACCTGAAACATATAGAAAATGACATATAAATACCCCATTTGTACATTAAAAAATTAGTTATAGTCATATTAATTCAACAATATTAATGTACTGTATGAAGTTGCATACTGTGGAAATCGCTGATATTCCCCTAGTGTGCTACTTATTTACTAAATTCAAGAATAGTCTACTTTACCCGAATGCTATAGTTTTAATGTATATTGTTTTTTGTTTTGTTTTTCAAATTAACTTTATAATGTAATACAGGTTGAGTATCCCTTATCCAAAATGCTCGGGACCAGAAGAATTTTGGATAATGGATTATTACATATTTTGGAATATTTTTGTATTTGAATGAGGTATCTTGAAGTATCTTGCATTTATGTAGTATAAGCACACCAAACACATGAAATGCACTCGAATATATTTTATTTGTGCATGAAACAAGGTTTTTAAACATGAAACAAAGTTTGTGTACAATACCAGACACTGAATTTGAATGCCAAGCAATCATGTCCTTGCACATATTGAGTGCCAGTTACATGTTATTTCCCCAGTAGTGCCAGTTACAGATGTCTCCAGAAAGTTTTTAGCGAAAATGATGGTTTTCGGAATAATTTGGATAACGGCTATTTGGATAAGGGATACTCAACCTGTATAATAATTGTTAATAAAATCTAGTTGCTTTTATAACATTCTGCGCTTGATTTTTTGGATTTATTGGTACTTGTTTCCTAGCAGGGCACCCAGTTTCCTTACGTACAGTATGCGACCGTAGTGAAATCGCATCGCATGATGTTATAGTAGCATGCGATGCATGCAATGCGATTTCAGTACCGCTCCCGTTCCCACTCCCTGTCATTCCCGCCCCCTGTCAGATCCTCTCAGAAATCATTCTGAGGTGATTTTCTGACAGGAGTAGAAGCGTCCCTCAGAGTTGCTGGTAAAATATCGAAAGTTTATGAAATGGCTGCATCTATGAATATGTTTTGCTTGCCTCAGATGGAGGAGGAGGCTATCAACTTCTTTCAACGACATGATCTCCTTCCGCTGGCGCAGAATTGTGCGAATGGGCACGTAATGCGCCTATCAGTGAAGGAATGTATGTGGCGGTGCCATGTTAAAGTGTGCCAGCTCAAGGTGAGCCTCAGAGCGGCCCACTTGTTTCCAGGGTGCCACTTATCCTTTGTGACTTTGGTGCGCTTTATCTATTCATGGGCCCAGGAGCTGACATCCATTGAGTACTGTCAGCAACAGCTAAAAAGACAGCTGTTTTGTACAACAGATGGATGCGAGAGGCTTGCACGATGGACCTCATGGCGCAGCCGCAGCACCGTATCAGCGGTCCACGCCACATCGCGGTGGTCGATGAGAGTTTGTGAGAAGGAAGAGTAATGTCGGACGGCTGTTACTACAGCAGTGGATTTTTGGAGGAATTTGTAGGGAAACTGGACAGTGTTTCCTCACCATGGTGCCCAGACGCGATGCCAGCACTTTGATGGCGGCTGTTATTGACAATAGAGAGCCAGGCACTACAATTTACATGGACTGCTGGAGGGCGTACAGCACTGAACAGCTGGAACTTGGAGGTTATCAGCAAGCCCAAGTTAATCACCATTTCAATTTCATAGACCCGTCCACAGGATGTGGAGAGAATGTGGGGCGCTGTTTTAAATTGATTCATTGTTCTTATCATCATTATCCCTATGCTTTTTAATTATTTAAGTAATTGACAGTTCTTAGTTAACACATGTCGCCATTACTGTGTTAGCTTTATGATTTTGCAGGTGTGAATGTGTTCATAAAACACCACCACTATCCATGTCACCCCAAAACGTGGCGAGCGCAGTGAGCCCTGTCGCTGTGGAGTCATGGCCGGTGCAAGGCACCAGAGCGCCCCAGGCGAGTCGGGGTGGGGGCTCCCCGGTGCCGGGGGAGGTGGGGGGTACCTGTCCTGCGGCGCTGTCCGGTGCCGGGGGAGGGGGGTACCTGTCCTGCGGTGCTGTCCGGTGCCAGGGGAGGGGGGTACCTGTCCTGCGGCGCTGTGTATTTAAAGCTGGCGGCGGAGGCAGCGGGGGTCCCTGCAGTCCATTAGAAATAACGAGCGCTATCCGCTGGGCTATGCGGAAGCGCTTCTGTTGTGAAAACACTGGCAGCACGCTGATTGGCTGAGATCAGCGTGCGCCGTGCTGCCAGTGTTTTCACAACAGAAGCGCTTCCGCATAGCCTGGCGGATAGCGCTTGTTATTTCTAATGGACTGCAGAGACCCCCGCTGCCTCCGCCGCCAGCTTTAAATACACAGCGCCGCAGGACAGGTACCCGGGCGGCACGGGGGGGGGGGGGGGGGGGGCAAAATGCCGCCCTCCAGTGGCCGGCGCCCTAGGCAAATGCCTAGATTTGCCTAGTGGTGGCGCTGGCCCTGCGTGGAGTTGATTTTATAAAGTGTGGCGAGCCACTGAGCCCGAAGCATGGCGAATACATGTAATGTAACCCGCGTCCCCTCACGGGGTTCACTGCACTCGCCAGGCTTCGGGCTCGGTGGCTCGCTGCGCTCGCCACACTTTATAAAATCAACTCCACGGTGGATAAAGGGGGTATGAAAAGGTCGGAGGATGCGTTACGCCACCCCTCGTGGGGATCGCTGTGCTCACCACTCTTCGGGGTGGCATCGATACTGGAGGTGACGCTAAACAATGGCATAGGTGCTTTCAATTGTAAGCACCCATCACATGTCATACTAAGCACGCACCATATCTCATCCAATGACATCTCATAGTAAGCACACATCACATCTCATCGCATGGGTGCTTTTACTATGAAATATCGCATTGCATCGCACCTTGTCTATGGTCCCATGTGATATTTCATTGTATAAGCACTCCTTTGCACTGAATATGGACATCGCATCGCACAGCACTATACACGTTGTGCGATACGATGCGATTTCACTGTGGAGAATAGCCCAGTACGCTAAATATGTACTGGGCGCCCTGCCAGGAAACAAGTACCGATTTATTAATACTGTCACTTGCTAAAGGGTCATGTAAGTCATATGTTAGGGGAAACATACAGTACAAGGATTAATAAAAGTAACTTAAATTTACATGATGCAGGGTACCTACAATTATGCAATTTTTTCAAGTAACTTTAAATCGAATGTAAAATAAATAAAAAATAGTGAATTTAAAAGTTTACTTTTTAAATTATTCTATTTATTTACATGGGAGTTAAAAATGATACAGAAAAAAATAAGACAAGATAAGATATGTATCTAATCAATGTAAACCCTCTTAAATATATACAAAACAGTTGGAAAACTTTTCCTAATGTACTGTAGGACTAAAACAAGTTTCAAATATAACCAATTAGATAGTAATAATATAAATGCATTAATACAACATAAGTAAATTATACAGTATGCAAGCAATAACATTCTACATTAGACAAATTATATTGTTTATTGCTTGTTACTAGGTTTTATATATTGAAAAAAAAGGATTATAACAGTGTTGTAGTATTTTTAACACCGTTATATACCAAAATATAAATATTTAAGTTAAATGTTAAATTAAACATTTAATTAAACTTATTTGAAAAAAGTGCAAAAAATATATATATTCCCTACACTGACTTCAATGGACACCAAGACACTGGGCCAAATGCACTAAGCTTCAAATGTGGTAAACTGGAGAGTGATAAACAGCCAGCCAATCAGCTCCTACCTGCCATGTCACAGACTGTGTTTGAAAACTGTCAGGCAGGAGCTGATTGGTTGTTTTTTTATAACTCTCCAGTTTATCATTTTTGAAGCTTAGTACATCTGACCCATTGTGCCTACACTGACTTGCATGCTCTGCTACTAGGGGTACAGTATATTTACTATAGTGCTAATTTAATAAAAGTGGAGTTGTTGCTCATAGCTAAGATCTGATTGGTTACTATGAAAAACATCTCCAGTTCTATAAAACCAGCACCTCAGTAAATATACCCCCTAGAGAGAGTATGTACAATGTTATAGCTGATCCAAACGACTGGAATTTTGTGTGCATCAAGTCGTCTGGAAGAAGTACAGAGGACTTCATTTAAACAGTTCCATCGTTTGTTCAGCTTCCTAATTAACAAATAAATGTTGTATTACTTTATTTTATTTTATGTATAATACCTGCAATAGTAAAATAAAAAGGTCATACCGGTTCTTTGCTCCAAGTTTTGTATAGTATATAAAAAAATTAAATAATGTTTCAAAGCTTGTAAACCGATTGATTGGTACTTTATCTAGCTCCACTTTGTTTCTCTCCAAGCTTTGATACATATGCACCATAATTAAAGAAAAATTATGTTATGGGTCCATTTAAGGTACACTTGGAGTTGTAGTTTAATCATCCCAAGTTTAGTCTGGCCATGCCACCTGTGCTTGACTTATAGTTGGGCAACATAAGGATATCATTGGTGCATAAGACTTCAGTTAGTCATGGGGATGAGATGAAGAATCTTTGGAATATTATCTCCGGCCACAAGATGTTTGATTTTCATATGTGACCTTGATGGACTCAGATGGTGGATTTCAATTGAGCGCAATGGTCAAGAAGTGTCTCTGGAGTGGTTCAGTTCATGGAAATGAAAAATGTTTTGCTGCAGCATTAAGCTGAGACATGTACAGTGTGGTGAACTGACTTTGCCCCTTTAACTCATAAATGATGCTAATGTTTTAAATAAAAGTGTGTTCACAATCAAGTTATTTTTACTTGTCGTGATCCTACCACACACACACACATGCTTCAGTACATGAACAGTCACCTCAGTGCCTTGATTGCCATTGCAAGGGCACTAAAGCAGAAATGTGGTTGAGAGGGAAATCTTACAAGCGGTATAAAGCTGCCTATTCCCTACAAATCATTTAATTCTTCCAACATTTATGTGTTCTAATGTCTGGAGCAGAATCAAAGGGTCCTTTTTAAATTGGTACCAGTGATCCAAATTTATTGCTATGCATTATATTCTAACACTGTAACTGGGGAAAGAATCTTTTATATGTACTTGTCAAGGACAAGTTTTGAACTTGATGTATTATGTTTGTAATGCTCTAAAACCTATTATATTTAAAACAGTAATGTTTTTAAGAATGTTTTGAGCCTATTTTAAATATAAAAAGCAAAACCAAAAAAGCCCTAAATCTAGTCTTAATGGGCAATTGAAAGTATTATTGCCCCTCTGTTAAAGTCAGTACAGCCTGGAATTGACTGGAGTTTTAATCATTATATCTATAAATTGAGCTTAGTGGGTCTAGTCTAGAGTATTATTGAGTAACTCAACCCGCCACAGAGTCCCCCTTTCTTTTTGCTATTAGAACTGTAACGTAGGCTAATAGTAGACCCTCACAGTCGCAGCTCTTTCTCTGGGATTTAGAAAAATCCTTTAAATATGTTTTTATGGGTTTTTAAGAACAAGGTTATTTTGTGTTAATAATGGGCATATATTAGGCTTTAGATAATTACTTTATGAAACTCTTTGGCTTTCGGTTATATAAACACAGTTTATATTCACAGGTGTATTGTACTCCGGGGTGTTTTGCATGTACGGGAGGCAGCTGTTGCCAGCTATATTCTGATACTGAATTTGTGCATAATTTATTAGAAACAGGTGCTGCTTTTTGGTGAAGATAGACAGGAAACTAAAGCAGACAACGTGTTTAATTAAAAAGAATTTTTTAAATGCAAGTTTTGTTTGTCAGAAGGAGAGGTTCCATTAGTATTGTCCACAGGATGTTCAGGTTCTGAGGGATACTGCTGCCACTTGACGCTGAAAACAATATTAAAACCAATCCTTTAATGATAGATGTAGGATGGGCCTGCTACATTTAATAGTTTACATTGGTTACATGGTAATTCAAGTTACATAATTATAGCTAGTAGTGAGATAAGAACCCTGTACATAAACAAGTATTTTTTTTTTATTTTACACAGAGAAACCGGCACAACAGCCATGTTGGGCACACAACACCGGATACAATGTGCTACTCTATGGGATTCAAAAACAATAACAGCCATGTTGGGCACATTACAATGAATACAATGTGGGCTTCTATGGGATGCAAAAAATAGGACTCAAGATTCTACTGACTACTGTATATGTATGTCATACTTGCTGACTTACTGGCTGTCCTTTTTGGGCAGTGGGTGGCCTCTGGGAGTCTTACCAACATTTACGGGTGACTGGAGGTGCCACCTGATATTTGGTAGCCTCCTGAACATTCAGTGATAATAGGCAAGTATAATTTATTACTACATAGCTACATAAAGAACATTGCAGGATAGCCTGCTTGATTTTTTATTCCCTGTTTTTCTTAACTATTTTACACTCTTACTACAACACATTGCCTCTAAACACAACTTTCATTAGCACCATTGCCGAGCTAGACAGGCAATTCATTGCAAAACTAGATATACTTCTGTATTTCTCATAAGGCCTAATCCATGTATGTAGGTAAATGCAATCGCAGGAGCCATGTTTCTCTACATGCATGAAGGCAACTGATGGCAGAAACACATCATAAAACTGCCAGAACATGCCTGAATTTTTTTCCCAAATGGTTACTTCCTGTAAGTCACTATGCCAAAAAAATGTCAGTGCGAGTGTGATCAAAAAGCACTTTGAGATATGTGCAGTGCAATCACTGCATATGTGCAATATGCAGATAAACGCTCACTTGCATGAACATCGACAATTGCATGCAAACATAATTTAGGGCCTTATTTTGGTTCATTCTTTCTGACAAAATCCTTCTTAGATGGACACAACCATGTGCACTGCAGGGGGGGCAGATGTAACATGTGCAGAGTGAATTAGATTTGGGTGAGTAATTTTGTTTCTGTGCAGGGAATACTGACTGCTTTATTTTTACACTGCAATATAGATCTCACTTTGAAGTAAAACCCCACCCAAATATAATTCTCTCTGCACATGTTACATTTGCCCCACCTGCAGTGCACATGGTTTTGCCCATCTAAGAAAGATTTTGTCAGAAAGAATGAACCAAAATAAGGCCCTTAGTTTGATATTTTCAATATCCTATGTAGCTGTACAAATAGAAATACATCCTTTGGTTCAAACCATTGTATTTATTAAAAACCAATGACCGCACAAAATAAAAAAATATTCTCACTATACAATACTGCATGTGTCATTACCTACGGGGTATCAGAAATAAACAGGCCTCTCAATACAAGGTTGCCAGATCATCCCAATTTTTTGCCACATCAAAAGAGGATTCTGTCATTGTTTGCTGCCCGGAATGGTTGTACAGACATTCATATGGAATGAGATGGAAATGTGTAAAGGCAAATAAGGAATGATTCCACACAGAATTTTGGGTCACTCTTAGAAAAGAACATAGAAAAGCCAACTGAAAGTGGTGTAGCTTCCTGCACTACTAGGTAGCCATTGTGTGCCCTAATAATCAATATGCCATTGCTTAGAACATGTGGAAATGCTAATAAGTGCAATGGGCTCATTAGTGATGATGGTTGAGTTTGCAATGCAAGATGGGAGGCCAGGCAATGGTGGGAACTGCGCAGAATTGTGTAATTTTTTTTTATCGTAGAATGAAATTCATAAATAGGGTCTGACTAAAGGTTACAGGTCACCTAGGCTATTACACATGTTGCTCTCCTTCTATTTCTGCTAAACACACATGTATGGGCGCTCATGGACTCACCAGTCATACTGCCCATGTGCATGTAACGGATAGTATACAACTGGTATGTAGGATCTAATGCTGGTGGCGTGTGAAGGTAACTTTGGCTTTAGGCTGCCCAGCTGGCGCTGTAACTTAATGTACATAAAGTAATGGTTCTGTCATTAAGTTACATTGGCACAGACATCTGGCTGTTACCTTAAGAACCCCCACAGTACATCGGGATGAATGATCGCTAAGAAACATGGAATAAATTAGGCCTTAATTTTATTTCTCCGTACTGGCACACTAAGCTTCAGCCTAATTAGCCTATTGGTTAATAAGCCACTGTTCATAAAGGCTAGAATATACACATTTTTCATGGATTTTCCAGTTTATGGTATTGAATGATGTGTTGCAATTTCCAGTTGGCTAAAACACTTGAATTAGAAAAGATTAAGATGGGTACATGGGTACACACTAGACAATATTTTGGATGAGTATTAAGTGACACAGTACTGGAATGACATTGCAGTGCATGCAGAGCTGACGATCTTGATTTTGGCACCATGCAGTGTAATGAAGAACGGAACGAGATGTCCTTCCGTCTTTCATTACTTCATTACAGCTAGTGTGTCCCGGCAATCTTACATTGTCCATTGTAACATTGTAGGATCTCCTTGTCCATTGGCAAGATCATTTGTCTTGTAGTGTGTAACCAAATTTAGATAGGCAATTCACAGTTCCCTGATTTTGACAAACCAGGGCAAATCTCTAGGTACAAATTGTGCCCAGCTAAATTTGTCACCATTAACAATTTTTTTAAAAAAATGTAAGCAAATCTACATGATAACTTCTTCAAAAACTTCTTAGAAAGAGTTTTTACAGAAACATTGGTTTAAGATCTGCAGTTACCATAAAGTTAATTTATTTAATTCATTTTACTTAGGATGGAAATACAACATTCTCCAGAAGTATATCCTGCTACCTCACCCTATAATTATTAATAAATCATAATAACAAAAACAAAATTGCCAAACTTTGGACAACTTCCACAATTTAATGACTACTTCGATGTCTTTACTGTAAGGTGTACAGTATGTGTGTAATGCCCCAGAGAGTAAAACACTGTAAATCGAGATAAGAAAAACAGATGATTATATTTATTTCTTTAATAAGCGCCATGGTAATAAATATTAATTAAGATTTGTATATTTATTGTTAGAGTTCCAATAACAATTAGTTTAAAAAATTAAAAATGTTTTTCCTTTTACTAAATAGTTTGCTAACTCACAAATCAGTTGCAGACTGTGATTAATTGGTGGAACTAAACTTATTTTAATATTTGTATACTTATTGGATTGCCTACTTAATTATCCCTTTGCAATGATGTCACAGCAGCTGGAGCAGCTGCGGATTTATCTACACAATTGCTTCAGAATTGAAACAAGGATTCAGCTTGAATAGCAAATATAGCAGATTTATAATCAGTGGTGGATACAGCTTCTGAGCTGCAGAGCTGACCATGAAGTGCTGGGGGAGATTGCAGAGCCCATATGTACATACATGTTATCAGTGGCAGCTGTGGTCACCACAACACTGCATTCACCTTGCATCTTAATGGTATTTATGTCCTGAAGGAAAAAGGGCGGTTTGACCTTGAAATGTCGACCATGTCTATGGCTTTATGATGTTACAGGCACTTTAATATATCTTTTTGAATGAGAACGCATATTCTTTCTTCCGGATCCTCTGAATTTAAGAACTGTATATATATCTTGTATTAAGGAGGGCATCCTGGCAGTTGTCTTTTGTCATCTTGAGTGCCAAATAAACCAACCTGTGTGTGTGTACAGATGGAGCAGCTCTCATTAGAGCTGCTCCTGGCGATTCTATTGCCAATCACCTCCTTTTGCCACCCGCCAGAAGGAGGCTTGCGCACCTCGTTCTGATGGAACCCGCCATCGCCCTTCCCCCCGCTCCCCGCCGCTGCTGGCACCAAGCACTAACCTTGCCTGCCTACTTATTTATTTATCACATTCTGGAAAATAGTAGATCTGATTGGCTCCCCATCTTCAATAGAACTCCCATATTAGTAAATAAACTAAAATAAATGTTTTTACTAAATAATTGAGTCATGTGTATTTGCTGTCACTTGACTCAATCTTTCATACAGTATGTGGTCCTTTCACTTCGAATCCAGACGGTCAGTATTAAATCATGCTAGGTTCATTTGTGTACAATACGTTTATTGACAAGATGTAAAATGTTGTAATACACAACCAATCCTTTATTTATAGGGTTGCCATAATATCCCTTTAATCTGGGACACCCATGATTTACAAAGGTTCTGGGGCTGATTAAAGAAGGTTAAATGCAGGTTTGAATAGAGCACAACCTGTGTAATTCATATGTGTCCCCTATTAAAGGGACATTTTTAATACTGACCTCTTTATTTATAAAACTCCTCTTTATTTATAAAACTCCAACAACTAATACAGTACACATTGGTGTAAATTGACTAAAGGGTACTTGTGTAGTTTCATGGTAGATCATATGCAAATCATATGCAAATATCATGCTATGTTGCATACGATTTGCTTATGATTTGCATAGGATTTGATCTAGCACACCCCCACTATCAACGGCAGCTCAAAGCACTGCGAGCGTAGCGCTCTCCGTGAGGGGACGCAGTACGCGTCCTCCTAACCTGTTCATACCACCACTATTCATGTCGGCGTGGAGTTAATTTTATAAAGTGTGGCGAGTGCACCAAGCGGAAAACAAGCCTGAAGCATGGCAAGCGCCGCAAGCCCCGCGAGGGGACGCAGAATACACGTCAAGTAATCCATGTCCCCTTGCGGGGCTCGCTGTACTCGCCATGCTACTGGCTCATTTTCCACGTCCACTCGCCATGCTTCCGGCTCGGTGGCTCGCTGCGCTCACCACACTTTATAATGTTAACTCCATGCCGACATGGATAGTGGGGGTATGAACAGGTCGCGAAGATGTGTACCGCGTCCCCTCGCGGGGCTCACTGCGCTCACCACGCTTCAGGCTGACGTGGATAGTGGGGGTGTGCTAAATCGCATTGCGGATTTAATGCATAATCATATGCAAATTGTATGCAAAGCACATGCAATATTTGCATATGATTTGCATGCAATTTGCATGCGATGCAATCCGCAGGGAAGTGCCACCATGAAACTACACAAGTACCGACTGAAGTAATAGATTAGATGCCGTGGCTGCCTAGCTGCTGTGTCCCTCAGCGATCCATGTGATGTTTGTGCAGGAGGCTCACGGACGGGGGCTAGTGGCGGCCATCATCATCCGGAGAGGCAGCAGAGAGATGTTCGGGACATTGGCAGGCAACTCCCCAAACTTCCTTCCCACGACTGACAGCGGGGAAGCCCCGGGACGTTGATAGGCAGCAGCAGCGCGTCGCCCACACATTTAGGCGGGGTAATTCAAATATAAACTGAAGATACTGATGGATGGACGCTGGTTATAGCGCCCTGAGCCCTTGTGATTCAGCCTGCTGTGCGTGTCTCCTGTTTTGGTCTGCCATTTCTATCTCACAGATAAGTCAGGAGATATCTGCTTAAGTTCTTTGTATTATTCCGGTGTCATCTTTTTGCATTGTTGCATTCAAGCCATTTTATTTTTCCACGGTTCCATCCTGTGTATTTTTACATTAACTTATCTTGAGGTTTATTATATCTAATAACATCTTCTTGCACTGTTGCATTCGGTGATGACTTCCTTTTTAGTGGGTTTGTGCACTCAGGCTAGCTATTTGCACCTTGCGGCACCTTTCCTCCTGCAGCAGCCTTGTCACCCATAAGACCTGGCAGCACCGGGGTGGGGGCGGAACTAATCTATCTTCACAAACATGGATGTTATAGGTGAAGCCATAGTTTGCAGGAGGCAAACTGGACAGCAGGGTGTTCGCAACAAGGTGCATGCGCACCCCCATCTTAACAGCCACCTGTGCTCATGCATAAATGTGGGAAACACTATTTTAGAAAGTATATTTAAAACACTTTAAACTTAGCTTGAACCTTGAGCCCTCACAAAGGGCCTGATTCAGGTTTGATCAGTCGGAGCTGAATTTGGCCACATTTCTAATGGTGCATGTGCAGACCCCCCTCTGCAAATGCCTTAGGCGAGTATCACACTTGCCGAAGGCGTTCACACTGTCAAGGGAAGGAAGGGGGAAGACAGGGGGCTCGTACAGGGGCACAGCCAGCATTTTATGGTTTATCCACAAAAACAGTAGTTGCGCCCATGAAAAGGCTGGGCGTACCCCTGCATGTCAATGTCCATTGGAAATAAAAGACATCGAGACTGACTTTTATTTGAGAATGGCAAAGAAATCAGTCGATGGTCAGCGACCATCAAATGATTTTTTGCCCATGCGTCCACACGTAGGAGGATGTGTAAGGGTACACATCCCCTCACATGCAAATGCATGGATTCGCGTGGCAAGGGGGCGTACGTTCCGCTGGCTGGCTGGCAGGCAGCATTAACCTGTTCACTAGGCTGCCTACATACACAGCTTAGCAAACAGGTCTGAATCAGGCTCAAAGTTTTAACCTCTTCTTCCCAAATCCTTTAGGTGACATGTTGACCCAGTAGTTCTCATTGCTGCCACTCTACCTGTGACCATAGGGCCTTCAGACTGTCCACCTTTTGGTAGATTGACAGCAGAGTGACTTCAGATTGTGGCAGGTACCGATGTGAAGGATTACACATGATCTAATAAGCACTGTGTGCTAAGTAATGATTAATACATACTGCTAGCAGTTTAGTGTAATCAGAGAAATGAAAGCCGATGTCTGGTTTCTATGACTTACAACACATTGTTGCTCTTTGCTCCATATCATTAAAAACATCCCAGTGCCTGTTCTGATTCTAGAACTTTGGCATATTAAATAGCTGCTTTTTTACTGTCCAGATTACACTGACATATATCATAAATAGAGTCAGTTTTAGGTCAAGATATTCATTTCATAACCGAGGCAAGGATTTATCTCTGCAGTGCCTCTGGCCATATGCATCTCCCTCAGAATGACTGGGAAGAGCATCATGTTAAATATGATGTTTCCTATTAATGCAATCATGTGAATTATGATTGTAAGAGGCATATTATATCAGCCAGTCCTGACCCAGGGTCAGGGTTAGGAACATTTGACCTTATTCTGGTCCATTCGCTCGCATGCTCAGAGCAACCTTACATATGCGTGTACCTTCCACATCTTTCGATTGTCGGCAACCATCGAAAGATGTGGGCATCCCCTCCTGACCTGCAAATGGATGTTACTGTTTAACATCTATGTAAATCGCCCTTGCGAATAGGTGGTGGCAGCCAACCATTCGCAAGACGGGGTTTGGTAGACTCGCATGGCTTCGAAATCGCAGCCTTGCGAATCAGCTAGAATAACCCCCATAGTGTATAAGCTGCATGGATGCTAAGGGACACGGGAAGCAGGTACTAGTTAAGTGGGCAAAGGCCATGTTGTGAGGTCTGGCAGAGGCCTGAGCCAGCTGCCGAGGGAAAGTTTCTGCTGACACATATAGTATATTACATAATTTATTTCTGGAGGGGACATGGCCATGCCCGGATTTGGTCACCCCCACTTCAGTGCCTGGGCCTTGTGGCTATTTCACCAGCCCTGAGTTGTGCATGCATAAACACCACTTCACTGCATCCAGACTACATTGCTTCTGTACCACTAAAATGGAATGTTAGACAGTTTGTGCCCATATTTATCGAAACTTGCCTATTCAATGCTGCCGTTACTGAAAGCATTGAAGGCTGTCCGGTCTGACTTTTTTAAAGTCGAATCTGCTTTGTGCATTGTCGAATTCACGTCCGTTCTTTCAACAATTCACGGCTGTCTTTGCCAATTTCAGCACTTTCTGGCGGTGAAAGTGTCCGGGATTCCGTCTGTCGGAGTCCCCAATTGAATACCCCCTGTATCACTAGTAGTAACTATCATATCAATAGACCTGGCATCTGCAGGATAATAAGAAAAAAAGTTCCTCAAATGAGGGATAGGGCAACACTGCTGAACCTGATGAACCTGCTGCTCAAAACAGGATAGCTGGGTCTGTATACAATGGAAGCTACAACAAAGAAGGGGAGCAGCGCTATAAAACCATTACAAAACTATTGGATTATATTTCACAAAATGTATTACAAAATAAAATAAAACTAAACCAGACTAAAACATGAAATTTTGCACATTCACATTGAAAATTATCTGATAGAAAAAAAAAATATGGGGGAAACAGTCTGTTCCTAGTATACGTCTGGGACCTTAAGCTAAGTTCCTTTAGTGGAGATGATATTTTACCAGTACTCTGTAGAAGTGGTATTGACCAGCTGGCTGGGTCTCTGATTTGGAATACTCACATACATCTAATGGGCAGAGGCAGGAAAAGTACACAGGTGAAAGGGCTCCTGTTTGACACTTAACAGCTCACAAACTAATATTCAGTCCTATCTCTCCTCTTCTTAAGCCGCTGACTCTATATCTGATCTTCCCCCTGACACCACTCTGATAGCTCCTCCTGAGATGGCTCAATCTCCTCCTACTAACGATCTCAGGCTCAAATGTCGCAACTAAGGAGTGAAATTGGGGAAGTTCTAACACATCTTCGTGCACTCCCTTCTAAACAAGATCTACAGGTGCTTGAATCACACTTACAAGATTCATTCCATCTCAGATTGCCACAGTCCAAACTGATGGTACACATCTAGGGTCGAGAGTCGCTTCTTTGGAGGAAGAGAGAGAAAATTATGCTGATCAACTTACTTCTATTAAGGAGGTGCTCTCCCAACAGGCTGTTGATTTGAAACCGCTGCAAGAGAAGTTGGAAAGATTTGAACAGAAATAATGGGCCTTATTCTGGTTCACTCCTTCTGGCAAATTCCTTCTTAGATGGACAAAACCATGTGCACTGCAGGTGAGGTAGATGTGCAGAGAGAGCTACATTTGGGTGGGGTTTTACTTCAAAGTGAGTTCTATATTGCAGTGTAAAAATAAAGCAGTCAGTATTTTCCCTGCACAGAAACAAAATAACTCAACCAAATCTAATTATTAGAGACAGGATTATATGCATTTGCATATTTGCATATGCATTTGCATATTTTGCCCATTCTCACTGGTTATTGCATATTTTACCAAAAATCTAGTGATGGTGCATATTTTAGGCACTGCCCTCTTCCCACCCGCGAGTCAGAGCACTGCTTTGCACTACTGCTGCTGGCCAGGTAGTAGTAGAGTGTGCAGGCTGGGGCAATATGTGTGCAGTGTGGGGAACCTTGGATGTACGCTATGTCTGACACTGCTCTGGGCTGCCAATCCATGTTGACAAAAGTCAGTCGGGCAGATGACATTACAAAGCTCCTGAACCTTTGCCTGCCCCTGGCCTGGAACTTTACACCAAGAGACAGACTTCTGCAGCAGAGGAGGCAGGCGGAAGGGTTGTGACATCATGCAGCGCAGAGGAAATGCTTTGTCACAGTGAGTATGCGGCGCAGGGAGGAAGCCTTCAACTGCGCCGCCCTCACACGCTATACTGACATTTGCGGCGCTGGCGATGAGGGTCCGTGTAGTTTATGCAAGAGCATCTTTGGACGCTGCATTATGCTGTAGCAGCCAGGAAGCAAAAATATCCTGTGTACAGCACTAGACAGCTGCAGATGCTGTGGGCCTAATGGGCCTATTTTTGAGGTTTATTTGCAACTAATTGTATGCTGATTTTTAAATAAATAAGTTAAAAAATGACTTTTTTATTATTTAATGTAGCATATTTTAACACTTTTCATGCATATTTTAAGTATTTTTCATGCATATTTGCATGCATATTTCAAGCTTTTTATGTTGCATATAATCCTGTCTCTACTAATTATCTATGCACATTTTTCATCTGCCCCCCCCCCCCCCCCCCTGCAGTGAACATGGTTTTGTCCATCTAAGAAGGAATTTTCCAGAAGGAGTGAACCAGAATAAGGCCAAATGTCAGGGTGAGAGGTCTTCCTGGAATCTGTTCCCCTTCTGGAATCGTAGATGTCCTCAACAAGATGTTTGGAGTAATATTGGGACTTGATCCTGAGACTCCTACAGAATTTGACTGGGCGCACAGAGCCCTTTGGCCTAAGGGTAAGACATCTGATCACTCAAGGGAAGTGATATGTCGCCTTCATTATTTTTCCCAAAAGGAAGATCTACTCCAGAAAGCGTGAGAATTGGAGGCAGTCGAATTTAATGGAGCTCAAGTACAGATTTTTCAAGATCTCTTGTAGAGTATACTTCAAAAGAGAAGATTGCTAAAACCCCTAATGGATACACTACAAAAATAAATCTCAAATATAGGTGGGGTTTCCAGTTTTCCCTGCAAATCTATAATGCTGGTAAACTACTGTCTCTGCGCTCTCCTGCTGACCTGCTCGACTTTTGCTCCGAACTGGGCTTGGAAAACATCATTCTCCCTGATTGGCAAACCTTCAATCAGCCAATGGCTCCCTATTCCAATACTTCCAAAAGGCAGAGATGGCTCCAAGTCCGTATCTTGAAAAAATCATAGGAGAAACCTCACCTCGAACATAAGAACCTTCTTGATTGGACAGCAGGTGGCAACTGAACATTGCCATTTTATGTGCAATTGAAATAGTTTGTTGCAATTCATTTCATTATGAACTGCTGTTCTTATATTATGTTTACACTATTAGATACAGTTGTTATTTTTATTCAGATTGGGTTCTTCTTTCTCGGTTTCGGTTGAGCCATTTGTTTTCCCTCAGTTCCAACTATTGTCTAGGACTTTTCTCATCAGGTTAAAGGAGACATGGGTGCCTTTGTGGCCTCCCTAGTGTCCGGATGTGGATTTGTTTTTGTAGTTTTTGCCAGTCTTACATGGATAAGCTATGTGTTATCTTTTTTACTGTAAACTTTTTTTTTCTCCCTTTCTCTTTTCCTGTATTTCTTTCGTTCTGCTCCCTTCCTTTCTTCCTTCCCCTTAATCATTCCCTTTCTGATCTGATATCACATTTATCCGATACCTTCTTTCTTGACACAGTTAGATGGCAGTAACTTTACATATCTTATCTATTAATGCCATTGGTTTCAATGTCCCCGAAAAGAGGACACATGGGGCGAAATGTAATAGGGTGTGATTTGTTAGACATGTGCGATTTTTGGTCAAAAACGGCCGAAATCGCACATTTTCCGAAAATCGCACATTTAATAGGTTGAAAATCGCGGTAAAAAATCGCACTTTTTACCGCGAAATCGCACTTTTCTAAGTGCGATTTTTAGTCACATTTCAATTCGCATCCAGATGTTTTCCCATTATAAAGTATACAACTCGCAAATGTAATAGGGTGCGATTTTTGGTCAATGTTACCAAAAATCGCAAAAAAAATAGACCAGGTTCTGACAGGCGATTTTGACAGAACCATGCACAGATCATTGAGATCTGTGCATGGTTCTGTTAATAAAAATGTGTAAAAGTGTTTTTATAAAAAAAAAACGGCGTGGGGTCCCCCCTCCTAAGCATAACCAGCCCCGGGCTCATTGAGCCGGACCTGGTTCCAAAAATACGGGGGGACAAAAAGCATAGGGGTCCCCCGTATTTCTGAAACCAGCCCCGGACTCTTGGACCGGTCCTGGTTCCAAAAATACGGGGGACAAAAAATCTGGGGGTCCCCCGTATTTTGAAACCAGCACCGGGCTCCAACAGCCCGCGGTGTCATGCCACAGCCGGGGGACACTTTTTATACAAGGTCCCCCGGCCAAAACATGAGCACCGTGGCTGGTCAGCCTTGGACGGGGTACCTGGAGGAGTGGGGACCCCCCCAATAAAGGGGTCCCCCCCCCCCAGGCTTCACCCGTCCAGGGCTGAAGCCCGGGGCTGTCACCGGCGTCCGTGGCCAGTGGACGCCGGCCTGATAGGGTTAAATTCATCATACATATCATTACATTGCTTTTTACCGGCGAACTACAAGTGCCAGCAGACCTCCCCCGCATGCTGGGACTTGGAGAACCACAAGTCCCAGCATGCGGGGCATTAATGGGCCCGCTGGGACTTGTAGTCCACCTGTAAAAAGAATGTTTATAAAAAACACACACACAGAGAAGTACAAGTTTATTACACACACACACCTCAATTTTACACCAGCGTTACTTACCATTCCTGGATCCAGCGCTGGTCTGGCTGCTTTACAGCCGGCTCCCCCCGAACTGACAGGCAGCGGGGAGAAGCGGCTGTCTCCGTCGCTTCTAACAGCCTCTGTAGCGCTGTCCGAGTGCTACAGAGGCTGAGAGCGTGATTGGCTGAGCTACAGTATGCGTCTCCATGGAGACGCATAGCTCAGTCCTGATTGGCTGAGCTATGCGTCTCCATGGAGACGCATACTGTAGCTCAGCCAATCACGCTCTCAGCCTCTGTAGCACTCGGACAGCGCTACAGAGGCTGTTAGAAGCGACGGAGACAGCCGCTTCTCCCCGCTGCCTGTCAGTTCGGGGGGAGCCGGCTGTAAAGCAGCCAGACCAGCGCTGGATCCAGGAATGGTAAGTAACGCTGGTGTAAAATTGAGGTGTGTGTGTGTAATAAACTTGTACTTCTCTGTGTGTGTGTTTTTTATAAACATTCTTTTTACAGGTGGACTACAAGTCCCAGCGGGCCCATTAATGCCCCGCATGCTGGGACTTGTGGTTCTCCAAGTCCCAGCATGCGGGGGAGGTCTGCTGGCACTTGTAGTTCGCCGGTAAAAAGCAATGTAATGATATGTATGATGAATTTAACCCTATCAGGCCGGCGTCCACTGGCCACGGACGCCGGTGACAGCCCCGGGCTTCAGCCCTGGACGGGTGAAGCCTGGGGGGGGGACCCCTTTATTGGGGGGGTCCCCACTCCTCCAGGTACCCCGTCCAAGGCTGACCAGCCACGGTGCTCATGTTTTGGCCGGGGGACCTTGTATAAAAAGTGTCCCCCGGCTGTGGCATGACACCGCGGGCTGTTGGAGCCCGGTGCTGGTTTCAAAATACGGGGGACCCCCAGATTTTTTGTCCCCCGTATTTTTGGAACCAGGACCGGTCCAAGAGTCCGGGGCTGGTTTCAGAAATACGGGGGACCCCTATGCTTTTTGTCCCCCCGTATTTTTGGAACCAGGTCCGGCTCAATGAGCCCGGGGCTGGTTATGCTTAGGAGGGGGGACCCCACGCCGTTTTTTTTTTAACTTTTTTTTTTTGGAACAAAATCGCATTTATGAAAATGCGCACATTTTCATGACTGAAAATGCGCACATTTTCATGACTAAAAATCGCGGCAAATCGCGGCAAATCGCATTTTTTGCCGCTAATTCGCATCTCATTACATATGCGAATTCGCGGCAAAAAACGCGATTTTTAAAGGTGCGATTTGGTGCGATTTTTTTTTAGTCTAAAAATCGCACCCTATTACATTTCGCCCATGCTGTCTGTAAGGAGAGAGCAGACATAGTACTAGTTTAAGAAACCCATTTCGCCAGGCTGACTTGACCCCTCATCTCAGTAATCACTACTTTCCCACCACATACTATTGCAATTACCCACACTCGAAATCCAAAGGTGTCGCAATTTTGTTCACCAAACATGTCCCAGTTACTGATGTACAAATGCACATATTGGAGGAAAGAAGATGCCTGCTGCTTATTTGCTGTTTTTAATACGATGTTTACGATCGTTAATGGTTACTCCCCATACCAGGGACAACCGACTTTTCTTGGGAAGTTTCTAGATACGGTTGACCCAACAGGGCATCTTTGCGATATACCGTGATTTCAATTGGGCCTTAGACCCTCTCCAGGATATTTCCCCTGCCCTCATTAACACTTTGGGTTCCTGGTCTAGAATGGTGAGACGCTTGCTACACACACATCAGCTGTCTGATGTTTGATGAATATGTCACCCCACTGACTTGGATTTTACATGATACTCAGTCCCACATAAATCTTACTACAGAATAGATTACTTTCTCCTAGTCACAGCTACTTAAATATGGTAAAGGATACTTCTATTGGCCCCTTGACCTGGTCCGTACGCCTCGATATCTCTTTGGGTTCTCGATCCACAAATACTGCTATTGGCAAAATGAGTCCTTCCTCTTCCACCCTTATTGTAAATAGCAATTAGAGTACACTTTAGATATGTATATAGATTGCAATGTATCTCCGACTTCTTGGTTTGACAGTTTGGGAGGCCCACAAATGCGTTGTACTGGGGAAAGGTATTCAACTTGGATCATACTTAAAATAACAAAGGCAAGGTCAGATGAAAACTCTCTCCCACCAAAATTCAACTGTTGGAAATTGCTCATAAAGCATTTGTGGAACTCACTTCCGCCCGGTCAGCTCTCAATAAATTACTGTTAGATAAAATAAAACTAGCCTTCAGGAAATGTTGTAATAGATACCACCGTTGGGGGAATAAACCAGGAAAAATGTTTGCTAGAGCTCTTCGCACCCCAAGAGCCCTTTCCTTTATTTCATCCATTAAAGATGCTCTAGGGCGAACAGTGCATGACACAGAGTCAATCACAACGACTTTCTGCTCATAGTATTCCTCTCTATATAATTCGTCTGCGGACTTTGCAGATGTTTATGAAAAGCAGCTCCATATAGTTTCCTATTATGAAAATTAAGTTCACTTTATGGCTGAGATCAATATAACCTTGAGAGGCCCTTTACTGCATCAGAATTGGAGGAGGTGATTAAAACGACCCCCTCGGATAAGAGCCCAGGCCCTGATGGTTTTATCATCTCCTATTTCAAATTAGTTTAGAATGTCTTCCCTTTCTCCCATCAATCCCTTGAGGATCACATCACAGTAATTCTGAAGGGTGACAAAGACCCCTCTCTATGCGCTAGTTATCGCCCCATTTCTCTTCTTAATATCGATGAGAAGCTTTATGCAAAACTCCTGGCAAATAGACTGAAACACCTCCGACCATCCATTATCCACAGTTATCAGGTGGGACACAAAATAACAAATTCTCTTGCACCTGGTATACCTCTGTAATGAGATTAAAATACCCATTCTTGATATGAATGTGCCCATAACATGCAATAAGCTTTGAGAAAGCATTTATCAACTACATTATATAAACGTATAGGTTGGTTGCTAACGGAAACCTCTCCACTGGTCCTCTTCTTTTCAATGCTTGATATATCACCCCCATATGCTATTTATGTGCCCGTGACTATTTCCCTTCCTATTTTTATTCCTGATCCCTTGACACTCAACAGTTTATAGACCTTTGAAAAGCCAATTAAAGCTTTCAAAATAAATAAATAAAAGTGTTCAAAATACAAGTTCTCTATCTTGCATCTCTCTAAAAAAAAACAGAATGTGTGATTGGTTCAGAGTTTGCATAGATAGCATTGTACATAGTGGAATTCAAACAGGGAAAACAAAGACAACAGCAAGTAAAATATGCCAGGAATCGCAGTCATCACGGTAATTGCAACACTTGTGCGTGTCCCTTACCGGCCGCCCGATGGTGCTCTCTGCGCTACAAAGTGGCCGCTGGTGTTGTTTGGCATGATGTTCCTGTGTCCACTTCTCACGTGGTTACATGTCGCCCGGTATTGTTTGCAAACATTACTGGACATGGGCATCGCAGCATTGTGGCACTAGTTTATTTGGATTTATACCAGCACCTCAGGAGGGGTAAGACCATAAAATTCTCTGGTCGGACTTATTAGCGCAGACAGCTCCAAAACTTCATATTAACATCACTTTGAATTGAGTTGAATCCATATATTTTTTTCTAAGTGGCAACTTCTCCCGCAAATGTTTACCAAATTTGTAGCTACTTAGGCATGTGCGTACATACATGAATTAGGCCCCTAGATCAGACAGCTCCACTTGCATAAATCCAAATAAACTAGTGCCACAATACTGCGGCACCCAAAAACGTCTTGGCATGCCTGTGTGTTGACAAACACACCCACAAAATGCCATATTTCCTCCCCTTAAACACTGACTTCCTGTCAATCATAATGTGACTGTATTGAAGCAAATCTGTATGCATAAATATTTGCAAATTGCTGGCGCACATGAGCAAAGCCAATACTGTGCAGTTGTTTGATAATTGACCGGATTGCATTTTCTTAACTTAGTGATCCAGTTTCTAGTGTTTCTAGTGTTTTTTATTAATATGTTAGTGTGTGTTCCGAATAATGGAGTACTTTTATGTATTGCATTACAAAAAATTTAACTGTAATGAAATAGCAAAAAGTATCAATGCCATAAAAATAGATCAAAAACGGCTCAAAAAGTGGCTAAAATTCGAAGATAAAGTGTCCGTCCAAAATGTTCGTCAGATAAAGGGACAGTGCAGTGTCACCGGAGATTGATACTTGTGTGCAGTTATTGGGTGGTTCTTTAGGAAACCCCTTATTACCATAAACTCCTAATCCTGAGGTTTATGTTCATTTTCCATATGTATTCTCCATTCCACAAACCTTTGTATTGAGATTTTATTCAGCATTTTTGAAAATTAAAAATCTTGACAATTCTAACTTAGTTCTAAAAGAAAAAAAAATAACATGCGCTGAAATTCTGTTTCACATAAAGGATTATCTTAGTTGAACATTTAAAGTTAATTCCGTTTGCAGGGTTCAGCAGCATCTGTTTTTGGGCTGTTTGTGTAAATAATGTTCTTTTTTTTCATGTTTTCTCATAAAATTTGATTAGTCTTTACTCCTTTCCCAGCCTTCTCTGGAATCAATTGCTTATATAGGAGCCCCCTCTCTCTTTGATATAGGCCTCCATTGTTACATTTAACTTTAAACAGATACAGCACAGCTTCACGGAGAATACTAATGGATTCTCTTTTGCACACAGATTTACCCGTTGGTTATAAATCTATATTTTGTTGATTTTCTTTTATAAACTAAACACCGTACAATTTGCATTGTGTCTGTTCCGCATTCATGAGATTTGAAGTTTTTTCTTTTTTTCAGGAAACTCTGCATAAAAAAAAGTAACAATTTTTTGCATAATTTCGTTAAAAAAAACTGTTTAATCTATTGTCTGAGCAGCAAGATCCGTTTTCCTTTAAAATAAGATTGTACAGTGTGAAGGATGTTTATTGTCAGCTCTGTTCCCAATTAACTCCCCAAGAAACGCAGACGTCGCTGCAGGTTTGTAAAAATGTAAGAAAAAAAAAACTCCAGCGCTTATGCATGTTCTCATTATTAATATAATGCATGATGAATGGGCTTTCTTAGAGACATATCCTAGGGCACACAGCTGCATTACTCCATCCTGCTCCCTATATGGAATTCTAATCTATGGAGTGACCTGCCATTAAATAACAGTACTGTATTCACAGCGCCTCAGTTTATATTTCACAGTAAAATGTAAAAGAGTCTGTGCATTAATCTGCCTGGTTACAGGGTTCACATTTACTGTGTGATGAGTGTTTATGTAACCGGGATCTACGTTCTGGCTAAGAGGAAAGTGAGTGTTTAAAGGGAACTATCATTAAAATTAAATTCTTAAAAATGATGTGTAAAATAACACATAACTGCTTTTTGTTCCATCTGTATATACAGTGTTTGATACTGTTCTCCTTTGTAGTGCGTTACTCTATGTGGAGAGAATTTAGCCACAGACTAAACCCTATTGTGGACAGCAGTAGCACTGGTGCCACCTATAGGTTGTAATATCTCACTACACCAGTGGTTCCCAAACATTTTTGAATCACAGCACCCTAGGGTGAAATTTAGTAAGGTGGGAGCTATATTTCAAATGGATGTTGCTATGGACAATTAATCAGAATCGACTTATTTATTTAGCACCTTATAGAAGATAATAGATAGTATTTGATTGGTTGCCCATAGCAACATCTCATCTGATATAGAACTCTGGGGTAGATGTATGAAGCAGTGATAAGGGAGGAGAAGTGATAAAGTGCCTGGTACTTTATCAACAGCCAATCAGCTCCTGACTGTTCCTTTTTAAATCCAACTTAACAGGCAGGAGCTGATTGGCCGGTGATAAAGTACCAGGCACTTTGGGGTAGATGTATGAAGCAGTGATAAGGGAGGAGAAGTGATAAAGTGTCTGGTACTTTATCACCAACCAATCAGCTCCTGACTGTTAAGTAACAGGCTGGGTTTAAAAATGGAAAGTTAGGAGCTGAATGGTTGGTGATAAAATACCAGGCACTTTATCACTTCTCCTCCCTTATCACTGCTTCATACTGTACATTAACCCCTTAATAACTTATCCTCCCTTTTCACTGCTTCATACATCTACCCCTCTGATCTTAGTAAATTCCCCCCCTAGAGTACCATCATTTTTTCACTGCATCCCTAGGCCAACATTTTATTTTGAGGTTTGGCCGCAATTATACCTTAGGTGCATCTCACCCAATATCTTTTTCTGTGTGTGTTTCTCTTCTGATCTTGTCCCAGTGGAGTGCAGGAACTGTAGTTAGACTTCTGTATAACAAGCACTAGCATAATACTGTAAGTACCTCATTGGGGTCAGATTAATGGTGCAGACTCAGATAGAGATACAGAACCAGATCTCCCCATAAATAGGTCCCCCATCAGGGGCAAATGTTGGATATCTGGAAGCTTTATTTTTAAAATAATTCATTTTTGAGCAATTGTCACCAGACCATGAAGGATGAATTTTATGCATGTAATAAGCTACAAACAAAGTTCAGAGTTTATGTTATACAGACAGGGCTTAAAGTGGTCCTGAAGAGGTGGTATAACTCATTTCCCTCTGCCACCTAATTCCTCGCCTCCTCCCATTACGCAGAGCCAAGGCCACTGATAGGATTTTTGTTACCCCCTGAAAACCTTAATTCTTTTTTGTGCAAGGCCAAGGTGGAGGCTGAAATAGTTCAACCTCCCCATTAAGGTTGTGGAACTAAGTTCCACCCCTTTCCGGGCTTTCCTCCACTTTAACCCATAGTTGCTTACCCTCCTGCCATTCTGCAGGAGACTCCCTGAAATAGCAGCAATCTCCCTCTCTCCCTCATTAGTCTAGCAATCTTCCTCATTTTGTCTAGCCCACTACACTGTTACATTTACATTGAATCATCAGCACCATTTCCCAGCACTTTAGCAAGTATACTAGCTCGTACTAACTGCTTTGGGGCTCATCTACATTTGGATATACAGTAAGTCATTTTAAAAGATTCCTCTCAGATGTAGCAGTACATAACCACGCTACTAGATGCCACAGTCACAATCTCTTCATATATGGATCTAGACACGCCCTTTGGGAGGAGCATGACACGCCCCCTCAATGGGGCGCTGTGCACAATTCTGCTGCCAACTATAATCTCCCTGAAACTAGTTTTCAAAAGTAGTTATAGATCATGTGTTGTTAATACCAAGATGTATCGCAAGACCTGTGACACTGACCCACAATATCATGTAATATTTTGGAGCTCTATAAATGATGATAAAATCATTGTTACACTGCTTCAGCTAATTGTTAGCCCCCATTTCTACACATGTAAAACAATAGTAAGTGTATGTAAAATAATGCCTTGGAGACATATTGGCGATGAAAAGGGTCAGGTTTACTAATTAATAGCTGAAGTACCCGGCGATACCCGAGTTTAAGTGTTCAAATTATAAAATTATCAATGAGGTGAATTTAATTATCAACATTTTAAAAATATTTAGCAGCTTAGCAGCTTAGCAGCTCTTCCAACACACCCATGAGGTGGCTGCTCAATGTCGTTTTGTTTTTGGGGTGTCGCCAGTAGCCCTAATCCCCAGCTTGTTCATGTCAATTCCCTCGTTTCAAAACAGAAAATAAAGCCAAAGAGAAAAACACTGTAAATGTGTAACAATGATTGTTGGAACTGGAGGGATCAGTGACAAGTCTTATTAATCATATGAAAAATACAAAAAATATATATGAACAAAACTTTAAAAGTGTAAAAACTTTTGAACTTTAAAAACAGGAACTTTCTTACCGCTTTAGACCACTGATCTTATGTGTGGTCCTTCCGATTTGCTGGGGAGCCGTCAGTTAAGGTGGGAGAAAGTGTCCAGGTTGAAGAGTCTCGCACGGCACAGAGGGCAGCTGTTGTTGACGTGCAGCCATTCTGTCAGACTGGGAACATGGAAGGTGTGGTAACAGTGTGATACAGCCATTTCTGTACCTACCTCAATGTCAGAGATGCAGATGGTGCAGTACTCTGGTTCCTCTCCTCCCACAATGGTGCGCCTGCTGTAGGTGGGGAGACACCGCATGAGTCTCTCCAGCAGGAAGAGTTCTACTGTCACTGCAGCTGCCTGATGGTCACTGGCAGTGGGCTCATTTCCTCCACTTCCTCTTCATCCAGATCTTCCTCTTCCCCATGATGGACCAGATCTCCTTCCTGATCGACTCCCATGGGATGGTCTGCAGCGTCCTGGCCATATATATAACAAATACCCATATATAACATGTAAAGATCAGATATTGCTGGTGTACAATAAGACTTCCAGCAGTAACATGATCTATGTATCATATTACTATACAACTGAAAAACAGAGCTGTAACAGTATGCGTGTATGGATGCAGGCCCCAATGCTAAGCGGTTCCTGATCTGTAACTAACTAACAGCATTGGAGGTGCCAGCCAGTAACACAGAGACACTGGACAATGACCACTACTATAATCCCTCCCACTACAAAGGACAACTGCTACAGATGAGACATTGGTCTAAGATTTAATTTACTGACCAATCATTTCACTGACCTTCATTTCCAATCAGCTGGGACAACTCTCGGCGGCTCATTGTAGCCGGAGGCAGAAGGTGATCAAATAAAAATAAATAAAGAAAAGGGGGGAAAAAGAGAAAGAAAAAGCACAGATGTAATTGTGCGCTGAGCTCCGCTCACTGATAACTCACTAGGAGAATCACTGGCAGCAAATAATCGCCTGCAAATAGATCTCACGTGAGAATCCTTTTCTCCTGTGTCTGCTTCAGCTGCTGCCCAGGAAATGCCAGTGATATTGCTGCGTGCTGAGGATTCAAATGTGGCATGCGGGCGGCAGTGGTGGTGGCCGTGCGGCGCATCACATCTACAGTATACCCCACATTATTCTCTTCCCACTTATATACTACACAGGGGGACATGTGGGAAACCTGTGGGAAACAACCAAAAACAGGGTTTTTAAGGCATATACTCAAACTAGCTCACATCTGCTGCCAGGTCTACTGGATTGTACAGAGCCACATGGTAACGCACATAAAGAGTATATACACACACATACAGAGTATATACACACATACAGAGTATATACACACATTGGTCTCTATCTACACAGATCATAAGTCATCTGGGTTGACATAAGTGTTCTGGGGTGTGCTACCACTGAGCAATAAGTATTATAAGAAGACTGGGGGAGCTGTAAGTGACTCAGGTATCCCCCCCTCCCCAATTCACAGCATGCTAAATTGATATGTGTAGTTACTGCAGGGGCGGATCCAGTGCAAAAGGAAAGGGGGGCACCATGAGTGGGGGGGTGGGGAGCAGTGGGGAGATGTTTTGAGCGCATCAGAATAATTGGGTATGAACCCGCAAAAAGGGCATGGCCACAAAAAGAATGCCCTATCTACGAGACATGCCCTAATTTTAATCACACTTCCACAACTATATACTGTATATATATATATATATATATATATATATATATATATATATTCAGGATGCCGGTGCTCAGTATACCGTAGCTGGCATCCTGACTGCCTTCAGAATACCAGTGCCGAAACATTGACCAGGATGCTGACACCAGAGTCATGCAGGCTGGATTTGTGGGAGACCGGGGAAGGGAGGGTTAGGCTCTAGTGGGGGGCACTTAGGATCAGGCTGCATGGGAGGATGTTAAAGCACTTAGAAGAGAGGGTTAGGCTGTGGGGTACAGGGGGTGGTAGTCACTAGTGGGGAGGATTAGGGTGCTAGGGAGCCTCTGTCAATTTTATGATCCTGTCTTTTGAGCACCGGCATCCTAAACACCTATGAATATGTATATACTGTATATATTTTGGTGTTAATCCACCTCGCTGTCTTCAGCTGCTATCTATTGCCGACATGATACAGTAAGTATAAATATGTTG
This sequence comes from Crinia signifera, assembly GCF_055691185.1. Taxonomy (NCBI): domain Eukaryota; kingdom Metazoa; phylum Chordata; class Amphibia; order Anura; family Myobatrachidae; genus Crinia; species Crinia signifera. Next base: position 41,458,889 of record NC_139224.1, on the reverse strand, counting down.
AACCATGAGCATTATTACATTTCTGCATATATATATATATATATATATATATATATATATATATATATATATATATATGACCGAAAAACCCAACCGCGCCTCACAAAGAGAAGGCAGCAACTCTGAGGGGCCCCCTGTTAGACAGGACCCAAAGGTTTAGAGATTGAGAAAATGGGGTATCAGAGTGCGCCAGTTCATTTGCATATACAACAGTATTGTTGAACAGACAGTATAGTAGTCAGAAGCAGAATCATAAAAATTTATTCAGGAATCTTCCAAGAGATGATACAGGCCCAACAGCTTGACTTCATCAGGGGCATTGGAAGCAGAGCAGTACAAAGCAATTTCACACTGTAAAATTATAGCAAATTGATATCAATTGTACATAGAAGCGATAAAACGTTAAAAAAATGAATGAATAAATGAACAGCATGATGAGAATGGAGGACATAATGTGGAGAGGAGGATAGCGGGGGAACCACTTGAAACCCTTGATATTGGAAATTATCTCAGTAACCAAAACATATTTATTTGGCACCCAATATGTGAATCACATATAAACGCCTACTTTTAGCGTGAATAGGAGGTAATAAGAGGAAAACCACGGTGACAATTTTCACATCAAAGGAGATTTACCAGAGTCCCAATAGGGTAGTTCGAGATATGACATACCTATAGAGTCGTCATTGTTTAATTAAAAAACAACGGAAGTGTTCATGCGAAAAGACAAAACTGGAAATGGTTTACACTGAAAAAGTGGAATAATAATTTTTTTTTAAATATAATATGGAAGTTTGTCTACAGTTGTAATCAACCGAAATACATCAAATATAACATACCAATAAGGATCAGCAACAGTGATATAGCATGGTAAAATTGCAATCCAATGGTATCCAAAGTTAAATCGCAATTTCGGGGGGAAGGTAAATAACCCCAATAAACAGTCTAAAGAGAGAAATAACACAACTACTGATCCATACATAATCACATAGTATGAGGCAGTGAACAGACTTGTGCAGTGATAGGGTGTACTTACTATAGCAGAGCAGACCGGAAGTTAACTCCTGAGATCCAAATGCTGAATGAGCTACTGAAGGGGATATGTGTCTTATATAGTGGAATAGTGCCTACATCACTTCCTGTTCTAAGGATAATCAGCTACCAGAATGATCATATAAGCGCTTAAATTACTGCGCTGTAACCATGGTGGATGTAGAAAACGCTAATAACTAATACTATGGAGCTCAAAAAAGTATGTAAAAATTATCATTAAGGCTATTAAAACCTTTAATTTGGCCTTGGAACGCATGGCTGCGATGTCATGCGTTCCAAATGGCGGCCATCTTGTTTCCGTATATGAAGGAAACAGCGCCTCCTTCTCTGTGAGAGGGGGTGGGCGGATAACGACTTCTAGTGAAGCATTACCATTAAGGGGGTGGGGTGTGCTTGTACCAACTAATGGCATGTAGTGTGGCCCTGGAACGCATGGCTATGATGTCATGCGTTTCAAATAGCGGCCATCTTTATTAATTACTGCGCTGAAAACTTGGTGGGTGAGGATAACGTTAATGACTTATAATCTGGGGCTCAGAAAGGTCTGAAAAAATGATCTTTAAGGCTATAAAAACCTTTAATTTGGCCTTGGAACGCATGGCTGCGATGACATGCGTTCCAAATGGTGGCCATCTTGTTTCCGTATGCGAAGGAAACAGCGCCTATCACTTTAACTGTAGGCACTATATATCTATTATCATATATGTAGGCACCACTTAGTAAATTGCAACCACTAATATAGTCCCATAGCTACGTACTACTGTCACTTTAAGACACTTCGTCACCTAGCAGTCTCATAGTAACATACTACTATCACCCTATGGCACACTGTCACTCAGCAGTATCATTAAAGCTTATTTCCTTTATTAATTTAATATTAATACTGTTAAAGTTCGTTTTGAACTATTATGCACAGTAGTCCTATAGTCACATACTGCTGTCACTTTAAGACACTTTTTGTCACCTAGCAGCATGCTCTATAAAAGCTTAGCACTATTATAATATTAAAGAGTCTAAGTTAAACCAGAGATAGATACTAAAAACTTAAACATTATCAGCAGGTTAGACCACCTTAAGGTTTTTTCCCTATTAGAAACACGTCATCATTACACTTGTTATTAAGTTTCCTGGACAAGGGAAGCGCTATAATTACGTTAGGGATTAAAGATGGCCGCTATTTGAAACGCATGACATCATAGCCATGCGTTCCAGGGCTACACTACATGCCATTAGTTAATACATGCACACCTTACCCCCTTAATGATTATGCTCCATTAGGAGTCGATATCCGCCCACCTCCTTTCACAGAGAAGGAGGCGCTGTTTCCTTCGCATACGGAAACAAGATGGCCGCCATTTGGAACGCATGTCATCGCAGCCATGCGTTCCAAGGCCAAATTAAAGGTTTTTATAGCCTTAAAGATCATTTTTTCAGACCTTTCTGAGCCCCAGATTATAAGTCATTAACGTTATCCTCACCCACCAAGTTTTCAGCGCAGTAATTAATAAAGATGGCCGCTATTTGAAACGCATGACATCATAGCCATGCGTTCCAGGGCCACACTACATGCCATTAGTTGGTACAAGCACACCCCACCCCCTTAATGGTAATGCTTCACTAGAAGTCATTATCCGCCCACCCCCTCTCACAGAGAAGGAGGCGCTGTTTCCTTCATATACGGAAACAAGATGGCCGCCATTTGGAACGCATGACATCACAGCCATGCGTTCCAAGGCCAAATTAAAGGTTTTAATAGCCTTAATGATAATTTTTACATACTTTTTTGAGCTCCATAGTATTAGTTATTAGCGTTTTCTACATCCACCATGGTTACAGCGCAGTAATTTAAGCGCTTATATGATCATTCTGGTAGCTGATTATCCTTAGAACAGGAAGTGATGTAGGCACTATTCCACTATATAAGACACATATCCCCTTCAGTAGCTCATTCAGCATTTGGATCTCAGGAGTTAACTTCCGGTCTGCTCTGCTATAGTAAGTACACCCTATCACTGCACAAGTCTGTTCACTGCCTCATACTATGTGATTATGTATGGATCAGTAGTTGTGTTATTTCTCTCTTTAGACTGTTTATTGGGGTTATTTACCTTCCCCCCGAAATTGCGATTTAACTTTGGATACCATTGGATTGCAATTTTACCATGCTATATCACTGTTGCTGATCCTTATTGGTATGTTATATTTGATGTATTTCGGTTGATTACAACTGTAGACAAACTTCCATATTATATTTAAAAAAAATTTATTATTCCACTTTTTCAGTGTAAACCATTTCCAGTTTTGTCTTTTCGCATGAACACTTCCGTTGTTTTTTAATTAAACAATGACGACTCTATAGGTATGTCATATCTCGAACTACCCTATTGGGACTCTGGTAAATCTCCTTTGATGTGAAAATTGTCACCGTGGTTTTCCTCTTATTACCTCCTATTCACGCTAAAAGTAGGCGTTTATATGTGATTCACATATTGGGTGCCAAATAAATATGTTTTGGTTACTGAGATAATTTCCAATATCAAGGGTTTCAAGTGGTTCCCCCGCTATCCTCCTCTCCACATTATGTCCTCCATTCTCATCATGCTCTTCATTTATTCATTCATTTTTTTAACGTTTTATCGCTTCTATGTACAATTGATATCAATTTGTTATAATTTTACAGTGTGAAATTGCTTTGTACTGCTCTGCTTCCAATGCCCCTGATGAAGTCAAGCTGTTGACGAAACGCATTGGGCCTGTATCATCTCTTGGAAGATTCCTGAATAAATTTTTTATGATTCTGCTTCTGACTACTATACTGTCTGTTCAACAATACTGTTGTATATGCAAATGAACTGGCGCACTCTGATACCCCATTTTCTCTATATATATATATATATGCATGCAATATGATTGAGGACCCATGGCCTTCCTTGCTGCCCTGCTGTCCCATGGTCTGGAGCCCTGCACACCCCCTAAAGCATTGCAATGCCCCCAGCTGTGGCTCACCTTTAAATGTGTTCCGCTTTTTTAACCATGGTCCCCTGTCGTTTATAGGGACATGTCTGTGCTGCGTGTCCCATGGCTGTGGCTCGCGAGTCCCCTTGTACGCTGGGTCAGGTCATCTGCGGGGTTGGTGACGCTCCAGGCAGGGGGAAGACTGGTGGAAGCATGCTGACACCCACAGCCACTGACACCCATGGCTCCTATGGCTCCTAACAGGCTCCCTCATGCGCAGCAGTGAGTGACTGTGACTGAGAGCTTGCGCTTGAAGAGCCATAGGTTGGAGCTCCTGCAGCCGCGGGTGTCAGCATGCTTCCGCCTTTCCTCCCCCTGCCCAGAGCGTCACCAACCCGGTGTCTCGCCTGACACCACGCACAAGGGGACTCGTGGCCATGGGACATGAAGCTCATGTCCCCTAAACGACAGGGGGGCACGTGCCCCTGTGCCCTCCCCCCTGGATCCGCCACTGAGTTACTGTGTAACTTGTTATCTGATGAGAGCATTCGGAGCTGAAGAGAAAGACACAAACTCACACACCAAAGTTCTACCATCTAGGTTCTCTTGTATCATAAAGTATCACAAAAGTTCTGGGTTTACTCTTTTATTAACTGGCACTTTCCCATGAGGTTGATACAACCCAGGGAGTGTATTGTGAACACTACAAATTATGTGATTGGTTGTCATTATGATCCAGAATGGTCTTGGATATTGATAATATTTTTTTTATGCTGAAGGATCCCTTTGGTCTTGGTGCCTATGAGTAGAAAAAAATGTCCAATCCATCAAATTAATAAAGGACTTTGGTTGCCTAGATGAGGGGAACTGGATTATATAGAAACATGGAATTTGTTGACAGATAGAATTGCTTGGCCTATCTAGACTGCCCTAAACACATGTACATAGACACAATTACACACTAGGGTCAATAATTTTTATTTGTAACCAATTAATCAGTATATTGTTGGTTTGTGTAAGTAAACCCAAGCAAGTTTTTGGGGAATATACAAACTCCGCACAGTTAGGGCCATGGTGGGATTCAAACCCAAGACCTCAGTGCTGTGAGGCAGTAATGCTAAAAATTACACCAACTGCACTGCCCTACATTTCGGGACACTTAAGATGCCCCCCCCCCCCCCCTTTCTGGCCGCCACATTTTGTAGTACTGCTCCCACTATTGGACTGTACAGTCTAAGTGCAGCAGTGAGAGAAGAGATTTATATTAGGTTATGTATATTAAATGTAATCCAATTGTGTATATAAGATTTTAAATAATAGTTTAATCATCCCTGGCACTGTTTTTAGCTGCACATTATTTAGAGAACTATTTTATATAGTTTTCGTGCAGTGGGACAACATAATCTTAAATTACACATAGAAAAATACAATGTACAGTATCAAGAATTTCAGCAGCCTGTACAATTTGCACACTGGGGCAGGACTCAGGAGGAATGGGGGTGATTCAGGTTGGTTTGCAAAAGCAAACTCCTTCTTTGATGGACAGAACCATTCTGCACTGCAGGTGGGGTAGATGTAACATATGCAGAGTGAGTTACATTTGGGTAGGGTGTGTTCAAAGTGAAATCTAAATTGCAGTGTAAGAATAAAGCAGCCAGTATTTACTCTGCACAGAAATAAAACAACTCACCCAAATGTAACTCTCTCTGCACATATTACATCAGCCCCACCTGCAGTGCACATGGATTTGTCCATTAAAGAAGGAGTTTGCTTTTGCAAACCAACCAGAATCACCTCCAATGTGTGTGTGTTTGTGTGTGTGTTCTTTTTCTCCAGCCTGAATGCTCTCATCAGATAATACGTTACCTAGCCTGCTGTGTATTGGGAGTAGATTGTCTGGCGGGGGAGAAGCTGGGATCCCTGGGTCATTTTCATCTCTCTCCCCACTCCTATTTCTCCTTTGTCGGCAGCTCATGAACCCTGCTCATCATGGGTGTCTCTGCTGAACTGCACACTGTTTTGTTCGCATTCTCTCAGACTGATTCTTACTTCTGCTGCTGCACAATAGGGAGAGCTGTCAATGCCGGTTTGTCCCCTGCACCCGACTTCTTAATCCGGCATTGCTAGCAAACATCGGGTAGTGAAAGGCCAACTGTCCTGATTGGAAGTAAGTGGAGAGATGATGCAGGATTGCAGAAGGGGTTTGTTTAAATTTGTTTTTAAAATTGGTTCTGCTGAATGGATGTGAAGGGGAGTGGTGTCGTACATAAGAAGTCCAGATAGCAGTGTGATTGCTCCTTAAATAATAGACAAAATCCAGTATATATAGTAAATACAGTATATTTAGTTACCACAGTTCGCCGCTAGAGGAATTAAGGCAATTCGCAGGAGCAGGGTCCTCAAATAGTGCAGTGATGTGCTGGCACAGATACTTGAAATACTGTAATAAGCCAAGGAGCTTCTGGAATCAACGCAGCATAGTAGGTAAAAAAGGAGGTTGGTCCGGGTATAGAGCATATTTGAATGCAGTGAAACGCGTCACCTACCACCTACCCCTCTGTATGTGTCCACTGGACTGTGCGAGAGGCAGAAAACAGCATTAGGGCACTGGTTTGGTCACGTTTCTGTTCACACTCCAGTTGGGATCCTAGAAGCCCCTGGTCAGGCATAACAGCACACCTAATTGAATCGCCCCGGAGCCTCTTTCCCAGCGCTATTCATATTGCGCTAAAAAGAATGGTCCACAAAATTATTGTCTCAGTGCCAGATACCTTATTTTTGCATATGTTGTATAACTCTTGCATCTTTTTCAACTAACTTTTCTCAGAAGTCTCTGACACAGATCATAGATCTTTTCATCCTCTAATAAGTATTATTTCCACTGCTATTATTGTACTTACAGCCCTGTTATTCTGCACACATGCTGATCTCAATCACTATAAATCTCTTTTTGTCTCATTTTATACTGTTTGTGGCTTGGTAGCAGGAATCCACAACACACTGTATTAATGATCTCCTGCAGTTCAGTTTCATTAACTGCTCTCGTCAACTTCGGTGAATCAGTCAATTGTCCCATCAGGGTGGTTGTAGTCAAATGAAAGCATTTTAAACACAGAGTTCCCAGCTTTGATGTCCCGTCTTGTAGTAATGACTATATATTCTACTGTTGTATGTATTTGCTATGTGTAATATTGCACTATGCGCCAGATATATAGAACCAGATGCAGATTGACCCATCGGGAGACTGGGCCATTTCCCTGTGGGCCGGTCTAGATTTCCCTATGGCTGGGCCGCCGACCGTGCTTCCAGGGCTGCCGCTGGCGTTACCCTATATATATGCAAGCGGCCGCAGCCTGGTCACAAATGGCAGCATAGCCCAAAACAAATATGGCCGCCGCATATATGTATATATTACATGCACATATGCGCCACCCATATTTGTTTTGGGCTATGCTGCACATTGTGACCAGGCTGCAGCTGTTGGTCCCTGCCGGATGACATTACCAGCGAGCGGATGGAAGCACGGCGGTGCGGTGGACAAACCTGAAGCCTGCTGGTGAGTAGTGTCCGCAACCCCCCCGGGCCATAGCGTTAGCAGCCCCCCTGGACATAGCGTTAGCAGCGCCCCCCCCCCCCCCCCACGGGCTGTAGCGTCACCCCTAAATCCCCCTGTTCTGTTCCCAGGCCGGATTTGGATCCCAATCCGCCCCTGTATAGAACAGCCGGAATAAAGTTTGTGGGGCTCATTTACACTGCAAAATCAAACTGCATCCAGTAATGCTAGTTACTACACACTGTACTCCTTTTTATGCACTGGCAATTTGCTATACCATACTGTACCTCCCAAGTGTCGTTTTTTTTTTTTTTTTTGAGCGGTCTCACCAGGGGCCGGGAGTGTCCCGCAGTTGGGAGTCCCACCTGCCTCCTGCTTTCTGCTCAGCAGAGCAGCGGGGAATACGCACAGCATCCATTCAGAGGGACTGGGGGCATGGGAAGCAGCTCACACAGCGCTGGCTATGCCCCCACAGTATCAAACATGGGGGTGTGGCCCTGTGAGAATAGGCCACACACCATATCCATGAGGCCACTCCTCCAAAAATGTGGGCGCATGACTATGTCACACGCAAGCGTCCCTCTTCCTCCTGCTCCAAAGTAGGGAGAAATGCAATACCTGATGGTAAGTATTTGTGTGGCATATACTATGTGTTTTTGCACTGCGTGTACTCAAAAAGCAAGCCTATGCATGTACAGTACATGAGATGCAGCACGTGCCTGACACAGACTATCAAATTATTTCTACTTTCTGGTTGACATAATTGAATTTTGTTGCTATTATGTTTTTACATGTGCTATTTGAGTTCTGAGATTTCCATTTTATTAAGACATTCAAAGATTAATGTTTTATTACTCTATTACTAATGATTAATTGTACAGTGCACCTAATAAACTGAGATTTTACAATGGATAAGTCAGTTCCTAGTACTATCATACCATAGCATATATTGGCTGGGTAGCTCTGAGCATGTATTGGCTGGGTAGCTCTGAGCATGTATTGGATGGGTAGCGCTGAGCATTTATTGGCTGGTAGCTCTGAGCATATATTGGCTGGGTAGCTCTGAGCATGTATTGGTTGGGTAGCTCTGAGCATGTATTGGGTGGGTAGCTCTGAGCATCTATTGGTTGGGTAGCTCTGAGCATGTATTGGCTGGGTAGCTCTGAGCATGTATTGGCTGGTAGCTCTGAGCATGTATTGGCTGGGTAGCTCTAAGCATGTATTGGCTGGTAGCTCCGAGCATGTATTGGCTGGTAGCTCTGAGCATGTATTGGCTGGGTAGCTCTGAGCATATATTGGCTGGTAGCTCTGAGCATGTATTTGCTGGGTAGCTCTGAGCATATATTGGCTGGGTAGCTCTGAGCATATATTGGCTGGGTAGCTCTGAGTTAGGGGCGGGCTTGGCCGGGGGGCAGGGTGCCACATGCCCCCCAGGCCGGTATGACTGTGTTCTGGCTGGGCCGGCTGTGTGCATCTTGCACACACCGCCACAGCCATCACCGCCGCAGCCGCCAGCCGCCTCCGTGTCCAGCAGCTTCCTGGCTGCACAAATCTAAGGCGACGGCCTCTCCAAAAATGTCCGCCGCCTTATAGGAGACAGACACTAGAGGTACTGCTATACCTCTAGTGTCTGTCAGAAGAACAGTGCGGCCAGCGCTACCCGGAAGTGCGGATTCGGGTAGCGCTGGCGCGCTATTTAAATGGATTGGAGCCCCTTGGCGACAAGCATGTACCCTGGCTCCCCCATATATATATATATATATATATATATATATATATATATATATATATATATATATATATATCACTCCCCATGGCAAATAGAAGGAAACCCCTGGCAAGAACCATGTAACCCCTGACAAGAACCGATATTCCTCTCACAATGAGCATGTAGGTAAGCAGCAGTTATATGATATAATATGTAATGTTATTGTAATGTTATTATGTGTAATGTGGCATTGTGTTTTATGGGCATTACTTTGTTGGCATTATGTGTAATGGGCATTATGATGTGTGGCATATTTAATTGGCATTATGGTGTGTGTCATTATGTTTAATGGGCATTACTGCGTGTGTCATTATGTGTAATGGGCATTACGGTGTTGGCATTATGTGTAATTGGCATTATGTGTAATAGGCATTACGGTGTTGGCATTATGAGTAATGGGCATTATAGTGTTGGCATTATATTTTATGGACATGACGGTGTGTGGCATATTTAATTGGCATTACGGTGTGTGGCATTATATTTAAGTGGCATTATGTGTAATGGGCATTACAGTGTGTGGCATTATGTGTAATGGGCATTAGAGTGTGTGGCATTATGTGTAATGGGCATTACAGTTGTGGCATTATGTGTAATGGGCATTACAGTGTGTGGCATTATGTGTAATTCGCATTACGGTGTGTGCCATTATATTTAATGGGTATTACGGTGTGTGGCATTATGTTTAATGGGCAATATGGTATGTCACATTATGTTTAATGGGCATTACGGTGTTGGCATTATGTGTAATTCGCATTACGGTATGTGGAATTATATTTAATTGGCAATACGGTGTGGCATTATATTTAATGGACATTACGGTGTGTGGCATTATGTGTAATGGGCATTACGGTATGTGGCATTATGTGTAATGGGCATTACAGTGTACATTTTTGCAACGCGCCTTCGGCACGCACTGTGACCATTTCTGGTGTATGTGTGTGGGGGTGAAGGATTGTTTAATCATTGCTGCATACTAGAGGGGAGGGGGTAGGGTGGTGAAACGATGGCGATGGTGATGGGCCATTTGCTTGTGTTGCCCCCCAGGCTGAAAGTTGCCAGCCAGCCCTTGGCTCTGAGCATGTATTGGCTGGTAGCTCTGAGCATGTATTGGCTGGTAGCTCTGAGCATGTATTGGCTGGGTAGCTCTGAGCATGTATTGGCTGGATAGCTCTGAGCATGTATTGGCTGGGTAGCTCTGAGCATGTATTGGCTGGGTCAGTAGCGCACGCAGGGGGGGTTTCCGAGTACCCAGAAACCCCCCCAGAAGTCTAAGGGCCCTAGGCTGAAAGCTGAGGGTCCCCTCTTTCCATGGGTACAAGAATTTTAAAAATCGGCCCTTGGGAACCGGAGATATCGGACTTCAAAGCAGTGGTCCCCATCCAAGCCTGTGAATTGCTCTTCCCAGTCAGATCTTTCAGGTTCTGTCTGACTTAGAGTTTTTCTGAGGGTATATTCCAAAAGCTGGGACTCTCCCCCTTTGATGGGCACTAGAAGCTTGTCTCTACTGTTTCCAGAACCAGATATATCAGCCTTCCAGCAGCTGGTTACTGCTCCAGCTCCACACACCTGGTATGTAGTTTTATATACTTGTTGGCAGATTGCTCTGCCTCCTGAACACTGATCCCCTAGTCCCCAATACCATTTGGTAGGTGGGATTCTCTAGTGTTTAATTCCATGAAAATCTCAGAAATCTATTTCCGTGAACTGGAGATCTCTGCAGTCAAGCAAGCTGTCCTCCCACCAGAAATTATGAATAATAAGCCCACTCCACTATACACCCTCCTCTGCATATTAAACACCCTCTACCACCCTGGAAGTTATTTATCAGGGCCCCTTCATTCAGCCCAATGCCCTCATCTCCCACCATCTGTGCAGTAAAGGGGTAATTAGTGGAAATTACTGATCCAGGCCCTACATGCTGAGCGGTTGATATAATACCCCTACCACCTGTGGGACTTCAAAGCTTCCCCCACCCCTACCGCTGGAGGATCGGTAGGGGTCCCAATACATTGCTATGCCCAGGGGCCTACACTGCTGTTGATGCCCCTGTATGTATGTATATATATATATACAGTATATATATATATATATATATATATGCATGTATGTATGTATATGTGTATATATATATATATATTTATTTGTTTTTATTATTTATATACATTTGGTCTATCTATAATACTTTAACTGACCCGGCATATACTAAGTGTCCATTTCCGTGCTTTGCTCCGCCCCTCTGGAAACCCCCTTCTGAAAATCCTGCGTTTGCCACTGTGGGTAGCTCTGAGCATGTATTGGCTGGGTAGCTCTGAGCATGTATTGGCTGGGTAGCTCTGAGCATGTATTGGCTGGTAGCTCTAAGCATGTATTGGCTGGGTAGCTCTGAGCATGTATTGGATGGGTAGCTCTGAGCATGTATTGGATGGGTAGCTCTGAGCATGTATTGGCTGGGTAGCTCTGAGCATACTGTATATTGTCTGGTAGCTCTGAGCATGTATTGGCTGGTAGCTCTAAGCATGTATTGACTGGGTAGCTCTGAATGTGCTGTTGTATTTGGCCTTTTGTAATCCGAGTATGTAGTACTTTTACATTTCATTGCTATACTATTAGCAGTGTTACGTAAATCTTCTCCCTTTGGCACACTGACTATATTTTACTGACATTTATAGACACTAAAATTCCACACACCATCTAATAATCCTTTATTATACTAAGTCAGGCAATAGTAAAACACAATAACATGTAAGTGAATTGATATCGTAGAGGACATTCAGAATCTAATATCATATTCTTTACTGTTGTACAAATACTGTATATCAAGTGCATAGTCCAAAGCTGGGTACTTGTGTATTATAGCGGCGCCCATCGCATCACATACCAAAAGGCATGCGATGGTATGCGATATCGCGCGATGTTGTACAATGTCATACAATTTTAAAATTGTATGGCATTGTATATGGCATACAATGCCATACAATGCGATGCGATTAAAAATTGTATAAGCACCCTAATGGGTGCTTACAATGTTGAATGCACCCCCACGCCACCCCCCACTATAAACATGAACCCGAAGCGTGGCGAGCGCAGCAAGCCCGCGAGGGGCGGCGGTACGCGTCCTATGACCTTTTCATACCCCCACTATCCACGTCGGCGTGGAGTTGAGAATAGAAAGTGTGGCGAGCACATCGAGCCACCGAGCCCGAAGCGTGGCGAGCAGACGCGGATACCTGTGAAGCCCGCGAGGGGACGCGGATACCTGTGAAGCCCGCGAGGGGACGCGGATACCTGTGAAGGCCGGGAGGGGACGCGGATACCTGTGAAGCCCGCGAGGGGACGCGGATACCTGTGAAGGTATCCGTGTCCCCTCACGGGGCACGCTCCGCTCGCCACGCTTCGGGCTCGGTGGCTAGCTACGCTCGCCACACTTTATATTCTCAACTCCATGCCGACGTGGATAGTGGGGGTATGAAAAGGTCGTAGGACGCGTACCGCCGCCCCTCGCGGGGTCGATGCGCTCGCCATGCTTCGGGTTCACGTTTATATTGGGGGGGGGGTGGCTTGGGGGTGCATTTAACATTGTAAGCACCCATTTGGGTGCTTATACAAATTTTCATCGTATAGGGGGCAAAAATCACGTTGCATCGCATGTCATCGGGTGTATGGCGTGCAATGCGATAAAAACATTGCACGACCAACATCGGGGGCGCCGCTATAATACACATATACCCAAAGCTGTATTACTACTGTATTATTACTAGTGTATTACTAATGTATTATAACTACTATGTTACTACTGTATCATTAGTACCACTGTATTACTAGTGTATTACTAGTGTATTACTAATGTATTATAACTATTATGTTTCTACTGTATCATTAGTACCACTGTATTACTAGTGTATTACTAATGTATTATAACTATTATGTTACTACTGTATCATTACTACCACTGTATTTCTTCTATATTACAACTGTATTATGACAACTATTTACTACTGCATTACTACTGTATTTTGACTAATTTATTACTACTGTATTATCATATACTGTATATTATTTCTTAGATGGTGAAGGTGGTCGTTTTTTTCACGCTTCATACTTAAACAAAATCAATACATGCATTACCATTTTAAAGAATAATTTCTCTGCTTCTGACAAACTGTTCATTTAGAATTGCACATTGTATTGGTTGTTTAAAAAAAAAAAATTAAACATTGACTGTTGGCCCATTCCCATGCAACATTGTTGCTCAAGCAACCTAGTTACTAATATATTACTATCGCATTGTTACTATTGTATTACTACTGTATTGCTATTACTGTATTACTACTATGCTGTATTACTACTGTATGATGAGTACTATATTACTACTATATTATTACTACATTTTTACTACTGTATTGTGACTAATGTATTACTACTGTATTATGCATACTATATTACTACTATATTATTACTACATTATTAATACTGTATTGTGACTAATATATTACTACTGTATTATGAGTACTATTTTACTACTATATTATTACTACTGAATGGGTTTGTGTGAAGCTGCGCATTAAGTGCGTCTGTGCGGGGTTAGCTGCTAGGAAATGCAGGTGATCAGCCTACAGAAATTAGCAATAATGGAAAACTTTCTGCGCTCTACCCCTAGATGAATGATAGAGGCTAAGTGTTGGTTTAAAAACCTTTTTATTATTTCACACAAATGCAGTAAAAAAATGCAGTATAGGTAATCTACAGGAATGTTCAGGAGGGTGTGTTCTCCAAATCCTGGTTACACTGATGTTATTAGTGGTGTGCTTCTGCTGCGGGTCAGAGGGGCCGTTTCCGGTTATCTATCACAGTTCTCTCACTGAGGCTAACTGACTCTGTCAGGTCTGGGTGGTACTGGTCTGGACGGTAGTCAGTCTGTGTCTCTTGGTGAGGGGACAGTCTGTAGGTTAAAGGAAAGGTCAGGACCGTAGGTAGAAGTAATGAATTAAAGTCTCTAAGCTCCAGCTCCTCGAGGCAGGTTTGCTGGAGTGGAAATATGTCTGGTGGAAGTGGGCAAGAATGGCGGGGGGCAGATGGAGATCCGTTGGTGGGTGGTGAGGGTCAGTGCTAGGTGGCACCGGAGGGCGGCGTCCCTTACCTCTGGTGGTGCACCTGCACTTCCTGTGTATCAATCCCTCGTTGCCGGTGTCAGCCAGATATATGGATGCAGAACTCTGTATGTCCTCTAGTTCTATCCAGATGTCCTCTGATCTTGCACAAGACTGCCATGAACAGCCCAGTTATACCCCTTCAGATTTGATTTACATGCAGTAGTGCACATGGCTGTGGAGTACATATACAGAGAAATCATGCAAGTTGCACTCAGTGGTTTAGCTAGGAGCCACAGTGCCCGAAGCAAGGGCATGTTTTGTGCCCTGATTTGTAGTAGGTGGGGCTCTTGCGCAGCGAAAAGGGGGCGCGGCCTAACATTATACCACACCGTAATGCCCATTTGAACATTTTAGCGAACTTTGTAATACCCATTACACATAAAGCCACATGCCATAATGCAAATTACAAATAAGGCCACACATGAGAAAACAAACCGTAATGCCCATTACACATTTGACACATAAGTGCCACTTACCTACATGCTCATTGCTAGGAACTTCATGCTCGATGCCAAGGGGCTTCATGCTCGATGCCAAGGGGGACAGAAATAGCTTGTTGCCAAGAGGGACTGCCGCCCACCCGCTCACCCGCTGTGCCCAGCGGAGCTATTTTCAATTAAGTTTCCCACTGGACCGCTAGCCAATAGGCACTCGCAGTCCAGCAGCCATCAATGCCGCTTCTGATTGCTGCTGGACCGCAAGTGCCTATTGGCTAGTGGTCCAACGGAAGACTTAATTAAAAATACAGCTGCAGCAGACAGGGCAGCTCAGCCAGGCTGCGGGCAGAGCAAGGAGTGGGCGGGGGAAAGAGGGAGACAGGAGGGGGCTAGCAGGGTGGGGGAGCGTAGCTCATGCTCCGCCCACCATACGCCCCTGGTTGCACTCTACAAAGCAGCTTACATTGGCCACTGCACTACATTTATTCAGTAAGTTATTCATTTATGCATCAATTTTCACAATTGAAAAACAAGTATTTATGCCACACTTATTACTGCTAGCAAGATAGGATTGGCGGGCTTCATCCCGTCCCATGGAATGGATAATTAGTGCACCTGTAGAAGTCAATTTCATATTGGAATGACTCATTATATAATGTTTTTCTAAGTTATAATATGCTTCATCCTATTGAAATATGTGTTTAGATTTAAACAGGCAACTAGATAGAGCAGCCACCTCTGAGACATATGCAGATGTGCAATGACTGTAGGTCTAACCTACACACCTGTGGCTTTGATGATAGAAAATGCAAATAATAAATCAAGAACAGCGATAAGTAAAGATGTCAAGGATGTAAAGTAAATATTCCCGATTTGAGAATGCCCCGAAGCCGTACTTGTGTTGTAATGTCTGAGACATGCCAACATCGGAACACTTAAGAGACACTTCAAAAAGATCTAATCATGTCTCTTGTTTTTTAAGGGCTTCAAGTGATTACGTGTGATTAAACCACCATCCAGAACAATGTCAGTAAATTTAAATAACATCTTCATCTTACTGAGGATTTGAAAGAAACTTCTTCAATCAACATAGCAGGGATATGGCTTCAAAGAGCAGTGTAAGACACATACGTATATTTGCTCTGTCATTAATGGCTAAACATTTCTATGACACAGTATGCATTCTTTGCAGGTAACGGCATTGACAAGCTATGTTGTAAAATTGCAATGAAATGAATGAAACTTCGTAAAGTTTTCTCGCTGGAGAAAAAATGGGCGCATACATACGGATGTTCAGAATACTGACGCCCGCATTCCAAAGGAGGGAATTCCGATAGGGGTCAGGTAAGAATACTTAACCTCCTTCCGCCCACTATAAACCTAACCGTAACTCCAGCAGCCTACAGCCTATATTAATTCTCTTCTGCCCCACAACCTAACTCTAACTCCAGCACCCTACAGTCTATATTGATCCTCTTCTGCCCTACAACCTAACCCTAACTCCAGCACCTTACAGCCTATATGAATCCTCTTCTGCCCCACAACCTAACCCTAACTACAGCACCCTACAACCCATATTATTAACTTCTGCCCCACAACCTAACCCTAACTCCAGCACCCTACAACCTATATTAATTATCTTCTGACCCACAACCTAACCCTAACTCCAGCACCCTACAACCTATATGAATCCTCTTCTGCCCCACAACCTAACTCTAACTACAGCACCCTACAACCTATATTAATTCTCTTCTGACCCACAACCTAACCCTAACTCCAGCACCTTACAGCCTATATGAATCCTCTTCTGCCCCACAACCAAACCCTAACTCCAGCACCTTACAGCCTATATGAATCATCTTCTGCCCCACAACCAAACCCTAACTCCAGCACCTTACAGCCTATATGAATCCTCTTCTGCCCTACAACCAAACCCTAAATCCAGCACCCTACAGTCTATATTAATCCTCTTCTGCCCTACAACCTAACCCTAACTCCAGGACCCTACAGCCTATATTGATCCTCTTCTGCACCACAACTTAACCCTAACTCCAGCACCCTACAGCCTATATTAATCCTCTTCTGCGCCACAACCTATCCCTTACTCCAGCACCCTACAGCCTATATTAATCCTCTTCTGCGCCACAACCTATCCCTTACTCCAGCACCCTACAGCCTATATTAATCCTCTTCTGAACCACAACCTAACCCTTACTCCAGCACCCTACACCCTATATTAATCCTCTTCTGCCCCACAACCAAACCCTAACTCCAGCACCCTACAGTCTATATTAATCCTCTTTTGCCCCACAACCAAACCCTAACTCCAGCACCCTACAGTCTATATTAATCCTCTTCTGCCCCACAACCTAACCCTAACTCCAGCACCCTACAGCCTATATTGATCCTCTTCTGCACCACAACTTAACCCTAACTCCAGCACCCTACAGCCTATATTAATCCTCTTCTGCGCCACAACCGATCCCTTACTCCAGCACCCTACAGCCTATATTAATCCTCTTCTGCGCCACAACCTATCCCTTACTCCAGCACCCTACAGCCTATATTAATCCTCTTCTGAACCACAACCTAACCCTTACTCCAGCACCCTACAGCCTATATTAATCCTCTTCTGCCCCACAACCTTACCCTTACTCCAGCACCCTACAGTCTATATTGATCCTCTTCTGACCCACAACCTAACCCTAACCTCAGCACCCTACAGCCTATATTAATTCTCTTCTGCGCCACAACCTAACCCTAACCCTCCCTGCAGCCTAACCCTAATCCACCCCTTCAGTCTGACTCTCTGATCCGATCCCCTAGTGCCTCAACCTAACCCCTTCTCCAGCCTATCCATAACCCAACCTGGCATCATTACATTCAGTATCAGGCAGGATTCCAGTCGTCGGCATTCTCTTTGATGTCAAAATTTAGGTGTTTAAACGCTGTCATCCAGACCGCCATGATGCTAAGCGCATCCCAAGAAAAACTAAAGTATCTTCCTATGATGATTCCTTGTAGACAATACAGTGATCAGGATTAAGGGCCTGATTCTGGTTGTATTGCGCTGAGACACTGCCCACTGCCAGGCCACCCCCCCCCCCCACCGCTGCAGAGCCCCCTCAGTACCATTCAAAGGGATGGTCACCCTCGAATAATTTCTCCTGCCCTTAAAAATAATAGTCAGTCTGCACTTACTTTTATTTCCTCTGCAAATCACCCAAGACGGGGTGGGCGCTGACATCCTGTGACATCAGCCACCTGCCCCGAGCAGTCATTGGCCTGCCTTTGTTTCCATGACAATGCCCAGCATTTTTAAGGGGATTTCTAAAAAACTCTGGCCGTTCCCATGGTCCAGCGCTGTGTCCGCCCCTGTCCCTCCCTTCCCGCAACGAACGGCCTGGCAAATGTGTAATCCTATTAAAGGGACTAAATGGAGTCAGCCTCTGACAGCCTGCCAGCGCTACATATCCATAGCACTGGTGGAGGGTGGGAGGGGCGTCAGATGGCCGTCGGATGGGGACAATAGAGCGGCTCACTTGCTCACGCATCCCACTCTAAAAGGCGGCGGGGATCGGATGCTTCCATTCCCATCTCCGGTTCAGGGAGACAGGCAGGGAGCAGGGGAGAGCAGACAGCCAGCTGCAGGGCTTCCGATAGAATGGGGCGTGAGAGCGCCCCATTCTGTAAGACTCCGGCGGCTGGCGGAGGATGGCGCATGGCAATTCTATTACCAGGAGCCGCTCTAATCAGAGCAGCTCCATCTGTAGATGAGAGTGGCTCTATCTGTAGTGACAGTCTGTGGAAAAGTTTTTCCCTAGACTAGAGATGGGTATACCGTGATAGGAGCCTATAACCTGCCAAAGAAACTCAGCACCACAGCGGCAGTGCACACTGCAGAGGTGGTGCAGCAACTAGTCGACTCTACTGAAGAAGTGGGCAGACTTGGAGGCGGGGCCCAGGGCATCACACAGGGAAGTGTGTTATACACAAGGGCCTGATGCACTGCATCAGGTCCTTGTACACTACAGTACTGTAACAAACACAGCCGGGCATGCATTTAGAATCTGTATACAGTATTCTGTAGATAATATATGCAATGAAATTAAATTACCCCCCAGGAATTTAATTTTTTCATTATCCCATTTGGCATACCTCCCAACTGTCCCGGATTTTTGGGCGTTCCCAAGTCCCGTCTGGGGCCGGTAGTGTCCTGTGGTGGGGGGGGGGGGGCAGTTGGGAGTCCCCCCTGTCACTCCCCTGTCCCTATCTCCCCAACCCCTCAGGTTGCAGAATAGATGCTGTACGCATGCGGCCTTAGGGGCTGGGAACTCAGAGGGCCGCTAGCCATGCCCCCACAGCATCGAAAACGGGGATGTGACCTCCCGTAAATAGGCCATGCCCCAGTATCGCTAGGTCAGGCCCCAAAATTCAGGTTTGCGCCTTCGGCACACAAGGGGTCCCTCTTCGAAGCTGGACAATGTTGGGAGGTATGCATTTGGGGTAATTCATCCCTGTTCCCTGACCACTGGCCTAACGCATCCAAGAATGTCTAAGAACAGGGGGCTATTCCCAAGTAAAGTCAGGCAGGTTCAGGTAGAAATTCTGCCACAGTAACACATGCTATAAGGTTTTCACCACAGCTTCTGTAAGGATAAAATCACTAGGAGGTATCCAAAAATACTGTATGCAATGCATAATAATAATAATTGAATTAATTAATATAGTGCTGTCTAGAGTGTTGCACTGCCATGCTTGCCTGCTTTCTGCATTCTGCTCTACCTGGGGCCAGGGCGGAACTAGGATTTTCATCACCCAGGCAAAGACAGTACTGTTGGGGCCTAATTCAGCATGGGTTGCTACTTAGAGAATGTGCATTGGACTGCACGGAGAAAGCCGCTTCCCAAACCAAAAGAAAAGCTCCTCATGCAAAAGGACAAATTAATTGAGAATGCATTTTCTAACCACCATGTATTCACATTTCCCAAAACATCCAGGAGATTTTGCCTTCTTTGCAAATTTAATTCTTCCCACAAATCTGCGACTGATGGTGCAGCCTGACCTCAATTCACACCAGAAGCAAATTCCTGGGTTAAATATTTTCAACCCGGGACTTTGCTGAAAAACCTGGGTTTTTCTGTGGTATGAGAGGGTCAACCGGGTCTTAAATTCCTGCACTCTGACCTTGCTCTTGACCAGGGTTGGAGTGCTGGGATTTAAGACCCGTGTTGACCCTCTCACACCACAGAAAAACCAGAGTTTTTCAGCAAATTGCCAGGTTGAAAAGCTTTAACCTGGAAAATTGCTTCTGGTGTGAATAGGGGTCAGGCTGCACCCGGCAAAATTACCCTGCACTCAAAAATGCTGGGTTATTGCCAGGTGGCTGGTGTGAAAGGGGTATTAGGCTGGAAGAGATCAGCCCTGATATCACAGACCCACCCTAAAATAAATTAGGCAAGCCTGCATTTTTTTGACACACCCAGCAAAAGTCTCGCTCAAACACCGGCTTCCTATCAGTCAAACTGCGGCTGCATTTACAAACCATTTGCATATGCAGTTGATTATTCCCCTCTCGCACTCACGCGCTTTCGTTCATTAACTGCTTAATTTGCCAATTCTCTCATTTGCAATCCATGGTGATTTACACCCCCTACAAAAATCCTGTGATTGATCCGTGCTGTTTTATACAGCATGCATAATATCTTTCACAATTTGAAGTGGTATATTTTAATATTTGTACTGTGGCCCCCTGCCAGAGAGCCAGAAAATATACTAGCCACAAGTCTACAGGCAACATGAGACATTTGGACTCCGAAAGAACCAATTTGTTTGACCATATCTTTAGTAAGTGTAGTCAGTAAGTATGCTATTTATTACGATTGGCAACATAATTCATCCAGTTATTTGCTGAATGGGCTAACAGTACTGAAATAAATCCAATTTATATTTATGCAGTATGCCACAGTATCAGTAAAATTAGTATTTTTATAATTTCAGAAACCCATAAACCCCGTCCCCCCAATCCCATTACTGCAAACCATCTACAAATGTAACTCTCAGTAAAATCCACTTATGAGAAAACATTGCTGGCATTGAGAATGTATATAATAAATCAGCTACACTGGTTTTTGCCTTTTTTTATTATTATGTTTTTGGAGTCCTTGTAAAGGAAGGAATGTGCAATTACTACAATGTTGTGCTCAGCTGTTAAATCTTACATACACGGTGACGGTAAATTATTCCATTTCAAAACATACTCCAATTAAAGGCAACATATTCAATACAGAATATGTAAGGTGGCAACAATATAAAAATAAGCACATTTTTTTTGCGACCTTTCAAAGAATGCAAATATTTATACGGTTCATTTGGAGACCTATAGGAATCTTGTTACATTCAACTGTAAACCCCAAACATTTTGGCAAACACTAAAAAGAACTAGTTACTTTTCCTGCTGGCTCTGGGTCACCTGGATGCTGTATGTTCCCAAGTCCATGAAAATAAAGGTGTATGCCAAGGGGAAATGGTCTGTAAATAAACTGAACACCAGGTCAAAATTTTTGAATCCACCTACCTTCAAATACGGATAATTTAAGGTGGGAGCCCCATGCTGAGCGATGTAATTAAGCACAGATCGCTCAGCACACATCGTTGACAAAGATGCAATGCACCAGCGATGTGTGTTGAACGATCTGTGCTGACCAGTGTTCTCTGGTGAGACTGTAGTATAAATCTAGTCAGGTAATGGCAACGCACGTGGCCGCGCATCGTGGGGTATAGACATGGAATGATCTGTTCTTAATTTCTAAGCGATCTAGTCAGATTATCTGATGATGTGTAGGCCCCATTACAAAGAACTTGGTACGCTATGCAGAAAAAATATTAGGTTAAAGTAACTTAAAGTAGTACAATATTATTCTACTCTACGAACAATTATTGCTATGTTTATATGGGAAGCTTTGGCGTGCCGGCTGGATGAATAACTGCGTCTCTATCTGTACTGGCCATTTTTACGTAATAAATTGCAACCTTGTCCAATGTACAATAATAAACCATAAAACTGGATTTGATTGTAGATTAATTTCAGTGGCACAATGAGAAGTTCTGGAACTCATTCACTAGTATCTATGGTAGAGTTAGGGTTAGATGCTAGAGGAAAGGTTATGTTTAGGTTTTGGCAGAGGATGGTTAGGGTTAGGCTATGGGAGAGGAGAGATAGGCACTAGAGGAAGGGTTATGGTTGGGCTATGGCAGAGGATGGTTAGGGATAAACTACTGGAGAGGAGAGTTAGGGAAAGACACTATGGTTAGGTAGTAGAAGCGGATGGTTATGGTTAGACTACTGGAGAGGAGAGTTAGGTTGAGACATTTGGTGAAGGGTTATGGTTAGACTATGGCAGAGGATGGTTAGGGATAGACTACTGGAGAGGAAAGTTAGGGTAACACACTAGAGGAAAGATTATGGTTAGGTAGTAGCAGCAGCGGATGGTTATGGTTAGACTACTGGAGAGGAGAGTTAGGGTACAACACTAGGGGAAGGTTTATGGTTAGGCATTGGCAGCAGATGGTTATGAATAGACTATGGTAGAGGAGAGTTAGGCTCTAGAGGATGAGTTATGGTTGGGCTATGGCAGGTATAGACTACTTGAGGAGAGTTAGGGTAAGACACTATGGGAAGGGTTATGTTAGGTAGTAGCAGTGGATGGTTAGGGTTAGGCCATGAAAGAGGAGAGTTAGGCTGTAGAGAAAGGGTTATGGTTAGGTTTTGGCAGTGGAAAGTAAGAGTTACAGACGGAGCCCTCCCCAGTCAGCCTTCTCTGGATAGCCATGGTGAGCCTTGGCTATCGTCCACATCCACACTGATTGGCCATTAATTAATCTATATGCTCTGATGACAGCCACTGTTCCTGCTTCCCTGTGCGCTCTGCAGTATTCAGTACCTGTAGCCTGGAGTTGTCAGCCTGCTTTAAAATGAATAGGGAGCATTACTATTTAGTATAATTTGATTTGGCATAATTTGATTTGGTGGTACCATTGTATGACAATGCTCTTTACCAGCAAGATCACACAGCATTTTTTGGATCTAAATATTGGATTTAAAATATGGGGAATGGGGACACCAGTGCTCTTACGGGAACAGGGCACCAATATGTCCGGTTATGGCTCTGTGGTTGAGCATTGCTGTGGGTGTGGAGGGATGGGTGCTGCTGACTGCTGTTGTGATCTGTGCTGGGGATGGTTGCTGTGCTATTACAGGGGTGCTGGGTGAGAGGCAGAACTAATGGTGATGCCGGGGGGGGCAGCCCAAAAAATGTCCGTCAATTGTAAATGGGAGCGGAAAATGAGTGTGGATGAGAGGCATAGAACTTGTGAATAGCGAAGAGGTCGGTTTGGGAGATATTTTGAAATGTATCCTGGTTTAGTTTGGTTTATTTTATATCTATTCTATATTTCATAACTGCTGCACTCACTGTATTTTTTGTATAAATATACCTTTGGTATGTGCACTGCTACAGACTGTTACAGACTATGTTTTGGATGTTCATCTTGATTTGCGGAGCGCTGGGCAGTGTTGCAGTTCTGCCCACTGTGGAGGCAGATTTCACCACAGCTTAAACATTCATTAAAAACATGCCTGCATTTTCCTATTACATTGTGTTCCTTCCCCCTGTTCTGCCCTAGAGAGACCTCTGCTGTTGGAGGCCTTCCGTCACCTGTGGCCAAATCACATACTTCATTTCCTTTAATTAAATTGCTCATTTAAAAACCTCTGCACTTCTACTGAGATCTGGGACACCAAAGATATTTAAATATGCTGGAAGTTTTTGTTCTAGTTGTGTAACATGTTATAATTTAGAGCAAGACAAGCAGAAGGCATTAGTGATTCCCTGGGTGGCATCTAGGATTTGGCCTTTGCTGTCTTTGATGTAATGAAGAAGGAAGGGTTCTCCGGGCCTCAAGGGCTTTTACAATCCCAATTACAGCATGTAAGGAGAAAGCTCATTTAGTTGTGTCATTAAGGAACTTGTTAAGGGCTGCTCGACTACATATTATCAGTTCATAGATCACTTTTGAAATTGAGAATTTGTGGCGTGTCTCGAGCTCTCTTTATTCTGAGTAATAGTTTTTCTTTCTGGGTCTCTTTTATTTATGGATCAAACCAAGCTTTATTCTTTTCACCAAATTACTAATTTGGTGGCCTCCCATAATTCACTCCATTATGTACATAAGACATCATTATAATTTTAACAGTAATCTATAGTGTGTTCCTCTTGAGCCTTTTAGTAATAGCCTGCACTAACTGTTCATTCAGACTAAAGAAACGTGATATTTGCGTGTCAAGATGGGCCAGTCATACTTTCAAACAAGGTCTGGGCGCCTGTCCTAAGATGAGGATGTCGGTGGCCAAGGAATAAACAATCTCCAGGATAGATTTCTAAGGAAAATTGGATTATCCTAGATAGAGACTAACAAGAAAGAACAACTGGCCAAATATCTTACCTTCAGCTAGGAGGCCCCTACCATCTCCAACTAAATGGGCCATTGCATCCGAATCTGGTCGTCTTTTGGAACAACTGCTTTAGACCAAATACAGCTGTTGATGATAAGAAGCGTCAGGTAATTGTAATTATGAGAGGGTAGATCAGAGCCTTTATTGAAGTGAGTTATTATGAAGGCTACATGTTTTGTATGGGAATAAAGTGACCAATTGCCTTTGACCTCTTTTCTGGAATTTTTGGCTATTATCTGATATACTGTAGGGTTTGATTCCAATTTGCAATATATTGCACATCCACAGGGAAACGACTCCCGAGTATTGAACGGTTACAATATTAATGATCTACAATGTCTACTGTAGGTCTACAGTCAAAAGGTTGACATGGTCAAAAGGTTGACATTCAAAAAGTCAACATGGTCACAAGGTGGGTATTCAAAAGGTCAACATGAGTTTTTCATGTTTTTTTGGTGTCTATGTCACATGGCTCTCTACGATCGCCATGCTTCAGGCATGGTGCCACGCTGCGCTGGGCACACTATTATATTCCTCCATCACATCATAGTGGATGGTAGTGTATGAAATACCGCTTGTCAGCACATGTCGGCTCAAAAAAATATTAAAAACTCCTGTCAACTTTTTTCATGTAGACCGTTCCCAAGTCAACCTTTCGACAATGTCGACATTCTGAATGTCGACCTCTTGACCATGTTGACCGCCGACCTTTTGACCGTGTCGTCCTTTTGACCATGTCGACCAAAAGTTGTCAACCTTTTGACTGTCAACCTAAACACTGTAGATCTAATGATGGCATAACCTACTGAACACATAAAATATACATGCAGCAGATGGAATCTGTAGGAGATAGACGCAGCTGCATCATACATCTGCGATATCCGTGTGCTGCATCTGAGGAAGCAGCATCTAATCAACATAAGTCGCAACGATAGCACCTTGGTCAGTCTGAGCAAGCTGAAACTTAAAGTGACCGTTGGATCTTATCAGTCGAGTTCAGGAAGTGTGCATAGGACAACAGGAAGCAACATGCCCCTGTTTTGTAATCCCCCCTCCCCTCTCCACCCCCCAAATGCGGCAGCAATATCAAAGGACCCGTTCTGCACATTCACAGACCCACAAACCTTTGATTTTAATATAAACCATCGGGAAAACATACAAATCCAAATCAGGCCCATGGTTAACTGAAAGAAGTGAAGTGAAGTATAGTGAAGAGGTTGCAACCGCTTTGAAATCAATAGTTCCCAAACTGTGAACCACATCACCCTGGTGCCTTGGGGCACTTGCAGTGGTGCCCTGGGTAAGTAATCCAAGACCAATTCATATTATTTATGTTCAGTGTAATAGTTAAAACTAGTTCTTTTGGCTTCTAGTCATAAAATACGTGGGCAAACAAAAGCGAATCCTGTCATCACATAACTAAACCCAAG
Source organism: Crinia signifera (assembly GCF_055691185.1). Taxonomy (NCBI): domain Eukaryota; kingdom Metazoa; phylum Chordata; class Amphibia; order Anura; family Myobatrachidae; genus Crinia; species Crinia signifera. The sequence continues at coordinate 41,433,029 of NC_139224.1, read as the reverse complement.
GATGACATATAAACACAATTTACTTAAATTGATCATGGCGGTGCGGCTATGCCTCATGAAAATGGCCTTGCGGCACTTCCTTTGCTATTCTTGCCAACCAAGAAAAGCACCAAGAGGTGGTGCTGCTCGGTCAGGTTTGCTTTCAGGTGACTAAATTGGCCCATCGGCCATTGTAGCATTTGCTGAATTAGTACGGACCTTACTAACTTGAGGGATGGTGTTAACTAACATACAACTGACCTGTTGAGAGGCAATTGGTGCAATGAAAATTGCAAGATTGCAGCAGAAGGAAGAGACTTCAATGTAATACAACACTCTTAGAAACATTGGGCTTTATTCTGGTTTGATCGTTCCCCCGTCCGTTCACACGGGGGAACAATGTTCCATACAGGGAGCACGCACAGCTAAGACACCAGAGAGTGTCTTCGTTTTGAGTGCACCTTCCAAATCATTTGATGGTCAGTGACCATCATATTATTTGGCCCCCGCACCCAAGGCTGCAAATGGATATTTATGCATGAATTCGCCCTGCGAGCAGCGTTTCATCCACACCAGAATAAGGTCCATTGTGCTGCGAGTTGTGCTGCAACTTTAAGAATCACTTCAATTATGGACGCACAACTGGCTCAGTCTCGATTTGACTGATTACCGATTATATTTTGGCTGCAATCCTCTTACCGGAAGGAGCCCGGCATGAAATTAACTTGCATTTCTGAGACACAAGTATTTTGGCTCGCATACCTTTAGTGTTTTTTCTTCAGAAAACTGATTTTATTAGATTAAACTTGCTAGTTTTTTTGGCAGCAACAGAACTGAAAAAAAAAAGGAACTGCAAAGAGCCTTATAAAATATTATGGGAGACCTAATATAATATTGTCCAGCGCAACACCTTAAACTTAAAACATATATATTTTTAATTGTCTTTATTACAGACTATTGGAAATAATAAGCACTCGTTTTATGCATTAGGTGTTGCATATACAGTATTGGGTCAATCAGCCAGTGACTGATGGGGCTGCTCCTGCAGCGGTCAGATCAGGAGGTTGGAATCTGGTGTGCAGCATGCGCTGTCTCATTCTCAACTTCCTGATCCCATTGAAATGATCAGAAGGAAGTACACATCGAAATTGCTCAGTGTGTACTGATACACAATGATACAATTATCACTGTCAACTCAGAACTGTTTTGGATCAGCAGCATTATCTGATAATGTGTAACCAGCTACTTTGGACAGGATGTAACAACCACCTGTGATACAGGTGGAGTCTCCCGTATTCGAATATCTCTTATCCGAAATATTCTAAAAACCGTTTTTTTTTTTTAGAATATTTCAGATCCCCCCCCCCACCCCCTTTTTCATACTTACCAAGTCTCCCGATGTCCACAGCGGCCTTTAGGATCTTCTTCAGCATCTTCAGCGGTCCCTGGAGTGCATTGCACGGGTGCGCGGGCACGCAGGTGACGTCACCGGTGCGACTGCAAACTTACTCAATGCACCCCTGGAACCACTGAAAAAGATCCTGAAGGCTGCTGTGGACATGACTTTTGGACTTCTGCATCCAACCGTGAATTAGCGGCATAGCCCATAATAAAAACTTTGCAGCAATGCTTTAGTATCACAGGATAATAGATAGGATTTTGCAGCAATATGGCTCCTGCAACAGAGATCGATTTATTGCAGGACCATAACTAGGTTTGTGCCAGTGATACCTTGACCAGAGTGCATCTGCACTGCAGGCGCACTGCTGGCACACACCTAGTCTGCAGTGCTCGGAAGCGCCAGGCAGGAGAGGCGCTATCCCGACCTGGCTACTGCAGAGAGAGGACTGGCCTTCCGCTGCCGCTGCCGCTGCCTGTCTTTCTGCAGTAGCCGGGCAGCAGCAGGATATCACCACCCTTCTCCTCCTTGCACTGCATAATGCTTCGCCGGCACCCACCCACGCTGCCAACAATGCCATCTTCCTCACATTAAGGAGACTACTGGCAACCTTGCACTTCAAACAAAGAAATCCCCGGCACTGATGATACTGTTGGCACTCCTGCACTGCTGACATAACCACCACCCTGCAATGCAGACTCCGCCGGCACTCCTGCACTGCTGACATAACCGCCACCCTGCAATGCAGACTCCGCCGGCACTCCAGCACTGCTGACACAACCGCCACCCTGCAATGCAGCCACCACCGGCACTCCTGCACTGCTGACACAACCGCCACCCTGCAATGCAGACACCGCCGGCACTCCTGCACTTCTGACACAACCGCCACCCTGCAATTCAGACACCGCCGGCACTCCTGACACAACCGCCACCCTGCAATGCAGACACCGGCGGCACTCCTGACACAACCGCCACCCTGCAATTAAAAAATGAAGTTGCACGAATTGCCTTCTTACTGCTTTCTGTGTATGTTAATACCACACTGTGCCGTCAACATGCAATGAGAATAGGGGCTAGCCTAGCTGGTTAGCATTATTGCTAACATTAGTTCAATTCCTGGTCATGGCCCATCTGTATATAGGGTGTATATATGGGTTTCCTCCTGCTATTTTGCTTTTATAACAGTCCAAAAACATATTTGTAAGTTAGTTGGCTTCTGAACCTAGTGTGTATATTGTATGTGTAGCCTTGAGAAAGGGAAAATAGATTGCCAGCTCCTCTTATGTGAAGGACTGAAATATTAAACTGTAGAATATGTATGCGGCGGCTATTAATAAGGAAATGTCCAAAGAGTTGTCACTGTCCCAGTCAGGGCTAAATTTCCCATCTGGCACTTCTAGGAAATGCACAAAGGGTTAATGGACTGATGGGCTGCACCGACCACACAGAAATATAGACTTGTTTAACAATGCAGCCTACTAGTGTTCTCCTTGGATACCCTGCATACATAAACATGTCATCAGTACAAGGGTTCGAATACAGCCCCAGTCTGTCCCTGGTCCCAGTAGAGCCAGCCATCCTCTTTCATTATGCTCAGTTTCCTAGTGTAGTGGGTGGGGCTTGATGATGCCATTCACATCAAATTGCGCAACCCTTGCTTTGCTCTTGCTATAAATCATGGCACTAAGTGAGGCGTGTCCTTCTGTATGTGCTCACAGGCATACCCTAGAGCAGCGGTTTTCAAACTGTGGGTCCCGACCTTCTCAGCATGGAGTTGCGACTCCATGTTGCTGACCACCGGCAGAGTTAATTTCCCGCGATTCACTGGGGGTTTTTGGGGGGAGGGGGCAGGGCTAAAGATGCAAATTGTGTCATTTAGCCACACCCCTCCTAGAAGACTCACAAATTTTGTGAGATTTGCGGTACTGGGGGCGGGCTTGATGATGTCTACATCAGGCCCCACCCCCCGAAGTACTGCTGACAGTCTCCACTCCGGGAGACTTTAAAAGTAGGCAGCCCTGCCTAATTGGTGTACGTACACCTAATGACCATATACCATTTCAATAATATTTGTTGGTGACTAGTTTCTAAAATCTGTGAAATTGTGCAATTTGTAATCTGGAAATACTGAAGAATAATTTTGTTCCAGTATTTCTCTTCTAAAACACTGGAATAAGTCTGTCAGAATCATTTTATCACATTGATCCTTACCCCATAATCATCTGATGAGTATAAGTCGGTATTGCACGCTCACAAGTCAGTTTAGACTGTTTTGTGCTGTTGTATGAATTCTATGTGACACACTTTTGATTGGTTTCTGGATGCAGTATATAAAAATGTACTGATACATGCTGACCAAGGGTATATATGTATAAAAAAAATGTATATATAAATGTTGATTTAATTTACTTTGCCTCTATACATCTGTGTGCACTTTATTGTTGGCTCGATGTATATCTGAATTGTTATTTTATCCAGGGTCCTGTATTACTGAAGGTCACTACAAGTGGCATAGATTTCTCTATTTCCTTTTCATATGATGCCCTCATTCAAATATTAAATGTATTCCACCAACTGCTTTAAATTTTGTTCTCATACTGGCTAATTTATGGATTCTGGCATGAAACAATGCACTGGTGTATTTCAGCTTGTATAAACAAAAAGCAATACTGTAGAATTGTTGAGGAGAGGGAGGTCATGTGAATTGACGCCTGATTTTATTTAAAAATCCGCTTTAATAAACAATACGTTTACTTGTAAGCTAAACATATTAAAATATGATACGAGAGAGATTTGATCAAATTTTTTTTTTTTTTTGCAATTTAAATGACGATTTACAATTTTTAACTACCAAAAAAAAAAACCTCACAGTCCGACGAAACCTTGATTTGTGTATTCCAATGTGTAAGGATGGAGGAAAATAATGAAGAGAGATTTGAAACACACTGGTTTCAGGCAGGGGAGATCGCCTTTAATCCAGCAAGATAATGGGGGAAATTTACTAAGAATACAAATACAAAAAATCGTATTCGTATTCTTAATACGAATGAATACGAATGAATACGACTGGTGTCTAATCGTATTTGACTGATTCGTATTATCCGATGGCGTATTGATTCGTATTTTTTCTGATACAAATTCGTATTTTTAAATACAAATTCATATTTTTAAATACAAATTTGAATGTTAAAATACAAATTCATATGTTAAAATACAAATTCGTATAGTTTTTGCCTGCATGGATCAGTCAGATCCGTGCAGGCTGCAGTGTAAAAAAATTGTACAAATAAATAAATAATTTTAAAAGTGTGTACAGTATGTGTGCTTAGTGGCCTTTTATAAGTCACACATTTGTGATTTTGATCATCTGGGGGTCATTTTCTGATTTTTCCTCATGTATAAAATTCTAAGATGTGAAATACACTTCCAAATCAAGGTGTATTTTTTTTTACATATTTTTTTACGATTCGTATGCGTTTTCGATTCGTATTCGTATTTTTTACAAATACGAATTGTTAGTAAATGACTAAAGTAAGTTGTTTTCATGTTAAAAATAGGCGTATTCTATCGATACGTATTCTATCAAAAATACGAATACGTCATGTATACACCATGAATACGAATACACATCACCGTATTTTCAGGATAGTAAATCCTGAAAATGCGAATACGCATAAAAAAAATCATATTTTGCTGTACGAATATGAATTTTTTGTACGATTTTACCTTCGTAAATTTCCCCCAATGTATCAATGTATTGTTACAAATGGACAATGCATTTCAATGGATGCAAAAAGTAATAGAATTGCATTAGCATCTGAGGTGGGTGTAAAAATGTTCCATAATTAAACTAAAAAAAAATAAAGTAAAAAAAAAAAATACTACAATATTGTAGAACAGCTATGAGACCCAGCAAATCCTGGCAGCCAGGGCACATTGTAATAGTTCCGTATTTCTATTTTATTATTATTATTATTTTTATTATTTTATTGATTTGCAGTCACAGATATTTTGTTGATTATGGGTAAAGGGTAGTAGTGTATTTTTGCCGTAGTGCGGTGGGAGTTGGATATCAATCTGTCCCTTACTAGTTTATCTCGATCTGTAGCTTCTCCAGTGAGACGCGGCTTCTGCTCCGGGTCTACGGGCCTTATTCTGGTTCACTTCTGGCAAATTCCTTCTTAGATGGACAAAATCATGTGCACTGCAGGGGGGCAGATGTAAAATGTGCAGAGAGAATTGGATTTGGATGAGTTATTTTGTTTCTGTGCAGGGTAAATACTGAATGCTTTATTTTTACACTGTAATATAGATCTCACTTTGAAGTAAAACCCCACCCAAATCTAATTCTCTCTGCACAAGTTACATCTGCCCCACCTGCAGTGCACATGGTTTTGTCCATCTAAGAAGGAATTTGCCAGAAGGAGTGAACCAAAATAAGGCCCTATATGCTGCAACTTTCGGTATCGGCTGCCCGTACTTCCGGGTTTCCGTCTTCTTCTTCCAACGTGTTTCATTTATATTCACTTAGTCAATCAACTGCCTATAGTAGTTAATAATAATACTACAATCCAGTAAATTAGGTGCCAATTATAATAATCCATTTAATATCTTTTGTAAAATTATTATTAATAATAATTAAATAAGATAGCTTGGAAAACAATAGATTGTCATCCACTATTGGCACACAACAGTGTGTGTCTGATTAGCTGGAGAGAGAGGCTGCTGCCTGAACTGCAGTTCAGTGCAAAGGGGAGGGAGGGCAGGCCCTCTAGCAAGCCCAGGTAAAGAGTTCCCGCTCCTAGGGATGGCCATCCTTGCCATTGTCATCGATGGATGCCATTGATGGCAATAGTGCAACTAGCCATCAAAAGTGTGAAAGTATCCAATGAATGACCATCAATATTTTTACCTATCGATGGTCATCCATTTTGCTTGACTGATTGGCCTATGGGCCAATCAAAACACAGGGGTGGAGCTTCATGGGAGTCAAGGGCGGAGCTATACTCCATGTCCTGGCATTTAGAGAAAAAAAACAAAAGCAAAACATTGGTTTTTCTGTGCCATCGATGGAGGGAAACCATCTGGTTCTTCTCTATCAATGGCAAAAGTATTCGACATTGGCCATGAACCATTCAACCAACACCCCTGCCTGAGCACCGCTGCTCGTACGTGCAATGCAAAAAAGATTGTAATAGCAAGTAATGCTGGAAAGTTGAGTTTTGAGTTTGATAAATGCAACAGTATCCAAAGTCATATTGAAATATTGGCAATTTTACGAACTTGCTTCATGATAAATCCATGTGGTTTACACTTTGATAGTTTATAAATGGCCCTGCATTTAAGGAAAACTATCTGGAACACACGGTATTTGCCTGCTCTGCAATATTTTCATGTCAGGGGACCTGGGCATTCCATCACTTAGGTCATTCCTACCTGTTGCCATTAGGCCTCACTCTCTCATACACGGAGAGCACTATCATAAATCACAAGTTCCAAAACTCGGTCCTCAGGACCCCACACAGTGCATGTTTTGCAGGTCTCCTCACAGAATCAAAGGAAATAATTAGCTCCACCTGTGGATCTTTTAAAATGTGTCAGTGAGTAATGAGTGCACCTGTGCACCTGCCGGGTGACCTGGAAACATGAACTGTGTGGGGTCCTGAGGACCGAGTTTGAAAACCACTGTCATAAATGATTAAGTCCTACAAGAGGGACGAGGGAGGAAATGAATAACAAAAAAACAACCATAATGCTGATTTAAGTGCATATTTATCAAAATTAATTTTGTTAAAATAATATAAAAAAGAGTATTTTTACACCCTTTTCACTTACGAAAGCATGTACTAATGTGCATGTATCAGAATTCGCAACAAATTCCTCCAAGCCCTTACATTCACACGCCTCCCAACTGTCCCACTTTCCGCTGGAACGTCCCAGTTTTTGGGGATGTACAGCTTCTCGCCCCAGGCCGGCAGTGTCCCACGGTGGGGAGTCACCCCTTTAATCCTGTGAATAGATGGCCTATTCCGGCAGCAGAGAGGCTGGGGGCTGGCCAGCATTTTACAGAGCCGCTGATCAGGCCCCCACAGTGGCAAAAACAGGGCATGTGAATGATGCAATTTGTAGGCCATGCCCCCTTGCCACTAAGCCACACTCCTTAGTTTCGGGCACGTGCCTTAGGCGTGCGCAGCTGTCCCTCTTTACCTGTTTGAAAAGTTGGGAGGTATACATTCATTGTTTTTAGTAACCACATCGCATTTCCTATACATGTAATGGGAAATGTGCTCTGTCTAAATTCTAAAAACAAATTGTCAAAAATAGCAGAGGGAGCCCTGTGATAATAATGCTATCTTTAGATATCCAGCCTTCCCGCCTCATGCACAGCCTTCTCTAAGCAGCCAACAGCCATGTGTGCCTGATAGACCACAGGCTGATCACTGTGTAAAAAAAATGATAATACCTGCACCCAGGGACTGTGATCAGTGATCCGGTAAGGGCAGCTGGTCATCTTCTGCTCTACTGCTGTAATCTCTGGTGCAGTAAAGTGATGCTATGAAGCTGACATCTCAATTTACAGCACCAGATGTCACAGCAGAGCATAGGGTCAAATGAATGTAGGATCAGATGATCCCTTCTTTCAGATTACCAATCACTGGTCCTGGCTACAGGTAAGTGAAGTGGATGATGGAAGGGGGCTGGCTGGGGGTGTCTATCTAACAGGGCAGCCACCACTGGCACATGCGTGGTCACAAAATCAGGGGAACGCCCAGTGTTTTATGGGCATCCCCATGAAAACCTTGGGCGTTCCCCTGGGAACGCAGGCGGGCCGATACCTGCCGGGGGTGGACGGCTAAAGTCACATGATGTCAGCACCCACCCTCTCATCGGCACACTCCGACGGAAGTAAAAGACTGACTTTTATTTCCAAAAGGGAGAGAAATCTTTTGATCATCGTAGACCATCAAATGATTTCTCTGCCATTCGGCATGTGTATTCGGACACATCCCCTCGTATGGTGCCGTGGGGATTCGGCAGCGGGGAGGCAGGCATTCGGGAGGGCAGCGTTAAGCTGCTTAGCGAGCATTACTGAATTACCCCAAGAATAAATATTATGCTTCATTTACAAATATTTCTATTAGGCAATGGCAGCAGGAGCACCTAAAAAATAGTCATACAATGCATTTTAGTATAAGCTTTTTGTCACGTTCTTAGAAGCACCAGCTGTAGAGTAACGGAGGCTGGGTGCTTTAACGTATGGGGGTTGCATCCACGACAGAAGGGAGTGAAACAAAAAGGATAAAATGAATTTGGTTTAATAAAGATATTGCAAGACAAAGATATTGATGGCACAAATGATATATGGCAGATTATGCAAATGTTAAAAGTCAATAGTCCAATATGTTATTGCAGAAGAAGATGATGCTTGGTACTTGAAAGGATATTGTTGCTTGAAGAGTTGTTGAATAAATGAAGACGAAAGGATTTGATTGGTTAATTGAAGATTGGATGATTGAGTTAAAGATTGGATGATTGTATTGAGGATTGAATGATTGGATTGAAGATTGGAGGATTGAATTGAAGATAAAATGTTTGGATTGAAGATTGGATGATTGGGTTGAGGGTTGGATGATTGGATTAAAGATTGAATGATTGGATTGAAGATTGGATGATGAGGTTGAGGATTGGATGATTGGATTGAAGATTGGATGATTGGATTGAAGATTGGATAAATGAATTGGAGATTGGATGATTGGAATAATTACAAAGAATATGAATGAAGAAGACTTGTCCTTGCTAAATAGGATCGTGGCTGCAAACAGAGGTGACCGTGGGAAATAACCGTCGGGAATATAGAACAAGGTAATACCCCTTTGGAGGGCTAACCTTGCTGGATCCTCATTGGCGGCAATGGAGTCCGTGGCACTTGAAGAAGCAGTAGACGATCAGAAGAAGCAGTAGACGATCAGCAGGGAGACTTCCTTGAAGACGCACAGGAATGTAGTGAGAAACTACAGAGCCAGGCTGGAGCAATGATGCTTAGGGTTAGACATCATTGTACTGACTGCCGGTCTAACACTGCCAGTCAGTACTTAACAGGTGGACTGTGCAGCAATAGGTCAGGCAATTGACAGGGGAGGCGGAGCCGCACAGGAGAGGCTGAGGGAACCAACAAGATGGCGGCCGCCAGAGAGGGCGTCAGGTTTCAGCCGGCCAGGATTGTGCGCAGCTGCACAAACGCCGGCATTCAGTCACAGAGCTAACCAAGCACAAACACACATGGCGGTACGCCGCTCATACCCTGCATGGAACCAGAGCACACATCACCGGTGTCACCATGCGGTGACAACACGAACACATGTACCCCACCGGAGCCAGGGATATAAGCAGAGGTGAGCGCCATGGTATTGTCAATGCAATTAGAGAGCCTAGGGCTGAGCACAGCACAGGGGATTTGGGTAAGCGCCATGGTGGATGTGACACTTTTATTTGTGTGTAGGACATTTTCATGGATTATAATGCAATCTATGCTCATATGTTTTAATCAACAGAACTTATACCACTTTTAGACATCCAGTGGCTTAGCTAGAAATTTTTCTCCCCTTGCCCCAAATTTTTTTTGCCCCTTGCCCCCCCCCCCCCCCCCAAGAAGGGGTGAAGCAATGGACTACAGGTGCTGCTGGCTGAGCTGACAGGCATCCCAGGCAGCAGTGGGCACTGAACTGGTCCCGCTCCGTGCATATCTAATGAGCGAGGACCCAGCTCAGTGCATATGTAATGAGGGGGACACGCTCATTCAATATGCACTGCACTGGTTCCTGCTCTTTAGATATGTACAGGGTGGGACCATCTTAGCGCTTACTGCTGCCTGCGTCGCTTGTCAGTTCAGCCAGCGGTGCCCACCACAGAACCGACTGGCGCTGCTCCCCCAAGCCGTCGTGGGGTCTGACACATATGTAGCTATGCCACTGTAGACATCCTCTAAAGCATGGGTCTTCAACCTATGGCCCTCCAGATGTTGTGAAACTACATGTTCCAAAATGCATTGCCACATTTTTTCCTAAAAGAGCATGCCAAAACTGTCAGGGCATGCTGGGAAATGTAGTTCCACAACATCTGGAGGGCCACAGGTTGAAGACATGTGCTCTAAAATTTTGGGGTTTTTGCACATGAACGCGCATCAACCCGGGATAGTCCACAAATATATTAATAAACCCCAACGTTTTCTTTTATTGTGGGAGAGAGATTGCAAGCTGATCTCTGTTCTAGATGAAGAGAAATTACCCAGTGAAACATGTTTTTATTTAGAAAAAAAAAAGCTTATTATTCCCAAACACAATTCCATAACCTTTTTACATGGAGAAATGTTTTCCTAAAACATGCAATCTGTTTTTGATGATGATTGATCACCTTTAAGAAAAATATATTAATGGATAATTTATTCCATAGTAACAGGAAATTTACCCAGATAAACGGTACATTGACCTTACATATCCAGTATTTCAGTTTATTATTTATGTTTGGGTAAATTAATTATGATATTGAAATTACTTCACAATACAGCTGTTTACCAGAAACACGAAGCCTTAAACTTTCCAAGATGCTTCCAAGTTTGTATAAAACTATTTTGACCCCTCACCGTGGGTCATTGTTCTTGCTGGCAACTTCTAGTACATGTGTTTTTTTTATTTATGTGTGTTGATTTCTTTGAATAGAGTACAGCAGCTTCACTCATTATCACTACAGATGTCCAAACAAGAGTAGTACAATGATCGCAGTAGCTGGAACACATGGCTGAATCACAGAGACAATAATCATAAATCTACCTTGGCTTAAGTTCATTATTGTATCCTGACCTGTCCCTCTGGAGCATTATGTTTGTAAAAACAGTTAAATCATTATATACTATCTATATATCCATGCTCAGCTGCAGAGAAGAAGTTATTGTTTAAGGAGAGAATGTCATAATGTTCTACAGTACACATTCAAGGGGCTCGAGCTGAGCTGGACGCAAGAAGCATCTAGTTGTAAACATAAAAATTTGATCCACAAAAAAAATAAATCTGGATGTTTGCTACGAATGTAGAGTTAGCCATCAATGCAAGATACGTACAGCTTCAGAGGTGTAACTATGGGAGACAATGGAGTCATTACCCGCCAGGCTCCTGCTCCCAAGAGGGCACCTCTCCTCCCCTGTGGGTTTGAATCAGTTAATTGAAAGCCTACAGTACATGCTTTTGTGGCCTCCTAGCTGGACAATAGAAGTCACACTGTCTTTATTCTAAATATCATTTTGCAAGTGTAACGCCCTGTATTAGAACTCACAACTTGCTCCACTAGAAGCAGGATTGAGCTATTTGCTCCTGCATAGGAAGTTTGCACATTGACTGCACTACAGAGTTCTGCCTAATAGTAATGAACTAACAATTATACATAGTCAGAATATGCTTTACTGTGCAAGAGCAAATAACTCTATCATTAAGGTGTCAGCAGATTTCCCTACCACGTCTGCTGTGTGTGGATATGTGGGAAGTTGATTTCCGGGCAACTTGAAACCCCTCTGCATTGGCCTATGTCCTCAGATAAGAGACGTATGGGTGACTGGAATACAGGTGGAGGTGTGGCTTCACCTTAACTGTGACAGACAGTATAAAATATGATAAACAAGGGAAAAAAAAGGAAAAATGTCTGCGCTAATATGGTCAATGATTATGTATTGCTTGTACCAATATTAGGTATTTTTAATGGTTAATAATGAATTAACAAAGAATAAAACACATGAGCGCTGGGGCCGAAGATTTGGATTTGGATTCATTGCCGAAATTTGGATTTGGCTTTGTCAAACGGCGGTGAAAAGCTTTGGATTTGGAGTTTTTTTGAAAAAGGTCAAAAAACGCCCAAATCACGTAATTTTTGCGTTTTTTGGTCCCTAGAGTAATATTGACCTCAATAACATTAATTTCGAGCCCTTTCCAGACAATTTTGACCACTTTACACCTCACAATATTGTTTTTAGGGCAAAAGGTTGCACCGAGGTAGCTGGATAACTATGCTAAGCCACACAAGTGTGCAGCACAAACTAGGAGTGGCACTGCAGGATGGCAAGTAGTAGGCCTCAAAAAGCACATATTGGCAAAAGAAAGAGGTGCAAGATGGAATTGTCCCTGGGCCCACCCACACACCCTTAGCTTGTAAAAAAAAAATGGGCAAAAAATACTATGGGTGCAGTATGGGTACACACAAAGAATGAATAAAGAAAGACGAGAAAAATTGATTAGGATTTTTTAAATGTAATTTATTTTTAATGCGCAGCTTGTATAACGTTGCTTGGATGCAGAACAATCACACACACACACCTTCTGACAGCATATACTATGGGTGCTTTACACACAAAGAATGAAGAAAGACGAGAAAAATTGATTACAATTTTTAAAATTTGATTTTAATTTGCAGCTTGGACAATGCTGCTATGATGCAGAACAATAACACACACACCTTCTGACAGTATATACTATGGGTGCACTACACACAAAGAATGAATAATTAAAGACGAGAAAATTTTATTAGGATTTTTTAAATTTCATTTGTTTTTAATGCGCAGCTTGTATAATGTTGCTTTGACGCAGAACAATCATACAAGCAACTTGTGGTGTATAATACTATTGGGGTGCAGTATACAGCAAAAAAATAAAGAACAGCAAAATCTATTTTTATATTGTATTTCTTTTTTATGGTCGGCCCTTGGAAAACACTGCGTGGACTGTGGACTTGTTCTGCTTCTTCTGACAGTATATATGGTGTCGCGTTTGAGGGTAAGGGGAATGGGGAATTTAATTTGACCGGTGCACAGGTTAAGCTTACTTGTTTATAAGCTATGTAAGATGAAGAACAAATAATTATTAGTCCACCAATCTGTTCAGTATAAAAGGACATTTTTATGCTCCTGAAATTAATTGTGGTGGAGGTGCACCCTTGAGAGTAATAGGGGTATTTCAAGCAAGGAAGAGGAAAGACACTCTTTTTCTGGGGCACTCTTGTGGAGAGATTAATAAACGTAATCTCGGTTGTCTGAGATTCAATGTAGGTGTGGAGGGATGGAAAGAGAAACACCACACTGGGGTACCCTGGAGACGCCTCTTGTAAATATAGTCAAGTACACTAGTATTCCATATAAAGAATTAAGAGTTGGTGTAGAGCAAAGGATTTGAATGTAATAAAAATGAATTAACTTTTATTTCTAATTGCCGCTAAAATAAGTACTAGACAGACGTACAATTTAGACACACAATCGACACACAAAAAACATAAAACATAGAAAAACACTTTCTATCGAACCACACTTGGGGCCTTATTCTGATCGGTGCGGCCCGATCAGAATATGCGGCCGCAACCGTGCAGGCGAATCCCCGCCTTCCATACGGATCGCCACCTGCCGTCCGTACGCGGATATGTGGCGATCCGCATGAAATTGGACGGGGATACGCCTCCTCCGTCTTGGGAGCTGCCCCTGCATTCGATGGTCGCCGAACATCGAATGCAGGGCCACACGCTCCACCAGGTCCCGCAACACAAGACCACACGGACACTTGTCCGTGTGAAATCATGTATGGGGGCGGGCAGCTGACATCCGGCGATGTCAGATGCCCGCCCCGTACCCACGTGTCACGGCCTCATTACCATGCATACGCCCCGCGTTTGCATGGGAACGCCCAAGAAACGCGGGGCGTATGCATAGGGTAATGAGGCTAAGTAGCCCCTCACGCCCCTCTACGCCCCCTGTGCGGCGTATAAAGAATCCGTGTGACGAAATCGCCTGCACATGCGCAGAGTGACCTCTGCACATGCGCAGACGATCAACATCGGCGGTCCGTCCGCATGCGGGAATATCCGCACCGATCAGAATAAGGCCCTTGGTGATGGTCAGTATAGGTATATAATCTGTGCTGAGATTGTCAAAGAGTCCATAACCCATCTATTGAATCAAAATGGGGAGAGGGCTCCTGTCAGGAGTCAGTACCTGTGAAAAACTTGTATTTGATTGTACTCTGATTGCTTTTAAATAGAAGAGGTACAGAGATTTAGAGATTTAACAATGTTTCAGACAAGAACGTTACACAAGGCTTTTTAGAAAAGAAACGTTGTGTCTAATTCAATTTGAAAGGTCTGTGGATCAGAGGTTTTTATCAGACAATCTCAGGGTTTATATATCCTTTAAGATGAACACAATCAAATAAATGATATCACAGGATAATGCTTATCAAATAGATGTCACAGTGCCAATATCACAAGGTGTTAGGTATCAAAAGAATATGGTAATACCAATATTGATTCAACTAGAAGTGCTATAGGCTGGTTTCATAAATTCCAGCTACATTTAGGATGAGTATCCCCTGGTGATAATATTTTTTTAAAAAGAACAGTTTTTAAATAGTCAATACGTAAAATGTGCAATATATATTGGTATTCACCAAAATTACTGTATTTATCCTGCAGCAGTAAGTCCCAGAGTAATTCCGTGGTAGGGTACAAGTCTGAGAGGGGGGCAGGGTTATTTGGGGGGAAGTATTAGTCTCCCTTTGATGCCCCGCTCAGAGATATTCAAAGACACACTTTATATACCTAAGGCAAAGGTGGGAGATTCTGTTTGTCTCAGGGGAGTCACCTCACCCTTTGTATACCAGAAAAAAACCAAAAACCTTTGCTAGCTTCTACTATGCAAGAGTGGGCTTTGTCAGGTATTGTGAGAAATCTCAATTTGCAGTGGGATTTAAGGGATAGATAATGAAAATCTCTTACTGATCCTGTACTTAGGATGCTGCACTCTCACTTTATATACCTATGGCATAAGGTGGGCAGATTTCCACTGAAGGTCAGGGAGGTCACCCTCTCAATTTCTCATGGGAAATGCCACAATTTGCCAGCTGCCATCCAAGTGGGGCGATGGGCTCTAGAGGTATTGTGGGTGAGCACCCTTATTTCCAGGGGTGTTCAGAGAAAAATGAACAACTGCTGTCCACCGTAGTCCTGTGGTCCCCCTGGGTAGATTAGGATCCAGTGCAGTGAGGTTACCACAGGCTATGCTGGATGAGTGTGCTTTAGAGAAATGGTAAAGGAGGATAGTAAGTCACAGCTTTCAAAAGGTCATTCAGGTACGCTGCTGTCCTCCACTTGCAGACAAGCTGTAGTGTTGGAGGGTGAGCGGCACCTGTTTGATAATCGGGCTGATTAGTCAGAGTAAAGATAGGAAGAGCAGTGTACAGAAAAACCCTTAGTTGCCAACAATTGCAAGTGGGGTCAGACAGGGTAATGGCCAGTAGAGGGAGGCCGGTCCGACTCAATAAAATACACCATAAAAGTATATATGGTGTATAGTCTGCTCTGTACAAGTTCACAACACCCCTCTGTCTGCACTGCACAGCACCCCTCTGCAGTCTGCACAACACTCCTCTGAGTCTGCACATTAATGTAATGATGACTGAGTGATTGATGACAACGGGTGACATTCTATGGGATGAGATTTGTGTTTTTTGGCGTTAACTAGTAAACAAAATAGCGATATCGCATTTTTCCGTCAAATCGCCTATTTAATAGGATGCGCTTAGGGACTGAAATCGCATATTATGTGCGTTAAGGCATGCGGACCAAAAGTGCGAGATAAAATCGCATTTATATCGCATCCAGATGTTTTCGTACAGAAAAGTATACAAATCGCTTATTTAATGCAATGCGTTTTTGCAAATCGCACTTTTTAGGTGTCTAATAATCGCACTTATTTCAGACCAGGTTCTGTTTGGCGATTTGGCCCAGAACTCACTTTGGTCAAGTGCACACATGGTTAATTTCAGCACAGGTGCCCTCATTTTCACTCAGAAACACCCCTACATAAACCCCAACATCATTAAGGACACCTGTTAGGGTTTGAGACATGGAGATTTTGCAGAGTGGTTTGGAGTTGCTTAACTGTGATGTGGCCCATTTGGAGGAGCTGAGCAGGAGGGAGCAAGCTGCGCGCCAGATCCAGGTAGCCCCCCGACTACTGCGTACCCCACGTATGTATCGTGCTCGGCTGTACCTGGACTCCCTCTCGGATCAACAGGTTGTGGGGATGTTTAGGCTGAACCGCATTAACCTGTTGGACTTATATGAGCAGGTGAGAGATGATTTGGACCCTTTTGGGGGAGGCAACTATGCAGTGTCTGGGCTGCACAAATTAATGTGTGCCCTCTACTATTTGGCCACAGGCTCCACTCAGTCTGTGACCTCATGGTCCTTGGGGGTATCACAGGCCACTTTCTCTAAGCATTTTACTCAAGTGTTACTTGCTTTAAAGAAGTTGTGGCAGACATACATCAGATTCCCCAGTTCTGAGTTGGAGTGGCAGGACCACAAGTTGGCTTTCTATAGACTCTCAGCATTCCCTCACGTGCTGGGAGCTATAAACTGCACACACATTGGGATTAGGGCACCGCATGTGCGGGGCCACGTCTACGTCAATAGGCATGGCCGGCACTCCCTGAACGTGCAGGTTGTTTCCAATGCTCACCTCAAAATCCTGAGTGTTGTTGCAGGCTTTCCTGGGAACTGCCACGACGCCTATATTCTGAGGCACTCAGCCCTCTGGAACCGATTTACCGACCACCAAATACCAGAGGGCTGGCTACTTGGTAAGTACCTTTTTACATATTACCCTGTCTGTCCTTATTTGTACTTGCTCTAATGTGTGTGTTTCCTGTTTCACAAGCATATTGTTCTTCTACCAGTGTCTCCTGTTTGCAAAACACACATACCTTACCATATAAGGCAATCACTTCCTATCTGTGTTTTAGGTGACTCAGGATATGGGTGTGTTTCCTGGCTCATGACACCTTTGCGCTCCCCAGAGGGCCCTGCACAGCACCGGTATAATGAAGCCCATATTGCAACCCGCAATGTGGTGGATTGCACATTTGGCGTTTTGAAAAGTCGATTCCGGTGTTTGGACCGGTCATCGGGTACGCTGCTTTACCACCCTGCCAAAGTAGTGATGATCATCCAGGCTTGCTGCATGTTGCACAACATAGCCCTGTCCCAACCTGCCTATGTGGAGGAGGAACATGCAGTCGTGCAGGAAGCCCAACCTACCACACCTCGGGTAGTGAGGGGTACGCAGAGGGGGAATCTGGTGCACACAAACATCATCAGCCATTACTTTTCTGGTAAGCACATGTGCCCTGTATTCCAAAATGTACCTTTGCTGTAAGTGTACTCATAAACAAATTATTTACCAATACCATCTGTTTCCACCCACATTTAGCCTAATAAACAGAGCCCAACGGATGCAGCTGGTGGTGCTGACCTATCCCTTGCTGGTATCAAGCTTGTAAGTACATTTGATACATGTATGAATTACGTTTGCTGAAAAACATGGCTCACTGGTGTTGTGGAACTACACGTGCCAGCATGCCCTGACACACTATAACCATTACAGTCCAAACCATGAGTGTCAGAGCTTGCTGGAATATGTAGTTCCACAACCTTTGACGGGCCAGGAGTTACCCCACACTACTTTACAGCAATCCCATTGTCATATACCATTACACTATGTCATAATTCACACAGCAATTGGTTGATAAATAATACACAGACACAATGGTATGCGGTTAGACATTTTTACTGCAGTATACTGACAGAAGCAATCTGCATTTCTGCAATTAAAACATTAAAACTGTCGGGGGATGTAACAAGATGTATTGCATATTACAAAATTATCAAAAATATGAGCTATCTTCTGCCACCATCAGGCAACCCTACACCACTTCTAGAACCTGCACCCAGGCCACCACGGGTCCTAATACTCCGACGGGGTGGGGAAGTGGGGGAGCCACTTATTGGGGTGCTAGATACACTACTGAGAGTTGATGCTGCGCCACCTCCGACATTGGCTTCCAGCTGCTCTAATTGGGCCTGCATACCTATTAAGGCATTGGTCTGCGCTGTGCATGATTGGCTTAGTGCAGCTATACTTTGAGCAAGGCTGCCAATATGGCTATTCTGTTCCCTTACAGCAGAAGTTAGATCTGCAAAACGGGTGTCAATGCTATTAGCAATGCGCACATGAGTGCCTACACCTACCCGTACACTACGTGCAATTTTGTGTAATTGAAGAAACGTGTCACGCATGTACCCCTGGATGTTACCTATTTGCAGGCTTTGGGAGGCCATAAATTCTGTTTGTTTCTACTTGAAATTGACCAAGGAGTTAGCTACTTGGGAAGCAGAAGCTGCTGTATGGGGTGTGTTTGTGGGTGGGGGTGGGTTGGGAGACACCCCACTTGGGGGAAGATCACTCTGTGATGAGGTCTGTATTTCCTCCTCTGCCGCAAAGGTCTCCACGGGTTCAAGAATGATGTCCATTTCGTCTAACACCATCATTGAAGAATCTGTTTGATCTGTCCCTAGTTGTATAGTACCTGTGGATACAGATGAGGAGGTGAGTACTGATGCATATATAGGCCAGACTCTCTTCAGTACTGTTTTAGAAAGGGCTTGAGATGCTGGACGCACATATCTAGGGGTCTTATGTACTTACACATGTACCCCGATACAGCATGTAACATTGACATTAATAATAAGTCACATGCCTAGCTCAGATTACATTCATTTCTGTTGCAATGTAGCAGCAGGAGATGAATGTAGTGTGAGATATTGTTGATGTGACATGGGTGTGTGTAATGGCGTATTCTTTGGTCATTTACCTGCTTCCACAGATTCAGCAGCAACGGGCCTTCTTGTCTTGGATGCGTGAGCACTTTGGGATGGACAATCTGTGAAAGGAAAGATGGGCAGCCATTATGTACCTTGCAATGGATAAGCATTTACGGCAAACATGCATTGAAATGACATTAATGGACAATACTTCATTTGGATAAGGACTACATTATTTATTCCCCGCATTTTTTTTTTTCAATATTATTTTGTTAGAGTATTATTAAACTATTGTACACATGACAACTTTTGGATAATCTGGGGTATGTAGGCATGGCAGCTAAACCACCAGTACACCTCTGTGTTTTTGGCCACATACATGTTAGGCTGCTAGAAAGAATGTTACAGTGTTGATCAATATGAGCAGTTGTGGAACTACAAGGCCCAGCATTATGAGCAATTTGAAAGTAGGAGCAGGCAATTTCTTGTGCATTATCTTGCTGGGCTATGTAGTTCCACAGCAGCACTTTACTTAGCATAACAATTCAATTGAGGGTTACAGTTAGAAAACATTGGCATGTTTGTTTAAGATTGCATGTGGTCACACTTACCAGCTCTGGATGGTGTTTGCGGCCTATCGGTATCCGCCACGTGCATGCCAGGCAGGACCTCAGGGGGTATGATGCGCTTCAACTTCACCTCATAGGATGTGTAGATAACAGTGGTGGGGCTTCCTCCGCCAGTCTTGGTGGCCTCCTCCAACTCCATGGCCATTTTACTTTTCAGCTGCCTTTTGATGTTATTGAATCTCTTCTTGACATGTCTGACCAGGCGCTTGTGCTGACTTACAGCGTTCACCGCCTGGGTGATGTCCTTCCACATGGCCCTTTTGCGCTGTGCAGTGGTCTTGTGGTGAGTTTTCCCAAGTAACCGGTCAAACACAGGCATGATAGCCCGGACAAGCGCAGCATTTTCCTCGTAGGAGAATCTGACCTTTCGGCCACTTTTTGTGCGGCCAGCTTCTACCTCCTCCTCCTCCTCATTTTCTACTCCAGCCATGTACCCCTCCTCCTCCATGCCAGTGTCTTCCTCCTCCACACCTCCATCTTCCTCCACCTCTGACATGTGGCCCTCCTGCAGCTGCTGTGGGTTATGGTCAAGGTCTTGGCTATAGGATGGGGATGCCAGTGGATCCTCCCCCTCCTCCTGCTGGGGCTGGATGCCCAGGGCCTGGTCTGGGGCTGGCCTTGCTGTGGCCATGCTGCCTGCCCCACTGCTGGCTCTCCTACTTGGCTGGCTACTGCCACTTCTCCCTCTGCCACTGCTCCCTCTGCCTCTCCTCCCTCTGCCACTCCTCACTCTGCCACCAACACCTCTTCCTCTACTCACACTGCCACTGCTCCTCTCCATGCTCCTTACTTCCTATCAAAGAGTGAAATGGCGCCAGTGCCCCTTTATATAGGGGGTGTGATGCATAATGGAGGGGACAGAGGTGGGCCAATCGGTTGGGGGGTTCTTAGTCATGAGGAGACAGTTTTGTAAATCGCACTCCGGTTGGTCCAAAACTCGCACATGACCGGCGGAAGAAATCACACTTTTTTGTTACTTTAAATCGCACCACTTCACCGCAAATCGCACCACTTCGCACTTTTCAGCCTCCAAAGCGCATCACATTAAATATGCGAATTATTACCAAAAAATGCGTTTTGAAGAAGGGCGAATAGCGGCGATGTGGTGCGAAAAAAAAACATGCGCATTTATCTCAATCCATAGAATGTCACCCAACAAGTTTAAATTTAAGTTAAACATGCTCTGCACACAACACCCCTCTGTCTACTCTGCACTGCACAGCACCCCTCTGCACACTAATGACTCTGAGTGATTGATGATGACAAGTACAAGTTCAAGTTAAACACCTCAGTGCCAAACCCATCTGCAGTATGACTCTGCATGCACTGCACACAACACCCCTCTGTCTGACTCTGCACTGCACAGCACCCCTCTGCAGTCTGCACAAAACCCGTCAGTTAAAGTTTAAAACACCCCAGTGCACAACGCCCCAGAAGCCTACCACCGCAGCAGAGCTGTGCGCAGCAGTAAGCGTGACAATGAAATGGCGCCGAATTCTCAGGACGCGGATCTTCCCGTGTTCGGTCGCGCTCGGGTTTCCGAACAAAGCTGGAGACTCGCTAGTGCGGCTCCAGGGCACTCGGGCCAGCTATGTTCGTAGTGGTTCCGATTCTGTGGAATCCGAACCGCTCATCTCTAAATAAATATTATGGCTAAATAGTGGTAAGTAAAAAATTGGAGGGAAAAAAAAATATCAGGGGTGTCTTGTCTGATTGTGAAAGTCCATATTTAATGAACCAGCTGGTTATGGGGGGTTGTGGTGATGTTCCATTTTTTATCTTGCCTAAGTGATGCATAGCTGTGTAGTGGGATGCTCATTACCCCATGGGCAGCATTGATGGAGGATGCAGAACCTCCTGCAGTTCTGTGGCCCAATAGATGGTTGGGAGTACCTCTGGGCTGATGGAAATTCACATACTAGTATTCACATGATGACATTTAACAGTGAGGGTAGGTTCACAATGACCCAATTCAACGTGCGTAATTAGTCTCCCAGAAGAACCCCCCAAAATTTGGGACTCCGCAGACATTTCAGGAGAGTTTGCAGACATTTCAGCACAGAAGACAAACCACTAATTACAGCAGAAGCCACAACCAGAGACTGAGATAAGATAGAGTGCAGGTAATGCGGGATGCCACATTACTGTCTACTTCTTTCACTGACATACATTATGTGGACATCACCAGTGTTTGATTTGCAACTTTAATGTCTCCAATGTTGTTGCATCCATATCCGCACCAGTAGTACATGTGCAGGTGTATGCAATGGTGTAGCCATGGGAGCAGCATAGATATATATATATATATATATATATATATATATATATATATCAGTGACGTGCGGTGAGGTTAGTGGTTGGTGAGGCACTGGCTTTGTGGAGCCAGTACCGATGGGCTCTGTGGGGAGCGTTGGGACCGGGTTGCTTCTGTGCTGACAGGTAGGTGCGGAGCTGACACCTGCATAAGCAGCAAAGACTGGCAGAGCAGCTCCTTCCTGTCAATGCAGAAGCAACCCGGACCAGCGCTCGCCACAGACCCCGTCGTCATTGGCTCCACCAAGCCACCATGGGGTCTGCCCACATAACTCTTTCACTTAAAAGAAACATGTGGCCAAATGTACTAGCCTCTGAGTTCAGTGGTTGTTCAGGGTGCCGGCTGAACTCTGAGTTTTTTGTAACAGGGCAATCATTTACAATGCCTCGTTTTGTATTGTTGATGTCTGCCTTAAAAGAACCTCTGAGTTCAGCTGGCATCCCGCACAGCCACTGTACTCAGAGGCTAGTACATTTGGCCAATATACTTTATTCATTTAAAAACACACTTACAGTATTTTACACAAACACACAGATACACATCTGTGTCACTTTACACAACACACACACCTGTGTCACTTTACACAAACACACCTGTGTCACTTAAAAAACACAGCCCCAACCCTCCACAAACACCATACACACACACATAATTTAGCTCAGGCACTGATTACCTGCAGCACCAGCACACTAGCAGCAGTGACCGGAGGCACCCGGAGGTCCAAGGACAGGCACCCGGAAATAGGTCGCGTCGGGCAGGAGGCAGAAGCCACTGGGCAGAAAAGAGCAGCACGCACTGTGCCTGACACTATGCAGGTACCCAGTGGCCGGGAGACTGCGGGAGATAGCTCCGACAACAGCGGAGCTATCCTGCCGCGTCGGGCAGGAGGCAGAAGCCACTGGGCAGGAAAGAGCAGCACGCACTGTGCCTGACACTATGCAGGTACCCAGTGGCCGGGAGACCGCGGGAGATAGCTCCGACAACAGCGGCAGTACAAGTCAGTGGACGAGCCGTGCAGCGGCGCCCTGTGCGGTACGGCTCGTCCGGTTTTAAAAATGCCACAGTGCTATACGCGGCACCAACAGAAGAGCCACGGTGACAGTGACGGATGTGCTTTTTTCCTATATAAAAGCACGCCCCTGTCACTGAGGCAGTACCACTGTGCCCAATCACATCTGCCTCAGTGACAGGGGTGTGCTTTCATATAGGCAGAATGCACGTCCCTGTCGCCGAGGCACTGCTATAGGTGCCGCCTATACACCTTTTTTAAATGGGCTTTTACAGCCCAGTGCTCAGCCCTGCCCCCTGCCCGCCCCCTGTTTCTGTAACTGTACGATAGACAGCGGGAGGCACCGGACTGGATGCCTCCTAAATTAAAAAATAAAAGGTAAAAGGATTATAATAATACAAAACATATACTTATGACACATAATATGTGTCATAAGTATTTTCTTTGTATTTGTGAATGACATTAATCATTAATGACAGGGGAGGCTCTGCCTCCCCTGCCTCCCCTGACTGCACGTCCCTGATATATATATATATATATATATATATATATATATATATATATTGAACACTGCAGCAGTGCCTTACTTTTACTGTGGTGTAGCCTGCCAGAGGGAAGTCAGGACAGGAGGATCCTGACTTTTCAAGTGCCTGCGTTGCTGTGCTCTCCTAACTAGTCCCGCTGCCACCGATGCATAACCGCACCATCCCCGCACAGCACTTCTGGGAGTGTGGGAGGGGATGCGGTCAGGCGGCAGCCGCCTCCCCACCATTGCTTGTTGCGGCTGCCGCGTGACCGTGTCCCCTCCCATACTCCCAGTAATGCATTGCTGTGCGGGGATGGCACGGTCATGCAGCGGGGGGACCTCATCTATTTCTCTATTCATTGGGCTAGACTCGGGAATGGCGGGCCAGTCAGAAGTGCTTTGCGGGCCGCCTGTTGCCCAAACCTGTGCTACTGACTGTCTGGCGGCATGAACACTAGGGCTGCACCATGCGCCGCCCCCCCCTAAACAAGTGGGCGGGGTCAGAAACCATTGGGGCCCACCGGGGAATCCCACGGTTCCCCGCTGGGCCTGCCGGGAACGCCAAACTGCTTCATTACTCAGATCGAGACGCAATACTGAAGCTGAATCAAAATCCCCAATATACTGATCTTGTTGCTCAAGGATGCTACACTGAATATAGTAGTTACTGAAGACACATTGGGCTAGATGCACTAAAATGTAGAGTGATAAACAGCCAGGCAATCAGCTGCTACTGTATGTCACAGAATGTGTTTGAAAAATATCAGGTAGGAGCTGATTGGCTGTTTGTTTACCACTCTCCATTTTATCACTTTTAAAGCTTAAAATCATAATACCATCAGATGAGCGGCGGTGGCCGGTGATGATTCGGGAACGTGCGCTCACCGCTTATTGCCGCACCGTACACAATGGCCAGCTTTGGAGATGAAAACAGCTCAACCGCAAAACTGAGCTTCTTTCAGCTCAAAATCACCCAGTGTGTATGGAACTTTACTGTGCAGCAACAGCCCAGATTACATGTCTGCAACTTTCTTTTATCGGTATTCAATAGGCACCAAAATCTAGTAAACTGTATTCACACAGGGGCTTCCAGTGGTAATATTGTCCTTTTTAGTAGCGATCCTTAATGGATTCCTCTGTGCAAAAGCCATAATCTCTTTTGGCAGCAGCTTTACAGTTCTTATGCAGTCTATTCTTACAATAAAATGCATTAATATACTGTACATGCATAGTGCCTCTGGCCATTTGCTATATATGTATGTGCCTGCTTTCACAATCTTCCTGAAATGCTTTTTTCCCCCAAAAGTATAAGTAATGGTTAAATACCTCTAGTACTGCTATAATCATTAAAAAGTTAAATCAATACTTAGAATGACCAGCAGAACTTTGTGTTCTGGATACCAGACGCTACAGAGTAATAATACGTCTGCTCTATGTCCACAACTGCCAATAACTGAATTAGCAAACGATTGCAATAATCAGCACCTCTCCTACACTATTATGGCCCAAATTTACTAAGACGGACATTGTATTTCACATGGGATGTTGCTTATGGGCAACCAATCAGAATCTACTTCTTATTTAGTTAGCCCCTCTAGAAGATAACAGATATTGGGATATTCAATCCCAGGTCACGACTGTTTGGCTGACTCAACAGTTATGACCCTGTCCCATTCTCAGCTGGCTCGACTGTGAATTGTCAGGTGGGATTCAATGTCCCGCCTGCCGAATGCCAAAAATGGGGCGTGGCCACGAGATACCGACGTGGGTCCTCGAGCTGCGGCTATGAGCTCGACAATCCACGGCCATTCTCGGTAGAACCGGCCTGACTGCTTCTAAAGTCGGGACCGTTCTGCCGATATCCCTGTTTAATGCTGTCGTGAAAGACAGCATTGATTAGGGCCCCCCCCCGCTATTTCCCACATCGGGAATAGCAGCGGGAGATTGAATACCCCCCGTAGTATCTGATTGGTTGGCCATACCAACATCCAATGTGAAATAGAACTCCCATCTTAGTAAATTTTCCCCAATATCTACTAAATAAATGATTTAGTTTAAAACATAAAAAAAAAAAAAAAACATGAAAATGAAAACATATGATAAGTATTTTCCAGACTGGGGGTTGAAACTAGGGAAGAGTACATTACTCAAAATTACCCAAACAGTGACTAAAAATTGGTAGGGTAAAGGAGCAGGATGACGTTCTGAAGAGGAACAAATAGAGCTAGATACAAGCAAAGAAGAGGTACAGTATGGAGGGGAGGGTGTAGTTTAGTAGTAAAGTTTTAAGTAGGGTACTGTAACTTTGGTTTTGTGGTGTAATAATATTTTGTCCAACAGGGACTTTATCACCCTCCTGAATTCCCTGTTGGACGAAACGCATCAGAATTTGAAGCTTTAACTAATTGGCTGGTTCCTGTTAAAGACACCCTTGAGTTTTGATAAGCTTACTTTGTTTCCCCAGACCTTTTATTTAAAGATCACACAGAAAAGCACTTGTATGTATAGCTCTGGGACAAACATACAGTACCTTTATTTTTTAGCCCTATTTAGCTCTGACTTTATGGAACTCACTTCCCCGCACAGTTCGAGAGACCCCCTCTCTAATATGCTTTAAAAGTAGACTCAAGACTTTACTGTTTACTCAAGCATTTCCTTAATTCCCTTAAGTATTCTCTATGAAAAGCTTTTATGTACTTCATTGTTTCTGTACTGTATTACATTCATTCCATCTGTTAAGCACATTGAGTCCTATTGTAGAAAGAGCGCTATATAAATAAAATTATTATTATTATTATTACCTTTATATTTATCGCTCTAATGCTTATACATATTTTCTAAAATACTACCCTTAGAAGGTGCCTTTCTTTCCCTACCTTCACAGATTTACAAACAGGGATCCAGTCTGTAATTTGGGGGTTAGAGTTAGCTGCCACCATTGAATTTGCGGAGGTATAGTATTTGCATCCCTGATTAATGGGGACATTTTACAGACTAATTTGGCCTTTTGGGCTGCTCACTGGTATTTTTTGGGTCATACGCCATCTATGAGCATTATATAAAATGTAGCGGGCACTCACAAGTTGCAGTTGCATCCAAATTTAGTTGTTTACTGTTGTTTTTTACATACCACCAATAGTGTTTAGAAAACTTTCTGTCCCACTGTGGATCATTTTCAAGGTTAGCAACACACCAGAACCATACACTGTGTGGTTGGTGCAATGTGCAGTATAAATGTCAATTCAAGCTTTGTAACATGACTAATATTATTAAGTGCAAATAGGAACTGTTCTTTGCCAAAATAGCAGGGATCAATGGTTGTTTTTTTTTTCCCCTTTTACCAATCTGCTTGATATATGGACTTTCCCTATATGTTTGGCTTTCCTTAGTCGAAAAGAATATGACAGAACACATTTATAATTATGCCAACCCCATATATTTAATTGAGGAGGATTTTAGCTTCATAATACTTGTTTGTAATAAAATAAAAACATTTCAAAAATAACGTTTTCTCAAGTGTCCAGTTGAAAAGCAGCCAATATGCACCAAACATACTGTTGATAAATCATTTGCTTGCATGCCTCTATGTCATGCTATAGTTAAAAAAGTATATACTGTATTAAAAATAAAAAGTATCTATGTACAATTCACATGTAAGGGCTTTGTAAAAGAATAATGGGCCCGATTCAGTCACTCGCTGGGCAGTAAATTCACAGACCGATTATCAAAAGATCGCGCATGCATCAGCTGTCCTTCCTAAGGCGGCCAGCTAAGCTAGCCTTTGCTGGCTACTTGCAGGGTTATCAGAGCTGGCCTTAGGCATAGGCAAACTAGGCAATTGCCTAGGGCATTTCTTCTGCTGATTAAAATGATATGCAGCATGCCTATATTGTGTGTGTGAGTGTATTCGCGGAAATCACTGTAACATAGCATTCCGTATGCAGGTACAGCCTAGAGCATTAATAATATGCAACATATGTGTAAGGGGCATTATGTGTTTCATTATGTGTATGAAGGGTATTAATAAAGGTTGGCATAATGTGAAAGGGGCATTATGGTTATAAGGACATTAATAATGTGTGTCATGTGTAAGGGGCATTACTGTGTTGTATTATCAGGGGTGCTGAGAGAAAGGGGTAGGGGGTAAAAATTACCCAGGCCAAAGTCTGATGGAAGGGCCCAGTGGGGGCCCCAGGCCCCCTTCCCTTAAGTGACAGTAGCAGCTGCAGCTCTTCTCCTCTGCTTTGCGCTGGGTTGCAGTGTGGCCATGGAGGTGCTTAAAATACAATATTTTCTCAGGATTTTTTTCTAAGGGTATAATGTGAATAATGTGAGGAGTAATGTATATACAGTAAAGTGGTACTACTGTGTGATACAACTTGAATAAGGGACACCATTGCATGATATAATGTGAATAAAGTTGCACTACTGTGTGGCATAATTTTAATTGGGGGTACTATTGTGTGGCCATGCCCCTTCCCAGCAAGAACACACCCCTGTTTGGGCTGCGCACCGAATGTGTGCACTGTTTCTATTTAAAATATTGTGGGTAGGAGCACCAAAATGATGACTGCTATGATGAGGGTTGATGGTGCTGGGAAAGGGGAGCAGGGTCAGAGGCGGAACTAGTGGTAGTGCTAGGGGGCACCAGGTAAAATCTTGCCTAGGGCATCATTTAGGCTAGGGCCGGCTCTGAGGGTTATTGACACCCTGTTGGCATTTGGGGTCGGTAACACAGCATCTTCTGGGAGTGCCCCAGAAAATGCCGGTGTTCCCTGGCCATTGGGAGAGAGCGGACTCCTTCTCCCCATGGTCTTCACGGCACTGAGTGAGTTTAGACTTACTCAACGCTTGTGAGCAGGGAGAAAAAACATTTATGGTGAGTGATTTTCCCCCTGTGTGCACGACTGCAAACACGTTCACAGCTGTGCACAGGGGCTGCGCTTACCTGCTCGTTGGGCTCCGAACACTCACAGCCCAGCGATCAGATGTGAACCAGGTCCAATCTGGGCCCACACTGCAATTCATGGCACTACTAATATCATTGACGATATTGGTGGTGGTCCCGGACAAACAATCTAGCACTTATACAATGAACTAACTCTATTGTTCAGTGACATCACCTGGACCCCCGCTGAACATGCAATCGTTGACGATATATGCAGTATTGACTGTTCAAATGACAGAGGGGGTCGTTAAAAACATGTAGAAGCGATTAACGTTATAAATATAGTGGGTATACACTAGACAATATGCAGGATAATCGTGTTAACTATGTCATAACCATGCATATAGTTTGCAAATATCACATAGTAGTGCGTACCCGGTTTTAAACTAACCAGTGATCAGTTTTTATGACTATTTTCATGTTTTGGCTGTGTGCCAGGCAAATATTTAGTGATCATGCAATAATTTATTACAAACTTTCTTGGTTTTTTGTTTTTTTAAATTGGTATTCGCTGTATAGTTCTGTTAAAGAAAAAGTGCTATATAAATTAAAACTATGATTATGATTATATTATTTTTAAGGAACATCTATGGCATTTCACAATTTGAATACTGTAATTAGATCATTAATCATATTAATAATAGTTCTGGTGTACTCACTGTAATTCACATAGGTGACACTTAAAAGTCTTATAAATTATACATATTTGGTTTTGGATTTCTTTAAAATTTTCAAATAATGTGCCAGTCAATGCAGTGATGTATCTAGATAGTTGTAGGCCTCATAGCAAAAAATTAGAAAGAGTGGTACTTGTGTATTATCACGGCGCCCATCGCATAGCAGAGCACGATTTTTCACTGCATCGCATCGCATGCCATCGCATGCCATACACCCGATGCACAGCCCCCTATATGATTTTAAATTGTATAAGCACCCTAATGGATGCTTACAATGTTAAATGCACCCCCACGCCACCCCCAGTATGAACGTGAACCCGAAGCGTGGCGAGCACAGCGAGCCCGCGAAGGGCTGCAGTACGCATCCTCTGACCTTTTCATACCCCCACTATCCACGTCAGCGTGGAGTTGAATTTATATAGTGTGGCGAGCGCAGCGAGCCACCGCGCCCAAAGCGTGGCGAGCGCAGCGTATTACTTTACATGTATTCCGCATCCCCTCGCGGGGCCCGCTGCGCTTGCCACGCTTCGGGCTCGGTGGCTCGCTGCGCTCGCCACACTATATATAGTCAACTCCACGCCGACGTGGATAGTGGGGGTATGAAAAGGTCGGAGGATGCGTACCGCCGCCCCTCGTGGGCTCACTGCGCTCGCCACGCTGCGGGTTCACGTTCATAGTGGAGGTGGACCGGGGGGGGGGTCCATTTAACATTTTAAGCCCCCATTAGGGTGCTTATACAATTTATAGTCGCATCACATTGTATGGCATTGTATGCCATTTACAATGCCATACAATTTTAACATTGTATGACATCGGGGGACATCGTGGAACATAGCATCGCATCGCATACCATCGCATGCCTTATGGTCTGCGATGCGATGGGCACCGTGATAATACACAAGTACCGAAAGAGTCACTCTGTACCACCCAATGGTGAAAAATGTATAAAACACATGTTACTGTGACAGGGAAGGTGGGCCCCTTTTAGCTGTGGGCCCTATAGCAGCTGCACTCCCTTCTATTTTAGTTACGCCCTTGAGTTAGTGCCATGTGTTGTAGTATGTCTTCAGTAATGTGAATTGTCATCCACTGGGAACTGTAAGGTACCCATCAACCCATTTCCTTAAGCCCAAAGAGCAAGCCGCAAATCGTAATGTCTATGTTTGAACTGGCAACCATGAAGTTAAAAGATCCATGTGTCAATATGAACAGAACTTCTCCTTCCAAAATTTTGTGTTGTGTTAAACGTACAAAGGCCAGAAATATAATTTAACTCTGAATTGTACCTTCTGCCAAGAGAAATGTTTTCATTTCGCTTCCCCAAAAACTTCACACTGTTGTCTTTAATACCTAATTATTAGCAGTATTGTTTTGCAAAATATGCAATGCTAAAATTATATGGAATCCAATAATAAGTATAACAAGTTCAGATACAAATGAATATAACAGTTATATGAATTTTAGCCAAACCAAAGTTGTTTATCATAGTAGAAATCTGTTTTCTAGACCTATGGAAAAGCCAAGATATTGCATATCATTGCCAAATGACTGTACTTGAAGGCTTTGTTGCTGATTGATTTATAATCCACATTTAAACAGCAATCCCATATAGCTTTTTTTCTTTAAATTGCAAGTTAAGTACCTTTTAAGCTTGCATCTGATAGTCATTTTCCTTACTTATCCTTCTATAAATTATTATCTCCTTTCAAAATCTCTCTGGAGGGAAAACAAATATGACTGCCAGACACAGTCCCAGTCATTCTGCCACACAGACAAAAACTCAGACATCTTTTAGCATGTCATGTTAATTAACAATGGGAAAAGGCGACGGAGGATATCACAGTGCAAATAGAGCTCAATAGTGGGATGCAAAGTTTCTCTGCCCTCTTGCCTACACCATTTAACGTCTGACTGTGGTTGCCATGGCAGTCTATGACATTCTAAAATTATAAATGATTATTAACACCTTTAAAAACCAATCCAAGGAGAATGAGAAAACATTTAGATTATTTTTAAAACACACCTCATTTTTTCAAAGAGTAACTGCTTTAGCATTAATGTGTCTGATGGGACGTAGAATCCCTTGTCTCTCATATACCAGACGCAGTATGAATAATGGAACGTAGACAACCTAGGAATTTTGAACACCATCGTAATAGCAACCCTACAGGATTGAAGTGATTAGGGATTGAAAACATTTAGAATACTGAACAAGAATGTGGTCGATTTATGAGACTATGTAGACGCGAGACTGCATGTAATGTTTCAATTGTTAAGTGTAAGTTTAAAAAATATTACTTTGAAAAATATTTTATTTTTTATTTTCATTTTGGGACTACTGTACGTAGTACTAGTTACTTGAAAGTATTTTTTAAAGATTTTTGTTGTTTTTGTGGAGATTTATTTAAGTTTACTTTTTTTTATTATGATCACAATGCTTTTTATTATTTTATACATTTCGTATTGATACAGTATTTGTATTTTTTTATTTGCAACCATTGTAAATCTAAAAGTTTTGTTTGTATGAGATATGAACTCTCCTATTTATTACATGACTATTGCTCACGAACATAAGGTAAGATCCCTTTCCCATTTAGACTGTCCCATAACAGGACACCAGAATGCCCAGTGCCGGCCATTGCTAATCGCCCGGCCCCCTCAGTATGTATGATGTCAGGCTGTAGGGGGCATGGCGGTTAGCAACAGGAAGTAAGACACTGCGCAGAGTGTCCTGAGGATGCTATGAGTGGCTGTACAGGCTGCATGGAGCATCCAAATTATAGGCGGAACTACCATTGGTGCTGCAGATGCAATTCACCAGGACTAAGAGGCCCATTGCTACCACCCCCTGCTGTGTGGCACAATGTGGATTGGATTGGAGTGATGGAGCACTTGGG
Organism: Crinia signifera; assembly: GCF_055691185.1. Lineage (NCBI taxonomy): Eukaryota > Metazoa > Chordata > Amphibia > Anura > Myobatrachidae > Crinia > Crinia signifera. The sequence goes on along the minus strand of NC_139224.1, from coordinate 41,400,966 downwards.
CCAACTACCCACAAGTTCTGCCACTGGTCCAAAGGGTGGCACTACAACACCCCATCGGAAATAGAACTCCCATCTTAGTAAATAAACCCCATAGAGAGAAGATCTCCACAAATACACTTTATTTTTCTGTTTGGATTACTAAAGTTGTATACAAATCTAACTCTCTCTATACATGTTACATCTGCCCCACCTGCAGTGCACATGGTTTTGCCCATTTTGATAACAAATTTGTACTGCGATTAAAATGTACAGGAGCATGGTTGTAATTTTATATATACACAGTAGCGCCTGCTCGGTAAGCGGGCAGCTCAGTAAGTTGCGGTCAGTGTGCACAGCAGTTTAAAGTCCCCCACTGGAGAAAAATGTCACTAATATGTTTTGAGCATCACTTGGTCTTAAAGAAAAATTGCTTAAAAATCAAAGGAAACTTCTCGTAGATTTATGTCTCATTCAATTGCCCAAAGACATCTTGGTTGTTTTTCTGCTTCCAAGCAGATGACTTAGATTGTTGGCAAGTAGTTAAGTTGGAATCTAATTGTTTTGGTTACCTTTGAAATTCAAAGATGGATGATGGAGATAAGTCACACATGTAAGAAGTCACGCCAACCAGCTATTATTACCGCCAAGCCAACCTGCCTTTATTACCAAGCGGATTCTGTATCAGGAGAAAGCATCATACTCTGTTATATAATAGAGGGAGGAGATTGCAGGAAAAAAAGAAAAAACCCTTCCCTGACGCTGCCCAGCCTATTTATAAGAATAAAAAGCATTAATTAGATTACCGCAAGACCTTTCTTATTCCTGCAAGAACAAACCTTATTTCCCCAGCTATTCCTCATTACTAAATTCCCTCTGCCCACAGCAGCACCACAGCTCATGGTTTTGTCATTTGACACTTAGTATTAGCAGCCGTTACATAGTCCTTTTGTTGACTGAGGTTTGAAGTAGAACATGGTAGTGAAAAAAATAACAGCTGGCATCAAAAGTAGCAATAAGCAACTTTTTTTTGGCTTTGTTTGACCCAATTATGCTTCCAATGCAGATTTGTTAAGTTCCCACAGTTTTAAATTTCCTTGACATATCTAGAAAAGCATAAATTTTGCGGTATACAGATGTACAGCAATAAGCCAATGCTTCTACGGTACAAGCCTTTGCCACATTGAGTGTTAGTGCATTTTCATACATAAATATGCATTCATTACAAAGACCTGAATCACACATGACGCGTTTCCTTACACAGAATCAAAACAGACCAATGAAAACACTTATTTTAAGTTCTATGGGAGAGACGTCCATTTATAGCTTTAAAGGTGACATGGGTCTTATGTTCTCGGTTTACTGTACAGTGGGTATATTGTGATACCCATTGGATCTACAAGCTTTAGAGATTATGCTAGCCACCCGCCCCGGCAGGCATCGGCCCGCCCATGTACCCATGGGAACACCCAGTGTTTTGCTATATTGTGAGTCAACCAGAATCACCTCCTAAGCTCTTTGCACCTACTTAGACCATTGTAAGGCTTTTGGGACCCAGGGGCAACTAAGTTGTGGGGGCCTCCAAAAATAACATTACTTGGTGGGGTCTGGCAATATCTAGAAGTTTAGTGGAGCCAGAATGGATGCTGCTGGGTCCCGATTGGTGGCAAAAGAGACTGTATCAGTCTCGCCATAAGCAGCACAAGGGCAAACAGTGGAAAGCTATATTTACCACGGTTTGGTAAATAACCTCCTTTATTGTGCACTAAAGGGGTTATGTCTCATTATTAATTGCACCCTTTTTGAGCTTTATGTGACCTAATGTAGCCTTTATTGGCTAATAGGTGCAGGGGGTTCCCTATTATATGCAGCGTGGATTAATGTTTTATATAAACAGGGTTATCATCACATACTTTAATATAATGCATATGTTTCATTATACTGCATTTCCAAGACTATGACATAGTCACTACAGACCATAACCTGGCAGGTTATACTGTATGAACTATCAGGACCAGATCATAAGATGAAGAAGACATGTTTTTTGCAGGGGGAGATGTATCAAACCTTGACGAAAGATAAAGGTGAGCTCAGGGAGGACAGAAACCTCCCGTGGTGCAAAAGGGCATCTGGACACTAACTGCCATCAGGAGCTCTGATTAATGGGGGAAACTCTGCAGCCAGGTGCTGGTTGATAAAGCCATTAGGTCCAGACCGGTTCTTATGGGCCTCTTAATGGTTCCCAATTATTACTATTTTTTACATTTATTGTTGTTCTCATATGCATTATGTTTTAAGCATTTTATTGTCGGATTAAATTTAGACTTTTAAAGGAAGCCGTCATTCACCAGAACCTTTACTGTTAGATTTTACCAATGCTTTACACCAGAAAAAAAAATGTGCATTTTAGCTATGATGTGTCAGCAGTTGCCAGAGACCAATTGTTAGTGTAGGACTTGCAGTGAAATGGGGTCCCTTGGCGATGGGCTGCAAGCTTAAATGCATTGATCAATTCATGAACTAAAACCCCATTATTTATTTGATTAATTGTATACTAAGGTGAGTTAGTTCATTATGGAGAGTGTTGAGTCCCTGTATTTGTATTTATTAGAGCATGTGGTCACAGGCCACTTTCACCCCAACCTGGGAATGGCGAGTGCTGTTTGCACCCCATTCGCAGGGATGGCGAGTGTTGTGGTACTCTGTATGTGTGTATATATGTGGGTTAATTTTTATTAACCTTTGTTACTGTGATCATAGCTTTCTCTTTCACCCCAGATGAGCTAATTTATCTGTAACCTGTTACAGCTGCCCCTTTAATTCTAAGTCAGGTGTTGTGTTAGGTGACTGCCTCATCTTTAAAAGCCATAAGGCACTTGGCAGGTGAGCTTTAAACCAGGAAAAGGCACATGTCGACTTTAGCTATGATGTGTCAGCAGTTGGCAGGCTCTTGAGAAACAAATGCTAGTGTAGGACTTGCAGTGAAATGGGGTCCCTTGGCGATGGGCTGCAAGCTTAAATGCATTGATCAATTCATGAACTAAAACCCCATTATTTATATATTTGATTATTTGTATCGTACGGTGAGTTACTTTATTATGGTGAGTGTTGAGCCCCCTGTATTTGTGGATTATATATAGTAGTAATTGCCTCCTGCACTTGTTTGTATGTGAAGCAGCTTTGTATAGGGTACAATAGGTTTTAGAGGTTAAAAAAGAACAATGCGCTAAAATATATGTTGCAATACCAATACAATAAAATGATTTCAAATCTTTAAAAAATCAAAAAGTTTTAAAAAAAGAATTTGCATAATGTTTACGCTCCTTTAAGAACAGAGTCCGGGTAAACAGATATTGGTGCAGTGCGGAGGTACTAGCTATCCCTTACTATTACTTGATAGCGGCATCAGCACATGGCTTCCTCCTCCGACCGCGGCTTTCTCTGAGTCCGTCTTGCGGCACTTCCGGTATCGCTGTCCTTACTTCCGGTTCCTGCTACTCTCTTCACCAACGCGTTTCGTGCTATACAGCACTTAATCATGGATTTGTATTTACTAGAGCATGTGGTCACAGGCCACTGCACCCCAACCTGGGAATATATAGGTATATATCTGTATCTATATCTTCCATCAGTTAAGTGAGGTACACACAGGTTGAAACAGCTGAGCCTACTGTGCATACTGAAAATATAACTACAAATAAAACCTAATGGATAAAGAAAACATTGAGACAGAAATGATTGTTACCAGTTTTACATTCTTTACCTCTGCTGTCTGGGATCAATGAGCTGATTAATGGTCACCATGGGCCTTATTTTGGTTCATTCTTTCTGACAAAATCCTTCTTAGATGGACAAAACCATGTGCACTGCAGGGGGGGCAGATGTAACATGTGCAGAGAGAATTAGATTTGGGTGAGTAATTTTGTTTCTGTGCAGGGAAAATACTGACTGCTTTATTTTTACACTGCAATATAGATCTCACTTTGAAGTAAAACCCCACCCAAATCTAATTCTCTCTGCACAAGTAACACCTGCCCCACCTGCAGTGCACATGGTTTTGCCCATCTAAGAAGGATTTTGTCAGAAAGAATGAACCAAAATAAGGCCCCATGTCACATCGCTCATTGTGGAAGAAGTCACGAAGAGGGTATAATTCATAAATTCCTAAACACTTGAAATAAATTACTGTAAAAGTTTAAGTGACAGGATGACAATAATGGATGCAATTACTAGACAAAAATGATTTACTATTTGAATAAAGAATTATTTCAATGTTTATACAAATCTGTCTTTAAAATACTTGTTAGTTAATTTTACGCATACTGGCAGCACCAACTGTCAATAACTGCCATTCCAAACTAACTCACTGGCAGTTGGTGTTGCTCCCCTATATGGATTTTGGACTGTGTAACTTGCAGCCAGTACTGTGGAGCCACCACCGGTCCTAACTGATCAACATGTAATGTTCTGTATTTGTTTTTTATAAAATAGATACAAACTATAAAAAATATGGGGGGAACTTTAATAGGATGAGAGATTCAGAAAGGGAGAGATTTGGAAAGAAATCTCGTTATTTTAAAGCGGCAATCATTTACACTGCAAAACCAGTTTGATTTTGCAGTGTAAATGATTGCCGCTTTAATCAAATTGGAGATTTCTTACCAAATCTCTCCCTTTCTGAATCTCTCATCCTATTACATTTCACCCATGATATTTACGCTTTCCAATTGACTAATTACAGGCAGACACATTAATGGCTTTTATTACAAGGCCCCTTTATAGTGCAGGCAATGACTGTAGTGGTTTGGGAGTTCTAGCAGAGCCTGAACCATGAAGGCGCTGTCCAAATAGTGACTTTATATTGTCTCTATGGTGCACATAGAACACAAAAACATTCATAATGTGTATTATTTCCATGCTCTACATTCTACTGCGCAATTGAAACAGACCAGTATATTAACTCGAGAACAGTGCTTATTACTGGCAGTGTGCACGGACCCCCTTTAGCTGGCAGTATACACGGACCTCCTATTTAGATGAAAATTAAGCAGAGTGCTTTTGGCAAAAAATAGACAGTATTTAGACTTGTTAAATATCTAACCAGCAAAACCTTTATTTTAATAGTACACCATTATCCACTATAATTTTATGCAGTTGCTGTATAAGTCGATTCTTGAACATAAGATTTAGCCAGTTATATACACAAACCGAAACTAACCTCTTTAGGTAGAGACCCAACATTTTGGAACAAGAAATAAATGACATGTGACACCATGTGTGGCTTGTCCTGCACATGTACATTCATGAGTGATTTATTTTAACAAAAGTGATGGAGTTTTTAAGTGAGTGAAAATAAGGTTATTTTAGTGATAGAATCGTCACACGTCTCGCCTGTGCATTTTAACACCAAAAATCATATTGTCACCTGTCATATTGTCATGATTATAGCTTGTCACCAATAACACCATGTCACCTAGGCCTCTATAAAGCACAGCTATTACAGAATACAGTACCTGCCGACTTTTGACAATTACTCTCCAGGAGAAGCCCGGAGAGGAGTGAAGGGGGGCTGGACGAGGCTTCGTTTTGGGGGCGGTGGCAAGGCTGATCTCACTAAGCCACGCCCCCATGACCGGCAGCCTCATTAATTTGCGGGTCCGTGGGTGGGGGGAGGGGCTGGAATGACGCGATTCGCATTATTTAGCCCACCCCCTCCTCAGCGGACCCACAAAATTCGGAAATTTACACCACGGGGAAGGGGGGGGGGGGGAGTAGGGGCTGTGGCTAGAATGCGGGAGAATTGCCCACCTTCCCGGGGAGAGCTCCGTTGTAAGGGGACACACACGCATCTAATGTGCACGCGTCCCCTTACGAAGGTTGGCGGGGATGGCGGCTGACGGATCTACCGCTATCCCCTGCCTGAATGTGGGATGCTCCATCTGTATTTAGTGCCATGTTAATTCCCCAGTAGTGCCAGTTACTGATGTCCCCAGTAGGTTTTTAGAAAAAAATTATAATAAAAATACATTTTGGAGACTATGGTAGATTCTCCCTATGATAGAGGGAGAATAGAACCTATAGTGAGATCAGCAAGGGGCTTCTTTGTTCTTGTTCCTCTGTCGGAGAACAGGCAGTCGGAATTCCGATGTCGGTATACTGACCATCGGAATCCCGACTGTCAGCCCGGCATCTCACACCCGTATGTGGCTGCGCCTAGACATGTAGGGGCTGTAATTGTTTGTGAGATGTTTTGTAGGTGGAGCTTAGGGGAGATCAGCCTATAGAAGTGGTTTAGGGGAGGGTTCTCCGGACCATTTAATGTTCTAGTGTAGCGGACATTTTGGTTTTAATATCTTTGAGTGTGAATTATCCCTTCTTCTCTCCCTTGGGTTGCTTGTCAATTTGGTGGTGATAAAGAACAGTAGCATTCGCTATTGCCTTTAGATCTTGAGGTGTTCTCCCGTCAACACACTGGTTACGTTAATTCTACCCTATTGGGATAAGGGCTCCACCCCTCCAGGTGGCTCTTTCTGTTGTGTGGGAGGTGGACAAATAACAAATACAGGGCCTAATTCAGAGATCTGTACAGATCTCCAAAAATCATTGCGATTTCCAGAGATCTGCGCATGGGCAAACGTGCCAGCGCGCGATCACTTAAACTGCTGTCTCTCTGCGACTGTATTTTTAGTAGCGTTGGGAGACGGCGATGATGCTAAGGATGGTGGCGAACCACCATTTTTGTGGGTGGTCCGTACAACACAGGTGTGTCCGGACCTGTCAGGGGGATGGCAAAATTTTTATGTCACATGCAGCCGCTGCAAACCAAAACATATCCAGCCTGTGTCTGGTTTCGCAGCCAGGGGGTAGCTGATAATGTGGCTGTGATTCGCTGCATATAAAAGTATTATTTTGTAGTGACCTGGCATGCAGGGCAGCTTTGCCCTGTGCTGGGTAATCACCTGCTGCCTGCCACCACGTGGTGTAGTTTTGCAAGGATTCCCAAAACCACAACCCACTCTGAATGAGGCCTACAGTCAGTAGTGAGCTGCCCAGCCATGCCTTACAAGTGAGTCTCACACATACAGAGCCCTTTATATGAGAGTAGGTGAATGCATGCACAGTTCATATTAGAAAGAGAACTAAGAGTACAGAGCCTTTAGCTTCGATCTGTAGTAGGGATATGGGCCCTTATTCAGATCTAATCGCAGTACAAATTTGTTCTCAAAATGGGCAAAACCATGTGCACTGCTGGTGGGGAAGATGTAACATGTAAAGAGAGAGTTAGATTTAGGTGGGGCGTGTTGAAACCGAAATCTAAATTGCAGTGTAAAAATAACACAGCCAGTATTTTCCCTGCACAGAAACAAAATAACTCACACAAATCTAACTCTCTCTGCACATGTTACATCTGCCCCACCTGCAGTGCACATGGTTTTGTCCATTTTGAGAACAAATTTGTACTGCGATCAGATCTGAATAAGGGCCATGGTGTATGTTACATATAAGATCATACATAGGTAATATTATAAGAACATACACTTCCCATTAGGATCAAATTGAACATATTTGTGTCAGTGACACAAATTAATAACCACATAACCCTCTGTATTTCAGGAACACGTATCATTTCTTTCTGGTAGTTCATGTACTTACTGCACAAGTTGTCTCTGGTTCCCATTTATGTCTTTTATTATCAAAGGCAAATTTTCTTCTACTTTCCTGTTTGATCCATTCCGTGTGCGCTATGTACTGTACTTTGCCAACTTAATAGTACTAATCTGAAACTGGAAGAAATCCTTAGTTCATTCCATCTTCCAAGTATCTTATATCCACAATAAAACATAATGGTCCCCAGCTAATCGTTATGGTACTTCTGGGCAGCTTGCAGCTTGAAAAAATTCCATTTACCATGTCTTTCCTGACCGTCCGCCAGGGTCGAAAGCACCAAGCAATTTCTAAAGTTTTTGCAAACTGTAACTTTCCAGTGCATAAAATGATTTTTAAAGCAGAATAACACCAAAATATAATATCATTTAAACAAAACAAAACACATGATTGTTTAGCACAAAAATTGCACAGATCTGGGAGATACTTTCTTCAAAAGTAAATGCCACTTACCTCTTTCACATGATTCAAATAACTCGGAGTGGATCTGGGTTGGTGACCTGTCGACCCGAGTCAAGGCGCAGTGTGAACGCATCACACCAATTAACCTGGGTCGACCAACCCGGCATTTTCAAAAGGGTTATAAGGTGGCTTAAACCCCGTTCAGGCCAAGGCCAGATTAAGCCTTGGGGTTGTCTGGGGCACTTAAGATAGGGAAGCCCCAGTGGAAGATGGTGTAAGTTGTGGTGGTGAGTTATATGAAACCTGATACTTTAGTGGTAGTGTATTCAGACTACCTGGTCCTGCTACCGCATAAGAGGGACAGCTAGTGATGTCAGTTCACTCCAGCCGTGGGGCCCAACTGCAAAGGGAGGCCCAGGGTACAGTATGCCCTGCATCCCCCCTTAATCTGGCTCTGCGGTCACCCTCAGTACAATTTTTAATCTAAAAGTTCAGAATCAGCCCGGTCCTGGGTCGTTTCGGGGGTCACGAACCTGGGTCCAACTCGGGTTTGTGATGTGAAGGCTGTATGGGGGCACTGTTACGTTTTATGGTTGGTATTTTAATATGACTGTAAATCCTGTCAATCATCATCAGCTTCCATTGTGAATTAAAATGTAATTTTGCAGATAAAGGGGCCGGTGCAGAGTTGGTAGTAAAATGGGCACAAATGAATTATAAAATAACACATGAAGCCGGTGTATACAGTTACAGTATGCACATGACAGACTCCCAGCATGGCTTAGCACTTGATCAGAGCATACAGGTCACAGCCAGGGATCTGTAGAAAATGCAAGTGCCATCATAGGTTGTCGTGGCAACAACATTTGTGGAAGCAAAGGTTTTAAAAAAGATAAAGCAAGAACCAATCAGCTCCTAGCTGTCATTTTAATTGTTATTATTATTACTCCAATTATTATTATTATGATCGTGGAACATGACCACCCAGGGGACATGTTCATTAAGAACTGATGTCTCCAATTTTAAAAAATGTCATTCTTTTTGTACGTGTGCTTTTCTGTATCAAGTCAGTAAGTTCCGACTTCACCCTTGATGTGGGATGTGTCATATGTTACATAATGTTCATTTTATTAATGGAAATGTCTTTGCACATGTGTTATTTTTCCACTGTGAATGATCTGTCTTCCTTAAAACCACATTTTTCTGGCTGACTGTAAAATACTTGCTCAGTGATGGTGGAGTTGTGTTCTGAGCCTCCATGTGCTTATACTGTACCAGTAACTGGACCAGTGCATTGATACTCGTAGGTTTCTTCATTTATGTTTCACAGAAACCAATATACTTTAGTTGGACACTTATCTTCTTCAATTATCTGTTTCATCCAAGCCACAGAGTAAGACGAGGCCTGAAGCTGTGCACTGGGCTTTATTGTGGTTTTCTCTCACAAGGGAAATATTTGCCTAATATCCATGTGTTTAACAAAGTGTTTTAGGTTGGAGATGAAGCATAAGATCAAGTCTGCTCAAGGTATCAGAACATCTACATATAGCTGGGGTTATTGTACTCGCACTCACATTGGAAGCAGCGTGCTTTATCCAAGAGAAGTAAAAGTACACAACATTTAGCTCTTTGGCTGCTGTAAATTTAAATAAGAGCACGAAAGAGGTGGTTAATTCTAAAAGTACTTCATTGTACATATTGCGTACCAAATGATTCATCAGCGGTGGACTCAATTAACCACCTGGCAACACATTAATCCACACAGGCAAGCAGGAAACAATGGTGAGTGTGTGAACCCTTGCTGTGCACTCACGGCCAGTGTGTAGCCGGCAACCGTGAGTGCACACCATTGTTACCTGCTTGCCAGTGTGGATTAATGTGTTGCCAGGTGGTTAATTGAGTCCCCCGCTGATGAATCATTTGGTACGCAATATGTACAATGAAGTACTTTTAAAATTCATTTAAAAATAAATACAAAAGATACTGCACTATTGGGCGCCCTTTTCTTCTGTTGTTTGTATATGTATATATATATATATATATATATATATATATATATATATATATATATATATATACAGACCGGTTTGTAGAGCAGCACTCCCATACAAACATCCAGCAAGTGGCGGGTGCCAGCCAATGTAATCCCCCAGGGGATACTCCAACACAGAATCCTTGCGGCGGCACACCAGGAAATAAATCAACGGAGGCTAATGTAACTGCAACGTTTCGATGTTTTAATTGTTCACATCGTCTTCAGGCAATAATAAACATACAGATAAAACAGGTTACCTTATATCCCCACCGGAGTACACGTGCCGCCAGCTGCCGGAGCCCACGCCGGAAGGAGGACGCATCCAAGATGACGTCACTCCCTTCACACACGGGTTACCATAGCAACCGGACGCACATGAATTTTAAAACCATTTAAAAACATGATCAGAATTCGCTGAATGTAAACAATCATATATGCACAAGCACATCAGTTATAATAATGCATTAATAAAGCGCAAGAAGAACTTGCATGATTCCACGGACAATTAAATATATATCATAACATAATGACAGCGGCACCCACTGTTTAAAGGAATGCATGCAGACCCAACTGTTCATTAAGCCCATAAGGGGACAGAGTCTTTAATCGAAAGATCCACCTCGATTCGCACTGCAACAACCTAAGAGATCGGTCACCCCCCCGGACATCTGCCGGCACATGATCAATGATCATGTACCTCAGCATGGCCAGGCTATGATTGGCCTCCAGGAAGTGCCGTGCTACCGGCTGATCGCTGGAGCCAGAAGTGAGGGCCAAACGAATGGCATATCGATCGGCTGCCATGCGAACACGCAGGGTGCAGTCGGTTTTGCCGACATAACTTAACCCACACGGGCAAGTTATCATATAAACAATATATGGAGTAGTGCATGTGACACGATGTCGGATAAAATATCGTTTACCACTGTACGGGTGGCAAAAGCTAGTACCAGCGACCAACGACCGACATGTGGTGCAATTTAAGCAACGAAAACATCCCTTGTTGATAACAAGGAACTTAGAAGTAGTCTCATCCGTGACCGGGCGACGGGAAATATCAGCCTTCATCACCCAATCACGGATGTTACGCCCCCTAGTATAGCAGGACATAATACGAGTGGTATTAATGCCCACATCTGAATCTGCCTGTACAATGGGCCATAACCTCTTACTGATTTTATTGATATCATTGCTGGCTGTGCTGTAATGATTGACCCAAGGTAGGCGTTTGGTGCCGGGGTTAGAGATTTTTTTACTCAAAAGTTGCTGCCTGGGAATAGACATAACCCGATCCTTGGCACTAAGCAACAAATTACGGTCATATCCCCTATCACCAAACCGTCCAACCATGGAGTCAATCTGAGCAACAGCCTCAGCATCAGTGTTGCAGATCCTGCGAGCCCGCAGGAACTGCGAATAAGGCAGTCCATTCTTTAAAGGTAAGGGGTGAAAACTGGCTGCGTGAAGGATGGTATTCCTATCCGTGCTCTTCTGAAACAGGGTAGTCTCAAATGAGCCATTGCAAAGTGACACCCCCACATCCAAGTAATTGACAGAATGTGCATCAACATTATAAGTTAGCTTAATAGGACTATAAGACAAATTATGACTATCGATGAACTCAATGAATTCCTGTTTGGATGCTGCCCAAAGCAGGAATACATCATCGATGTATCGAACATAAAGTTTAACCCTGCCTGCAGCCAAAGGGTTAAGAAAAAAAATGTCCTGCTCCGCCTTCATCATGTAGGTGTTGGCGTACGATGGGGCCACATTGGACCCCATGGCACAGCCAGACACCTGCAGATAAAATTTCTTATCAAAAAGAAAAAAATTGGAAGTCAGTATCATCCGCAATAAATCACAGATCAAACTGGCATCAGGGCCTTTGTATGCTGGATGATTACCAATGAGGTCACGTACGGCACTAATGCCTTCCTCATTAGGAATAACGGTATACAGGCTGCTGATGTCGATGCTACATAGCAGGCAATCAGCAGGTATATTATCAAGGGCGGACAGCTTGTTCAAAAATGCAGTGGTGTCAATCAAATGGTGTTCGTAATTCACAATACAAGGCTGCAATAGTGTATCAATGTAAACAGCACAATTCTGGAACAGTGATCCACGGGCTGCTATGATGGGTCGCCCGGGTGGATGCTCAAGATTTTTATGTACCTTAGGTAAGGTATAAATTAGTGGTACTACCGGCCACTTAGGTACTAGAGCATCCATAAGTGCCTGATCAATGACACCATCATTCACAGCGACCGTGAGTCTCTGAACCAGTTTATCTTTAAATACCCCAGTAGGATCATGATCAAGAGCACGATAAACAGCAGAATCAGATAGTTGGCGTAAAATTTCATTACAATAATCGCTTAAATCTTGAATAACAATTGCCCCGCCTTTGTCGGCGGGGCGAATTACAACATCAGTATAAGACGCTAAATTGCGTAATGCTACAAACTCTTTATTAGGTAAATTATGATAAACTTTCTTAGAGGCAGAAGGGGAAGACATTTTGTTGCGAACCTCAATGTCCAACATAGAAGAGAAAGTCTTAATAGAAATTCACTAATTTAGGCTCAAAAGTGGATTTACGTTGAAGCTTCCGCAACTGCGGAGGTATAGTCCCCTCAGGTATGTTATCGGGGTGATTTCTAAAGTGTTCTTGTAATCTTAGTTGGCGGTTAAGCCGATATTTTTCAATTTCCCAGTCAAAGGGCCTAACATGACAAGTGGGGACAAAAGACAAACCACGTCCGAGCACTTTAGATTCATCCACAGTTAGATTGCGGGAGGAAAGATTTATGACCGGTTCTTTAGTAGGGGCGGCCTCCCTCTTTTGCCATGCCCGCGCCCGCGAGCGGGTACCACCCCTCGTTGTGTGGCGCCTGCGGCGCCGCGTTGTCGGGGCCGCAGCGGATACCCCAAAGGGGCCGAAGCCATGTTAAATTGCGAACTGCCAGATTCATTATAATCAGAGTCACTAGTGGAGGTCATGTCACGGGCTGATTGAAACCCACGGCCGGGTCGGCGGGGTCTTACACCAGCACGGCCCCCATTACCACGATATGACTCAGGTTTACCACCACTGATCCACATGTATACTTGATTATGCTCATAGTCCAACTGAACCTTTGCAAGTTTTTGCTTTTTGAACAATAGTAGATCCTGTCGGTAGGTGACAACCTGCTTATTCAATCTGGATAGCCAGTCCTGCGACTCATCCTGCACAAACGAGGCTTTGTAAGTGGTCTCAAAGGCAGCAATTTTATCACGGGTGACACCCAATTCGCGACTGGCCTCCTCGATCACGAGTAACATTAGATCATAGCTGCACTTATTCAATACAGCGATCCAACGCTTGCAAAAATTGGTATTAAACCGGCCAATCGTGGGGCAATTTTTCACACGAAACCCCCTTGGGATCAACTTTTGCTTATAATAGTCACTGAGTGTCACAGCGTGTAGATGAAAATCCACCTCCCTCTGTTTGAGTTTCAACCAGTCACGATACACAATATCAAGTGGTTTAGGGTCGTCAATCAAAAGCTCATTCACCAGTATCCCCTCAGCATCACTGTCAGAGAAATTCAGAGCAAGTCCTTGTGTGGCTTTAGACAAATTCACGCTTTCCAGTAAGCGATCCACGGGTAAATCAGTACCCTCAGCCATTCTGACCCAAAGTCCAGTACTCTCACCCAGACGGGGATGTGTGGAATCAAAATACAATGGGTGCTTGTGCTCCAAGTACAAAGTTAGCCCATATACAATGTACTATAATACAGACCGGTTTGTAGAGCAGCACTCCCATACAAACATCCAGCAAGTGGCAGGTGCCAGCCAATGTAATCCCCCAGGGGATACTCCAACACAGAATCCTTGCGGCGGCACACCAGGAAATAAATCAACGGAGGCTAATGTAACTGCAACGTTTCGATGTTTTAATAGTTCATATCGTCTTCAGGCAATAATAAACATACAGATAAAACAGGTTACCTTATATCCCCACCGGAGAACACGTGCCGCCAGCTGCCGGAGCCCACGCCGGAAGGAGGACGCATCCAAGATGACGTCACTCCCTTCACACACGGGTTACCATAGCAACCGGACGCACATGAATTTATGTTATGATATATATTTAACCCCTTCCTGACACAGCATGTTTTTGCCTTCCTGACAGAGCCCTTTTTTTCAAATCTGACATGTATCACTTAAGTGGGGATAACTTTTTTTTGCTTTTACTTATCCCAGTGATTTTGAGATTGTTTTTTCGTGACACATTGTACTTTAAGTTAGTGGTAAATTTTCGTCGATACAGTCTGTGTTTTTTTGTGAAAAATACCAAAATGTCGGAAAAAAATGGAAAATTTAGCAATTTGCAAAATGTTAAATTTTCTGCTTGTGAGACAAATAATCATACCACTCAAAATAGTTAATAACTAACATAGACCATATGTCTACTTTATGTTTCCATCATTATTTCAACTTCCTTTTAATTTTTTTGGACACTAGGAGGCTTACAATATGAATAGCAAATTTTCAAATTTTCAAGAAAATTTCAAACACTGATTTTTTTAGGGACCAGTTCAGTTCTGATGTGACTTTGAGGGACTTGTATGTGAGACACCCCCATAAATGATGCCATTTCAAAAACTGCACCCCTCACAGTATTCAAAACAGCATTTTGGAAGTTTGTTAACCCTTTAGGTGTTTCACAGGAATTAAAACAAAGTGTAGGTGAAATTTCAAAATTTCATTTTTTTTGCAAATTTGCAATTTTAATACATTTTTCTAAGGAACACAGTACATTTTACTAGAGAAATGTGACTAAAAATTGATTCCCCCAATTCTTTTGTTTTCATAAATATCCTATATGTGGCCCTAGTGTGCACGTTGACCAAACCACAGGCTTCATAATAGAAGGAGCACCTACTTGATTTTGGAGCCTCCTTTTTATGAGATTATTTTTTAGGCACCATGTAGGTTTATAGGCACCATAAGATGCTAAAAGTTAGGAACCCCCCACAAGTGACCCCATTTTGCAAACTACACCCCTCAGGGAATTCATCTAGGGGTATAGTGTACATTTCAAACCCCCAGGGGTTTCACCAATTGTGGTACAACTGGGCAGTGAAAATGACAAATTAATTTTTTTACACAAAAATGCAGTTCTGGCTCCAAATTTGTCATTTTCACAAGGAATGAAGGAGACAAAGCACCCCAAAATCTGTGCCCCAATTTCTCCCGAGTACGGCAATGCCTCACATGTGACCAAAAAATACCAGTTGGGTGCATGGCAGGACTCAGAAGGGAAGGAGTGATTTTTGGATTTTGCAGCTCAGATTCTGGTGGAATGTTGGTGGGTGCTATGTCGCATTAGCAAGACCCCCGAAGCACCAATACAGTGGAACCCCCCCCACAAGTGTCCCCATTTTGCAAACTACACCCCTCAGGGAATTCATCTAGGGGTATAGTGTACATTTCAAACCCCCAGGGGTTTCACCAATTTTGATACAACTGGGCTGTGCAACTGAAAAATTACATTTTTTACACAAAAATGCAGTTCTGGCTCCAAATTTGTCATTTTCACAAGGAATGAAGGAGACAAAGCACCCCAAAATCTGTGCCCCAATTTCTCCCGAGTACGGCAATGCCTCACATGTGACCAAAAAATACCAGTTGGGTGCATGGCAGGACTCAGAAGGGAAGGAGTGATTTTTGGATTTTGCAGCTCAGATTCTGGTGGAATGTTGGTGGGTGCTATGTCGCATTAGCAAGACCCCCGAAGCACCAATACAGTGGAACCCCCCCACAAGTGACCCCATTTTGCAAACTACACCCCTCAGGGAATTCATCTAGGGGTATAGTGTACATTTCAAACCCCCAGGGGTTTCACCAATTTTGATACAACTGGGCAGTGAAAATGAAAAATTACATTTTTTTACTCAAAAATGCAGTTCTGGCTCCAAATTTGTCATTTTCACAAGGAATGAAGGAGACAAAGCACCCCAAAATCTGTGCCCCAATTTCTCCCGAGTACGGCAATGCCTCACATGTGACCAAAAAATACCAATTGGGTGCATGGCAGGACTCAGAAGGGAAGGAGTGATTTTTGGATTTTGCAGCTCAGATTCTGGTGGAATGTTGGTGGGTGCTATGTCGCATTAGCAAGACCCCCGAAGCACTAATACAGTGGAACCCCCCCACAAGTGACCCCATTTTGCAAACTACACCCCTCAGGGAATTGATCTAGGGGTATAGTGTACATTTCAAACCCCCAGGGGTTTCACCAATTTTGATACAACTGGGCTGTGCAACTGAAAAATTACATTTTTTACACAAAAATGCAGTTCTGGCTCCAAATTTGTCATTTTCACAAGGAATGAAGGAGACAAAGCACCCCAAAATCTGTGCCCCAATTTCTCCCGAGTACGGCAATGCCTCACATGTGACCAAAAAGTACCAGTTGGGTGCATGGCAGGACTCAGAAGGGAAGGAGTGATTTTTGGATTTTGCAGCTCAGATTCTGGTGGAATGTTGGTGGGTGCTATGTCGCATTAGCAAGACCCCCGAAGCACCAATACAGTGGAACCCCCCCACAAGTGACCCCATTTTGCAAACTACACCCCTCAGGGAATTCATCTAGGGGTATAGTGTACATTTCAAACCCCCAGGGGTTTCACCAATTTTGATACAACTGGGCTGTGCAACTGAAAAATTACATTTTTTACACAAAAATGCAGTTCTGGCTCAAAATTTTTCATTTTCATAAGGTATGAAGGAGAAAAAGCACCCCAAAATCTGTGCCCCAATTTCTCCCGAGTACGGCAATGCTTCATGTGTGACCAAAAAATGGCAGGACTCAGAAGGGAAGGAGTGATATTTGGATTTTGCAGCTCAGATTCTGGTGGAATTTTGGTGGGTGCTATGTCGCATTAGCAAGACCCCCGAAGCACCAATACAGTGGAACCCCCCCACAAGTGACCCCATTTTGCAAACTACACCCCTCAGGGAATTCATCTAGGGGTATAGTGTACATTTCAAACCCCCAGGGGTTTCACCAATTTTGATAAAACTGGGCAGTGAAAATGAAAAGTTACATTTTTTTACACAAAAATGCAGTTCTGGCTCCAAATTTGTCATTTTCACAAGGAATGAAGGAGACAAAGCACCCCAAAATCTGTGCCCCAATTTCTCCCGAGTACGGCAATGCCTCACATGTGACCAAAAAATACCAGTTGGGTGCATGGCAGGACTCAGAAGGGAAGGAGTGATTTTTGGATTTTGCAGCTCAGATTCTGGTGGAATGTTGGTGGGTGCTATGTCGCATTAGCAAGACCCCCGAAGCACCAATACAGTGGAACCCCCCCCACAAGTGTCCCCATTTTGCAAACTACACCCCTCAGGGAATTCATCTAGGGGTATAGTGTACATTTCAAACCCCCAGGGGTTTCACCAATTTTGATACAACTGGGCTGTGCAACTGAAAAATTACATTTTTTACACAAAAATGCAGTTCTGGCTCCAAATTTGTCATTTTCACAAGGAATGAAGGAGACAAAGCACCCCAAAATCTGTGCCCCAATTTCTCCAGAGTACGGCAATGCCTCACATGTGACCAAAAAATACCAGTTGGGTGCATGGCAGGACTCAGAAGGGAAGGAGTGATTTTTGGATTTTGCAGCTCAGATTCTGGTGGAATGTTGGTGGGTGCTATGTCGCATTAGCAAGACCCCCGAAGCACCAATACAGTGGAACCCCCCCACAAGTGACCCCATTTTGCAAACTACACCCCTCAGGGAATTCATCTAGGGGTATAGTGTACATTTCAAACCCCCAGGGGTTTCACCAATTTTGATACAACTGGGCAGTGAAAATGAAAAATTACATTTTTTTACTCAAAAATGCAGTTCTGGCTCCAAATTTGTCATTTTCACAAGGAATGAAGGAGACAAAGCACCCCAAAATCTGTGCCCCAATTTCTTCCGAGTACGGCAATGCCTCACATGTGACCAAAAAATACCAATTGGGTGCATGGCAGGACTCAGAAGGGAAGGAGTGATTTTTGGATTTTGCAGCTCAGATTCTGGTGGAATGTTGGTGGGTGCTATGTCGCATTAGCAAGACCCCCGAAGCACTAATACAGTGGAACCCCCCCACAAGTGACCCCATTTTGCAAACTACACCCCTCAGGGAATTCATCTAGGGGTATAGTGTACATTTCAAACCCCCAGGGGTTTCACCAATTTTGATACAACTGGGCTGTGCAACTGAAAAATTACATTTTTTACACAAAAATGCAGTTCTGGCTCCAAATTTGTCATTTTCACAAGGAATGAAGGAGACAAAGCACCCCAAAATCTGTGCCCCAATTTCTCCCGAGTACGGCAATGCCTCACATGTGACCAAAAAGTACCAGTTGGGTGCATGGCAGGACTCAGAAGGGAAGGAGTGATTTTTGGATTTTGCAGCTCAGATTCTGGTGGAATGTTGGTGGGTGCTATGTCGCATTAGCAAGACCCCCGAAGCACCAATACAGTGGAACCCCCCCACAAGTGACCCCATTTTGCAAACTACACCCCTCAGGGAATTCATCTAGGGGTATAGTGTACATTTCAAACCCCCAGGGGTTTCACCAATTTTGATACAACTGGGCTGTGCAACTGAAAAATTACATTTTTTACACAAAAATGCAGTTCTGGCTCAAAATTTTTCATTTTCACAAGGAATGAAGGAGACAAAGCACCCCAAAATCTGTGCCCCGATTTCTCCCGAGTACGGCAATGCCTCACATGTGACCAAAAAATACCAGTTGGGTGCATGGCAGGACTCAGAAGGGAAGGAGTGATTTTTGGATTTTGCAGCTCAGATTCTGGTGGAATGTTGGTGGGTGCTATGTCGCATTAGCAAGACCCCCGAAGCACCAATACAGTGGAACCCCCCCACAAGTGACCCCATTTTGCAAACTACACCCCTCAGGGAATTCATCTAGGGGTATAGTGTACATTTCAAACCCCCAGGGGTTTCACCAATTTTGATACAACTGGGCAGTGAAAATGAAAAGTTACATTTTTTTACACAAAAATGCAGTTCTGGCTCAAAATTTTTCATTTTCATAAGGTATGAAGGAGAAAAAGCACCCCAAAATCTGTGCCCCAATTTCTCCCGAGTACGGCAATGCTTCATGTGTGACCAAAAAATGGCAGGACTCAGAAGGGAAGGAGTGATATTTGGATTTTGCAGCTCAGATTCTGGTGGAATTTTGGTGGGTGCTATGTCGCATTAGCAAGACCCCCGAAGCACCAATACAGTGGAACCCCCCCACAAGTGACCCCATTTTGCAAACTACACCCCTCAGGGAATTCATCTAGGGGTATAGTGTACATTTCAAACCCCCAGGGGTTTCACCAATTTTGATAAAACTGGGCAGTGAAAATGAAAAGTTACATTTTTTTACACAAAAATGCAGTTCTGGCTCCAAATTTGTCATTTTCACAAGGAATGAAGGAGACAAAGCACCCCAAAATCTGTGCCCCAATTTCTCCCGAGTACGGCAATGCCTCACATGTGACCAAAAAATACCAGTTGGGTGCATGGCAGGACTCAGAAGGGAAGGAGTGATTTTTGGATTTTGCAGCTCAGATTCTGGTGGAATGTTGGTGGGTGCTATGTCGCATTAGCAAGACCCCCGAAGCACCAATACAGTGGAACCCCCCCCACAAGTGTCCCCATTTTGCAAACTACACCCCTCAGGGAATTCATCTAGGGGTATAGTGTACATTTCAAACCCCCAGGGGTTTCACCAATTTTGATACAACTGGGCTGTGCAACTGAAAAATTACATTTTTTACACAAAAATGCAGTTCTGGCTCCAAATTTGTCATTTTCACAAGGAATGAAGGAGACAAAGCACCCCAAAATCTGTGCCCCAATTTCTCCCGAGTACGGCAATGCCTCACATGTGACCAAAAAATACCAGTTGGGTGCATGGCAGGACTCAGAAGGGAAGGAGTGATTTTTGGATTTTGCAGCTCAGATTCTGGTGGAATGTTGGTGGGTGCTATGTCGCATTAGCAAGACCCCCGAAGCACCAATACAGTGGAACCCCCCCACAAGTGACCCCATTTTGCAAACTACACCCCTCAGGGAATTCATCTAGGGGTATAGTGTACATTTCAAACCCCCAGGGGTTTCACCAATTTTGATACAACTGGGCAGTGAAAATGAAAAATTACATTTTTTTACTCAAAAATGCAGTTCTGGCTCCAAATTTGTCATTTTCACAAGGAATGAAGGAGACAAAGCACCCCAAAATCTGTGCCCCAATTTCTCCCGAGTACGGCAATGCCTCACATGTGACCAAAAAATACCAATTGGGTGCATGGCAGGACTCAGAAGGGAAGGAGTGATTTTTGGATTTTGCAGCTCAGATTCTGGTGGAATGTTGGTGGGTGCTATGTCGCATTAGCAAGACCCCCGAAGCACTAATACAGTGGAACCCCCCCACAAGTGACCCCATTTTGCAAACTACACCCCTCAGGGAATTCATCTAGGGGTATAGTGTACATTTCAAACCCCCAGGGGTTTCACCAATTTTGATACAACTGGGCTGTGCAACTGAAAAATTACATTTTTTACACAAAAATGCAGTTCTGGCTCCAAATTTGTCATTTTCACAAGGAATGAAGGAGACAAAGCACCCCAAAATCTGTGCCCCAATTTCTCCCGAGTACGGCAATGCCTCACATGTGACCAAAAAGTACCAGTTGGGTGCATGGCAGGACTCAGAAGGGAAGGAGTGATTTTTGGATTTTGCAGCTCAGATTCTGGTGGAATGTTGGTGGGTGCTATGTCGCATTAGCAAGACCCCCGAAGCACCAATACAGTGGAACCCCCCCACAAGTGACCCCATTTTGCAAACTACACCCCTCAGGGAATTCATCTAGGGGTATAGTGTACATTTCAAACCCCCAGGGGTTTCACCAATTTTGATACAACTGGGCTGTGCAACTGAAAAATTACATTTTTTACACAAAAATGCAGTTCTGGCTCAAAATTTTTCATTTTCACAAGGAATGAAGGAGACAAAGCACCCCAAAATCTGTGCCCCGATTTCTCCCGAGTACGGCAATGCCTCACATGTGACCAAAAAATACCAGTTGGGTGCATGGCAGGACTCAGAAGGGAAGGAGTGATTTTTGGATTTTGCAGCTCAGATTCTGGTGGAATGTTGGTGGGTGCTATGTCGCATTAGCAAGACCCCCGAAGCACCAATACAGTGGAACCCCCCCACAAGTGACCCCATTTTGCAAACTACACCCCTCAGGGAATTCATCTAGGGGTATAGTGTACATTTCAAACCCCCAGGGGTTTCACCAATTTTGATACAACTGGGCAGTGAAAATGAAAAGTTACATTTTTTTACACAAAAATGCAGTTCTGGCTCAAAATTTTTCATTTTCATAAGGTATGAAGGAGAAAAAGCACCCCAAAATCTGTGCCCCAATTTCTCCCGAGTACGGCAATGCTTCATGTGTGACCAAAAAATGGCAGGACTCAGAAGGTAAGGAGTGATATTTGGATTTTGCAGCTCAGATTCTGGTGGAATTTTGGTGGGTGCTATGTCGCATTAGCAAGACCCCTGAAGCACCAATACAGTGGAACCCCCCCACAAGTGACCCCATTTTGCAAACTACACCCCTCAGGGAATTCATCTAGGCGTATAGTGTACATTTCAAACCCCCAGGGGTTTCACCAATTTTGATAAAACTGGGCAGTGAAAATGAAAAGTTACATTTTTTTACACAAAAATGCAGTTCTGGCTCCAAATTTGTCATTTTCACAAGGAATGAAGGAGACAAAGCACCCCAAAATCTGTGCCCCAATTTCTCCCGAGTACGGCAATGCCTCACATGTGACCAAAAAATACCAGTTGGGTGCATGGCAGGACTCAGAAGGGAAGGAGTGATTTTTGGATTTTGCAGCTCAGATTCTGGTGGAATGTTGGTGGGTGCTATGTCGCATTAGCAAGACCCCCGAAGCACCAATACAGTGTAACCCCCCCACAAGTGACCCCATTTTGCAAACTACACCCCTCAGGGAATTAATTCATCTAGGGGTATAGTGTACATTTCAAACCCCCAGGGGTTTCACCAATTTTGATACAACTGGGCTGTGCAACTGAAAAATTAAATTTTTTACACAAAAATGCAGTTCTGGCTCCAAATTTGTCATTTTCACAAGGAATGAAGGAGACAAAGCACCCCAAAATCTGTGCCCCAATTTCTCCCGAGTACGGCAATGCCTCACATGTGACCAAAAAATACCAATTGGGTGCATGGCAGGACTCAGAAGGGAAGGAGTGATTTTTGGATTTTGCAGCTCAGATTCTGGTGGAATGTTGGTGGGTGCTATGTCGCATTAGCAAGACCCCCGAAGCACCAATACAGTGGAACCCCCCCACAAGTGACCCCATTTTGCAAACTACACCCCTCAGGGAATTCATCTAGGGGTATAGTGTACATTTCAAACCCCCAGGGGTTTCACCAATTTTGATACAACTGGGCAGTGAAAATGAAAAATTACATTTTTTTACTCAAAAATGCAGTTCTGGCTCCAAATTTGTCATTTTCACAAGGAATGAAGGAGACAAAGCACCCCAAAATCTGTGCCCCAATTTCTCCCGAGTACGGCAATGCCTCACATGTGACCAAAAAATACCAATTGGGTGCATGGCAGGACTCAGAAGGGAAGGAGTGATTTTTGGATTTTGCAGCTCAGATTCTGGTGGAATGTTGGTGGGTGCTATGTCGCATTAGCAAGACCCCCGAAGCACCAATACAGTGGAACCCCCCCACAATTGACCCCATTTTGCAAACTACACCCCTCAGGGAATTCATCTAGGGGTATAGTGTACATTTCAAACCCCCAGGGGTTTCACCAATTTTGATACAACTGGGCTGTGCAACTGAAAAATTACATTTTTTACACAAAAATGCAGTTCTGGCTCCAAATTTGTCATTTTCACAAGGAATGAAGGAGACAAAGCACCCCAAAATCTGTGCCCCAATTTCTCCCGAGTACGGCAATGCCTCACATGTGACCAAAAAGTACCAGTTGGGTGCATGGCAGGACTCAGAAGGGAAGGAGTGATTTTTGGATTTTGCAGCTCAGATTCTGGTGGAATGTTGGTGGGTGCTATGTCGCATTAGCAAGACCCCCGAAGCACCAATACAGTGGAACCCCCCCACAAGTGACCCCATTTTGCAAACTACACCCCTCAGGGAATTCATCTAAAGGTATAGTGTACATTTCAAACCCCCAGGGGTTTCACCAATTTTGATACAACTGGGCTGTGCAACTGAAAAATTACATTTTTTACACAAAAATGCAGTTCTGGCTCAAAATTTTTCATTTTCACAAGGAATGAAGGAGACAAAGCACCCCAAAATCTGTGCCCTGATTTCTCCCGAGTACGGCAATGCCTCACATGTGACCAAAAAATACCAGTTGGGTGCATCGCAGGACTCAGAAGGGAAGGAGTGATTTTTGGATTTTGCAGCTCAGATTCTGGTGGAATGTTGGTGGGTGCTATGTCGCATTAGCAAGACCCCCGAAGCACCAATACAGTGGAACCCCCCCACAAGTGACCCCATTTTGCAAACTACACCCCTCAGGGAATTCATCTAGGGGTATAGTGTACATTTCAAACCCCCAGGGGTTTCACCAATTTTGATACAACTGGGCAGTGAAAATGAAAAGTTACATTTTTTTACACAAAAATGCAGTTCTGGCTCAAAATTTTTCATTTTCATAAGGTATGAAGGAGAAAAAGCACCCCAAAATCTGTGCCCCAATTTCTCCCGAGTACGGCAATGCTTCATGTGTGACCAAAAAATGGCAGGACTCAGAAGGGAAGGAGTGATATTTGGATTTTGCAGCTCAGATTCTGGTGGAATTTTGGTGGGTGCTATGTCGCATTAGCAAGACCCCCGAAGCACCAATACAGTGGAACCCCCCCACAAGTGACCCCATTTTGCAAACTACACCCCTCAGGGAATTCATCTAGGGGTATAGTGTACATTTCAAACCCCCAGGGGTTTCACCAATTTTGATACAACTGGGCAGTGAAAATGAAAAGTTACATTTTTTTACACAAAAATGCAGTTCTGGCTCAAAATTTTTCATTTTAATAAGGTATGAAGGAGAAAAAGCACCCCAAAATCTGTGCCCCAATTTCTCCCGAGTACGGCAATGCTTCATGTGTGACCAAAAAATGGCAGGACTCAGAAGGGAAGGAGTGATATTTGGATTTTGCAGCTCAGATTCTGGTGGAATTTTGGTGGGTGCTATGTCGCATTAGCAAGACCCCCGAAGCACCAATACAGTGGAACCCCCCCACAAGTGACCCCATTTTGCAAACTACACCCCTCAGGGAATTCATCTAGGGGTATAGTGTACATTTCAAACCCCCAGGGGTTTCACCAATTTTGATACAACTGGGCAGTGAAAATGAAAAATTACATTTTTTTACACAAAAATGCAGTTCTGGCTCAAAATTTTTCATTTTCATAAGGTATGAAGGAGAAAAAGCACCCCAAAATCTGTGCCCCAATTTCTCCCGAGTACGGCAATGCTTCATGTGTGACCAAAAAATGGCAGGACTCAGAAGGGAAGGAGTGATATTTGGATTTTGCAGCTCAGATTCTGGTGGAATTTTGGTGGGTGCTATGTCGCATTAGCAAGACCCCCGAAGCACCAATACAGTGGAACCCCCCCACAAGTGACCCCATTTTGCAAACTACACCCCTCAGGGAATTCATCTAGGGGTATAGTGTACATTTCAAACCCCCAGGGGTTTCACCAATTTTGATACAACTGGGCAGTGAAAATGAAAAGTTACATTTTTTTACACAAAAATGCAGTTCTGGCTCAAAATTTTTCATTTTCATAAGGTATGAAGGAGAAAAAGCACCCCAAAATCTGTGCCCCAATTTCTCCAGAGTACGGCAATGCTTCATGTGTGACCGAAAAATACCAGTTGGGTGCATGGCAGGACTCAGAAGGGAAGGAGTGATTTTTGGATTTTGCGGCTCAGATTCTGGTGGAATGAATGGTGGGTGCTATGTGGCATTAGCAAGACCCCCGAAGCACGGTGAAATGATGAACCTAATAATCCATAGATGTGTGGTATATTTTAAAACACTCCTTTATACATAGGCCGGGTTTGTCGGTGCAAGTGTCACACTGGAAAATAGTTTGCTTTCTTATTCCCTTTTTATAGCAAACTTTGCAACTTTTTTGTGTCCTGCCCTTTTTTCCAGTGGAGGGGATTTAATCAGGAAAATGCTGCCCTGGTACAATACGGGGGCCAGTACTAGAAGTACTGGGGCCCTCTGCCTGCTGGTTCCCAAATATTAGGCCCTTTATGACTTCCTCTTGAAAGTGCATAAATGTCCCCCTCTGGCTGGTAGAACAAAATAGCACGTAAGCGTTATACAGTGCCATCTGGATGATATCCACGGCCAGCTTCTTGTACCAGATTTTTGTTTTCCGCAGGGCACTGTACGGCTTCAGTACCTGATCTGAAAGATCCACTCCGCCCATGTACCTATTGTAATCCAGGATACAATTAGGTTTTGAGGTGTGGGTACTGGTACCTCGAACAGGGACGGAGGTGGTACTGTCTCCGTGAATTGTTGTCAGTATAAGGACATCCCTCTGGTCCTTATATTTGACCAACAACATATTTTCGGTGCATATTCCCCTGCTTTCACCCCTTCTCATTACTTGGGCAATGTGCATTTTTGGGAGGCCTCTTTGGTTCTTGCGCACAGTACCGCAAGCTGCTGTACCTCTTGAACCAAGGGCCTTAAACAGGGGGATGCTGGTGTAAAAGTTATCCACATAGAGGTGATAACCTTTATCCAGGAAGGGGTGCACTAAATCCCAGACAATTTTTCCACTAACACCTACGAGGGAGGGGGGGCATTCTGGCGGTTCAATTCTTGAATCCTTCCCTTCATATACCCTAAACCTGTGGGTGTACCCTGAGGTGCTTTCAAACAGCTTATACATTTTTATGCCATACCTTGCCCTCTTACTGGGAAGGTACTTGCGGAATTTAACCCTTCCTTTAAAATGTATAAGGGACTCGTCTATGCAAATTAATTTATCTGGGATGTACATCTCTTCAAATTTGGCACTGAAGTGATCAATGACCGGCCTGACTTTGAATAGCCGGTCAAAGGTGGGATCATCTCTGGGTGGGCACTGTGCATTATCGTTGTAATGCAAAAATTTAAGGATTAACTCAAAACGATTCCGGGTCATGGCCATATGGTAAAGTGGGGTGCTGTACAGAACATCTGTACTCCAATATTGCCTAATTTCTGGCTTTTTTACTATGCCCATATGAAACACCAGACCCCAAAACGTCATCATCTCTACTGCATCTACAGGGGTCCACCTAGCAAATGATGACGTGGGGTTTTGAGCAATAAACTGCTGGGCATATAAATTACTTTGGTCCACCATTAAATTTATAAAATCATCAGAGAAAAATAATTTGAAAAAGTCAATTTCTCTGAGACCTGTTGAATCAAATTGGATTCCTGGGATGGCCAAAAACTCAGGAACCTGGGGCTCAAAATTGTCTGGTGGTGGGGTCCATACGAGATCAATTATTGGGGGGGGGGGTCTCAGCTGCTCTACGGGGGCGTCTTTGAGGGGGTCCCTCATCACTAGAGGAGGAAGAGGAGCTTAAGATGAATCCTTCAAATTCCCCGCTTGCCTCACTGGCTGTGTCAGAGTCAGAGGCAAGCATGGCATATGCCTCCTCCGCTGAATACATTCTTCTGGATGACTGGGATGACATTTGGGATGACATTTGGGATGACATTTGGGATGACATTTTTATTTTTGTGTTTCTGGTAGTGAAATGTTTCAACACGTGTATAGTGTAGGGGGGGTACAAACTTTATTTCAATGTAGTATGTAGTGTGTAGTGTGTATGTAGTGCAGAAAAAAAAAAAAAAAAAAAAGGTCCTGCGCCAAAAATTGAGCACAGATGTTGGTCAGTAACGTCCGTCACTGAACAGTGCTCAAAGGCAACAGGAATTTGATCAAAAAAATTTGATCAAAAAAAATTAAAAAAAGACCCCACAGCACCCTCAAAAAAAAGAGAGTCTCTGTGCTATGTGCTGGCTGTTCCCTACAAAACAAGGAAAGAGGACGGACTGGTGCCCCAACGTACCTGGGCACAGGTAAAGAGTACCCGCTACCTCCTCGGCACACAAGTTCTTTTCCAAAGGAAAAAGACTGCAGCAGGCGGTTGAAACGCGTTGGATCTTTTGACTACCGCTCTGGGGACTTATTGCCGGAATAACGGAGGGTGTACCTGCCTGAAGTAAGGGAGTATCCGGAGCTCCACTTCTCCACGCCTGTTTGAGAACTTTTCCATCAAGTTCTCCACCCTTTCCGGTAATTGTTCGATTCTCCCCATACGGCTGTTTTTTAATACCCTCATCACAGAACTCTTTACCTGATTTGCCTTTTTAATCATTTTGTGTGTCTGAAATAAAATTGTGTTACACTATATCCAATCATATCTCATTTCCATATGGTGTCCCGATCTATGGCTATATATATGGGAGAAGAAAGGATATTTATGCGGACAAGTGTATGACCAAATTATATCATTTCGGAGAAGAGGAGACGGGAAATCCCTTATAAGGGACGTACGGTATCTCTTCAACTCCTAAAAAGTGAGGTGCAGGGTGCACATTCCCGTTTTGATATTGCATGAGATAAAGATACACGGTGAATTAATTTGTATTCATTCAAACCTTCCTGAGGCGGAGAAGAGGAGCGTTCCTTAAAACACAGGGACGTTACTCTCTATCCCTATACCTACTGTGAAAATTAACTTATATATTCATTTACTTTGAGGCGGAGAAGAGGAGCGTTCCTTATGACACAGGGACGTCACTCTCCATCTATATACCCATCACAATAATTTGCCCATACATTTATTGATCTGGAAGCGGAGAAGAGGATCGTTCCTTTTGAGACAGGAACGTACCTTTTCACTCGCATAGTTAAAATAAAAAATAGTTCGCAGGAGGACTTTTGGAGTGCAATATATGTGTCTTGTACACATCACCTTCCAAACTGCAGCAGCAGCACTGACAGTTATATATATAAAAAATAACCCCTGCACCCCCAAAAAGTTGCTGGGGGTGCACAAAAAGGGGGCAGCAGACACAAAATATAGCACTTTCTATCACTATCTCTCTCTATCTCTCTATCTCTCACTATCTACCACTCTATGACATTGCAGCAGCACTGGTATATATATAAAAAAAAAACCTGTGCCCCCAAAAAGTTGCTGATCAGTTAATTTATACTGATCAGCACAAAAGGGGGGGGCAGCAGTCAGTTGCACACGCAGTACAGCTGTATATATATAAAAAATATATAGCACAATCTGTCACTATCTCTCTATCTCTCTCTATCTCTCTCTATCTCTCTATCTATAACTCTATCACACTGCAGCAGCACAAAATGTAGCACTCTCTGTCACTAGCCCTCTCTATCTCTCTCTATCTCTCTCTCTCTATCTCTATCTCTCTCTATCTATAACTGGAACACACTGCAGCAGCACAGCAGCACAACACAGCACAGCACAACACAGGAAGTCACAAGCTCCAGGAACGCTACAAGCTGTGATCAGGTAAGTATTTTGCAAGGATCAGGTCAGTAAAACGGCAGATTGGCACGGTGACCGCACTGCACGCAATTCCAGACCGGAATGGCGTCTGCA
Organism: Crinia signifera; assembly: GCF_055691185.1. Lineage (NCBI taxonomy): Eukaryota > Metazoa > Chordata > Amphibia > Anura > Myobatrachidae > Crinia > Crinia signifera. Next base: position 41,372,056 of record NC_139224.1, on the reverse strand, counting down.
GTGCAGTCACCGTCAGTTTAAATCCCCCTCCATGGCTGTGATTGGTCCGTCGGTCCGACGAACCAATCACGGCCTTTGGGGGCGGGTTGGGTGAGGTGGGGTGACACCAGTGTCACCCTTACACCCCGTGGTGATTGGTGCTGTACTTTACAGCACCAATCACCACCGATCCCTGTGTCACCGGCGAACGTTATTCGCCGGTGACACAGAAAACGCTGTAATTGTCTGTTCACACTGAACAGCCAATCACAGCGATCGCCGACGGGGGGGGGCGGCATCGCAGCCCCCCCTGGGCATGCAGGGACATGTCTGCTGTCAGGGACAGCAGACATGTTTAAACTGTCACCGCGTCTATAGACGCGGTGACAGTTAAATGGCATGACGTACATTTATGCCATGTGTCGGGAAGTACTTCCCGACCATGACGTAAATGTACGTCAAATGTCGGGAAGGGGTTAATTGTCCGTGGAATCATGCAAGTTCTTCTTGCGCTTTATTAATGCATTATTATAACTGATGTGCTTGTGCATATATGATTGTTTACATTCAGCGAATTCTGATCATGTTTTTAAATGGTTTTAAAATTCATGTGCGTCCGGTTGCTATGGTAACCCGTGTGTGAAGGGAGTGACGTCATCTTGGATGCGTCCTCCTTCCGGCGTGGGCTCCGGCAGCTGGCGGCACGTGTACTCCGGTGGGGATATAAGGTAACCTGTTTTATCTGTATGTTTATTATTGCCTGAAGACGATGTGAACAATTAAAACATCGAAACGTTGCAGTTACATTAGCCTCCGTTGATTTATTTCCTGGTGTGCCGCCGCAAGGATTCTATATATATATATATATATATAATCCTCCAAGAGATCGGCACTCGTACTCCAGTAGTAATATAATGCTCCGGGTGCCCTCCTGGATAAACCAATCACCAATACACGCACTAGTAGCGGCACTCACGGAAATGAATACAAACGCAAGGATTAGCTTAACGTTTCAATTCTATTACGAATTTTCATCAGAAGCACCATATCACAAATAACAAAAAGTTTAAATACCTTCACCCACACCTCAACGTTACGTGCAGACGCCGGTTCCAGGTTCCCGCCTCCGCCCTCGTGCAGCCGGGCGCAGCGTCGCATCACCGGTGACGTCATAGGCGTCAGCTGGTTGCCTGGATACCAGTATCATCTAGAAGGGAGAACAAAAAAGAGTGTACTGTTTACAACATGATACTTTGTATACGTTATTAAATATTGTACAACACGGCACTAGTGGTCTCTTGATCCATAATCTACAAAAAGCAATTAAGGTTTAGCTGTTCGTTCAGTCCGTGTGGACTGACTGTATCCAACCTATAAATCCACCGTGCCTCCCTCTGTAATAAGGCTTTGGCACGATCACCACCTCTTATATTTTGTGGAATACTATCAATTATTTTATATCTGACAGTTGATTCGCCATGCTTCATCATTCTAAAATGCCTGGCAACGGGTTGTTCTGTATCTCTCCCACCCAGAGCCAAACGAATGGCACTTCTGTGTTGTCCCATTCTTTCTTTAAATTTACAGGTGGTCTTGCCGACATATGCAAGACCACACGGGCATTTTAAAATGTAAATAACATATGAAGAATTACAGGTATAAATTTCATTAATTTTGTACACCTTGCCAGATCTTGGATGAGAAAATGTATCTCCTGTCTCCAGGAAGTTGCAGGTTGTGCAACCTAGGCAACGATAGTTGCCCGGTTTTTTTGTGAGAAAATGTGGTTTTTGTTCCATTTTAGGTTTTACTGGGTTAGTGTTGACCACCCAATCTCGGATACTTTTGCCGCGTTTGTAGCACGGTATCAATACATTATCCTTAAGTAAAGGTAAATCAAGGTCTGTATTGATAATGGGCCACATTCTCTTTGCTGTACCTGTAATTGTTTTACTGGCAGTGGAATATTGTGTTACAAAAATTGTACTAGCACTCAGACTTTTTTTGGGTTTTGTGGACAACAAATCCCCTCTGGGAATATTTTTAACTCTCGCTACCGCATTTAAGACTGTATTAGGGGAATATCCCCGATCTAGGAATCTTTTAGACATTTTGTCCAATTGTATAGTTTCTTCCTCTTCAGTATTACATATCCTACGGACTCTACACATTTGAGAGAAGGGCAATGCTTCCTTTAAAGAGTCAGGATGAAAACTTGAAGATAATAATAAAGAGTTGCAGTCAGTTGGTTTACTGAATAATGTAGTAGCTACATGTCCTCTATCCAATGTCACTTTTACATCCAGAAATGAAATGCTGGTGTCATTAATATCATAAGTGAATTTGATATTATCATCCTGAGTGTTAGTTCTCTCCATAATGTTCGTGAACTCGGTTGCTGTGCCCCTCCACACGACAAAAATATCGTCGATAAAGCGTTTATAGAAAATGCAGTTTGTAACAAAAACAGGGTTTCCAAAAAATAGGTCTTGTTCCAACTGGAACATAAAGCCATTCGCGTACGTGGGTGCGACACACGCACCCATTGCACACCCACGCACTTGAATGTAAAAATCATTTTGAAAAATGAAGTAGTTCCTGGTAAGAATCAGTTGCAATAGTTGCAATAAAAGATCCACGCTGGGGCCTTTGTAGCTTGCATATATATACAGTGCTCGAAGTGGAAATTTGAGTATGGGTATGGAAAAATAAAAAATTTAGTTATACGCGCGCTCCAGGAAAAAGGGGGTGTGGCCACTGAAAAGGGGGCATGTCTTTAAGTGTAGCGTACCACACCACATACCCCTTATACACCACACTAGTAGGACCCCTTATACTAGCTAATACTAGTGCCCCTTACACATTGTGCCACGTGATATGAGCCAAAATTCAAGGACAGCAAGGACAAACGGACAGGGGGCCTTATTCTAGTTCACTCTTTGAGGCAAATTCCTTCTTAGCTTAGCAAAACCATGTGCACTGCAGGGGGGCAGATGTAACATGTGCAGAGAGATTTAGCTTTGGGTGAGTTATTTTGTTTCTGTGCAGGGAAAATACTGACTGCTTTATTTTTACACTGCAATATAGATCTCACTTTGAAGAAAAACCCCACCCAAATGTAATTCTCTCTGCACATGTTACATCTGCCCCACCTGCAGTGCACATGGCTTTGTCCAGCTAAGAAGGAATTTGCCTCTGAGTGAACTAGAATAAGGCCCAGGGAGAGTGACAGCGGGAACACAGAGAGAGTGACAGCGGGGACAAGAAGAGAACGACATATGTATATTGGGCATCACGGTGTGTGGCAAATGTATAATCGGCATCACGGTGTGTGGCATATGTATAATGAGCCCATTATACATAGGTCACACACCGTGATGCCCATTATCCATATGCCACACACGTGATTTCCATTATACATATGCCGCACACCGCAATGCCTTTGTGTCTGGCAGCTTTACTCTTCCCCGTATGGGGTATCCTCTTGTCCAGATACACTACCCGCTTCCCTGGAACTCCTGGTGGGGGTTATGGGGCCCCTAACTACAATAGGGATTCACCAGAGTCCTGCTGACACTGATAACCACCAGGCTGGGGTCTTGGTGTGTGGGGAATGCACTGCTGTGGCCTTACTGGGTGTGCGGCTTGCTTGCACTGTTCAGGGGTGAGAGTGGGCGAGTGGGCACTGCGTGGTGGGGTATACCTGGATGCTGCATCAAGTTGCAGGCTCCTGCCCGTCACGAACTCCCGCTCCGGGTCATGCTGCCGTTCCCCACCTCGCCGTCTGCTGCCTCAGTAGCTGGGCACATACGTGGGCGGTCTACTCCGGTTCTCTGATGTCCGCCAGAGAGGGCAAACTAGTGCAGGCACCACCGCACTCAGTTGCCCCTCCGGTCACTTGGCTGCCGCTGGCTGCGAGGGTGTCTCTGGTCCCTGTCTCCATCACCGCCGGCTCACCTCTCCCCCGGCGTGTAGGACATATCAGCCCGCCGACGCACACTCTCCGCTCTCCTTCCTCTGCTTCAGAGATGTCTCCGCCTATGCCCCCCACCCTAAGCCTTCGGCCAGAAGAAACAATTTCACTTAATACCTGCTCCCTCCTTCCTAAGCACAGTCACACAGCTCACCCACAGTGACAGAGGAGTGAACCGGGTCCCTGGCACGGAGGTCATCCGGGTCACCCTTCGGCCAGCAGAAACAATTTCTCTGAATACCTGCTGCTCCCTCCCTCCTTCTTCAGCACAGCCGCGCAGCTCAGCCGCAGTGACAGCGGAGTGAGCCGGGTCCCCGGCACGGAGGTCATCTGGGTCACCCTGCTGACCTCCACGCTGGGGACCTGGCTCACTCTGCTGTCACTGCTGGTGAGCTGCGCGGCTGTGCTAAAGAAGGAGGGAGGGAGCAGCAGGTATTCAGAGAAATTGTTTCTAGCTAGTGGCGGGCAGTAACCTAACTGCACATCCACCCCACCCCCGGCGCCTGCTTTCTCCGATCAGTCATTGGAAAGATATGCGGCTGCCAGGCTTCCTTTTTTTTTTTTAACCCCCATATGAAAGTGGCGGTATGGCATACCGTCCCATACCGCCCCACTTCGACCACTGTATATATATATATATTATCTGCCCCCCACCCCACCCAATCATGGGAATAAATCAAAAAAATAATAACAACCTGCCACTCTTACAGTCCCACGCTGTCTCTCCACATGTTTGGATCCATACAGGTAATGGCTGTCAGCACACTGATAGGTGGATAGCTCCAGCCATTCACCAATTAGCATGCAATATACTGTTTGATTGCAGGCTGGGAGATGAGAATAGAATGCTGCACTCTGATTGGTGAATAGCTTTATCCATCCAACAATTCTCTATCTGCCTCTAAGCTTGCAGCCAGACAGTGAATGGCTGCAGGCTCAGAGTCAGATAGAGAATGTGTAACTCACAAATCATAGTGGCCAAGCAGCATTCTTTACCTGACTTTGGAGACGCTACGAATTACCTCTCTCTTAACATTTTGATTTGATGTTGTCTTGAAACGTTGTCTCAGACTGCTCAGTAAGCCATGTGAGTTGTGAGTGGCTGAGTTCTTCAGAGTGCTATACGAGTTTTTTCCGCCAACAGGAGCGTATGAACAGAGAAGGAGGGCCATGTGCAGCCTACTCCAGCCGGGACCCCTCTACTCTACTGGGAGCTTGCCTAATCTCTGGAAAAATGGCGTGGTAGCCATTTTTCCAGCAATTTTTGTATCGCTGCTGCAGGCAGATTGAGCAATAGAGCATTCAGACACCACTGTGCAGATCACTGGGAAAATGGCAGCTTTACCATTTTTCTAGCGATTTGGCAGCGCTAATGCCGCCGCCCTGGACTCCAGTTGGTAAGTATGTATTGGAAAAATGGGTGCAGTGTTAGCTGTGTGGGCCCCTTAGGACTCAGGGCCCCGTGTGCACCACGCACACTGCATCCCCTATAGATACGCCACTAAGCATGGCATACAGGCAGGCATGTGTGCGGCGTGACCTAGCTAAGTCACACCGCACACAGCCGGGTTGCAGGGCAGGGCCGGGTAGCGGCTGATCTAGTACGCGGCACTGCCTGGCCCCTGGAAACACAGTGGTTTTTTTTTTTTAGGGAGCGCTCCCAAAAAAACCTCACCCAGTGGGGAGCGCTCCCTAAAAGAAAAACCCGCCACTGAAGGGGTTAATGAAAAATAATTTTTATATTATTATATGTGCCCAATTAATTAAATAAAATGATTCTTTCCTCTTAATGAATTCAAATGATCTTGGCCTACTTTTCGAAATAAAAGAAATAAAGTACCAACCAATAATGCACATGTGCAAACTCCTGCAGCGAGCGCCTTTCATTTGCCGGTGCTCGCTGCCTGAGTGACAGGTAAGGGGCATTTGCTGGGGTTTGCCAAGCGTTTCATATGCGTGCCCACAAAAACGCTGGGCGATTCCATAGAAACGCTGCGGATTTAATAAATTTTCCAAAGTTCAGGTATGTGAATGGAGGATTCCGGAGCATCCAGAGAACCTGCCCTGTCTGTCCCCGTCCTCAATCCGGACACTGACTCTGTTCTCATACCTGAACTTCGAAATTTTGTGCAATCTGCATTTTTGATCTATGTTTGCCTACGTGCCGTACTTGTCGTACTGCCGCCGCCGATCGAACCCGGCATATCGCCTGTAAATTGGCAGTTAGGGGCTGATTGGTTGGTTCTTTTTTTCTCAACACTTTATCTCTCTCCTAGATTTAATACATATGTTACCTAAAACTTTTTAGCTTATCTACTTTAAAGAGGTCCATCCGATCAGGAGTGCGGGGTCCCAACGCCGCAGACTGTTCAGGATAAGCTTAGTGTTCTGTTGAATGTCTGAAGGATGGCGGTGTGGGCAGTTCTGACACGTGGAACAGGAAATAAAAGCTGACAAATGCATCTCGCACTGATGAGACAGATAAAACAGGGATTGTCAACTTGGACTTTAGTGCCATCAGATTCCATATTTCTGGGGCGAGAGACAAATCTGTGAGATGGGACGGAAGGAGCGACTTCAAATCTTGTCAATCTGTTTGCTGCAAGTGTTCCACTGAGGACCGTACATAGGGCCTCATCCTAAACATGATAAGTATTGTATTGTACAGCTTCCTGACCCAAAGTTGCAGAATCTGGGTCACCATCAAAGCTTACTCAGTCTGGCCATTGGAACTGGCCAGCTGAATCCAGAGAGTCTGTGTCTATTTATTTATTTTATATACAGTTTCTCATATAGCGCAGCAGATTCTGTTGCGCTTTACAATTGTAGACAGTGATAAAAAAAACTGGGTAACAACAGACAGACTTGGAGGTAAGAGGGCCCTGCTGCAAGCTTACAATCTATAGGAATCTATAAATATAGAATCTATAATATAACAATTCTATCCATATTATTTAGCAAAAATATTGGCCTTAAGGTGCAAAAAACTATTGCAAGGCATGCTGGGATGTGTAGTTTCGCAACAGCTGGAAGGCCAGAGTTTGGAAATGTCTGCATTAAGGAAAGGCGAACACAGGTTGAATAGCCTTACATCATGTAATGTTTTATATTCTACTACATAGTACTATAGAATATAAAAGTAATATGGTATTTTCAGAATTCCAATATAAATGGTAGTTACACAAGTTCTAGAGATGGCTTATTTTCTATTATGATGTACTGTAGTGTTCAATTTTATTTCTGTGTTTTGGGGCAGTGATGTCACAAGGGGGGTGTGTGGATACAGGCCACACCTGGGTGTCACCCACTGAGGGTCGACACTAAAAGCCACCTCCTGCTCAGTGACAGGAGGCGGTTGCTGCAGTGTAATGTTATGTGCAGCACCTGCCTCCTATCACTGTATTGGAGCATTCATTGCAGTCTCCACTGTCTCCTGGAATGGCCCACATTTCTGGGAACCAGAGTGATAAAAATGGGGGGTTGGGCTTTGTGGCCACACCCCTTCCCAATAAGGCCAAACTTTGCCCGGTGTCACAGAGGCTAGTGACACCTCTGTGCTGGGGAAAACTTTTGTTATTATTAAAGTTTCTAAAGCTTTAGGGTGCTGGAATCAATGACCCATGGCCATTGGATTTAAATCTCAATCTTCCTACTTTTTAAGTCCTACTTTGAGCGCTGCCTTAATATCTATTCCATGCACACTAATCCTGTGTTATACCACCTAGTGCAGGCTTGGATCTCAAGATGTTGTGGCTCTCTAGTTGTTGTGAAACTACAAGTCCTAACACCCCCCCCCCCCCCCCACACACACACACACACACACACAGATCACATGGTATAGCATGCTGATCCTAAATTGAAAACAGTTGGAAAGCCACAGGTTGCCAGGCCTACCCTTTTTCATAATCAAACGTATACTAATTCCTTCTGAAATTGCTCCCTAGATCAATTACTGAAGGGTTAAAATTAGGAATCCATGTAGCATATAAGAATTTGCACGTAGGCTGTCCTCACCATGGTTACGTTACAAGGTCATACATTGTAAAGCCTAAGCATGCCTTATCTATCATACAAAGTTTCTACTACTCCCCCCTTAGGTTTTGGTATGCAGCGTGCACCTGCATAAACTCTCTTATAATAGAAACCCCCCCCCCTTGCTACTCATTTCTTTGTGTATAATATCTTGTACGCCTTCTGTTGAATCTGCCCAGCAACTTAATAGACCAATAAGGATGTAACACATACATTTTGTATACTCCCATGTATTCTGCTTTTAACTAGCTGCCTTTGTGATATTAAACAGAATGTTTCTTGACTCGCCACCGTGTGTTTGGTGTGTAGTGTTAAGTTGCATTCTCACGGGTACCTAAGGGGCCATCACGTCGAGGGGCTACACATTTATCCTTACAATTTGGGGGCCAGTCCGGGGTCCAGACGATCGTCCCCTGATCGGTAAGATAGAGAATTACTTGTCTGTCTTTTCCGCTAAGGGATTGCGACCATCTACAGGATCTGAACTCACTCCGTGTTCCGGGAACACGTGACAAGGTAATATTTAAGTCCGGGACTTAATATTACGTAATTGTATGTAAGGAAATTTATGACGTCATAAAACAGGTATCAGGGATTCCAAGGACCAGGGGTCCACGTAAAGGTAATTCAAGTCCGGGACTTGAGATTACGTAGTTGATTAAACAGGTATCAGGGATACCGCAATTGAACCAGGGGTTCATAGAGAAAGCCTCCTCGATTTGATCGCCTAAATTTATGTATGTACATGTTTGTCTGTTAATGTTGCAACTGTGTATTTGTTTAAACACTCAGTAGACGGGTGGTAAGTGCACGTACGCTGAAGTGTTCTGTCTGTCTTATATACAAATGTACTGTATATTTTGTATTGAGGATACTCAGTGAACGGGTGGTAAGTGTACGGCCACTGAGTATCATTGTTGTTTAGAGCGATTCTAAGTAGATTTGCAAAGTGATTTGGCTACTGAATGTCATTTTGTTTAAAGTAATTTTAAGTACAATTGCGACTTGACTTGTGACAGATATTATTGTGACTATATTGACTGACAGACTGTTATATTATGGGATCACATTAGAGTAAAGGAACAGAATACCCCCCGCCCTTACCAGGAGAGACATGTAAAGAATATGTTGCCCGTGTCTCCCCCACAAATTACTATTTTATTAACCCTTGGGTAGACAATTTAGCGGGATGGATAGGATAATAAAAAATTGTCCCAAAACCAATGATAACACCAATAGGATGCATAACATATTTAAAGAAAGCATGCAAAGGACGCAGCTTTACCCAAGAAGATATGAGACTCATTGTTGATGATATAATTGACCATTACAATAAGTGAGACTGGGAAAAAGTTCCACTTATCAGTGTACCCTCAGTCACACAAACAGCTGTAGGTTACCCACTTAACACACAAGAAGGCATAGATGCTATGTGGGATCAACTTGCTGCACATATGAATGAAGTGTTTAAAGCACGCTCATCTCTCCCCATAGCTGTAAGTTGTAAACAGAAAGTATCAGAAACAGTGACAAATTTCTGGAAGAGATTCAAGAAGTGCTGGACCGAGGAAGCAGGTCTGCCGCTTCTGCATAATGATAATTTACTTGTTTCTACTTTCATTAATAATCTGCTGCCGATATATATATCCTCGCTGTGAAGCAGAGTGTTTCAACTTGGACCTCTGATACAGTGAAGGATTTTGAAAAACATTTGTATGAAAAGGAAGCAGCAGGTTGTTTTGAAGTTAAAAGAAACACTGTCACACCATCACATACCCCGTTCATACGCTTTCAAAATCAAAACAATCCTAGGAGACAGAATAAACCATTCCGTCCTCCTAGAGACAGACTACCTCAGAGGGCTCCTGCGGGACCCCCACCCAACAGGCAGACAAGCTGCTATAACTGTGAAAGTAACAGACCTTAAAGGGCCATGACATAGGAAAACATGAATTTACTGTAATACCTGACTGCCCAATCAATTTGCTAGGCAGAGATCTTCTCTCTGTGTTAGAAATCACAATCAGTCCATCAGAAGCAGGAAAAGGAATTGATGTTTCATCACCACACTTGCTCATGACTGACAGTTCTGACTCAAACCCTGAATTAGACACTGTAGATCCTCAGATATGGTCAACAGGACCTCAGAGCAATAAACCAATTAATTGTCCCCATTGCACCCATTGTACCTAATGTAAACTCACCCATCTCAGCCATCCCTGTAGATGCCGCCTATTTCTCAGTAACCGATTTGAAAAAAATGCATTTTTTAGCATACCTGTGGACACCCAGACACAACTGTTATTTGCATTTTCTTTTGAGGCCAGCAGTTAACATGATGCAGACTGCCACAGGAGTATATTGATTCCCCTGTTGTGTACAGCATCGTGCTCCAAGCCACATTCCCTGGCACCCCCCCTATGGTTCAGTCCTGCTACAGTATGCAGATGATCTGCTTATCTGTAGTTCAACAAAGGAGGCATGCCGAGAGGATGGTATATCACTGTTAAACTGGCTCTGTGAATGTGGGCACAAAGTGTCAAAAACAAAAATGCAATGGTGCAAAAAAGAATGTTGATTATTTAGGTTTTGTCTTGACAAAAGGGGAAAGGAAAGTCAGACCACAACGCATCCAGTCTGTACTGGGTCTGGTCCGCCCAGCCACTCAGAAAGAAATGCTATTTTTTCTGGGAATGATAAACTATTGCAGACAGTGGATTTCTGACTGTTCCTACTATGATAACATTTTGAGACAAGCCACACTCAATGACAAACCTAAACAGATACAATGGTCACAAGAAATGTTAAATGCATATGAAAGCCTTAAATGTATGTTGATGAAAGGTCCGGCATTGACCCTCCCAAACTATGTACAACCATTTCATTTATATGCAAGGGACAAAATGTAAAACCATGGCGGGTGTGCTGACACAAGAACATGGAGGTAAGCTGCGCCCCGTGGCATTCTTTTCCAAAGTGATGCCGGTGTCGGTCCAAGGTATGCCTGCCTGTCTTCGGGCACTGGCGGCCTGTGCAATGGTAGCTGAGATGGCAACCACACTCACCCTAGGCTCACCCACTGTTCTCCATACCACACATAATGTTGTAGCATTACTTAAAGGGCTACACACACAACATGTCAGCCCAGCGTCTTAGTGGAGATGAGGTCCTGTTGCTAGGAAGCCCCTCACTCACCATTAAGTATGCAAACGCATCCTCAGGCCCCGCACCCATTCTAAATGCACTTTTAGGACTAAAGGGCTCCCAGGATGACATTCCTGACGATCATGACTGTTCTGCATCAATAGAGTCAGAGACCTCCCCTAGACTTGACATTTCCCCTGTACCAATACCAGGTTCTGACCTGATTTGTGGATGGTTCTTGTAGTAGACCTAATGACTCGACATATCAGGCAGGCTACCTAGTGGTACGCCTCCCAAATGACATTTTAGAAGCGAGACCCATTCCATATCAATCAGCACAAGCTGCAGAACTCATAGCGCTCACAAGAGCTTGCCAAATGTAGAAAGATAAACCTGATCACTGAACTACAAAGCTCAGCATCACAAAAAGACTTGGATGACTGGTTATTTCCAATATTGCAGAAAAATCCTATAACAGGATTGATCTGCAAAGAGGGGAGACCATGCATACCACAATCAAGCGCCCCATTGTTCATTGCTCACTACCATGGGGTAGGACATTATAGCAAAATCACCACAGCTATACTTTTGAGCAAAGACTTTTATATCACAGATGCTAAAACATTGGTAGATAAGTACATTAGCAGATGTATTACCTGTCTGCGCAACAACCCTAATAACCCAATGAAAGCAAAGCATCAACACCTGGAGTACCCAACTACTCCTTTCACACATTTGCAAATTGATTTTACACACATACCTAACAAAGGTACAAAACAGGAGTATGCTTTGGTTATAGTGGATATGTTTTCACGATGGCCAGAGGCATTCCCAACAAAAGCAGAAGATGCTAAAACTGTAGCAAGAATTCTAACACAAGAAATCATCCCTAGATGGGGATGCCCGCTCCAAATAGATAGCGACAAAGGCACTGCCTTTACAGAAAAAAAATCACACAAGCTTTAGTGAAAGCACTTCAAATAGAGTGGAAATTTCACATTCCCTATCATTCTCAAAGTTCAGGGATAGTGGAGAAAAGGAATAGGACTTTAAAGGATAAACTTAGGAAAGCAACAGGAGGAACATTTAATAAATGGAAACAAACCCTCCCCATTGTCCTAGCAGAAATTAGAATGACCCCCCAACAGACTCTGGGTTATTCACCTTTTGAAATATTAATAGGAAGACCTTTCCTCACGCCCTGGGCTAAGAAACCATTAGTAGTCCAGGAGGGAGACCTAGAACAGATTAGAGAAGAGTATGTTAGGTCCCTCATCACCAGACTTAGTGAAATTGAACATGGTGTTATTTGTAAAAATCTTTTTAATCCACAGGAATCAACACATCCTTTTCAGGTCGGAGACAAAGTCGCTGTGAAGGTCCTCGCCAGGAATAAAGGTCCAGGAGATTTCACCTATGGTCCAGAAACAGAGATCGTAGCAGTAACAAGGACGGCTGTCCTTACAGAAGAGAGTCCAGTGTGGATACACGCATCCAGGGTAAAGAGAATCCTGAGTAACGTCCCGGATAGAGAACAGATCGAGGAAGGGGTACTAACGGGAGTAGACAACTCTGACCCCCAACATGGAGAGGTACTAACGGGGGTAGACAGCCCTGACCTCCAACATGGAGAAGAGGACCCATCTTCTGATGCCACAAGCCCTGAGCCACTCTCTGGCCTGGACCCTGATGATTTTGTTCGTCATTACTCCCTATATCCCTATGTATCACCATCTCAACCTACAGACCCTATTAATAGAAAGAAAAGGGAAACACCTTTAGGGAGTTTTGATCCACATGTATATATTGATGCAATTGGTGTCCCAAGAGGGGTCCCAGATGAATTCAAGGCCAGAGATCAAGTTGCGGCTGGCTTTGAATCCATCATACCCACAATCACAGCAAGCAAGAATGTTGCTTGGATTAATTACATTTACTACAACCAGCAGAGATTTGTAAATGATACAAAATATGCTTTAAAAGGCATTGCAGAACAATTAGAAGCCACATCACAAATGACATTTCAAAATCGTATGGCTCTAGATATGATATTAGCAGAGAAAGGAGGAGCTTGTGTTTATATAGGAAAAGTTGAAGAATGTTGTACATATATCCCTGACAACACAGGCCCCAATGGTAAAGTTACTCTAGCTATTAAAAAACTGGAGAATTTATCAATAGAATTGAAGAAGAATTCAAGCATCGATAACCCATGGAGCCAATGGTTTGGATGGTTTGAAAATTGGAAGCAGGCCCTTGTTCAATTAGCAATCTAGATATTGATTATTCTTACAATTATTTGTGTTATTGTATTTTGTATTATACCATGTTGTAGAAAACTTGCTACCAAAGGTATTGAGAACACCCTTATGTATGAATCCATTGCCCCTGCACACGCAAATTCCCCTGAAGGCTACAAGCAATATCTTGCTAAGCACAGAAATAAGGAGTTTAGTAAAAAGAATCATATCATCTAAATTCATGATTCTAAGAGGGGATTGAAGGGTTAAAATTAGGAATCCATGTAGCATATAAGAATTTGCACGTAGGCTGTCCTCACCATGGTTACGTTACAAGGTCATACATTGTAAAGCCTAAGCATGCCTTATCTATCATACGAAGTTTCTACTACTCCCCCCTTAGGTTTTGGTATGCAGCGTGCACCTGCATAAACTCTCTTATAATAGAAACCCCCCCCTTGCTACTCATTTCTTTGTGTATAATATCTTGTACGCCTTCTGTTGAATCTGCCCAGCAACTTAATAGACCAATAAGGATGTAACACATACATTTTGTATACTCCCATGTATTCTGCTTTTAACTAGCTGCCTTTGTGATATTAAACAGAATGTTTCTTGACTCGCCACCGTGTGTTTGGTGTGTAGTGTTAAGTTGCATTCTCACGGGTACCTAAGGGGCCATCACGTCGAGGGGCTACACATTTATCCTTACAATTACTTTATTTGTAAACACTGCCGAAAGATGGTTATATCATTGCAGGAAAATACTCACATACGATGTGGCTAAAGCCCCATACACTGTACATGATCTGAACCCGGAGGGGTGCCGGAATTGGCCAGTGCATATCCGGCAGGGATGCAGCGAAGACAAGGGGAGCGACTGGGAGAGTGGGGGCCATGCGGCAGCTACAACATGGCTATCGTTATTGAGGATCTCCCTCGTCAGAACAGTTCAGGGGGTCTTTAGCGATGCGCGGGAGCATACAAACTAGACAAGATAGTAATATAGGTACTTGTTTCCTAGCACGGCCACAATCGCGAGCATCGTGTGTCATTTTTAGTGGTATACGACGCGACCGACGCGATGCCCCCGATTTTCCCATTGAAATGCATTGAAAATAGTCAAAATCGCGTCGGTCGCGTCGTATGCGGCTAAAAAAGCATTAAATGGTCCAGACGCGATGCCCACGATTTCCCCATAGGAAACAATGTTAAATGGCTCAATGTACCCGCGATGCCCCCGATTTCTCATAGGGAACAATGTTAAATACCTCAATTTCACCAAATCATCATAGGGAACAATGGTAAATGGGCCAGAAAGCCCCAAAAACACCCCAGAACAGTGAAATGTCCCCCCAAAAGTACTTTACGCCACCCCACGATCAACGCGAACCCGAAGCGTGGCGAGCGCAGCGAGCCCGCGAGGGGCGGCGGTACGCGTCCTCCGACCTTTTCATACCCCCACTATCCACGTCGGCGTGGAGTTGAGAATAGAATAGTGTGGCGAGCGTAGCGAGCCACCGCGCCCGAAGCGTGGCGAGCGGACGCGGATACCTTCACAGGTAAACGCGTCCCTTCGCGGGCTTCACAGGTATCCGCGTCCCCTCGCGGGGCTCGCTGCGCTCGCCACGCTTCGGGCTCGGTGGCTCGCTGCGCTCGCCACACTATTCTGTTCTCAACTCCACGTACCGCCGCCCCTCGCGGGCTCGCTGCGCTCGCCACGCTTCGGGTTCGCGTTGATCGTGGGGTGGCGTCAAATACTTTTGGGGGGACATTTCACTGTTCAGGGGTGTTTTGGGGGGTTTATGGCCCATTTAACATTGTTCCCTATGATGATTTGGGTAAATTGACCCATTTAACATTTTTTCCTATGGGAAATCGGGGGCATCACGGCTAAATTGAGGCATTTAACATTGTTCCCTATGGGGAAATCGCGGGCATCGCGTCGCGACCATCGCACCCGATTTTTTAGTGCTTGCGATGGCCGCGATGCCCCCGATTTTTCCTCACGATGCCCACGATCATGATCGTTGTGGCCGTGCTAGGAAACAAGTACCGTAATATATATATATATAGGGCGTTATTCTGGTTCACTCCTTCTGGCAAATTCCTTCTTAGATGGACAAAACCATGTGCATTGCAGGTGGGGAAGATGTAACATGTGCAGAGAGAGTTAGATTTGGGTGGGGTTTTAATTCAAAGTGAGATCTATATTGCAGTGTAAAAATAAAGCAGCCAGTATTTACCCTGCACAGAAACAAACTAACCCACCCAAATCTAATTCTCTCTGAACATGTTACATCTGCCCCCCTGCAGTGCACATGGTTTTGTCCATCTAAGAAGGAATTTGCCAGAAGGAGTGAACCAGAATAACCGCCCTAGCTCAGAAGGGTCCTCAGAACGGAGCCAGTTGCCAGCCAGTGTTGAGACACCCCCCCCCCCAAACAGCATATGACTGTAAATCAATAACAGTCTAAAGCCAGCCTGCGTATTATGCTGCAGGACTCGCACATGCACTTGAATGATCACCAAAATGCTATATTCCTGTTAATGAGAAAATCAAGAACACTGTCAGACCTATCATCTACATTCCATGCAAAGGTGAGATGAAGGAAATTCTGACAATGTCAACATTTCATCAGTCACTTTTCTGAGAATGGCGACATCATATCTGTCAATATTTTGGTGTCGACATTATCGTTGTTGAGCTTATGAATACATCATTGGTGGGGTTATTTTTTTTAATTCACATACAGTATAATTGATGGGTCTTGATTACAGCCTTGAACAGTTCTTGATTCTAATGGATGATAACAGCGCAGAAATGATTCAGAACAAAATACTGTGTACAGTTGTTTCTTTCTCTAAAGAGATTGTATTTCATCTTGTGGTATAGAAAACAAATATACAACACAAAGGCCAGACTTGCAGCCTCCATTACACAACAAACTTTTGACAGTTGGGATGAATTACAATACCCTTTTGGCTTGGTGCTACAGCTACCGTTCTTGGTTCTGTGTGTGATTGTAATGAAATGCTTCGTTCCGTGTATTTGTGCTCTAATCTTTGTATAAATCGACGTTATATAAAAAAGTTCTCTCAAAAGCCCTTACATTACATCTCTATTTGATTTTGTAATGATGCATGGGCCTACCCTCAAATACCGCAATGGCACAAAGAAAACGATTACTAGAACCTGTGGTTTAGGATAAATTGAAAATTGCATTAAGATTATATTCTTATGTAGAGTCCGATTTTAAGTTCTTTTCTTGCCTAAATCTGAATTACTGTGCATGTACAGTATTTAATGGCTGATCTTGCAAGTATGTCTCCTTACACTATGGGGGATATTCAATCTCCCGCAGCCATCTTCCGACGTGGGGCCTTCCCCGACTGGATTGAACAGTGGATCTCGGCAGAACGACCGCGACTTCACAAACAGTCAGGTTCGTTCTGCTGAGAACTTGAAATTGACGAGCTCCCAGTTGCAGCTCGCCGATTCGCGGCTGCAGCTCCAGGCCACGCCCCCTTCTCGTCCCACGGCAGGCGGGACATTGAATCCCGCCTGCAAATTCTCGGTCGGGCAGACCGAGAACGGGACAGGGTCATGGCTGTCGGGCCAGCCAGACACCTGTCTGGCTGGCCCGACAGCCAGACAGCACCAATCATTTACACCACAAAACCAGTTTGATTTTGCAGTGTAAATGATTGCCGCTTCGAAAAAAAAATTCTTACGAAATCTCTTACTTTCTGATTCTCTCATCCTATTATGCGCAGGGAGATTCCAGAGGTAGGACTGCAGCACAGATCAATATTCAAATAGGGACGCCGCACCCCAGTGGTTCCCAAACTGTGTGCCGTGGCTCCCTGGGGTGCCTCGGGACACATGCAGGGGTGCCGCGACTTGGTGGTCCAGGACCAACTCAAATTATTAATGGTTAATTATTTATGAGCAAAACCAGTGCTGCTGGCTGCCAATCATAGAATGTGTACAAACAGAAGCCAATCCTGCCCTTTACCACATAACTGCCACTAAGAATCGCATATAAACCCAATCAAATTATTTTTTTTTGGACCTAGGGGTGCCATGAAAAAAATTCTGATTCTCTAGGGTGCCGTGAATCAAAAAAGATTGGGAACCCCTGCCGCACCCTCTTCCACCAACTGCCTTTCCAAACAGACTCACTGGCAGTATTTGTTTTAACTGTGCTGCGGGCCGGCTCTTCTAGAGCTACCACTGGTAAGGTATCCCTGCTATAGTGACCTGGCCATCTTGCCATGTCCTGGTGATAGACATAACTTTTCCTGGGGGACCCAATGCTGTTCATTTCCCATATCAGTTGTGTGTACGAGTACCAGTTTTGGGGATAATATAATCCCTATCCATCTAATCCCAGACACAGTGTTGTTTGGGCAGTTTCCAGCCCTACTTTAAACCTAATTTTCTGACTACTGGCAGCATATTCACTTCTATACAATCCTTTTTTGAAAATACAGGTCTCACCTTTGCAGACTATATGAGATTGTCCCCTTTAAGAAGTGCAAATCAATCTCATTAATCTGATAGGCGCTCAGTCCTCTTTCTAATCTTGTGGTCTGTGAAATATTCCTTTTCTATGGCGCAGCCCCTTCTCCAAAATGGAGGTTATCTCCGACCTCCAAACAAATGCACATGTGAACAGAAGAAATGGGAGGAGTTGCGCTTGTAAGCAATATGTGTAAACATACAAAACACAAATTGGGGATTTCCAGATCTGAGGCGCAATCAGTCAGAGTGGAAGGTGTCAGGGTATCTGAATCTTCGTGTGTTCCCAAAATCTTCAATGAATTCTCAATAATACATGAAGAGAATCAGAAAAAAGGAAGGAGTTAGAAATTGCTACAGATATTTAATATTCGGTAGAAGAGGGGGGTGAAGGAAGCAGATGGATAGGCGTACCCCACTCACGGTAAGTATAGTGATGTATGTGCACGTAGCAGTTTCTTTTCTCCTCCTCCAGACAATATTTATGGTAATCTCCTCTCCATAAGCGTGGATATAAAAGAAAAAGAATAGATCAATGTGTAGACTTGTTTTTCTTGATCTTATTTAGATACCCAAGTAAGTGAACAGTAGGTTTAGATAGATGCTGGTCATACCTTACTCACCAAAAGATGAGGTAAAGGTACACATATAAAGGTTTCTTTAGTCAATATATCACATAAGTTTTTCAAATGATATATGGGCGTACCCCACTCACTGTAAGAAAATCCTGGTATGTGCCCGTAGCGAGTTCTTTTTCCCTGTGATTTATAGTGATGACGTCTTTCTCTCCAGTTGATGTAAGTTTTCCGGAGGAAAAACAAGAAAGAATTCAAATGTGTAGATTTGTTAATGTTTAAAGGTGCATATGACACCCTTGTGAGAAGAAGGGATAAAGTGGACATGCCTAATATTAATAGCTGAAAGATTGGTGTCGTACCAAAAAATCACACTGTATTGTATAAATAAATGCCAATAAAGGTATCTTTGTGAGGATTGAACCTCCTGTGTCATCCGTGCTGTTTTAGTGAATAGAAGACTGATATCGTAGCATAACTTACACTATGTTGTGCAAGTGGAAAACCTGTAAAGGTATATTTTAAGCAGATCAGAAAACACCTCCGCTTTGTGCCACACGTGTATACAGGCAATATAAAGTGTACCAAGAGTAGCTTCTTTATATAGAGGGTGTGCGTACCCGACTTACAATCATGCAAGTCTTCCACAACATATAGCTGTTTCTTTATCTTTTAGATAGCCATCCTTTTCATATGAAAATCTTTATAGTCAAATTATCCAATCCGATGTCTTAAAAGGTATATTTATTTGACAGTAGAAAAAAGTCCAAAACAGAGTTAAAAATCCTCCATCCCAACAATGGAAGGATCCCAAGACATCCAACAAGAATCCAAAATGTATCCACAAAATCAGACAATAAAAAAGGGGTCCTTTAAAAACCAAAAAATAAAATAAAAAATAAAAGTACAAATTCTTAAAAAATAGTATAATACATACAAGATCCAATGTAGATCCAAGGAAGGTGATGGCTGCTCACACTCCACACTGGTGACAAGCCAGTGTGGAGTGTGAGCAGCCATCACCTTCCTTGGATCTACATTGGATCTTGTATGTATTATACTATTTTTTAAGAATTTTAACTTTTTTTTTTTTTAAAGGACCCTTTTTTTATTGTCTAATTTTGTGGATACATTTTGGATTCTTGTTGGATGTCTTGGGATCCTTCCATTGTTGGGATTGAGGATTTTTAACTCTGGAAGCTCTGCATCGGCAGCACCAGGCACCGCTGGGAGAGGCTATGTGGAGCGCTGGAGGCTTTTTTAGACACCCGGATTCCGTGAGAATCCCACATTCCCAAAAAATACTGCTAGGCTAATTGGCTCCCTACAAAATTAACCCTACAATGTCTGTGTGTGCGTGTACATGTGGTAGGGAATATAGATTGTAAGCTCCACTGAGGCAGGGACTGATGTGACTGTTCAACTATACTCTTTAAAGCGCTGCGAAATATGTGTGCGCTAATAAGAAACTGTAAATAAATAAATAAAGTACTCATTTATCACCTTCTAAATCCGCCAAAAAACCACAAAGCTAACAAACAGTAGAACTTCTTCACTTGTCTTTATTTTCACTTTGAAACTAAGAAAACAATTGTGATGACCGATATTGTAGAAATACTTTATAGATTTACTTTTATTTAAATATTTATACGATTTTATTTTTTTATATCAAAACGTCATAGTTTTGTATTCTTTCCATTAAACAAGTTCTACTTTTGTGACGCCGCTTATCCAAAATCTTTGATGATTGCCTTACAGATTTACAAACTTCCAGAACATAAAAAGTGAGATGAAGATTAATCTTGGCAGAATTATGAAAAACCCTGTGTCCAGCTTTTATTGGTTTAGGGAATTTAAGTCCAGTTTGTTTTGAGGTCTAAAAGTATTAACACACGTGCTGACATGCCTGCACAGATTCTGGAAAACTTTCTTAATTAAAGCAAAATTGAAACCAATGATTTGTGCTTCTTTATGAAGTGCTCAGAGACTGAAGACAGAAATACACAAAGTGGAGTTGATAGGTTATTTTGTATCCACTCCCAACAAACCGCCTTTATAGAAGGTGATCCTTATGTATATTAGTGTGTTTAGATTCCACTGGCTGTTGAACATTTCCTCGTAAAACACTTTCAAAACAGTTTGCGTGACACAAGTGAATGACAAACAGGAGCCCCACGTAAGTATACGAGATTCTTTCCCTTGGAAAATGGATAAAGAGAGAAAAAAAAAGGAAATTTGCTCAAACAATCCTAAACATAAAATGTACAAACAAAATACAAATAATAAAGAAGGGTATTTGAACACAATGTTGACAATCTGAGAATGTTGAAATACTGGGGGCGAGTGATTGACACTGTCACTAGGTCGACATGCATTGGGTTGACCACTGAAGGGCAACAGGGCTAAGGTCAACACCAGAAATAAGTCAACCTGATTATGGTCAACAGGGTCGGATGGTCAACGCAAACATTAGGGACAATGGAAAGGTTAACAGTCAAAAGCTCGACATGAAGTTTTCATGTTTTTTTTGAGCCGACATGTGCCGACAGATGGTGTGGTAGGTGAATATAATAGCACAAACGCAGAGAGCCATGCGAGGGGATGCGATAAACCTAAACAGTGTCCCTGTTGACAGCGGCGTAGCTACATTTTGGGCGCCCCCCGCCGCCCATTCAAACCCCCCCAATCCCCCGCAGCCTTACCTTTCGCGCTGGTCCCGGCGGCTCCGTTCTTCTGCTGAGGACCACCACAAAATGGCTGCCCCCATACAGCAGACAGTTTCAGAGAACTGTGTGCTAAATGGGGGCGGCCATTTTGTGGTGGTCCTCAGCAGAAGAATGGAGCCGCCGGGACCAGCGAAATAGGTAAGCCTGAGGGGGATTGGGGGGAGGTGTAACTATAGCACCGCAGCCCCCGGCGCCCCCATATGCACAGCGCCCCCCCCCCCGCGGTGGTTGTGGCTGTGGTGCTATAGTTACGCCACTGCCTGTTGACTATGTTGACATCCCAGACAAAAAGTGTGAAAAACTCATGTCAATCCTTTTGACTGTCGACCTTCCCTTCGACTCAATGACCTATACCCAGCGAATAAAATGCTTTTGCACTCCCCATTGAGGCATATTGCCTTTCCCTTAGATGTGGCAAAATGTAAATATTTACCCCGAAGTGGATTCCCATTGTATTTTGTGCTTCTCACACAAAGCAGCTAAACCCATCTAAAGTCGTCTTTCCTGGCATGGCATACTCCATTGCAGTGAGGCCACACCCTTTTTGTTGCGCACATGTTTCAATTAAAACATTTCTTTGCGGTGGGAAGGGAGGCATTGTATTTTTTACTGTTGGCAATGAGAGCCAGACTGTCTAGGAGCAGTCTTACTGGAGGTGATATGACGGCATAACAGTAACAGAGATGCAATATACTACTTATTTCTATCTTAATCTTGGTCTCACTATTAATAACAGCACATTGCTCACATAGATGTGTATAATGTCCCAACAGAATATTCTCTCTCTTCTCCATCTTGCAAAGTTTGAGTTTGATCTATTATGACCCCAGGAAGTTTCATTTACATGCATGACAATATTATTATTTATGAAAGTGTGGTCAGCTGCATTATAATATGGGACATTTGGCAAGCAGTTTGATTCTGTTAATTTCTCAGCGTGTTGTTCACTACTAATCAGCTTCTACACTCGGTCAGGAATTGGCAGATTGATTTCATTTACAAGCTGTTCCAATGCAATCTTATCAAAGTCTGATGGGTTCCATAACTTCACAAGGTATATTAGGGTATTAGGATATATTAGAGCAGTGGTTCCCAACCCTGGTCCTCAAGTACCCCCAACAGTGCATGTTTTGCAGGTCTCCACACAGAATCACAAGTGCTATAATTAGCTCCACCTGTGGATCTTTTCAAATGTGCCTGAATAATGAGTGCACCTGTTGGGTGACCTGGAAAACGTGCACTGTTGGGGGTACTTGAGGACCAGGGTTGGGAACCACTGTATTAGACCATCATTATTAGGGAATGGTATGAGGATCCCCTCGCTTGTGATGCCATTGGTCAGAAGAAAGACAGAGGCATCACGGTGTTCAGGATCCCGACACCTAGTATGTAAGTATACTAACCCTCTCTCCCAACCCTCCCTATCTTCAGCCCAGCCCTAACACCCTGCCTCCCCCCCCTGCAGTCTAACCCTATCACACTTAGTGCCTAACCCAAACCATACCCCACAGCCTAACCTTAACTGTACCCCCTTTATACCTAACCTTATACTCCCTTCTTAGCAGTGCAAGATGAACAATGGGGAGGATGGGGCTTTAACTCAAGGACCCCACATGTAAACAGGTCAATCATCATGGCAGCATGATGATGACCAGCTGCCCAGCAGGCCACATGGTTGGGAAAAATAATCATAAGATATTAATTGTAAAAATGCCCACACAGCACTGACCACACCAATACATCTCTTGTCATACCCACACAGGACTGACCACACCAATACAACACTGGTCACACCCACACAGCACTTACTGACCACACCATTACATCACTGGCTACACCCACCTAGCAATGATATTAGGCACACAACATTGGACACACCCACACAGCCCTGGATACACCCTAATTTAACTGGTCACACCAGTCCAACACTGGTCACATTTATGCCCTTGAACAGGCCCAGGCCCATATACTCCTCAATCCAGCCCTGCTTATTATTACCTCACTCCCCCCCCCCCCCACTGCAGCCTTACCTTCCTCCCTTCCCACATCCTTACCCTAGCTCTCCATCTAGTACCTAAAGCCGCAGCCTAAACCTATTGCTTCCTCTAGTGCCTAAAACCGCAGCCTAACCCTAACCCTCCTTCTGTCCTGGCCATCTCGGTCATGCTCACTTCTTGCCTTCACGCCTCCTTGCCTGCACCTCATGTTACCACCTACTATGGGGGACCCACTAATCTTTTTGATTACTATTGTGGACTACTATGGGGGCTGCTGTGCAGGACTAATAAGAGGCCACATTATTTAAAAAACTATTAAAAAAATCAGTTTGATTTTTATTACTACAGGAGTGCTGCAAAGTGTGCGGAGGAATTTTTTTTTTTAAATTAGGTATTTTTTATTACGTTTTTCAAACATGTAAAGAAAACCATATAAATAAATTCCCGACAGAGACATAATAAGCACATATCACGTAAGAGTAAATAGTTTCCAAGAGTATCCAAAGGAAAGTACATGTGCATAGAAGAGTTGAACAATACTGACTCCCTTTATAATTTATAAACGAGTCGTATTTACCCGAAGGCGCCATCCGGGCAAACATAACAGGAGATATTGGAGTACAGCTACAGGGTGATTATGTATGAGTGATATTATGACCCCATAAGGGAGAAACAAAGCAAAGTATAGCCATCTGTCGAGAACTCTATCCTAAACCCACTAACTCTAAAAAAGAAAACCACCCACAAAAAAGCCCAAAGTAAACCACCCAAATAACCTCCCACCCTGTACAACCCTCCCCCAACTAAGGCGTACCTGGATCCCTCTAACGACCCCTATCCCTTTCCTAGACTATACTAATCTATCCCAACTCCCTCCCTCCCTCCCGTCTATGTCAGATAGAGGATAAATGGAAAAAAACATGGACTGATTAGGGCGGCACGATAGCAATTATATCTAGGATAATCCCGACCTTCCCATTAACATGCGGGTTCAAAGAACAGATAACACTCCAGTTAAATAGTAACAACATAGATTAATATACCAAAATAAGGTAATCAAATTGTGTAGATAGCCCAGTTACAGGAGAGTGCTTGATATATGATGCACAGGACCATAAAGTTAACAGGATATTCATTTGGAAATAACATGAGAGCAATAGCTTAATGGCCCTAATCCAGGCTGAATTACATCTGACTCCACCATTTAAATATACAGATATACTGCCCATAGTGCGAGCGACTCATATTGCGAGACTACATTGCAAAAACCAACTGAATCAAGAGATATATAGAAAGCAAAACATACTGAGGCATTTTGACTTCTGTATGAAAATAATCAAAAGGAAAGGATATGTTATAGGAGTGAGGGGAATCAAGATAACTGTGCATCAAAAGATATTAGTCCGGCCAGTCCTCGGGTCCAGTAAATAAGGGGGATAGGACAATAGGCGACCAGAGTTCCAGGAGATGCTCATCCATCCAGGGGTGTAGAAGCCGTCATAGGTAGTGGATGAAAAAAGAGATTCTTAACTTCATGCCAATAGGAATAAGCGAATTCTGGGATCCCAACACATCTAGCATCAGTGAAAGTGAGGATTTAGGGGAAACAGTGACACCATCGATATTTTCAGTAATGCAGCAAGTATCCTCAGACTTGCACAGGTCCACATGTGTATATACGATGATAGTAGCAAACAGATCCCCCTTAGTATCCTCATCACGTTGCACAGGAGCAGCGCCAGAAGAGAGGATACCATCCTGCATGCCAGCGATCTGGTGGAGCAGTCTATTAGTGGAAGCATAAATGGCATGCAGTAATAATTCAACAGAGAATGAGAGAATGGAAACCAAAGCAGGATACTATAGTTCAGCAGTTGAGGAGGATTCAGCAAAATTGTATTCAAAGGAGCCAGGGAAGATAATCAATCGACCATGTAAAGGACTTAGTGTCAGTACACCATGTATGTAATGGCAGCACCCCCCACACTAGGCTTAGGCACACATTGAGTCCGTGGGTCCCGGCGAGATCAGGTATGTCACTGAGCTCAGTATAGGGTGAGGCAGGGCGACCTAGGTGCCGCAGCCCAGGAGGCAGGCAAGCGAGATGGCGCCGGCCCCTCCGTGCGGCCAAAGCAGCGTGTCCCCAGGAGGACAACTCCTGCTCACTCACCGCTAGGTCCCGAGAGTCACACGGCGCTCCCACCCGCCGACTCACCCGGCCAGAGGCACCAGCGTGGTCCGCACAGATCAGAAGTAGCAGGAGACCCTTTGTCTGCGCGCCGCTCCACGGGGGAGACCACCCAAGATGGCGCCCACACGAGAGCCACGGAGCAGAAGGCGCCACTGCAGGTAGCCAGCCCCGGTCACTACCAGCCCGTCCGAGTGTGCCGATCAGCTCAGGAGGTGCAGGGGGCTCACAAGGGAGGCACAGAGTGGTTCAAGGAGTGCCCGGGTGAGTGCATGCAGGATTGGAAGCAGGATTTTAGCGGAGCTCGTGCACCACCCGACTTCTCACACGGCCGGCCAAGCCACGCCCCTGTGCTGAGGAATTTCACGGGTGTATCAATCTAGGGGTGCTGCCAAGTCTGCTGTAAAAGTCCAGTGGTGGTGTCCTGTGCTGCCATATAAGTCCAGCAGTGCAGCTCTGTGCTGCCAGATAAGCCTGCCATATAAATCCAGCGGTGCTGCCCTATGCTGCCGTATAAGTCCAGCGCTGCTGCCCTGTGCTGCTGTATAAGTCTGCCGTATAAGCCCAGTGGTGCTGCCCTGTTCTGCCTTTTAAGCCCAGCGGTGCTGCCCAGTTCTACCGTATAAGTCTGCTGTATAATCCTAGCACTGCTGCTCTCTGCTGCCATCTAAGTCTGCATGTATGTCTGCTGTGCTGAACTGTGCTGCCGTATAAGTGTGACATACAGTATAAGTCTAGTAGTGGTGTTCCTCCGCCCTATTATTTGTTTATTAACAGTTTCTTATATTCCGTTGCTCTTTACAATAGGAGACAGTGATTAAACAAACTGGGTATTTACAGACAGTCAGAGGGCCCTGTTTGCAAGCTTACAATCTATAAGGAAATAGGAATTGAGACACAAGGATAGATATTCTTTATTGCATTAATACAAAGGTTCCTGGTGTGCTGTATGATACGGTGACCCAGCAGTTTGGCCTGGGGTCAGGAGGATGGAAAATGTGAAACAGAGATTGGATATGTGTGGCCTGTACAGTGGGGATGTGATTGCATTGGAAAAGTATATGAAGGTTAAGTGGCTTGATCTGGAATTTGATAAGCTGCTTGAAGAGGTGAGTTTTCAGGGAACGCTTGTAGGTTTGGAGACTGGGGGAGAGTCTTATTGTGCTTGGGAGAGCATTCCACAGAGTGGGTGCAGCCCGAAGAAAGTCCTGCAATCAGGAATGTGAGGGAGTAATGGGTGTGTCCAGGGGTGCTGCTGCCTGTTTGCTGGGCTGTGTAAAAAAACATGGTTAGATGGTGAAGCCTGGAGTACAATCTGGGCACATGTGGGATAAGGGGGGACTGTCAAGTAAGGATGCCGTCCGTAATCCTGGAGCAAGACTAAAGGCGTAAACACAGGCCAAGACCTTAGTATTTCCTTGCCACTTCATGTAATTGGCAGCTTGTTTTGTCTTACCTGTCCTCTTCCTCTTGCCACTTCTCACAATGTGAAAAGGAATCAAATATGGAAGTGGTATGTTAGTAGCTAGCTATGATTAAGAGAACATGGTGAGCTTTTTCCAGTCGTTGAAATTATGTCGATGAAATGGTTTAGAAGGGCCCAATGATAATTCCATCTTGCACCTCCTTTCTTTGAATGATGTGCTCTTTGGAGCATTGTCAGCTTGTTTTGTAGCGGCCCAAACAAACCAACAATGGGGCAGATGTATTAAGCTTTAACAAGAGATACATGCAAGGGTGATAAGGAGAGATAAACGTCCATCTAATCAGCTCCTTACTGACTTTTTTCAAACACAGCCTGTAACATGTCAGTTGGCAGGTGATTGGCTGGGCATTTACCTCTCCTTATCACCCTTGCATTTATCTCTTTTTAAAGCTTAATACATCTGCCCCAATGCTACAATGCTGTGACCTGATCTCACACCTGCCCCATCATACTCAGAAAATATCTTCATCAACTCAGTCTACTCTGAGCATCCATTTTTCTTGCACAGCTTCTCCTCATCTTTGCCAGCTCCTACTATGATGCAGTGACATTATCTCACACCTGCCTGTATTATACTTGAGGACGTCTTTGTCAGCTAGGCTACAAGCATCCAATTTTCCCATTCAGCTTCTCCTCATTGTCTTTGCCAGATCCTACAAAGATGCTGTGATCTAATCTCACACCTGCCCACAAATCTTACTCCAGTACAGTATGTCTTCATCAGCTTACTATGAGCATCCATTTTTCTTCCTTATCTCCTCCTCCTCGACTGCCAGCTCCAACAAAGACGCAGTCAACACTATCATCTGCCTAGCATCTGCAATCTCCACCACTGACATTTTTTCAGAAGGACAATTCTATCTTGCGCCTCCTTTCTTTGCATAATTTGCTCTTTGGAACCATGGCAACTTGTTTTGTGGGAGCCCAAACAAAGCAATCATTTCAGCCACAGTCGTGTCTCTGAAACAATTGGTTTGTTAAAGTGTGCTTGTCCTGTTTATACAATATAAGGTTGGGAGGGATGTGCTATTTTGGCTTAGTTTTTAAAACTACTGTAACATCCTGTCTGCCACTGCAGTGCCACTCCTAGATGTGCCATGTGTTTGTGCCACCCAGCTGTGTGGCTTAGTCATCCAGCTACCTTGGTGCAACCTTGGCCTAGAAACAATATTGAGAGCTGTTATGTGTTCAAAATAGACTGGAAATGAATGTTATTGAGGTTAATAATACTGTAGAAACAAAACAAAAAAAACTAATTATGTACTTTTAGCAGTTTTATGATTAAAATCCCAGACATTTTGGGGCCATATTGTGGGATCCCGCTGATTCCGATCCCGGGATTGGTCACCCTAGCTCTATGTCCGTAACACTTTCTGCCCCTAGCATCTCTAGTTCAGCAGATGTTTTAGGACAGAAGACCACATTCTCTTTTAAAAATCCCTTATCGGGAAAAAGTTTCCTTGTATCAATTGTTTAAATATTTACAATTGCATGATGTGGCTACAATGTCATTGCTAAATACATCTCAAAAGCCAGAGGCATTGGTTAAAATCCAATAGATTTTTTTATTTACAGTATTTATTAATATACCCAGAAACATATGCCTAAGCTGAATAGATTCCCACAATTGAATCTGATTTAAATTATATTGTGTTTTCAGCTTTGTAAAGGTAACGAATATAATCTTTTAATGGATAAATGCTTAAAAAAGTGACAGCTGGCAACAGAGCAGAGACCCATCAATATGACATGTTTAAATGATTCTGACTTGTTCATGGATCTAAATAAATAATATATATATATCTATATATATATATATATATATATATATATATATATATATATATAGATATAGATATAGATATAGATATATATATATATATAGAGAGAGAGAGAGAGAAACCAGGTAGGTGTTAAATCTCGCTAAACAATGTCCAGCTGAATAAAACTCAATCTCTACAGCAATAGAGAGGGTAAAGTCACCAAAGTCCAAAACAAAACAGGACTGCAGCTCCCTTTCACGATAATACCATCCAGGTTCAGGATGTGGAGATCTGGGAACAACAAGATTGAAAGGTGCGCTCCATGGGGCAGATGCAATGTTTTAATATGGAGACATACAAATAAACTCCACACGGAATTTTAAAAACAAATGCTCGTACCATGTACGAGCACGCTGTGGGCTGGATACCACATGAGATATAATAAATACCACTGGCAGAGCTGCTCCCCGAATGGACCTGGAGGCCAAAGAATCCACAGGAACAAGGACGCTGGATTGTGCCGGATGATCAAGGGAGACCGGAGCCGCAGGCACACAGCGAGGAGAGACGCCGGGGTGTCAATGGAGTGCGGGTGTCACAGGCCACGCCCTAACGCATTTCGTCAGAGACTTCGTCAGAGGGCGTGGCTCTGTGAGCACCCGGGATGTTTAAAAAGAACAATTCCTCCAATCGGGAATGGTCTTAGATTTGCATAAACACAAGAAATTTCTGAGAGATAAGTCTGATTATGAGCAGGATCTAGTACGTAATTGGTCCCAAAATGTAAATAAAAATAAAAAGAGAAACAAAAATCGTGTTCCAAACACTCCAGGTTTTGATGACAGAAATCATTCCAGTAATTTAAACCAACATCAACAGGGTTTTCAGCCAAATCATGAATATCATTCAAATAACAGAAATGATAGGGGGAGATGGACTGAGGTACGTCCTTAATTTAGAAAAAATAATGTAAGAGATCCCAAAAGATTCTGGGACCGTCCTGTATATGATGAACCCCGTGGCTTTGTCCACAATAACCGTTTTGAGTGATTACGGGGTAGAAATGAAAATGGGGAAAGCAGTAATTTTTTAGATCAGGCTCCCCATCTGAAACATCAGATACACAAAACCCCGGTAAGAACCCCAACAAGTCAAAAAAGATGACTAGGGGAGGGAGGGGATCAGGAATTACCCGCAAGAGCATCCAAAATCAGAATGATCTAATTAACTCCCCGAAAAATATCACAATTGATCTTGAAGCTAATGGTATTTATAATCTGTCAAAAAAGTATTGTCTCCATTTGAAAAATCTTTGTTAGCAAAGGGTTTATCTTTTGCACCTACGTATATCCCAAACAATTTAGATTTACAGGTTGATCTCAACCTGTTTGTAAGAAAATTTACTTTAAAACGTAATTTTCTTAAAAAGGACAACTGGTGGCGTTCAAAGAGAACCTGTGTTAGAAAATATGGATTATTCCGGTTTAAAATTCAGCAGCCTACGTCAGGCAGTGGCAGAATGGAAAAAGTGTCCAGCAATTTTGTGGGCCACCACAAGCATCTCCTGCACGCTACTGTCACTTTTTAGGCTGTCTTCCGACGGTTGTGTGATGCAGGGTGAGGGCAGCAGCAGTGGGCTCCTGGAAAAACAGGGCATGTTCTGGAAATTGCCCATGTGTAATGCCTGCACAATGTTACTGGCGTTGTCCGACACCACAAATCCCCAGGAGAGTTTAAGGGGGGTAAGCCTCTGTGAGATGATTTCCCTCAGTTTCTCTAAGAGGTTGTCGGAGTTGTGCCTCTTCCTGAAACCGGTGAAACACAGCGTAGCCTGCCTTGGAAGAAGCTGCCATGCAGGAGATGCAGCCACATATTTCAGGGCACTGAGGACTCTTTTTCTGACGTCCCTGTACATCCTGGGTATTGCCTGCCTAGTGAAGTGGAATCTAGACGGGATTTGGTACCGGAGACACAATACCTCCATCAACCGTCTAAATCCCACTCCACTGATGGCGGACACTGGACACACGTCTAAAACCAACATAACTGACAAGGCCACAGTTTTCCGCTTTGCCCAAGGATTACTGTTGTCGTATTTCATCCTCATGGCAAACGACTATTGGACGGTCAATTGCTTAGTGAAAGATGTAGCGCTCTTATGACTTCCCCTCCGGGATGATGACCGACTCCCAGCAGCAACAGCAGCAGCGGCAGTAGTAGGATCCTCCGGAGAAATCCCGGATAAAAGAGGAGTGAGTCATGCTGGTGACATGGCCTGCAGGACTCCCCCCGATCTGGATCGAGGAGGAAATTGACGAGGAGGGAGTTGGTGGTGTGCTTTTCAGGCACGTGGCTACAACAGGAGGACCAAGGGATTTAGGTGTCCCTGGACTGCTAGCCACAGTTCCTGAACTAAACACTGGGTTATGAAGGGTCTTCACGTGACTTATAAGGGAGGATATCCCTAGGTGGGCAAGATCCTTACCCCTGCTTATTAGAGCTTTACATAAGCTACATATGGCAATACATTTGTTGTCCGAATTTGGATTAAAAAAAATCCAGACCGTAGAGGGGGATTTATTGGTCCTCTACCCAGGCATGATGATGGGCTTTTTCATCCCATGGACAACAACTGCTTCCCCCTGGTGCCTCATTTAAGCAAACCACCTCAGCATCCTCCTCGTCAATTTTCTCCTCAGTGCCAGCTACATCAATATCCTCCTCTCGGTCTACAACATTGACACCGTCATTATCTAAATCAGAAACTCCGCTGTGGGTGATCCTTCCAAGATATGCAGAGGGAGTGCTGAAAATGGTGGAAGTAGCCACCTCTTCCTGTACAGCTATGGGAAGATCAGGAACCACCCACACCCTTGGACTCTCCTTGGGGGTTTGTGATAACATGTCTTCTTTAGTAGGCAGAGATGTTTGCTGTGTTTTTGATGACAGTTAAAATCTCTTCAAATTTCTGAAGGGAGGAGTAGGAGGGCTTGCATGGTCGTGTGCAGTGTTCCCTCTAAGCTGTGCGCGCGCGCGCGCGCACACAACGCGACGAGCATGCGCACAGACATAACAACAGAGAGCACAAAGCAGCAGTGGCCCCTTTTTGCAGTTGTGGACTCAATTAATGTGTGTTTCACCCATTAACTACATTATGTGCTGTGTTTTGAATGTTTAAATGTTTAATATAATTTTGAAGTAAAGTTAACACAAATGCTGAACGTCATTTTCCAGTTATATATAAGTGATGCACAAAATGTAAATTTCCTTCCAAAGTTGCACAACCAAAATCTTTTGCCGCACACAGCCTTCGTAAAATCAGAGGGAACATTGGTCGTGTGTAGTTGAACCACCAGTCATGAATACTGGCCAGGGCCTTAACCGTTCCTTGCCACTCCATGTCGTAAATGGCACATTGCCAATTTTACGTTTCTCCTCCAATGATTTGAATTTTTTTTTTTTGGTCCTCCTTTTACTCAACTTTGGCTTTTTGGATTTTACATGCCCTGTACTTTGACACTGGATATCGGCCTTGTTAGACAACGTTGATGGCATATCATTGTCTACAGTATGTCATCATTAATACTTGCATTTGCAGCAGATTCAGAAGTAAGAGGAAGTGGCCCTTCATCTATCCATATATGATTCTCCATATTTTGAATCTCTGTTATTTTTGTACAGTTATGCAATATATTAAACCACAGGAGAGCACCACTGGAAAGCAAGTATATATGGCAGTAGATGCACCAATAGAGAGGTATTATTTATACGGCAGTATATGCACCACCAGAGAGATATTAAATATACGGCAGTATAATTAATTAGGCACCACCAGAGAGATATTATATATACGGCAGTAAATTAATTAGGCACCAGCAGAGAGATATTATATATACGACAGTATAATTAATATGCACCAGCAGAGATATTATTTTATTTAGTAGATGCACCAGTACACTGTTAATTTATAATTATATATTATATATATTGTCAGACTGAGTAGATGCATCAGCAGAGAATATGTTTACTAGTTATATAAGGCTGTAAAAAATACACAGTACTTGTGTAGTTTCACGGCGCCAGCATGGCGCCGTGCTACTTCCGGGTGTACACTCGCCACGAAATATGTCCAAAAAAGTAACTTAACTCCATGCCGACATGGATAGTTCATACCTCCATTATCCATGTTGGCATGGAGTTGATTTTAAATAGCGTGGCGAGCGTAGCGAGCCACCGAGCCCGCAGCGCGGCGCCGTGAAACTACACAAGTACCAAATACACCAGCAGAGATGTATTATACAGCAGATGCTCAAGCAGACTAGTATGCAAGTAGTTACTAAGTTTAACAACTGTGCACTCTGCACAGTCATATACACATGTCTGATTGAAGTGGCCAGGTAGAGGTACTACTGACTGACTGGGGTGGCAGCCAGCCATTGGCAGTGCAGAGCACACACCACCAGAGAGCAGAGCTGACAGTGGCACTAGTAGGCACTGGCAGTCGTCCCAGCGGCAAAAAAAACATAAAGCTCCGCACATAGGCGAATCTAGAATTATGTTAATGGGTGGTCCCAGACCCAGACATAATAGCAGGGAGACCTTTGCGCGGCGTAGCCGCGCGGCAAAAAGGGGGCATGGCCTCATGGGAAGGGGGCATGGCATTACAAAAAGGGGTGTGGTATTACACTTTAGACCATACACAGTAATGCCCATTACACATTTTAGCAAACTCCCTAATACCCATTACACATAAAGCCACATACCATAATGCCCATTACACATTGTGCCACACATCATGATGCCCATTAAATACTATATAACAAACCGTAATGCCCATTACATATTTGCCACATAAGTGCTGCTTACCTACGTGCTCATTGCTAGGGGGTTCTTGCTTGATGGCACCATAGTACCCATTACACATGATGCCGCACACCATAGTACCCATTACACATGATGCCGCACACCATAGTACCCATTACACATGATGCCGCACACCATAGTACCCATTACACATGATGCCGCACACCATAGTACCCATTACACATGATGCCGCACACCATAGTACCCATTACACATGATGCCGCACACCATAGTACCCATTACACATGATGCCGCACACCATAGTACCCATTACACATGATGCCGCACACCAAAGTACCCATTACACATGATGCCGCACACCATAGTACCCATTACACATGATGCCGCACACCATAGTACCGATTACACATGATGCCGCACACCATAGTACCCATTACACATGATGCCGCACACCATAGTACCCATTACACATGATGCTGCGCACCATGATGCTGCACACATAATGTCCCTTACACATGATGCTGCACACATAATGCCGCTTACACATGATGCTGCACACCGTAATGCCCCTTACACATTAAGCCACACATTATGCGTAATGCCCCTACATACCGCCACTTGTCCCTTAAGCAATGCCCCCAAAAGTGCCAATTACTGTAAATTTTTATATGAGCCTTCGCTGCTGCTGCAGGGAGAGATGGAGAGCAGTGCAGCTGCTTCTATGGGGAGAGGAGCAGAGCGCAGCACAGAGCACGCTCCCACTCCCCTCCTGGTTTCCCCTCTAGCCGAGTGGACATTTGAAATATTGTGCGCACTGTTGTTGTGCATGACGTCGGGGGACATGCCGGGCGCCGGCACCACATGATTAAATAATACCCCTTTCACAACAGAAAATGCAGGGATTTACCCGGGAATATGGTCCCAGGATCATGCAGGGACATTCCCAGGCTGACCCCTTATACACCAACCTAGTCCCTGCATTTTCTGGGGTGAGGGGGAGAGACAACCACTCCCCTCTCCCTACCCCCTATTAACCAACCAGCTATATCTTCAGAACCAACTGACCCATTTACATGAGGCCAGTATCATATTGAAGAACTTTTGAGATGGCTTCGAATGATTTTGGTCCAGTGAAACTGGGCTGTTTGGTTCCAGAGAAATCTGCCCTCAAACATAAACAGTCATGAAATTACATTTAAGAAATGAAAAAAAAAAAATGGTTTAACCTCAATATCCCTGGAACCAATTAACCCATATGGATCCAGCCTGGTATCAGATTGAAAGCCCAGCGATTTGGGTTCGACTGAGATCAACCTCGAGCTTCAGTGATGCTGAAGGGGGAACTGGCAGCGGTTGAACTGGGTGGGGGTCGGAATTAGCGGGTCCCATGTTATCCTATAGGGAAAATGTTACAGCTTTGCCTGTCCGTATCTCCGGTTCCCATGGGGCTAGAGACACAGGGGTGGGCTCATTGGAAAGCCCCGTCCCTCAGCTACAAAATGGGCTAATGGGTGGTCCTGTGCACCCCCGGACCACCCCCTAGATTCGCCTATGGCTCCGCACACAGACAATCCTACTCTTTCTAAGCAGCTCAAATCACGAGTGACAAATGGCGCCAGATGTTCGCTATTTATATAGCGGTCCAGATCTCGCAAGAATCTGGCAATGGCGTTTTGCCCGTGCGCCCTGGTCCAAGTCAGACGGGAAGCTCCAAGTGCCGCTCGAATCTGGGCTTGGATTGATGACGTTCGTGCGGGCTCGGATCTGGGAAATCCAAACCTGCACATCTCTAATACATACATATATATATATATATATATATATATATATATATATATATATATATATATATATATATATATATATATATATATAGATGCGGCAATAGTGGCACTCCTAGGGACTTCATAAATAATTGGACACAAACGCAGATTACTCCAACGTTTTGGATTTTACTCCGTTGTCAAGGATCTATTACGGAGTAAAATCCGAAACATTGGAGTAATCTGCGTTTGTGTCCAATTATTTATGAAGTCCCTAGGTGTGCCACTATTGCCGTATCTATCTATCTCTTGAGTGCAGCACCCGGGCAGTTGGTATCCAGAAACACGGAGTGCCGGTATCCCGCCGTATATATATATATATATATATATATATATATATATATATATATATATACATATATATATATATATATATATAAATATATATTTCTTCTTAAATTTTTACAGCAGCAATTAGTACTCTGATCACTTGGTTGAGGGGTTCTATTGATCACTTTATGCGATGAGAAAGGCCTTGTGGTACAGTATGTCTCTCTGGAGATCTGCAGATGAGAATTATTAAACAGCTATTGGACAAAATAGTTTCACATATATACATAGTTATTCAGCAAGGTCATTGTTTTGGTACAGCAGCTACTCCGCTCTGACAACACGAAGTTCGAAGGTTCAGGTGTCATTTAGTAGGGTGTGTAATGCAGATGTACAATAAGGTCGCAGAGCAGTGATCAGGATGTTGCTCCGCACGAGTGGGGCGATCGCCTTTTCACTTTCACGTTAAGTGCAGTGAAGCCCTGGTTAATTTTATTTGGCCAGGGCCGGCGCTAGCCACTCAGCAGCTCCAGCTGCTGGAGGCTGTGCAGGGAAGAGGTGTACATGGGACTGAGCACACCGCGCGCG
Organism: Crinia signifera; assembly: GCF_055691185.1. Lineage (NCBI taxonomy): Eukaryota > Metazoa > Chordata > Amphibia > Anura > Myobatrachidae > Crinia > Crinia signifera. Next base: position 41,335,923 of record NC_139224.1, on the reverse strand, counting down.
CGCGGGGGGGATGACAAGTGAACAGGCTGCGCTTCCGGGAACACGGACTCCGCACCCAAGCAGGAAGAAGAAGCTGGGCAGGCCGGGGAAAGGGGAGCTATGGGGGGGGGGGTATTGTGAGGGGGAAACTTAGAAAGGATCAGCGGTGCTGGTGGTCAGAGCTAAGAGGTAGGAGGAGGAGAAGACCCCCGGCTGCAGTGACTGTGAGCTGGCCGCCAGCGTCTCAGGTAGGAGCTGCTCCAGCCAAGGTTGTGGTTACCTGGGGATATATAATAGAGTATGTCACACTGCCATAGACTTTCTGGGGTCTAGCTCCAACATTGCACTGTAGAACCCAGTTAGAATGCATGAAATAATTAATAATTACAAAACATATTTAGCAGGCAGCCCACATAGAACAGCAGTTATGGATGTGCAACTGCATGTAACTGTGGGCGTTATATATATTAATATATACTGTATACATATAAGCAGCGCTACTACTGTCGGTAAGTGTGGGTGTTATGTATAAGCTGCACTACTACTGTGGGTGTATGCAGAAGTACTCAGGGCATTACATGTATAATAATGTGTGTCATAATGTCATATGGTCATTATGGTGTGCAGTATATTGTGTTAGGGGCATCATGATGTAATGCATAATATATAATGGGAATTACTGTGGGTTGAATAATGTGTAATAGGCATTACAGTGTGTAGCATTATGTGTTATGGGCATTACAGTGTTATTGGTACTTTTATATGGCCACGCCCCTTCCCCATAAAGCCACACTCCTACATTCTTGCCGTGCGCCTTAGGCGAGCACTCTACCAGTTTTCACTGTAGTGGTGGGGCAGTCACCAATTGCCACAGGGCACCATAATGACTAGTTACAGCACTGGTGCTGTGAAATGTGAATAAGATTGTGCTACTGTGTGGTGTCATTTGGAATGGGGTACTATTATGTGGCCATGCGCTGTCCCTTTGTGAAGTGTGAGAGGGCGCAAATTTATAGTTTGCAGGAGGGCGCCGAACACCCTAGCACCGGCCCTGTATTTGGCACTAAATTCAGTCGATATATTGAATGGGTGCTAGGTGGTGAACACTTGTGGGATGTAATGAGGAGGGAAGGTGGTACTGGGTGGCCTCCCAACAGTCACAATTCCAACCGTCACTACAACATCAACGGTGCTGCCTGGTGACACTAATGAGCAGCAGGGAAATAGTGAGACTCAGCATAGACTGTGGACATTGTAGACTATGGACATTGTAGACTATGGGTAGAGGATGTAGGGAGGGGGGGGTGGTGGCTGTGGTGGACACTGGCCCAGAGCAAGGGAACGCCCTGCGTTTTATGGACATCCCCATGAAAATGCTGGGCACACAGACATGCCGATGCCTGCTTGGGCAGGGCGTTTGACGTCAGCACCCACCCCCTCTTTGGCGGACTCCGACGGAAATGAAGGACAGTTTAGACTGACTTATTACTTATTACAGAAGGGAAAAGAAAGTATTTGATTGTCAGTGACCATTAAACGATTTCTCTCCCCTTCAGCTCCATGCGAGGGGATGTTTTCGCATGCATCCCTTGCATGATACCGATGTGATTCATCGAGGGTGGGGCGGTCATTCAGACGAGCAGTGGGTGACGTTAATGGGCATTGCTTAGTGAGCATTGATGAATCAGGCCATAAAACTTGTCACTGTAATCCTACTACTTCCTCAGAGGCACGGTTCTCTGTAATGGGGCAGTTTCCCCGAAGGATCCCTCAACAGTAACTGTAGCTTACACTTGCAGCAAGCACGTATGGACAGTGGGAAAGTTGGTTGTGGATCCAGAAGTAAAGGGGTAGCAAAAGATGTAACTTTGCCATGTTCTCTATGCAGGGACAGGCTCAAATTGGATGAAGTATAAAAAATGAGTCGAGACTTTGTTTTCTTACATTCTAATAATGTTCCACGAAACCTTGTTTAGATACCTGGTGGTTCTACAAATAAGTTGTTATACACAACTACATTGTAGTCAGTATACATTATACAGTGGAAGCCATTTTTACCTGAAACTTGGCATACGTAACACTCCATACCAGCCATAGGCAAATGCAGGGGGGTTTCTGGTTGCCTGGAAAGCCTCCTTCTCTTTGAAAGTGCCTTCAATTATTACAATAGCACTGTTATATAATATGATCAATAGAGCTGCCACCACATCATGCAGTGTAAGGGACAGAGCAGAGCTGCTGCACATGCCCAGTGTACCAGCTTCTTCTACCACATTTATTGTATGTGTGGATCTGAGCCCTCAAACATCTCAATGGACCAGAGAGTAGCTGCAAGAAGGAAGAGACAGGAGCCTTACCATGAAGTGGGAGATTGTGAGCTTAGAAAGTGCAGTACTGGTTCTATTATGTTTGTGTATTTAGTTATTATTAGAGATGTGCGGCGGCCACTTTTTCGGGTTTTGGTTTTGGATCTGGATCTCCCTTTTTGTTTTGGATCTGGATTGGTATTGGCAAAACCACCCTTGCGGGTTTTGGTTTTGGATCTGGATTTTTATGAAAAAATGCTAAAAATGGCTAAAATAACAGAATTTGGGCCTGTTTTTGCCCCTAAAGTATTATTAACCTCAATAACATTAGTTTCCGCTCATTTATAGTCAATTTTGATCACTTCACAGCTCACAAAATTGTTTTCATTTACTGTAGTTGGGCCAAAAGGTTATACCGAGGTAGCTGGATGACTGAGCTAAGCGACAGCAGTGGGCATCACATACATGTGGACCTTACACTTCCAACCTGGCACATCTTGGAAGCAGAGCGGCACTGCACGGGCAGACAAGGTGGCAGTTTAATAAATTACCCCCAAAAAAGATAAATGCTCCAAAGAGCAAAAAATACAAAGAGGTATCGGCCTTGTCATGACTGGTGGTAGCAGCTTCAGCACTTCTATCAGGTTGCTGATCTCCCACTATTTCCTTCTCAATCATCCTCCAAAAATGTGTTTTTATTTTATTTATTACTTTTATTTATTTTTCTTACTTTACACTGGACACAGCCTGTCACACTGGACACAACCCCTGGACACTGCCCCTGGACACAGCCCGTCAGCCTGGACACAGCCCCTGGACACCGCCCCTGGACACAGCTCCTGTACACTGGACACAACCGTCACACTGGACACTGCCCCTGGACACTGGACACAGCCCGTCACCCTGGACACAGCCCCTGGACAATGGACACAGCCTCTGGACACCGCCCCTGGACACAGCTCCTGTACACTGGACACAGCCGTCCCACTGGACACTGCCCCTGGACACTGGACACAGCCCGTCACCCTGGGCACAGCCCCTGGACAATGGACACAGCCTCTGTACACAGCTCCTGTACACTGGACACAGCCGTCACACTGGACACTGCCCCTGGACACTGGACACAGCCCGTCACCCTGGACACAGCCCCTGGACAATGGACACAGCCTCTGGACACAGCTCCTGTACACTGGACACAGCCGTCACACTGGGCACTGCCCCTGGACACTGGACACAGCCCGCCACCCTGGACACAGCCTCTGGACACCACCCCTGGACACAGCTCCTGTACACTGGACACAGCCGTCACACTGGACACTAGATATAGCACGTCACACTAGACACTGGATATAGGCCGTCACACTGGACACTAGATATATGCCGTCACACTGGACACTAGATATATGCCGTCACACTGGACACTGGATATAGGCCGTCACACTGGACACTGTATATAGTCCGTCACACTGGACACTGGATATAGTCCGTCACACTGGACACTGAATATAGTCCGTCACACTGGACACTAGATATACAGTTTGCCGTCACACTGGACACAACCAGTTACACTGGACACTGGATACAGCCCGTCACCCTGGACACAGTCCCTGGACAATGGACACAGCCCCTGGACAATGGACACAGCCCCTGGACACTGGACACAGCCCCTGGACAGTGGACACAGCCCCTGGATAGTGGACACAGCCCCTGTACACTGGACACAGCCCCTGTACACTGGACACAGCCCCTGACACACTGGATACAGCCCCTTGTATTATGGACACTGCAGCCCCTGTACACTGAGTGTACAGTCAGCAGCACTGCAGCCCCTGCGTGTGAGCACTGCAGCACCTAGTTTACAACAAAATAAAAAATCACACTAAATAAATCACAGCACAGGGCACGGAGCATGGTGCACGGAGCAAAGAGCAGAGAGGACGGAGCACAGATCCCAACCACCCTCTTCCCTCTCCTATAATGGAGTGAAGATGGCGGGCGCGTGTGGGTCTCATATAGAATCCAGATCCCGCGAGAATCCGTGTTTTGCCTCGTTTTCGGTCCGGAATTTAGGCGGGAACTCCCGAGCCGGCTCGGATCCTGACTCGGAACACCATATTCGGATCTGACGGATCCCGGAGATCCGGACCCACTCATCTCTAGTTATTATGACATGTTTAACCTTATCCTGACCACTTATCTTATTAAATGTTTGAAACAGCCTCTACTATAGACCATCTGTACTATTAATTCTGTATTCCATACAGTATCAAGTGTATAAAGAGACCAATTTTCAAGGCTGTTACCGCTTCTCCAGACTCCTGCACTTACTCCAATGTGCTGCACAGTGGGAGATTTACATTTGAAACAACCCCCCCCCTCTAAAAATCCTGAATTTGCCGCTGTCAGCTGCGTGGTGTTTTTAGTGACCTGATTTACGCGTAAGATAAATGTTTTTCCCACACTTGAAGGGTCCAGATGCCCTAATGGGTTTCCAATTTGTAAGATTCATGCCTTCTATCTCACAAGTTTGAATTTCTTTAAGTGTTTTTTTTTTATTAATATTGTTATTGAACAATTCAAATCCAAGACAATACAGACAATGCAAAAATAGTAAACACAAACAGATGCACATCATACTTGTGTTCCAGAGAATAATAAGAACACAGACGGTAATACACAATCCTGTGGAGAAGCACAACCAGTGAATAATTCCAGAGGGACTTGAGTAGAGTTATACCCTAACAATAAATGAAGAAAGACTGAAAAAAGTCAAGAAACAATTGAAAGAAAGAGATGAGAAAAAGTAGATTTCCTGTTAAGTCAAAAAAGGTGTAATTGATGGATGAAAATATCTTTTTAGTGGAGGGAGAGTGGAGGTTGACCAAAAATGGTAAGGAGGAAATTTAAGGCCTCCCATGACTCTCCAAAGCTAATGCCATTCAAGGAATGACAGGCTTTTATTATGGACCAGGATGGGTCTAAGAGCTTTCTCAATAAATACCACTCAGTGGATAAGAAGACCATCAGTGATTTTCCTGTGTGTCTGGAGTGAAACAATTGCCTCATAGAAATAAAGAGAGGACGATGAGAACTCTGCAAAATAAACAGAGGTGTCTTATTTAAACCAGGAGGTGCATTTCAGCACATTACCAGTTCAACTTTCTCAGTCCCCTGGCTGCTGGTTCAGTACCTGTTTCAGTATTGCTTTTCATCATAGCGTCCCAGTGTGTTTCAGAAAACCTGCTTTTCCAAATTCCAAATGTACCTTGTTTAGTATCAACCACATCCTGCTGTAGCACTGATTATTATGAGCTCTCAGATACCATTTTAGAATTTATGGGGGAAATTTACTAAAGGAAATTTGTAAAAAATAGGTGTATTTGTATCCAGAAATACACTTATTTTTGACATTTACTATCCCGAAAATACGTCAATTCGTATTCGTATTAATGTGCTATCAATACGAATACGAATTGCCGTATTTTCGGGATAGTAAATGTCAAAAATAAGTGTATTTCTGGATACAAATACACCTATTTTTTACAAATTTCCTTTAGTAAATTTCCCCCTATGTGTCTATTCATTTTAGTACTGTCTAAAAAACAATATATTATCTTCTATTCACAAACCAAAAGCAACAAGGCTGCCCACAGTGGAGATGATATATGCTGTATGGAGCAAACCACGTTGCAATACATACTTACTAACTCTACCGACACGGCCAAGAGTCTTCCCGGCCATCTGAAAGCATAGGCAAGTCTCACATAGCCACCTATTAGGCAGTAAAGGTGGCCAATGACATGATTCACGTATGCTGATATGACGTGAATAAAAACGAGGAAGAAGTATGAAAGTAAGGGGATCGGTACCCATGGTGGAGTGGTTGACTTTTCCACATACGCAGTATCAGGGACCCACCAGCTTGTCCTGCACTTAATATTTCTTTAATTTTATACATATTTAAACAAAAATGAGAATACTGATTAGTATTATAATCAGTGGACCAAGTGGGGTATGGGAAATGTAATAGAATAGCCGAGGATTTTGGGGTATAACTAGAACCATAGAAACCATCTAGTGTAGACCCAGCCATACACAAATGCATGCACTGTTTTTTTAATGATATCTTCTATACAGCAGTATACACTAGCATACCTTTGCAGTGGGGGCGCGGCAGCCTTTGGGAGTCCCTCTGTCACTCGCTGCTCTGCCTAGAAGAGCAGCAGTAAATAAATATCTGCGTGGCGCTATTTAGAATCAGAATCAGCTTTATTGGCCAGGTATACTTGCATATACTAGGAATTAGATTTGGATTGCTGTGCAGTTAAACAGTGACAGTAGATACAGTATATATATATATATATATATATAAATTGTAAAGAAGGCGGCACTCATCAGACTTGATTTTGGTGAATAAAAAAGCCTTTAATCCGACGGCGTTTCGGGCAATGAACCCGTTCTCAAGGACATAAAAGTGCACAATAATACAAACACAGTATAAATAGCAGATGAACCCCACCCCCAAAATGATCAGGTAACACCTGAGCTTACCGGTCTCGCCGCAAGCAGGTGCAGTTGATTGCGTCCAGGGGCAAGCTCCCGTCCATCGTGTCACAGCAGGATGAGGCACCACGCTATTATAACGTGTGCACGTCACCCCGCCGTACACCATGAACAGGGTAACTCACAAGGCGGTCAGTGAAGGAGTAATCTCTAGTGAATTAAGCAATGCCTTAATAGTGGATTACCGTGTTGTGCCACTATTTTACACCTTGCCCAAGGTACACAAGGACCCGCAGCATCCACCGGGCCGGCCTATCATCTCGGCCCGGGGGTCCTTGTTTCATCCTGTCTCTGTGTACCTTGATAGTATCTTGAATCCGTTGGTACAAAAGATGCCGGGATATCTCAAAGATACTACCACCTTATTGGCTAATTTTGAGGCATTGCAGGATAGCAATTGCTTGAAATCTTTTCACTGTGTGTGTACAGCTGACGTCACTAGCCTCTACACCTGTATCCCCAATGATGCAGGTGTGGAGGCAGTGCGCATTTTTATTGAATCTAATGTCGATTACAGTGGCCCTCCAGTAATGTTTGTTCTACAACTGCTCAGTCTCATCCTAACACATAATTATTTTATTTTTGATAGTAAATATTATTTACAGGTGTCTGGCTGCGCTATGGGGTCCCCAGTGGCTCCGGCGTATGCCAACATTTTTATGTGTCATATTGAGCAAGATTTATTTTTTTTAGCAAAATACCTTAAAATCAGAAGTATTATTTTATCGTCGTTTTATCGATGATCTGTTGATTTTTTGGGGGATGAGCCTGGGCAGTTGGTGGAACTCTTGTCGGCACACAATTTGACTAACAGTGTGGTCAAATTTACGTATGACTTACACCCTACCACAGTACATTTCTTAGACGTGAACATCGATGTCATTAATTCTTTAATCCACACCAATTTATTCATCAAACCCACTGACCGCAATACAATGTTGCGGAATGAAAGCTTTCACCCTGTGGCAACCCGCAAGGGTTTACCTTACTCTAAATTTTTGAGAGTAAGGTGTATTACTTCAGATGATACTAAGGTTGAACCAGCCTTGGATGCCATGATGGCTAGATTTATTGATAGGGGATATCAACACAAATAACTGTTGGCCCTTAAAAATAAGGTCATGAACATCCCACGTAGTGATTTACTCAAAAATAAAGAACAGGGTGAGTTAGTAGTTGACAATAAAATACCATGGGTCAACCAATTTTCCACCAGGAGTAAAACTAAGTTCAGGAAAGCTAAACAATTCTGGCCCGCTGTCTCAACTGATAAGGACCTGCCCCTCCTGGCTAATACCAAACTTCTACCTAGCTTGACTAGAGGCAAGAATATCAAAGACCAGGTTGTTAAATTAGATATTTCTGGGTGGGACAAAGCACCAGGGCCTACTTTCCTTGGTAGAAAAAATGGATGCAACCGCTGCCTGGGCTGCATTACTTGTAGATCCATGGCAGTAGGGGCCACCTTTAATCACCCTCATTCAGGGAAACGTATCCCCATCAAATTTCCCTTATCTTGCCATTCAACACATGTTGTGTATCTTCTGACCTGCCCCTGTGGCCTGACCTATGTGGGGAAAACTCAACGTACGTTCAAGGAACGGATGGCCCTACATAGGTCAGGCATCCATCAGGGATTGTCATGTGGCCATAGTGACCAACCAGTGGCACGCCATTGTATAAAATTTGGACACAGTGTGGCTAGTATGAGGTCGATGATTATCGACCAAATACCAGCCTCTCTTCGAGGAGGCAACAGAAATAAAAAACTGTTGCAGTTAGAATGTAAATGGATTTTTTATTTACAGACACTTGCCCCAAAAGGCTTGAACGAACAGTGGGGTTTGCAATGTTATCTTTGAGGGTTGATTCGTATTTGTACGACGTTACTGCTTTATTAACATCGTTCTTACATATATGTTTGGTGGTTAATTATTGTCCTTTTCTTGGATAATCATTGATAACTGTTATCTATCTTTATCCATGGATGTTTCACTGCCATATGCACTTTATGCAGTATTTTTACACTGCTTATAATTACTTGATAACGTGCCCAAAGATGTGATGACAGTGTGTTATTAAGTCCTATTTTTTAACAGTGTTTTTAACTGCTTGTACTACGCGATCATTGTATTCATGTTTTCTTTTTTGTTATTGTTTGTAGGTTGCCTAGTAACGCGGGAGATGCCGGGACGCAGCATGGTGACGTGCGGTTTTGATCAGCTGATCGGGGGTGAGTTACCCTGTTCATGGTGTACGGCGGGGTGACGTGCGCACGTTATAATAGCGTGGTGCGTCATCCTGCTGCGACACGATGGACGGGAGCTCGCCCCTGGACGCAATCAACTGCAGCTGCTTGCGGCGAGACCAGTAAGCTCAGGTGTTACCTGATCATTTTGGGGGTGGGGTTCATCTGCTATTCATACTGTGTTTGTATTATTGTGCACTTGTATGTCCTTGAGAACGGGTTCATTGCCCGAAACGCCGTCGGATTAAAGGCTTTTTTATTCACCAAAATCAAGTCTGATGAGTGCCGCCTTCTTTACAATTTCTATATTGGGGCCATTGCTGCTACCTGGGAAGGCACCCCAGCATATACTCTAAAGGAGAAACTTCGAGTGCCGGGCCTCCTACCCACCTATATATATATATATATATATATATATATATATATATATATATATATAGTGTATAACACATACTGGTATACGCTAGATGTACCCTGGGGTGGGTAATAGACATGTACAGGGAAGACGCAGGGAAATATATTTGCTGAGTTGAATAGCTCATAGGCAGCCATTTGTCATTGCAACAGCCAGATAGGTAACAAATAAGCAGAGACAGCAATTGCCGTGCAATGTCTGAGACAGGAAATACACAGGGTTACATATTGCTGAGTGGCACTGTTCATAGGAAGCCGTTAACGGCGCCATCAATAGAAGGGCTCAACAGTCCATCTCCCCTACAGCACACCACAGGGTGGTTCCTAAGGCTGTAGAGGGAGGAAGCGGGGCAGTATGTCAGGGCCCTGGCTGGAGCAGCAGATGGGGGAGAGCCAGCATTCAGGGAGAGGGGCCGGAATAGTCAGCAAGTGTCAGTCAGTGAGGCAAGGAGTTGGATTTTGGGTCCTCACTGGGCTGAGGTCCACTGTCGCTACCCCAATGCAGGAGCCATCATGGTTTTACACAGAGTGAAGGGGGAGGTGGGCGGGCACCCTTGGATCACCAGATATCAGACCGGCCATTCCTCTGCTTCCTTGGCAGGGCATGCTGGGTCTTTGTGGCCGAGGGTTTTGCTGAATGGAATGCACTCGGCTTTATTCCGGGTTGCCGCAACTTGTCGCTGGGGGCCATGGGCAGGGGTACTGCTGTCTGCTGGATGGAATGCATCTGAGTGTCCTCTGGGCCAATGGGTGGAGGGTGGCTCCGCATCTTGCTGCACCATGGGCCGTCCGCTTCTCTCCTTAGTCCATCTTATCCCTCTACCTGCAGTCCAGGCTTGCCCTCCGGGCCGATAGGCCACTGGGGGCCAAGACCGCCTCCTGTGCTGGGGGGCCATCTGCTTCCGCCCTCCGTCCTACCCGCTACCTGCAGTACAGCCTTGCCAGTGTATATGGTATCGATGGGGGGGTGACGCATCTTGCCGCTGGGGGCCGCAGCCATGTCCGGCACTGGGGGTCGCGGCTTCACCCGACCTCACCTCTGGCCGCTCCCTCAGGCTGCACAATGGAGCGCCCCTTCTACGCTTCTTTGAGGTTTTAAGGAAATCTATGATTGAGAACATGTGACTTAATTAGTACCTCAGTAAATTTGATTCAACGACTCTGATTCAAGAACGGATGTCCTGAAAACATGGACTGTAATGGCGGAGTTTGAGAAACTCTAGAAAGCTATTAGAATTATAGGGGTTTATTTGCTAAGAGGTGTGTTCATTTCAGATTTCAGATTCAATGTTGCTATGGGCAAACATTCAGAATCTACTTATTTATTTAGCACCTTCTAGAAGACAATAGATATCATTTTATTGGTTGCCCTTGGCAACATCCCACCTGAAATAGAACTCCCATCTAAATAAATAAATCCCCATAGAGATTAGCGCTTTCCAAAAACTGAGTAGAAAAAATGATATTACTTGGAAGATCTTATTTTAAATATATCTGGTATCCCTGCTGCTTTCAATTATTTATCCTCAGTATATAAAGTCAGAAGAAAACTTTACATGCAAGCCTTCCATGTTTACATACTGCACATGGTTGATGACAATACATTTCAATGTTTGGCCTCAAGGCATGGAGACAAATGAGAAATCTGCCACTCAACAAATTAGCAGCCATTTTGTTTTTTTTTGTTGGTCTGAAGATGAATCTCTTCGATTAAAACTATGTACATAGACTCACGATTGTTGACATGTCTGAGGTCAACATTAATGCACAAGAGAAAATTCCCAGAACTGAAAAACTGCAGCGATCGGATTTCATATACTGTACACCAATCAGCCCCAAACCGTTTGACTCCTGAGTTAACAGGCAATCAAGAAAACCATTAACAGTAAATAGAATGTTGTATCCTCTGCATGATGGAATAGATGTAAATCTAATTTTGCACTGATAACCCCCCCCAACACCCCACCCCATGCTAGAAACCTCAAGCCATTATTATGGGAAGGGTTCTAGAAGCACTCAAGAGGAAGCAACGCTAAAGTGCATTCTTGAACCATGAAATTCATTTAACATATGGCAACTATTATGTATTGTAAACTGCCCATCTTACAAGATTTTTTAACAGAGAGAAATCTAGCAGCCATATATTTAACATAGTTCATAATAACAAACCACAGTCTCTTAAGGAAAAACAAAGAGCCAAAACATGGGATTTACAAGTTGGGGAGAAAAGACGTATAGAACAGATTTTTCAGTTCCTAATGATTGCACTTCGGGCTATATCCTGTTTCATACGTTCTATACGTTTTATAAGGCATATGCTTCCTGTTTTTCTATAACAGGCTTACATGGTGAAGCATGCAAGTAAAATATGTTGTAATTAACCCTTGGGTTTCAGGAAGGCTTCCAGAGATCAGCACTGTAACAGCCAGGGGTCTTGAAACTGGGAAAGTGAGAAGGACCCCAACCTACTGAGTGAGCCATGTGGGAAACGCTGGACTGACATTTCTAGACAGGGGCTGGCTGATTCATTGCCATTTTCAAAAATCTCAAAATTCAGCACTGGCAGATACATCCACAGGGGTGTCCTGATTCACGCAATGTCCATCACAGGATCAGAAGGATTCATGTCAAAATAAAGGGAAGCAATCACAACTTCCTTTACATGACCATATGACCTTATACAAGTATCATGTAACCAGTTCCTCACGCGTTATTCATGGTTATATGAAAACAGAAAGGTTTTCTGAAATGTCATTAGAACTGTTCTATACAGCTCTGCTTACTATAGGTCACATTTATCAATGAACCTTATTCCTGTTATCACTCGTTAGTTGTTACGATTGATAAAGGATACTTCAGCCATTAAGCTCCTAACTGCCATGTGTACCTCTAGGTTTATAACTTATGGGCAGACCAACCTTGACAAGGGCGTGTTTTTGGGCAGCTATTGTACCCTAGCAGACACTTTCACAGATTACACAGATAAGACATTAGCAAGGATACAACAATATCTTTATTACACTACACTCAAGAGAATAGTCACATAGATAGGGCCAGATGCACTCAGCTTCAAAAGTGATAAAATGGAGAGTGATAAACAACCAACCAATTAGCTCCTGTCTGACAAACCTGTAACATAGTAGGGAGGAGCTGATTGGCTGGCTGTTTACCACTCTCCATTTTATCACTTTTGAAGCGAAGTGCGTCTGGCCCTTAGTGAGGTTAAAAAAAAGACATTCGTCCATCAAGTTCAATCTGTTTAATAATAGAATGGGTAGATGAATGAAGCAGTTATAAGAGTGGAGAAGTGTGTCATGGCAACCAATCAGCTTTAAAGTAACATTTATCAAGTGCATTCTAAAATTATATTTCGTTCCTAATTGGCTGCCATGGCACATTCCACTGGTTCACTTCTCCACTCTTATCATTGCTTGATACATCTACCCCAGTGGCATTTCTTTTTCATAGTCACGCTCATTTTGGATAAATACATCACCTACTTTATCAGTGGGACATATCACCAAATTTTTGTTCTCCCTTAGTGCCAACAAAGACAGCTTCTTTTCCCCTTTAAGTTGTCACATAGGCCCTTATTCTGATCGGTGCGGATATATCCGCGTGCGTTCGGCCCGCCGATGTTTTGTGTCTGCGCATGTGCAGAGGCGTCTCTGCGCATGTGCGAGCGGGGCGTACGGCCAAATCCCGCATGATATGTGAACACTCCGAACAGGGGGTGGAGAGGGGCGTGAAGGGCTATTTGGGCTCATTACCATATGCATACGCCCCGCGTTTCATGGGCATTCCCATGAAAACGCTGGGCGTACGTATGGTAATGCGGCCGTGACGCACGTGTAGGGGGCGGATATATGACATCGCCGGATGTCAGCTGCCCGCCCAGATCCCTGCTTTTGCACGGAAAAATGTCTGTGTGGTCTGAGGTTGCGGGTGCTGGTGGAGCACTCGGTCCTGCATTCGATGGTCTGCGACCATCGAATGATGGGGGAGGTTCCCTTAGATGGAGGAGGCGTATTCCGTGAAAAATACACGTGCGGTCCGTTCGGACAGCTTCTTACCGCATACGGACGGAGTTGGCGATCCGTATGGAAGGCGGGGTTTCGCACGCACGGTCCTGGCCACATAATCGGCTCCGGCCGCACCGATCAGAATAAGGGCCATAGTTACATAGTTACATAGTAAGTAAGGCTGAAAAAAGACTTGCTTCCATCCAGTTCAACCTGGTATAGATATCTATTGCTAATTTGGTAGGTTCTGGTATTTTACAGGCAAATTATATTTCTTATTTGTACCCATGGATGTTTTTCTCCAGTAAATGTTTGTCCAACTTTGCCTTGAACGCATTTAATGAGCCAGCCGTTACCACCTCTCTGGGAAGAGAGTTCCAGAGTTTGACTGTTCTGACCGTAAAGAAATTCTTTCTACTAGCTGAATGAAATCTTTTTTCTTCTAATCTATACTCATGCCCTTGTTTCCTAGATTCCTTTCTAGTAGAAAAGAGGGTGTGTGACAGTTCCTTATATTGGCCCTTGATATACTTGTACATGTTGAGCATGTCCCCACTTAAACGTCTCTTTTCTAATGTAAATAGTCCCAAATTGCTTAATCTCTTACCTTCTTCCAAATGTTGTGCCCTTTAAATTGCTCTGTCATTCTCAAAGATGTTTTTTTATAGTAGAATGATGAGACTGTGGGCATTTGAAATTTACTCATATCACTTAGCTCAGTAAAGTCCCTACTCAAAAAGTATCCTTGCAGGTGAAGCTTATGGACAAATTTATACTGATCTACATGACCCCTAAAGAGTCATGCGTAACAGTAGGAACATAACTACTAAGATAATAGTGAAGATTCTGCAAGTGACTGAGTATTTTCAGATAAGTTTAATATAAGACCTACATTCTCCCCTGTGTCCACTTCTCCTTGTGACCATCCCTCCTTGGGTGTGGACTGCTCCTTCTAGGCATAGTTTCTTCTACAGTTTCCCTGTTGACCTTAGAAAACTCAGATGTAATATATCTGATTGGTCAGTACCAAAGCAGTGGCAGCGGAGGCTGAGTCGATTGTCTGTTGCAGTTTGCTTGTATTTATTCTTCTAAACCCTTGATGGTCTCCTATTAGCACCATCCCCTGTTAACCACCTATAGACCTGGTGCTTTTTGTAATAATTGTATACAGTATGACATGTTTTCATCGCAAATGAAATTAGTTAATTCCTATGTTTCAATTTGATTCTGCAATTTATTACTCCCAATTCCTGTACTATGCTCAACCAGCAAAACCAGGGCTGTCAGTGTGAGATCCTTAAGCTAACATTATACAGCAGCCTAAACCATGGGAATTTGACTTGTTGGTTATCCATCGGACTCGTCTATGGGACATTGCCTACTGGTTTTTTTTTTTAGTATTACTTTGGACTGTAGCCTTGCTTAATCCAAAAACAGGGAAATAATGTATTGCCCTGGATTATTCGTACCATTAAAAAAAGGATGCTATTGATTGGAAACTGGAACTATAGATCAATTTATGCCTCCAATAATGGCAATGTTGATATCTTGAGTGTTTTATATACATGTTGTATATTTATTCTGTATGTGTAATAAAAATATTGAATGGTTATTGTGCTATCATTTACATTTCCTCTCACTCTGTGGGTCTTCACTTGAGAAATGGTGGGCCCCTTGTTAATAAAACAAAAAAAGTTGCAGTATAGCACCATACTGCGACTGTTTTTGTCTTATTAACAAGGGGCCCATTATATGTTTTGTGACAATTAGGATGTTTTGGGCAACATGTCTTGAAATATGTGAGCTGTACTTACTCTTTAAGACATACTTTTAATTAAACTAGGAACATCAATTTAAAAAAAAAAGTTTTGCTTTCCTAGAAAATAGAGAACAACGTGCCAGTTTCTTAATTTAAATGTGAAAGAGATAGTTATATATTCAAGATGGAATACTATGTCGCCAAGGAATGATGTACACTAATGGTTGGCCAGTGCCAGTATGGTACAGTTTATTCACTCAACCTAGTACGAGTCATTTTCTGCTAATGTTGTCCCTGTCTCATGTCATAAAACTGATTAAATACACTGTGGTCTTTCCAATGTGGTTAAAACCACAAGGAAGTTGAAAACTCGCTTCAATGAGCACTGGAGGACCATCAAACAATCTCTAAAAAGCAACACATTGTAAAACACTTGGACCTTGCGTAGTCTGTCCACGATTGATGGCACGAGGCATGGCTGGCTTTATTTAGTGTGAAAGCGGCTGCATTAATAGGATATTAAGCTGTCCCATTTCTTGGAAAATACTACTTTACAATTTCCTAATAACGTTTTTAATGGTCCTCTAAAATTTGGGATAATCCCAGCTGGATGTACAGGAGCATTTAAGACTTTTCTCCAGGCCCCGTGTTTATGTACAAATCAGATGTACATTAAACTTACTGTACTATTATTATTATTATTATTATTATACCATTGCAATCTGCAGCAATAAAGGGCACAAACAGTTTTCCTCCAGCCACCACAAACGGTGTGAGATATACTAACTCAGCATCACGAATAGAACTCCAATGACTGCATAATGAATAGAACTCCAATGACTGATGGTGAGCAGAGGATACTGCATGGTGCGTTTATGATCTGTCAGCCATTGTACAAGAGACTTCTGTACACTGATGATCTGTTTAGAATGGTGATCAATGATCCTTTTTCATAGATAAATTATCATTCGTCACAGCAGAGGTGAGTAGGGGTTTTCTTATGTACACAAAGGGGCACATTTATTTAGCCTGGTGAAGTGCTAAAGTGGAGAGGGATAACAGACCCTCCAACTGTACCATTTTAGCCGGTACAGTACCGTTTCTTTCATGGTCTGTGCCAGCTAAAACCAATTTTCCATTTTGTATCGGTTTTTCAGCTCCCCGGCAGGGGGTGAGCAGGAATACGCAGGGCCAAAGCTGCCTTCTCTGCATGAGCCACTCTCCTGCTGGTTCTGGCCAACTGTGACCACACCCTCTTTACTGGTGACCATGCCCCTCTATCCATGGTCACGCTACTCGCTTGTACAGATTTTTAATCATGAGATGTTAGAGCCGCCAACCAGCTCCTGACTGTCAAGTTACAGGTTGGGTTTGACAATGACAGTTAGGAGTTGTTTGGCTGCCACTTTATCACTTCAACAGGCTTATGCAGTACATAAGTTATGCGTTAATTACACCTGCTCTATGACAAGCTCCAATGAACACTGATGGCGCATCATAGTCTTAATTTGTCTATACATTTTTTTTTGCTGCAAAATCTGTATCAGCCTAAATGTATACAATATCCTGTACATAGTGAGCTAAATATGAGCCTGTTTCCTAAAGATTAACTAAGAATTAGTGACTTTATTCATGAGATACAGTAACTTGCTAAGAGTCAGGCAAAGTTCGTTCCAATTAAACCTCAAAAAACTGATGGAAATCATCACGTGACGCAGAATTTGCCTCTGTAATGCAGACTACAGATAGTGAAGCATTGGGATATATTTGATATAGTTACAGTGTACAGTGAACTTGCTTTGACAATTTACCCCCTCCTACTACTGTATGTTGATTGTGTGTAAATACCCAGTTTGTTTTATCCCTATTTCTAATTGTATAGTGTAACGGAACGTGCGACATGGTATAAGAAACTGTTAATAAAGAAATAAATGTACATAGCTGGCAGCAATGTGAAAATAGGAGGCAGATGAAACCTAACCTGACCAGAGACCACAGGTTACTGGCAGGATACATCAGGAATGGGTTCCCCAATGCTATCTAGAAAGCCAGCAAGCCACTTTTAGTATATTAGAGCAGAGGAGCATTCATTATTAAGTGTAGGGCCTAGAAAAAGTTCTTGCAGATACTGCAAAAGGGCAGGAGGACAGCTCATCACCAACAAGAACATATGGAAGTTGACGTTAACCCCTTCCTGACAGAGCCAGTTTTTGCGTTCCTGACAGAGCCCTTTTTTTCAAATCTGACATGTCTCACTTAAGTGGGGATAACTTTTTTTTGCTTTTACTTATCCCAGTGATTTTGAGATTGTTTTTTCGTGACACATTGTACTTCAAATTAGTGGTAAATTTGGGTCGATACAGTCTGTGTTTTTTTGTGAAAAATACCAAAATGTCGTGAAAAAATGGAAAATTTAGCGATTTGCAAAATGTTAAATTTTCTGCTTGTGAGACAAATAATCATACCACTCAAAATAGTTAATAACTAACATAGACCATATGTCTACTTTATGTTTCCATCATTATTTCAACTTCCTTTTAATTTTTTGGGACACTAGGAGGCTTACAATATGAATAGCAAATTCTCAAATTTTCAAGAAAATTTCAAACACTGATTTTTTTAGGGACCAGTTCAGTTCTGATGTGACTTTGAGGGACTTGTATGTGAGACACCCCCATAAATGATGCCATTTCAAAAACTGCACCCCTCACAGTATTCAAAACAGCATTTTGGAAGTTTGTTAACCCTTTAGGTGTTTCACAGGAATTAAAACAAAGTGTAGGTGAAATTTCAAAATTTCATTTTTTTTGCAGATTTGCAATTTTAATACATTTTTCTAAGGAACACAGTACATTTTACTAGAGAAATGTGACTAAAAATTGATTCCCCCAATTCTTTTGTTTTCAAAAATATCCTATATGTGGCCCTAGTGTGCACGTTGACCAAACCACAGGCTTCATAATAGAAGGAGCACCTACTTGATTTTGGAGCCTCCTTTTTATGAGATTATTTTTTAGGCACCATGTAGGTTTCTAGGCACCATAAGATGCTAAAATTTAGGAACCCCCCCACAAGTTACCCCATTTTGCAAACTACACCCCTCAGGGAATTCATCTAGGGGTATAGTGTACATTTCAAACCCCCAGGGGTTTCACCAATTTTGATACAAGTGGGCAGTGAACATGAAAAATTACATTTTTTTACACAAAAATGCAGTTCTGGCTCAAAATTTTTCATTTTCAGAAGGTATGAAGGAGAAAAAGCACCCCAAAATCTGTGCCCCAATTTCTCCCGAGTACGGCAATGCCTCACATGTGAACAAAAAATACCAGTTGGGTGCATGGCAGGACTCAGAAGGGAAGGAGTGATTTTTGGATTTTGCAGCACAGATTTTGGTGGAATGAATGGTGGGTGCTATGTTGCACCAATACAGTGGAACCCCCCCACAAGTCACCCCATTTTGCAAAGTACACCCCTCAGGGAATTCATCTAGGGGTATAGTGTACATTTCAAACCCCCAGGGGTTTCACCAATTTTGATACAAGTGGGCAGTGAACATGAAAAATTACATTTTTTTACACAAAAATGCAGTTCTGGCTCAAAATTTTTCATTTTCAGAAGGTATGAAGGAGAAAAAGCACCCCAAAATCTGTGCCCCAATTTCTCCCGAGTACGGCAATGCCTCACATGTGACCAAAAAATACCAGTTGGGTGCATGGCAGGACTCAAAAGGGAAGGAGTGATTTTTGGATTTTGCAGCTCAGATTCTGGTGGAATTTTGGTGGGTGCTATGTCGCATTAGCAAGACCCCCCAAGCACCAATACAGTGGAACCCCCCCACAAGTGACCCCATTTTGCAAACTACACCCCTCAGGGAATTCATCTAGGGGTATAGTGTACATTTCAAACCCCCAGGGGTTTCACCAATTTTGATACAAATGGGCAGTGAACATGAAAAATTACATTTTTTTACACAAAAATGCAGTTCTGGCTCAAAATTTTTCATTTTCAGAAGGTATGAAGGAGAAAAAGCACCCCAAAATCTGTGCCCCAATTTCTCCCGAGTACGGCAATGCCTCACATGTGATCAAAAAATACCAGTTGGGTGCATGGCAGGACTCAGAAGGGAAGGAGTGATTTTTGGATTTTGCAGCACAGATTTTGGTGGAATGAATGGTGGGTGCTATGTTGCACCAATACAGTGGAACCCCCCCACAAGTCACCCCATTTTGCGAAGTACACCCCTCAGGGAATTCATCTAGGGGTATAGTGTACATTTCAAACCCCCAGGGGTTTCACCAATTTTGATACAAGTGGGCAGTGAACATGAAAAATTACATTTTTTTACACAAAAATGCAGTTCTGGCTCAAAATTTTTCATTTTCAGAAGGTATGAAGGAGAAAAAGCACCCCAAAATCTGTGCCCCAATTTCTCCCGAGTACGGCAATGCCTCACATGTGACCAAAAAATACCAGTTGGGTGCATGGCAGGACTCAAAAGGGAAGGAGTGATTTTTGGATTTTGCAGCTCAGATTCTGGTGGAATTTTGGTGGGTGCTATGTCGCATTAGCAAGACCCCCCAAGCACCAATACAGTGGAACCCCCCCACAAGTGACCCCATTTTGCAAACTACACCCCTCAGGGAATTCATCTAGGTGTATAGTGTACATTTCAAACCCCCAGGGGTTTCACCAATTTTGATACAAGTGGGCAGTGAACATGAAAAATTACATTTTTTTACACAAAAATGCAGTTCTGGCTCAAAATTTTTCATTTTCAGAAGGTATGAAGGAGAAAAAGCACCCCAAAATTTGTGCCCCAATTTCTCCCGAGTACGGCAATGCCTCACATGTGACCAAAAAATACCAGTTGGGTGCATGGCAGGACTCAAAAGGGAAGGAGTGATTTTTGGATTTTGCAGCTCAGATTCTGGTGGAATTTTGGTGGGTGCTATGTCGCATTAGCAAGACCCCCCAAGCACCAATACAGTGGAACCCCCCCACAAGTGACCCCATTTTGCAAACTACACCCCTCAGGGAATTCATCTAGGGGTATAGTGTACATTTCAAACCCCCAGGGGTTTCACCAATTTTGATACAAGTGGGCAGTGAACATGAAAAATTACATTTTTTTACACAAAAATGCAGTTCTGGCTCAAAATTTTTCATTTTCAGAAGGTATGAAGGAGAAAAAGCACCCCAAAATCTGTGCCCCAATTTCTCCCGAGTACGGAAATGCCTCACATGTGAACAAAAAATACCAGTTGGGTGCATGGCAGGACTCAGAAGGGAAGGAGTGATTTTTGGATTTTGCAGCACAGATTTTGGTGGAATGAATGGTGGGTGCTATGTTGCACCAATACAATGGAACCCCCCCACAAGTCACCCCATTTTGCGAAGTACACCCCTCAGGGAATTCATCTAGGGGTATAGTGTACATTTCAAACCCCCAGGGGTTTCACCAATTTTGATACAAGTGGGCAGTGAAAATGAAAAATTACATTTTTTTACACAAAAATGCAGTTCTGGCTCAAAATTTTTCATTTTCAGAAGGAATGAAGGAGACAAAGCACCCCAAAATCTGTGCCCCAATTTCTCCCGAGTACGGCAATGCCTCATGTGTGACCAAAAAGTGGCAGGACTCAGAAGGGAAGGAGTGATATTTGGATTTTGCAGCACAAATTCTGGTGGAATGATGGTGGGTGCTATGTCGCATTAGCAAGACCCCCAAAGCACCAATACAGTGGAACCCCCCCACAAGTGACCCCATTTTGCAAACTACACCCCTCAGGGAATTCATCTAGGGGTATAGTGTACATTTCAAACCCCCAGGGGTTTCACCAATTTTGATACAAGTGGGCAGTGAACATGAAAAATTACATTTTTTTACACAAAATGCAGTTCTGGCTCAAAATTTTTCATTTTCACAAGGAATGAAGGAGAAAAAGCACCCCAAAATCTGTGCCCCAATATCTCCCAAGTACGGCAATGCCTCACATGTGACCAAAAAATACCAGTTGGGTGCATGGCAGGACTCAGAAGGGAAGGAGTGATTTTTGGATTTTGCGGCTCAGATTCTGGTGGAATGAATGGTGGGTGCTATGTGGCATTAGCAAGACCCCCGAAGCACGGTGAAATTATGAACCTAATATTCCATAGATGTGTGGTATATTTTAAAACACTCCTTTATACATAGGCCGGGTTTGTCGGGGCAAGTGTCACACTGGAAAATAGTTTGCTTTCTTATTCCCTTTTTATAGCAAACTTTGCACCTTTTTTGTGTCCTGCCCTTTTTTCCAGTGGAGGGGATTTCATCAGGAAAATGCTGCCCTGGTACAATACGGGGGCCAGTACTAGAAGTACTGGGGCCCTCTGCCTGCTGGTTCCCAAATATTAGGCCCTTTATGACTTCCTCTTGAAAGTGCATAAATGTCCCCCTCTGGCCGGTAGAACGGAATAGCACGTAAGCGTTATACAGTGCCATCTGGATGATATACACGGCCACCTTCTTGTACCAGATTTTTGTTTTCCGCAGGGCACTGTACGGCTTCAGTACCTGATCTGAAAGATCCACTCCGCCCATGTACCTATTGTAATCCAGGATACAATTAGGTTTTGAGGTGTGGGTACTGGTACCTCGTACAGGGACGGAGGTGGTACTGTCTCCGTGAATTGTTGTCAGTATAAGGACATCCCTCTTGTCCTTATATTTGACCAACAACATATTTTCGTTGCATATTCCCCTGCTTTCACCCCTTCTCATTACTTGGGCAATGTGCGTTTTTGGGAGGCCTCTTTGGTTCTTGCGCACAGTACCGCAAGCTGCTGTACCTCTTGAACCAAGGGCCTTAAACAGGGGGATGCTAGTGTAAAAGTTATCCACATAGAGGTGATAACCTTTATCCAGGAAGGGGTGCACTAAATCCCAGACAATTTTCCCACTAACACCTACGAGGGAGGGGGGGCATTCTGGCGGTTCAATTCTTGAATCCTTCCCTTCATAAACCCTAAACCTGTGGGTGTACCCTGAGGTGCTTTCACACAGTTTATACATTTTTATGCCATACCTTGCCCTCTTACTGGGAAGGTACTGGCGGAATTTAACCCTTCCTTTAAAATGTATAAGGGACTCGTCGATACAAATAAATTTTTCAGGGATGTACACCTCTTCAAATTTGGCACTGAAATGATCAATGACCGGCCTGACTTTGAATAGCCGGTCAAAGGTGGGATCATCTCTGGGTGGGCACTGTGCATTATCGGTGTAATGTATAAATTTAAGAATTGTCTCAAATCGAGTCCGGGTCATGGCCATACGGTAAAATGGAGTGCTGTACAGAACATCTGTACTCCAATATTGCCTAATTTCTGGCTTTTTTACTATGCCCATATGAAACACCAGACCCCAAAACGTCATCATCTCTACTGCATCTACAGGGGTCCACCTAGCAAATGATGACGTGGGGTTTTGAGCAATAAACTGCTGGGCATATAAATTAGTTTGGTCCACCATTAAATTTACAAAATCATCAGAGAAAAATAATTTGAAAAAGTCAATTTCTCTGAGACCTGTGGAATCAAATTGGATTCCTGGCATGGCCAAAAACTCAGGAACCTGGGGCTCAAAATTGTCTGGTGGTGGGGTCCATACGAGATCAATTGTTGGGGGGGGGGTCTCAGCTGCTCTACGGGGGCGTCTTTGAGGGGGTCCCTCATCATCAGAGGAGGAAGAGGAGCTTAAGGCGAATCCTTCAAATTCCCCGCTTGCATCACTGGCTGTGTCAGAGTCAGAAGCAAGCAGGGCATATGCCTCCTCCGCTGAATACATTCTTCTGGATGACTGGGATGACATTTGGGAGGACATTTGGGAGGACATTTGGGATGCCATTTTTATTTTTGTGTTACTGGTAGTGAAATGTTTCAACACGTGTATAGTGTAGGGGGGGGGTACAAACTTTATTTCAACCCGGGGGGTATGTAGTGTGTATGTAGTGCAGAAAAAAAAAAAAATACTTTATACCAATAAAAAAAAAAAAAAATGAAGGGGTTAAAAATAAAAAATTGAAGGGGTTAAAAAAATAAAAAAAAAAAGGTCCTGCGCCAAAAATTGAGCACAGATGTTGGTCAGTAACGTCTGTCACTGAACAGCGCTCAAAGGCAACAGGAATTTGATCAAAAAAAAAAAATAAAATAGATCAACCCTGTGCCGAAAAAGCTGATCAGTGATGTACGTCACTGATCAGCGCACAGTGGCCACAGGACACCCACAAAATCACAGTGTGTGTAAAAAAAAATTTAAAAAAAGACCCCACAGCACTCACAAAAAAAAAAAAGGTGATCAGTGATGCGACACTGATTACCAGTGAGGTGCAGCAGGTGCACAACCTTTGGTGCAACTGACAGTGCAACTGACAGGTATATATAAAAAAAAAAAAACCTCTGCACCCCCAAAAAAGTTGCTGATCACCTCAGATATAGTGATCAGCACAAAAGGCGGGGGCAGCAGACACAAAATTTAGCACTCTCTGTCACTCTCTATCACTCTCTGTCACTCTCTGTCACTATCTCTCACTATCTCTCACTATCTCTCACTATCTATCACTCTAGGACACTAAAAAACCTGCACCCCCAAAAAGGGGGGGTAGCAGACACAAAATATACACTCTCTATCACTCTCTGTCACTATCTCTCTCTATCTCTCACTATCTATCACTATCTATCACTATCTATCACTCTATGACACTACAGCAGCAGCACTGACAGGTATATCTATATATAAAAAAAAACCTGCGCCCCCAAAAAGTTGCTGATCAGTTAATTTATACTGATCAGCACAAAAGGAGGGGGCAGCAGTCAGTTATATAAAAAATATATAGCACAATCTGTCACTATCTCTCTCTATCTCTCTCTCTCTATCTCTCTCTATCTCTCTATAACTATCACACTGCAGCAGCACAAAATATAGCACTCTGTCACTAGGCCTCTCTATCTATCTCTCTCTCTCTATCTCTCTCTATCTCTCTATCTCTCTATCTCTCTCTCTCTCTCTATAACTATATCACACTGCAGCAGCACAAAATATAGCACTCTCTGACACTATCTCTCTCTCTATCTCTCTCTATCTCTCTCTATCTCTCTATCTCTCTCTATCTATCTCTCTATCTAGCTATTACACTGCAGCAGCACAATTTCACAGCACAGGAAGGCACAAGTAGCAACAGGATCCAGGAAGCATCCAGCACACTACAAGCACAGATCAAGCAGTGATCAAGCAGTGATGAAGCAGTGATCAGGTAAGTATGGAGCAAGGTTCTGGTCAGTATATGGCGGCAGGTGGGCACGGTGACCGCACTGCACGCTATTCCAGACCGGAATGGCGTCTGCAGTGCAGTCACCGTTAGTTTAAACCCCCCTCCATGGCTGTGATTGGTCCGTCGGTCCGACGGGCCAATCACGGCCTTTGGGGGCGGGCGGGGTGAGGTGGGGTGACACCAGTGTCACCCTTACACCCCGCGGTGATTGGTGCTGTACTTTACAGCACCAATCACCTCCGATCCCGTGTCACCGGCGAACGTTATTCGCCGGTGACACAGGAAAACGCTGTAATTGGCTGTTCACACTGAACAGCCAATCACAGCGATCGCCGACGGGGGGGCGGCATCGCAGCCCCCCCTGGGCATGCACGGACATGTCTGCTGTCAGGGACAGCAGACATGTTGAAACTGTCACCGCGTCTATAGACGCGGTGACAGTTTAAATCACATTTACGCCATGTGTCGGGAAGTGCTTCCCGACCATGACGTAAATGTACGTCAAATGTCGGGAAGGGGTTAAAAGAGGTTGCTGTCTGAAGATAACAGTTAACAAAACTAAAATTTAAGACGTTCAACTCAAAATTCCCAACGAGGTTTGAAGTGTGGGCATGACCTGATATGCTTGGGTTCATGCCCACACCTCTTTGGGAGATCATTGGGACCCCCCAGTACCAGTGTCCAAATGATCTCCATCTCTATGTCATCGGTAGAACATATGGCATGGACTCTGGTAAATCCTGTCACCAAGCAGTGATGGAATTAGCATCTCAAGGAAAAATATTTGGCAAGGGTTTTAACATTTCGGAAGTCACAGCATCTTCACCCTACAAAGCAAATAAACTGCAGTGGGCAAAAGAATTACTCTACCATATTGATTATGTGCCTTTTGAGCACCATAGTGGAGATGTATTAAGCCTGGTAAAAGTGCTAAAATGGTGATAAAGCGGGGATAAGGCACCAGCCAATCAACTCCCAACTGTAATTTTTCAAACACAGCTGATTGGCTAGTGTGATATCAACTTCCATTTTATCACCTCTTTATCAACACTTTATCACTTTATCAAGTTTTATACATCTGCCCCATTGAGTCATATATCAGAAAGTGCTCTATATATAAAATGAATACAATTTTTTAGTCACAAGTTCCAGTTTCTATTGTATGTTTTGTGACATCATTAAATAATTATTAAATAAATAGGCATCATTTTATTACTGAACTTAGCAAAACGATCCTAATAAGTCTTTTCTGCTGGTCCCTGTTATTCATTGTGCTTCATGTGGTAGAAATATTCAACATCCAGTAATCCACTAGGGGCCAATTATCCATTTTGGCATCTTAAGAAAGTTCGCAATTATTTTTATTTGACTTCAAGGCCAAGATGTAAAATGTTGCAGTATGAACACCGGCCATCTGTTTCTCTATAAAAAGCTGGTTTTGGCAGAAGATGATGGATGGAACTCAAACTACATTGTACGCTGCTATTTATTTGCCTCTTGATGAGCCCAAGAAGATCCATGCAACTCTCTACTAGGATACACATTGCCATTAGCTGTAGTGCTAGAGCAGGGGTCAGGGAACTTTTTTACCTTGTACCCCAAAATATATTTAGATACGCTGCCATTATCCCCTTGATTTGAAAGGAAGGAAATCATATACAGTAGTTGTAATACACACTGTACCCCCAGAAATTGAGGGTATATCCTGCTGATACGGTACATAGCCTGGCAGCCATTGATGATGATGATGATTACCATGTATGGCTGTGTGTGGTACACATCCTCCCGTTGCCCTTTTTTGTGAAATGTAGCCCAAAGTCTACAATGGTATTAGCAATTTGGGGCAAGTTCCAAAGCTGCTGTTGTTATTTGGAATGGAGGATCCACAGAAGATATACCCCAGATATCTACTGTTGTTCTACCTTCTTACATTTGGGCTTTGTTAAGTTTTATGAAGCTTTTCTGTACATTAATGTTACATTTGCCCCTACTGTATGTGCCTATCTTTGGTCAGATATTAGGACAGACCAACTGCACATCATATATATTATATCTAGAAGGGGATTTTTAGTGACGATCCCTTTTTCTTTCTTCATACTGTACTTAACCAAAATCGATAAATAAGGTACCATTTTACAGATTAAGTTCTCCGATTCTGATGAATTGTTAATGAAGAATATCACATTGTATTGATTGTTTAAAAATCAAAGTTAAAAATTGACTTTAGGCCCTAGCGTTATTTCCCTGGATAAGTCGGTACGGCACAGCTAGGATGATCAGTTTTGCTTGGCTACTCAAAATGGCTACAAATAAGTCGGTTCTTCTTTCACCCTACTGCAAACCACCATATTCGAACATCTAAAATTTAGCCTTGTATATAACAGTAACATTTATAAAATAAGTTTTTTTGTCTCAGTAAATGGATACATATGAGACAGCATATAAACATAACTAAGGGCCTTATTTTGGTTTATTCTTTCTGACAAAATCCTTCTTAGATGGACAAAACCTAGATTTGGGTGAGTAATTTTGTTTCTGTGCAGGGAAAATACTGACTGCTTTATTTTTACACTTCAATATAGATCTCACTTTGAAGTAAAACCCCACCGAAATCTAATTCTCTCTGCACATGTTACATCTGCCCCACCTACAGTGCACATGGTTTTGCCCATCTAAGAAGAATTTTGTCAGAAAGAATGAACCAAAATAAGGCCCTAAGCTGTGACAGTACCCAGCACCCTGCTTATAATAACAGAATAACCAAACTTGAAAATATAGGGGCGATAGATGCAAATAATACCATAAGTATACAAGAGTGATTTACTAATAAATAACAGAGGATCAACCAATATACAAAATACATGCAAATCATTTATTAGAGCATCCACATCTCAGTTTTAATCACATTTTCTTAATTTTTTTTGCATCTTTACTATTGTCTTATTAAGAAGGTGTCATTAGTACACCTCTTTTTTCATAAACACCAATAAAAGTTACATTTTAAGAACTTGCACCACAAAATTCTCTACTATTTTCTTTTTCCACTTCAATCCACCAACCTCGCTATAAAATAAATCGTATTTTATTCACATGCAAAATCACACGGGCCATCTAGTCAGGGGCGGATCCAGGAGAAAATGACAGGGGGGGCACCAAGACAGGGGGGGGGGGGGGTGTTAGTGGTGCCAGTGTGCACGCTGAGGAGGAAGGGAAGGAGGACAGAAAGAGGGTGGGAATGGGATTAAAAATTAGGCCCTGGCATTGAAAGTACACAGGCCCACCTTGGCGTCAATACTGAAGGATGCAGTTGTGCGCATTCCGAAGGCGTAAAAGGGGGTGTGGCCTTGAGTGTTGTGTACCACACCCTATACCACATCTACACACTATGCAACAAAATAGTAGACCTCCATTATACTTGCCCCTTACACATTATGCCAAACTAAGTGAGCCAAAATTCACATACAATTATACTACACAGATTATGGCAAAATTCACAAAAGGACAAACATGGACATTGCGCGCCAAAAATTTTCACCATAATGCCCATTACATGTTAAGCCACAGACCATAATGTCCATTACGTATTATGCCAAACACCGTAATGCCTATAACAAATTATGCTACATAAGTGCTGCTTACCTAAATGCTCGTTGCCAGGGGTTCCATGCTCGTTGTCATGTGGAATTCCATGCTTGCTGCCATGTGGGGTTCTACAGGAACTAGTTGCCGCCTGAAAGAATTCACAGCTGGGTAGAGTGTCCTGTTGCCCGGCTGTATACGATGTCCGTCACAGAGCTCACTGCAGCAGCCAGCCCCCTAGGACATCTTTTTTTTTTTTTCAATTTAAATGCCTCCCGCCCCCGCTGACAATCTCCTCATAAGTAGGTCTTTACACCTCCGCAGACTTGTGTGCGCCAGAAAGAGGGGTTCACTCTAGACTCATATTTAAAAACATGATTTGTTTCATATCTAAATTAAACTTGAGTCAAAATGAAGATAAACATTCCACAACTGATGCGCTATTGTAAAACCAAATATGAGTAAGAATGTAAAAAACAATATTAATTTGTGCTTCTACTAAATCAAAGGGCATATGTAATAGGGTCTAAGGTTGCTGGAGGTGCATGATGACAGGCAATATTGGAGGTTTTTATTAAAGCGACAATAATGTACAAGCAAAAAGTCCCAAAACACCACAAGATCAATTGAAATCCCGCACCTCCGACAAACTTGGACTCTATTACATTTGCTTTCTAGTCTTAAGACCCATGCACACTACAATAATCACCGCCTATGCCAATATTGGCGGCGTCAGGGACCCAGCAACGGCAAGTGCATATATACTTGCCGATGCCGCACGCGAGGGGAGGGGGGCGTTTATCGTTAGCTATGACCTACTTCATTTTTTTTTTAAATTTAAATAGCGCCCGCCGCCACGTGAAAGAATTAACAGCCGGGCAGATCGTCCTGCCCCCCCCCCTAAATCAGCCAATGCATCTAGTATACATTGTTATTATATGCTAAACAAATGGGCATATTCCCAAAGGGTTGGGTACAAAATCCTGGCAGTCATTTGGGATCCCAATATCGAGCTTACCATACCATCCCTTTACAGTGGGACACTCATAAATTACACAGGTTCGGTGGTTGGCTTCAAGCCTAAATTTTACCTGGTTTTAATCCGCCACACAACATGTGTAATGTATGTGTGTCCCATTTAAAAGAGATAGTATGGTCTGGATAAGCCTACCCTACTAACTCCAACCACATTACTTAACTTCAGGATTAATCAGGAGTCTGTCCATCAGGGTGCCACTCTCAGGATCTTGACTTCTGGGATTCTTATTGCATCCTCACCTTGATTCCCATGATAGATAAAGCGAGTGTTGTAACAGAGAGAGCGTCATAGCATATTGACCATTTAGAGTGAGGTAGTCAGAATCAACGGACTTACATGCAGGATTAATAGCCATTTAAGTGGAGTTATTGCAAAACAGTACAGTTACATTGCAGGAGGAGAGAATCGTGAACATGCCAATATGACTTAAGAAACGAGGTATTGAAGGGTAGATGTATGAAGCAGTGATAAGGGAGCCAGAGAAGTGGCCTATGGCAATTAATCAGCTGCTCTATATAATTTTATATTATGCAAATTATAGATATCGCTTCAGTGCTGATTGGTTGCCATGGGTCACTTCTCCTTTGGCTCACTTCTCCTCCCTTATAACCAGTACTATTTTTCTGGAAAATAGGTCCAGGAACTCCAATTTTGGTGGTGGGTCGATGAAATTAATTTTTTGTGACTTAATGGGCTCTGTAATTGATGATGCAACTTAGATGTCCACAGTATCAAATATAATAAATAAGATGACTAATGAGCAATTTAGGAATTTATACAGTATATTACATTTGGAAAATCATCTTTCCATTAAGGTATCACAGGTACAGTATACTGTAGCTGATCATTTTTTTAAGATTTATTGTCAACAAGCATCTCGGTCAAGCTTAACACGGAGGTAACACTTTCACACATTGGCCCTCCTTATTCTGATCGCAGTACAAATTTGTTCTCAAAATGGGCAAACCCATGTGCACTGCAGGTGGGGCAGATGTAACATGTATACAGAGAGTTAGATTTGGGTGAGTTATTTTGTTTCTGTGCAGGGTAAATACTGGCTGCATTATTTTTACACTGCAATTTAGATTTCACTTTCAACACACCCCACCCAAATTTAACTCTCTGCACACGTTACATCTGTCCCACCTGCACTGCACATGGTTTTGCCCATTTTGAGAACAAATTTGTACTGCGATCAGATCTGAATAATGGCCATTGTGTAACCAACTTGTTGAAAAGTCATTGTCATCTTTATTAGCCTATACAGTAGGTCTGTGGTTCTCAGGCCAATTCCAGTTCATACGCAATGAACCGAAATCATCCCTTGTCCCCATGTGCAAACCCCAACTGCGAACGGCCACGGCAATTTACAATGTCACCTGCCCATTTGCAGTGGGGAGGGAAAGGGGCAGGAAGGGGACAAAGGTGGTGCTGGGACATGGGAACGTCCAGCGTTTCATGGGTATCCCCATGAGAACGCTAAGCGTTCCCATGTAAATCCGGGCAGGACGAGGTGTGTCCTGTCTCTGTCATGGCACCCGCAAATAAAAGTCAGTCTCCACTGACTTATATTTGCGAGCCCATGAGAAATCTTCACAGCTTACAGAGTCAACCAGAATCAAGCCCTTCATCTCCAATCCTCAATTACCTCCAACACAGTGGTGTAGATACATATGTGGCAGACCCTGCGGCGGCGGCTTGGGGGAGCTGCGCCAGCGAGGTCTGTGGTGGGCACCGCCGGCTGAAGTGACAGACGACCCAGGCAGCAGTGAGCGATGAGCTGGTCCCGCCCTGTACATATCTAATGAGTGGTGACCAAGTGCAGGGCATATTGAATGAGCAGGTCCCCACCCGTGCATGTGCAATGAGCAGGTCCTGTTTATTAAATATGCACTGCGCTGGTTCATTAGATATGTACCAGCTCAGCGCTCACCCAATCTGTCAGTTCAACCATCAGCGCCCGTAGTCCATCGCCTCGCCCCTTCTTTGTCTTTGGGGGGGCGCCGGAATTGTTTTTGGCAGGGGGGGGGGGGGGACTTTCTAGCTACACCACTGCTCCAACAGGTCATGTTTTCAGAATTTCTTTCTGCGTAAACAGGTGGGAATCCTGAAAACATGATCTGCTGTGGGTTCTGGTCTTGAAAACCACAGGATTAGATGATTTGACAAAATTAAGAAACAAACTGGACCAAGAAGTCAGAAAAGCCTTGATTACACTCATTTTACGTGTCCATCAGTTTTACATACTGTACTGTGTTCTGGTAATGGACTAAATCAAAAAATAATTAGTTCACAGAACTGATATGTTCTGTAGCTAATTCACATCTCTGAAAACCACATTTTCTGTTCATGTAAAGTGGTTTAGTACAGCAATTAAACACGACAACCAGATCAGATTTCCCAAAATGTTATTTTACCCATTCCCAGATTTTCTTGTAGGTATTGCCCATAACATCAGTTCAGTACGACACGATCCGCCGTACTTTCTTTGGCCCGTCTCTCTGTTTGGATAAACCAGATGGATGGACACAAATGGATATTGATTACAACGAGTCCTGTAGGGTTATCCATTCCCCCTCATTCAAATTCATAAAACTGAACTGTATATTCGAGTGCTGAAATTGTGCGAGGGATTTGGGGCAAGAATGTTCCCACATTCCTTCATGCATAAAGCTTTTCTAGCCTGGTCTAATCATTCATCTGAGCTAGGGATAAATATAGTATTGTAGCACAGGGACTTGTTAATATTATTATTTCACGTATTTCTTGTCTGAAATGTTTGACATGTCGGGCTTTCATATTGCCGTTGTGCAATGTACCTGCCAATAATAATGATACAAGCACATTACTTATTCTAACAACATCGCCGGTTCTGACACATGATTATAAAGCAATATATGCTTTAGGTGCTTCCTGAATTACCAAATAACAAAAATTGGAATAAGACTTAGCCGGCGCTTGGAATATTCACAGGTTGTCACAGGTTTTTTTCTCCCATACAGCGGGTAACATGTGAGGATAAGAAATGATATAAAATAGTGAAGTACGTTTAAAAAAGCTTCATTTAATACATATAAAATACATAGCATATGCTAATAAAAACACACTGTGAGCACATAAATGAGTGCTGTCACTTGGAAATCCTTGTAAGCAACAATGAAGAGTAATTACCGGATCCACAGGGAACTAGCTGTTCAAGCAGTTCCACAAGCGCATGTGAGAGTCACAATCCAACGTTTAACTGCTGCTGGGCTCATCACCATGTGTTTCTCCCGGTCTCCTCTGGCTTCAAGGTAACTTCGATACAGATCACCAACGCGTTTCTTCCCCTGCTGGGGACTTTTTCAAGGTGTACTGCTTAAGTGTATCGAAGCTCTTTAAATACTATTCTACTTCCCGCGCCGCAGCTGGACTCCTAATTACAATGATGTGCCTACAAGTCCCATAGTCCTCTGCTGCGGCGCGGGACTTCCTGTTCGGCCGTTTCCGGCTTTCAGGGTTTCTATGGCTACCACGGCGTCTGACGCAGCAGCACGTCGGGAGCCTATACATCAGTCCGGCTAGGCGTGTCTAATCCGTTGATTCAGCGGTGTCATTTGACAGGATCACGAGTCCCGATACGTCACTACCGGCCTCTTGTATACGTAGTTGTATAGGAGGTGATTTGATTCAATATCTCCTCCTCCTGCAGCCGCATCTGATAGAAGCATTTGGTTGCTAGGTAACACCTGCCGGATATTACGACCTATTGAACAATATATAGTAAAAGATGGAAATACAATGAATATTTAGATAGAAATAAATCGGGGATATACAGATTCTGGTAGAGTACATATTTCATAGAAACCATTTGATTTCAAAATCTGCATTTAAGCCAGCGGGGCTCAGTGTATTTAGATCATAGATGGTCTGCATTTCTGCTTTGGCTAATCTACTAGCCAGGTCCCGCTGTCTCCAATTTGATTTTATTTGTCTGAGACCACAAAAACATTTAATCCCCGAGGGGCAGCTATTATGTTTAACTCTGAAATGCTCGGACAGCGCATGAGTTGTAACACCTTTCTTTATGTTTCTCAGGTGTTCGCTGATCCTGGTCTTAAGTGGTCTCGATGTACGACCTATGTACCATAAGTCGCATTTACATCCAATAGCGTATATAACATTACTGCTGTTACAAGTAACAAAATCTCTTATTTTGAAATTATTGTTATTAATAGTGACTTCATTAATTTTGGAGGAATTCCCCGGTATTCCCCTACAACCAAGACACAATCCGCACCTAAAAAAGCCCTTTGATTTGATGGTGGTCATAGGCCTAGTTGGGGGGGCGGCACTCCTGACCAGGCTTGTTCTGATTGTTGGTGCTCTTTTATATATGCACTTGGGTTGTTCCGGTATTAATTTCCCAATAATGGGATCCTTTTGTAGCACCCTCCAATGCTTTTTAAGTGACTTTTCAAGCAGTTTAGTCTGGCTGCTATATGTGGTCACAAATGACCATTCAAATTTTGTATTTCCATTTTCCCCAAGTTTCTCCTTGGGTTTTAATAAACATTCTCTATCTAAATTGGCAACTTTGGTATTAATAATTTCTAATTTATCTTTATCATACCCAGAAGAAACAAATTTATTTTCCATTGTTGCAGCTTGTTCTTTATATGTATTTATAGTGCTGCAGTTCCTTCGAAGTCTCCTGAACTGGCCTTCAGGAATTGATCGTAGCCAGTCAGGATGATGGCAATTACTCGCCTGGATATAAGCGCTTGAGTCTGTGGGCTTACTGAAGTTTTTTGTAAGTAGCTGACAATTTTCCACATACACTGATATATCCAGGAAATTTATGGAACTTTTACTAAATTCAAATGAAAACTCTATGTTCAACAGGTTAGTATTTAAATAGATAAAAAATTAATTTAAAAGCTCTTCTCCACCATTCCAAATAAAAATGACATCGTCTATGTATCTTTTCCATAGCACCAGGCTCGCCCCAAAAGGGCAGTGGTTCCAGATGACATCCTCCTCCCACTGCCCCATGAAGATATTTGCATAACTGGGGGCGAACCTGGTGCCCATAGCGGTGCCAACGTTTTGAAGATAAAAATTCCCGTTAAAAGCAAAATAATTATTTTCTAAAATGTAGCGTACTCCATTAATTAAAAAAGTTTGTAGTATATCCTCAAGATCGCTAGTGTTCAGGGCTTTTGTTAGTGCCTCAACTCCTTTTTTATGCTCTATTATAGTGTACAGGGATTCCTGAATTAGAACATGTGTAGTACCATCTCTGAGAAATACATTGTTAAAATGTAATAGACTGGAAATATTGAGCAAATGGCCAATATACAGTACATAATAATCATAATAATAATAATAATAATAATAATAATGGTACTTATGAGTTATCTGGGCGCCCGATTTTTTGATTGTATGCCTTAAGTTAAGGCATACAATCAGATGCGATGCGATGCGATATCGCATCGCATCGCATCGCATGCGACCATCGGATGCGATGACCCGATTTTTCCATAGGAATCAATGTTAAAATGGACAGAGTCCATTTTAACATGGAATTCAATGGGAAAAAGGGGTCCTCTTCATACCCCTACTATCCAAGTGGGCATGGAGTTGGATATAAACCTGTGGCGAGCGTAGCGAGCCACCGAGCCCGAAGTGTGGCGAGCGAAGCGAGCCCCGCGAGGGGACGGTATTCTATGTCCCCTCGCGGGGCTCGCTACGCTCGCCACGCTTCGGGCTCGGTGGCTCGCTACGCTCGCCACAGGTTTATATCCAACTCCATGCCCACTTGGATAGTAGGGGTATGAAAAGGACCCCTTTTCCCATTGAATTCCATGTTAAAATGGACTCAGTCAATTTTAACATTGATTCCTATGGAAAAATCGGGTCATCGCATCGCATCGCATCGCATCCGATGGTCGCATGCGATGCGATGCGATGTGCCCGATCCGACCCGATTTAGAAATCGGGCGCCCAGTTAACTCACAAGTACCATAATAATAATAATAATAACAATAATTATACTTATAAATTAATTTCTCCAAAAGGCACTTACAGATGTAGCGCCTCTCATTCATCCTACCTATGGCAGTTGTACCGCCAGTCCGCATTGGCGGACCACGGCGTAAGGCGTCACAATACGTTTAACAGCTTAGTGATTGGCGGTGGTGTTACTGGATGTGTGCAATACCAGTGATCATCCACCACTTTTTGAAATCTTCACTGCGTGAAATGTATATCTATATCTAAGTAAGCCATGGACACTGCCATATTCAAACTCCTGCAGCCATCTCCCAATGGAGGAGATGGCTGCGTGGCCCTATTCATTGCTGTTTTCCTCGACAGAATTGAACAGGGCATCTCGGCAGAACGAGCCCGACTTCACAATCAGTTGGGCTAGTTCTGCCGAGAATGGCCGGGAATTGATGAGCTCCCAGCCGCAGCTCGCTGATTCACAGACCCTTCTCGCGGCTACGCCCCCTTCTCGTCCCGCAGCAGGCAGCACATTGAATCCCACCTGCAAATTCTCGGTCGAGCAGACCGAGAACGGGACAGGGTCACGGCTGTCGGGCCAGCTCGACACCCGTGACCCAACATTGAATACCCCCTTTATTCCTGCAATGTTTGGTAATAATTACCACTGGTGGTTACCGTATTGGTTTCTAAAAAAGCAATAGTAATACACAGTATGTAAAGCAAGTCTGTATTTGTATGTATAACTATTGTCCTTTTAACTCGGACCTCAAAGTTTCCGAAAACTGTCAGCAGTGTAAAAACGATCTACAGTATAATAAATATACCCAAATGTTGGGGAAGGGAGTAAACCACTGCTGGAGAACCAAGTTCCTAGTGTCAGCTTATGCCCGGCCTACAGTAGTGGCCTACAGTATCTCCTCAGAACTGCACCGGGGTATTTAGATTTTCAACATGACAACTTTTACATATACAGTATTTTGTGACTATAATTAGTACTGTAGTCAGTAGCGGATTTTAGCTATGGGCAGTATGTGCCATGTAGAGTTACCACCACCTGTCCGAGATTACTACGGAGAGTCCAGTAAATAAGACCGGTGTCCAGAGGGGTGGCGTTCGCAGACTATACAATGTACAGGAATAGGCAGCTAGTAGCTGCCTATTCCATGACATTGTATAGTCTGAGAACGCCACCCCTCCGTACTCCAGTCTAAATTACCGAACTGTCCGTAGTTATCCCGGATTGGTGGTAGTAACCCTAGAGCCAGGCCCGCGTCTATCATTTACAATGTACAGGTGCTGGTTTGATAGCCCATTAATGTAATTGCCTTTAATGATACAGTTATATACAGTATAGGGCATCACTGTGTAAGTAGATATACATTTATGAATGTGCACAGGTATCAGCACAAAGGGGCGGAGTGATACAGTGAGTGATCTGTCTCTGAGGTAAGAGGCAGCGTGATACAGACAATGGCACCAAATAGGCGGGGGGGGGAGTTACTTTTTGCTCGGGTATGATGGAGGGACCCTGAACTCGCTCCCCCCCTCCTCCGCTGCAGCTAGCCGGACAGTGGGATTAGAGAGGACTTGCCACCGCAGCACAGCATGCCGCCTGTCTTTTTCTTTCCTTGAGCAGGTGTCCCAGCTGCCGGTCAGCCCTGGGGCTGCTGCTTCTGACTTCAGCTGTTTGCGGCCACTCGGAAAAGTTTGGGGCCGCTCAGGGGGAGGATCGGGTGACCTTGGGTGCTCAGGAATTCGTGTGATTGGAGCAAATGAATGCCTGAGCACCCCTGATTGGCCACGAACTACCCCGAGTGGTGGTGATGGGGGGGAGGATCGGTGGTGTGGAACATTGGAGGAGGGGGCCCAGCGTATGATCGTCGCCGAGTGGCAGGGGGAGGATTGGTGGTGTGCCCCCTAATACAGCACAGCTCAGCCTGGAAAATCTCCGGGCGTACCACTGAAATGTTGGATGACACTCTAACAGTCAGGATTCCAACGGTCACTAGTCCAACTTTGAAATTCCGACTGTTAAATGCCCGACAGTTGGAGTCCCGGCAGTTGGGATTTTGATGTCGGACTAATGTCTGTCGGAATCTCGATTGTCTGATCATTATACCACACCCTGCAGTAACACAGGTAAAACAGGCAGGTCTCATGTAAGCTAAGGGTGGACTTCCATTTCACACTTTACACAGTAACATGATGGCACTGCGCATGCTATGTAGTAAGTTTGGTGGCCATTTTGGTTAGGAGATGAAGCTTCCCTGGAGGAACCATGTTGGGGTATGTACAGTAATGCTCTTACATTCTTACAGCTGCTATGGTGCCACCCATGACTAGTTATGCCCCTGATTGCAAATTTGTCAGTTATAGTGATTCATTTGCATTACCACTAAACATAACACAAAGGTCTCAAGACTCAATAGCTGTGCACAGACCCATGGACGGATTTAGACCTCACAGGGTCCTATGCAAGTTATTGGTTTGGGGTCCTTCTCCCTAGAACAATCCAAAGCACACAATTTTTGCGGCACTGATAGAGTACCTTGGTGCGCACACAGTATACCGATAAATGCACAGCTGCGTCAGCATTGCGTACAAATCTGAATCACAGGATCAGGCTCACAGACCTCTTACACAGCTGCGTCATACTAAAAGGTGGCCTGATATATGGTTTAAAATCAGATACATATGTTCAAAACAGACAAACACAGATGCTTAACTACCATTGGTGCAGCAGCTGCAGTGCGCCGAGGCCCCTGAGGACTAAGTGGCCCACTGCTGCCCCTTTCACCTTCTTCCTGTCACCCAATTTTTTTCCCTGTGACAGTCTGCCTCCCCCTGCCTCTCCCTGTCAGGCTCTTCCTCTACCTGTCACCCTGTCATAACTCATGTTATCTGTTGGTGGAAAAGCCATTTCTGAAGAGGTTTTCATAAATGATTTTGAAATCCGCAGTTCCGCTTTCACCCACCAGAGGTGCAGAATGAGCTGTGCCACAATGTTCTTCTTACAGATGCTTCCGAGGCTGCCAGTAAAATTAATGCAATGCAAAATTACCATAAAAGTTAAAGGCCCATATATTTGTAACAGATTTTTATTCAGCTCATCAATAAATTACGATAGCAAGATGTGCTGTCAGCACCAGTTTAATGATGTTTCCATGGGGAACACACATTTAAGACTTAAGAATGGGAAGCGCATTGAACACGGAGAACAGGGCAGACCTGGTTTGTTATCCTTTTGAAGTGATTAATGTCATCAATGTTACAAAAAGACATTTTCACTGCAGGAGCTAAGTCTTTGCTCTATACCCTGACTTTCCCACACATGAAGTAGGATGGAAACATGAATTTTTAATTCTTTAGCGACGTGTGTGTCTTCCCTGTCAGTCCCTCTTCCAATACCACAAGAGACAAGAAATATGTGTTAATGTACAAGTATGTACCCAATCTAGCAAGAAACATTGCACAGGACTTTTTTTTTTTTTTTGCGGCTAATTAAGATGTTATAGTGAATAAAAGCAGCATCTCATTCCTCCCAATCTGTTATGTATTTCATGTGCTTGTTGGTGATTTTGCCCCATGGAGTTCTCAATTATTGTCGTCTACAAGTTTTAATGAAACCAGTGTCCTGGAGGATCTCAATAAACCCAAGCCACTTCCTTTACTTACAATATGTGATTGTATTACGAGTTGATGAATCAGGGCTGTTGTTTAGAACGGTACCAAGACTAATGGGAGACACTTTTGGACAAAATGGCATCTACAATAGAACATATAAGCTATTGTTTAAAAAGAAGTTTGTTTATCGGGGCACAGTGAAGTCGTGTGTTTTTAGGCTGTGGTTTTATACAAACTGATGTGGTTCTCAACTGAGCCTAGCTAAAGTGTATGTGCGTCAATATTTTTAACGAAGTCCAGTTCAATTAATTTACCATCAATCAATGTGTCACACCAAGATATAGCTAATAAGTTTTGTCTTACTGTGTGGTCTATTGGATACCCCTTCCTAAATGTTGCAGTAGATCTTTGAAGTGCAGGTCCTCACGATTGAGAAGACATAAGGCCCCCATACTTTAGAGATTTATTGGCACCATGGCCCGATCCACTGGTTGCCTGGTTGGAGATATATGGGACCATTAGTCATATCGCTTATTTTTCATAAAGAAACATGGAAATGTGGTCATCATTTCACCTATGGCTCATCAGTGTAGTCCACGTATAAACTGTAGTAACATGTTTCATGAGTACACTGACCGCTTTCTCGGTTTAGGGTAGAAAGTCTTTTATGTGCATTCTGTGAACTTCTCGATATAATCAAATGAAATCTGGTCATAACTTCAACTATGTGGTGTCCTTCAAGCAGAACAAAGTTTGGGTCTATTGTGTGTTCCTTCTTATCATATTAGTCTTCCCTATTATTCCAGTTATTCTTTTATCTTTGTGGTGATCATAGAGTCACTACTGATGTCTGTGGGTTCCCAAATGTCCTTAGTAATTCTGTTTTCTGAAGGACTATTAGAAATTTGTATTATACAGCGGCAACAAGAAATGTTATAATAGCAAATAGTAGGGGTTTCTTGAGTAATCTGAATCTTTGTCAATGTGTGAAACACTCATGCGGGATTGAGAGATAAACTTTACTGTAACCAGGACTTCATAACATGGAGGGCCATTACTGGGCATGGGGGGAGGAAGTTGCAGACCACATTGGTTGACCCCATCCGAAGCGGTAACACCAAAAGCAGCACAATAGTTAAAAAGATGTGGTGTGCATAATGATCAAGGCTGAAGAGCATGGTAACTGTCGAATGGCACTAGGTCAACATCCTCTAGCTAGCAGATTCAAGCTTTAATCCTGTTGACATATCGACATGATGTCTGTTAACATAGTGTTGACAAATCATAAAACACCTGTTTTACCAAAGTGCCCTGTTCTTGCTCTTTCTTACTTTATTCCCATCTCAGAATGAGACCCTTAATCAACCGTAGTCAGCTCAAAATAATTCTAAGACCCTAATAATAGTTGAACTGATGTCAAGAGTAATGAAGATCAAACTCGGCACACAACATAAACTGGCTGATGTTTGCACATTGTGTCTCATTTAATTTCCACAATAACCAGAGGCGTAACTAGTAGATTGTGGGCCCCATAGCAAAATTTTGAACAGGGCCCCCCCCCCATTTAACCGATCAGTACCCCACTGTGGTGCAGAGTAAGTTCTTACCTGCTGATGGGGAGGTAGAGGTGTGGGGGTGGTACGGAGGGACTAAAGATACCCAATGCAGTAGGGAGGGAGATGTAGGGTGGTAGGGAGTTCATAAATAGATAGATAAGGCTGAAGGGGGCGGGGGGAGAGAGAGATGCAGTGGGGTAGGAATAAATAGATGCAGGGCAGTAGGGACGGGAATATGAAGAGAGATGTAATGTGGTGGGTTTTGTATAGATAGACGCAGGATGGTAGGTAGGGGATGGAGAGATGCAGGGTGGTAGGAAGCGGGAACCGCAGCGCAGAAATGATCCTGCCAGAAGCATTTCACAGATACTGTAGATCATTTGCTTTCTGTGGGCTTCTTTGATCCCAAGCATGGTACAGGGTATACTTCCCTTATGGTGGCTCTGTGTGCAGGGGAGCTGCGGGCCATACAGGCAGCTGGGGCCCATAGCAGCTGTATCCCCTCCACCTATGGTACTGTAATTACTCACTGGTGCAGGAGTGCAACAATTATGGGGCATTATCTTAAATCCTTGCTGCCTCATGGTGGCCCTGTGTGCCCCCGCCACTATATAACAATATAAACCCCTCACCCTCTACCAGCTAATCTATCACTAAATGCTGCTGCAAATGCTTCTATGAGCCCACCATGTTACTTACTTAAGCAATGGGGACGGAGGATGAAGCACAGAGGACGGAGTAAGGAGCCGAAGCCACTTCATGTGCAGAGTAGACTCCGGAAGCTAGAGCGGTGCTGACTGTCAGAGATAATCAATGCGCCCAATGCGCGTCCGTCAGCTGCGCACCGTCGCGCACTGTCAGCACCGCTCTAGATATCGGAGTCTACTCTGCACATGAAGTGGCTTCGGCTCCTTACTCCGTCCTCTGTGCTTCATCCTCCGTCCCCATCGCTTGTGAGTTGTACAGTCTGGCAGCCGCGCATTGCTGGCGCCGCACACTGACAGCACCGCTCTAGCTTACGGAGGCTGCACATCGGCTTTGGCTGCTACCACCGTCCACCATGAGATAAGTAAAATACCGGGCTCCTAGCTATAGAGGGTGCAGTGGGTTCTCTTGGGGCCCCCCCAGCCCCCGGGCCCCATAGCAACTGCATCCCCTGCACCCTCTATAGTTACGCCACTGACAATAACTATTTGTGGCACTGTAGAATTAGTAGTAGTGTTTGTGTCATCAATACAGAAGATCTGATGCTGTTAATAGTATTTCACATCTCACTGCTCCTGTATACTAACATGAAAGTCTTGCTTCCAGGAAGAGAGACCATAAGGCAAATACATCAACACCATTTATAGACTTATACTTCCCCTTTTCTGTAAAAGAAGCCTTTAAATCTATACGTATCCAGGAATCGTAAAATTAAGAGAATT
This sequence comes from Crinia signifera, assembly GCF_055691185.1. Taxonomy (NCBI): domain Eukaryota; kingdom Metazoa; phylum Chordata; class Amphibia; order Anura; family Myobatrachidae; genus Crinia; species Crinia signifera. The sequence continues at coordinate 41,294,108 of NC_139224.1, read as the reverse complement.
ATTGATGCTGTAAATCTTGTGTACACAACTCTGGTGGCTATTTCAAGTGAACTTGTTCTGTAATTCTGTGTAGAAGACGTGTAAATACCGGTGGATTTCTAGAGAACATGCTGATGTGGCCTTAACTACTGGAAAACGACAGAGTAACGAGTTTACTTATACATCTAAAGTCGTTTGGTTTTATTACTGCTTAAGCCTGTTCTGGAACTGCAAATGGAAAAAAGACTCCCTAATAATTTAGTGATTAGTTATTGTCAAAATGTCCAGATACTGTATGTTATCATCTAATTCTACACTATTGGGCCTGCTTACCGCTAAAGAGTTCCCTCACTTCTCTACCCACCTCCACCAGCCTCCGCTTCCTCCCTCTCTGCTCATGTCACCAACATTCTTCCCCTTCATGCACCTGCCCACCCTGAGTAGCAGCCTCACACTATACTTCTGTTTCGTCCTACCCATTACTAGGGTTCCATCAGTGATAACTTTTTTTTTGTCAAGTCTATTTATCAAGCAATAAGGTGTAACTCATGTCTGTTAATACCAATATATATATATATATATATATATATATATACATAATTTATTTATAACACTACAGTAAAAGAAATATATGTAAAATATTTTTCTTAAAAAACAAATATATTATGAAAATTGGACATGAATAAAGTGAATAAGTGCTTATCTTAAAAAGAAGATTCTGGAGGCTAGGAACTACCAACGCGTTTCGTCCTGTTTGACTTCATCAGTGAGACAGGACGAAACGCGTTGGGTGTTCCTAGCCTCCAGAATCGTCTTTTTAAGATAAGCACTTATTCACTTTATAACATTATTTTATCAAAGCACTATGTACATTACTTTAATTTATTTAAAAATAAAAAGCTTATTTTTTTATTATAAAGGTGCAACTGTAGGGCAATCGAACAGTGAGCTACAGACTACCGACCTGGGAGAGCATTTCTTGGACAATTTTCTCTCTAATAGTAGAGAAGCACAGTACTAGGTGCCCTCTGAGGTATGGAATAAAAAGCTTCATATGTCCCAAAATAGCACATAGAATAAATAATGATGTACCCTCACTTATGAAATATCACGTTCTAAATGAGGTTACATTTAGAGATGTGTTCAGATCCCTGTTTTCGTTCTAATTCATCATTGTGTTTTGGTTTTGGCAAAACCACCCACAGGTGTTTTCATTTATATTTGGGTTTTGGTTCGGTTTTGGACATTGATACTAATGCTAAAAATTGATTTAGCAGCTAAAAAGTATGTAATTTGGATCTGCTTAAATGTAATTCGAAACCAGAGTTTGTTTCTTTTAAATCCGAGTGCAAATTAACAAAAGGCCAGCGACTGCTCCTACTTGGGTGTAAGAGGGGTCTGCCACTGGCTGTACTAACAGGTCCCTGCCACCTTGTCCCCTACCGGGTTCCGGAACCTGTACAATATAGTTCACAGATGCGCAGTAGCGGCAATGGTGCTGTACATGCCCAAGAGCCTGACTTTTATGGGCTGCATTGGCTGCAGTCCATAGAAGCCAACTAGGGTTGTGCAAAAGCCATGGAGTGGCTTCCAGCAGGATGCCAGCTCTCTGCTTATTGGAGCCTGGACTGGCAGTCCTCGAGGAAGAAAAAAAAAATCCCAATGGGACTGCCTGTAGTGTCTGTGATTGCCAGGTAAGACTTCCAATAGGAAGTCACTACCAGTCCCAGTGAATCCAGCCCTGTCTCAAGGACTGCATCTGGCTTCACTGACACTGAGCAGGTTGACGTTATTTACAGAGGGGCTGCAGTCCATAGGCAAATTCCACTACTGCAGTAGACCCAAACAGGGACTCTCATCTACTCATTAAAGTCAAAGTGATCCAAACTTGGACTTGCTTCAACTTAGAACCACTTTAAGTGTGTGTATATATTTTGGAAAAAAACATTTTTAGTTAAATCAAGCAATTTATTAGGTCACAATAAGAAAAGTTTTTACAGGAAAGGGTAGTTTGAAAGGAGTTTGAATTGTGAGCTTTGCCTGCTAAATATTATTCACCTTTCCAGTACACCTGTGCATGCTTTCAGTTTTGTGAAGGAAGCATCAAAATGCAGAGAGTGAGCATCCACCTTGTAGATCTAAAAGCCGTGGAACATCAGGGAGCGGATTCTGTGCACACAAGTGGCTACTGGCAGCCAAGGAAGCCTGACCTTATGGATAGAGATAATTCTGTGTTCACACAAAAGCAGAAACTCATGCCTCTTATTCGGTTTTATTGGCAATTACCATCAGAAACATATGCACACATCCCCATATGCACAATTTAGAAGGGCGAGCCCATGCACTCGCAATGTTTCCACCCAAGTACCACCCAAAATGCCCAATTTCATTGAAAGACTAAACCGCTAGAGTTCCGTACAACTCGCATCTGCTACTCCTGGGAGAGAGAGCGATGGGGCTCAGTGCACTGTCTACAGGAAACAGCCAGCACAATTTGGGTGCACTGTATGTACACTTGAACTAAAAATTTTAATTTGTGTTGACAGATCCGTTTTAATTTCCTGAATAAGTTATATTGAGTGCTTTAATTTCATTACAGTCCTTACACATGTTCCAAATGGAAGTTTATGTTTTATTAATATATATTATATTTTAAGGATTAAAATGGATACATTTCCATCTGCACAGACTTAATGCAGACAATTAGATTATGTTCTTATCTCTGATCGTTTTTCCTGAACGCCGTCCATTGAAGTCGTTTTTCGAAAAAAATATAAAAGACAATGAAGATCATTGCAGGACATGGTTTTATTTTTACGTATCTGTCCAATTTCCTCACTTCTTTTACAGTGAACTATAACGTTCTTTGGAGATGAAGTCATGGGTTAATTAAGATAGAAATCTTTTGGATTGCACATAAGTGTTTGCTTTGCAAAGTTCCGACAATGAGTATAGAATCTGTTGCCTATTTTGTTACATGCGACCAATTTTTTTTTATTTATTTTTTTTCCTCCTTACGTGATAACGGAAGCGTGGAGGGGTAGTTGGACAATTTTACTAAAACGTCTCCATTTATTTCAGTCCTGTAATTAACTGTTCCTTTGAGATTCTCCAGCCTCTTTGAACTGTGTTTTGAATCTATAAAAAGGGAAGTGTTAATGTCCCACAGTCTGTTCTTTTGTTGCAGACAGCAGAATCCTGGAAAGTTCTAAACACTCACACTTATTTATCATCGCTGTGTTGCAATATGAAACATTTAAGCAGTTTTTGAGAAATAGGGACAATCATTCACGGACGGTGTTGGATGAAACCATGTTTTTTACATTATCAACATGAGGAACTACAAATGCTGTTTAAATAAAATATTGATTTTTAAAAATGTAATATAGAATTTGGCCAGCTATAGTCATTTCTGGAACATCTTTATATTTGTGTCACATTTGAAATAACGAATAGACTCAAAAGACTGTAGAATAATTTGTCTTTTGTAAACGACGTTGCAATCCAATGTTGCATAGCACAGAACAGACTATTTCATGGGTGTTACCGCAATGTCATGATAATAGAGGTGAGGTTATTCTAGTTGGCTTATAAATGGAACTTTCCTGAAACATTAATGTCAAATATGGCATCAGCACTGTAAGATCTGAAAAAAGTTTTTATTTCTGAATGGAGCAATAAAATATTCACTGTCCATTTGTCTTGTTTGTATTTCTAGGGCTGAGGAACTTGCAAAGGTCTATAGGAAGAAATCAAGTAAAGCATCAGGGCAGTCTTAATAGCATTGTAAGCCACCAGCAGACCCCCTGTAATCTGGAGAATAGACGCTGTGCACATGCAGCGTCTAATTCCAGCTTTGTTCTCACCAGAGAACACTGGCCCTTACAGATCGCTCAGCACGCAACACTGTGCAGCGTTGTGTGCTGATACATTACAGAATTATAACTTAACACTCTCTCTCCACATGCTTCTATACAGCGCTGTGATAGCTAAAACCATCCACCAATCAGTCAAACACTACCTGGCCACTTTGACTGTATGCAATTCACAAACAAAGTGGCTGGACAGCATTCGCTACCTACTTCCCATTGGAAGCTTCAGAGACAAGAGCCAATCACTGCTGAAAGCCCCCATACATCTTGGAGCCCTAGCCAGCTGCCTAGTGTGCATTTACTGTAAGGTCCAGCCTCTGATATATATCCTCACCTGTAATAATACCTCCAATGAACGTTCATATGCTATTAATATGTACAATACATCATAGAACAATCCTTTTTATTGTAAAAACAAATAATATTTACAGATGGAGTGCCTCTCATTAGTGCGGGTCCTGGCGATTCTATCCCCAATCGCCAGGACCCGCCATGGGGGCACGCGCGCATGAGTTGCTCACTCACCCCATTTTGGCTGAGCCCACCGCCACCTTCCGTCGCTTCCCAGCCGCTCCCCCATGGCTCCCCCACCCACAACCCTGCCCATCTCCGTGAAGCGGACACAGGCAGGGATTCTGCTCACCACCGCCAAGTGACGGGGACATGCGTGTGTATGTAAGACGCTCACGCGTCCAAGTCAGATGGAGCGCCTCTCCGCCAGCTCTCACCAGCAAAGGGGATCTGGCAAGAGCTGGTCTTGATGAGAGGTGCTCCATCTGTATGATACTGTAGTATACTCTTGTAGAGTACATAGGCCCTTGGGTTAACAATGTTCCAGGGCCTATTATGAGAAACAGATATATATATAAAGGGTAGTACAGATGTGTAATGGTTACCATTACTGTCTCACAGCACCAAGGGTCTGTGTTGAGTTTGCCCCCATGGGTTTCCTCTGGGTTCTTCAATTTCCTCTCACAATACAAAATATGCTGCTAGGTTAACTGGCTCCCAACTAAAATGAACCCAAGTGAAAGAACGTGTATGTGTACGTGGGCAAAATAGATGGGCCAAGGTGCTCTTATCTGCTGTCAAACTGAACTTCAACCCATCAAATGCCAGTAGGGTGACTGGCAATCATCATACTGTCATGATGTTGGGCCTAAGTTTATGCAGAGGCCTGGAGATATACAGATGGAGCGCCTCTCATTCTTTCCGCAAGCGCACCATCGCAGAGGTTTTGGCGATCCTCTCTTCTTCTTGCGCTCCTATCCGCCAAGGTGTGGATGCTCACCTTGCAATACAAGTCGCCACCTCTGGGTGGCTAATGCTCCACCAATCTAGCGGTGGATTGATATACTGTACCGATGGAATGGTAACGACATTCGCTGAGTGGAACGAGCTTACACAGTATACAGTAGTTCCATCTCAAATTCTTAATCTGGGCCTGGGTACTGGCTCTCAATCAATGTTTTTGTTTATACAGTAAGCAAATATTGGGTGTAAGTCATATCCCATTGGATCTGCATCAGATAGCAAAAGGTACAGATGTTTTGTACTTTGCAGACGTGCCAGGCTTATGCTGCACATACGTACAAGTCTGGCAACACTGGACACACTACAGTTGTTGCTGCTTGGGGATGGGGCGGTAGCCTTTTCTTAAAGTAGAGCTGTATCCCTGACCTTTTTGGTGGTGCAGAGGCCAGGCACTCCACCGGAAGTTGGTCAGAGCTGAAGCAGCTGGTTTGCAGAACCCCATCAGTCAATGAGCCGGCCATTGGCGTTGCAGCCTATGCTGTGTCTTAGTATCACTGATGCAAGCGGGAGGCATCTACTGTATTAGAATATCTGCTGTATTAGAATATCTGCATCACTGCTGATTCCAAGTAAGCAGCAGTGATGCCTCCTCCAACCACATCTGAATCAGGCCTGCTGCGTGGGAGCTTGGTCTACAGACAGTGCTTTTCATCTGATCATTACAAATTGTCCATTATCACTCTGATTTAATTAGTCAAAAGCTTGAGACACAAACTGTAGTCAACTAAGGCATTCCAGGTCATATTAGGCATCAGCGCACACTGTTTGTAGGGTGTCTCTGATGCTTTCTCAGCGCCGATGTGCGGTGTTTAATGTTATCTCCAACATTGAAAAATGATTGCACAAGAAATCTGCAACATGTGTACTTCTTCTGTTTCTATAGTTGTTTTGTTTTCCTTGGGTGACCTACTGCTCCCAAAATGTGTTCCCTTTAATCTGTGCAATTAACATTCATAACTGATAAACTACTGGTGATTCCTGCAAGCCTCGTAATCAGGGCTGTGTCCAACAACTCGGGGTCATAGCAAAATATGAAGTCATGTGGATAACATTTCCTGTTACCACATTAAAAGAGATTGCACCTTTGATAGATAGGATGTTCTTTAAAAAATAATCAAAAAAATCCCCTGTGATTAATTTCAATTTTCATGGACCTTTGAATTAAACGCTGTTTATTAATGTATACATGTACTAGAGTTGTTTTCTTATCAAAACAGACATGACAGTACAGGGAGGGAGATGGATCATTGGTAGAATGTTCCGTGCAGTTTTCAGCCAAGATACATTTTTGGAAACAGAGCCCCAATTTTTCAGACAAAAATCATTCCAGAAAAAAAACACGGTTTGCCAATAAATATATACAATGTTTGCGTAAAGTCATATGGTCCTCTTTATGTTTTCTCTACAGATCAAATACACCAATTGGATTTCAGACAAAAAGCCAAAAGTATAATAAGTGCTGATCATTTTTCTGGGTCTTTGGCCCCTCGTAGTTCCTACTATATTATTCTTTTGATAAGTCCAGGTGCTCCAGACCATAATTTTAAAAGTTTATATTGCAATTACCTAGAAATATTATTGTAGATTCCTTGAAACATTTTAGATATTTTGTATTTTATAACTATTCTCCTCTCTTGTAGGTAACACCCTGCTTCTGAATGTAGGTGGGTTGTGGATGTGGGCATTTCCCCAGAAGAGGATAAGCGGTCCACTAATATGGAATGGGTATCAAGAGTCTCAGTTTGTGCACAAATTAGAGAAAATGCGTGCAAAGTGTTTTTCTGGTCCGCACCAGATTACATATGCTTCACAATATTTTGGAGAAATTGCAGGGAATTAGACTCCTTTATTCACTCCGGGTGTTCCTGTCCCAAAAATACAGCATCATGAGTTGAGGTTGCAATCTCAGTAGTAGTGACTATTGTCCCATTACTATGACACCATGAGCTTTCTTTTTAGGGCTCCTACTCAAGACTCTAGACCAGTGTTTTATAAACCCCTTCCTTAGGGCACACTGACAGTGCAGACATCAGGGACAGCCCTGCTTGAGCACAGATGGGTAAACCAAACTAAGACTAAGACAATAATTATGCCATCTGTGCTCATGTTTGCATATCCTTAGTACCTGGACTGTGAGTGGACAATGAGGACTGGGTTTGACACCTTGCAGGATACAAACTAATTCTGTTTTCCTTAACAACAGATCCCACAAATGTATCCAACATGACACATCCGAGTTGGCAGGAGGTGCAGGGTACCGGATAAACTCAAGACGCAAAAGATGCCTTGTAAATGATTGCCCCTTAAGAAAAAGGCCAAGTTTAGCTGAGAACCCGTACCTTTGGCCAACATCATAACATATGGCCATGAAGTCCATGTCATCCTTCTCCCAATCGTAAGCTAATTCTATAGCATTTTACTATTTGACTGATTCTCTTGGGTATTAGTGATGTCATCGTTCTCTATACTGGCCTCCTTCTGGACAAGAATGGTCACTTCTATGTGTGTTTTGCTGTTCCATCTGTGGCCCCATCTCTCACTCCGCCCTCTCAGTTTTCACTCCCATTTACTTCTAAAGTTTAGTCATTTCATACAATTTTTGCCTTTATAATTATATGATGAGTACAGGTTGCCTTTTGTCTTAATGTGGTTGTACAACTATTGCAATTTTTATCCAGTATTTGGGGTAAATACTGTGCGGCAACAGCCTCCTGTTTCTCATGTGGTTGTACACCTGTTCGTTATTTTTTTATTTGCTTTTAGTGTTACCATTAACATTGCCATTATTACACTGTTTACTTCCATGGTTGCAGTTTGTCATGTAGGAAAATCATACAATGTTTTCAAAAAATGATATGACATTTTTTTTATTCAGAAATACATATTTATAATGATAACTTTACATTTTAAGATGGATAATGTTATTTGCTGATAATGTAGCTCAGGGATTCTTAACTCCAGATACAGTATCCAGTACCCCAGGTCACATTTTTAGTATTGCAGTCTATGAAAACAGGTGGGATAATTACTGACCCAGCAAAATAAATCAACTCACCTGTGCATGATTGAAGAAATTCATGAAACATGACCTTTTGGTGCTACTTGATTTTACTAAACACTAGGGGCCAAATGTAATAGGGTGAGATCCGTGCATGTTTCTGTCAGGAAAAGTGCTGAAATAGTTATAAAATTTTAAAGAAATGGCTTTGGGGTCCCCCTGCCTAAGCATAACCAGCCTGGGATCTTTGAGATGTCCTGGTTGTCACAAAAACGGGAAAAAATTGTTGAGGTCCACCTGTATTTTATAATCCAGCACCTGGCTCTTAAACCAGTCCTGGTTTCAAAAATACAGGTGACAAAATACGTCCAGTAAAAGTCCCCCATATTTTTAAAACCAGCACCGGACTCCACCAGTCAGTAATAGGTAATGCCACAGCTCCCGGTCCTGATTTAAAGGAAATGTACGCTAAGCCTTCTTTGTATTTTATATTATGCATTTGTCATTGATGTACATTTTCTATGTAAACCCTATTATATACACCAGTTTCTACTATATTGCTCGTGGTGTGTGCTTTCTGAACTCTAGATCTTTGCTGCATATACTTGACACAATTATACGGCTCTGTTGTGTATACTATCAACCAATATGGAGATTTGCTATGTATGCTATCATTTTGCTCACCTGCCAACTGTCCCAAAGGTTGCGGGAGAGTCTTGTTTATTTGGTTAGACCCCACACCCTTGATAGAGCAGGCGGATCTCCTGCATCCCATATACTTACTGGTGGAGTATTTGGAAACTGTGAAGGGGTGGGGCTAAACAATTTAAACCTCACTGTTTCAGCCCCGCCACCTCATCAGACCTGAAATTTGTGCCATTTTCCCACAGCGGGGGGTGGGATTTAATGTTGCAAGCTTAGTCAACATGCACCTTGCACACTATTTAACACTTATCTCTCCGGTCTCCTACATCAGCAATGCACATATTTCTGCCACTTTGCGCATGAGCAGTAGAGAAATCATAGCACTAGAATCTTCTAGCATTCGGGAGCAGACCCATAGAATTTTATTGACAGTCCCGGGTCCGATGCATACGCAGTATTGTCCGAGGTACAGCGCATGCGCAGTACCCGTTTTTAGGGGTTGCCCCGCAGCTGTGCATAGAGAGGCATCCCAGAGGGAGGGAGCACTCAAGGCTGCCAGCCTTGAGTGACTGGCAGGTCGGACTTCCAATAGGAAGTCACTGCCAGTCACAGTGAAGCCAGTCTCACAGACTGCATCTGGCTTCACTACAGTGGCGGATTTTACCTGGGGGCAGCAGCCCTGCAGCCCATAGGTAATAACGCCACTGGTTGCTAGTAAAATAAATGAACAAAAATGTGTTACATTCAAACATATTTCATATAATATGAAATTTTCCTGTCTGGATCCAATTTTACCTCAAATATTACGTTTTGTAATCATTATTTATCCAATCACTTCATGGAAGATTTAGTGCAGGGATGAGGAACCTTTGGCCCTCCAGCAGTTGTTAAACTACACATCCCAGCATGTCCTGCTTCAGTTTTGCTATTTGGCCATGTTAAAGCTGTTGCAGGGCATGTTGGGATGTGTAGTTCAACAACAGCTGGAGGCCCAAAGGTACCCCATCCCTGGTTTAGTGACTGAATGTAAACAGTGAAAAGAATTCTATAATTCATCGAGGTAAGGCTGAGAAACGCAACCTTCCAGTGGAGTAAATAACTTTCTCTGCTCACTTTGGACATTTGCTCCAACTTGTTTAGGCTGGAAACAGTTTTACCAAACAGGTAGGTGTAGAGCTAATTAAATCCCACACATATGGATGCACTTCAAAGGAGACACAAACCTATATTATATTTAAGAAATGCCAATCTTTTTCCATTAACAGTAAACATTTTTAGCATTTTAGGTGAATAGATTTCAGTCTGAAATGCTTCAGGCTTCTCTCAGGTCAGTAGGTGCAGACAAATAATGTCAAACACCACTAATCACATAGGCAGAATAAAATATATGAATACAAATTTGTGAGCATTTTTTGAATAAGCAATTAGTCTGCATTGCTGTGTGGAGTTATACAAAAATGTGTCAGTAGTGTGTGTTTGTCTCTGTGTGTGTGTATATATAGATAGATTCATACAAATATATATATATATATATATATATATATATATACACACAGTATATACTGTATATACACATAAATGTATATACAGTACATACTTACGTACCTATCCAGAATAGTTGGTAGAAACAAATAGTGGTGGTTACTATAGCAATAATAGTCTTAGAGCAGTACAGCACTCCGACCGTAATCACTGTTTGAACAGTAAATACATACAGTGAAATCTTATCTTTAAATAAGCACCAAGACTGTGACAAATGCCATCGATCCATAGGCTCTGTCATCAGTACAAGCAGGACTTCTGGTCAAATGTTCGGTTTTGCGTCCGCAAGAGCACGGTGCATCAGGCTGCCCAGGTAACAAAACCAATTTTGACTGGAAGACCTGCTTGTACTCCTGGTGTTTAACAGGGACAGATGGTGTTTGTCACAGTCTGGCCGGTTATTTAAAAGTAAGGTTCCACTGGATGCATTAACTGTTCCCTTATGACAGGTTAAGTAATCCGATACGTTGGAAAGGAGTGCCGATAGGGTAGTCATTTTTGGGCAATTGGACAATAATCCATACTAATATACAGCATACTTTAAAATACTGTAAATACAAATGTGCTTATCTGAACATCTTTGTTTCCTCTACTATGATTTTTTATTGTACATTCTCGAGTGATGTCCTGTGGATCATACTGATAAAGAGTAATAGTGACATCATTGTTTTTTCATTAACCATAAAACTATTGCCCTGTACACAAGGTTTATACACCCTGTGCCACCAGTTCCAATGCATTTTGACCTGCACACTTGGGGTCTTTCTCAAGCCTTAAGAAATACCCCAAGTGTGCGGGTCAAAACGCGTTGGTATTGGGGGCACCATTTGCAATAGTTTCTTCCAGCTACACCCAAGGATCTAGTTACCCAGGCTGCTGGCTGGTGACTATTACAGGCTTATAAGAACTGCTTCATACAGTACCAGTTCTTTTTCTTTATTGCTCTCTGAATCTCCCTCTGCATTTTGAATTCTAGTCAGAACTTGAGTCCTGCATATTGTTAATTTATGTTCAGTATTAAAAACTTTCTTCACCTTAAAAAGTTTATTTTCACATCCATGTTACCCAACCAATACTAGACCTGTTTCAAAGTAAGGCCAACACTGCCTACTACCCAGATGGATTAAAGGATGACATCATACAAATGGAAGTATTTGTGTTGAATGTGTAATATCTGTGTTGTCAAATAGGAGGCACCAACAGATCCACACTACCTTCTTTATATTAATATATATTAATATCCCCCCATTATGGAAACATGTATTATATTACTTCAGTTCATTTTGCATTCAAGTAGTATTAAAGCAACAGCATAACCATTTAGCAACTTTGCCACCACACTCCTGAAAGTCTATGGGGGGGTACTCAATCTCCAGCCGTTATTTCCGATGGTGGGAAATAGCGTCAGGGCCCTATTCAATGCTGTCTTCCCCGACAGCCTTGAACAGGGGATCTCGGCAGAACATGCCCGACTTTACAAGCAGTCGAGCACTTTCTGCTTAGACGGCTGGGAATTGTCAAGCTCCCGGCCTTCTCGGCATTCGGCAGGAGGGACATTGAATCTGCCTGCCAAATCAGTGTTGAGCCGGCCAAGAACGGGACAGGGTCACAGCTGTCTGGCCAGCCCGACTGTCGTGACCCTGCATTGAATACCCTCCTATATCTGACAACCGTGCAGCTTTATACGCTTCTGTATAACAATGACATATTTGACACAAAGATTTAAACAGGTACCATTTATTTATTAACAGTTACTTATATAGCGCAGCATGTCCTGTTGCCCGTTTAACCTTATATCTACAATGCCTTCAGCTGATGTTCTAAGATAGGACAACAGACCCACTACAGTATGTTCTGCAGTACATTCATTATTATCTGTTACCACATCCAGACGCATGAACAGAAAAGTATCTTCACGCAATGACAAAATGACTGAAAATAGAGTCTTTCTTTAATGCACAACTGATCCGGAGCACCTCAGCCAATACCAGATTCACATGTCCATTTTTAGTATTCCTGTCCCGCCTGCCACCATTTCTCTGGCTATAAAATAAAAAAAAATATTCCAGGCAACTAAATAATGATTTTAATATACTTTATTTAAAAAGTACACCATTTTAAATTGTTTTGATGGGGCAAAGCTGAGAATGATGATCACCAGTGTCGGCTGTCCTTTTGTAATGGAGTGTGATAATTGAATGAGGCTGTCACAGCTGCATGATTTGCGGACTTAGAAGAATAATCTTTCTCTGATATCGGGGAGTTTTACAGCTCTCCGTACCAATACCAAGTCATGAAATGCTGATGTATAGACTACATTCCGTCTCGCCTATATTGCACCAATCGTCTGAGTTCACAGTTTATCCAGGAGTGTAGCATGCCACGGCGTCACAGTCAGGGTCACCTGGAGATATAGAACATTAGAAGAGATAGCAGCATTGTTATGGGCTGGGAAGAGAGGCCGAAGGCTCCGCCACATTCTCTGGCATTCTCCTAAAAAAAAAAAAGGAAAAAGTTTCAATGAACTTAAATAATAGAGACATATAAATATCACTGTTTGCTAAATAGGTAGAAGGGGCATTAATCCGGGGAACAAAAGGACTGCGTCATCTTGCTAATGCAAGACAGAATTTATTTTCTATCTTACAGTTGTTGATTGAAATACAAATACGGCTAGTTTCATCTACATGAAGTTTGCGTAGTCATCTTTCACTGCCTGAGGAAGTGGCCAGGTGCAGTGAAACGCGTCAGTCTCAGATGAACTTTATGAGTGCCAACATCTCTGTGAGAGTTGCGCAAAATATTTGCTAAAAATGTGAGTGTCGCTCACATTTGTTATATAAATTCAAATAAAAAATGTTGTGTAAAAAACGATTATATTTCCTATATAAGGTAAACATTACAGGTCATTGTGGTGAATAAAAATGTTTGCTTGCCAATTTTCACACCTATTTTGAAAAATTCACTTGACAAAAAGTTAAGAATCCATTAGTATGTTTTTATTGACTACGGATGGAGCGCCTGTCAGCCAGCCTGCAGGATCGCCAGATCCCCTGAGATGGTGCAGGCTGGTGAAAACTCCATCTGACAAGGACGCGCGAGCGACGCGCGAGTGTCTCACATGCTCGCGTTTCCCCATCAGCAAGGTGGTGGGGAGTGGCTTCCCTGCCCGTCTCCGTTTCAGGGAGATGAGAAGGGAGTGGGGGCAGTGCAGGGGGCTGCGGGGGAGCTGCTGGAGACTGGTGGAGGGCTCTGAAAGAATGGGGCACGTGTCAGATGGTGCGGGGCGGCAATTGGTTATGATTTTGGTCATTGCTTATCTGGCTATTACAGCTCACATTTACAATTTGTGAGTAGGAAGTGAGTATGTTCAGTACAGGCACACTGGGCAGTTCCCCAAGCCCCCCAATTCTAGTGCACTCCAGGCAAGGGTGAGTGGTCATACAATCAGAGCAGCCAGGCAGCAATCTCTACCTGACACCCAGCCTCAACCAGACAGTATACAGCAGTTAGCATGTTGATTGGTGGAGGGATGGATCTATTCTCCAATCAGAGTGCTGACAGCCATTCACTGTATGGAAGCAATAGTAGAGGACCATAGCAATCAGATTATGTCTATCATTTTCTAGGATGCAATAGAGAAATGACAGACAGAATCTTATGGGTTGATATGGACAACACCCAACTTAATCGTAACCTTATTTAGTAATACTGTGGCAGCTTTTGTTCATACATTCACATTGTTAAATATACAAGGGGTGGACATTTACTAAGATGGGAGTTCTGTTTCACATGGGATGTTGCTATAAGAAGGTGCTTGCACCTTCTAGAACATGGGTCTTCAAACTGTGGCCCTCCAGATGTTGTGAAACTACATGTCCCAGCATGCCCTGACAGTTTTGACATGCTCTTATAGGAAAAAATGTGGCAATGCATGTTGGAACATGTAGTTTCACAACATCTGGAGGGCCACAGTTTGAAGACCCATGTTCTAGAAGATAATAGATAGTATCGATAGGATCTGGTTGCGCGTAACAACATCCCATCTTCAATAGAAGTCCCATCTTAGTAAATTTCCCCCAGAGTAAGCCACAATTGTCTTATTACAAAATCTCCATTTCCTGCATTACTGGCATCTCTCTCACTGACAATTTATTCACACAGTAGAATTAGCTGTAAGCAATTACTGGGTCTATCACGTACCTCCGGGTGAAATCCGTGGCAAGACTCTGGTCGTCTTCGTATCTTTTGGGATTTTAAACGTTCACATTTAAGGGATTCATTGTGTACAGTGGAGTTAAGGATAAATATATTGCAGAATACAGAACAGTATAATTTGCATAAACAAATTAATAAGATACACAAATGCCAATCAGTACCCGAGGAAATAGGAAACGGCATGGTGTAATCACTTATAGCTATGGCTGCTTCCAATATAATGAGACAGAGGAGGGGACCATGTGCAATCTCCCTGCGCCCCCTCCTCATGCCATAGCATGCACAATGAGTACTCTCCATGTATCCATGTCTCCATGGGGTTTATTCTAGTTCATTCTTTCTGACAAAATCCTTCTTAGATGGACAAAACCATGTGCACTGCAGGGGGGCAGATGTAACATGTGCAGAGAGAATTAGATTTGGGTGAGTTATTTTGTTTCTGTGCAGGGAAAATACTGACTGCATGATTTTACACTACAATATAGATCTCACTTTGAAGAAAAACCCCACCCAAATCTAATTCTCTCTGCACAAGTTACATCTGCCCCACCCGCAGTGCACATGGTTTTGTCCATCTAAGAAGGATTTTGTCAGAAAGAATGGACTAGAATAACCCCCATGTCTGTTGTCGGCAACTTTATACTAAGCATTTATCCAGGGCAGGAATGGGGAAATTTTGGCCTTTCAGGTGTTGATGAACTATGCATCCCAGCATTCCCTGCAATAGTTTTAGCATCACCAAATTGCAAAACTATAACAGGGCATGGTGGGATGTGTAGTTCAACAACAGTTGGAGGGCCAAAGGTTCCCATCCCTGATACAGGGGATGTGGTCGCAAGGTGAGTCTATTAAATGGGTGCAGTGTGGGGCTCCCTTGATACAGAGGTCATTGTGCATGCAATGTGGCATTATAGATAAACCAGTGATGGCGAACTAAAGCAATAAATGAAGGAAGAACTATGAGCAGATCCTATGATGTCATACATGATTTTGTTTTTGATTTTGTTCAACCCTGGTCAGGACCTGGGTAGGAGACCAGTGTTATTGGCCTTGGGTTGACCCCGTTTACACCAACGCGGACCTGGGTCCAACATGTCACTGGTTGTGATGTCACAGGAGGTTAGGTAAAGAGCAACACAGGGTTAAACAATGTGCAGCAGGTTCACAATGCAGGATCTCCGGCCAGGAATGTATGGGGTTAATACTGGTTGGTGTAGCACACACCTTTATGCACAGATGCTGCATTTGCTACACCAACCAACATTAACCCCATAGTGGTGGCATTGAGATATACAATTCATACATAGCTGTAGTGACTCGGTGGATCTTGACTTTGGTATATACTGTACACTCAGGGGCATGTCCATAACTATGTATGATGGAGGAGAGAGATGCACGGACACCCACGATGCCCTTTTTTTTTTTAGTACGTCCATTTCTGGTGCCGGCACAAGATTTGGGGTCAGATGCACTAAGCTTCAAAAAGTGATAAAATAGAAAGTGATAAACAACCAACCAATCAGCTCCTACCTGACATTTTTCAAACACGGTCTGTGACACGGCAGGAAGGAGCTGATTGGCTGGCTGTTGATCACTCTCCATTTTATCACTTTTGAAGCTTAGTGCAACTGGCCATCACTCTGCAAACAGACGTAGGTTCCACTCTGCATCATTCCCTTAGTCTCTTTCTATTAAAAGGTTTGGTCTCCAGGAACAATAGTCAAGGGGATAAATTTACTAGCATCCAATCAGATTCTATTATCTTCTAGAAGGCGCAAAATATATAAGAAGCAACATCCCATCTTCAACTCCCATTTTAGTAAATTTACCCCACGATGTTAGTTACCCTTCCGGTTATCCCTGGGCCAGAGCCGGTAAGTATCCTTTAGGCCACATTCATATATATGCCATCTTTATGACTTTAGGTGTTTCAGTTCTGTAAGTAAAAAATCTAAAACTATCTGATGTAGAATAAGTAGAACACTAATCTCCACAACCATAGGCAGCTGTGTCCTGAAATTATCCTGCGTCTAATCCCTGAACGGAAGGGTAACGCTGTAGCCCAGCCCGAGTGTTACTTTACTGCTTAGCCTGCACTGACCTCCATGACTTCACTGCCAGTTGAAACTGTGGTTTTGTGGTGTTGACACAACACCTGTCCCATGTAATAAGGTCAACAGCTCTTATATAAAAAGCACCCGTCAGATAAACACTGGATAGATTGTTATTAAGGCACAAATTGCTTAGAAAGAGAAGCTGCCTGAGATTACAGAGTAACACAACTGCGCTCGCTGTACTGGCTGGGGCTGTGTGTTGTACGGGGGCTCATGTTCTGCACAGATTTGTAGTTGTCCCTATGACAGTTGTCTGTATTGCAGGGTTATTTGGGGACCCGGTCGATGGGGTCGACAGTCAATTGATCAACCACTATTGGTTGACACAAGAAACAAGTTGATGTGTCTAGGTCACCATTAACGAAGGCCGACATAAGCAAAATGTCGACACATAAAAAGGTCACAAGACTTTTCATGATTCTTTGTCTAAAACACACATGTTCTTACTTCACGATCCAAGTGGGCATAGAGTCAGATTAGAATAATGCGCTGAGTGCAGCGAGGTACTGTACCCGAAGTGTGGCGAGCGCGGCAAGCCATGTGAGGCGATGTCGTACACTTATATCTGTCAGCAGATTTTGACCAGACATGTGGAAAAACTCATGTCAACCTTTCCTGTGTCTACCTTTTGCTTGTGTTGAGCCCAGTATGTCCTGCAACAGTTTTGGTATGGCCAAATAACAAAACTGTAGTAGGGCATGCTGGGATGTGCAGATCAACAACAGCTGGAGGGCCGAAGGTTCCCCATCCCTGACCTAGATAATGTCAACCTTTTCCTGTCGACCTATTTACTGCCTAATAATCCACACCTGGTTATTTGAACATTATATAAAAGACAGAGGATGAAGGAATCATCAGACATCATCAATGCAATCCCTAGGTCTTAAAGACACAGCCCTTTCTTGGTTCTCATCTTACCTATCTAACCGCTCCTTCAGTCTTCGCTAACTCTATCAGATGGAGCACCGCAGGGTTCAGTCTTAGGTCCTCTGATTTTCTCAATCTATACCTCATCTCTTGGCAAACTAATCAGCTTCTTTGGATTTCAGTATCATCTGTATGCGGATGATACTCAGCTCTACCTATCATCCCCAGACCTGTCCCCATCTGTATTGAGCCGTGTCTCTGAATGTCTTTCTGCTGTATCATCCTGGATGTCATCTCGCCCCCTCAAACTTAATATTTCAAAAACAGAATTAATTATATTTCTACCAATTAATAGAAGTTACCAACCAGATATCTCTATCACTGGTAACAATATGACAATCACTCCTACCACTCAAGCTCACTGCCTAGGTGTCATCCTTGACTCTGAACTGTCCTTTGTTCCCCACATTCAATCTATCTCGAAATCATGCCCCATGCACCTCAAAAACATATTCAAACTCCACCCTTACCTTACACAAGACACTGTTAAAACTCTAATCCATGCTCTCATCATCTCCCACATTGATTATTGCAATTGTCTCCATATTGGCCCCAATACACAAAGCCATAAACCAAACTACACCAACATACATCTCTTCTCTTATCTCAAAATATCTTCCAACCCGACCTCTACGCTCCTCACAAGATCCATGTCTCTTACCTACACACATTACTTGCTCCCATTATCTATTGCAGAACTTTCTTCGGGCTGCACCCACACTATGGAATGCCCTCCCATGCACAATAAGACTCGCCTGCAGTCTCCAAACCTACAAGTGTTCCCTGAAAACTCCCCTCTTCAGGCAAGCTTATCAAATGCCAGAACCAGCCACTTAACCTTCATATACTGTATCTATACAATCACATCCCCACGGTACAGGCCACACATATCCTCTCTCTTTCTTTTTCACATTTTCCATCCTCCTGACCCCTGGCCAAACTGCTGGGTCACCGTATTTTACAGCACACCAGGAACCTTTGCATTCTGGTGGACTTTATGCAATAAAGAATATCTATCCTTGTGTATCAATGCCTATTTCCCTATAGATTGTAAGCTTGTGAGCAGGGCCCTCATGCCTTTTCACTGTCTGTAAATACCCAGTTTGTTGTATCACTGTCTCCTATTGTAAAGCACAATGGAATATGCTGCACAATATAAGAAACTGTTAATAAATAAAACAAATACCTAGGAGCTAGAGCACTCTCTTCCAGAAGAAAGGCATCACACAAGGCACTGCCCAGGGGTCGGATTTAGATGTGGTTGGAGGTGGCATTGCTGCTACTTACTTGGCAGCATAGATGCATTATTATGGTAATACAGCAGGGGGTGCCTGGTATAAGTAGACGTCACCTTCATGCATTCCTGATCCATGCAGCATTGGTTCTCCTAAGATACCATCAGCTGTCAGAGTGACCCCTGTGGTCAGAGGGTGTGGTCTAATAATGGGAGGTATGGCCATGCACCCACAGAAAGAAATAGCATTGTAAGCACCTCCCTTACCACACTCCCAGCCCAGTGCACAGCAGCATGTGCTGGGTTAAGAGCTGCTGCACCTGCCAGGTAATAGGGCCACCACTGGGCCCCTCCATCAGACCTGGGCCATTAGTTCCAACCCCCCCCCCCCACCCCTACCACACCCTCTTTTGGCACCACTGGTGACACCTGCACCTGGTGACTGTATGTTATATTCATTGGTATGAAGCTGATTGGTTGACCTTACATCTTTATATCACCTGGGATGTCTTCCCCTTGTCACAGACAGAACAATACTCTCAGCTTGTCTTACATTTCCAGGAGATCCAGTTGCTTACAGAATAAAGGATATATCTAATTTCTATAGGGGTCATAGTGATTGGAGCGACAGAGCTGCAGCTGCAGACGTTGTCTACCACAACCATGAAGAGATTGCTGCTTGGGATCTGCTGGATCACAAACGACCTGCAAAATAAAAATACACCAACATAAGTTTACTGTAAATGACAAAAACAATGCATCTAATTGCTCATATAACAAATGGCCCCGTGGCTTTCACTATACATTATAGACTGTGTACTCTCCCATAATGTCTGGCAGACTCTCCAGTTATCCAACTTCCAGTAGCGTCTCCTGGTCCACACTCTGAAGTCTGGAGGCTGGATGTCAGAGGGTGCAGAGAGTCTCATTATAACGACCTTGCCCCCCTCTGCATAATACTGCAAATGTTTTATCAGTTGGAACTGACATAATGGGTGAGATTTAATAGGATGAGAGATTCAGAAAGTGAGAGATTTGGTAAGAAATCTCCAGTTTTTTTAAAGCGGCAATCATTTACACTGCAAAACTAGTTTGATTTTGAAGTGTAAATGATTGCCGCTTTAAAAAAACTGGAGATTTCTTACCAAATCTCTCACTTTCTGAATCTCTCATCCTATTAAATCTCACCCCATGTCTTTTTTACCATTAAATTGAATTTAGCCCAATACATCAGATTTTGGCAGGTTCAGGTGATTCAAATTTATTTATGCAATATGTATTTTTGGCATTTGGCATGTTCTACTGGTTAGTAAGCGGGGGGCGTCTTTAGCATATCTTCCAATGGGGCAGATGTCTTAAGAGATAAAGTGGAGATAAAGTAGAAGGTGATAACGCACCAGCCAATCAGCTGTGTTTGAAAAATGACAGGAGTTGATTGGCTGGTGTGTTATCACCTCCCACTTTAGCTCTTCACCAGGCTTAATACATCAGCCCCAATATTTCAAAAACCAAAAGCCCAATACAAATATACCCCAGCCATGATCTGATGCTTAGATACATACAAATCACACCCAGATCAATACAACCCATAGCTGGTCCTCGTGCCTACATTACACCCACATAATCTCAATACAATCCCTCTTTAGAAGATTACAAATTGGGACCTCTTGGGCTAAATTAGCTATATGGGCGTATATATAAGCATGTCCAAGTGTGCCAGAGGTAGGAGATGCCAAACATTTTTTAAAGCGGCAATCATTTGCAATGTTAAACCAGATTGCTGGGGGTTTATTTACTAAGATGGAATGTTGCTATGGGAAACCAATCAGATTATATCTATTATCTTCCAGTAGGTGCTAAATAAATAAGAAGTAGATTCGGTACTTGTGTAGTTTCACGGCGCCATCATGGCGCCGTGCGTCTGTGTCCAGCTGCGGGGCTGAAAACTCCATGCCAACGTGTATAGTTCGTACCCCCACTATCCACGTTGACATGGAGTTGATTTTAGATAGTGTGGCGAGCATAGCAAGCCACCGAGCCCGCAGCGTGGGCGATCGCGGCGAGCCCCGCAAGGGGACACAGATGCACGGCATCATGCTGGCGCCGTGAAAGTACACAAGTACCGTAGATTCTTATTGGTTGCTATGGGCAACATCCCACCTTCAATAGAACTCCCATCTTGGTATATAAACCCCCTGGTGTCATGTAAGGAGACAATTAAAACCAATCTCTAGATAGTAGCTATAGTATATTCCTCCCTTACAATACAAAAAAATATATATTGTCCTTTCTTTTTTTAAATAAATATTTTTGACTAAGTCATTCATACAATAGGCATTGTTAGATTAGTAAACAGGAAATGATGCAATAGGATTTGATTGCGTTCAGCATTTTATAACAATGCCTGTGTTCCCCACCTGCAAGCTTTGCTCTATAAGCCAAAACAAAACACTAGATAATGGAGGTTAAGAAAATAAATAAAATAGAAATCCCAGCCCGGAGGCTTTTCAATCCGAATAAGTGATATGAATCCTCTGCTGCTCATTTTTCTGGCATTATGCTTTGCTAGAATTTGAGCCTTCGCAGTGGTTTTATTAGATTGATCTGGCAGGCTCAAGTGTTGCTCAGTAAGCAGATTTAGGACACTAACAAAGATACAGCCCATCGCTTCATCCCTTTGTTACTGTATGTAATGTCTACGTATTTGTACAGACTCTTTGTTTTCTGATTTTAAAAGTAAAAAATGATACCTAAAGATACATGTGCATGATACGTGCTCGGGTGATACTAGTCTACCCAACTGACACACAAACTCATTAATGTTTAAGTGGGTGCTCTTATACTGCCAGTTTCTATGAAGTCTCATGCCACTTGCCAGGTCAACCAATGATGGGGGTGGACTAGTACTAATTATCAAGGTACAGGCTTATTCGAGGGGCCCATGTTGGTCGTGGTATGGGACAAATGCTCCCCTTAGCAACTTGAACCACTGTGTACAATAGTATTCAGAGGGGGTGTGGCTGAATTGCTCACATTTGGCACGCCCCCTCAGTATTCCCCAGGCCCGCTGTGTTTCTTGAAGGCATTGCCAGTCCCAAGTTCCTAACTTGTGTTGATATTACATTGTCTATTTCACAACAAAAACGCAGGTCCAACCCAGAACATGTTTTCAAACCGCACTCACACTACAGGCTGGACTCTGGTTATTGCCGGATCTCCACTTTGCCACTACTTGGTAATGACATCATCAATAAGTGTCAATGATCCAGCTCTCTGCATACTGGTAGTGTGACTTAAATAACCCAGGTCACGCCATTCTCACTGAAGGCTACATGGGTTGGTCCTGGGTTCCATTTTCCAGGGGAATGAATCTGAGAAGTTATTTTCACACAAAGCCAGGATCCTGGTTGCCCCAACCACATTCCTGGTCAGAAGCTCGATGTGAAAGGGGTATTTAAAAAAACTCTTTTGTGTTTTTATTGTAATATTTCTTAACAGGGGAGCTATAGGTACTCGCGGGCCTTTAATGCCTCACATGCTGGTACCTGTGGTTCTACCAAGTACCAGTATGTAGGGCAGGCTTGCTGAGGCCCTTGTCTTACTGTTAAGGACAATATTACTTTTAAAACCAGCTATCAACCCCTCACACCCCGCCCAGGGGTGTGGGGGATAGCACTGGGCTTCAGCCCAGGCTTGAGGTGCACTGTAGAGGGTGGACCCCTTTATTTGGGGTGTCCCCATCTCTCCAAGAACTCCCGGTCTGGGCTGACTAGTTAGGGTGGGTAATTCTCTCTGCACATTTTACATCTGCCCCCCTGCAGTGCACATGGTTTTGTCCATTTAAGAAGGATTTTGTCAGAAAGAGTGAACTAGAACAAGGCCCAATGTGTGACCACAAGTTGGTGTATCCTGACAAACAGTTTCTGTTTGACTGCATCCTGCTAAAACGCAATGTGTGGCCTCAGTCTACGCCGTTATGAGCAGCTGGATATTTGGGCTCTTTTAAAAAAAAATTTTTTTATAAAAGATGTTGCAAAAAGTTAAATGAAGACTCAAGTGAGTGTTATTCCTTTATGCTGCGTAAGTGAAAAGTTCAGTTTTTGGGGGCTTTTATGTAAATGTCCAAATCATTTTTTGTATAACATCTGTAAACACATTAATCAGTCCCAGCTCACACTTGCCTTCTCAAGAACAGATACCTTTTCCACAAGGTTAAAAATAAAACCCCTATCTATTAAATGTCAAATATAGACTCGTGCTGAAATAGGTTTAGTTTGTGGTGCCTAAAATATGTATAAAATTTTACTTGACCACTTGATTCATCGGCAGGCCGAGTCTTTCCAAACATGAACAAATCTGCAGTTACAAATAGAAGGCAAATATACACAATTGTCTGATGAAGTAACAGTTTAATATTAAAAAACGAGCTTCACATCTCCAATCATTGATACATTAGATACATAACAATGACTTGTGATATAAAACATTGAATATTAGGCAATTTTATACTATTGGAAAATTGCATTTGCCTTGCCATGGCATTTAACTGCCTGAAATGGCAGCCCACTTCACCCAGCTTGATTTGCACTACCCATTGTATATACCAGGCATGTCCAAACTATGGTCCTCCAGCTGTTTTGAAACTACAAGTCCCATCATGCCTTGCCACAGTTTTACTATTAGGGAATGCTAAAACTATGGCAAGGCATGCTGGGATGTATAGTTTCACAATAGCTGGAGGGCCATAGTTTGGACATGCCTGGTATATACTCATCCCAACCCATGTTTTCTTTGTCTAGTCTGCAATACTACTGAATCTATCTCCTGTACCTCTGAATTGCATATAGAAGACATTGGCTTTAGGACAAAGAGGGCAATTAAGGAGGCAGTTTCACACAAATAATTATTTACAATCATTTGAAATCACTTTGAATAAGTTACACTACGTTTTACATTATATGATTTATTGATTACCAATCTTCAGGCTGATTTGATCCTCTGAGAAGAACACAGAGTATGGGCAATAGAGTAATATGGGGAAGGAGAGAGTAGGGGTAGTATGGAGGAAGAGGAGGAGAGAGAAGGGGTGATAAGGCAGTGGAGGGGATGAGAGAGAAGGTGTAATAAGGGGTATGGGGGAGGATAGACAAAAGGTGATAAAGCATTACGGGGAGGACAGAGAAGGGGCTGTATGGTAGTATGGGAGGTGAGAGAGAAGGGGTGATAAGGTGGTACTGGGAAGGAAAGAGAAGGGGTGATAAGGCAGTATGGGGGAGGACAGAGAAGGGGTGATAAGGCAGTATGAGGGAGGAGGGTTAAAAGTAGGGTGGCCAATCCCGGGATCGGGATCGGCGGGATCCCGGGATTTGGCCACAAAATGTCCGGGATTTCAATCCCGGGATTGGACTATCCAATCCCGGGATTTTGGGATTAGGCCGCGCATGCGCAGTCTAATGCCGTGCAGCGTCTGAGCAGTCGCTCAGACGCTGCCCGGCTGTTCCCGACCCTGTGTGTGGCCTGCGCAGCGTGATTCGGTCATAGGTCACGCTGCGCAGGCCGCAGCGTGGTATCCCCAGCATCCGGAAGACGCCTCCCACGTCATACCCGACGCGCCTCCCAGCCGCCGCGTCATTCCCGATGCCTGCCCCGCACCCCTGCCGCCTTCCTCCGCACCTTTGCCGCATGCCCCCGCACCACTGCTGTCAGCACCTCTGCCACCTGCCCCCCTCCACAGCTCAAAATGTAAGTAAATGAGGGGGTACAGCGGCAATATTCTTTTAGGGATGCCAATCCCGGGATCCCGGGAATCCCGGGATTGAGCATTTTTCAATCCCGATTCCCGGGATTGAAAAAATGCCCCGGGATTGGCATCCCTAGTTAAAAGGTGATGAAGCCGTATGAGGGAGGGGAGAGAAGTGGCGATAAGGCGGTATGAGGGGGGGGGGGGGAGAGAGAAGGGGAAATAAGGTGGTATGGCGGAGGAGAGCGAGGGGGCGATGAGGTAGTGTGTGGGAGGAGAGAGAAGGGGTGATAGGGCAATATGGGGGAGGAGAGGGAAGGGGCGATATGATACCTTTCCAATGTACTGGAGCTCATGCAGTACTGCACAAACACAAATGTACAGGGATGCAGGTTAATATTCAATACTCAAGTAAATAAGAATGTAAACTTATAAATTGCTATTGTATAATG
This sequence comes from Crinia signifera, assembly GCF_055691185.1. Taxonomy (NCBI): domain Eukaryota; kingdom Metazoa; phylum Chordata; class Amphibia; order Anura; family Myobatrachidae; genus Crinia; species Crinia signifera. The sequence goes on along the minus strand of NC_139224.1, from coordinate 41,269,073 downwards.
ACTGTCTCTACAATAGGAAGCCAAAGGCATTAGAGCAGAGGCAGAACTCTGGGAGGCAATGGAGGCATCTGCCGCCGGGCTCCTGCTCCCAAGGGGCCACTACTCCTCTCCGGCAAGTTTAAATCAGTTAATTGAAAACTGTCAATATCTCTTTTGTAATGGAGTTCTGAAATATGTATTCTCTCTTTCTATCTCTACCTCTCTCTCTAAATATATATAGATATATATAGAGAGCACATACATTTCAGAAAATATATATATAATGTAAAATGTAAGGTTGTGTGTGTGAGGGGGAGGGGGGCACCAATATTAATCTTGCCTCCGGGCAACTGGGACAAACTTACGCCACTGCATTAGAGGCGACTTGTAAACACACTTGCGGCTACAGTCCGCTGGTTTGGGTATTTGCAGTTTGTTTTTGTAAACCCTGTTAATGCCTACATGGACCCAAGAGGACGCAATCTATACCAGAGGGATGGTGAGTATATGTTTTTTCCACAGGTAACCATTGCATTTTTTCTACTGGAGAAGAGGACCAAGCCTATGGGATCAAGATAGATAATAAAACTATACTTTATTATGTGTGTGTGCCTCTACAATAGGGAGCCAAAAGCATTGGAGGCGATATGTAAACACACTTGCGGCTTCTCAGTCCGCTGGTTCGGGTGATTGCGGTTTGTTCTTTTAACCTTTGGATTTTTTCTACTGGAGAAGAGGACCAAGCCTACGGGATCAAGATAAGTGAGTATGTATGTATGTATGTATGTATGTATGTATGTATGTATGTATGTATGTATGTATGGAGCATGTAATAAAACTATACTTTATTATGTGTGTGGATCAGTTCTTTGGATATTAGTTCTGTAATGGGACTAGAAGTCCCAGCGGGCCATTTATATCCTGCATGCTGGGACTTGTGGTTCTCCAAGTCCCAGCATGTGGGGGAAGCATGCTGGGGCTTGTACTGTAGTTCTACTTGCATCAAACTTTCCCCGGCTATGGCATGACACTGCTGGATGTTGGAGCCTGGTGCTGGATAAAAAAATATGGGGATCCCTATTTTTTGACACCCTTATATCTGCAACCAGGACTGTCTCACAGAGCCTGAGGCTGGTTTTACTCGTTTTTTAAAAACATTTATTTAATCTAGTTTTTACATTGAGAAGCATCGCACAGATCTGACCGATCCGTGCAGGCTTCGGTCTCCTGGCAGCCAAATATAAATGACTTCACCAATGGAAAATCTAAATCCCGAGAATTCGACAGCTTAGTAAATTTGCCAAATTCTCAGGTCATATTTTTGGGCCGATCCCGTCCGAACTGTTCATATAGCAGATCGCATACCAACTCCTGCCTGCATACTGTACCACCCCCTTCCTGGATACCATCCCTGCCTACATACCACCTGATGCCTGCACACCACTCCCTGCCTGGATACCACCCCTGCCTGCATACCACCTCCTATCTGCACACCACTCCCTGCCTGCATCATGCCTGGATACCACCCCTGCCTGCATACCACTCCCTGTATGCATTCTGCCTGCATACCATCTCCTGCCTGTATACCACCCCCTGCCTGCATACCACCTCCTGTCTGCATACCACCACTGTCTGCATACCACCCCCTGCCTGCATACCACCCCCTGCCTGCATACCACCTCCTGCCTGCACACCACCTCCTGCCTGTATACCACTTCCTGTCTGCATACCACCCTCCTGCCTACATACTGTACCACCCCTGCCTGCATACCACTCCCTGACTGCATACCACCTCCTGCCTGCACACCACCTCCTGCCTGTATACCACTTCCTGTCTGCATCCACCTCCTGCCAGCAAACCACCCCTGCTAGCATACCACCTCCTGCCTGCACACCACTCCCTGCCTGGATACCACCCCTGCCTGCATACCACTCCCTGTCTGCATCCTGCCTGCATACCACACCCTGCCTGAATACCACCTACTGCCTGAATACCACCCCCTGCCTGCATACCACCTCCTGCCTGTATACCACCTCCTGTCTGCATACCACCACTGCCTGCATACCACCCTCTGCCTGCATACCACCCCCTGCCTGCATACCACCTCCTGCTTGCATACCACCTTCTGCCTGCACACCACTCCCTGCCTGGATACCACCCCTGCCTGCATACCACTCCCTGTCTGCATCCTGCCTGCATACCACACCCTGCCTAAATACCACCTCCTGCCTGAATACCACCTCCTGTCTGCATACCACCTCCTGTCTGCATACCACCTCCTGCCTGCATACCACCCCCTGCCTGCATACCACCCCTGCCTGCATACCACCTCCTGCCTGTATACCACCTCCTGTCTGCATACCACCCGGCTGCCTGCATACCACCCCTTGCCTGCATACCACCTCCTGCCAGCATACCACCTCCTGCCTGTATACCACCTCCTGTCTGCATACCACCACTGCCTGCATACCACCCCCTGCCTGCATACCACCCCTGCCTGCATACCACCTCCTGCTTGCATACCACCTCCTGCCTGCATACCACCCCCTGCCTGTATACCCCCTCCTGTCTGCATACCACCTCCTGCCTGCATACCACCTCCTGCCTGCATACCAACCCTGCCAGCACACCACCCCTGTCTGCTTACCACCTCCTGTCTGCATACCACCTCCTGCCTGCATACCACATCCTGCCTGTATACCACCCCCTGCCTGCATCCTGCCTGCATACCACACCCTGCCTGAATACCACCTCCTGCCTGTATACCACCCCCTTCCTGCATCCTGCCTGCATACCACACTCTGCCTGAATACCACCTCCTGCCTGTATACCACCTCCTGCCTGCATACCACCTCCTGCCTGTATACCACACCCTGCCTGCATACCACCCCCTGCCTGCATACCACCTCCTGCCTGCATACCACCTCCTGCCTGCATACCACCTCCTGTCTGCATACCACCCTCCTGCCTGCATATCACCCCCTGCCTGCATACCACCTCCTGCCTGCATACCACCCCTGTCTGCATACCACCTCCTGCCAGCATACAAACCCTGCCAGCACACCACCCCTTCCTGCTTACCACCTCCTCCCTGCATACCACCTCCTGCCTGCATACCACATCCTGCCTGTATACCACCCCCTGCCTGCATCCTGCCTGCATACCACACCCTGCCTGAATACCACCTCCTGCCTGTATACCACCCCCTTCCTGCATCTTGCCTGCATACCACACTCTGCCTGAATACCACCTCCTGCCTGTATACCACCCCCTGCCTGCATACCACCTCCTGCCAGCATACCATTTCCTGCCTGCATACCACCCCCTGCCTGCACACCACCTCCTGCCTGCATACCACTTCCTGTCTGCATACCACCCCTGCCTGCATACCACCCCCTGCCTGCATACCACCTCCTGCCTGTCTACCACCTCCTGCCTGCATACCACTTCCTGCCTGCATACCACCTCCTGTCTGCATACCACCCTCCTGCCTGCATACCACCCTCCTGCCTGCATACCACCCCCTGCCTGCATACCACCTCCTGCCTGCATACCACCCCCTGCCTGCATACCACCTCCTGCCTGCATACCACCTCCTGTCTGCATACCACCCCCTGCCTGCATACCATCCCCTGCCAGCATACCACCTCCTGCCTGCATACCACCCCCTGCCTGCATACCACCTCCTGCCTGCATATCACCTTCTGCCTGCATACCACCTCCTGCCTGCATACCACCTCCTGCCTGCATACCACCTCCTGCCTGCATACCACCCCCTGCCTGCATACCACCTCCTGCCTGCATACCACCCCTGCCTGCATACCACTCCCTGTATGCATCCTGCCTGCATACCATCTCCTGCCTGCATACCACCTCCTGTCTGTATACCACCCCTGCCTGCATACCACCCCCTGCCTGCATACCACCCCCTGCCTGCATACCACCTCCTGCCAGCATACCACCCCCTTCCTGCATCTTGCCTGCATACCACACTCTGCCTGAATACCACCTCCTGCCTGTATACCACCCCCTGCCTGCATACCACCTCCTGCCAGCATACCATTTCCTGCCTGCATACCACCCCCTGCCTGCACACCACCTCCTGCCTGCATACCACTTCCTGTCTGCATACCACCCCTGCCTGCATACCATCCCCTGCCTGCATACCACCTCCTGCCTGTCTACCACCTCCTGCCTGCATACCACTTCCTGCCTGCATACCACTCTCCTGCCTGCATACCACCCTCCTGCCTGCATACCACCCCCTGCCTGCATACCACCTCCTGCCTGCATACCACCCCCTGCCTGCATACCACCTCCTGCCTGCATACCACCTCCTGTCTGCATACAACCCCCTGCCTGCATACCATCCCCTGCCAGCATACCACCTCCTGCCTGCATACCACCCCCTGCCTGCATACCACCCCCTGCCTGCATACCACCCCCTGCCTGCATACCACCTCCTGCCTGCATACCACCTCCTGCCTGCATACCACCTCCTGCCTGCACACCACCTCCTGCCTGCATACCACCTCCTGCCTGCATACCACCTCCTGCCTGCATACCACCTCCTGCCTGCATACCACCCCTGCCTGCATACCACTCCCTGTATGCATCCTGCCTGCATACCATCTCCTGCTTGTATACCACCCCCTGCCTGCATACCACCTCCTTCCTGCACACCACCTCCTGTCTGTATACCACCCCTGCCTGCATACCACCCCCTGCCTGCATACCACCCCCTGCCTGCATACCACCTCCTGCCAGCATACCACCCCTGCCTGCATACCACCTCCTTCCTGCACACCACCTCCTGTCTGTATACCACCCGTGCCTGCATACCACTTCCTGCCTGCATACCACCCCCTGCCTGCATACCACCTCCTGCCAGCATACCACCTCCTGCCAGCATACCACCCCTGCCTGCATACCACCTCCTGTCTGCATACCACCCTCCTGCCTGCATACCACCCTCCTGCCTGCATACCACCCCCTGCCTGCATACCACCTCCTGCCTGTATACCACCCCCTGCATACCACCTCCTGCCTGCATACCACCCCCTGCCTGCATACCATCCCCTGCCAGCATACCACCTCCTGCCTGCATACCACCCCCTGCCTGCATACCACCTCCTGCCTGCATACCACCTCTTGCCTCTTGAATTCTGTCCCATTTGGCTGCAAGCTTTTCTCTTGGCCCTCCCACGTGAAACTACCGGTTACCACCCCCAGACGCCTATTTTCTGTCAATCACCTTGCAAACGGCTAGCAAAGGCAAGAAGAAGCAGGATTTCTTTGCTAGTGGGTGTATGCATGCGCACTGAAACCCATACACATATGCAGTTCATCGATAATTGTCTTAGCACAGCAGCGATTCGTTCAGAATTAACTATCAAATATCAAACTTCAAACGTGTCTTTAAAATCTATCCCAGTTTAGTGTTCGGCATTCAGCACCTCCGGCCCAGTCAGAGGCACAGCTTTACACATAGAAATACATAAAAATGTACACAGCTTTAGTTTAGTTGAACTGACATCACTGCACTGTAGTATATGTGGTTTTGTGGATTTCTATGTGGGTGAGAAGAGGCCATTCAAGGGAACGAAAAATAATTCCCATGTTTTAAGGCAATTTTCATGAGTTAAAATACCTCACAACATTATAAATAAATCAGAGCTGCTCAATTAAAAAAAAGATACTTTGGTAAATTTGGCCAAAACCTGATATAAACCAGTTCTTGTTTTTGAAAGGTTTTTTGTCGACTGCTTCTTTAAGATTAGAATAAAAACATGTATAGAGATAATATATTTAAAATACATTGCTAGCCTCTCACATACAGGTTTATTGGATGTCAGTGAGCTATAGGGGACATTTCTTAAGATGGGAGTTCTATTTCACAAGGGATGTTGCTGTGGGCAACCAATCAGAATTTACTTTTTATTTATTTATTTATTTATTTAGCACCTTCTAGAACAGGGATGGGGAACCTTCGGCCCTCCAGCTGTTGTTGAACTAAACATCCCAGAATGCTTTGCTACAGCTTTAGCATGGCCAAATAGCAAAACTGTAGCAGTGCATGCTGGGATGAGTAGTTCAGCAACAGCTGGAGGGCCAAAGGTTCCCCATCCCTGTTCTAGAAGATAATAGATAGTATCTGATTTGTTGCCCATAGCAACATCCTATTTGAATTTTGAAACAGAACGCACTATCTTATTAAATTTCCCCCATAGGGTTTAATAAAGGGTTTTCTTATAAATCACACAGTGGTGTAAGATTAGCCGAGCAGACCCCTTGGTGGCGGGGAGGCACTGTATAGGGGTGGGCGCTGGGGGTCTGCAGGGTTATTGTAATGCCGCTGCCACTGCTCCCTGCCGGGAGCTCACCTGTGGCCGGAGCCTGGGACCCACAGAAGATCTGTCTGCGGTCCAGGCTCCCCTGTCCCCTCCTGGCTTCTGCTTCTAAACGGACCATCACAAAATGTCTGCCCCCATACAGAAAAAAACTATCTGCTGTATGTGGGCGGACATTTTGTGATGGTCCATTTTCATTAGACGCTGAAGCCAGGAGCAGACGGGGAGCCGGGACCACAGACAAGCGGCTTTTGGAGGGGAAAGGCGGGGGGTTAACTTTACTCTGCAGGGGGGGGGGGGGGGGATTTAACTGTGGGGGGGGGGGGGGCACAGCCGAAATTGTGGCAGGGGTGCAAACTTTTAGTTACACCACTAAATTCACACGTCTAGTTAATCCATTTGTTTTAAACAGGATGTTTTTCCAATGTTTTATCCAACAAGCAGCGTGTAACTATAGAATTATATTTGTGGTCAGTTATTATTTTTGTTTATTATTTTTAAAAAGAGACGATGTTCTTTTTTTTCTTCTACATTTGTAACGGTAAATGACTTACGCAGAATTATTGGTACAGATTCCAAGCACAACATGTTTATGACCTTCTGTACCCTTGATGTTGGAGTTCTAGCCTTGCACAAACATGCGATTAAAATGTAGTGTTTTTCCAATGTAGGCACAAGTCCGCTAGGGTTTAGATTGACCAACAAATTCATATTGCATTAACCTAAGCTTGGATTTGCTTGAACCCAAGTCTCTAGAGATGAAACCTAACACGACTTCTAAGCTAGGATCATCCCGCAGTTTTGGACGGTTTATAATTATACTCTGTTATTTTAATGTCTGTGTTCAACTGAGTTCTACATTATATTTTTTTCACATTTTTGTTACGTTTTCCTTTGTAGCCAGGGCACGCTGTGGTAGCACAATAAGAAACCCCCACCTCTTTTTCATGCTTTTTCCATATGCGCTAACAAGTTTAACCACATTTTTTTTCTTTATTTTTTTTTTCTTTTAAAAAAAACTAATCTGAGAACTTCGCTGGAAACCTAAATGTGATATTTTGTCCAAGATCACTAAATACTGAGCAGAACGACTGTAATTTTCTAGACACATTTATTTTTTAAAATCTATGCAGAGTTAACCACGGAACACTACTGCTTAAAGCATAATCAGTGAGATCACGTTCATGTGCCAGCTACGAGATACATATGCCAGGATGCCGAATGTCAGAATACTGATGCCAGCATCCCGAATGACTTAAGTATACTTACCCTCCGCCTGCCCCGCCCTAACTGTAACCCTGCCTTCCAGCAGCCTAACCCTAACCTTCCCCCACCCTACAGCTTGACCCTAACACTTCCTTCTAGAGCTTAACCCTCCCTCCCCTGCCCCAAAACCTAAACCTAACTCTTCTAAGTGCAAAAACCAAACCCTCCCTCCTCCGCAGCCTAACCCTAAATCCCCCCACTAGTGCCTAAACATACAGTAACTCCCCCTTCCCAGGCCACATGCTAGCGCTCCCCGCATGCTTACTGATCAGTGTCCCGGCACCTGAGACATCGGCACCAACATTGATGTCACAATTCTGGCCCAGACTCCCAGTGGTACTCATGATACCGGTATCAGTATACTGAACGCTAGGATCCTGACCGCCGGAATGCTGACCACATCCCCCAGCTAATGGAAGGGTTAAATAATCATTGCTTGTCTCCATACACAATTATATTTTAGCATTTACAGATGTGCCCTCATATACAGTTGCTCTTCTCTGTGCCAAGTAACCCCTCCTGGTGCATCAGGCCCCATGCCGCATTGGCATATTGAGCATCTTTTTTGTCCGAATTGTGCATCTTATTCACATAATAAACCAACCAGATGAGAAAAAAATATATTGCTAATATACACTAATCACTGGGATTTGCTGTATTTGCACATGTGTGAGTCTAAACATGTGTAAAAAGCTTGTGCCAGATTCTACTGCTTATGTGCAGATCTCTGGGAACAGAGCGCCTGAGCCGCACTTCCGGAGACACATATTGTGTATACGTGCATCTGCAGTGACTTTTGCTGTTGCACAATGTGCTGACGGAGATGTGAGTATGATTAACCCCATGAGTGCTGGGTTTTGTTGGGGCAGGACACACCAAACAGGGCAGGTTTGTCCTGCCCAATAATTTCTCACCACTCAAGGGCAGCCGCTGCAGCAGCCAGTCCTGACTCCCCACCCGCTCTAGTCCCTGGGCTAGTTGCCACTGCCCCTGCCGCCATTCGCAGCAGTAACCAGGCAGATGGCTGTAAAACATGTCTTCAGATACTTAAAAGAAACAAGTAAACATTTGTAAAGTCTGAGAGCTCAGTGCTGGAAGTTTCTGTGATGCCAACTGGTCATCAGACAAAAGCAACTGGCATTTCTACATGGTTATCTGTTTACGCGGGCAGGAAACAGCCCACTGTTGCCTTATCTGCCGCTGAGGTAGGGTACATGCCACTTACAGTAACTGCCAAGGATGCCTTGTGGTTAAAAGAGACGTGGGTGTGAAGTACGTCTTCGCTGCCCAAATGATGTAGTCAACATTGCATTTGCCATGAAAGGTCCAAGTGACCTACCTCCAGCACCAAGCACCATGGGCCTTCCAAGAATATTGCTATTAGATTCCCTTCTATACACAAACTAGTTGATCTAATCAGTGTATTATATGTTGTAAGCATGGGCAGATTTAGGGGGGTAGCACCCGGGCACGTGCCCCCCTTCCCCCTGTCATTCCTGACACACATTTCCTTATTCCCACATGGCAATGACCAAGTAACCCCCATGGAAAGGACCATGTAACCCCCATGGCAAGGACCATGTAACCCCCATGGCAACGAGAATGTAACCCCCATGTCAACAGTCATGTAGTCCCACATGACAACGAGCATGTATTCCCCCATGGCAACAAGCATGTAATCCCACATGGCAACAAGCATATAACCCCTGGCAACAAGCATGTAATCCCACATGGCAACGAACATGTAATCCCACCTGGCAATGAGCATAGAACTCCTGGCAGCGAGCATGTAATCCCAGATGGCAACTAACACATAATCCCACATGGCAATGAACGTGGAACCCCTGGCAATGAGCATGTAGGTAAGCAGCATTTGTGTTGCATAATTTGTAAAAGGCATTACGGTGTTTGGCATAATATGTAATGGGCTTTATGGTGTGTGGCTTGATGTGTAATGGCCATTACGGTGTAAATTTTTGCAGCGCACCTTTGGAGCGCAATGTCCCTGTTTGTGGAATTTATTGTGCATTTTGTCTCAAACCGTGTGGCATTATGTGAATTTTGGCTCATTCCGTGTGGCATTATGTGAATTTTGGCTCAATCTATGTGGCATTATGTGAATTTGGGCTCATTCCGTTTGGCATCATGTGTAAGGGGCAAGTATAATGGGGTGTACTATTTTGTTGCATAATGTGTAGAAGTGGTATATGGTGTGGTACACTCAGTGGCGTAGCTACGTTACGCCGCTGGGTACACTACACTCAAGGACATGCCCCCTTTTGCTTGGTCACAACCCCTTTTTGCCTTTGGCACGCGCACTACTACATCCTTCACTTTTGAGGCCAAGGTGGACCTGTGTACTTTAAAGGCCAGGGTAAATGTATAATACCATTCCCCCCTCTCTCTGCTCTCCTCCACTCTCTCTCTCTCTGAGTGGGCACACTGGCGTCCCCCCCCCCCTCCCCCATCCCCTCCCTCTCATGGTGCCCTCCTCCCCCTGTCATTTTCTACTGGATCCGCCCCTGGTTGTAAGTGAGGGGAATCTTCTTGAAATCCTCATGAATTTACAATACACGCTAATATGTTTTATTGCAGGAAAGTGGGCCGAAAAATACATTTAAAAGGTTGAATATGTCAAAGAATGTTATGTTTGACAATACCCTGTGTCTTTGGTTACAGGTGAAACTTTAAAATTATGTAAGGATTTATTATTGTTATGTTACCAGAGACAGCGCTGAGTGAGGTTGATTTAGACAAGGAAGAGCGGTCTGAGTACTTTCTCCCTGTTTACCTCCATGGACTAGGACCCTACGTCACACATCGCATCGGGCCTGATGTCATTCACCTGCAATTTGGGTAATTGATCACTGTAATTTTAGGAAAAGAGCCCAAGTTGCATAGTGTATGGGGCCTTCACTGCAGAAACCTTCCTTTTGATGATAGTCTTCCTTCAAAAGCTCCTCACCGTGGCTAATCCTACATCAGGTTGTTGTTGTTGTAACTTTCTCGCCTTATAGAGAACTGCTGCTGATGTGGAAATAATGTGAATTTCTTTTAAATAATGGGCTTCATTCAGTAAGGATCGCAAAAAGAAAATCTGTCTCTAAATGTAACATGTTCAACATACTTGCCTACTTTTGGAAACTAGTTTCAGGGAGATTATAGTTGGTTGTAGAATTTTGCACAGTGCCCCATTGGGGGGGGGGGCGTGTCATGCCCAAAGGGCGTGTCTAGTTCCAAATAGGGAGAGATTGTGAAAAGTGATTGTGAACGTGGCACCTAGAAGCATGGGTGTGTACTGCTACATCTTAGAGGATTATTTTAAAATGACATATCCAAATGTAGATGAGCCCCAGAGCAGTTAGTAAGGGCTACTATACTTGGAGAAGTGCTGGGAAATGGTGCTGATGGTTCAATGTAAATGTATATATATCTCTCATTCCTTTTTTCCCCAACAATTGTAACAGTGTAATGTGGGCTAGGTGACATGAGGGAGATTGCTAGACTAATGAGGGAGAGAGGGAGATTGCTGTTACTTCAGGGAGTCTCCTGCAGAATTCAGGGTAAATACCAGCTGCTTCATTTTTACACTGCATTTACAGTAGATTTCAGACGTCAAGCAAATCTAACTCTCTCTGCACATATTACATCTGCCCTACCTGAAGTGCAGCATGGTTTTGCCCTTTAGAGATTTAGATTTTGCGTTCCATTCTGTATAAGGCCCAATATTTGAAAATTTTCAAATCTGAGATAAATCAGCGGGGCTATAGCTAAGTCTTCCTGATTAAGTTTAAGGGTCTCTAAGGTATCACTGATGGTACCAAGCATAATTGTCCTCTAGGTTAAGTTATCCTTTGGTGGTCTCTATAGAGCATATGTAATATCTCATGCTAAATATATTGGAAAAAAACAGAACAAAATGCCAGGAGACCGGACCTTCTGATAATAACAGACCTGTATGTATACCATAGATCATTGATCTGTAGCATTGATTACATGAATTAGCCGTCCAGTCTAAACAATTGACACTCTAATGTTGATACTTAGCTTTACAGATAAAAGCTTTGATTACATGGGAAACAGAGACTGTGGAATACATTCGCAGCATTACTCAGAGAGCGAGACTTTCAGCTTTCCATTTTAAGAAAATATTGCAAATAAAGGCCTATATTTGGAACTATATGTGCAGATTTTCCTCTATATAATTGTTATACAAACATTACATTATGTACGTCTCATTTAAATGAGTTCAACAGGAAAAAAAATAAGTTTTCCCATTCATCAGTATTGCAGGAATAAGAAAAATCCTGCTGCCCCCTTGAGGTTGGTACTTAGATAGCACTGGTAATAATTAGCTGTGTTCTAGGCTAGCATGAGTTCTGCATTGTAATGGGGTTTTCCCTCTTATGATTATGTACCTATGTAAATTAATTAATGATTGAATGAATGATGGTAAATGTCGTTTCTCTGGGCAATGTTTATTGATGAATTGGTTAAGGTTCAATTTGCTAAATAATATTGCAATGTAAGAATAAAAATGTGAAAGTCTCTTCCAGTAAAAGAAATCATGTGTGGTATGCCAAAATAGGTGGTATATTTAAAATAATTTGTTTTCTGAAGTAGAGGGATGGATCATATGTAATTTTATTAAAGGATCACAAAAATCGAATCATCTAATCCTAGTTTCCCCGCCCCCCTGCTCTACAGTCACATGATTGATGTGCGGCTGACAGCAAAAGCCAAGATATGGTTGATTGGGCCGCCCAATTCCTCCAGTCCTCACAGTGAGCTGCCTGATAGTCAGAAGTCTCACAGATATTGCTAGAGATTAGGGAGAAATATATGTACTTGTGCTATTTAAATATGTCAAATTAGGTTCTAAAACACTGGTAGGGCAGGAAGCGTCAAGACGCTTTATAATAAAGAACAATAATAAAATCATTGTCCTTATTGACTATGAGCAATGCTTATTTGTATCTGCCTCACAATTTTATTCTTAAAGTACGCGCAAAAATATTAGTAACGCCACTGCGATAACCATATCATCTCGTGTGTACGCAAATGACCTTTTGCGAAAATTGTGAATGGATCGCTAATCGGCACCCACTGAAAAATCCATACGCAGTTCCCAAACCATAGAAAGGATTTTACTGACCGTGCAAATGTAAGTAGCTCTGAGTCTTCTATTAACCTGCAACTGAGGCAGAGTGGAAGTGGTCATCGGTGACATCACAGACCCTCCTCAAAAACAACTGGGTACACCTGTGTTTTTCAGACACACCCAGAAAATGCCAGGTTACCACCCCCAGACATTGACTTCCTGTCACGATAATGATCCATATGCATTTTCTGTCCATGTTTCCCCTTGCGCCTGTGCGATTCAAACTGTAAGTATGCACATTAGTGATGAACCCTGAATTAGACCCTATATAATTAACGACGGGTGCTCCCAGGGTTTGTTAACGATGTACCCCATCATTCTGCATGTACAGACGAAGGAGAACAACATTCAAAAACAGCCAGTATTTATCTTGCATGCAACACAGTGTATGTATTTGTCATTTGTTTTGCTACAATGTCTGCCGAGGTGCACAGTTACCTGCTGTTCTTATTTTATTATTCCCAAAATAACATAATAATAATAATAATAATAATAATAATAATAATAATAATTAAATATAATAATTATTAAGTTAGTTTCATAACTTAATTTAACTGCCATTTTTCAAACCCAGCCTGTGATATGACAGGTAGGAGCTGATTGGCAGGTTGTTTATAACTCTCCATTGTATCACTTTTTGAAGCACGATACATCTGGCCACATGTGAGCACATTTTTACACACTGTAAAGGGTCCCACTATATGCATCCAGATTAATGGTACAACTTAGGGGGTGATTCTGATCACAACGCTCCTTTGCGCAGGGCATCAATGGTGAATGACTGCGCATATACTTTTATGTGCAGCTGCTTGGTGCGAGCGGGTGCTGCAAACTGCTTGTTCGCCCTCTTGTTCGCACCTAGCAGTGCAGGCGAGCATGGGGCGGTGGCGAGGGGCAGTGATTCATGGACGTTCCTATGTAAATTCGTCCATGGCAACAGAGCGGAGGGGGAGGCAGCTGACGTCAGTGGATTTCAGGTTCCCATCCGCTTTCCGTACAGGGCGCCCGCAGATGTAAGACATCAGAGAGGTGTCTTACATCTGCGAGCACCTGCAAAATCATACGATATTCGGTGACCATCAAATAATTTTGTCCCAGCACGCAAGGCTGCGAATGAATGCTAAGGTGGAACGAGGGCTGTATAAGCCCAAGTGAAATTAAGAGACTGTGAATTTGAGCTTGGTTGAATAAAGTTGTTGAAAAATGACCAGGCATAGAAGGAGGGGTTATTCAGGGCGGGAAGCCCCACCAATGGGGGTCCTGGGGGGTGGCACCCTGGAGCTAGGGTATATAGTCTAGGTAGTAAGCCAGAATACCCCTCCTCGAATTTTGATCCTGTGAGAGAAAAGTGTTTCAGATAAGTGCAGCGCTGCTATCACTTTTACCTGAAATGTCCGGGCGTCCTAAACGTTCAGCTCCACCACCCCGCTGGCTGGCGGATGCAGCTCGTCCGCTCAGCCATGTCCCTGGTCGCAGGGGCGGTGGTGTGGGTGGTCAGGCGTCCTATAGTGTGGGGGCCGCGGGATCGCGGCCTACCTCGCCGGGCGCGAGCAGTAGTGCGGGGGTTAATATGGATGCCAGCGGGGATATGGTCGCTCTCCCCCCGGCTAATGCAGCAGGCGGGGGAGAGGTGTCTGTGTTCTGCGTGCGTGTATCGCCGGGCTCCGGCGACAGAGCGCCGAGCCGGGCGGTGCTGGCGGGGGGCGGGGAGCCTGGACAGGATCTCCTGCTCCCTGTTGTGCCTGCGCATGTCGGCGTCTCTGACGAGGCGCCGTACATAGCAACGGCAGGAGACGGGGACGAGCGGCAGGCGGCGTCCACTGAAGTGGAGCCGCCGCAAGGAGAGGGGGGGCACGATGTACACGCTGGGACCTCCGTTCGGTTGAACGGAGGTGAAACCAGCGGGGGCATAAATATGCAGCCGGGACCAGGGGGGGCGAGTGCTCCCCCCCCCCCCTGGGGATGTCAGCAATGTGGATGAATTAAATGCAGGCACAGAGCAAGGAGGGGGGACAGGTGCCCCCAATATTAATGCACAGGAAAATAACACACAAGGGGGTGTGGGAGTAAGGCAGCAAGGCAGGGGGCCAAGCCCGCTTATTCATATTACAGGAGGCCCCCCTGCTGGTGGTAGTTGGGACAGCGGACCTAGACATTGGGATAGGCATATGAGTTATGAAGTAAGGGGTTTAGGCAGGCCGGGTGAAATCCGCCAGCAACTGGGTGAGCCTTTGTATGACCACCGTATGATGGGACAGCGAGGGCAGGCACAGCACGGGGTTTTTACTCCCTGGGCCCAGGGATACGGCCCGCAGAATCAACCGCTAATGCCTCCAGGCCCTTACTTTAATACAACACCAGGGGGCCTGGTTAATACATTTCCACAATTTGTTAATTGGGGTCAACAGGGGCAGGGGCAGTGGCCTAACCAGACACAAACTGGTGGGAGTTACGGCGGGCCCCAATACCCGTACTGGGGAGCGGGGTCCGGCCATCCCATTAGCCAGGGAATACATCAATACGGTCACTTTCCACCGCAAGGGCATTACAATATGCCACAATACCCTGTGCAGGGTTACGGGGGCTGGGCACCCCCGTCACGGGAGAGCCTCATGGGGGGTCAGGGTCTACCATTTAGACAAGGCGAAGGGGCAGGGGAGTTTCAGAGAGAAAGGGCTCCCTCGGTTGACGCACATGTAGCAGCAGAAACGCAACAAAGGCGTTCGCAGGCCGGGAGTACATCCAGCCAGTCCATTAACGAGAGTTGTGTTCTTTCAGTTGCGGAGACACGTCCCACTTCACCGCGAGTGCGAAGGGAAAGTTCATCGGTAGAAGCTGCAGCAGTGGCGACCGCAGTACAACTGACGACAGGGGAAGCCACACCAGCATCCCAGTCGGCCAGGAAGGAAGGGGAAACACCCGCGAGGGAAAAGACAACGGTCTCGGAAGCAGCCGCCAAGGAAAAGGGTGACGCACCTCGGATGGAGGTGGTCGACGAGGAGGAGTCCTCTTCTGGTGAGTCAGCGTCTTCTGCTTCATCAGGCGATAGCGACGTATCAGGCGCAGAGAAAAGGCCGCGCAAGCTTGCCAAGCTGGTAGCCAAGCAGGTAGCCAGGGCGGTTAGGGGCAAGAAACGCAGGCGGAAGAATAGTCCCGTAGCGACAGGGGAGGTAGCTGGGGATGCATCTCATTGTTCCAACACAGCAGTGGCCAGGGGACTTAGGAAAGGGGTCAAAGAAAAGATTAGAAAGGGCAAATTCATTGACCTTTTCACAATAACGACAGAGATGAAGAAGGATTTTGACAAAGTCAAAAAAGATTCGCACAGTAGCGAAGCCTCCTTCAAAGGGTTTCATAACTGGTTGAAGGGTTTCCTGGCATTTGCATCATCTTACCTCACCACCAGGCCGACAGAATATCAGAATGTGATCAGTTACCTTCACCTCATTAATGAGACTTTTATGAATTATAAGGGTCCGGCTTGGAGGGAATATGATGAGAAATTCCGTCTTTGTCATGAGGGTAAACAGATTATGCCGATGGGTTCTAAGCACGTCGAGATTTGGTGGGAGGTGATAGGAAAGAGCCAACCCATGACGGAGTCAGCGGGTAAGAAGTCCTTTCAAGGTGGGAAAGCGTCTGGGAAGTCTGGGGGGAAAGGGCGATGTTTCGCCTTTAATGATGGGAAATGTGACAAGGGCGCAAAATGCCGGTTCAAGCACGAGTGCAAAATATGTGGAGCAGGGCACCCAGCTAAGACATGCAGAAGTGGCAAAGCGAATAGTGCAGGAGAAGGCGCAGCTAGCGCTAAGTAAGGCAGATTCGCCCATTAAGCTACATCAGTTGGAGCACTATTTAAGAGGATACCCTAATAAAGTTGATGTTAAGTTTTTGTTAGAGGGTTTCTCTTTGGGTTTCCGACTCCCTATCCCCGATAATTTTTTCACTTCCACAAACAAGAATTTGAAGTCAGCCAGGGAATTGCCAGGGGTTGTTAGGACAAAGGTACAGCTGGAGGTTAGTCTGGGCAGGATGGTGGGGCCTTTTGAGACCCCACCTATTCCGAACCTGTGTATCTCACCCCTAGGGGTGGTACCAAAGAAGGATCCAGGAAAGTTCCGACTAATACAACACCTTTCTTATCCACCCGGCAATTCAGTTAACGACGCCATTCCAGTTGAATTGGCGAGCGTCCACTATCAGTTGTTTGACGAAGTTTTAGGCCTAGTTAAAAGTTTCGGCCCCGGGGCATTGATGGCCAAGATAGACATAGAGTCTGCCTTCAGGCTCCTTCCGCTGCATCCTGATTCTTTTAGGTTCATGGGTTTCAAGTTGGAAGGGGCGTTTTATATTGACAGGTGCCTGCCCATGGGCTGCTCGATTTCCTGTTCATACTTTGAGAGATTCAGCACTTTTTTACAATGGTGCATTCAAAATGAATCAAGATCCAAGGGGGTTGCCCATTATCTTGACGACTTTCTCATTGTAGGAACAGGGGGCGAGGAGACATGCGGTAGGACGCTGGGCGTGGCTTTGCGAGTTTTTGAGTCATTGGGCGTTCCCATAGCACATGAGAAGACAGAAGGGCCTGTGACAGTCCTGTCATACCTAGGTATTGAAATTGATACTGGGGTAGGGTGCTGTAGGCTCCCAGCTGACAAAGTGGAGAGACTTCAGGGTTTCATTCAGGACTGCAGGGCTAGGAACAGGGTGCAACTGCGAACCGTCCAGTCCTTGTTAGGCTCCTTTAACTTTGCTTGTAGGGTTATTCCTATGGGTAGGGTTTTCTGTAGGAAACTGGAAAGGGCCACAGCCGGAGTTAGGAATCCTCACCATTCTATTCGACTGGGCAGGGAAATTAAGGATGATTTGAGTGTATGGCAAGAATTCTTGCACCACTTTAATCATAATCTGATTTGGCAAGCTGAAGCGGCCTCGAATGGGGAGCTGCAGCTGTTCACAGACGCAGCGGGGTCGTTAGGTTTTGGAGCCTACTTTGAAGGGGAATGGTGTTGTGAGAGATGGCCGCAATCTTGGATAGACAGGGGTTTCACTGGGAATATGTTATTGTTGGAACTGTTTCCCATCATTGTGGCTGTGGTACTGTGGGCAGGGCAACTAGCGAACAGGAGCATAGTTTTCTGGTGCGATAACCTGGGGGTGGTGCATTCAGTTAACAATCAAAGGGCTTCGTCCCCAGAGGCCCTAAGACTGTTGCGGCACCTTATTCTAGTTTGCTTAAAAAACAACATCAACTTCAGGGCCAGACATGTACCAGGCGTTGAAAATGATATCGCAGACGCCTTGTCGCGATTTCAGTTTACTAGGTTTCGTGAACTGGCGCCAGCAGCAGCGGAAACAGGTCTAAGATGTCCCAAATCTGTCTGGCAGGTAGTAGAGCCGGCATGACAGAACTAGCATGCCGGTCACTAGCACCTGCTACCCGCAGATCTTATGGAAAGGCATGGGAGGATTGGTGTAATTATCAGCAGCAACCGGAATCCAGGGGTAAGTCAGTGGATGACTGCCTCCTAGCCTTTGTATGGGAACACTTTAACAACGGACGGTCCAAGTCGGCCATGGCGGCGGCTTTGGCAGGGATAGCATTTCACAGCAAATTGCGTAGGGTGCCAGATCCTACTAAATCATTCATCATCAGTAAGGCAATGAGGGGTTGGTCGCGCGTACAACCGGTACAACCGGATAATAGGCGTCCCCTGGATGAAACCAAGTTAGGAGAACTATTGGCTGTGTTATCCAATGTTGCAGATAATGAACCGGAGGTAGCGCTGTTTAGGGTGGCTTTTGCTTGGGCGTTTCACGGGGCGTTCAGAGTTAGTGAGTTAACAGCGCGCAATAAAGGGGTTAGCTCGGGGATTCTTAAGGATGACGTGGTGGTAAGCAAGGAGCAGGTGTTATGCAGGCTAAGAAGGTCAAAGACTGACCAGCAAGGCAGGGGCACCTGGATTACGCTTAAGCCACACGTCAACAAAGTAATCTGCCCGGTTGCGCTAACTCAAGAATATGCCTCCGTAAGGCCCAGCGAGGCGGTTCAATTTTTGGCCCACGCTAACGGGTCACCGCTCACAAAATTTCAGTTTACTGCAGTTATGAAGAAGGGCTTAGCGGCAATAGGGCTGCGTCCAGATGATTATGGAACACATTCATTCCGGATTGGCGCAGCCACTGCAGCAACGGTAGCAGGTTTGCCGCCTGAGGCTGTCAAAGCAGTGGGCAGATGGAAGTCAGACAGCTTTAAAAAATACGTGAGAGTTAATATGCTTTAATATAGAGTGTATAGAATTTTAAGTATTAGCTTAAGTATAGTATGCGCCTGTTGCGCGGGTCCAAAAACGTAAAGTTTACAAACGGTTGGGGAACGATTAGCGTTCCGCAATCGGAGGTGTGGGGTGAATTTTTTGATTTTTCCTCCAGAATGCGCCTAATTCAATCTGGCCCCACCTTACAGGCCTTTCTGGTGGTTTTTTAAGTTTTTCAACTCCACTTGGACCCTAGCTTTATGTCATTTATAAGTTGTGAAATATTAGAGTATAAGTGAATACTAACCCCTAGGTTTTTCCTTCCTTTGCAGCCCCATCCCCCCCCTTCGGTCCCTTGGGGATAGTTTGGATAGTAGGGCACTCCTACATATTCTGGGCAGAGAAGCACTTAGTAGCTAGGAGTTCACCAGTGCTGGCCACTGCAAAAGCAGTAAGATGGATTGGGGTGAGGGGCCTTCTATGGAAGAACTTGACAGGCCTTCTACAGAGAGAAGCCAGCAGAGGGGACAGGCCAGATGTTTTGATAATACACCTGGGAGGGAATGACCTAGCAAAGACTACTGGCATAGCCTTGAGAATCATGATGGAGAAGGATTTAGCGGCTTTGTTGAAGAGTTGGCAGGGTGTACGGCTGGTATGGTCAGATATCATCCCCCGGTTCTCCTGGAGAGGAGCGCATAACGTAGAGGCAATAGAGAGGGCAAGGAGAAAGCTAAATCACGCCTTAAGCAGGTTCGTGGTGTGTAAAGGGGGAGTGGCTGTCAGGCACCCCGAGATTACAAGAGAACACCCGGACCTATACAGGCCTGATGGGGTGCACTTGTCTGAGGAAGGAATGGCTATCTTTTTGAGAGGAATTCTTAAGAGATTGGGCTAACAGTTATTAGAACGAATAGATTTGTTAGGGGATGGCGGGGCAATTGGCACTTGAGGATGAGTGGTTAGTGTGCCACTTGCTGTGGCGGGTCGGCACCCTCGACCAGGATTCTAGAAGGGCGTCAGGTGGTCCCTGCGCGGTATTACCCCTCGCCTTGCCAGGAGGGCGGACGAGCCTCGACTCAACGCGGTGGGCGATGAACATTTAGGCGAAGATGTTCACGTCAGGCCTTAGAGGCGTGGGGATGTCCGCGCAGGGCGGGCTGTGCCTTTGGTAAGGGGTGTTTAAGAGGTTGGGAGCGACCTGGTCGTTGCCCGGAGTAACACCCCTGAACGGTCTTCGGTCTCAGGTGCCTGGTCCTTGCCATCCCCTTTTAAAGGGGTTATACCAGTTTCTCTTGGTCTTTAATAAATAACTATGACCGTTTAAACTGAGCTATTGGTGTCGCGTCTTTATTTTAGATAAGTTGTGTCAGTGTGAAGTTATTTCTAGGCCAAGGTATGATAAGGTTAGAGTCACAAGCAACATAATTCCCTAGGCTACTTAGGTGGAACGAGGGCTGTATAAGCCCAAGTGAAATTAAGAGACTGTGAATTTGAGCTTGGTTGAATAAAGTTGTTGAAAAATGACCAGGCATAGAAGGAGGGGTTATTCAGGGCGGGAAGCCCCACCAATGGGGGTCCTGGGGGGTGGCACCCTGGAGCTAGGGTATATAGTCTAGGTAGTAAGCCAGAATACCCCTCCTCGAATTTTGATCCCCACCCTCCCTTCCCTTGCACATTAAGGCCTTGCCTTAAAATTTCGATCTAATTGACAATTTTAGAATTGGCGGGTCGGCACCCTCGACCAGGATTCTAGAAGGGCGTCAGGTGGTCCCTGCGCGGTATTACCCCTCGCCTTGCCAGGAGGGCGGACGAGCCTCGACTCAACGCGGTGGGCGATGAACATTTAGGCGAAGATGTTCACGTCAGGCCTTAGAGGCGTGGGGATGTCCGCGCAGGGCGGGCTGTGCCTTTGGTAAGGGGTGTTTAAGAGGTTGGGAGCGACCTGGTCGTTGCCCGGAGTAACACCCCTGAACGGTCTTCGGTCTCAGGTGCCTGGTCCTTGCCATCCCCTTTTAAAGGGGTTATACCAGTTTCTCTTGGTCTTTAATAAATAACTATGACCGTTTAAACTGAGCTATTGGTGTCGCGTCTTTATTTTAGATAAGTTGTGTCAGTGTGAAGTTATTTCTAGGCCAAGGTATGATAAGGTTAGAGTCACAAGCAACATAATTCCCTAGGCTACTTAACATCCATTTGCATGTGTGTGGGGATATTAGGCATGAAGGGGGGGGGGGGGGGGGGCTTCGTGTGGGCGGCGTTAACACAAAGCTGCAAATTTCCCAGCTTTGCGTGTAAACCAGAATGACCTCCTTAAGCAGAGCAGCTGAAGAGTGTCTGCATGTGCACTGCCATGTGTTGGAATGAGCCTGCGTTTTGATAGGAGACATGCTGTAGAGATACATAAGTGCTGCGCAGTCAGTAAGCTTCGTCGTGAACTCTGCAATCCAAAATTTCCCAAGTACTGTATAGATGGATTCCTAAATATCAGCATTACAGTCCCCATAGCTGTAGGGAACACTGCCAGCTTCAACAGGAACACATTCATTATAAAGACATATTTAGGCAACTGTGAAAAAAATAATGATCTAGGCTTAGAAGTATTAATGGGCGAATTTACCTTCAGAAAGAATGAAAACTTTATTTTCTTAATCACTTAAAAATCCCCAGTCACTGTCAGGCTGCAGCGATGTCTCCTCGCCTACAGTAGGGTTTTTCACCTACGCCGGCAATTAGCGTTGTGGGATAACTGGAGATTTGCCCGAAAAAAATTAAATATGACAAAGTCTGTCAGTTTCATAGGCTTGCAAGTGTGACATGAAAATCTGCTTCAATTTTAGACCCAGTGCTGTTTGGTTTGCAGTCAGTGGGGATCGCAGTCAGAGGACTTTGGTAGTAATATAGGAACACAAGCCTTTTTCATAGTAGACCAGAAAAAAACGTGTATATTTGCACTTACTGCAGACATGATGCTAAAGCGACAAGTTTACAGGAAAAAGCGATAGCTCATTAAATAATTAGATTAATATGGCACTTTCTAAGCTTTCAGAAATTTTCATCTACACTGTCGGGGTCATTCAGCTTGGCTCAGTAAGCAGCATAAATTCGCTGCTTACCATGCGGGTAAACAGGCCCACTAGGTGAGCGAGCGCACTCCCCCCTGCGCCAAGCAAATGGCAGCATTTGCATTCGAATAGATGTGTTCGTTTACACATCCATTCGTATTCGCCCATATGGGCAAAAAAATCATACGATGATCGCTGACACTTAACGCAGATAAGTCAGTCTGATCTGAATTTTATCTGGGCCGAACAGGGGGCAGGCCCTGACGTCATATGAGGTCAGTCGTCCGTCCCATGTAGACTTCGACCCGCCTATATTTGCATGGGGACTCCCAGGGTTTTTCTGGGCGCACCCACCATTTTTCTGGGCATGCCCAGGAATCACCAGGTGTCCCCATGCTCCAGCCCCCTGTCCACCCACTGCCTGCCCACCTCTGTGCGAACGGCTCGGCCACCGTGATAGTCACCGAAGGCATTCGCACTGCGGCCCTACAAATGCGTATATTCCCGATACGCATGCACAAAGACGCAACATCGTTCCCCGCAGCGAATTCACTGTGGAATGATTGATTCTGAATTAGGACCTGTATTTAAGAGTTTCCCAATCTCTGCCATTGCAGTCCAGGATTTAAGGATATCCATGGTTAAATCAAATTGACTTAAATACAAGCTCAAGCATGGACATCCTTAAAACCTGTACTGTATGACGATGTTTGGGAACTCTGTTGTATCGCTTCTCCTTGCGTCCCTTTATCAGCATTAACAGGCAGAGAACATGAGTAACTGTAGCCATGTTTGCCTGGAACTGTTGTCGGGTTGTCGGAAGGTGAGAGGGCAGGATACATTGTCAGGGAAAGTCCACAGCTGTTATTTTTGGCCGGGTCAAGAATATTTTCAAAGTCAATATATTTCAGATGGTGACAACAAGGAGTACTTTACAGATGGATGGCTGCAAAATTAGATTACTCTAAATCAGACTTCAATCGTGTAGTCTGTGGTATTTGATGTGTTTCCTCAAATTTTTGTAGATTATTTGTAGTTATTCTATAGCATTAAAGTGTTTTATATGTAAAATCGTCACCATTGGTTAGAGAAAGTTTGTCAGTCTATGCTAGTTACATTAAACCATCTTAATTGAGGGCATCAGATTATTGGGCCAACTGTAATATGGTGTAAGAACCCGAAAGTGACAGATTTTGGGAGAGTTTTCCCTTTTTTAAAAAAAAAGGTGGCAATCATTTACATGGCAAAATCAACCGGGGTTTTCAGTGTAATTGATTGCTGCTTTAATTCTCACACGCAATTAAATTTGGTCCATTGTTTTTTAATTAACAAAAAAATTATTGTATTTTGAAACATACTAACTTTTCTTATTCCAGATAAAATACAGAGGCCAAAATAGTATGTACTAAGATAGGAAGAAGGCTTCTTGGTGCCCTTTGCCAGAAAGTGCAAAATAATAGATTTGAATACAATCCTATACCCTTTATTAAATAAAACATTTCAATATACTGCCATACCTTGGATTCAAACCCATAACCTGTTGCACTCATCATAGGGTCTGGCCCTATGACCCATGGCACCCCCCCCCCCCCCCCGGAGTCCCACGATAGCATCTCGGCACCGGAGACAGATGTCAATTGGAAAATGGGTGCCAAATGCAATAGTGTGTGAGAATCAAGGAGGAATTAAGGAATGCCATGAAACGCAGGGCATTCACATGGGCATGTCTCTTCACCGCCACCCCATGACCCCTGCCCGCACTGCTAGGTGCAAATGGGATGGCGAACAAGCAGTTCGCCGTGCCCGCACGCACCAAGAGGCTGCGGATGCGCATAATGGTATATGCTCATGCACAGTCGCTCACCGTCCCTCCCCTGTGCAAACACGTGTTTGCGCAGGGGAGGAATATTGAGAGAAATTTTGGGAGACTTTCCCATTATTATTTTTTTAAACGGCAATCATTTACACTGAAAGAAACAGTTTGATATTGCCATGTAATTGATTGCTGCTTTAAAAACATGGGAAATCTCTCCGCAAATCTCTTAGTTTTTGCTAAACTTCGCCAATACAGTCCAGGTTTTTAGAATATACAAGCTTAAAACCAGATAGCTAAATCTGGGTATTCAATAATGTACCAATAATTTTTTAGTCCATCCTTTTGACAAACTGAATTCAGAACAAAGAATTGGAAACAATATTTAACATGTGCAGAGAGAGTTAGATTTGTGTGAATAATTTTTTTCTGTGCAGAGTAACTACTGACTGCTTTATTTTTACACTATAGATATCAGTTTGAAGTGCAGACCCCACCCAAAACGAACTCTCATGTACATGTTACATCTTCCCCACCGCCTCCTGTAGTCTACATGGTTTTGTGAGAATTTGCTTTTAGGAGTGAACTGGAATCAGGCCCAAAGTGTTTTGCATCCTTACAATCCCACCAACTTCATAAGGGAAGTTGGTGGGTACTTCATAAGGGAAGTTGGTGGGTACTTCATAAGGGAAGTTGGTGGGTTCCAGTAGGCTAAGCCTACTGGAACCCGAGGCAGGATCCTCGGCCCTTGTCTTTGTGTTATCAAGGAACCTTTCCCTGGGATTTTGACTGTTTATGTATATCTTCAACTGATTACATTCTCTGTACCTTATACTTTGTATTCTTGTACTTACTGTTTTCCTATGGTTATAAAAATGCTCAATTTATTGTATAACCTTTTTATACAATTCTAATAATCAAAATCATTGGTTTCAAAACAATTCAGGAGCCTCACAGGCTAAGTTATTGTCTATATTAAACATGTTATATTAGGGGACACATGAGTTAAGAGGAAGCCCTCATACCCTGCACCAAAGGCGTCACTGGGGGAGTGCAGGGGGCACGCAATGAACTGAGTAACACCATCTGAGGAGGTGGCTTGAAAAGTAGACCAGGTGGTGAATAGATGATGTTCACATGCAAAAGGCAACAACACAGTGCTGGGAGGGTATCCGGGGGCATCTCCGCTAGTGCTGGACACGAACCCAGAGTGATGAAAATGTGGATGTGCTGTGGGGCCACAGCCTTCCCTGCAAGGAATGTCCATTTTTCGGACACATGCAGGGTCCCAATTTGCACTGGGTGACCCCAGTCATGTCCCTTTGGTGACACCTGGTGTGGGAGGACATGACATGATATTTGCGTGCCAAAGACACACATGAGCAAAAAGGGGCATGGCAGTGTGGGTAGTGCACATAGCCTTGTGGGTAGGGGGCATGGCCTTGTGGGTACGGGTCATAGCCTTGTGGATAGGGGCCATGACTTTGTGGGTAGGGGGCATGGCCTTGTGGGTAGGGGGCATGGCCTTGTAGGTAGGGGTCATGGCCTTGTGGGAAGGGGTCATGGCCTTGTGGGTAGAGGGCATGGCCTTGTGGGTAGAGGGCATGGCCTTGTGGATAGGGGCCATGACTTTGTGGGTAGGAGGCCTGACATTGTGGGTAGGGGGCATGGACTTGTGGGTAGGGGGCATGGCATTGTGGGTAGGGGGCCTTGTGGCAGTAACTTTTTTTATAAACACTTTCTAAATTAAGTTTTGTCACTCTGGGGTCTGGGAGATACCGACTGCCCCCAGAGACTGCAGAGCTCGTGTCTACACTGGGACAGGAACCAGATGCTGTAATGTTACAGTGCAGCACCCAGCTCCTGTCACTGAGCAGGAGTTAGCTCTATGGTGTCACCTCTTGATAGGTGACACCCACCCAGGTATCAAACACCCCCCCTGTGTTGACCCCGTCACCACTGCCCTGCATGTTTAGGACAGAAAAAGTTATTTACCTAAAATCTGTTACTGTAGAATTATACTGTAGCCCTCTTTGCACATTTATGTACTAACCATCAGAGAGTGATAAAACAGCGAGGGAAAAGTTACCAACAAATAAGCTCCAAACTGACATTTTCAGACACCACCTGTAACATGATAGTTAGGAGCAGATTGGTCTGTATTTTATAAATCTCCACTTTTTCTCTCGCCAATCTTTGATAAATCTGCCCCTACATTATTACTGTAATTGTAAGATTATACAATGTAGATTGTAAGCTCCTCAGAGCAGGGCCCTCTTCCCTCCTGTTGTCAAAGCCCTCTTCTCTTCACATTTCACTTACATCTCTCCCATACTCAAACACTCAGCGACCATCTTCGTCCACATACTCCTCTCCATCTTTGGCCACCAGCCCCTAGTAGTACGTTGATCACGTCCTCATTACTTACATCTAAGCTGTAATGTGTATTGAATTGTGGTCTTGTTTTTTCTGTAATCTATGTTTGTTATTTATTTACTGTCATGTTAGGTTTTGTCTCCCTGTACTGTTCCTTTGTACGGCGCTGCGAAACACGTGTGGCGCCTCATAAATAAAATATAATAAAAATAAAATAAAATTTTCAAGAAGATGAATGAAACCCATAAGGGAAGCTGAAGATTACGTGAAAAACACAACAACAATTAATCAAGATAATGACGGTGTTTCACTTGTTTTTGTACAGGACATTTTTTTTTCTTTTGAGTTAATTAGCTATTTATATTATTTATGCAAATACAGGGTTATTTCATGCTGTGGCGAATCACATGTTTATTTACACATCTTCAATAAGCTGACATCATTTGCCAAAATGCCAGAGCTAAATAAATGTAAAAGTTTATAGAAACATTTAGCAAATGCTTGCACTAACATTTCTCTAAATAAGCATATAGATTGCCTAATTAAAGAGGGGTTTCCATCTGATGTAGCGCTCTCACTTTGGCAGAATATATCTGTGTAATTGTTACCAGTCATATTCCTCATACATAATGTATCTAACAATATTAACTATTCATAATGTAAATTATCTTGGTTAAAATGGACAAAAGCACAACAGAGGTTCAGAGGTGGAAGTGGTTCAGGTGGCATCTGTAATAAAGAAACACCCCCCAAACCAGCCGCCCGCACATATACTCACATGGACAAGTGCGGCCATGAGCATGGGTGGCCAGGTGGGAACAATGCAGCCAAAGATCTCTGACCAGTCACGCTACGCAGAGCCGGACAGCGGGAGATGGTAGCAGCTGGGCAGCACCTGAGATGAGCTCAGATGCTGCCTGGCATTAGAATACGCATGCGCACTCTAATCCCTAAATTTTAGGGACAAATCTTGGGATCCCAGAGCTCCCGGGATTAACCTTCCTATGACCAACCCAACGACCGGTGATTGAGTTTTAGAATTGTTTTCACGGCCCCCCTAGGCCAAAAGTTTCTTATTTAAATTTTTTGAAAATTATATAAAATGAAGTAAAAAGTGTTAATATGTCATATTTAGGTTGAATTAGGTGGAAAGGGACAATATTTGCTTCTGTTTGTCCACGTAGTTTATGATTGGTAGCCACTTGCACTGATTTTGCCTATTACATCGACCACAATTTTTTTAAATTAGTCCTGGACCACCAACCTGAGGCACCCCTGCAAGTTTCCCAAAGCACCCCAGGGTGCCATGGTACACAGTTTGGTTACCACTGCATTAGGCACTGTCCCCTAAAATACTACATTGTTGTACACTGTCTACACAAGTTTTAAATGTTCATTTTCTTTGGAATACTTGAAGATTTAAGTACAGTGATTCTTTTACGCCTCTCCAACGACAAAGATACCTGCTAATCATTAGTTCTTTAACATGGGCTGTGGGGGGGTAAGAGTTTAGGTGGTGGGGTTAGACACTAGCGAGGAGAGTTAGGATTAGGCTGCAGGGGTGAAGGTAATGTTGTGTACACACGGTCTGATTTGCACTATCAATTTTGACTATATAGTCAAAATCGATAACAAGATAGTGCAAACTGTACTGTGGTTTGCCACACCAGAAAACTATTCGATCCCGATGCGCGGCCTCTCGGCATCGGAATCAAAAGTACAAATATGTTGTGTAGCACAGTCTATCTGCTCATTGCAGCATGGCCCCCTCTTGTCTCCCCCCAACGCACATCGTCCTCCCTCCCCGCCAGCTGATGCCGACACCTGCCGGGTTTCGGCGGCCGTCGGATCGGCCCATTTATATATACCTTTAGGCTGCAGGAAAGGAAGGGTTATGGTTAGGGGTCAGGGGGAAGGTAAGCATACTTACCTGTCGCTACTCCCTGCTTTGGGATGCCATGGTCAGTATTCTGACTGTTGGCATCCCCACCACCGATCATCAGACTGTGTTCCAATTAATCATACCCCTCCCCACAGTGGTCATAGACTTAACCCAATAGTCTCCTGACAAATAATTGTGTAGCCTTCTACTTTCCCTTTGTGACAGTCACTCAGTCATCCCTGGTGTTATAAAGCAATGCTATAGTCCTTTATCCCTGTTCCACTTTCTGCCTCATTTATTAAATTATTTTGATGGAAATAAGCTGTCTCGGCCTCTCCACCACCAATGTTTTTTCAGTACATAAAGCAGAGTTACAGGCCCCATCCAAATGTACGTAATGTGCTATACTAGCTAAAGTATGTGAGGTTGATGATCTACGCCGGGTGCTGAAATACTGGGACCTGCATTAATCATATAGATCCGGTTTCCTCTATTCTCTTCTCATGAGATCCTATATTTATGACCCCAATGCAAATAAGAAATGATCATGAGCCTTTTGCAACAAAGTCACGTTAGCCGGATCTTTTACCTCCACGTTCCACATCAAATATTTCCAGGACAGCCCAAATGCGTCACTTGAATTTATTCAGACAATATCTTTGCAGCTATGCCAGACTCAATATTTTTAATTCCGTTTGTTTTCAAAGATTAATGGAATACCAGACTAATTTAATAAAGAAAGTTATATAACATGTCAGAAATATGACCAGGGTCAGCCAATCCTTTTAAAAAGAAAGTTAAAGTTTTATGTTAATTGTACTCATTTTGGATCCCATCACCTTAATAAGAGCGCAGTGTATGCATGATTATACCAAACGTGTTGGCCTATAAGACTGCAGGATTACTGGATGGCATTCAACGATGAATGTAAAAATTCAGAACGCCGGGCCTTTGCATTCCATTAAATGCATGTTTTATTTCAGCCAATTAGAAATCTGCCGGCTCGTGAAAACATCATGAAACCTGCAAAAAAATAAAACGCTGGCCAAACAAATCATATAAAGCCAAATAAAAGTACAGAAAGTGTACTATTATATATGAAGCGCGGGTTCAAGTTACTTTAGAGCAATTACAGTAAAATAAATTCTGCTTCTCACACCACTCTTTTTAACTTGCATCCTTTCCCCACCTTCTATAACAGTCACAGGCATGTCGATGAATAAAGGCAACGCCGCAGATCGGAATGCAATTAAAATAGCCTTTATAGCTGACAGGAATCAGGCTTAAAGAGAAACTGGTGTTTGGGAGAGGAGCGAGCGATCAAACCGGCACGGACCCTCAAAATACTTCTCACACCTATGTTTGCTTAATCATGGAGTATGGCATGGAGTTTGGCATATCCTCTACAAAGTATATTTATGTAGAGTCGACAATGATATGCACATAGAACAGTAATTGGTTGATTGGTTTAATTGCAATACCCTCATTCTGAACCTTTCAGATGTGTAATTAACATCACCTGCAAATAAAGGGGCGGAAAGAATATCAAACAATGTATTGGGACAGCCTGGTGAAAAGGTAAAGTGGAGATAAAGTGGAAGGAGATGACGCACCAGCCAATCAACACCCAGCTGTGATCTGAAATGTGGCCTGGGATTGGCCTCCCCAAAAGCAAGTATCTTTGCATTTGGAGCATTCCATATTACAATTGGGGTTTTCTGCATACATGGTAAATAATCTCCAAACATCGTCAGAGAGTTCAGGGCCTGCAATGATGCGAGAGCACGCATCACCGCACATCCCTGTCCCATACACACTGGGCGGCTTTCAAGCTGAAAGCAGCTCAGACGAGTAAACTAAGCTGCTTTCAGCTCAAAGTATATATATTATGTCATCATAGGATCATTATGTCATCATAGGATCGAAGGTCTCGTAAAGCCGCCTGTTCGTCTTATTTATATATATATATATATATATAAATAAGACGAACAGGCGGCTTTACGAGACCTTCGATCCTATGATGACATAATGATCCTCCCCGCAGATAAAAGGGGAGGGATAGTCATCTGGGACATACAGGACTATAAATCCGAGGTCTACTCACAGATTAACAATAATGCGTATGAAAAACTTAGCAGCAATCCTACTAGTCAATATAAAATTAAATTGGATGCAATACTGACTGAGGCAGCTTCCTCATGAGCAGAGGTGGAAGCTGAGGAAGATTGGTGTTTATACCCAGGGAAACGCGTAGAGCTTCATAGCCTTACACCCTTTGACATATTGGACTTCTGGGGAATTACCATTTATCAACACGCTCCACTGGATACGGGTTCTCATTATCTCTACCTGATCATCCTGCCTATAATAGATCTGGATTGGACCTGCAGCTATTACTCCAAGCACACCAAGGTTTACCGGACTACAAATTTTATTGCTCTGCACACTGCATGAGGATTCGGCCACCTTGCAATACATGCTACTATAATTAGAGACATTCCCGCAAGTGGAACAAAACATCCCGGATATAGGAGTCCGAAATGTCCTACAAGGGTATTGAATTATTTTAACCTTATTCATTATAGTTATTCTTGTGTCTATACATTTATTATATGTATGTTTTTTAATTCTATTACATTTTTTAACTTGAAAGAAACCGTCACCTTATTTGAGAAACAAGCCAGCGCTGGTTAACTCTTTGTTTACTCTGGATATCTATAGTCCGTCTCTACACGAGCATCCCCCATGAGGAGGGGATTAGAGTGATGAGAAACTTGTTAGAACTGAATCCGAATTACATTGGCCCTGATGTGGACTTATATATTACCTTATTGACTCTGACCTTGCAAAGAAATTTCTCTCTCTTTAACAAAGGCTTCTTCCGTCAACAATCCGGTTGTGCTATGGGATCGCCCATAGCACCGTCTTATGCCAATGTGTATATGGCATCATGGGAACAAGACTTGTTCTTCAATGCAGAAATGTCACCTAAGATATCGTTCTATACAAGGTATATAGACAATATCCTGCTTTTTTGGATTGGCTCTCAGGAGGAGTTTGTCATGACAATGTCTCGAATTAATGCCCTCAACTGTCCGATCAAATTTACATTTAATATGAGCCAAAAATCTGTTAATTATCTTGATGTTTGTTTTGCTTTACAATCTGGCAGATTGAGTATTTCCATCTACTCCAAACAAACATCTCGTAACAAACTCTTGTTGGCTCAGAGCTTTCATCCTCCGGCTCTAAAAAGAGGGCTTCCCTTCTCTCAGTTACAGAGAATGAAAAGAATCACAAGTTCCCCTGACACACTTGAAGATGACCTGGATAAGATGCAAGAGAAGTTTAGATCAAGAGGGTATTTTCAAAAAACCCTCATGGAAGCAAGGAACAGAATTGACAAGATATCTCGAGGTGATACACTAAAATAAATTAATCACCAGATGGTCCCAAAAGAGATACGATCAGTTGGGTACGAGCATTTAACCAGCAGATGCCTCCATTAAAACAACCACAAAAGTGCTATGGCCTACAATACAGCATGATAGGCAGTTGAGGCAACTGAAGAAAACCCAACTGATGACCTGCTACACCAGAGGGAGAAATATTCGAGACTGGGTAGTAAGGACGGACATTTCAAAGAGACTCCCCATTGGTACCAAATGTAAACCTGGAGGCTGTTATTGCTTCATGGGTTGCACAACGTGCAACTCGATGATTCAGTCTAAAACATTCAGGCTACGATTTCAAGATTCAATTTCCGTTAACCTGCATGAGTAACCTTGTCGTTTATATGATTAAATGTCCGTGCGGGCTCTATTATGTAGGGAAGACTATAAGGTCTTTCAAAGAACGCATTGCCCTACATTGGACAGTGATCCATGCAGCTTTGAACAACAAACCTATAGATCAACCTGTAGCGAAACATTTCGCTACAGAGAGACATACTCTAGCCAGTCTCAAATATATCATAATCAATCAGGTTCCTGATGACTTGCGAGCAGGAAACAGAGCCAAGAGATTGCTGTAGCTAGAGACACATTGGATATTTAAATTAGAAACCGTCAGACCTTAATGAAATACTGACATATAGCATGCTCATGTAGCTGACTGATCCTGCATTATTTGATTGTGTCTATAATCACCTGTCTCTGATACTGGCCATATTTCCTACTGTTGCGATGTTTATATTCATTTCCACTGATCACTTAGAGTTTTGCAACTACAGTACACTGATTGTTTTGTTGTTTTAAGGTATATGTTTTTTGTTTGGTACTTGTTTCCTAGCACGGCGCCCATCTCGTTGATTGTATGTCTTAACTTTAAGGTACTTAAGGCATACAATCAACGCGATGGACCCGATTTTCTGTCAATCACCAGCTAATTTGCCGGTGAAAGAGAAAATTGCGTTGATCGCGTCCATCGCGGCCCTTAATAAGGGGCCGCATTGCGACCGACGCGATCAACGCGATTTTTCCATAGACTTTAATGTTAAATTATTTTTACAGTGAAAATCGGGTTGATCGTCGCGGGCCATTATAATTGCCCGCGATGCGATCAACGCGCTTTTACATAGGTGACAATGTGAAATGGGCCAATATGGCCCATTTGACATTGAATATAGTTGTAAAGTATGTTTAATGCCCCCGTCATTATTAACGCCACCCCGCTATTGACGCCAACCCGAAGCGTGGCGAGCGCAGCGAGCCCGCGAGGGGCGGCATTACGCGTCCTCCGACCTTTTCATACCCCTACTATCCACGTCGGCGTGGAGTTGATTTTATAAAGTGTGGCGAGCGCAGCAAGCCCCCGAGCCTGAAGCGTGGCGAGCGGACGCGTATACCTGTGAAGTTATGCGGGGGGGGGGGGGGGGGGGGGGGGCATTTCAAACATGAGGGGGAGGTTGATATTAAAATGGGGGGTTTTGGGGCTTTTTACATTGAAATCAATGTAAAATCGGATCTCAGGGACCATTTTACATTGATTCCAATGTAAAAATCGGGTCGATCACGTCGATCGCATCGCATGCGATTTGGTTGGCATGCGATGCGATCGACGTAATTTTTCCGACCCGATGGATACAATCAAAATCGGTGGCGCCGTGCTAGGAAACAAGTACCTTTTGTTTTGATGGAAAACCCTCCCTACTTTTATTGCAATAAAGAGATTGATCTTCAGGATTGATACTGAACAGAACTGATCCTAATGATGTGGTGTAGTATAAATAACCTATATGACAACCATTAGTCTGCTAGTTCTTGTAAACTTCAGCTTCCCGGTGGGTTGGAACTGAAAAATTAAAGTGGCAATCACAGTTAAGCCACATATACACTGGGCGACATTTAGGAAACTGCAAGCCAGTAATTTAGATCTTTATGACTTTAGCAGTGATGACCTCTTTCTCCACTGCACAGTGATAGAAGATAGAGAGGCCCCTTCCTTTAAAGATTGATGTAAAAATCTGAATTTTCACAAAGCAGACATATAGCATGCTTGACATACTAAGTAAAGAATAAGCATTCCATCTATTACAGTAGTATTTTTATTATTACTACCATTATTAATTAGCTTATTAATAGAAAGCCTTTAATGCATATTAATTCTGAGTAGTCTGCAGCTTGTAGCTTATTGCTGAGTAGTCAGTCGCTTGTAGCTTTGTACTAATTGCCCAGGCTTGTCGCAACCTCCTCTCTCACCGCATCATGTTGTTGTGTGCTGGGCTGCCGTAGGGGCAGGTGGTAGCAGTCTCCTCTGTCTGGAAGCTCCTGTTAGGCCATGCCCCGAAAAAACCTGATCCTGGCAACCCAGCTCTCTACATCTTTATGTTTATCCAAGATAAACAAAATAAGATGAACCTTAATGAGCAATCAGTTTAAGACATACTTGGAGTTGGTCTAATGCTAATAAACTTTTTTTGCACACGTGAAGAAGTTAAAGGTTTTGTGGTTGATGCCTCAGTAGACTTAAAATAGAGATGTAGCAGATTAAAGCTGTAATATCATGTATGGAAAAACTCCTCATATTGGTACAGTACAGAGTCAAAGGTAGACCAAATCTGTAATACAGGCCACAAACATCTCCATTTATTTCAATCTTTTTCTGGAATCAGCCATTTGAAGAGAAACATATTTGTGTTTGTGTGAAAGACAATATCGTGATTGTTAATACTCATGGGGCGCATTTAAGAGCCATCATTGTGCGCTCATTAGAGGTTTATCACGGGTGCAGTTTATGGCTTCCTGTTGGGAGTATTTGCAAAATAATGGATGCCTTGAGATCAGTTTGGATTGCACGCTGAAAGACACAAATGTTTTCTTTACAAATAAAAAAAGATCTTAGTCGCCTTAAAATGCTATAATTTGCACTTGACTCAGTTTCCAATGGGTTGTGGACCAAATGCTGCATTATGTGGTTATTTTGGAAAGAGATTCCATGACCTAAAATTACCCTCAAAACCTGAGGTCTTAAATCTGCTCTTGTCATGTTGAATCAAGAT
This sequence comes from Crinia signifera, assembly GCF_055691185.1. Lineage (NCBI taxonomy): Eukaryota > Metazoa > Chordata > Amphibia > Anura > Myobatrachidae > Crinia > Crinia signifera. Next base: position 41,234,421 of record NC_139224.1, on the reverse strand, counting down.
AGTTCTCTGCTGAGGAAATGATGTCCAAGCACAACTTTTCGACATTCAATATTTCCATGCAATGGTTAGACAATAAGCACAGCCAGGGCACAGACTGCTGCATCATCCTGGCACTCACCGTACAGAACATTACTGTCAAAGACCCTCCACTGAAGACCCCTTATGCATTCTGGGATGATGAAATAGCCCTATGTTACCACAATATACTATGATTACAGCAACAAAGCTGTATGGATAATAACGGCTGTAGGTACTTTCACATAATTCATTATATACTACAATATTGTTAAAAATAAATTAATGTTCTGATCGTATATACTGTACTCTACATACATATGTTAACATTTAGCTTTCCAATAAAGCTAGAATGCCAATTAATATGGTGCAAAGAGGACCAACCATAGCTAGCAATTAACTTTTCAACAGAGCTTGGCCTTATTTATAAAACACTTAGGTGCAATGTAAATTCCTTTTAGATCTGTGCATTACTTTGTGCAGTTGTCCATCAAATGTATTGAAATTGCGGCACAACATTGTTACATTGGGGGAGGAACTGGGCAGAGTAATGTCGTTCCCAATGTACAAAGAAGTTGTGCATGCATGTGTGCTGCACTGAGCATTTGCCTTGTAATGAAATCCCCTGCTGCTAACCACCTTGTGGCATCAACCAATGTATACAGCATACCAAATCAATAAGTATTATCAGAATACATGCAGATGTAGCAATTCAAGACAAATCAGCCATGATCTGTGACATAGTTGGGAATGATTGGCCAGTACTTAGGATGCCTTGGGGTCCAAGTTTAGGAACCTATGTACTGTACATTAAGAACAAGTGTGTGTGTGTGTGTGTGTGTGTGTGTATGTGTGTATGTATGTATATATATATATATATATATATATACACACATATATACATATGCAATATATATGCAAAACAAAGCTCAAACTTCAAAAGCGTCTCATCAACGTTTCGGGCTGATATGCCCTTTATCAAGATATGTCTTGATAAAGGGCAAAGTCTCCCAAAACGTTGATGAGACACTTTTGAAGTTTTACATTTATTTACTAGCAACTGACAAGTCTTTGGAGTGCCACCTGTGACTAATATATATATATATATATATATATATATATATATATATATATATATATATATATATATATATATATATACTGTAAATAGAGAGATACATTTTACAGTACAAAACACATATTAAGGAAAACAAATAACATTAAATGATACAAAGATTAAAAGTGGAGACAAAAAAACCCATAGCAGCAACACTAAAACATGTAAAAAGAAGTGGATGGTTGTAGGAGACCGGACGGAGAGGTCACAGAGACCTCTACTGTTACATTATTGAAGCTATGATCGTGTCTCTTCCTTCATTACTCGCCTTTACATCCAAACAAATGTTATGGATGGTGCTGTCTATGCAAAATTCTCCTGTCCGTCACCAGATGGTGTAGTGTCGGATGAATAAAGGTAGCTCAGAGAGCACACTGTACAGAGGAAGGGAATTACCGAGCAGTATACAAACTGTTTTAGTAGCTTAGAGTTAACGGGAAGAAAGAAACTCAGCCTGTAAGAGCCACGGGGTCAAGAGAGGATGTCTCTAAACATTTGATGAGTATGTGTTTAAAGTGCTATTGGAAGGAGCCAATGGGCAGTGGGGCACGGAGGTGAGTTCAGGTCGTTGAACAGACTGGATTAACATGAAAGTTGATTGATCCATATCTATTTCATTGCAATCACTGCGGCATGCTAAAAGCATGTTGGTGTAAGTAACCATTTGGATTTTCTGCAATTTTCTGGCGAGATCATATGCAGTAAATTGAAAATGTTTTTGATATAAAGAGGCCACAGAGCTGACCACATTTATAGTGCATCCCTTTTACAGCTTCATTAAACACAAAGAAGTAGGTTCAAAATGGGGACCTGTGAGTGAACATGTTGTTTAAGTCAGACATTGGCATGGTTGTGTAATGAGAGGGTTGGTGTGTTATTCATTAGCAGACAGAATAGTTCTAGGCAATGGCGTTCTAGGCTACTCATGAACAGATGTGGTCTTACTTGAAGCAATCCTCACAGGATATGGTGCCTGTCGTCTCCTTGATGGTACGCTCAGAAACGAAAGCTGGGTACTCTGTGTCACACGGCTCCAGGGTCTGCTTATGTCTCTGAGCTGCGCAGAAAGTAAGTGCAAGGCTTAATAACAGTGAACAAAAAGATAATGAATGAATTGTACACCATGAGATTAAAAATGGTGGTGCTTGTTCTTTGCCATTCTTTCACCTCTTTTCAAGTATTGTATTCATGTATCCCATTCTGCTGCTACACATAAATTGCTGCAATAACCTTTTGCTACAGAAGGCTTAGACAACTGTGGTGAAGCAGATATAGTATCATGTTTAACTTTATAATGTTGAAATGGTTAAATATATGGCTTCATATAACAATTACTAACATATCAGCATTCTCTGGCTAACATTACACTGGTGACATCTGCAGCCTAACCCTAACCTCCCCTCCCCTCGCGCAGCCTAACCCTAACCACCCCCCTGCAGCGTAATCCTAACCTCCCCTCCCACAGCCTAACCCTAACCTCCCCTCGCGCAGCCTAACCCTAACCTCCCCTCCCACAGCCTAACCCTAACCACCCCCTGCAGCCTAACCTTAACCTCCCCTCGCGCAGACTAACCCTAACCTCCCCTCGCACAGCCTAACCCTAACCTCCCCTGGCGCAGCCTAACTCTAACCACCCCCTGCAGCCTAACCCTAACCTCCCCTCCCCTCGCGCAGCCTAACCCTAACCACCCCCCTGCAGCGTAATCCTAACCTCCCCTCCCACAGCCTAACCCTAACCTCCCCTCGTGCAGCCTAACCCTAACCTCCCCTCCCACAGCCTAACCCTAACCACCCCCTGCAGCCTAACCTTAACCTCCCCTCGCGCAGACTAACCCTAACCTCCCCTCGCACAGCCTAACCCTAACCTCCCCTCCCACAGCCTAACCCTAACCACCCCCTGCAGCCTAACCCTAACATCCCCTCGCGCAGCCTAACCCTAACCTCCCCTCCCCTCACGCAGCCTAACCCTAACCACCCCCCTGCAGCGTAACCCTAACCTCTGCTCCCCTCCCCTTGCGCAGCCTAAACCTAACCTCCCCCCTGCAGCCTAACCCTAACCTCCCCTCCCACAGCCTAACCCTAACCTCCCCCTGCAGCCTAACCCTAACCTCCCCTCCCACAGCCTAACCCTAAACTCCCCTCCCGCAGCCTAACCCTAACCTCCCCTCGCGCAGCCTAACCCTAACCTCCCCTCGCGCAGCCTAACCACCCCCTACAGCCTAACCCTAACCTCCCCTCCCCTCGCGTAGCCTAACCCTAACCTCCCCTCGTGCAGCCTAACCTAACCTCCCTCCTGCAGACTAACCCTAACCTCCCCTCGCGCAGCCTAATCCTAACCTCCCCTCCCACAGCCTAACCCTAACCACCCCCTGCAGCCTAACCTTAACCTCCCCTCGCGCAGACTAACCCTAACCTCCCCTCGCGCAGACTAACCCTAACCTCCCCTTGCACAGCCTAACCCTAACCACCCCCTGCAGCCTAACCCTAACATCCCCTCGCGCAGCCTAACCCTAACCTCCCCTCCCCTCACACAGCCTAACCCTAACCACCCCCCTGCAGCGTAACCCTAACCTCTGCTCCCCTCCCCTTGCGTAGCCTAACCCTAACCTCCCCCCTGCAGCCTAACCCTAACCTCCCCTCCCACAGCCTAACCTCCCCTCCCACAGCCTAACCCTAACCACCCCCTGCAGCCTAACCCTAACCTCCCCCCTGCAGCCTAACCCTAACCTCCCCTCCCACAGCCTAACCCTAACCTCCCCCCTGCAGCCTAACCCTAACCTCCCCTCCCACAGCCTAACCCTAACCTCCCCTCCCGCAGCCTAACCCTAACCTCCCCTCCCGCAGCCTAACCTCCCCTCGCGCAGCCTAACCCTAACCTCCCCTCGCGCAGCCTAACCCTAACCTCCCCTCGCGCAGCCTAACCCTAACCTCCCCTCGCGTAGCCTAACCCTAACCTCCCCTCGTGCAGCCTAACCTAACCTCCCTCCTGCAGTCTAACCCTAACCACCCCCCTGCAGCCTAACCCTAACCTCCCCTCGCGCAGCCTAACCCTAACCTCCCCATGCAGCCTAACCCTAACCTCCCCTCCCACAGCCTAACCCTAAACTCCCCTCCCGCAGCCTAACCCTAACCTCCCCTCGCGCAGCCTAACCCTAACCTCCCCTCGCGCAGCCTAACCACCCCCTGCAGCCTAACCCTAACCTCCCCTCCCCTCGCGTAGCCTAACCCTAACCTCCCCTCGTGCAGCCTAACCTAACCTCCCTCCTGCAGACTAACCCTAACCTCCCCTCGCGCAGCCTAATCCTAACCTCCCCTCCTGCAGCCTAACCTTAACCTCCCCTCGCGCAGACTAACCCTAACCTCCCCTCGCGCAGACTAACCCTAACCTCCCCTTGCACAGCCTAACCCTAACCACCCCCTGCAGCCTAACCCTAACATCCCCTCGCGCAGCCTAACCCTAACCTCCCCTCCCCTCACACAGCCTAACCCTAACCACCCCCCTGCAGCGTAACCCTAACCTCTGCTCCCCTCCCCTTGCGTAGCCTAACCCTAACCTCCCCCCTGCAGCCTAACCCTAACCTCCCCTCCCACAGCCTAACCCTAACCTCCCCTCCCACAGCCTAACCCTAACCACCCCCTGCAGCCTAACCCTAACCTCCCCCCTGCAGCCTAACCCTAACCTCCCCTCCCACAGCCTAACCCTAACCTCCCCCCTGCAGCCTAACCCTAACCTCCCCTCCCACAGCCTAACCCTAAACTCCCCTCCCGCAGCCTAACCCTAACCTCCCCTCGCGCAGCCTAACCCTAACCTCCCCTCGCGCAGCCTAACCACCCCCTGCAGCCTAACCCTAACCTCCCCTCCCCTCGCGTAGCCTAACCCTAACCTCCCCTCGTGCAGCCTAACCTAACCTCCCTCCTGCAGTCTAACCCTAACCACCCCCCTGCAGCCTAACCCTAACCTCCCCTCGCGCAGCCTAACCTAACCTCCCTCCTGCAGTCTAACCCTAACCACCCCCCTGCAGCGTAACCCTAACCTCCCCTCCCGCAGCCTAACCCTAACCATCTCCTCCCACAGCCTAACCCTAACCAATCCAGAGACTAACCCTAAATATATACTCCAGTAGCCATTTCAAATATGTAGTATAAGAAAAAATATATATAATTGTGGCAAATTGGGTTACTACAGGGATCAGTAAACGGCAGCACTCCATACAAAAACTGTGGCATGGTTGTAGCAGACCCCTAGGACATTAAGGGGGAAATTTAGTAAGATGTGAGTTGCATTTCACATGGGGTGTTGCCATGGGCAACCAATCAGATACTATCTCTTATCTTCTAGAAGGTGCTAAAAAAAATGAGAAGTAGTTTCTGATTTGTTGCCCAAAGCAACATCCCATGTGAAACAGAACTCATATCTTAGTAAATTCCCCCCTCAAGGTCCATACACACTGGGCGATTATGCCCAGCATGCTGGGTTGGTACAAGTCTGTACAGAATTCACATATTTATGTACTCATTCTGAAACCAACACCGGTGTCATTTTGAAAAGTATTATATTAATGACTCCGTTGGTGGTGCTCCCAGAACAAATTCAGAAAACTTAACTGTAAAAAGGGGGGCTTTGTGCAAGGGGGGTGTGGTTTAGGGTTCTGACAGTCGGTATCCCAACAGTCATTAGCCCAACGTCGGGATCCCGACTGTCCATACTCAGACAGCATGGTGAGCATAACAAAGCCCCTTGCGGACTCGCTGCGCTCACCACGCTGTGGGCACGGTGGATCGCTATGCTCGCCACCTATTCTATTCTCCCTCTATGGGGGTCGTAGACCCCCACGAGGGAAAATAGCGGGTGGCCATTGGGCACCTGTCTGTCGACGTTTTGACAGTCGGGATCCCAACGTCGGGTAAATGACGGTCTGGATACCGACTGTCGGGACCGTGTCCGGCACCCGTGCAAGGGTTCAACAAAAGACTGAATGCGTCTCTTCTGGGGCACTCTTTAGTATCAGTAATCAATTGACTAAAGAGTGCCCCAGAAGAGACACATTCAATCTTTTCTGAAGCCCTTGAGCAAGGCCCCACTTTTTTCCGATTTTTTCCAGCTTGTATGGATAACGATGATGGGGAAAAACACACTGAGCGATTTTCGCCCTTCTCCGCGTTTTTCCCCAGGGTGGACAACTTTCCATAGCAGGACGCTATGGAAAGCCATCCACCCCGTTGTCCATCTACTGGTCATACCAGCAGATGAGTGGCGGCTGCCGGCGATGGTGCAGGAGCGCGCATCACCGCTCACCGCCGGGCGGTACACACTGGGCAGCTTTGGAGCTGAAATCCTTCAGACGAGTAAACTGAGTGGCTTTCAGCTCAAAGTCGGCCAATGTGTACAGTATGTATATTATTTCCACAGCAGCTAGAGTGGCAAAGACTGCCTAACCCTGACTTATTACAGAGGGCATTTATAGGCAATACTAGTTTATTCCTCCATTCATTTAAGCATTTTCATAAATGTACAACAGTTAGCCGTGATCCTTACCTTTAACAGAATGTCCTGAGTTCCACCAACTGCATAGATTAAACTCCACCAGGAATCTGAAGAGGTCACAAGATATATTAGATGAGACAGACAGAAGGAGATGTTTGTATGATGTGTCCCTGATATTTCGTGCCTCTCGCTGCAATTACTCTTATGCATATAATGTATTCTGGAATTGTTATGTGATGGAACGTGATTAGTACCGAGGTCAGCACAGTGCAAAGGATGCTTATCGCAATCCCCCATCTAAAGGGTATACGGATGGCTGACAGACACTGTCTAGCTTAACAGTCAATTGTTCGGCACCAAAAGGTCAACATGCGCAAGGTCGGCACAAGGAAAAGATCGACACACACACATATACATATGAGGCAGAACTACCATTGGTCCAGCAGGTGCAGTGCACAGGCGCCTCTAAGGGGGATACAGTCACTGGGATGAACCTATTTAGGTCAACCTGCATTTGGTTGACCACTGGAGGTCGACAGGGCTTAGGTGGATATCTGAAATACAGATGGAGTGCCTCTCGCTCTTGCCCCGCCAGCGCCAGAATCTGTCATCTGGCGATCGCCGGCGGAGAGGCACTCCATCTGACTGAGACGCGCGTCTCAGTTTCCCATTGGCGGGGGGACGGGAACCCTGTCCGTCTCCGCTTCAGGGAGACGGACAGGGTTAGGGGGGGTGGGGGCGGCAAGGTGGCGGGGACCCGGGGTGACCCTCGACGAGGTGGCGGGGACCCGGGGGGAGCCCCGTTGTAAGGTGACGCGCATCTTGTGTGCGCACGTCCCCTTATGGTGCCTGGTGGGGGATGGCGGATGGTGAATCTTCCACCATCCCCTACAAAGATGAGACCCGCTGCATCTGTAGGGCAATATTGGCTAAGGATGACAGAGTTGGGAGGTCGACGGTCAACATGAGTTTTTATGTGTTTTTTGAGCCGACATATGCCGACAGGCGGGATTTCCTGCCCTACCATCCACTCCGGCTTGGTGGGAGAATAAAGTGTCCATGTCGACCATGACGATATCTGGGACAAAAACGTGAAAAACTCATGTCGACCGTTTGACTGCAGACCTTCCCATTGTCGACCCAATGCTTGTGTTGACCTTCCAACCCTATTGACCCTAGCCAGGTGTCAGCCTAAGCCCTGCCAACCTTCAGTGGTCGACCAAAAGCATGTCGGCCTAAATAGGGTCGACGCAATGACCCATACCCCTCTGAGGACTAAGGGGCCCACTTACACCCCTGTCATCGTCTTCCTGTCACCCACTGTTTTCCCCCATCATACTCTGCCTCCCCCTGCCTCTCCTTGTCACTCCCTTCCTCTCTCTGCCCCTCCCTGTCACTCACTGCCATGCTGCATACTGTGAAATTGGGATGGGGTGGAGAAGGGGGGCCCATATTATATTTTTGCACCTGAGATCACCACCCACAAGTTCCACCACTGATATATTGTACTGATATGTTTATGCTTTCCAGTGTAATAAAGTGGTATTCATTTTATATTGGTAACATTGTATTCCTCTATTTATTATTATACCATTGTGAGCATTAAACATCCCGTACTGTACTAGGTGGTTATTCAGTGCTGCTGAACCACTACCACACTCCCCTTCTGTCCCTTCTCTTACATACAGTATGAAGTACTGTAACATCTGCTTTGTAACAATGTAACTTTCCTCAGCGTCTGGGTTCTTTTAGTGTTTTTCAGTTGATTTTTAAATTGGTTCAAGCAGCTCTAGAAAAAAATATTATTATCTGTATTCCTTCCATAAGGGCTGCTATGACTTAAGCTGAGTATACACTAGACAACATTGCCAATGATGCAATGTCATCATTGATTTCCCTTGAACTCCTGGACAAATGATATAGTACATACACACTGAGCGATTTTACCAACAATGTTGTTAATGGCCACATTCCAATAGAATGCTGTCGCCAGGGCTTAAAGTGGTCCCGGAGAGGTGGTGGAACTCCTTTTCCCTAACACCAATCCCCCCACCCCCCTCATTAGGCAGATCCCCTAGACCCTTTATGCCTAAAGTTGTTAAACTACACATCCCAGCATGCTCTGCTCCAGTTTTGCTATTTGGTCATGCTAAATCTGATGCAGAGCATGCTGGGATGTGTAGTTCAACAACAGCTAGAGTGTCAAGGTTAGCCATCAAAAGCCTAGACCATTACCAAGGAATTTGTGCCCTACCTCCCATAAAGGGATAAAGGTCCCACAAGGAAGGAGTGTGGTCACACAATAGCCAATTAAAATGACAACACAGAGTAGCACAATCATATACACATTACACCGCATGTAGTGCCCTTGATTCATCTTAAATCACACATAGTGCCCTATATACACATAATGCCCACAGTAGTGCTGGGTACTTGTGTATTATCATGGCGCCTGATTTTACTACATACGCAAACGTAGTGAAATCGCATGCCATTATTGTATGGCATGCGATGAGATGCGATTTTACCTGTTATAATGGCATTTAATTTTACTATACCATTAAATGACATATAGTGTCATTTATTTACGCAACCCCCCCCCCTAGTATTCACGCCATCCTGAAGCGTGGCGTGCGGTGGCGGGATTTTACATAGTGTTGAGAGCATAGCGAGCCACCGAGCCCGAAGCGTGGCGAGCATAGCGAGCCCCGTTAGGGGATACGTATTATGTTATATGAAATTACGCATCCCCTCGTGGGGCACGCTGCGCTCGCCACACTATATAATATCAACTCCACGCCGATGTGCATATTGGGGGTATGAAAAGGTCGGCCGGACGCGTTCCGCTGCGCTTGCCACACTTGACATGACGTGGATAGTGTGGAGGGGGGGGGGGGGCGGCTAATTTAATTGTATAGCACATTAAATGCCATTATTATATGTCCAATTGGAATCGATATATGATCGAATCGCATGCCATACAATAATGGCATGCGATGCGATGCTATTTTTTATCTGTACCGATTTTGGTAATGTATTCACTGACAGAGAGCAGTGAATATATTACATAGGAAAATCGCATTGCATCGCATGCCATACAATAATGGCATGCGATGCGATTTCACTACCCTGAATAGCCCACTACGCAAATGCCGTAGTGGGCGCTGTGATAATACACAAGTACCTAGGAGGTTATTCTGGTTGGTGCGGTTATGTCCACGTGTGGTCGGTCCGCCGATGTTTTGTGTTTGCGCATGTGCAGAGGCATATCTGCGCATGTGCAAAAGGGACATACGTCCAAATTCTGCATGAATTGTTTACACTATGAACAGGGGGAGGAGAGGGTCGTGAAGGGCTGTTTGGGCTCATTATCATATGTATACACCCCGCGTTTCATGGGCGTTCCCATGAAAACGCTGGGCGTACGTATGGTAATGCGGCCGTGACGCACGTGTGGGGGGCGGACATATGACATAGCCGGATGTCAGCTGCCCGCCCATATCCCTGCTTTTGCACGGAGAAATGCCCGAGTGGTCTGAGCACGCGGGTGCTGCCTGACCACTCGGTCCTGAATTTGATGGTCTGCGACCATCGAAAGATGGGAGAGGTTCCCAGAGATGGAGGAGGTGTATACATGAGAATCCACTCGTGCTCCGTGCGGTCAGCGGCTTACCGCATTCGGACGCAGTGAGCGATCCGTACGAAAGGCGGGGTTTAGGACGCTCGGTCCTGGCCGCATATTCGGATCCGACCGCACCGACCAGAATAAGGCCCCTAGTGCTGTATATACACATCTGTCTCTGTTACTCCAGCAGCTCACTGTCCATGTCCCTCCAGAGCTCGATGCCCTGTGTCCCTCCAGCAGCTTCCCCTCCTCTGAGTTCCTCCAGCCCCTTCTCACTGGTCTTCATTAAGCACAGAGCCTGTTCCTCTTAGTGGTTCTTCTTAACTTCAGCATCAGTGATGGCATGACATCACATACACAGTGCCGGAAGAAGAAGCCCCTGGGACAGGCTTTTCTATTGGAAATACTGTTCAGGGCTCCTCCGTTCCCCCTGCCATTAGAGGTGGTGGATCTCAGTTCCACAACGATCCCCCTCACTTTAACCCCTGACTGTTGCTGACAATATCCATAGATTGAGCTGCATGCACAGATGACAGAGGACGTCGCTAATGACCACCAGCCGGAGCACTCATCGTTAACGATATAGTGCTTCCACACTGGATGACAGACCAGAAAAAGGTTTTCTGACTGGTTGTTACCGTTCATATCATTTAAAATCTTGTCTAGCATGTATGGCAATACTATCATGTGCTGAACTGCAGTGTATCACAATGGCCAGTATTCAATGCCTCTGATTCGCCATATTTTCGGGGGAATCAGGCAATTCCCCGGGTTTACAGGGTATTTTCTCACATAAAAAACAATTCGCCCTATTCAATGGACACAATTCTCTGCAAATGAAGAGCGAATGGCTGGAGATTCTGTTTGTGATTCTCTGCGATTCGCCGGTGGTTTTCATTGGGGTTTTTAGTGGAATTCGCCGAGAGTGTATTCAGTGCTGAAGTGGAGAACTGATTTCTCCAGTGATTTTGGCCAGGATTCTCCATTTTACATTCGTCATCTTTTTTAGGTGAACTGGAATGTGATCTTTGAAAATAAAGCGTTTTTTATTTTTATTTTGGTGTCAAAAAATCTGTTGTTTTTTTTCTGTGAAGGGGCATGCTATTTTTATTCATGTGCTTGCAGCACATGAATATATTTTAATATATATTTTTTTTAAAACAATATATATATATATATATATTTTTTTTTACACATTCACCAGCAGGGGGCCGATACGGGAGCCGCTCATTAATATTCATATATTCACTGCACACTGATCTCTATCATTACACATGCACGATCAGGACCAGTGTGTAGCGGCTCCCTAACACAGCCCCCTGCCAGCTCTGGGGGGCTCTCCCTCTGTCCCCGACAGCCCTCCCTCACCTCCACAGTGTCTGGCACAGGCAGGGAGGCTTCCATCTCCCTGCCTGCAGCCGTCCTCCGGCTCCCTGCGGCATTCACTAGGGGGGTTAAAATTCGCCGCCAGGGGCAGCAAGCCCCTGATGCGTTGAATAGGGGGTGAGGGACGGCTGGCAGTGAATGCTACAGCCCTCCAGAACCTGGCGATTGTGCAGCGAATCCAAAACAGGATTCGCTGCACAAGGGGAATTAAAGTATTGAATACCTGCCAATGAATTATAGGCACATTGCCTCTCCACATAATCCATAGTAGCCCATTTATCAATGAGTTTTAGCTACAGTATGTACCTAATTTTCGCTATTTGAAAACGTATAAGGTAGTACAAAAATTGATTTCTGCCCCTATGTGGTGTAAAAAGCAGCTCTGTGATGTTTAAATAATAATTCAAAGTTTGTATGCTTCTTCAGTTAGCGGGCGGTCAGCGGCAACTTCCGGTTTTGGTACTCCATCACTCAATACTTCCGACTACTCGCACAGTCTCACCAACGCATTTCATGCTGTAATACTTAGTCATGGAAGGCGCATACAAACTGAGGAACCCAGAGAACACAGAGGCACTACAGCAATCCCCTGTGACTGGTTGGCCCAGCAGTAGAAGCTGCAGACTACTGAGTATCTGGAGGCGCCATACTAGTAGTAAGGGAAAGCTTAGTGTGCCCTCTCTGCAACACCCGCTACCACAACTAATCAAAAAAAGAGCTGTAACATCAGTCTTTTTTTTTTTATTGTATTGCATACCTTTTTTGTTGTTGTTTTTTTTTTTTTGTCTATTTTATTTACAGCTGTGTTACACACTTTTAACTATTTTCAAACTTGGTGAGCTTCGTCGGAAGGGTACGCGCGAGCGTCTCATGCTTGCGCGTCCCCTATTGGCGGTTGGAGATCCGACCGCCAGACCCTCGCTAGACGGCAGCGGCTCCATCTGTATGGTGCTTCAGCCAATCAGCTCCTGTTATGTGCATGAAAAATGACTGTTGAGAGCTGATTGGTTGGAGCACCATTTATCATACCCAACGAGTTGTAAATAGCTAAAACGTGCTGATAAATAAGCCCCATAGTTTTGAAACTTATCTCAATAATAAAGTCACATACTGCTTATAGCATAAAGCCAAGGTCTCACGAACACCTGACAGCTTGTCCTGGTCCTGACATGAGCATCTGAGAAACTATTTCACAGAACACAAAATCACAGATTTAAGTAACAAGATGAGTCATGAAGAGCGCCTGATGTACATCGGTGGTGACCACCCAGGCTGCAGACATCCGTTACCCACCACAAAACTGCAACCACCGTAATTACATTTTTCTCTATCTGTCCACTTAAAGGCAGCACATCAAGAGTAATACACATGTGTGTGGCATTAATGGGTTTACCACTATTTACTAATGTGTGTCATGTAATAAACAACATTACAACATGAAGAACTGAAGTGCTTCATAATGATAAAAATTCACTTACAGGATAAGTTCTGTCATTATCCATTTTACTGCAGCAAAGAAAGCATGATAGGGCTGGAATATAGAACACAGCTTTAGTGAAAAACAATTACATTTTTAATGAAAAAAAAAGACACTAAGGGGGTTATTCAATTCCGGGTCACGACTGTCGGTACGTCCCGACAGCCATGACCCTGGCCCATTTTCGTTTTGCTCACCTGCATATTGGTAGATGGGATTCAAAGTCCCGTCTGCCGATCCCTGAAAAGGGGGCGTGTCCGCATAAACGACTGTGGATTGTCGAGATCCGCCCATGATCGTGACAATTCACGGCCGTTCTCGGCAAAACAGCACTTAATAGGTGCCCGCCACTATTTCACCTATTGGAAATAGCGGCGGGAATTGAATATCACCCAAAAACGGTACTCTTTACCTAGAACGGCGCCCGCGATTGGCATCGCGGGCGTCGGGGGTAAAAAATCGCGGGCATCGCGGCCATCGCATGCACATAAAAAATGGGTGCGACGCGATGCCTGCGATTTTCCCATAGGGATCAATGTTAAAAGTGAGATTGGACGCGATTTTAGTGTTAAATGCCTCAATGCCCGCGATTTTTACATAGGAAACAATGTTAAATGGGCCACAGAGCCCTAATAGTCCCCCTGAAGTCTTAAATGCCCCCCACAATTTTTAACGCTACCCCACGATCAACGTGAACCCGAAGCGTGGCGAGCGCAGCGAGCCCGCGAGGGGCGGCGGTACGCGTCCTCCGACCTTTTCATACCCCCACTATCCACGTCAGCGTGGAGTTGAGAATAGAATAGTGGCGAGCGCAGCGAGCCCCGCGAGGGGACGCGGATACCTGTGAAGCCCGCGAAGGGAGGCGTTTACCTGTGAAGGTATCCGCGTCCGCTCTCCACGCTACGCTCGCCACACTATTCTATTCTCAACTCCACGCCGACGTGGATAGTGGGGGTATGAAAAGGTCGGAGGACGCGTACCGACGCCCCTCGCGGGCTCGCCACGCTTCGGGTTGACGTTGATCGTGGGGTGGCGTTAACAATTGTGGGGGCCATTTCAGACTTTAGGGTGACTATTTGGGCTCTGTGGCCCATTTAACATTGTTTTCTATGGAAAAATCGCGGGCATTGAACACTAAAATCGCGTCCAATCTCACTTTTAACATTGATCCCTATGGGAAATCGCGGGCATCGCGGGCATCGCATCGCACCCATTTTTTAGTGCATTCGATGGTCGCGATGGGCGCCGTTCTAGGTAAAGAGTACCCCAAAAACCTTCATTATAACTTGTCCCCTTGTCCTGTACACTGTGGAAATATCTAATTCGATACAATATTCATGGTAATGTACTGTAGCATAAGAATGTAGCTTATAAATTGATATAGAACTAAGGACAGAAGCACTATAGCCGCCTGATAACCTGAATATACTGTCTGCTCATGATGGCTCCCTCTGCTGGAGAGAAAATCTAAAGTGCAAGTCATCCGTTGACTAAAGATCAGCTTCCGACACTGGGCCTAATTCAGACTTGATCACTGGACAAATTTGTTCTCAAAATGGGCACTGCAGGGGGGTGTTATATTTGAGTAGGGTGCAGTGAAATCGAAATCTAAATTGCAGTGCAAGAATAAACAAAGCAGACAGTATTTACCCTGCACAGAAACAAAATAACTCACCAAAATCTAACTCTCTCTGCACGGGTTACATTTGTGCCACCTGCAGTGCAGCACCGTTTTGTCCATTTTGAGAACAAATTTGTGCTGCGATTAAGGGGGGTATTCATTCCTTGTCGTGCTCCCGCAGCCATCTCCCAACGGGGGAGATGGCTGCGGGGCCCTATTCAATGCTGCCTTACCCGACAGCATTGAACAGGGGTTCTCCGTAGAAAGAGCCCGACATCACAAGCTGTCGGGCTCGTTCTGCCGAGAAAAGCCGGAAATAGGCGAGCTCCCGGCCGGAGCTCGTCTATTTCCGTCCTCAACTCGCGGCCACGCACCCTTCTCGCCGCTCGGCAGCTGGGAATCCCGACCGCCGAGCTCCAGTCGAGCAAAGTGAGAATGGGACAGGGGCACGGCTGTCGAGCTTGCTCGACAGCCTTTCCCCTGACATTGCATACCCCCCTAAGTCTGAATTAGGCCATTTATTATACACCTCAATTTGTGCAAGTCTACCTAGTGTTGGTTATTACGTAGAACCAAAATATAAAGAACGGTAATGAGGCAGTGGGGGGAGAATAAAGTTATTAGACGAGTGAAACTATTGCAACAAAATAAAGAGGTGGTGGAGGCACATCATAAGGGCATTCCTTGTCTTGCGGAGAGATGGCGGCCATTTCTCCTCCATAAAAATGCTTGACATGTACACAAACCAAGGGCACACTTATGGGCCTCCATGCTGCTCTTCAGTAGAGACTAGATTTTTCCAGGTGAACTCCAACAAATAGAACCATTGTCAAACCAAGTTGCTGTGGGGCGAGCATTCTGTGTGTACTGTATGCAGTTGTTAAACAGACACCAGCAGAAAGAAGTCCGGTAGACACGCCAGCCTGTAGACTTAACCAGGAGCTTCTATTTATTGGAGTGCACACATTGGGTACAGCCATGCTATATTGGCAAGCTGGATGATGTGTACCCCAGATGTGACATGGCTGATGTATAGATATATGGGGTTGTTCTGGTTCACTCGCAAAGGCAAATTCACTCTCTAATGGACAAAACCCCATACACACATACCCAGAATAAGAACCTGTAACCTGTCCCACTGGAGGCACACACCTTACTGATAGAGCTATTTGATCCTGCACGAGTGGAACAGGTCATTGGTTGTGAAAGTGTGTGATGTCTAGCAATATTGATGTCTTTCGAATTAACTGATTCAAAATAGCAAAGGAGGAGAGGTGCCCCCTTGGGAGCAGGAGCCCGGCGGCAGATGACTCCATTGCCTCCCAGAGTTACGCCTCTGCAATGGAGGACAGGCATACTTACATCCAATAAGCTGTGTGCGCTGTCACTGCTTTCCTTATTTGTTCTACACATGGCTTGATAGTCATACAAGGTTATCCTAGAAGTGGGAGACAAACACATTTATGAGAATACTACATTACAGAAGACATTACACCCACAGCAACTACAAGGAAAAACCTGCAGTGTCAACAGCTGAACATAGACATTACTATTGTGAGCAATGGTATATTTATAATGGGTGCAGTGTGTGCTGCATACACAGGCTCCTGAGCTCAGGGGCTAACACTGGATACACTGCACTCATTTTTTAAAATATTTACCCTTTAGTAGTCGCACGATGATGGTTGCAGCATTATGGAAATTATCGGAAAAATGGCTGCCATTTTTCCCCCCAAACATCTGCTCATGTACATTAGTGTCTGAGCCCTCTAGTGCTCAGATTCGATATTGCTGCAATGTGCTAGGTGCCAGCAGAGAGGAAAGGGGGCCCAGATGGGCGCACAGGCCTCCTCCTCTCCTAATACTCCCCTGATTATGATCCTACCTGTTGCTGCAGACTTTGTGTGTGGTTACTAGTCGTGTTGCTTGTCACATTTAGGTCGCCCCCTAGTGGATATTGGATGGTGAGGCATAAATCTATCTGACATCTACACATTATGCAGCCTTTTACAGGTCGTTTAATCATACACTAGAGCCCCGATGTATTGGGATTAAACTATATTGCATTCCTTCCAGCAGTTGGAAATACAGAATTGTGATATAAAGCTATTAACAAGGGCAGTGGGCATGGCCATACCTCTCATATTACTTTTCTTTTTTCTTTTTTTGTAGCACCCACTGAAGCCGTCTGTCTCCGCTGCATGTGGCACTGAGATAACTCCTAAATTTACCTGCAAATCCGAATGATCACGGGTACTTTACCTATGGACTGCAGCCCCCCCTCCCCTCACCAAGTACGATCCACCACTGTGGGAGAGAACCAGTTACAGTCCCTGTCTACATTGGCTACACTGCGACTGGCAGTGACTTCTCATTGAAAGTGCTACCTGCCAGTCATCCACAGGGACTGCAATTAGAGCTGCAATTAGCAGAGAGCATGTTTCAGGTGGGAAGCCACTCCCTGTCTTATCATCAGCCCTACACAGCTTCTATGGGCTGCAGCCGATACATTCTATAGAAGCTGGTGTTTTACACATGCGCAGTCCCCACTGCTGATAGTGCGCATGTGCTGGACTTGGCACCTTGCGCAGGTCCCAAGACAAGGTTGGCTAGGATCTTCTGTCCAAAGAGGTAAAAGCCGCAACTGTTCATTTATCAGTTCCTGATTGAAATTGTCTCAGTGAAAGTTACAGTACAGTATGTATATATATATATATATTGTCTCAGTGAAAGTTACAGTACAGTATGTATATATATATATATATATATATATATATGTTACCTAGCACACAGGTCTGAATCAGGCCCTAAGTATGGTAGTGTGATAGTCTCTTATAGCACCCGGTTCCTGTCATAGAGGAAGATGATACACCTCCTGAAGTGATGAGGTTGGGGGTTGTCACAAAGCCATACTCCTTCCTCACTAGGCAACACCCACCACATTGAGCTGGTGCTCATGTGGCCACACCCATTCTAGTGATGCCTCTGATCTATCTATCATAATATATTCATTGTATTTATGCATTATGCATAATTTTTTCCTTAGCTACCTTGATATGCTTTTGTTACTATTTTATGCTTGCAGTATGACTACCTGTATGTCGCCCTGCTGATTATAGCAGAGAAACATAATAATTGACTGTTGTCTTTTAGACCTAAATATAAAACCATTAAAGGGGGCAGTGCACAACCTAATGCTGCTCACTTCAGCTCTTGGGAATGGCAGACTGCTTTTTCCTCCTGCAGATAACATGCCTGAGGCATAATGACATACAGTATCCAACATCTTAATTTAATTACTGCCCACAGACTCACAATATGTTATTATCATCACTGTTCTTAAAACAGTTTATTTCAAAGGTTTAGAGGCCTGAAAGCCTGACTGCCTGACTGCCTACTGCCTACTGCAGCAATATGTCTTAAAATGGTAAATTTTTGGGGAAAATAGAAAGACAGGTGGACAGCAGACAGAACAACCGTGTCACACTCGTTTTCCGGGTAGAGGTCTGTTGTGGTGAATGAAGAAGCATGCATGGAAAAATCATTCTTTTCATATACCCTGCAATGCAGTGGTTCCCAACCTGGGTTACGTGTACCCCTAGGGGTACACTGTAGAACAGTTGGGGGTACTTGAAAGTAATATTGGTAATGGCCGAAGAAGGGGAAGAAGTCTCCCAATGGTGGAAGAAGTCTGCCATTGCCTTGGAGATGAGCTACCTGCTCGGCCCTCAGATATCAGCATTTATCTGGAGGAAGCAGCAGCATTTTTCATACGGACATTAGCGGGAACCCCAAAGACAGTACACAGCCAGTGGCCAGACACAGATGGACACGATTCCTGACCGCACATTACTCCTTCACTGCTCACATTAGCTCAACTCGTATGTACTGTGGATATTTCAAATTGGCAATCATAGATGAAAATTCTAATCAAGGGGTACAGGAGAGAAAAAAGGTTGGAAACCTCTGTTGTAAAGGATGGTGGTGGGGGGGGGGGGGGTTATCTGGTCTGGCGATGCCTTATCTAAACACGATGACTCTACATAATAGACCTAGATATTGGATACCGTATATCTCACAATCAGGTGTGCCTGTCCCAGTATATCTCACAATCAGGTGTGCCTGTCCCAGGATCTCTCACAATCCGGTGTGCCTGTCCCAGTATATCTCACAATCAGGTGTGCCTGTCCCAGTATATCTCACAACCAGGTGTGCCTGTCCCAGTATATCTCACAACCAGGTGTGCCTGTCCCAGTATATCTCACAATCAGATGTGCCTGTCCCAGTATATCTCACAATTGGGTGTGCCTGTCCCAGTATATCTCACAATCGGGTGTGCCTGTCCCAGTATATCTCACAATCAGGTGTGCCTGTCCCAGTATATCTCACAATCAGGTGTGCCTGTCCAGTATACCTCACAATCAGGGGTGTGTGTCCCAGTATATCTCACAATCGAGTGTGCCAGTCCCAGTATATCTCACAATCAGATGTGCCTGTCCCAGTATATCTCACAATCGGGTGTGCCTGTCCCAGTATATCTCATGATCAGATGTGCCTGTCCCAGTATATCTCACAATCGGGTGTGCCTGTCCCAGTACATCTCACGATCAGATGTGCCTGTCCCAGTATATCTCACAATCGGGTGTGCCTGTCACAGTATATCTCACAATCAGGTGTGCCTGTCCCAGTATATCTCACAATCGGGTGTGCCTGTCCCAGTATATCTCACAATCAGGTGTGCCTGTCCCAGTATATCTCACAATCAGATGTGCCTGTCCAGTATACCTCACAAGCGGGTGTGCCTGTCCCAGTATATCTCACAATCGGGTGTGCCTGTCCCAGTATATCTCACAATCAGGTGTGCCTGTCCCATTATATCTCACAATCAGATGTGCCTGTCCAGTATACCTCACAAGCGGGTGTGCCTGTCCCAGTATATCTCACAATCGGGTGTGCCTGTCCCAGTATATCTCACAATCGGGTGTGCCTGTCCCAGTATACCTCACAATCGGGTGTGCCTGTCCCAGTATATCTCACAATCAGGTGTGCCTGTCCCAGTATATCTCACATTCAGGTGTGCCTGTCCCAGTATACCTCACAATCGTGTGTGCCTGTCCCAGTATATCTCACAATCGAGTGTGCCAGTCCCAGTATATCTCACAATCAGATGTGCCTGTCCCAATATATCTCATGATCAGATGTGCCTGTCCCAATATATCTCATGATCAGATGTGCCTGTCCCAGTATATCTCACAATCGGGTGTGCCTGTCCCAGTATACCTCACGATCAGATGTGCCTGTCCCAGTATATCTCACAATCGGGTGTGCCTGTTACAGTATATCTCACAATCAGGTGTGCCTGTCCCAGTATATCTTACAACCAGGTGTGCCTGTCCCAGTATATCTCACAATCAGGTGTGCCTGTCCCAGTATATCTCACAATCAGGTGTGCCTGTCCAGTATACCTCACAATCGGGTGTGCCTGTCCCAGTATATCTCACAATCGGGTGTGCCTGTCCCAGTATATCTCACAATCGAGTGTGCCAGTCCCAGTATATCTCACAATCAGATGTGCCTGTCCCAGTATATCTCACAATCGGGTGTGCCTGTCCCAGTATACCTCACAATCGGGTGTGCCTGTCCCAGTATATCTCACGATCAGATGTGCCTGTCCCAGTATATCTCACAATCAGGTGTGCCTGTCCAGTATACCTCACAATCGGGTGTGCCTGTCCCAGTATATCTCACAACCAGGTGTGCCTGTCCCAGTATATCTCACAACCAGGTGTGCCTGTCCCAGTATATCTCACAATCGGGTGTGCCTGTCCCAGTATATCTCACAATCGAGTGTGCCAGTCCCAGTATATCTCACAATCAGATGTGCCTGTCCCAGTATACCTCACAATCGGGTGTGCCTGTCCCAGTATATCTCACAATCGGGTGTGCCTGTCCCAGTATATCTCATGATCAGATGTGCCTGTCCCAGTATATCTCACAATCGGGTGTGCCTGTCCCAGTATACCTCACGATCAGATGTGCCTGTCCCAGTATATCTCACAATCAGGTGTGCCTGTCACAGTATATCTCACAATCAGGTGTGCCTGTCCCAGTATATCTCACAATCGGGTGTGCCTGTCCCAGTATACCTCACGATCAGATGTGCCTGTCCCAGTATATCTCACAATCAGGTGTGCCTGTCCCAGTATACCTCACAATTGAGTGTGCCAGTCCCAGTATATCTCACAATCAGGTGTGCCTGTCCCAGTACATCTCACGATCAGATGTGCCTGTCCCAGTATATCTCACAATCGGGTGTGCCTGTCCCAGTATATCTCACAATCGGGTGTGCCTGTCCCAGTATATCTTACAATTAGATCTTTTCTGCATATAAACAGTGGGTCTAATTCCGATCTGGCTGCTAATTTTTGGAGCTCTGGGATCACTTATACGCTGCCGCACCAGAGTAAAATCCTGTCCTGTGCAAGCCTTCGATTTACTTAGAATATCGCTACAATTCCATTCACAGGCTGCTCATCATCGAATGATTTTCCCACTGTATGCAGTCTGTGCATTGCCCAGGACTTACTTGGCAGCTGCAATAGAAGCAGTCAGATCGGGGCCGTGCCTTCCCCTCAAACACCTGTTCACGCCTGCGTCTTTCTTTACTCTCCCAGAAAACGGGCAGCGATAAAAAAAAAAATAGTAGGATTTTATCGCAGGACAGCCTCGCGCTTGGGTTCTACGGGCCGTATTCATGTGCAGTATATCAGTAATCACCCGCTCTGTAAATTTGCAGCCGTGCAACCAGGTCTGAATTAGGCCCAATGTCTCTGTTCCTGTATATATACAACAACACTTCCATTCCTGCATATAAACATATACTAATTACAGAACAACCCAGACATGCAGACACACACATAATCACAGCCTTAATACAACAATTCCAATAACACAATTCATCACAGAACCTCCTCATATATACCTTATAAATCACATTGTCATCATATTTACCATATCTAACCCTTTACCCCCTCATTCTCATATACACAGTACATTCATCACATCCACTACAGCGTGTACTCAAGTGTTTTCCTACTGTAGCATTATTACTTTGATCCCATAATAACAATCACTGCTAGACCTGTTTTATGTCTCATCTTGTCTATCAATATAAACCATTGAGAGCATAGTCATTTGCAATTCCATTACGATAATTCCAATGTTAATAGTATATGATTCCAGTATATAAAGTAGGTCATGATAGGGTGGTTTGTCATCTCCAACTGCTTTGGGTGTAAAACCATCATATTCCATTCATTCAGAATTTCCTTGTAGTCACTCTATGAAGACTCCACCTTTCCCAAAAAGCTTTTTGTGCTTACTGGTACTCGGTTGCCCCCAGGTCAATTCCACATTATAGCATAACACTGAAACGCGATGTACGGGAACATTCTACTGTGTTAGTGACAGGAGGCATAGCTAGTTTTTGCATCAGAAAGGTTAACAAAACACATCCTAGACCTCTTGGTTATATAGCTACTGATTTTTCTTTGGTAACCTCCAGATACACTTCTTAAGAGGAGGATAGCACCGATAGGCCGGTGTATGATCTTGCTGATTGATAGGAGGACAGTTCTGGTAGAACAGTGGACACTCTTGCTGATTGAGAGGACAGCAGTGATAAGCTGGTGATTGATCTTGCTGATTCAAAAGAGGGTAGCACTGGTTGGCCAGTGGATGATATTGCTGATTGAGAGGCCAGTGGATGATCATGTTGATTGAAAGGACGGTGGTAGGATGGTGGATGAGCTTGCTGATTCAGAAGAGGACAGGACATCACTGGTTGGCCAGTTGATGATTTTGCCGATTCAGTGGTGGACTGCACTGATAGGCCGGTGGATGATATTGCTGATTGATAGGAGGACAGCACTGGTAGAACGAAGGATGATCTTGCTGATTCAGAGGAGGACAGGACTGGAATGCTGGTCGATAATATTACTGATTGAGAGGACAGCACTTTCAAAAATTCAGCTTTTTAAAGAGCTGCAAGTAAAGCTGAAAGTGCTGGGAATGAATATGTGGTGGCTGATATTTCCGAATATCGGCCAAGATTGAATCATATGCAAAATTCCAAAATACTGGAAAATCCAAAATACCGTATTTCCGAGCCCAAGCATTTAAGATATGAGAGAACTATTTTTTAACATTAAGGTGAACTGGATCCTGGACAGAAATCTTTTGATACAAATCTGAGAACCCCAATATTTTCACATTGCCTATCACAGTGGTATCTATCTACATTGGCTAGGACCTGGCTGAGAAATATATAGGTACTGCAATGTCAGAATAGACCCTTCCATTAGAGTATTTTCTAGCAAAGCCCAATGGAATATATTGTTAATGATTAGTAAAGAGCAATGGAATATATGATTAAATACATTATTATTATTAATAATAATAATAATAATAAAAAGCAAAATGCTAATAATATGATGTTATATATTTTATAACTCAGGGGTTTATTCTGGTTCACTCGCAAAGGCAAATTACTTCTCGAATGGACAAAACCATGTGCACTGCAGGGGGGGGGGGCAGATGCAACATGTGCAGAGAGAATTAGATTTGGGTGGGGTTTTACTTCAAATTGAGATCTATATTGCAGTGTAAAAATAAAGCAGTCAGTATTTTCCCTGCACAGAAACAAAATAACTCACCCAAATCTAATTCTCTCTGCACAAGTTACATCTGCCCCCCCCCCCCTGCAGTGCACATGGTTTTGTCTATTTGAGAAGGAATTTGCCTTTGCGAGTGAACTAGAATAACCCCCCTATCTTGTTCTCAACGTCAAGAAGTTATATAACACATGGATGTGAAACTATAATCCATTAATAAACCTACATAAATTAAATAACGTTGTCCTTTGTAAATAAGCCCTACATTATCACAGCAGCACTTATGTGTTTCATCTTAAAAGGCCTGCTTATTATTATACAGTGGGGCATGAGCAACATGTTCAGCCTAGAGTCCTGTTTAGCCGATGTCTCTGTTTCTGCTTTGAAATACCGGATTGATTGACTGATAGATTAGATTTTAAAAGAATATTGACCTGACAAACTACATAGTATCCTTCAGCAAAATATTTCAGTCCTTACATCAGCTCTGCGGAGATGGCCCCTCGCTGGATTTGCAGCAACTGTACTAAGTAATGTTTACACTGTACATTGTGTTAAACGTTAAATACCATGTGACAAGGGAATAGGAAATTTGAGTAATTACCTAACTACAAAGTATTTTCCTGCATTTGATGTGCCGTAACTTTTAAACTCTGGAGTTACTGCAGAAATCTAAATCTTATACGTTTCAACACATTTTTAACCGGTGACGATATGTTTACTGAAATATAGAAATGATAATAAATAAAAAATGTTAATGGATTAATAAAAAGTAAAAAAAGATGGAAAAGTAGTCTGTCTGTCTATCTATCTATCTATCTATCTATCTATCTATCTATCTATCTATCTATCTATCTATCTATCTATCTATCTATCTATCGTAACTATCTATCTATTGCATAACTGTTTATCTAATGCCTACTGTTATGCTTACAGTACTGAGCGATGCTAGATTGCGCAGCAAGATTGCTCAGCACCAGGGCATAAAGTGGTAATGAAGAGATGGGGGAACTCATTTCTCTATACCACCTAATTACACTGCCCCCTCCCCCCCATTAGGCAAAGACAGGGCCAGTGATAGGGTTTTTGGCATGGGTGCCGGACGCGGTGCCGACAGTCGGGAATTTGCATTTGCCCGACGTCGGGAACCCGACTGTCAAAACACAGACAGCCGGGTTCCTGACGGGCGTCGGCTATTTTCCCTCGTGGGGGTCCACGACCCCCATGGAGGGAGAATAGAATAGGTGCCACCGTGCCCGCAGCGTGGTTTAGTTGCACTCACTATGCAGTCTGGGTCTGGCCAGTCGGGATCCCGACGTCGGGCTAATGACTGTCGGGATCTCGACTGTCGGACCCCTGTACCACACCCTTTTGGCATCCCCCTGCAAACTAGACTGCTATTCTGTGAGAATTACTGTGCAGGGCCAATGTGGAGGTAAAAGTGTTCTGCCTCACCATTAGAGGTGGTGGAACTCAGTTCCACCCCATTCTCCCTCCCTTTAACCCCTGCTCAGCACACAACGCTGCACAGTGGTGCGTGCTCTGCGATCTGTCAGGGCCAGTGTTTTATGATGAGAACACTGGCCCTGAGCAGTGATATTACTAGATTTAACCAGCATGCTGGATCCTAATTGCCAGGTGATAGCGATGCGCGGGCCACGCATTGTTATCGCTATTCCCCATACACACGGAGCAATATAGGGGCATTTTCTAAGCGATCTAGTCAGATCAATTTCGAAAATGCCCTGTAATCATACATACCTCCCAGCTTTTCACTTTTCCTCCCAGCACGGAGGGACAGCTGGGCGCGTGCCCGAAAATAGGGGGCCTGACCAATGGCTCCGTAAGCTGCTGGCCACCCCCCAGCCTCTTTGCTGCGGGAATTAGATGCTGCATGCACACAGCATCTATTCTCCAGATTACAGGGGGTCGCCCAATTGCGCCCCCGCCACAGGACACTGACGGTCCCGGGACAGATGCAAGGATGTCCCCAAAAACCAGGACTTTCCGGCGGTATGTGGGACAGTTGGGAGGTATGTGCGTGTAAGCCCCATTACACTCGGCAGACCCCAGGATTAGTGCTTTGTACCCAATATGTATGATCTGTAAAGTGCATTGTTTCCTGTTTAACGCTCTAGAAAAGTGATTGATTTCCAATAGTCTTATTCAATCTTTCACCAAGTCAATCCAAGCATTTATTAAGCTACAGCAGGGTACTTCTGATTAATCTGCATTATCTGTATGACAGACTGTGTGCAGACTTGTTAACATTTAGTATAGGGAAAGAGCAATCTTACCTTTTAAATGAACCCATTGTAAGCAATTTATTCATCACGGCACCTTCGACTTCCCCAAAAAACCGTCCAGTCTGTAAGAGAACGACAGCGTATAATAAATTAGTAGAAGTTTTTGTATGGAGTATACAGCATGCGACACGCGGCGACCTCTGACACAACCATCCTACATGTTCCGAGCTTTGCTCTGGATTTAGAGGTCCTCACTCTCTCTTGATGACCAATCGACGAGTTTCTTTCACTGTGTATTGTGTACCATTAAGGATATAGTGAATAGATACAGTGAACCTTGATGTTATGATCGTGTCAACAACACTAATATTGTCGACATTGTTGCTAATGTTATCCTAGTGGTAAATCTAACCCTTATGGTAAAGACTAATGGAAATATTGACATTATGTCATTGTAAAAGGATCGATATTGACATTTAAACAACATCATCAATGTTGACCTTATGCTGTCGACACCTGAATGCCAATTTTCTGAGCAGGAACATTTAATATGCATTGACTTACAATGTTCTAGTATATGTCCTGATGATTGGGACTGTTCCGTTCCTTCTCCTGTTGCTAGGCAGAGCAAGTTCTTACCAGTTTGATGCCCTAGGTAATATTTGGGCTGTGACCCCTAACACTGTTGCTACATTAGTTTAGTTTCTGAAACAGCACCCCTTGCCAAGCACAGAACCCATCACCAAGTAGCACATAGAACAGCAGTGGCCAGCAACACCATACACCACTGTCCCATAGCAATACATAATTAAACATTTTGCACATGGCAAGCAAGAGCATTGGCACCCCCCAGCGCCATATTTTAAACTGGGAGAGTGCATGCCGACTCACCAGCATTTCTTCTCCAGTGCTCCTACCAGCTCAGCTGTATAAGCTGCCGCCGCATCGGTTTAGCTGAAAGATCTGATTGTGGCAGCAAACACAGAGCCGTGGGCACCTTTGGCCCATCCCGCAACTGCATACTTTGTAATGCTGATTCTTAGCATTCCAAATACCTAGGCATTTACCACAGATTCATAATGCCACAGTTATACCCCTTTTACACCAAAATCCCGGATCTGACCCGGTATTTGGAACCCAGTCCCAATCTGGGTTGGATCTGGGATTTTTACCGTTTACACTGCGGTGCTGACTCACAGTGTAAATTGGTGGGTGCTTGGAGATGACATCATCTGCAAGCACTGGGACTGCCGAACATTGTGCTGGGGGCAAGCCCAGCACCAAGGTAAGCTGCTGGGCTGTCCCTAACCTCCATGCCACGTAAGCTCCCCCCGCCATGAGGGGAATGGATGCCACACACAGGCATCCATTCACCTCCTCCCTGTCTCTGCTTCTGTCTGCACAGTACAGCAGCAGAGGCTGTGTGCGCCCCCTCCAACCCCCCCGTCCAACCTTCATATTGACTGCAGGATGCTGTAGTTCGGAGGATGGGCATCTCCATTGCTGTAAACGGGAGCTGGGTCGGATGACTCGGTATACACGTTTACACTGCCCACTTCCCAGGTCCTGCCCGTGTTCTACCCTGGTCAGGACCTGGGTATAAGTCCTGTATAAATGGAAACGGGTTAACCCCTTTTACACCGCTGCTGACCCAGGTCCATGAGGGAAAAACCTGGATTTTTGCAGTGGTGTAAAAGGTCACCTCTACATTGAGACTGGGCAGTGTCTGCCCCAGAGGAGTAACATGAAATGGTAGCAGTGAATGGATGATAGGTCGTAAATCATGTAGAAATTCTATAGATTTTTCCATTCTTTCAGGGACATGATGGAAAAGAAACCTTGTTCTTCTAGTCAGCCCCGGGGGCCAATTGCGGCCCGTGCTGTCATTTCAAGCCGCCAACAGCCTCCAGCCAGAAGCGGGTGGAGCATCAGATGCGGGACGCACAGCACTAAAGGTGGGGCCCCGGCGAGCGTGCCTTTACCTTGCTGTCTGCAGCAGTTAGGAGGTGCTGGCCGACAGAGTGAGATGTGTTTGGTGTCTTTCAGGTGAGTATGCATCCAACCCCTGCAGCTGCAATTCTATATCACCCTCCTCCGCAATCACAGTGACAGCAGTGTGTGGGGAGGGGGTGCAGCAAAGGGGACGCTTGCTCTCATAACATGAGTGGAGGAGGGCGGCAGCGGGAGCCCAAGCATCTCCTGTCCTTGCAGTTCCTGCTTTGCCTCTCTGTCCTCTGGCTCACACAAGGGGCTGGAAAGCATACAGAGAAAGGAGGGGACAGGCAGGGGGACATACAGTCAATGGAGGCAGAGTGGGGGACATAAAGTGAAGGAGGGTCATGCTGGGGGACATACAGTGAATGGAGGCAGTGATGGACATTCAGAGAAAGGGGGGCAGGCTGTGGGACATAGAATGAATGGTGAGTAGGGGACATAGTGAATGGGAGTCATACATTGAATGGGAGTCATACAGTGAATGGGCCAGATTGGGGGACATACAGTGAAGGAGGGTCAGGCTGGGGGACATACAGTGAATGGAGGCAGTGATGGACATTCAGAGAAGGGGGGGAGGGCAGGCTGTGGGACATAGTGAATGGGAGCAGATTGGGGGACATACAGTGAAGGAGGGTCATGCTTTGGGACATACAGTGAATGGAGGCAGAGATGGACATTCAGAGAAGGGGGGCATACAGTGAATGGTGGACATACAGTAAAGGAGGAGCAGGCTGGGAGACATACAGAGAAAGATGGTCAGGAAGGGGAATATACAGTGAAGAGGGCAGAGTGGGGGACATACAGTGAATGGGGGCATGCTGTAGGAAATACAGAGAGGGGGGGGCAGTCTAGGGAATATACAGTGAAAGGGAAGGCTGGGGGACATAAAGTGAATGGGGGCAGAGTAGGGGACATACAGTGAATGCGGGCACGCTGGGGGACATAAAGTGAATGGGGGCAGAGTAGGGGACATACAGTGAAAGGGGGCACGCTGGGGGACATAAAGTGAGTAAAGTGAATGGGGGCAGAGTGGGGGACCATTCTTATGTGATTAATGATTCAAAGAATGTCAGGATGAATGGTCGGCCCCCCAAATTTTCACCTCACCAAAACTGGCCCTAACTGCAAATAGTTTGGACACCCCTGTTCTAGATGGTACAGTGTTAAGACATTATAAATATTCAGTATCTGTAAAGAATACATTATTAACTTGTACCCATATTAAACAATACAAACACCAAATCCAAGACTTCTAAATTACAGAAAAAGAAACCCAAAAATAAAACAAATGTCTTTAATTTGCTTCTTTCATGTCCAAATGTTCGACATTTAAATGATGAAGGAATGTTCAGCATGATGAGCCGGAGAAGGGGAACAATCTCATGCTGTCATTTTATTGTCAATTTCAATTGTGTTCATCTGATTTGATGATAAATGTTCTTAGGATGATTAACAAAACATTCTGCATGCTGTGCTAATGTGCTGCATTTGCCGGAGGAGAAGTTATACACAATGGGTTGTATGTTTTATCAAGAACAACACAACTCAATGCGATGGTTTTGTGCTTTTTGTACTTTTAAAGACTGACACTAAGGTAATGTAATGCTGCCCATACGCTTGTGCGATTGCATTCGATGCGATCTCGGGTTATATTTCCCTTGAAGCTCAGCATTCGATAAATCGCATGAAAAAAGCATTTTAGTGCATTTGATTTTACATTCGATCATGCGATTTATCGAATGCACTGTTCGATAAAAAAGAGGAGGGGCCAGAAACTCTTCAAGAATCACACATTGCCGCACATACAATTCAAGAAATATTATGTGCAGCACATAAGAACGTGAGACGCGACATTCAAACGGCGTGGCCGTGCATCGCGTCGAATAGTACACATTTTGTGCATACAATCATTCGATTTCTCAGCCAGATGAGGTCGAAATCGAAGGATTGTATACAATATCTCACAAGTGTATGGGCAGCATTAGGCCTGGTACAGTAAGGAGTAACGGAACATGTGGTCAATGCATGTCTCAGTCACCCAGAAGGTGATGAATTTGTTGGGTGTTGCGATGACCCCAGTGTCTGGACCAGTAACCACCACGGGTCAGAAGATCCCTGTGTGCCATGCTTTAAACACAGGATTGGAACAAAATATATCTTCACCACACACAGAACTTATAAAGTTCTCAAAAAGTTTTAAAAATATTTAGCCCATAGTTTTTATATTTGATTAAATCTCCATTTTCATTTATATATACAGGAGCTGCACTGTGAATACGCAGATTTGTTCCTGCAACGTCGCTGCAGCCAGATTGAGATACTGCTGGCATTTGGTGGAGGCAAAGGGAATGTTCCTCAAAGGGGACGTACTGACTTGTATTATCTAGGCATGCTGCATCCTGGGAGGCAGCATGACTAGCCCCAGCAGCGTGATTCTGCTAGGCATCCTGAGTAATCCGACAGTGATGATCCATTGCTCAACTGCATAAACATTGCCTCCTTAAGGCGCCTCCTAGGACTTTTGCATCATTTTACACAGCTGCCGCAAATAAAGACACAGCTGCTGTGCCTTAGCACCTTCCTCTGAATTAGCTACTTAGAAACCAGGCCTCATAGTCAAATTTGGGGATGCTGTACAGTATACATGCATAAGGTCCCCTGCACGTGTGTCAGCACCCGTACATGTTTCAGCCAAACGCTATGCAAGGAAGGTCTCCAGTGGTCTGGAGAGATTTGGAGCCTTTAGCCACCCCCCCCCCCCCCCACACACACACACAGATACACGCTCGCCTCCAATTCCTAAGACAATACTGTATATAACTACAGTTAAGTGAGGCAGCCACTACAGGTGCATGCTGCTCATACATTACTTGTCTACTCTCCCTGGCTTGAGACTCATGATTTTTGGGTTTATCCCCCCCCACAGGAGTGTATCCAGCCGATCAGGTCTAAATAACCCCCAAAGACAAGAGACAACTGGCAATGAGCAAACAGTGCAGTATATCACCTATGAAGCAGTATATTCTCAGTCAGTAACAAGTTACACATTTGACCTCATTATACCTGCTGAAGGTTACAGACGGAAAAGCCTATAGGCTGAACTGTACAAAGAGACATTTCAAAGAGCAAGCATTATCTCTTAGAACCCTTTCCAAAATATTTGGGTGTGTGCAGGTTGCAGGGAGCCAGGGGAGATGTCCTCTTTTATGGGCAATCCATCTGAACTTGTCGACGTTTGAACATTGCGATTTACTCTAATTGAGGAACCGTCGCCAAGAACATAAATCAATTTGGGGCATGTAATGAACTAATAACTATTATTATATATGCTTTATGGATGTGCATAATGTCATTCTATGCGAGCATTAAAATGGCAATGATCAGGAATACTAAATGCTTCTATTTAATAAAGGGCTAGCAACTAAATTGTTCCATTATGAAATAAATCACTCTGAATAAGAGGAATGCTGATAGTTGTACACACACCTACAAATGGGTAAGAACCATTGTGCCAGACTACCCCAGAGAAATGCTCTAGTGGCTGAACAAGAATATTGGGCCTGTACAAAGGGGAGTGCAAGTTAGGCGGAACTAGCATTGGTGCAGCAGGTGCATTGCATTGGGGCCCCTGAAAAGTAATGGACCCACATCTGCCACCCACTGCTTTGCAGCATATTGGGAAGTTGGGTTGGAGTGGAGGAAGGGGGCCCCATTGGCCATACTTGTTCTTGTGTTGTTGGCATGGAACGATGGGACTGATTCAACATGGATCGCAAAAGCAAAATCTTTCTCTAATGAGCAATACAATGTTGCAGTGCAGGTGGGGCAGATGTACACATGTGCAGACATGATCTAGTCTAATCAGATTGCTCAGCACAGAGGGCTAGATCGCCCATACACATGTAGCCATGTGTGAAGCTAGGACCACGCATCGTCATCGCTTGGGGGCATACACATGGAACGATCCGAGCTTAATTTATAAGCAATCTAGTCAGATCACTTAGAAAATGGGCTAAGTCACCCCGTGTGTACAGTATGCCCCTTAGATTTAGAGGTGTGTTTAAACTGAAATATAAATTGCAGTGTCAAATTAAAGCAGCCAGTATTTACTCTGCACAGAAACAAAATAACTCCCCCAAATCTAACTCTCTCTGTACAGCATGGTTTTGCCCGACCCCATATCAGGACCTCCGTCCCGGTGCCGGCCTAACACTTTTCCAACTGTTACCACGCACCTGCAATCAGCAATAGGGACAAGCACCGGCCACAGAGCCACCACTGTTTCTGCAAAACAAGCCCCTTTAAACATCTAGCAGAGTAGTGGCATGTCGCACTCAGTTCACTGGACTCCGCTATACTCACCACTGTGCTACTTAAGCACGCCTATGATATTTCCATATAAATATATATATATATATATATATATATATATATATATAAAAAGATTCTAGCTGCGCTCAGTCCATATAAAGTTCACAGTAGATTCAGATATGGTGCAGCTTTCTCTCTGACGCCGTTCCCACGGCTTTGCCAAAGTACATGCAAGAAAATTAGAGAAGAAGCGCACAATGAGCTATAGATCAAATACTGTAAATTTCTGTAATAAAAAAAGGCTCACATACAGACATACAGGTATAGGCATAAAATGAACAGCGTGCCAGCAGCGTTGTATAGCAGTTACACATAGTGCTCCGTCAGTCGTCCTTTGCCGCACAGCCTTGCACGCCATGGTGGAGGGGGTGGATACCGCTCGTCAGGAATACACGTCACCGTATTGTATGTATATTTATGTGAGTGCCATAAAAAGGATGACTAGAAGGATGAGACCACACCCCCTGACAAAGTCCTGACAGAGTGACGAAACACGTTGGGCGTGGTGATGTGTATTCCTGACGAGCGGTATCCACCCCTCCACCACCACCACCACCACCACGGCATGCAAGGCTGTGCAGCAAAGGACGACTGATGGAGGGCTATGTGTAACTGCTATACAACGCTGCTGACAAGGTGTTCATTTTATACCTACAGTATATGTATGTGAGCCTTATTTATTACATAAATGTATTTGATCTATAGCTCATTGTGCGCTTCTTGTATCTATGTTACACTTTATGTAATAACTTTCATGTTTAACTTTCATGTGTCAACCATTTCCAGATTTACTTTTTGCTTGTGTTGACCTTTTGTCATGGTCCACCTTTTGCATATCGACTTTTTTGTTTATGTCGACCTTGTGCATGTTGACCCTTTGGTGTCGGCCTAGTGACTGTCTAAAGTGTCTACCTAGACACCATGGACCCTTTAATCTGGAACCCTAAAACTTTGCATCAGCCCTGTGTGTGCAGTTGGAATGGATGCAAGACCCCAACCAGGCACCCGCAATAGGTGCAGCCGCTGTATTGACCGGTGTATCCATATGCCATAATAACGAGTCATGTACTTAATATTCTATTATACTTGATTGCATTTTCCTTCCCATTTCCATCCCTGCAAGCATAAAGAGACACAACCAGTGGCGGTTTTTACCTATCGGCTGCTGCCCCCCAGGTATAATCCTCCACTGTATTGAAGCCAGATGCAGTCTTTGAGACAACACTGGCTTCACTGTGACTGGCAGTGGCTTCCTATTGGAAGTCCGACCTGCCAGTCGCCAAGGCAGTCCCATTGGGAGATGTTCCCTCCCTCCGGGACGCCTCTCTACGGGCTGCCGAGCGTAAGCCCCTAAAATATGGGGATTGCACAGGTGCTGGTTCCAGTGCCTGTCATCTGTATTGTACAGGCTGCGGCACTGTGATTCCCCTTCTATGGGCTGTTGCCGAAGCGGCCCATAGAATCTGGCTGCATGTGCATTACAGAGGTTTGTACTGAGCATGCGCTAGTCCAGGCGCCTATCATCATAGTACGGCTGCAGCAAGGGGGTGTCTGCATCGCGGCCAGTGGTATCCTCCCTCATGCCAAAAGGTACGAGCCGCCACTGGACACAACTGCCAGATACCTATGTATCTACATACAAATGGAGGTATACAGTATGGGGTTGATTCAGGAATGCTCGTTGCGAACAAAATTCTGCCCCAGCCATGATGGTCGGGGTTCATGCATGCGCATTTCTGCGCATGTGCAAACCCCAGCAGCAAATGGCTTCATCGAGTTATACACTCGCAGGGCTATTCTCTATAGGGAGGGAGGGCCGGGGGCATCCCCATAAAAATGCTGTGCGTTCCCTTGGGAATGCAGGCGGGCCAAAGCCTGCTTTGGCGGGCGGCTGATGTCACATGACGTCAGCGCCCATCACGTCTTCCGCGATCTGCGGAGGAAATAAAAGCCAGTTTAGACTGACTTTTATTTCCAAAGACAGGAGAAATCATTCCATGGTCGGCAACCCTCAAATGATTTCTCCTGGTAGCGGACATATGTCACTAGCAGGTGAAGGGACTCAAGCACCAGGGGGGGCAGCCGTTCGTTAGGCTGCTCGCTAAGCAGCAAAGGACCGCTGCTTAGTGAGCCAACCTGAATTATGTCCTATGCACAGTATAAATTTACCTATTTGACAGTAAACAGACAGACATATGCATTACTCAGCATGAACCCCTAACCTCTAGGGTGGGGGGCATGTCCAAACTGTGTCCCTCCAGCTGTTGTGAAACTACACATCCCAGCATGCCTTGCCACATTTTTTGCCTTCCCTAATAGCAAAACTGTGGCAAGGCATGATGGGATGTGTAGTTCAACAACAGCAGGAGGGCCGAAGGTTACCCATCCCTGCTCTAGAGCAACCAGTCAAGCCTCAGCAGTGACCATTACGTCCTGTAATGATGGACACCCGACACCAGCAGAAGCAGATTTATCAAACCTTTGGATTCCTCATACAGTTTCCTTTTATATAAAATCAGACATTCCTATAGGGGACGCCAGTCACACAGAGGACACCTGTCTTAGTTGAACCTATGCTTTGACAGGCAGAATTGATAACTTCATGTTTTGCTATTTACAGTATTTCTGCACCCTTGAAATAATCTCTTCAATAAGGAGAACCTAACATATTTCAGAGAGGTGTGCTGTACATACGTCTCCGCAAAAGGGCAGAACAGGGCAGCGCTAAATCCCCTTTGAGTTGCCTCTTTCACAGCTCGACTTATTTTCCAACAAGGTTCTGTTTCCAAGAACTCAGTCAATAGGGTATTTTCCTACAGACCACCTGAAACGTTTGCATCAGTCACATCCGGATTTCATACAGGGGCTTCGCAGCCTGTTCTGTACGAATTCCTGCCGTGCGATGTAAGAAGGGGTCCTTTCTAATTTGGCATCCATCATCTTAGAGCATAAATGTTTGTTTTAATCAAGGTATTTATACATCTGTCTAGCGGCGCATGTTTATGTATAAATGTATTGCTCTGTGCACCGAGCCAAATTTAAATGCCGAAGTGAGTATGACAGTGAAAGGTATAAGAAGCGAAATAATATAATCCTTGCCAGAGGAATCACACAAAATCAGTCATTCCTTGGAAGAAAGGCTCAATATTCTTAATGTTTTCTGAAAGAACTATTGTTTTGGCAGATCAGATCGCATTTCTCCTAATTTTTACAGGAGAAGCTCAGAAATCGAGGAGACCACCAAGTTTTGAATTGTTTATTAGTGACTGAGTTACTGCCCTTTGGGCAAAAGGAAACGTCCCTACTACTGCTAATAATTGGTTAGAAAACATAACTGGGGAGATTGAGTTTCCGCTGCGCTGCAATGTCACCAAATGAATCCGTTCAATTGTCGTCGCAAAATTTCCAGCTCCCGACACAACCATGATTGGACAGAGTAATTAAATGACTAAATTATTCACATAATCCTAAAGAGGCTCCTTCTTAAGTGTAATAATTAAAGCCATGTTGACATTAGTAAAGGAATGCTATTTCTAGTCGTTTTCATCCATGTCTGACACTTCCTTTGTGCGCTGGGTAAATATTTGGGGGTCTTTCTGACATTCCAGCTGACATTGTGATCAGTAGGGCAGAGCTTGGAGCTTGGGCTACGGTAGGTGTGGGGCTATATGGTGTATCAGAAATTAATGGAAAGGTCTAAAATACATATAAGAATATTTAGAACATATAGATGTTTTTGGATGAGGAATAAACATTCCAGTATTGTATATATTGTATATAGTATATTATATTGTATATATTGTATATAGTATAGTATATAGTACTGTATTAAAAACTATCCCTACCTGCACCAAGCAGATTGCTACACTGGAGACCCAATAAACAGTAAATACTGTCAAATTTGTGTTTAAATCTTAATAAATTTCCATGGGAAAAAAAATCAGCATCACCTTCTGTATATATAAAAGTCCAGATAATGGTTACACTCACATCCACATTGAATATTAAATCCACTGGGTTGTCAACATAATTTCCTCTTTCTCTTTCTCCCCTTCTCCCTCCATCTCTCCCTCCCTCCCTATAGATCCCTCTCTCCCTCCCTCTGTCTCTCCCTCTCTCTCCCCCCCTTCATCACCTCCCTCCCCCTCTCTCTCTCTCCCTCCCTCCCCCTTTCTCTCCCCTCCCCCTCTCCCTCTCTCTCCTCCTCCCCCTCTCCTCTGTCCATCTCTCCCTCATCCCCTCTCTCCCTCCCCCTTTCTCCCTCTCCCCCTCTCTCTCTTTCCCTCCCCCTCTCTCCCTTTCTCCTCTCTCTCTCACTTTAGAGAGAGAAAGAGTGCCCCCTGAATAGGGCGGGGTCTCATTATGGCTGGGCGGAGCTTATCTTATCATGGGGCTCTGAAAATTACCAGCCACACGATCAGGTCTGAGTAACTCAATTATTTAATGTCTACCAATGTGACGTTTAAGATTATATGTCGTTGCTAATAAACTTTGATTATGCAAAAAGGAAAAAAATATTTCTTATAATTGCTGTGAACGGAATGCTACAGTTACAAGATTAAACTTGAGACACAGCTGCTGTACTAAAGATCTGAGGCACGGTACATGTAACCATTAACCTTGTGTATTTGTAAACAGCAGTGTTTTCAGATCGCTCTATCAGTGGACATGAAAGCATACCAGAAACACTTGGCAAAGGGTACAATACATTATTTATAATCTGCTAATTTGGCAAGCAAATAAACGTAATCAGGCATTCAATTAGAAGCTTCACCATAGATGTATTTTAAAATGAACTTTATAGTCTTCCAGTGGTGGGGGTACACTGTGGGTCTGATTTGCACACCGAAGACAAGGCAGCAGCATCTACTAGGAATCACCCACCTGCGGCTACAAAAGTTTTCCTTTGTGTACAACCAACCGCCGAAAAAAGTCACATAATGTACAGACATGACATGGACAGGGTTTATATAAACATTGCTGCATCGTACTATCCAAATAAGCAGCAGGGCCCAAGAGTTAGGTTCTGTTGTAAGCAGTGGGGATATGAGGGAAGAGGGCTCTGCTAGTGAGAGTTTACAGTCTAAAGAGGAGGGGCAGACTGAGGATTGAGACAGAGGGGAGTGACAGTGAGCAAGAGCATGGAACAGTGGGTTAGGATGACAGCTGGAAGGCTTTAATAAAATGAGGGCCATTTGATCTTTTGTAAAGAGGTTGGAGAGGGAGAGAATTCCCGCGGTACGGAGCAGCACAAGCAACATCTTGGAGGCTGGACGGGGAGGAAAAAATCAGTTGGGAGGAGAGGCAGTGTACATTTCTGGAGAAAAGTGACCTGGTAAAAATGTGAAGGAAGATATTGTCAGAGATGTACATAGGAGATTATTCGGCAAGGGCTCTGTAAGTGAGTTTGAGAAGTTTGAGTGGGGTTCCCAATTGAAAGAGAGCCAGTGTAGGGCTTGTAGGATAGATGAGGCAGATATAGTATGACTGAAGAGGAAGATGAGCTCGGCAGCACCAATGAAGATAGATCGGAGTGGAGAGCGGTGTGAGACAGGGATGCCAGATAAGAGAAGGCTACAGTAATCAAGTCTGGAGATGACCAGTGAGTGGAGGAGGGTCTTTGTTACCTCCAGAGTGAGGAAGTATCTGATCCTGAAGTGATATACCGTATGTGGTGTAAATGGCAGGATTGCAAAATGTACTGAATGTGTGGTTTGATGTAGAGGGGAGGAACCAAGGATAACTCCAAGACTGCACACTTGTGGGCTGGAGGAGAGGTTAATGCTTTAAATGGGTATATAAATTGTGGGAAGTAAGGGTATTCAGAGGGGAGGGAAGATGATCAGCTCAGTCTTAGACATGTGAAGTTTAAGTGCTGGGACATCATGGAGGAAATAGCAAAGAGAACATTGGAGATAGAGTACCTCGTACTCTATCTCCAATGTTCTCTTTGCTATTTCCTCCATGCAGGAGAGAGGGGCAAAGGTCAGGGTAGGACAGGTAGATCTGTGTCATCAGTGCAGAGAAGATATTGGAGGCCAAAAGAACTGATAAGCTCACATATATGTATAAATGGAGGATAGAAGAGGTAAAGACAGGAACAAGTGGGAACAAATCTGAAGATGGAGAACCCAGTATAATGCTTTTCATAGATTGCAGATCTGCAGATCGTGGTGCTTTTCTCCATCAAGCTCCGCAATTTTTTTTTATCAGACCTTGATTTAGGTCCCGATACTAGTTTATGGAGACAATGTGTCGGATCAGGGCTTCAAAGTAAGCAAAAAAATGGCCTGATGTCTTGAACGCACATGCCTATGCAGATGTGATTTAATGCCGGTTTAACAGCAACCCTCAAAAGAACAGAGTTGTCCATGAAGCCATTGCAAGGTCCTTAGCAGGTACGTACCATCATAAAGGTACCATGGAATGTATTCAGTGCAGTCTACAGGTAATCGCTCACTTGCGTGAACACCGCCATTACATATTAGCATCAACTTTTCCTGCAATAGCTTTATAAAAATCATAAGATGACACCCTATTTGCTGCTATAGAAATCGATTTGTCGTGTGGATAGATGAGCCATGGTTCTGCCACGTGTGTATGAAAGCACAGCCATCAAATGCACATTGATCATTCTTTGACCTTCTGTGGAACCCTATGGGTGCACAGCTGTTGGAAGACACCGGAGCAATTTTATCTGGGTACGGGATTGCAGTTGCAACCTGTGACAGGCATGCCTGCCTTTGAAACACCACTCCCTTGCTACCCTCCACAAACAGCGCCTGAGTGTAAATCGCTTTTCAGCCTTTGATCAATATAGCAGATTTCACAAAGCAAAGCTGGCACTACTGGCCTTTCAGAACACATTAGTCAGTTATTATATAAAGGGGTGTATTCAATTGATGCCCGATCAATTGCGAAATTCTTTTGCTGGAATGAATCCAGCATCCATTATTCAATGCAGCGGCCACATCTGGATGTCGGATTTGGCCGCTGATTGATGCTCGCCCGCCTGGCGCGGGGACCGGGTGAGTGCGGTGGCGGGAGCCATGACAGAGCCTGGATGGGGCCTGGTGAGCGGTTCTCTACTGGGCCGTTGGCTGGTGGGTATGGGAGCCGGCGCCATCCTCCCTACCTCAGTATAGCATATTTTCATGTCAGATTGAGACTGCCGGAAATTTGGCCGTGTGTCCCTCAAAATAGGTGGATTAGCGGCTATTCCGTCAATCCACCTGGTTTTCAGCAGGTCGTAACATTTCGACCTGCCGAAAAAAGAAACTAGCATTGAATAGATCGGAACGGGTTCCGATCTATTCATTTTGAAAACTGCCATCTTTTCGGCAAGATGGCAATATCGACATGCATTGAACATACCCCTTACACACTAGATGAGTTTTTAAAAAATAGCACCCAAAAGGGGCTTAGTGAAGCCACATCTTTTTTAATTTTCTTTTTATTTAGTGCGTGCACTCACTGTCATAAATGATGCATGCTCCCATGCATCGTATTGACCCCCTTCGTCTATGCATGCAGCTCAATCTGATGATATCATCTGCATGCACAGAGTGGGACCCGGTGACATCACTGAAAGATATCAGTAACTGATATCATTCAGTGTGTACAGAATGTATCTCATTTGACCAGCAGCTAGTGTGTACAGGGCTTTAGACTTCTTGGCTGCAGGTTTTTTAGTCTGCATTATGCTCAGGAAGACTGCAAATTGTATTTGTTATTTATAAATATATTAATTAGAAATGCCGAGCATAATCAAATTTATATTTTATTTAGCGAATATGCAAATTAAAAAAAACACCTTACCTGTCTGTAATCCTCCGACACCAAGATAAACCCATTATTGTCAATGAGATAACAGTTTAAAACCTAAAGGGAACATAAAACAATTAATACAGTATGTAAACTGTAACATTATTTATTTTAATACAAGCACAAGTTTGCCCAAATCTACACAACAATTGCATTTCTCAAATTTACAATTTACAAAAAAATTGTCTGGAAAGCGGAACAGGTATTGGGACAAGTTTAACAGTGTAACGGGACAGGAGAGTGGGATGAGAGGATAGGGAGAGGAAGTGATGAGACATACTTATTTATTTATAAAATGTGATCATTTAAAAAATGTACATTTTGTGGCCATTATTGGAACACAAATATTAGCAGGCTAAATGGTTAATTATGCATAAATGGGTGGCCTATGAAAAACATCTACAATTGATTTTATAGTGCAGATCCTGTTAGCCTATACAACTAACAGATGAAACAGATCACGGATGACATGTCACAATAACAAGTACAATAACTCATTATTATGAATACCTCAATGAGGTACAGAACTGTGCAATTTAATGAAATGTAGAATATAGCCTAATACAAGAAATATATATATTTAAAAAAAATAATAAACAAATAATAATAGTAATGTTGCTTTCACATCGCAAAACCTGCTTTGACATAGTTTTTGGAACGTTTCTTAAAATGGCTCAGAGCAAGTTAAACCCCTTTCACACCGCATGTTTAAAAAGTATATTACCGTTTAATTATAATTTTTGTAACTTTCACACTGAACCCGTTTCTGCCCTCCTCTCTCCATGCAGCCAGTGCCAGTCTCTGCTCTTACACGGGATACGTGTGAGTGGCATCTTCCCATACATGTGTGTGACTGCCCCCTGTCTCTGCTGCGGGGCGCCCCCTCCTCCTCTCCCGCCCCGCTGCTCCCTCGCACACTACTAGGTTGAGCC
Source organism: Crinia signifera (assembly GCF_055691185.1). Lineage (NCBI taxonomy): Eukaryota > Metazoa > Chordata > Amphibia > Anura > Myobatrachidae > Crinia > Crinia signifera. Next base: position 41,193,655 of record NC_139224.1, on the reverse strand, counting down.
AGCGGGTGCCAGGCTGTACACCCAAAGGAGCTGGCACTATGACCACCGGGCACACTATCACATGCTGCAGTCCCTCCTGTACATGTCCCTGGGCAGAGCCGCTACTGGAGAGAGTGTGCCAGTCTCATAGGCGGTACCTGGTGGTGGAGGCGGTGCCCAGCCCTCACAGCTGGGTGCGTGGATGCTGGGTAAGGACCGGGGATTTACCGCTGCCGGGATCTGAGTGACAAGAGAAGCGCTGCACCCCGGACCCGCATGCCCAGCATCTTGGGGGCTGCTGGTGTCGGGATGAGCGCAGCCATGGATCAGCCTCTTTGTCCACATCTGGAACCCGCTCATTACATATACACTGCACTGGGTCCCACTCCGTGCATATCTAATGAGTGGGGCCCAGTGCAGTGCATATTTAATGAGCAGGTCCCCGCCCCCTGCATATGTAATGAGCGGGACCCATATGCGCACAAAGTGCTCAATGCTGCCTGAATACCAAATACCGGTTCTGAGCCATTTACACTGCAAAGTAAACGGCTCAGAACTCTGTAGGATCCTTCTTTTAAACCGTTTAGAAATACCGGTTTTCTAGAACCGGTAAATTCAATCTGGAGCTTTCACACTGCACTTATAACCGTTTCAAAATGGTTAAAAAATGGCAAAATACCATGTTATAAGTGCAGAGTGAAAACTGGACACTCAGTTTAAGGCCAGTATTCAATGGCCGGGCTGGCGGCTGGCAGCGAATCCTGTGTAGGATTCGCTGCACTTTCGCCACAATTCTCCCTTCAGAGAGATTCGCCAGGAACAGCCTCCCGTCCTCCCTATTCAACAGAGAGCCCCTGACGGCGATAATCACTCTCTGGGGCGAATAGTGCAGGGCTCTCTCCCCTGCTGCTGCGGCTACACTGCCACTGCAGGGGATTGAGCAGAGTCCCGGCGCGGGAGCGCGCTGATACTGCCAGGAGCCCCCGCACAGCATGAGGATGGGGACGGCTCAAGCAGCAGTGGCAGACCTCCGGCTCCAGCAGTCCCAGCGCTGACATCTGCTATCACCGCGCTGGGGCTGCCTGAGACGGAGGTCTGCTACTGCTGCTGGATCTGTCTCTACGTCAGCTGAGGCAGGTCTGTGGGGTCGGGGAACAGAGCGGGCGGGGTGTACTGATGAGCAGTATCTTCACCCCTTTCCCCTCCGCTGCCTGTCAGCTCATGTCCCCTCCTCTTGCCTGTCAGCTCATGTCCCCCGCATCCCCTCCCCCCCACCACCACAATCAGCGCAGCAACACACATGTGTCCCACCTGTGGGGGTGTCCAGTCACTTTGTGGGGGTGAAGAAGGGCTCGCAGGGTGCTGGCAGGGTGCTGGGATCGGAGCCGCTGCACTCACTGGTCCCGATCAGTGCAGTGAATATATGAATATTAATGAGCGGCTCCGGCTCCCGGCCCCCTGCTGGCGAATGTGTAAAAAAAAAAAAAAAAAATATTGTTTAAAAAAAAAATATATATATTAAAAATATATTCATGTGCTGCACGTATATGAATAAAAATAGCATACCCTTTCATATGAAAAATATTCTGATTTTTTAACACAAAAAAAAAAATTAAAAACGCTTTAATTTAAAAGATCACATTACAGTTCACCTAAAAAAGCTGCCGAATGCTAAACGGAGAATCATGGCGAAAATCAATGGAGAAAGCAGTTCTCCATTTGAGCATTGAATACACTGTCGGCGAATTCCACTAAAAACCCCATTGAAAATCACAGGCGAATTGTGGAGAATCATTTACGGCGAATCGGCAGACATTCGCTGTTCATTTGTGGCGAATTGCCTCCATTGAATATGGCGAATTGTTTTTTGTGACAGAAAATTCGCCGTTAACCCAGCGAATTGCCAGATTCACTGAAAAAAAACGGCGAATCTGAGGCATTGAATACTGGCCTAAATGTTATTAATTAAAAAAAAAATGAGCTATTCCTCCAATTAATGTATTAAATGATGCAAAAGAGTTACTTTAATGTATTTGTATTGCATAATGCTACTGTATGTACAGTATAGAAAGGTGAATACAAATGATCATCAGATTTACATATAATTTCATATTAAAAGGAGGAATTTATTCAACGCTCAACAGTGATTATAGCATAAAACTGGCTTAAATTAAGAAGCAATGTTATTTTACCACTTGCTATAGGAAACTTGCTAGGAATGATCTGATTCAGCAAATGCATGGGAGATTTTAGGAAACGGCTATTCTGCTTTAATCACTGATATAATAGTTTTCCATAGGTTACACAGAATGTTTTCAATTTGCCTGTTTGGAGACTAGAGACGGAAAGCATTTCCTGTCTGTTGGGTATAATTGTATTAAAATATTTGTGACTGCACTTAGCGCAGAAATGGGAGATAACGTGTAATTAAAGGATGGGATCATTTCTGAAAATTCATTTTGTTTCGCTGCATTTTCCTTTTTCCATTTTAAGGCTGTGCAAAATCTCAAGATTAGAATTAGAGTTAAATAATTGTTTTGCGTTTCAACTCCAAATATAAGCATTAAAATGGATTGTGTTCAATCCAACACTTCACACATTTTCTCATAGGACGACTTCATTCTGTATTTTATGAATAAAAATGTATTGGATGTGTCCATTAAAAAAAACAGGATCTAAAGTGTTAAAAAACTGCCCCTTCTGGGATCAGGACTGATAGATAGATAGAGCACTTAGTATGCTAATAGAATTCCAAGCATAGCTGAAGGTGCCCATACACTTGTCCAATTTAGGACTATTTCGCCAGATCCAGTCAGATCCGGCCGAGAAATCATCCCGAATCGGATGTGTTTGCTGCAGGTTCAATCTGTTGGATCGGACCCATCAGATGCACATGGCGGGTGCTTTTTAGCACCCACGATGTGTTGGTCTGATCCATAGGTGTTTGCTAGCGGGGAAGCACCACTGTCACACACCTATGTGCAGCAGCAGGGTCTGGGCAATGACTGCGCGAGAAGCGCTGCTGAATTTGAAAACACTGGCCGGATGCTAATTGGCAGAGATTCAGCAAATCAGCTTCTGGCCAGTCTTTTCAAAATGTTTTCAAATTCAGCAGCACTTCCCGCCCAGCAAATAGCGCTACTTAGTTCCCAGCCACCTTCCCACCCCACGCGCCCCCCCCCCCCCCAAATCGTAAGCGAGCCTCCCAGGGAGGGCAAACTGATCCTACTTGTCCTTAGGATAAGTCGGACTAGTGTATGAAGGCCTTGAGTCCCTCCACAAGCCAGTACTCTGTAATGTACTGTAGGATAATGACTATGATTAGATCGCTCAGCATACCCCTGGCATTGGGCTCGCACAGCGGGCCCCTGGCATCGGGCACACCTGGCGGGCCCCCGGCATTGGGCTCGCCCGGCATCGGAGTTAGCAGGGACAGGGATCCACAATATCGGAGGAGACTCCGGGACCCTCAACATCGGAGGCAACGCCAGGACCCTCAATATTGGAGGCAACTCCAGGACCCTCAACATCGGAGGCAACTCGGGGACCTTCAACATCAGGGACTATGTTACTAAAAATCCCACCTGAAACTATCACATGGGATTTCCCCTTTGGGGTTACGCCCCTCGAGGCTCCTTCGGGAGTAATGGCTTCTAAGGCCCCCTCTGGGGTTAAGCCACTTGAGGCCCCCTCTGGGGTTACGGTTTCTAATGCCCCTTCTGGGGTAATGGCTTCTAAGACCCCCTCTAGGGTTAAACCATTCAAGACCCCTTCTGAGGTAACAGCCTGAGAATCCCCTACTGGGGTTAGCAACTCCAATTTAGAAAGAACATTGATCTCCCTAGCTGGGAGATTAGCATCTAATGTCTATCTGCCAGAAATCTTAGTGGATGAGTGAAACATCCTTTTCTGATTCCATAAACCACAATGGGGTGCCCCAATCTTAGGACCCCAGTTATAGGTCAGAGTGCTATGTATGGGTGGTTTAAGGTCAAGCTCCTCAGCCACAGTGGAGACAGGCATAGATTTTACACCCTGGCTCAACTTGGATACAGGAAAAAAATTGTCACAACCACCACCAGATCTGTGCAATTCACAAACCTGGAGATAATAACCTGAACCCCCACAATAAAGACACAGATTTAAGTTTCTACACTGTCGCCGCTCCTCCTGTGACAGCCTAGGATGTAATAAACTTCTATGCCTTTGCTGGGCCTCCCGGTCTGAGGACTCACTGCCTAATAACCTCTTAGACAGGGTATCATTAGGGGCTGAATGAACCCCAGTGACCTCTGGGAGGATCAGAAACATTTTCGTTAAGAGTTTTTGCAGCTGCAGTAGGGACTGCTGCAGAACCTCTAACCACCCAGGTTTAAAGGCAGTGAAAGCCAAATTTAGAGCTGCTAATGACTCTTGCATGACCTGTGTGGTAAAGTCGTGCAAGGTCACAGAACAAACAAGTACAACAAGACAAACTATGGCAAGACAAAACTGGACTGAGACAGGACTGGACTGAGACAGGACTGGAGTAAGCTCCAGAATTTTTTTGTAGGACAGTGATAATGTTAGGGTTTTGGGTGTGAACCCACCGCCAGTACCGCTGTTTAGGATGGCCACGGCACACCCTACACTGAGGGCCTTATTCTAGATCACTCTTAGAGGAAATTTTTTTCTCAAATGGACAAAACCATGTGCACTGCAGGGGAGAAGATGTAACAGGTGCAGAGAGAATTAGATTTGGGTGAGTTATTTCGTTTCTGTGCAGGGAAAATACTGACTTCTTTATTTCTACTCTTCAATATAGATCTCACTTCGAAGAAAAACCCCACCCAAATCTAATTATATCTGCACATGTTATATCTGCCCCACCTGCAGTGCACATTGTTTTGTCCATTTGAGAAGAAATTTGCCTCTAAGAGTGAACTAGAATAAGGCCCTGACTGTTGTCCTCTTTGGACAGGTGACCATAGTCTGCTGGTAACTAGGCTTCTCCTGTAGTCGTCGCATTCGAAAGAGCGAGTTAGGCCCGCTCCAACCCGATGCAACCAGGTCTTACGTGGTGACAAGACTACGGCGACCGTGAGAGGTAGAGACAAGAGGAGGTCTAGCTAACTGGCGCTATCTGGGAGTAACACCCTGCCGAGTGGCACAAGGCCAAGGACGGGGAGTGCGACCCAGTCGCAGACACCAGACACAACAGAACCGGGGTGCCTCCAACCTAAAACACGCCAAAGTAAATATTGAGTACATAAAGACACGGTACCCCAAAACAAGCATATACCCACTATTGTGGGCCTCTCCACACCTGGAAGAGCTGGACCAAGGGAAATATAAAGTAACAAAGGAAACAGGGTCACTTGCCCATAAGTGAATAACAAAAGGAATATGGCAGCTTGTCAGAACTTTATAAATAAATAAAGAACAGAACCAGGCTCCACTGGAGCACTTACGTGACCAGAACTGGATACACAGCGACAGGACCTCGACACCCTGCTGCACCAGATGGAAAAGTGCAGGCTGGGAACAACTGGCAGGACTGGACAAGACAGGAATGCTGACCAGGACAGGACCAGGACAAGATCAGGACACATTGCAAGAAGCAATAAACTGACAGATGACCAGCAGAAAGCAAAGGACTGCAGCTCCCTGCAACAGGAACAGGAAAACTGGAAACAGGAAACTACTGTAGAAACTATCACCGGCAGGGCAGTGCTGGGGATAATGCCTTAAGAAGGGCTCAGGTGATCAAAACACCTGTGAAAGATCCAGCCCAACTCACAAGCTGGGATAATGAGGTCATTAACTCTCAGGCTTGTGCATAAATCAGCTCACAGAAGATTGAGCTGCAATGGCACAGACCCCCCACCAGAGGCCACCAGAGAGTCCAATACCAGGCACAAACCACAGAACTGACATGACAGAAATGAGACATAATAAATGGCTCCTAAAATCAACAAGTCACATTCAGGACAGTAGAGAGCCTGTCCAGGCCCAGTTATTTTTCAAGGGGTGTAGCCAAATCATGGGAGGTGTGGCCCTGCCCCATTAGTATAAAATACAGACACAATTGTACTTTAAGCTCCTCCCTGGCCACACTGCAGCCCAGCAGAAAGAAACATGTTTTGAGTCGAGAAGTACTGCTGCTGCCATGTAATAGGGGCCCCTCCTTCATACCTGGGCCATGGGTAATTAGTAACCCTTCCCCTCTCTTAGCACTACTGATCACATTTAAAATTTCTATAGACTTTTTCAAATCTAATTTGGCATGGGTGAAGTAACTGGGCTCGTTCATGCACCTACTGTAGCTTGAACCCATCATGTAACATTCCAAAAACTTTTACAGATTATCCCATCCTCCTAACATGCAAAATCTTTCAAACCCAAAGATAGCACCTCCTTGCCCTACAAAAATATGAGCTTCCTTGAAAGAATGAGGCATTCGTGCACATATGGCATAAGCCTTCGGAATCTTGTACAGTTTTCCCGTACTCTGAGGGAGTAGGACAGCCACCCGACTGCGTCTCGCTTCCTCAGTGAAGTAGGCCGGCTAATTCAGGGCTTGACAGTGTGATTCCTGCTGACTGAGGCCACAAACTGTGGTATTGTAGGACTTTGAAAATATGTAGTAGTATGCACTATAAAATACATATATTGTAACTATCATTCTTACTAGATCTATAAACAAGGTAATAATCCCTAACTTTTGTTTAACATCAGTTTCCGTTATCATCCCCACCCGCAGCTGGCCTCATTATAGACACACCCTTGAACTGACTGTATTTTATTTGCATGAAAAATAAACTATTCCCATACCAACACTGCCACCTCTAGCCTTATGTGCTTACCTGACCCAATTTTATAGTAAATGAGACATATACAGTACATACATTATACACACACAGTACAGTACTTTGGAATAATATATATATATATATATATATATATATATATATATATACTGTATATCAGGGCTGGATTAAGGGGGGGGGGGCGGCAAAGGGGGTCAGTACTCCTGGGCCCCCCACTAGCTAGGGTTGTGGTTGGCATGTATTTGAAAAGCTAAAGGTTTTGTGCATGGGAGTGGGGTAGTGCTGCAGCTTCACCTATCTGCCAACATGACAAAGATTAATGGTGCTGATCATCGGGTGCCAAGGCACACTGACTGCACAAGTGTGCAGTGCATTACTGGGAGTTGACCCATGACACTTTGTACAAGAGGGCAGAGGCTGAGAGGTTTGTGCTGAGCTCTAAATTGGTAGAGCTCATTACATGCTTCTCAGGCCCATAGAGGACAGCAGCAGCATAGTCATGGGAGGGTTTTTAATCAGAGGCAGCACTGAGCATGTGTGGTCTCCTACAGTCCTACAGAGTAAGGTGCAGAGGGACACAAACACAGGCTTTTCATGTGGTATGTATGTATGTATATATGTGTATATATATATATATATATATATATATATATATATATATATATATATATATATATATATATATATATACAGGGCTATTTTTCAGCAGGCTCCAGCAGGAACTGAGGCCCTTATTCTAGTTCACTCTTTCTGACAAAATATTTCTTAGATGGACAAAACCATGTGCACTGCAGGTGAGGCAGGTGTTACTTGTGCAGAGATAATTAGATTTGGGTGGGGTTTTACACCTGCCTCACCTGTAGTGCACATGGTTTTGTCCATCTAAGAAATATTTTGTCAGAAAGAGTGAACTAGAATAAGGGCCTCAGTTCCTGCTGGAGCCTGCTGAAAAATAGCCCTGTATATATATATATATATATATATATATATATATATATATATATATATATATATATATATCCCTGCAGCCCATCGCCAAGGGACCCCATTTCACTGCAAGTCCAACACTAATATATATATATATATATATATATATATATTCTATTGTGGGGGTTTTCTACTATTTTAGCTATGACTTTCTTCTTTCTTAGGTCATCAAACTCTGCACTAATAGTTTGGCGGAAGTCGTCCTGGAAGGAAGAGCTTATTCCAATTTCGAAAGTGGATGCAGTGGTCTTGTTCCTAAATTCTGTCAAGCCCCTGTACTGATGCACTGAACTCAGCTCACACAGCTCTCAGCTAAATGTAAGCGTATTAATGAAAACATTGTGTAGTAACAGGGGAGCTGGTAATATTTTTAATTTGCTCGCTGAATGAGAGGGGTGGCAGAGATTTATGAAAGGAAAGGGTCCCTTGGGCCTCTTAAAGGCTTTCAAACTGTGTATTTAATTGGATACTGAATGCAAGGCTTTTGGTTTTGGCTTTAGGTTGATCTATAAAGTCTACAAATGTAGGTAAGCCCAGCAGCGCTTTCCATTGCTACTCACGCCACTGGAGAGCTGGGGTGTCTGTGCAATTAAAGACAAATGAATCATTAGCTTGAGGCCTGTTTCTGGCAGACATCCTGCGAAGAAAGGGTTACATTCTGCTTCATTCCTAACCTGTGTGTGCCGCTGATACTTGCTCATTAATCATTGAATTATATAATTTACAGGGATTTCTGCTAATAGCTTGGAATGCTTTGTATGTAATACTTCTGTAAAAAAAAAAGGACAAGAATGCAAATAAAAGGACATATGCTGTCAGCAAGCACCCATTTATTAAAAATAGCTTCCAAGTTGTATTCTGTGATCAAGAACAAACAAATCTACTTTCTGTTCCAGGGGAGGAGGGGGGAAGGAACTGAGTGTGGAACCGGTTGCTGCGGGGACAGTTAGAATTCATTCCAGCAATACCTTCCTGTTTGAGACGTGATTAAATATCATATTGGGTACAAAGCAGACGATGAACCTTAAGACTAAACCAGAGCAAGCCGGTTAGGGTAATGGGACCTCGAGGAGAGCTGCGAAGGAGAGACATCGAAAGTCCAAAAACATTACAAATGAAAAAGCTTCTTAAAAGTCCATAAAAGTTTTTAAAAGTTTAGTAGAGCACTACAGTAACAGTTAAAAAAAAAAAAAAGAATGGCCATTATAATATTTAACTAGAGGAAATAAACACGCACATTTATTATATCTTAGTTGAAATGCACATATTATAAGTCTTCAGGGGATGGAATTTGATGTCTTGCAGGGCGAGCAGCTTCATGTAGCTCTTTAGACATTGTACTCCCACGACAGGAGGTCCAGCTAACTCTTTGCAGACCCAGCACTGGATCAACTTCATCCCCTCCCTCAACACATCCTCTAGGTATAAAATGCTTATTACACCTGGCAATACAAGCTTGCAGGTTCAGTGGCTTAAAGGGCAGAAGTACTGGACCACCATGCAGTGGAGGAACGTGATACGGATAGATGAATCACCATTCACCTCACACATGTGGAACCAGCCATCAGAACTTTACAGCTCTCAATGTCCTTTCCCAGCAATTAAGAGTCTCAGTGGTTCCGTAATGTCATGGTAGCATTTTCCACCACCATTAAACAGATGGGTGACTTGTTGTTGAACAATGATGACTCAGTCATTCTTCGCACAGATTGGTAGACTTAAGGCCTGGCTCATGGAGGCCATTCTGGTGACATGCTGTTGCCCAACACCCTATTACAAAACAGTGTATTGGTGCTTACATTCTTATGTCCACTACATATATTAGGTAAGTGAATCACAAAATGCAGACTACTATTCTCTGCACCCTTACAGGAAAAGCAGCTTACTGTATGCAAAATAATAGCAAATAAGCCCCATTAAAGGTCGGCTTTGGCATATTCCCTATTTGCAATGTTTTGTATGACTATCTCATTGTCTGTAACAAATAATAAGTAGTGAAGATAATGCATCACACTTAGCTAATGCTTGTGTTGGGCAGGATTAGAAGACTAGTTAATTGTTTCTTGGGTAAGTTTGCTTGGATGCAAGAAATGGGGAGGAATTCAATAAAGCACACTATTGAATAGCTCTGGGAATTAGTGCTATTCAATTAGCCATGTTGTAAACCCATGAGTCATGACTAGAGGATTTCTGCTTACAGCTTCCTGTGCCATGATGTGAGTTGCAGGCTTACCACCCTTGCTACTTTTGTGGCCATAATGTGTGTAAGCAACAATACTACTGGGGCCATTATGTGTATAAAAAGCACTACTACTGTGGGCATTATGTACAATGCACAACTACTGTGGGCAATACAGTATATGTAAGCAGCACTGATATTGACAAATCTAACTCTCTCTGCAAATGTTACATCAGCCCCAGTTGCAGTGCACATGGTTTTGTACATTAAAGAAAGTGTTTGTTTTTGCGAGCCAACCTGAATCACCCCCATTGTGAATAAGGGGCACTACCGAGTAGCATAACATGTATAAGGGATACTACTGTGTAGCGTACAATGTATAAGGGGCACTACTATTTGGCATAATGTGTAGAAGGGTAAAAATGTGTAGAATAATGAGCTTAATGTGTATAAGGGGCACTACTGTGTGACAAACATGTACAGTATAAGGGGTACTACTGTGTGTCGTAATGTGAATAAGAAATACTACAGTACTGTATATGTATCTTGTAGCTATATATCTATCTAATAGTTCCCTATCTCATACTTTTGGTACAGTATATCTTTGTTTCAAATCCATCTATCTCACTGATATATATTTGATATCTATCTAACCCTTTCTACCATAGTATTTCTAGTATCTATTTTGTATTTCTCTAATAATTATCTGTCAAATAAGTATCTACATAAAAACCCATATTTTTTTTTTTTTTTTATTTCAAAGGTTTTTATTGTTTTTCACAGAAATGTTTCTGTGCATATCACCAAGCCCAATCTCTTGCAGATTTGTACAGTACGATGAAGGAAATGCACTATAAGAAATATTAAACCATACATGTATTAATATAATAATTATCTATGAAAGCAGGCAGGTATGTGCGGGATATCTGGGCCAGAACGCTGCATACTACAGTGCTTTGTGCTGTGCACCAGCTGGAAAAAGGGAACCAATATCAGATAGAAACGGACCCATTTTGTCCCCAAATCTGAATCAAAATCAGTAAATGTTATGTTATCGCCAGATTCATACGGACAAATAAGGATTAGGTAAAGGATATAATTACACATAATTTGTCCTAATATAAACTAGATGACAAATGAAAGACAGAAGGAACCATTAGCAGGGATAAATCTGCTATGAAATGAGATCCTACTGTTACATTATGTCTGATAACAGAACAGAGGATGTATAGAGCACACCTGTAACGCCACCTACATTATAGTACAGTACAGTACATTCATGGAATGACCTTTCTGCACACATTCTGTGTTCTGTGCTGCACATCCAAGCGACTGATTATTGGGCCTGTCTGTCTCCTAGAGAGGACGAGGGGCCTGATTCAGATCTGCTCACTGGGCTGCAAGTGTTCGGAGCCCATGGAGCAGGTAAAGGCCGCTCCACCAATCGCACGCCCCCCCCCCCGCGCACTCTCCCGCCCCGGTGCACGGCTGCAAACGCGTACGCAGCCGTGCACACAGTGCTGCGAGTGTGGGAAAAATCGTTCCATGATGAATGGTTTTCCCTCACTCACAGCACTCAGTAAGCCAGAGACTCACTCAGTGCTGCGAAGGCCATGGGGAGAAGGTGATAACGTCAGCAGCCCTCCCTCCGAATGCCCGGGGAACAGGGCAACTAGAGGACCTTTGAAATATCCTTACTGCATATTCCAGTGGTGTAACTACAGGGTGGCAAATGTTTATGGTCTCACAAGGTGAAGTGGGCCCACTCCAAATCAGTCACTGTGGGTCTTTTGGACGCATCCCATAAAAGACTGAGGGAGCCGCCGATCCCAACCGTTGTTCTTTTACTTTCAGTTTCGTTTTTCATTGCAATGCACTTGCCTGATCTCAGCACTGCCACCTGTGGCAGCTGAGATGTACTAACTCTGAAGACTGAAGACTGAGTACAGTGCTGCGACTGCAAGTGAAAGAATAACAAGGCTGCTGCTGGCAGGGATGGCCATCGGTGCAGACGCCATCGTTGGTTGCCATCGATGGCGATTCTGCACCCAGCCATCGATCAGTGTTTTACTCGGTTATGTATGTTCTTATTTGTTCAGCTCACTGTTTAAAAAAAAAAAAAAAGTAAAAAAAAAAAAATGGCAAAAAATGATTGTAAAACAAATTATGCTTTGTGATTATCAAATTACTCCTTCTTTCAAAGTGAACCGATGATCTGTGTAAAAAATCCAGATCTTTTCACGGACTGATCTGCTGGATCCCAGCTCTCGTTAGTGACCCGTTTTACCCATCTCTAGACTGCCCTTGCACTCCGGATCAGCAGCACTCAGCAAATACTTTCTGTATAAGCCCATCCCCAGAATCCTGTGTAACTAGCCAATGGGAGTCTCGGGTGGTCTTATACAGGAAGCAGCACAGAAGTGGAGTTCTGCATCTTGAGTGCAGCTGCAGGTGTGGAACACAGCGCTGCTAATCCCAGGGGTAAACTAAGAGGACCACCTTGAGCGTTTGCCAGGGGTCTACTTAGCGGACAAGAAATTGTCACCTAAGTAGTGTACACCAGCGTATGCCCCCACTTACAGGCCTGCAGTTTAAAATTGGGGACTTTCACACCACACCATTTACACTCATAATGGGGAATGACCCTTAGTGAGCGCAGGTGATAGGTGTACTCTGAGTGCTTAAAACAGGACTTCATTATTAATTGCACGCATGCTGAAAAAGTGACCTGCCAAGCACTGCTGTTGGTTATTGTTATTTGTTAATAAAACTTGTTTAAAAAAAAAATGGGGGAATAAGAGCCGGGAGTCTGTGCGCCTCCAAATAAACTATGGTCAAAGGATAATTAAGGATTTAAGTTAAAAGCATTAATGTGTCTGAAGTGAATACAATCTTTCCAATCTGCTCATTAGAGGACATCAAAGCAATGCAAGTAGTTATGCACTGGGATTATTTTACTAGCAGTCAAATATTTTCTTTGTAATTCTGAATTAAATAATTAAGGACAGATGCCCCACTTGCTGCATTTTTCAAGGTCCTTGGGCCCAATGTATCAGAAGTTGTGCAACAATGTCAGCACCTCACAAATCATGTTGCAGGAGTCATTAAAGTTTACATGATGGTATAGTGTACATAGGAGATATTTAAGTCATTATAAATCCTTTAGGTTTTATGTATCAAGTAGTGAAGAGTTGAGAAGTGGGCCAGTGAAAAGGTTGCCCCTAGCAACCAATTGACTTTGCGGTACAATTAATCAAGTACTTTCTATATAGTGCTTAGTAAGCGTTGCTTATTCCCTATGCACAACTTCTCTCTTTTCACTTCTTACTACACGGACCCTTGCATTTGTCGAGGAGACTGCAAGACAAGCTACAAAGGCCATTATTCTGGTTCACTCGCAAAGAAAAGTTCATTCTGAAATGGAAAACCATGTGCACTGCACAGGTGGGGCCGATGTAACATGTGCAGAGAGATTTACATTTGGGTGAGTCTTTTTTGTTTCTGTGCAGGGTAAATACTGACTGCTTTATTTTTACACTGCAATATAGATCTCACTTTGAAGTAAAACCCCACCCAAATCTAAATCTCTCTGCACATGTTACGTCTGCCCCCCCCCCCCCCCCCCCCCCGTAATGCACATGGTTTTGTCCATTTCAGAAGGAATTTGCCTTTGCGAGAGTACCAGAATAAGGGCTGGCCGGGGGGTTTTCTCTCGCTGAAGTACTGTACCCGGTACTATACTGAACTAGCGAAGACATTTTTTAGAAAGTCCCAATAACTTCATATATCATATACATATGTTTCATGTAGAATGTAAAATATTCCCCCACATTGACAATGAGCTATAAACCGCACAACATGACACGTGGCACAAAATGCTCTCCCCAGAACCAATGACAATATTTTTTTTAAGTGGAGAAGAGTGCGTATCCAACCACCTGTTCTAATCATTGTGGTTGGCCATCAAACAATGATGGTTAGCAAACTGTTAATGGTTTCCCCCCAATGTTTAATAATTCTGCCATCAATGAAGGTGGTCTATTGGTATTGCTTACATGTACTACCCATGTGCACCAACCTTCGTTCATTTGAGTATGCTCAGACCTGAACCCATGATAGTTCAACCATCTCTGCTTTCTCCACAACAGCTCAACACCATCAACCATGAGTATCTAACTAATTATTGGACAACCCTACTTCTATTATGAGCAGCGGTTGGCACAAGCACTATATAGCCCTGTTCACCGACTGCCCACAAGTGATAACATTGTAGAAGCTCAGAAGATCGAAGCAAAGGGTCTCCGGAGCGGAGGAACTGCTATCAGCCTCGCTACTTACCTTACCATACTTGCCGTTAGTCCTGCCACTGAAATAAAAGTGATTATTTATGCGATACTGAATTAGCCACGTTTTCTGATTTAGGGAATTTGGGAATACCATCTTCTCACCTAGATTACTGATTGCATTGTATAACTGTATACAAGTCACAATTGAGGATCTAATGCGGTATATGTTTTGTTTGTGCTGAGAAAAGCCCTTAAGCCCCATAGATTTAGCAGTGTATTTTTCTTTACATTTCAACACTTGGCTTAAAAAGATATTGCTCCCTTTGTACATATGTCAGAGGATGAGTGACTGTTGGCTATGATGAGATAATAATTCCTTCAGGCGTAACAAGGGGCTGTATCAGACATACGCGCCACATGATATGTCCCTTTTGTATTATAATGAGTGTTATTTTCTGTTATTCCTACTGGGTCAGATGTAAGGTAAGCTAAGCTTTAAAAAGTGATAAAATGGATAGTGATAAACAGCCAGCCAATCAGCTCCTAACTGCTGTGTTTGAAATTTAACAGGAAGGAGCTGATTGGCTGGTTGTTCACTATACTCCACTTTATAACTTTTGAAACTTGATACATCTGGCCTACAGTATCATAGATTCGTGGCACCAGCACACACAAAGACATTTAGGTATGTACTTACATCATCATCACATGTCCTGGAACATTTACCATCCAGAGAAGCACACTGAAACGATAAGAACAAAAATGAATACAGTATGTGGAGTCAAAGTCAACTAAATATATTGAATGGTATAATAAATACCCCTGTATCCGCCTTCAATGTCCATAAAAATGAAAATAAAATGTTACAAGTCCTTGCTTGGGCACTTGTCTTTGAATAGGGGAACGTAGAATCCAGTAAGAAAAAAAAAACAGTATTTAACAAAGTATTAAGCCTAGAGAAACAGGGAGGTTGCAGATGTTTGGGATCCGGCCAAACTAAAAATAATTGTCCAAGAGATGCTAAGAAAATTAGTTATAGCAGTGTGGTCTCCCAACTCTCAGGGCTACAGCCTCCCATGTGCACCCGTCATTATACGAGTAAATAACAATGAATGGGACTGGAAGCTTCCCAGGTACTCATGAATATGTAAAACAGTTTGGGCTAAATTGCATTTTATTGGCAGGCCTTCCATTTATTTAGAAAAAAAGTCTGCATTCTATGGGACATCTCTAAATGTTACTGTGTGCTATGGAAAGGCATTTATGTGTTTTATAAAGGACAGATTACTTATTTAGAATTTGTTCCACGATAGAGTTTTCCATGGTGGCCTGGCAAGTTATTTCAGATACTGTTGTGTAGCCTGATGTTGGGAGGACATAGGTCACCGCGCTGCTAGGCTGAAGTCATCACATGACAAGGGAAGCCATGTGGGATATGGATCATAGGTCAACATGCGCAATGTGGACAAGCAAAAAGTCAACACAAGCAAATGCTCGACATATGAAAAGGTTGTGGGAGGCTCTCACGTTTTTTGGTGTCAATGTCGACACCTGAGCGATTGGACACCCAATTAGTGCACCACGTACCCTTACACCATGCTTTGATTCAAGTGACTCGCTCCACTACCGCTGCTCTCTGCGGACTCTAAGATTAGTATAAAAAAGTAGAAAAATACTTGCCATGTCAACCTGTGCTTGTGTTGACCTGTTACATTGTCACAGCCATCTCGCAGTAACCTTAAGAAATGTATCCTCACAGTACATCGGGACGGGTGATAGCTAACAATTACGCCTTCATTTTATTGCTCGGTTGTCACCTGTAAGGCATCCACCCCCCCAGTCCTGGAGCCCTAGGCTGCAGCCTAATCAGCCTATTGCTTAATCAGACACTGCATCCGGATCTCAGAGATAAGTACCCAGCGACTCTTTGCACAGATCTCCTGGGAGCTACTGAAAGCTTTACCTTTTAAAATCGAGAAGATAAGTAGGCGATTCTATTAGTTCAAATAACAAATATATATTGTACACAGTATACACACTTGTGAGGAGAACTGGAAATTATTAACTGTAATGACCTATTTTACAGGTTCTCAAATTCGGTCCTCGGGAACCCCACACAGTGTATGTTTTGCAGGTCTCTTCACTGAGTCACAAGTGAAATAATTAGCTCCACCCGTGGATCTTTTAAAATGTGTCAATGAGTAATGAATGCACCTGTGCACAGTGCACTTGACCTTGAAAACGTGAACTGTGTGTTGTCCTGAGGACCGATTTTAAGAACTCCGGACTTACTGTATATGATAAAGGACTATACAGTATCTAGCACTTATTTGACCAATTTCAAGCCCTGCAACTGTATGGGTGCCTGGTCATGAATCTGGAGGCTTGGCCACGCCCACTTGTAAATATATGGGACTCGATGTGCCACTAGAGAGGGCATGGACACAGTGATCATAATTGTCTGCTTTGTATTTTACACTTATTGTCCCCTTAGTTGAAGACAAAATAGCTGTGTGAATAAAAAAGGGTAAGTACAGTACTGTATTTGGCTAGTTGTAACTTTTCCATTTTGTTTTAATCAGCTCTGATTAAAACTTGGCTGCCAACACACACGCATCAATTTGTTTTTTGCCTGCTATGGTCACACGGGAATCACAGATAAATCATCATCTTCATTCAATATTCACTTACTTGAAATAAATTTGACAAATGCACTAGTCACACTGATTATATACGAGTATATAGGTACATGGAAGCTGGGATGTATCAAAGTGCATCTTTCCCTAATTACATTTAAAAAATATATTTTAAACCAAAAAATTTAGAAAAGGGAAGACTACACATTAAGCACATTAAGCCATTGCTAAAGTTTACAGACTAACAAATCGCAAACACAATGCCGGTATTATGACCTACAGTACAGTAGGGACACCTGCAAATAGTGCAGTTTTATGATGCAGGTGACAAGGCAGCAAGACTGGACAGTTTTATGGCCCCAATGCAGCATCTAGGAGGGAGAAGTACCATCCAGGAGCTTCCCAGCCGGCATGCGATGTACCGCATGTGGTCCTTTTGCATGTGATATATTCCATGCAATGCCCATTCACCGCTGACAAAGGCTGTCCAATCTGACAGACCCTTCTTGCAGCAGGTCCAACCTCTGACTCTGCAAACACCTGCCATTTGGCCACTGTTTCACTCAATTTCTCAGCCTGGTCCATCAGAATCGGGGTAATAAGTGGCCAAAAGTGTATGGCAGCTTTACAGATGTCCTCATACATCTTTGCTTCAGTAGCGCCAAATACCCCCTCTTCGCATGCCATCTCTCATCTTCAGTGACGGGCAACTTTGTTGGTAAAAATGTGTCTTAGTCACAAACATTGTGATTATTATTCATCAGTCGACTGTGCTGATTAATTTCATATATGTATATACAATATATGTGTGCAACTGAGTCTATGGCGTTCATTTACGATAAGATGGGAGTTCTATTGAAGGAGGGATCTTGCACATATTGTATGAACAAATCAGAATCTACTTCTTTTTCATTTAACACCCTCCAGAAGATAATATATTGAACCTGATTGGTTGTGGACCCCCACGAGGGAGAATAGCCCCATCAGTTGGGATGCCAGCTGTTGGGTATTTGAACAGTCAGGATCCCGGCCGTCAGGTCGTAATCTGGGACCAGAGCCACACACTTTTTGGACATGTGGGCTAAAAGGGCAAGCAGGGTTTCTTTTGGCCACACTGTGGCAATGAGAGGGCCTGCAGCCAGCATCATCCTAACCAGCCCCTCAATGAAGGCCATTTTGAAGAAGGAGGTGGTCCAGCTGGAGGAGGGGTTCCCTTACCCTCCTCCAAAGCATATCACTGCTTATGGGCCCACTACTCCATAGTTCCATGGACTAGTGGCAGATTTCCCATTAGGCATGGACGTACCTAGGGGCGGCACCTGCTGGGGGCGGCATAGCACGCACAGCATGATGCAGGGCGAAGCACAACTCAAACATGTCAATACATGGGATCTAAAGGAAGTGTAGGGTTCTAATTTTCACTAGGAGGAAGAGTCTCGTTATATTGTATACTATGGGACAGGGAGGCACATTATACTCTATAATATAGGGAAGGGGGGGCACATTATAGTCTATACTATAAGGAAGCGCATTCTATTCTCTGAGTAGACACAAAGATAAAAGATTATTATAATGTTTTTGTTGGGGGAGGGGCTGGTAAAGTAGTTTGTCTATGCCATTGACAGGATTTGTTGTTGTGTTATTATTATTATTATTATTATTATTATTACTATTATTATTATTTAATTAAACAAATAACTTAACAACGAAAGCAGAAAGTAAATGACAGAATACATATACAAAATGGTTGTGTTGACAAGGGAGACATCTAACTTACCTGTCTGCTGGCAATTGAAAATTTTCTTTGGAAAAATTCAAGTTTCATTTGAATCCCAACAGCTGGAATAGATTTTAAGATTCACTTTAGAAAAATTAGGAGTTACCAAAAATGAAAGGAAAAAAATGTTTCTTAACCCAGCAGATGCAGCCAGGTAACTGTAGATATTTAATAACAGAAGCACAGCAGTTTTATTTTCTTTAAACAGTTTAATTGTACAATATACGGTCTAATAATCTAGCAAGAGACACTTAACTACCATTTGCGGTTTAGAGTACTTCAGGTAAAAGGAGATTTTCAATAAAAAACAAGTTTTCAAGAAAATAAATAAAAAGACTTTCAAATAAATCAAATTTCAGTAGGTTTGTAAATACAGTACATGTTATAGGCAGCAAAAGCAACAGTGGCAACTGCAGACAAAAATCTTCTACGCAACAAATTAGAGGAAGGGAATAGTTTGAAATCTCTTTCCACAATCTAGATCATCTATATATACTGTATGTCTAGTGTCCGCGAGTGTCCGAAACACTGCCATCTGAGTGAAACTACATCTCTTTCTCACACATGCACAGTCACAGAAGGTAGCAGACTAGCTTGCGAAGCTTTTGCTTACTAGTTTGGTATATATTAATAAAACTTCACTTTATTTTACAAAAATATATGAAAAATCTAAATTTCGAGGATACTTCTTTTAAAGATATTTGATATTGATTGCTCAAACATCACTTTTGTTCTGATTAGTTATTCTTTAAACATTTGAATTTGCCTAAATAAGTAATACCATGAAAAAAATGAGTTGTGTTTTTTTTTTTTTTTAATTAATCACTCTGGGAGGCTATAAAAAGAATCCTGGAAGCTCATTAGCTTGTTTCTTTATTTACAGGAGATAATGTAAATATATATATATATATATATATATATATATATATATATATCCCCAATATTCCAAGTCGCGCTAAAAGCCTGTTTAATAAATTTGTTCTTTAGTATTAGGCAGCCTCACCACTATGTTCCCTGAGGGGTAGGGAACAAACAGACCACAATATCTTTACCCAGTAGTGGTATGGCGCCCACAAAATGAATATAAATGTCCAAATACAACTGATCCAAATCAAATGAAGCGCATAGGAGGTATCTTCCAACACTTATTTATTAGTCTTCACAGGATTATCATAATAAAACCGCATGCAGATAGTTTCCAATGCGTTTCGTATCAATGAGACTTCATCATGGAATACAATAATCTTTCAACGTGTGCTTAAATTGATTTAATAAAGTTGTCAACTTCTTATGGTGAAGTCTTCAATACCTCTTCTCGTTTGAGGCGTGATGTGCCCTATTACTCTAATGATTCCATTTCTTATTATACATTCAATGATGATTGGCAAAGTGATGCCTAAAAAATTGGTAAGTCAAACAATCCAGTTGGCCTCCTCTCTTAAGTAATTAGTGATTAAACCTAAAAGGTGGACAAAAGTCAGTCATCCGGGAAAAATAAAACCAAATCTCCAATGGTGCTTCTGGTCTCTCCAGAGAAGGGCAGCAGAACTGGACTCACATGCACCTTGATAAAGGGACCTAGTGGTCTCGAAACGTTGGGACATCTGTCAGCTGTGTGTTTATTTCGAGTGCCGCCGCCCCCGCATCCTTCTATATATATATATATATATATATATATATATATATATATATATATATATATATAGAGAGAGAGAGAGAGAGAGAGAAATCTGCACAGTGTCATGTGACTAGCACAGCAACCACATTCATATAATGTAATGAGCAGAGAGGCTTTGGAGTGCTCCTATGAGCTCTGTCTGCCCTTTGTAATATTAAATCCTGTTCTCCTCCCCCCTTCCTTCTCTTGGCCTTCACATGACATGCAGATACCTTTTAGCCTATTTATTGGGGGCTTGAGTCCATGCTTAGATGTCTCGAGAAGGAGATGATCAGCTGTAGGAGGGAAGTTCTGAAAGATGACATTCAGATGCATATTTAAAAAGTTTTTAACTTGCTATTAAAAGTTAAAAAATATATATTTTATGTGGGATTGCTGCTTACTTCTTCAAACACTTTATTAGTAAAAACACTGTACACAGAAGAACAGACCATGCACTTGATGCAGTCGCCATATGGATTTGTGAATAAATGTACTGTAAGAGAAGATGAGCGTCATTTCCAAAACTGTTCTGTGAAATATTCCCCTCATTCCGCATTTGGCCGCAATCCCAACCACACAGCAATATGAATTGACCATCATTTTAGTTCTATTCATAGACTACAAACTCTGTGAATTGCTAATTGATAAACATGGTGCTGGACAGCCATCCACAGAATGAGAAAACAAAAGCAGAAATACAAAGATTATATCACCGGAGTTTCGCTCCCCTACGCCTTATTGCTGTTATGTCACAAAATTACAATTTCCATCAGACTGGGACGCACGTGCGTCTCAGTCTCTCAGCTGCTGGGTGGGGGGACCCTGCCTGTCTCCGCTTCAGGGAGACAGGCAGGGTTAGGGGGGCTGCAGGGAGGTGAGGGCAGGCTTAGGCGACCGTTGGCGAGGCGGCAGAGACCCGGGGGGAGCTACGTTGGAACGGGGTGCACAAGCGTCTTGTGCGCACAAGCCTTCTTCCGGCGGCCGGCGATAGAATCGCCAGCCCCTGCAAAGATAACACGGGCTCCATCTGTACATCACTTTATTAGCATGTCTGCATGGAGTGGTCAACCTAACAGTGTCCATGTTGTCACTGTTGACATTAAGTTTGTCAAAATCACATATCAGAGCCCTTTTATTACCCAACCAAAGCACAATGCAAATATGTTAGGTGTTCTACATGGAAAAATATACAAAATCTTCTAAAAATGAAAAAAGGTGATGTTGCCCAAACAACCAGATTCTGTCTATCATTTTCTAGGATGCAATGTTAGACAGAATACAGTATGATTGGTTGCTATTGTCAGCACCACTTATTTTAATTTTAAAAAGTGTTAATAATTTTATTTCTACCCCTTTGTGTCAATAATGGGTTTCAAATTCGGTATAACAATGTCCAATTTTCATGATAAGTCGGCTATCTGTAGACCGATACCGGTGCTCAGTCCAAGTGCCAAGCAACAAGATCACTATCCAATTGGGTCACTCCAGCATAGCTTCGAATTTTGGCCTCTCTGGGACCATGTCCAATGCCTAATTGCAGAAAGTATGATGACATCACACACTAGTCCATACAGGACTTTATTTAGATCCATTTCACAACATGCCATGCCAAATAATGATGTTGTCATTACCTAAGTAGATTTTGGTATTGGGGTAGAATGTCGGGACACGTGCATGTCAGGCTGAAACTAGGATCTTCAATCTTCCTCACCAGGGGCAAGGCAGTTATCTGGCTCCGTTTCGAGTTCCCCCACCCCTCCTCTCCTGCATTCATGTATGCCTGCAACACCCTAGCACCCCCCCCCCCCCATTCCCCCCCCCACCACCTAGTGGCAGCCCTGCTATATCACAGCACTTGTTGCCACCATTGTGAGGTGAAGTCCCCCGGGATGAACCTGCACAGCTGCAAAGCATCCTCGGAAATGATTTCCAACTGTTGCCAATTATGCAATGTTATGCCATTATCATACTCATATACCAAAGAGAACATAAATATCAACCACACTGTACAAGGCATAATGGATGCAGCCTGATTACAAGGTTCCTAAGATCGTGAATAACACTGTATATTTGATTTTTTAAAGGCTGAACAATCAGCTTATTTTCTGTAAAGAAAAAACTGTCAACCGAACATGGTTTCCTTAAGCGTCTTCCTCATCTTCAAAGTCATGTTAACCTGATCACAGAGGTCATCGGAGTTTCAAATTTGTTCTACAGATCAAAGGTAAAATGTAAACTGTCATTTTACTTTTTATGTCAAACATATGGGGCATTGTGTGTATTAATGCTCTGGCTATGGAAATATTTTACTGGATTCCTTTGCAAATATGCATCTTTCCTCACTTCTATTGCATGGCGCATTAGCGTGACATGTCCGTGTAGGACTGGAGATAAAACATTGTTTGATGCAGAAAGAGGCCAGGGTTTATCGGAGAAGCATCTCATCCGATGCAATGATTATAAAGTGTTTGTGTTATTCGTACCGATGTGACTTATTCATACAGGAAATAATGTTCGGTAGCCAAGTGTTTGAGTAGGTAGTGTGTACTGTGTAAAATAAACACATTATATAGAGGTGGAGATGAGGCTACCATAAAAAATGTTTTGCCCCATAAACTTTAGGAAACGTACTCTAGTTTTAGCACATGAACTACGGGCCTGATTCAGACCTGTGAATCTGAAGATGTGCAGCCCAGAAATCAGGTAGCCTTCTCCATGTCCAAGTGAATTCCTGTCCCTGTGTATGACTGCGAAGAGGGGGACATTCATTTGGAATCACTGACCATGAAATGACCCCCCCCCCCCCACCATGGCTGTGGGAAGACTGGGACCACTGATGACTCCCAACGGTCAGGAGCCGTCTGCATTTTCTGGGGCACTCCTAGAAAATGCTGGCATGCCACCCATAGACAGACGCCGGTTGTCAATCCGCCAGTGTTCGGCATGCAATCACAGGCTGTGGAAGCACGGATGGCTCGTGCATGCACACTGCGGACCGTAGGGGCTGCAAATTCAGTCTGAATTGGCCCATGTGACCAGGAATTGCTCTACCTTTAAGCAGCATGAGCAGTTGCCTAGAGCACTGGAATTTGGAGTGTGGGGGGGGGGGGAGTTGCTAATCTCAATATCAAGGATGCCTACAAGCAGGAGTTAAAGTTAGGGGGAACGGGTTGGAGCTGAGTTCCACCACCTCAAATGCTAGGGGGAACGGAGTTCCATCTCTACCACAGTCCTGAACAGTAATTCCAACAGAAAAGCCTGTCCCAGCGGCTTCTTCTTCTGGTACGGTATGTAGTGTAAAGTGAACCAGATATCTGTTATGCAATTTATTCCAAAACCCATAGTACAATTTTTCTTTTTCTTTGCTAAAAGCACTACTGAGGACATCTGTACCTGGCACTACTCGGGATATGATATACAACTGGCACTGCTGGGGACATGATATATAATGTAACTGACACTACCTCGGACATGATATATAACTGGCACCACTGGGGAGGACATGATATATAACTGGCACTACTGGTAGGCATCTGTAACTGGCACTACTGGGGACATCTGTACCTGGCCCTACTGGAGACATCTTTAACATGCACACCTGGGGACATCTGTACCTGGCACTACTGGGGACATCTGTAACTGTCACTACTGGGAGACATGATATATAACTAGCACTACTGGGGGACATCTGTAACTGTCACTACTGGTGAAATCTATAACTGGCACTACTGGGGACATCTGTAACTGGCACCACTGGAGACATGATATGTAACTGCCACTACTTGTGACATTGGTAACATGCACTACTGGGAACATCTGTGACTGGCACTACTGGAGACATGATCTGTAACTTGCACTACTGGAGACATGATATGTAGCTGGCACTACTTGGGACATTGGTAACAGGCACTGCTGGGGACATCTTTTACTGGCACTACTGGAGACATCTGTAACTTGCACTACTGGAGACATGATATGTAACTGGCAATAAATATGTGCAAGAAAATGATTCCTTAGTATTCAATCTTGGTGCCTGAGATTGTACACACACTTTGTTTCATGTTTTGAAACCATATTTCATGCATAAATAAAATATATTTGTGTATTTCATGTGTTTGATGTGTTTGTACAACATAAATGCATTTTGTATTCACACATGGGCCCCGTCCTCAAGATACCTCATTGAATCTGAAATACAGAATAATCCATTATCCAAAATGCTTCTGGTCCTGGGTATTTTGGATAAGGGATACTCAACCTGTATAGCACTCATTATATAAGCAATATATTAGTAATGAGTCTACAGATTCACATCATATCAAGTACAATAACATAAACAAAACTTCATAAAAAACATTAAGGGGTAATACTAAAGCTTCTAAGGGGGGTATTCAATGTGCGCCAATCATCCCGACAGTCGGAAATATCGTCACTCTTCGTCAAGATTAGAACAAATTTACATTTGACCTTTTCAATCTACTCGACTGTCGGATAGATTGGATGCACGGGCGTAACTACCATATGTGCAAGGGGGGCAGCCGCTATGAGGCTCAGAGCTGAAGGGGGCCCATCATTATTGTCTAAGTAATATGTTTTACATATATTTATCACCATCAGATGTGATGTGATAGGGGGCCCTTACAAACTTTTGCTATGGGGCCTCTGAATATCTAGTTACACTTGATTGGATGGGCCACAAACTCGCTGTTTAGTTTTTTTGTCTCAGAGACATTTTTGACATTGCAGATTTAACTTTATCAAAATTGAATCTACATGGGAAAAAAATGCGTCCAAAAACGGCCTCATTGAATATGTGCCGATTTTTCCAACTGTCTACCTAAAAATAAAAAGAGGTGATGTTGCCCATAGCAACCAGATTATGCTGGTATTCAATTCTGGGTTCCAACTGTCGTGAATCCAGGATGTTTTTTGCTCCTTCCAACAGGAACTCGACAGTCGGTATTCAGTGAATTAGAAAATAAGCGTCCATTTCCGACAAAACAGATCCGGATCTATTTTGTCGGAAACTGCCGTCAATGCTGTCGGTAACAGCAGCATTGAAAAGGTGATGCCCGCTATTTCCGTCAGTGGACATATTGGGCCTTATTTTGGTTCATTCTTTCTGACAAAATCCTTCTTAGATGGGCAAAACCATGTGCACTGCAGGTGGGGCAGGTGTTACTTGTGCAGAGAGAATTAGATTTGGGTGGGGTTTTACTTCAAAGTGAGATCTATATTGCAGTGTAAAAATAAAGCAGTTAGTATTTTCCCTGCACAGAAACAAAATTACTCACCCAAATCTAATTCTCTCTGCACATGTTACATCTGCCCCCCCCCCCCCCCCTGCAGTGCACATGGTTTTGTCCATCTAAGAAGGATTTTGTCAGAAAGAATGAACCAAAATAAGGCCCAATTATCTGGGATTGAATACCACCCTATGTCTATAATTTCTCTATTGCATCCTAGAAAATGATATACAGAAACACCTTGTTTAATTTTTAGAAGCTTTTAGTAAAGGTACCCCTTATTCTAACTTTGCCCAAAAACAAATAAAAAATACCCAAATTTTGCATTCTTATTTGTTTTATTTTTATTTTAAATGCCTTCACTTTGTTTCGCTTAAAATGAAATGAAAATGCCTCATTCCGCATTTAAACTTAACTTGAAAATAAAAAGCCAATGTAGATTTGCTTCTTGAAGTAAGACACCAACATTTAAATCATTTGAAGATGTGCATCCTGTCCTTTCATCACTGAGAGGGGAACATGAGTAAGGGAGAGGGGGCATTTCCTTATGGGAAGCTCGGATTTGCATGGAAATCAAAGCCAATCTAGCACTAGTCCTTCGTCGGTGCCCAGGAAATGCAATTCTATTTGAAAGGTGCTCATATGTATCCTCTCCCCTTAATTATGTGAGGAAATGTATACATTTACTGTATATAACAGAACATTTCTATGGTTTATGGGCTTCTTCAAATATCTGACGTTAATGTTGGGAAACAACCAAAATTGACAGTGAAAGTATAATAGCCAACTTGAAAATAAATAGATTTTTATAAGCCAGAGAGGTTGGTTAGTACACGGGCAGTCATTATTTAACCCTTTGAGTGCCAACATCTCTGTGAGAGATGTGCAAAATAGTCACTAAAAATGCCAATCGCATTTGTTATATAAATTCAAATAAAAAATGTTGTGTTAAAAAACGATTATATTTCCTATATAAGGTAAACATTACAGGTCATTATGATGAGAAAAAATGTTTGCTTGGTAATTTTCACACCTATTTTGACAAATTCACTTGGCACTCAAAGGGTTAAGGTCAACGTTTAAAAGTTATTGCTTTGTCAAGTCAAAAAAGTTTTTCCTCAATTACGGTCATAATATCGGACACATAGATAAGGGCGGAACTACCATAGGTTCAGGGAGTGCAGCTGCTATGGGGCCCAGAGCTGATAGGAATCAAAGTAACATGTGCGATGTACATTTATCCCCACTGGGTGATATGTGCCCTTAGAAACTTTTGCTATGGGGCCTGTACATACAGATGGAGCCCCTCTCATTCAGCTCCAGGGCTCGCCAGAATATTCCCGCTGGCAAGCACTGGCTGAGAGGGACTCCATCTGATTGGGATGCGTGATCATCTCAAGCGCACACGCATCCCAGTCAATCGGCAGAGGGGATCGGAAATCCATTAGCAAAAGAGATTATTTTTGTAGGAAGACCTGCCAACAGTCCGCATTGTCAAGTGCATACACACTTTCTGATGCCGGCCGTGACGAGTGACGGCAGGCGGGTGGAAGGGTGGAATGGGGGGGGGGAAGTCGCACGGGACGCATATACATTTAGCAATTTTCGCCTGTCCAAGCGATATTTCCAGAGGTGGATGACTTTTTATAGCAGGTGTCTATGGAAAGCGCCCAGGGGCGGATTGGGACACCCGGAATACTGGGTCATTTTCCGGCAGGCCGGTCCCATCCTCTTCTGCTGAGACAGCTTGTACTGCCTACAGGCCTGACGGCAGCTGTGCTTCTGGGTTTTGCATTCCGCGGTGATACGCAAAATGGAAGCTGTCCCCAGTCCTTCCTGTCATGCAGGATCACTGGCCGACTAACAGTTACTCCCTGCTCTGATTTATGATGAGCGGCAGCAGCATTGTCAGGAGTCGGGACTTGAATTTCAGCCTGGGAGATTGAAAAGACGGCAGCTGTAGCAGAGGCTCCAGCAAACTCCGGAGGCCATCCTGTGATGTAGGATGTGGAGTGGTCAGGAAAGTAGTGTAGGGCATAGAGAGTCAGGGATGTAATGTAGGGAATAGAGGGATCAGTGATGTAGTGTAGGGTATAGAGGGGTCAGGTACGTAGTGTAGGGTATAGAGGGGTCAGGGACGTAGTGTAGGGAATAGAGGGATCAGTGATGTAGTGTAGGGTATAGAGGGGTCAGGGATGTAGTGTTGGGTGTAGAGGGGTCAGGGATGTAATGTAGGGAATAGAGGGGTCAGGGATGTTGTGTACGGTATAGAGGGGTCAGGGATGTAATGTAGGGAATAGAGGGGTCAGTGATGTAATGTAGGGTATAGAGGGGTCAGTGATGTAGTGTAGGGTATAGAGGGGTCAGTGATGTAATGTAGGGAATAGAGGGGTCAGTGATGTAGTGTAGGGTATAGAGGGGTCAGTGATGTAATGTAGGGTATAGAGGGGTCAGGGATGTAGTGTAGGGTATAGAGGGGTCAGGGATGTAGTATAGGGTAAAGAGGGGTCAGTGATGTAGTGTAGGGTATAGAGGGGTCAATGATGTAGTGTAGGGTATAGAGGGGTCAGGGATGTAGTGTAAGGTATAGAGGGGTCAGTGATGTAGTGGTGGGTATAGAGGGGTCAGTAATGTAGTGGTGGGTATAGAGCAGTGGTTCCCAACCTGGGGTACTAGTACCCTTGGGGGTACTCTGCAGACCAGTTGGGGGTACTTGAAAATAATATTGGTAATGGTGGAAGATGAAAAAAAGTATTTTGATGGCAGAAGAAGACTTATTGCTATGGAGAAGAACCACGTTGCGTCACTTATGGTTCTGTCTTCAGCGTCACCAGCGTCTCATTGTGCTTTTCCCTGATCAGCAATCCACGGGGAGCTACCCGTGCTGCCCTCAGACACCAGCGATCATCTGCCCTGCACTGACATGGGTGGAAGAAACAGCGGCATTAATCCTACAGGTGTAAGTGGGAACCCTGGAGACAGCACACAACCAGCGGCAAGACACGGAAGGGCACGATTCCGATCCGCTACTCCTTAATATAAGGACATGCATAAGGATACGCATACCGCTCACTTCCACTCCACTCGTACTGTCTATATTTTAAATTGAGAGGAGGGGGTACTCATCAATGAAAAGCCTAACCAAGGGGTTCGGGTGAGAAAAAAGGTTGGGAACCCCTGGTATAGAGGAATCTGTCACAGGCACAAAGAAGTGCAGATGCAACTGCAGCAAAGATGCAAGGAAGGCCGCAATTGTGATCAACTCAAAAACAGGCCTAGTGAGGAGTAATTTCTGCCCCCTCAACAGACCCCACCCGCTAAAAAGACCCCGCCCCATTAGGGCTGCTAGCATACTTTTCCCGAGCTGCTTTTCAATCCCAATCGTGCCCCAACGCTCATCTGCTGGTAATCACTGTCCCATACACACAGGGCGGCTTTTGAGCTGAAAGCAGCTTAAACAGTAAAAGTGAGTTGCTTTCAGTTTAATATCACCCAGTGTGTATGGGCCTATAATATAATAATCAATCTTGCAGTTTTAGCTTTAGTTCTGGTTTTGCTGGCAATTCCCCTTATAAGGCCATCACAATTACGTCCTTCTGAGACCCCCATTAAGTATGTCTCATAGGATCTCCAAACTCTTTTTTGGGGGAAAATACAGACATAATAAAAGTGTTTAATCTCTAAACTATTGTTGGGGTTATCCGCAATCTATGTCTCAGAGAGCCAAAAGGAATTGACAGGAATTAAGCCATCAATCCTCTTTAATACGGTAATGTTGCAACGTTGAGACAGATCACCGCATATCTTGTGTGTGAAGTAAGTTGGTGGTGACCTTAAATGTAGTCACTTTAGACATTCTCCCAACCCACAGCTCGATTTTGAGGTTACATTATTTAACACATCTGAAGGAGTTTAAAATCTGCACAGAAGAAGAAAAAAGTCAGCGCATCTGTAAAACGTTACACACGTAAACTGTGTGATACAATGGAATATCTGGATGCCCGTATATTTACTGTATGGTGTGTCATTTGCTCTGATAATGAGTAAGCTGGTATAGCTAACATGCTGGGTGAGGACGGAACTGCTCCAACATCCAGTCATCATTGCAGTAATTATGGCCCTTATTCTGGTTCACTCGCAAAGGCAAATTCCTTCTCAAATGGTCAATACCATGTGCACTGTAGGTGGGGCAGATGTAACCTTCTGCACACACGAATATCTAATGGAACTTACTAGTCTACAGCTATCTTGCCAAAACTGTGGTATGTGTAGTTTCACAACAGCTGGAGGGCCGCAGGTTGGATGTGCCTGATCTAGACTATCGATTGTTGACCAGGAGAGGGAGAGTTGTTGGACAGCATAGAACCCTTGGGCCCAACTTTCCAGACTCCAGAACAGATCAATATTTCTGACATAAAAGTACAGGTTGCTAGTCCCAAGAGACTTATACCACTTTCAGACATGCGACCCGGCTATTAGCCTGCATTTTGAGTGCCGGGTCATTTTCCAGGTGCAACCTGACCCCCTTTCACACTGAGCAGCAAATCACTGGGTTAAAAATGTCAACCTGGAGATTTGCTGAATTACATGGGTATTTCTTCAGTGTGAAAAGGTCAACCCAGGTCGCAAATCCTGGATGGCAAACCCTGATAAAGGTTCGGCAACCCGGGATTTAAGACCTGGGTTGACATTTTCACACTGAACAAATTACCACCAGGCGATATGTTTTAAGTTTTCTCTTTTCATGTTTGCTTTTTTTTACTTGAATGCTTACTAACTTTCTGTATGCCCCATTTGGGCATAAAGGAAACCTGACAGTCAGGTACAGCCAGGGCTGGCGCCACCACTTGGCGACTTTGGGCATTTGCATATGGGCCTTTATTATTTTCTCAAATAAGCTGCTCCTCTTCCTTAAGAGACGAGGAGCAGTGATGCCAGAGCTGCCTAACAATCAGCCAGCACCTTCCCCCCCTTTATCACAACAAACAACAACACACTTGGATGTTAAGCCTCCCGCATGTTTCCCCCACACCCTTACAATCACACTGCATGTTTCACGGCCACGCTATCGCCCCCTTATGCATGTGGACCTTTGACATGTTGGCCAAACGCTTGTGTTCGCCCTTTTGACCATGTCAATCTAAAATAGGTGTTGACCTAGTGCCTGTTGACCTTTAGTGGTGGACCTAATGTATGGCAACCTTACTTATGTCCACGTAATGACCCGTACCCGACACTGCCACACCAGTGGAAAAAAGACAATAAGCCTTTCTAATTAAACCCTCACAACACAAGGCTAGAGTAATAATGTCAACAAAATCATCAATAATAAATATAATAATAATAATAATAATAATAATAATAATGGGTGACATTTATACCTCTTTCCCACTGCAGCTCTTAACCGGTATATTGCCGATTTTTTAGCCTTTTAAAACAGTTAGAGCTGCAGTCTGAAAGCACCAGTCTGCATTCACTGGTTACAGATAACCAGTATTTGCGAACGGCTAAAAAGCAGAGTTCTACATGGTTCAGAGCCTTTTTTATCCAGTGTGAACGGCTCTGAACTGGTATATAGGACTCAGGCAGTAGCTATGAGAGCGCAGTACATATGTAATGGGCCGCTCATTACATATGCACATATGTAATGAGTGCAGTGCATACGTAATGAGCCGCTCATTACATATGCGCATATGTAATGAGCGGCTCATTCTATGCACTCATTACATGTGGCTCATTACATATGCACTATGCTGTCTTAGTTACTGTCTGTCCTGCTTTCACACTGCAAACCTGGAGACCCGGTATTTATGTGCAGTGTGAAAGGGGTTTAAAACGGTAATATACCGTTTTAAAATACCGGGTCTCAAACGTTTAGGCAATGTGAAAGCAGCATAAATAGGATGAGAGATTCAGAAAGTGAGAGATTTGCTAAGAAATCTCCAGTGTTTTTAAAGCGGCAATCATTTATACTTCAAAATCAAACTGGTTTAGCAGTGAAAATGATTGCCGCTTTAAAAAAAAACAACCTGGAGATTTCTTACCAAATCTCTCACTTTCTGAATCTCTCATCCTATTCTGAATCTCTCATCCTATGTCATGCATTGAGAATCCGGATTAACTGTTTGGGCTTTACTTCACCAGGTAACAACCAAGCTTCAGTATCTACGTCTAGGGCTGTGATTTTCAACCTTTTTACCTTGCAGCACACAAAAAAAAAAAATTTAAATTGCCAAGGCTCACCATGAGATCCCCACAAGGCAAAACCTATTGGCCCCCACAGGAAAAACAATCACACTGGTCCCCACAGGTAACAAAAAGAAAATACATTGGCCCTTTACATGAAAAGAAGAGACCAGTAAATAACAGTTGAACTGGTGGTGGCTGTAAACTGGTTTGGACATCTCTAGAATCTCTAGATCTGAGGGCACACTTGAGAACAGCTCAAGGCACACTCATGTGCCACGGCACAGTGGTTGAAAACCACTGGTCTAGCGGCTGGCTTCGTTTTACCACCCAGAAGGTATTAAAGAGACCCATGAATATGGGCATAATGTGTTTTTTGTCGCCACGTTTAAACATCCTGCAGGTTTAACTACTGAAATACTTAACAGAGCACAATATGGAATAATCATCTGAAAGCAGCTTCTCTGCAGGGAAAGAAAATGATTTTCTCAGGCTGCAGGTCAGGAAATGGATATTCCCCAAGCTTTCACAGACAGCATAACTAGAGGGAGATAATAGTTTGTTCAGATCATTTGTTGCTTTGTGAACTGTTTCAAATCGCTGCAAACATGGTTATACGTGAGAGTACATTGCTGAGGTGAAATATTAGCCCAACAAGCTGGGA
Organism: Crinia signifera; assembly: GCF_055691185.1. Lineage (NCBI taxonomy): Eukaryota > Metazoa > Chordata > Amphibia > Anura > Myobatrachidae > Crinia > Crinia signifera. The sequence goes on along the minus strand of NC_139224.1, from coordinate 41,161,246 downwards.
AAAATGTAAATAGATGAGGCAATAGAATTATTTCATTTTGTCCGTCCTGAATGAGAATTAAAGTAAAAGATGTGGTCACTTAAATTGTTTCCCTACTTTAAATAAACGCATAGCATACATACCAGTGTGCTTCCGTGATTAAACACTATTACCCTGAAGAAATATTGCCCTCATATGTATAAGGTTTGAGCAAGTCTAGTATGTGTATAATGTACTAGCAGATGTGCCTGTCTTACCTGGATCACTTCTAATCGTGATTTAAAGAAATGTTTTACAATATGAATGATGATGTTTTCTAAATGAAAAGTCATAAAGTTAAATATGTTTTAAGTTTTCTCTTTTCATGTTTGTTTGTTTACATCACTGCTTACTAACTTTCTGTATGCCCCATTTGGGAGGCTGCAGTCAGGTCAGAATCAGAGGTGATGTGGCCTCAACATGGGTGGGAACTATTGGGAACAGTCAGATTTCACACACGGGGAAAAAACATTAAACATTGGAAATAGATGCTAGATTATTATTATTATTACTAACACCCAGCGGAAAAAAACGGACAGTAATGTCAGCTCCGATGAGCAAGACACTCCAATCCCCCCATAGAGGTAAGGAGCAGCGTTAGCCTTTATTATATAGGATCGCTATTATTATTTATATGGCATCACAATGGTTATGCAGCGCCTAACAAAGTACACTGCAAATGAGCAAAATAAGAAAACTTCTATTTAGCTGAAGTGGAGAGAGGTGTAGTGCCTATTTATCAACTGTTAACTGTCATGTTACAGTCCATGTTTGAAAGGTATAAGGTAGGAGCTGATTGGTTGGAAATATCATATTAGCAGCAATTTATCTGTTTATTTACAGTTTCCTATATAGCACAGCAGATTCCGTTGCGCTTAACAATTGTAATAATTTACCGCTGGTTATAGCTACACCAGGAGCTATCCAATTCACTCCGATGCAGTTTGCTCTTCCCCTCAATGAGGCACGTAATGCAAAATCTGCGGAAAGCCAACCTTCTGAACCAAAATAACCCTTGGGATCGGGACAGAGGCCTACCTAGATATCCGTAGGCCCCATAGCAAAAGATTGTAAGGGCCCCCTATTTAGCAACTTATGGTGATAAATGTATGTAAAACATAGTAGTTAGACAGCAAAGATGGGCCCCCTTCAGCTCTGGGCCCCATAGCAGCTGCACACCTTGCATCTATGGTAGTTACGCCCTTGGATCGGGAGCTTGTCCCTTATACTATGGGGGAAATTTACTAAAGGAAATTTGTAAAAAAATAGGTGTATTTGTATTTAGAAATACACTTATTTTTGACATTTACTATCCCGAAAATACGGCAATTCGTATTCGTATTGATAGCACATCAATACGAATACGAATTGCCGTATTTTCGGGATAGTAAATGTCAAAAATAAGTGTATTTCTGGATACAAATACAACTATTTTTTTTACAAATTTCCTTTAGTAAATTTCCCCCTATGTGTTATCATGCATTCCCTGGTCTTTTTTCAGCCCAATAATTGGCCTCTATTTGGATACCATGATAATCTATTGGATGAACACAGATAACATGTAATTGGATACCCACACATTATTACTCTCTAAGCCAGTGATGGCTAACCTTTACACTACAGCTGTTGTTGAACTACACATCCCAGCATGTCCTGCATCAGTTTTAGCATGGCGGAATAGCAAAACTGTAGCAGGGCATGCTGGGATGTGTAGTTCAACAACAGCTGGAGTGTCAAGGTTAGCCAGCACTGCTCTAAGCTTTGATAGGTCTACCCTTAACAGTCATTTGGTGTTTTTTCTTTATTACTCCTTCAGATTTGCACCCAGTGTTTATTCAATGAGGGTGATGAAGAAGGTAGAGTAAGACGTAGGTTAGAGAGCTTCCAGTGTAGAGGAAGAATCGCTGAGGAGATAATGGTACTTGGAGCAGACATGAGAATATACCTGGTAGAACATGAGGAAGAATGAGGTAAGGGTAGGTTATAGTGAAAAGAAGAGGTGCCTGTAGGAGAGTCAGACCGAGGAACAAGTCGCGGTGTGTGTGCCTATTTACAAGATCCCACAGGAGCAGTGGGTGAGGGGGAGAAGCTTGAATTTAATTCCGGAGGAAACAGAGATACACGGTACGAGTGGGTGGGCAGTGGATAAAACTTGAAACACACGTCATTGTCCAAATGAAACTGATTAAGCTGTATAGCCACCACTGTATGCTGAGTAGCTGGATCATAGTTCAGGTAAGAGTATCTTGCTGTAACCTATCTGTCACGGTTCAATGACTGCACAAATACTATTATTGTATAATGGTTCAATCTGATTTTCTACCACACTGAATCTATTCTACCATACTGCATCTATAACATTGTTAGACAGAGCAAGACCCGGAATCTTGTAGTTTCTTAATAGGAACTGTGGCTACTTCTATGGGATTCTGGCTGGTTCCTCTCCTCAGCAGAGTTTTGTGATTATAGCTACTGTAGACTTCAATGATAGATGCACAGCTCTGTAGCACAGTTAAAGGCAACTGTTAACATCATTCAGGTAGCAATTTTAAATTGGTTAGCTTTTAAATTTGCCACTGAGCACAGGTCAAAGCCAGAGTATTAGGCTCACTACATGTGCTGCATTGTTTGTGGTAGTTCTGACCCATCGTATACCCATCATATATCTTCATTCCTTACCCTATCAGGGGGAACTCCCAACTTGTTGGCAGGGCCGTAGTGGCCATTTGGCACTTCTGGAAAGTATCAGAAAGGCCAATGGCCCGGTAGACTTCTCCGGCCACATAGAGAGACCGGACCTGGCAGAGCAGCTCAACCTCCTGGCTGTCTACCTAATAGAGACAAGGGCTGGACTAGCAGTTCTGCCTCCCAGCACTCTGCTCAGCCACTAAGCATAAAGAGAAATGGTGACCCGCTGTGAGGCCAAGCCTTGTAATGCAGGGCAGGCCTTCAGATCCTCAGACATGTCCCCTTTTTGTGCGCTCACAATTTAATATGCCAGGACTATTTGAAGGCCCCAGTCCATCCTTGCCTGTTCCAGCAGGAGACCTCAAATAACTTTGTGCATGCATCTGGTGAAGACTAGGGGGTAATTTATACAGCACCAATTCAGATAGTCACGGGTGAATCCCACCAGTTAGAAATACAGTGATTGGACAGCTTGTGTGGACAGTCCCATATCTGCCAGCAAATCCTTAATGTGTGACCCCTGTATACAATAGTAAATGCTTAGGTCAGGCATGTCCAAACTATGGCCCTCCAGCTGTTGTGAAACTTCAAGTCCCATCATGCCTTGCCACAGTTTTGCTATTAGGGAATGCTAAAGCTGTGTCAAGGCATGATGGGATGTGTAGTTTCACAACAGCTGGAGGGCCACAGTTTGGACATGCCTGGCTTAGGACAAAGGCTCCCAACTATGGGCCTCATGGCACACTTAGGCCGAGTACAGATCTACATGATGGTTAATCGTGTTGATGGTCCTACCGATTTTTCTTTACCCCTGAGCATTACACTATTGCATTAGTATTCATAGAAAGATAATTTTTCCTTTTAAGATAATAAATATAAGTTAAATAATTAAATCTAAAAGCTAAAACTTTTTTGTTTTTTTCTTACAGCTAGACAAAACTTTCTTAGAGGCAAATATGGTTTATGTGGGATGAAAGTTCAACGCTATTAGTTTTGTGCATAAAATGATAAAGTAAATCAAAAACACTGTTCAGGTACAAGTAACCTTCAAAGAATTTGGATTTTTTTTCTTTCGTATTAAAAGTTATTTTAATTCTGAGTACAGTAAACTGGATGGTTATGACCCAAAAGCCACAGAATGTAAGCCTATTCATTACACTTGGGTTCCAGGTTAAGAGGCTGCACACATTATAAGAAGTATTCACCAGCCCTAAGACAACAAGCAAATATTTAATCTCCATGCGTAAAGACTCAAACTCAACATTTGCCCGCAGTATAACTTGATCTCAACTAACTGCAATAGTAGGATATATATATAAATATTATGCTGTGTCTCAGCTGCCTAAACCCTGTTCAAACAACACAATATTAATTAAACCCTTATATAGCGAGAGAGTGGTACTGTGTTTAATTTGAAGCCAAATTTATTTTCGTGAAGGCAAGTGTCTTTGATCTTATTTTTATTCTGTTTTTATTGAGTGTTTTTTTTTTCTAAATTAAGTTATGCAGTGAAAGCATTGGGCTGATATAACGGGAGGTGAAACTTTGGCATTTGGGCCTGTGCCATGTAAACAAATGTTTAATCACAAGTAAAGTCTCGTCTCCGCAGTAGAAACTTTTTATAGTGTCTAACCTTCTATAATATAATGTAATTCAAGGGATATAAATTGAGTTTCAGAAAATATATGTAAGGAGAATCCTCTGAGGAGAAACTCACAGTGTTCCACTCTCCCATACCCATGATAAGTTGGGTACTGGATGCCGGGTACTTAGGATGCTGCCAGTCAGAAGTCAGACAGCAGCATCTTGATGTGAAGGATCCCAACATTGGTGGATAAGTATGAGAACCATACCCATTAACTCTCCTTTCCTGCAGCCCAATCCCCCTCCTGCCTATGGTGTCAGAGTTCTATAGCTGGTCTTCTCTCCGACAGCCATCACCCCAAATGCTGGTGTACTGACTGGATCGCCTACATTATCATGGAAACAGTATTATATACCCTATAACAAGAGCAGGCAGTGAAGGCATGGAAGAATGCCTTCAATTCTTGGCTATTAGAAGCTAAGTCGCATTACAGACATTCCATAAAGTTTATTGTACGGCTTAGGGAACACACACAGCGGTTCACACAGCAGGACATGTAGCAGGTTTTTAGGTGGTGTAGCATTAATCATACTACCTATCAAGGACAGGACTGTGCACAAGCACTCCCACCATATATATAGGAACATTCCTTTGTGTCCATATAGTCTCCAACAAAGGTCAGATGACATTGGGTATATAGAGGGTATTTTTAAGGGGCAAGGTTCCAACATGAATATATTGAATATATGCATTTTCCCAGAGATTAGAGTTAATAGAGGACTAAGTCCCATGTTGTTGGATGAGTAACCACTCCTCCTTTTCCAGACAATATCCCATATTATTTTCCCAGTTCAGAGAGTCCCTTAAATCAGTAGACAGAGTGACTAACATGGATTAAAAAATGGAAATGGCCACCCTGCATCCCATGTTGCCTATGCAGAGGCATTCAAATGAAAGGCATGATCTAAGTTTAGTTGACTTACTTGAAGAATGGAGAAAGCTAGTCAACCTAATATTCTGTGATGGAATGAGGAGTGAAATCCCTAGAGATATGTGAGAATCAAGTATTCCTGCTGTAACACATGGCCCTAGATATGGTCTTAAACAACCCGGAGGCAAAAGACAATTCTGACAAATGGTTGTCAAAGGGGACAGGAAGGTCATCAAATCAAGGAGCTTTCTGGTTTCAATATGAATCCCTACAGTACTGCGGAGCCCTAATGTACCTTATAGATAAAAGATAATAATATGTGTCATATTTTCACTACAATCGGTATCTTGATACAGATACATTGATTTTTCTTCAAGTTCTGAGTGAGAGAGAGAGAGAGATAGAGAGAGAGAGCAGTGATTCTCAACCATGGTCCTCATGCACATTCCACACAGGTTTTTGCAGTCTATACAAATCTGAGTAGCCCTTCCTCTGTCCCTTCCTCAACTCTGTGAACGAGACAGGCTGATCGAGGCTAATGCTGACGTGAGATCCTCCCTTAAAATGCCTGGGCATGTCTGCATTTTTTTTACACTCCCAGGAAACGGACGACATCCTGTCAAGTTCCGGACGCATTGCATTTACAATTGGTACGCATTTTCAGTTATACTTGTGCAATGCGTACGGTACACATACGCAGTCATTCGATAATCGCTTGATTTGTGAATTCTCTAATTAGTAATCGAGTCTGAATCAGGCCCTCAATACGAAATCCTTGCTCTCAAAAATCCCAAAGGATCCAGGTAAATATTTTTATTCTATCCTTGCCCCTAACTGTCTCCTCCCACTGTCTAGTACTAACTATCCCCTCCTTCAGCTTAACCATAACCATCCACTCCTGTATCCTAACCATAACCATCCACTCCGTCATCCTAACCCTAACCATCCACTCCTGTATCCTAACCCTAACCATACACTCCTGTAACCTAACCCTAACCATCCACTCCTGTAACCTAACCATAACCATCCACTCCTGTAACCTAACCATAACCATCCACTACTGTAGCCTAACCCTAACCATCCACTCCTGTAACCTAACCCTAACCATCCACTCCTGTAACCTAACCATAACCATCCACTCCTGTAACCTAACCATAACCATCCACTACTGTAGCCTAACCCTAACCATCCACTCCTGTATTCTAACCCTAACCATCCACTCCTGTATCCTAACCCTAACCATCCACTCCTGTAACCTAACCCTAACCATCCACTCCTGTATCCTACCCCTAACCATCCACTCCTGTATCCTAACCCTAACAATCCACTCCTGTAGCCTAACCATAACCATCCACTCCTGTAACCTAACCCTAACCATTCACTCCTGTATCCTAACCCTAACCATCCACTCCTGTATCCTAACCCTAACATCCACTCCTGTATCCTAACCCTAACCATCCACTCCTGTAGCCTAACCCTAACCATCCACTCCTGTAGCCTACACCTAACCATCCACTCCTGTATCCTACACCTAACCATCAATTCCTGTATCCTACACCTAACCATCCACTCCTGTATCCTAACCCTAACCATCCACTCCTGTATCCTAACCCTAACCATCCACTCCTGTAGCCTACACCTAACCATCCACTTCTGTATCCTACACCTAACCATCAACTTCTGTATCCTACACCTAACCATCCACTCCTGTAGCCTAACCCTAACCATCCACTCCTGTAGCCTTAGTCTTAACCTACCCTCCTCCTTTTGCATAACCCTAACCCCAGGACTTACCATCTAGATTCTGCTGTTGGGGTCCTGACTGCTTGGATCCTGATTGCATGCCGTGTCATATATACTGTAGCTATATTTTCATTCAATGCAGGTCCCAGCACATGTTCAGGACTACAGCAATAAAAATCAATTTTTTTCACGAAGAGCTTTTGTAATGGCTGACACTGTAAGAATCACTTTGCTACCATGAATGGTAGCAAATCCTGGGATTGGGATCACTGTATCCCCAGGATTTGGCCCCAAAATATCTGGAATTTCAGGATTAGACTGCGCATGCGCAGTCTAATGCTGGTCAGTGTCTGAGCACCCACTCAGACACTGCCTGGCTGTTCCCGACCCAGCCGTGCGGCCTGTGCAGCGTGACAGTAAGAGGTCACACTGCCCACTCTAATGCTTCTGCTATCAGGCACCCGCCCACTCTGCTGCTGCCGCCCGGTGCCCTCCCACCCCTTTTGCTGCTGCTGCCAGTGCTAACCGCCCGCTCGTGCCCGGAGGCACCGGGCACTCCAGCACCTGCTGCTGTCTGCCATGCTCCCAGCCGGGGCCGTGGGGACAACTGTAAACTAGGGTTGCCAATCCCAGGAATCCTGGGATTGAGCATTTTTCAATCCAGGGATTGAAAAAATGCCCCAGGATTGGCATCCCTACTACTATGGTATTCAAATATTTTTTAATTATGGTGATAATTAATGCAATTACAAGAATAACAATTTATAAAAAAGGCCCCTACAATTCTAATATCACCAAAACAACTTTCCCTAACAATATCATTAGTCTGTGAAGTTTATAAAAACAGATTTTTTTCTTTAACTATTCTATGTAAAGCTGGGACAGGAGTCACAATGAGCTGTAGTGTATATACTGTACAGACCAGTAGGGTGGGTTCGAAAAAGTAAAGTTTCAAGGGTCATTTGCAGAAAGCCAACTGGCGCTATGTGTCTGTGCAAAGACACATACACATGACACACGTTGACATGACACAGACAGACAGTGTCACATAGCAGTACCACATACCTGCTTATAAATAGTCCCAAACATGACACACAAAAGGGCAAATGGGATATAATATAAAATAGAGGACAGACTAAAAATGTGATGTGCAGTGTTTTCCATCTGGTATGTTGTAATCCGAGGCGACGCGGACACCTGTGAAGCCCGCGAGGGGACGCGTATAACTGTGAAGGTATCCGCGTCCCCGCGCGGGGCTCGCTGCGCTCGCCACGCTTCGGGCTCGGTGGCTCGCTGCGCTCGCCACACTATTCTATTCTCAACTCCACGCCGACGTGGATAGTGGGGGTATGAAAAGGTCGGAGGACGCGTACCGCCGCCCCTCGCGGGCTCGCTGCGCTCGCCACGCTTCGGGTTCACGTTGATCGTGGGGTGGCGTTAAAAATTGTGGGGGCCATTTCACACTTCAGGGGGACTATTAGGGCTCTGTGGCCCATTTAACATTGATTCCTATCTAAAAATCGCGACCAATCTGACTTTTAACACTAAAATCGCGACCAATCTGATTTTTAACATTAGTCCCTATGGGAAATCGCGGCCATCGCGGGCATCGCATCGCACCCGTTTTTTAGTGCATGCGATGGTCGCGATGGGCGCCGTGCTAGGTAAAGAGTACCCTTTTTATTTTTTCCGCTGCGTTCTTTTCTTTACTTTCTCTTATCCTGCACATAAACACTTTATTTTAGTGCTCATTTTTCAACTCTTATATGCAATTTATCCATTGAGCTGCTTTTTCACCATATCGCAGTGCCCACCACATTTGCCGATTCATGTGTGTTTCGACCCTGGTCTAACGTATGATTGTTTATATGTATCCCTAGCAACCCATCCTTTCACTGAAAGATTGGCAGAAGATCTGACCAATCATCTTTCTTTGAAGCTCTGACCCCGTTTTTTATTTCTTTGAGATTGTATCATTATTTATTTTCTGTTATCATTGTCCATATATATACCTTTGCCTCTCTGTTCATGTATTACTCTCTCCTCGTTTTTATGCATTTTTCATTTTTTATTGATATTGTGAATCATGTATGCACAGGTGCACTCATTTCCCCATAATGGGAGGGGTATATAAACCCTTAGCAAACACCATGAGATTATTCTTTGATAAAGCTGCTCCTTTATGCAGCGAAACGCGTCAGCCACCTTGCACCAGCCACCCACTACCAGCCAATCTTTGCCACCTACCACCATTTGGGGATCCAGACCAGCCGCCACCGGATTGCTTCACCTTCCAAAACAGACCGTTTGAAATGGAGTCCTGAGGTAACACCCTCAAAACCAATCAACGCTTATAGGAATGGACCCCATTCCCAGGCAATTAATTTCTGTAGGTGCTGGTGCATTTGTTTTATGAATTAGTCCATTCATTCAATTGTTTGTGCACTTTATACATTAAATGTGATATTGTTTTTACTTTGGTTTAGCGCTACTATTTTTTTGTATATTTCTTGTCTATCCCAGGGGACTCTCAATCCCCCCCTAGTAGCTGCTCCACACTACAACCCACCACAGCGCCCATTTGGGTTGATATCCAACCATCTGTGTGTTTTTTCTTTTCTTTACTTTCTCTTATCCTGTACATAAACACTTTATTTTAGTGCTCATTTTTCAACTCTTATATGCAATTTATCCATTGAGCTGCTTTTTTCACCATATCGCAGTGCCCACCACATTTGCCGATTCATGTGTGTTTCGACCCTGCAGGAGTTTATGACAGTCCAAAAAAATTGGGCACCTAATTGAATACCACCCAAGTCTTCAGAATATTAGCAAGTGATCTATATTCTATCATTTCACAGAGGCCCCATTGGCTACTGACTCCCTAGACTACAATAGAAATAAATTAGAGATGTGCAGGTTCTGATTTACTCTGATTTCAAAGCAGGATCTTATTGGTTATCCCAAATCACATGACAGTTGTTAACAGTTGATAGCTGCTTTGAAATTAGAGTAAATCAGAACCTGCACATCTCTAAAATAAATATTGAACAACTATTATATATTTTTATTTCCCATGAACATTCCGACTTGGGGATAGAGAAAGAGGCTCTGAGCAACCTTACATACGCGTTCACGTTCAGAGGGAAGTGGGCGGGCAGCTGACATCCGGTGATGTCAGCTGCTCACCCCCGTCTGTCCATTATGCCCGCATTAGCATGAGAACGCCCAGTGTTTTTGTGGGAAAGCCCATGAAACTCTGCGCTTTCCCATATGCTAATGGAGCTGGCCAACACCCCACACCCCTCTTCGCCCCCCGCCCGCTGTGTTGGGTGCGGGCACAGAGGGCCTTATTCTAGTTCACTCTTTCTGACAAAATCCTTCTTAGATGGACAAAACCATGTGCACTGCAGGTGGGGCAGATGTTACTTGTGCAGAGAGAATTAGATTTGGGTGGGGTTTTACTTCAAAGTGAGATCTATATTGCAGTGTAAAAATAAAGCAGCCAGTATTTTCCCTGCACATAAACAAAATAACTCACCCAAATCTAATTCTCTCTCTGAAAATATTACTTCTGCCCCACCTGCAGTGCACATGGTTTTGTCCATCTAAGAAGGATTTTGTCAGAAAGAGTGAACTAGAATAAGGCCCAGAATGTGTGCCGTGGTTGCACACACCCTGCGCATGCACATGCGCATGCACACTAACACAAAATCAGTCCCCGTGCGAACGCAGCCCTGCTGCGAAGCAACCTGAATAAGGTCCAAAATCAGGTCCGCGTAACGAGAACTATAAAACATTTCAGCACATATTGTACAAATAAATCTATTTGTGACTTTTAGAACTGGAATAAATGCTCTGGAAATGTGACAGTAAGTGTTGGGATGTTCTGAGTGACCTTATAAAAAGCAGGAACCATTCACGGGGAAATGCTGCGTCTCTGTAAGCTCAGGACTGGTGTTATTTTTATAGGAGCAAATTAAACGTAACTTTATTTATATTTTGAAACTCTAACACGGGTGAGGGGTGTCTAGGCTGTAGTCAATAAGGTCGACAACTATTGTTCGACAGACAAAGGGTCAACGTGGTGAAACGGTCGGCAGTCAAAAGGTTGACATTTTTTAGGGTTTTTCATGTTTTTTTGTCAAAACAATGACTTGTTCATACTTTACTATCCAGGTGGGCATAAAGTTAGACAGTAACAGTGTGCCGAGCGCAGCAAGGCCCCATGCCCAGAGCATGGCAAGCACAGAGAGCTATGCAAGGGGACGTGGTACATTTACACTGTGGCCATGCCGACACAAAAAAAACATGAAAAACTCATGCCGACCTTTTTTCATCTGTCGACCTTTTGTTTGTGTCCACATTTTGTCAATGTCGACTTTGTGCATGTCAACATTTTAATGTTGGCCTAGCCATTGTCTGTCAGCCATCCAGATACTATCTACTCTAAAACATGTTTGCCAACCGTTGTTGTGTCCACGCTGGGGGCAGCCCAGCTGGACAGTTATAAGGAGCAGAGACTTGTTTGATTAAATCCAGGTGAGTGTGAGTGATGGGTAGAAATGGGATGTGGTCATTAGGTTTACAAGCATTAGGTCGACAGTCACTAGGTAGACACATTAAATAAGTTGACATGCTTTAGGTCGACACAGTCACTGGGTCGACACAAACATTAGGTCAACGTGAAAAAGGTTGACATAAAAAGATTCCCATGAATTTTTCATGTATTTTTACAAAAAAAGTGTGTTTTTTCATACTGTTCTTTACTATTTACTACTACAAGTGAGCATAGAGTGAGAACGTAATGCACGGGGACGTGGTACACTTTATATGGTGTCCGTGTCAACTTAAGTGTTAAGTCTGATGCCATTTGGGGACAAAGAGGTTTGTCAAATCAGAGGTGTGTTGATGCAGTTGCAGAGACGAGGCCAAGATCTCCCATAGAGGGCAGAGATTTCCAAGCCTCCTGGTAGTTCTTGTGCCATTCCATGGCTCACGCAGCCAGCCATTGGTGTTGGAGATGATCCAATGCTCCGTCCTAGGACACAGATGGGATCAGCAATACAGCAGGGGGTGTGACGCCTAATGCTGTGTTACTATCTTAGTTTTATTGCTGCTGTTTCCATTTAAGTTGAAGCGACCACAACTTCAGCCACATCTGAATCAGGCCCGCCGTGCAATAATCAGACCGGCCAGAAGAGAGTTGACCAGATAGTATTAAACATTGCAGTGAGTAATCGCAGTCCACTTTGGGCCTGATTCAGACCTGATCGCTAAGCTGCGTATATTTCGTGCTTCGCACACAGGTAAATGCTGCCCCGTCAAACCCCCCCCGCTGGGCAAATCTCCGCACTAGTATGTGAGTGGAGGTGTACACTTACACATCCACTAACATACGGCCGCAAGGAGGAGGAGTCATTGGATGGTCTCACCGTCCAATGATTTTTCTAGCTTTCGCTCTGAAAAGCCTATACTTACTTTCAGATGCCCGCTATCCAGCGAATTGGGCTGACATCATGAGACGTAAGCCCCGAGGATGCATGGGCATGTCTGCATTCGCGGGGGTGGGGGCCAGCATTTTTGTGGGCACGCCCATATTAAACGCTAGGCAGTCCCCTGCCTCCACCCCATGCCCGCCCCCTTCCTTCCTACTATTGAGCAAACGTGATGGCCAGTGTGAAACACGGCGAAGACGTTCACTCCCGGGGTATGCGTGCATATTCGCGCATGTGCAAACCCGTACCCCCGGGACCAGGGGTGAATTCGGACCTGAGCAACCAGGTCAGAATTGCCCCCTTTGTATCCTAAACATTCCCTACTGTACATTGAATCAATTTTCAGTCTAGAATAATCTCCCATTCTACAGATGGAGCGCCTCCCAGCCAGCATGAGCAATCACCAGATTCCCTGAGTTGGCGCAGGCTGGCGGTCAGGTGCTCCACCTGGCGCATGCGCATCCCCATCAGCACGGCGGTGGGGGATGCGGTCATTTGGTCTACTGCATTATGGTAGAAAGTCATTAGGTCGAATCCATTAGGTTGACATGCTAAAAGGTCGACATGACTCTAGGTCGACATGGGAAAAGGTCGACATGATTCTAGTTCGAAAGGTCATTAGTTCGACAGGTCATTAGTTCGACAAGGTCATTAGTTCGACATTGTCTATGTCGACATTCACAAGGTCGACATGGAGTTTTTCACTGTTTTTTGAGCCAACATGTGCCGACAGGCGGTATTTCATGCCCTACCATCCACTAGGGCGTGGTGGGAGAATAAAATAGTGTGCCGAGCGTAGCGAGGCACCGTGCCCGACGCATTGCGAGCGCAGCGAGCGATGCGAGGGGATGCAGTGCACTTTAAACTGTGTCCATGTCGACTGTGTTGACATTCAGGTAAAAAAACTGTGAAAAACCCCATGTCGACCTTGTGAATGTCGACATAGACAATGTCGAACTAATGACCTTGTCGAACTAATGACCTGTCGAACTAATGACCTTTCGACCTAGAATCATGTCGACCTTTTCCCATGTCGACCTAGAATCATGTCAACCTTTTAGCATGTCGACCTAATGGATTCGACCTAATGACTTTCTACCATAATGCAATAGACCAAATGATCCCAACCCGGCGGTGGGGAGCGGTTTCCCTGCCCGTCTCCGCTTTAGGGAAACGGGCAGGAATTGGGTGGAGCTGGTGGCAGCTGGAGGGGGGGGGGGCTGTGGGGGAGCTGCTGAGGGCAGTGCAGGGCTCAGACGGAATGGGGTGCACGCCCCCTTCCATCGGCTGGCGTCGGCTGGCGAATGGCGATTCTATCGCCAGGAGAAGCTGCTCCATCTGTATAATAGACACTTTATTCCATCCAACTTCCCCTTTTATATAATTGGAATAGTACTATTTGGTAGGTTTTAATGTAAATTAACACGGGTCATTTGGGGTATAGATTTTATATCTGCTGATGTTGGGCCGACGACATGGCAAGTCCAGCAACATTCATATAAAATTCATTCACTTTTGTTCTTATGACTCTGACCTTGGCCCTTATTCTGATTGACGCGGACTTTACCGCATACTTTCGGATCGCGTCTTTACGGCGTCTGCGCATGCGTGGAGAACGCAACGCGCATGTGCCACGCATTGACTCGGTACCAGTTCGGCCAGATCCCGTCCAGAACTGTTCACCGCTATCATTCGGGAAATAGGGGCGTATTATGGGCGTCATGCGGAATGACACATGGGCGTAGTTTCAAAGTGGGCAAAACGGGGCGGAAACATGGGCGGACACGGGGGAGTACACTTATGTTGGGGGGCGTACATTCGGAAACCACTCCGAATGCACGCGATCAAAAAGGGCAGAAATGTGCGGTGTCCACAAGTGTACTATTGCTTTGCGGACACCACTCGTTCATGCGCTAGGCGAACGTACGCCTAATGACTACAACCATTAACACCTGAACCCAATAGAATCTACTCCTTTACTCATTACTCACTAATAGGCCGCTTGTCAGTGCTTTAATTGAAACCATTGCACTTACATTGCTGTAAGGGTTAATGTGTGCAATGCATGTGTTAGGCATGCTTGTAAGGATATATTGGAATCTAATTGATTCCAATTCCAAATAAGCAGTTTTTTATGAGGATAGGTAATTGAATAAGTGGGTCATGTGATGTATTGCAGAAGATACTTCATAGTGGGTTGTTTGGCGTAAATACTCCGCTTACGTGCGGTAGCACCGCTTGGCTCCCGTTCGGATGCGGTATTCCCGAGCATACTCTGTAATACTCTGTAATACCGTGCCGAATCGGAGTGTTTCTCCCGCACACGCATGGTTTGTATGTCGTCCGTAAACACGCCCTGTTCTTAAAGAGTGAGTCCGTCCGAATGCGGAGGACACGTGGGCGTTTCTACGGACGATGGCCGCATGCGGCAAAACACCGTTGCGTGCTGACCGCTCCGTAAGAATGCGGGAATTTCCGCACAGATCAGAATAAGGGCCCTTGTTTGTTTGCTCGCTGCCCACCTTAACCTCAGGCTTGTTTACTTACTTGAACTACTGTAGAGCCACCCGCCTCTCCGCCAGCCTGGGATTGACCACCCTCCTGTTTAGTCAGCAGTTCCGTGACCAGACCAGCCTGGGATAGTCTGGCCACGGAACAGCTCCCAGGAGCCATGACTCGCTTCACAGGTCAATAAAAGCCTGCTCATGTAAAGTCATTTGCAAACTTGGAACTGTAGCAAAGCAAAAACCCAACATGAAATTATTTTCTTTTACAGCACACGTATAAGTTATATTATTAGATATCTGAACGTTGTTTTCAATAGACTAAAGTGAACAGGAACATTGACATTAGTTATAACAGCACTAAGGGATCTTTACAATGTCTATAACATCCTACATATTTAACTTGTATTATCCGTATTTTCTTGTATTTCTCTAGATTTTAACACATAAATGCAGTGAAATTACAATTTGTTACTTAGAACCATTAGCGGTTCCAGAGATGGGGCTGCATCCCAGTAAAAAAAAAAGTAAACTAGGGGAGGCTCACCAACTGCCATCCCAACACTGCTAATGAGACACCGGCCGAGATGCCCTTGTTTCTTACAACAGAAGAACAGTCGTCCATACCCACACGTACCTTCTTTTAACAAGAGATAAATGTGAGGGTGATAAGGAGAGATAAACGTCCAGCCAATCACCTGCTAACTGCCATGTTACAGCCTGTGTTTGAAAAAAGTCAGTTAGCAGGTGATTGGCTGGACATTTGTCTCTCCTTATCACCCTTGCATTTATCTCTTTTTAAGGCTTAATACATCTGCCCCAATGTATGAGAGGGGAGCATGAGACAGAGGCTGCGCAGTGCACTACCAATTACTGGGCCCCATAGAAAAATGATGCTTCTGCAGCCAACAGAACAGATAAAAAATGGCTACTTCTCAGCGAGACAAAACTACCCATCTTTAATTTGGCATTGGCCCAACCTCCAGCCCCCACAGTAAGTCCACCACTGTAGGAGGGAAATAGGACTTAGTGAAAGAGATTATAGCACCTACAGGAAAGGAGTAATTGGACAAGGGGATGATCGCTGATGGAGTGGAGAGCTGAGAGAGTGAAATACGCTCACACGGTGGATTGTTACATTCACTTTGGGCCTCATCGCAGTCACCACTCAAAGCTTTGCTACTTAATTTCTTCTAGCAGCTATACCTTATGCCCAGTGGCGTAACTATAAATTTTTCTTCCCCCTGCCAAAAAGTTTGTGGCGGTGGAGGTGATGACGTCACACGCATAACGGAGAAGCTGAAGCACGATAGAGGAAGAGAGACCAGCAGACACTGCTGATTCCCTTGACTCCAACGCATCCCAGGCCCCCCAGCATGCTCATCCTGTACACAGTAGCCAATAGCCAGCTCTGTGTACAGTCAATTGAATCAGTGGGAGGGATTTGTCGTCTCTGCCACGGCCGCATCCACACTGTCGCTGACTCGCCTCCGGTGCTCAGCCAGTGGGCAGCAGCATGTCAGTGCGTCCAGCGGATGCTGGCGCCCACACAAACCCCACTGTGGCTTGCTCCCCCTAGCGGCAGCTGGGGCTGCCTAAAGGCCCCCATACACTATGCGATTTTGGGACGATTTCATCCGATTTCGGCACTTTGGGCCGATAACCGGGTGAAATCGGCCCAAAATCGCAGTTGTGTGACATCTGATCAGATCCGATGCGCGGTCCCGTGCGCATCGGACTGGATCAGGGAGGTCGGACGGTCAGTACATACGATCACGTCCGACCTCCCTGTATGCTATGCATATGCCTGCCCACCTGACAGGCATATGCATGCAGACTGACCGGGAGCAGCACGGCGGGCCGCGGGTCCCTGAGCACTAGCACACACTGACCTGGCCGGGCATGTGATCACAAATAGCGCTGCAGGACGGACAGTGCAGTGGCGGATATTACATTTTTAAAATACCTGTCAAATGACAGGCCATTCTCTGATTGGCTGAGAGCTCTCTCAGCCAATTAGAGATCGGCCGGTCATTTGACAGGTATTTTGAAAATCGAATAGCCGCCACTGCACTGCCCGTCCCGCAGCGCTATTTGTGATCACATGCCCGGCCAGGTCAGCAGCACTCGCCGCACCCTCCGCCCGCCGTGAACACATTTGAGAGCCGTCGCCCGCCCCCACTACTGCCACTGCCTTGCTCCTCACTGGCATCACCGCTGCCCGCCCCACTGCTCTTCACCGCCCTGCAGCTCCCCATTTGTTTTACATGTGATAAATCGCAAGCGATTTATCACATGTAAAAATTGGCTCATCAAGTGACAAATTGTACGTGAGCCTCCTGGGGAGCTGCCGGGCGGCTTGCAGGAGAATTGGGTCCGACTTGTCCTAAGGACAAGTCGGCCTAATGTATGGGGGCCTTTACAGTAGTTACGCCACTATGCTTATGCCATAGTTCTATATACAGATGGAGCCTTTTTCAACTAGCCTTCTCTGGAGAGCCATGGGTCAACAAGGCATATTATCATCTATTGTTCTCAGCTGCAATACAATACATAGAACAAGACAGTAGGGGATTAGTAGTGGATTAAGTGCAACATTTCTGGCTCACTTAATCATATTAAAGGGCTAGATAAGGATGGCTCTATTTGTAGTCACACATTAGGGTTAATGCATGTTCCCCAAAGGATTTCCCAGAAATGTATGCATGCGCAGTGGCAAATAATCACCAGATTTGCTATTGCATTCAGTTGCTGCTCGCCACGCAATCAAGCTAGCAGTGTTCTCCTTTGATGTTCCTGCCCTATAAATATGACCCATCAGTGATTGGAAGATAAGCACACACATGAGTCACCTATTTATGAGCTTATTGATTTGGGACCACATATGCTGCAAAACTGTTTGGCCCAATGAAATGGTGGCCTCATACTGTAGCTAGTGGTGTCACTAGGGGGTTGAGGGACGTGCAGGGCCAGGTCTCACCCTTGCAAGGGGACAACACTGCTTGTAGCACAACCTTCCTGTCAAGGAGCAGGTTCATTCCTTACTTTCTACTTTCATTATTTCCTCTCCAGGAAATGCTTTGAAGAGAGAAGCAGGTGGCAGATAATGGGGTCAGGGACCTACCATGACATCATTAGGCTCCACCCCCTCATGGGAAACTTGCCACAATAGGAGATTTTCAAAGGAGTGGGACCAAAATTACACGATCAGCATCTGCCAGGCACCATTAGGCTCCTCCTCCATCGCTGGGACAATGGTTTTACTGTACTAATTGTGCCCACTGCACTAGGAAAAGGGCAGAATGAGGGAGGGGTGCCTGTTCTTCCAGGGCTGCAGGGGTGTACCCAAAAAACTGGATCTACGAGAAATTATCAGAATACTACTACTAAAAGAAACAGTGAATGTAACAGAATAAGCAGTCTATTTGATATTTGCTGTACTACATTTATAATTGACTTATTTTATATTTACAAAAATAATGCATAGTTCATTTTTTATTTCTTTTGTAAATCAAACATTCCAATCTAATGTGCTAATGTCCATGGAATTTATATCATCACGTGGGCATGTGATATATTGCTTTTGCTATTGAATGCCTCACACAGGCTTTATAGCTCCCAAGTGCATAATAAATATATTGTATTATGTAAAATTATACAAATATATATATATATATATATATATATATATATATATATATATATATATATATATATATATATATATGGTATATACATTGCAGGGAATATATTTTGCACAGTTTTGTTTAATTCTATACAGGTGAAAAGAAAATACTGTGGCGCTACATCATTCATATAACGTTTATGAGATGGAAAATACAGTAACAAGGGTAATAAAGGAAAATATGTTATTTACAACAGACCACCCTATCACGGTGAGAGGGTCTGTTTCCATTAGCCTTTACTGTGGCCCCACGGGCACTACTTCCCCCTATTGATGAAATGGAACTTTCTAGCTGAAGAAGTTATGCTATACAATTCTGATGTATGTAAATATAAGAGCCAGATTTGACTGCCAGTTGGAAGGTGTACAGTATTGCCAAGTTTAAATGTACAGCGTGCAAAGGTGTCCAGTGATCTGCTCTATAAAAACAACTGCGTATTATTGGAACTCGCGCTTTTGTATACAGTGTAGAAGATCATTGTGCCCCGAACACCTGCATAAGGCCTTGGTCAATCTGCCAAGACAGCTCAGCGATGGAGGGTGTTAGGGAAAAGAAACAGAATTGCATGGCCAGGCGTGGGCAGTGTGTGTGTGGCTCCGCTCATTAAAGATTCAAAACCATCACCTATCACTTCATGTCACGCAAATAAATCCGGCTGTGATCCGGTCATTTAAAGGGACATTATATGAAACATGAGGTTTTTTTTTTACTTTGTTTAAACTTTATCGATTTGTAGTGACAACAAGCTGGAATTCTACCTCTCTCTCTCTCCCTCTACCCCCTCCACAGGGTACTGTGCCATGGATAAACTAGCCTGCTAAATGACCTCAAAATAGTATTCCCCCCTGTGCTTGAGGGGGATTTATTATAATGATATCTTGGGCACCCATAGATGGAACAAAATAAATCTTCCCAAGAAAACAGAACTTTTCCTATTATGACCTACCCGTTGCTAAATGTCTAGGGATGAGCATCTGTGGGTTAAGCATTGAACATTACGATCGTCGTTGCCATTGATGGTTCATCTCAATGGTATGAAACCATTCTGCAAGGGAACCATCAATGTCTGACCCAACTGCCATTCCTCTTTGTTCTATTTAAATGGCTGTGGACCAATCACAGCCTGGGTGTGGTCTTCGTGGGTGTCAGGGGCCAAAACTATGCTCCGTATCAACTCTTTGAAAAAAAATTGGATGGCTCTCTACCATCGATGATGGGAACTCATCTGGTTCTCCTCCACCGATGGCAAAAGTATTCAACATCGAGAACAGCCCATACATGATTTGGAATCATTAATGGTCAATGGACAGCCCTAAAAATGTGTAATAAGTTATTACACATGTGGATGCATTTGGGTAGTACATAATAGGAAAAGTCCTGTTTTCTCAGGGAAATTTATCGTTTCATCTAATTCCAGCTGTTAACTCCAGGATGCCAGGCACAATATTACAGTTTGCGATGGAGCAGGGAGAAAGAAGTCCATCATCTGTTACTTTGGTAGTCAGGATTAAAAGACTGAGCACTGCATGTTCCCCATGTTTTATTGTCTTATAGAAGATAATTTAATGCTTTGGTCTTGGCTGTCCCTTAAATTCTATGACTTCATTATAGAGATGAACTGTTGTGGAAAGAGTTCTGTATATATATATATATATATATATATATATATATATATATTTTAATATATGATAATTAGCTCTAAATTGAATTCCTCTGCAGGATTCCGTGCGTATATTAGTGGCAGCGCTCTCTCTGTGCTGCTCACTGTGACTAGTAACATGATCTGATGGAAAGAATGACAGAGGCATGCTGGACCCTTTATGTCATTTTCACATGTGCACCCAGCGAGCCAGCCAAACAGGATTGTTCCTTTTGCCCTTTTAAAATCAAACACTGAGTATAATATTTCACATAATAAAAACTCTTTTATATTTTTTCTAACTTTTTACATGTATTTTTCAAGGAGCAACAAATATAACAAATGCAATATAAGTCTGATGACAATTTGCGTGGCAAATTGTGAAGCCACATCCAGACCCCCCTTCCCTTGGACACTGCCTTACCCCCTAAATCTTTCGCTGCTTTTGAGTCACAACCCAATCACACATTCCCTATTCAGTCACTGACATTGACATTGACAAGAATCAGTTGGATTATTTTTTTTATAGATGCTGCCAGCTAATGCCCCTCCATGTCAACAGCAGTGCCTAGGGTGTTGGTGCCATGGGGTAAATAACACTAATGAGTGTCATAATGACATGCATCGCATTATGAATGTGATACAGTACACACGTCCCATAAAATTGCAAAGGAAAGATCTTCCAATAAGAGGACTTCTGGGTGAATAATTTAGGAGTCTTTCTGCACATGCTGAAGCAGGAGCGGTGGGGAACACTGGGAGGGATCCTATTGGATCCCTCCCAGGAATTATGCAATGAGAAACTCAGAGGCTTCTATTAGGCAACACCATATACTGTATAGATGGTGTTGCCTATTGATACAAGCTCTGGAAAGATTTGCTTTCCAGAGATTTAAACGTATGGGAAATGCTGTCTAAACTTCCCATTTCAAAGTTTTGACTTCATTTTGGCAATGATACATTCCACCCTCAGTGTTTCAGACATCCCCTGAACCCTGGTGCTCTAGGCAACTGCATAGGTCACACAGGAATAGATGTACTGTATGAAGCAGTAATAATGGAGGGGAAGTGAGCCAAAGTAGAAGCGTCCCATGGCAACCAATCAGCATTGAAGTAACATCTATAATTTGCATAATATAAAATTATACAGAGCAGCTGATTGGTTGGCATGGACCACTTCTCCTCTGGATCATTTCCCCTCCCTTATTACCGCTTCATACATCTACCCCATAGTGGTATATCATTCTGCTAGTCCTGGCCCCAATCCTTTCTAATACACCACAGCCATTTTGACAATCCAGCTAGAATCAAAACTACTGGAAGCACGTAACATTCACAAATATATATGTAAATGTTTCCACCCCTTGACGGAATTTTGGCTGTATGATAGTATTAATCATCACTGTGCATATCTATATGTTCTATTGTTCTTTGTTGTCAGAGACCAAGCCACCCAGCAGTCTCACTGATAGGCGGGATTGACCTGTGTACATCCAGATGACATCACCAGTAATGGTGGCTTCTGGGAGTAAACACTCTGCAGCCAAGCTTCATATTTCAGGAACTCCATCTTGGATTTGTGTAATTCCCACCAGGTGTTCCTCAGGGTACATGTTACTGATGTACACAACTGGTCACCAAAGCCAGAGAAAATCTCTATGAGGTGACAAGATGTGGCCACATGTCAGTGTCCGACTGGAATGAAACCCGCGGGTCATTAAATCGGAAACATATTTTATTTTTTTGTTATTTTATATTATTCTCTCCACAACTGATAATGTTGTACTTATGAGATGCGTCTGGAGAGCAGCTTTCGGGATGATCCAGCTGAGGATATCATCACTCGATAGAATGTCCTCGGTTTTAAAGCTTTTGGAATAATCATTCGCATTTTCCCTCAAAATCCCTTTACACTGTTCTCTGCCAGGTTACAAGTGCTCAACTGTCACTTTATAAATCACTGCCGAGCACAGTCTTCAAAAGCCTTGCAGAGAATGTGAAATGAATACAGGATTTTGGAGAGACAATGCTGTTTGTGGTAGGCATGTGCTGTGTTGAAGGGGTTAATATGTAAGCTCCCCTAGAGCTGGGTGATTGGCCTGTTGCTTACATCTGGTTTGTCCTCATTGTGTCAAGATGAATATATAGGCCTCAATGTCACCAGTAACCATCTGATAAATCAAGGCAGGGAGAGGTCTGTTCTGCTTTAAGGCGGCTTTGGAGAAAGGACTGAGATTTTACATGATCTTGTGGTAGACATCTGCATGCACAAACATATATATATATATATATATATATATATATATATATGGCACAGTTGTTGGCGCACTCTATATATCTCTTTTTCATATATATATATATATATATATATATATATATATATATATATATATACACACATAAACCACCAGTATCGCCACCAACAAGCAAGCCCGTGCTTGCTTATTGGTGGCGATACTGGTGGGGTCTTGAAAAAGGCCGCCTCTGGCGCGGTCGAAACGTTGACACATGACCTGAACCTGTCGCTGTGATCCATGTGAGATAACTATGTATTTTGCTTGGCTTTGGTGAGTGGGTTAAATCTCAGATACATGGTTTAAAGTTAAGACAGATGCAAGAAGTTTCAGCATGAAATAAAAGCTGTCCCGTACTAAATGCTGCATACAAAACTAGGCAGTATCTATACAGCATGCAAAACCAACTGCATTTGCATTGCTTGTATCACGACAATATTGTGTGTCCCGATTTGCACACAAAAAAAAAAGACCTAATGTGTTTCTAGAATTCCCCATTGGTCCAATTCCTCTCCCACAGCGCTGTGCTGTTCCTCCTCTCCTGCTCTGCATCCTTCATTCACAAAATCGCCGGGAAAGCCGTTCATCTGCTGGTGTATACCCCTTAAGCATCAAAAAGTGTCTGTATGTTGCATATCCTCCAACATCTGAAGAGCAAATACTTGTATAAAACTTTCTTATACACACAATGGGCAGTTGTAGACCCACAAAAAGATACAGGTC
Organism: Crinia signifera; assembly: GCF_055691185.1. NCBI lineage: Eukaryota > Metazoa > Chordata > Amphibia > Anura > Myobatrachidae > Crinia > Crinia signifera. The sequence goes on along the minus strand of NC_139224.1, from coordinate 41,137,937 downwards.
ATAAAAAAAAGGTACTGTACTGTACCTGCCAAAAAGGTACAGTTGGAGGGTATGATGTAGTGATGATACCTTTTCATCTGTCACCCAAACTTAAAGCCTATGCCTTCCCCTTTGCAAGCTTTTGCTGGTGCATCCTCCTCATAAACATCCCTGGACCCAAATTCTGTTTTATCTTCTCTGTAAATTAATATAAATACATCCTCCGGCTCACAATGAAAAAGCTGCAAACCCCAAGTAGGAAATGACGTAAAAAAAAAAAAAAAAAAACGTGATGAAAAGACAAGCAGAAGGATGCTAAAACAAAACGCCCATTCTCAGAGTGCCAATGCCAGCTAGGGGCATAAATCACGGATGGTGAAATGGTTAGCATCACTGCCTCACAGCGCTGAGGTCATGGGTTCGATTCCCACGGATCGATTCCCATGGCCCTATTGTGTGGAGTTTGTATTTTCTCCTAATGCTTGAGTGGGTTTCCTCTGGGTACTCCAGCTTCCTCCCACAATTTAAAAATATACTGGTAGGGTAATTGGCTCCCAACTAAAATTAACCCTAGAATGTCTGTGTGTGTGCTTACATGTGGTAGGGAATGTAGATTGTAAGCTCCATTGGGGCAGGGACTGATGTGAATTGTTAAACTATTCTCTGGAAAGTGCTGCGGAATATGTGTGCACTATATAAATAATGTAATAATAATAATAAAATGTATGACAGGGAAAAATAGGGGGCCTTGCTGTAAATAGATCTTTTTTTTGTCCGCTATGTTTTTTTTATTTTACATGTATCATTTGCACCAAGGTCCTTATTCTGGTTCACTCGCAAACGCAAATTCCATCTCAAATGGACAAAACCATGAGCACTGCAGGTGGGGCAGATGTAACATGTGCAGAGAGAGTTAGATTTGGGTGAGTTATTTTGTTTCTGTGCAGGAAAAATACTGGCTGCTTTATTTGTACACTGCAATATATAGATCTCACTTTGAAGTAAAACCCCCACCCAAATTGAATTCTCTCTGCACAAGTTACATCTGCCCCACCTGCAGTGCATATGGTTTTGTCCATTTGAGAAGGAATTTGCCTGCGAGAGAACCAGAAAAAGTGTAGGCTACTGAAAATGATGATGGTGATTTTATCAAACCCACCATATGGCTAGGAGGAGATCATGTGAATTACATGTATGTATACAATGCCATAAATGGAATGTTTCTCTCTGTAAAGGGAGGAACATCTATATTCAACTCAGACCCACAGAATAGTTATAATTAGCCATTCTTGGTGCTGGAACTTTTTTAACAGATACATTATGAAGTTTTCCAGCCTGTAATATGAGTAGTTTAACCTGGACATTAGCCAATGAAAGCAGATGGACAACATCATTAGGCGTGGCATACATAGGAATACAACATGTGAGTGTGTATATATAAACACCATGATCAGGTAATTACCATGTACATTAATTGTCTTTGTGTCAACTTGCATGTTTGGGATGTTAGAACCGAAGGGGAGATTGCAGATATGTGTCTATGATCTCCAGGGCTGCCGAGAGGGGGCCCCGGGCTTACTGGAGGGGCCAAGCGAGGGCCCTGGTCCCACTGCCTCCCCCACCTTTCCCCTCCGTGCCTGATGTCAGCACATGTGCTGTGCTGACAGCAGGCTTAGCATGAGCATCTGACTGACAATGTGAGAGCTCATGCTGAGCCTGCACAGCAAATGCTGTAGGTATGTGCTGCTGATGCTGAAGGGGAGGGGGGGGGGCAACAATAACACACCCCCGCCCCTTGACTTTAAAGTGTATTTTCACCACTCTAAACATTTTGCGGGCGTGGCTTAATCACACGAGGTTGCCACGCCTTCCATGATTAGGCCACGCCCCCACATTTTACCGGGGCCCAGCATACCTCTCGGCTGCCCTGATGATCCCAAACGGCAAGGCCCAGCTACACCAGAAAGAGGCTCCTTAGCAAGGGAAAGCCCTATTAAACAAGAATACTGAATGCTTCCAATAGTAAAGGAAAGTACTACAGAACCATAACAGATAACCCGTCACTCCTTAAATCACTGCCTTTCATCTTAAAATTCAAGTAGGGATTCATATTTTTTTATAATGCTCTTTATGGCATTGGAAACAAGTGTTCTGTTATTGCTGGACGACACCCTCACATGTGGTTTAACTTTTCCTGACCTTATTATAGGAGTATGTTTAAAACGGTTTCATTGCTAAAATGAATGCAACTGCAACTGCACAGGATAAAGATAAATATATGTTTAATACAGAGTTTTTTTTTTCCTTGGCGCAGCATGATACAATTCAAGAACAGTGAGAGCATAGAACCAGTGCTCGTATCATTCTCTTCCAACTACCTGTAATAGGCGCGGAAAGGATGACTAAAGAAATGAAGATGAAATTGAGGAATTGCTTATTAATAAGTAATGCTGGATACATAAGGGATGTAATCGCTGGATCCATGTTTCCGTGCTGTCTCCCAAAGGCTATGGCTGCAATGACAAGCCTGGGTTTTTGTTGCTGGATTTTTGCCGGGACACAAATCATCTCAGCTCACAGACCCCTTTCATACAGCACATTACACCCGGAAAATTCCCATGTCTTCCTCCTTCACAATGCTCCCTGGCCTGCCTGCCAACAAGTGTGAGGAATCTAAGAGCAGCTAATATTGGCTATTGAAAGATCAGCTTTTATTGGCTATTGAAAGAGCAGCTTTGATTGTCCATACGGTACCACCACTCTTCCTCTGCTTGAGATCATGCACCTTGGAGTACTTCATACGAAGCATTGGGCAGACAGTATATTTGATATGTTGTAGTACACTGTCGAATCCTTGACAGTGCCAGTCACTTGCTTCTTTATTTCCTCCTCCCCTCTCACAGCCAGCAACTCCAGCACCTCCTCATCCCTCCACATGTCACCTGATCTCATTCCCCAATCAGCTTGTTTTTTTCGCATCCTGTGTGATAAATCCGGGTCGGGCCTGTTCCCACTGGTGGACACCTGTGTAATTCCCAGGAATAACCCTGCAAAAAACCTGTGTGTAATTACAGGGGCATTACACCCGGGAATTTCACTCACACCCATGCACACTGAGATATGACACGGGAAATTACTGCTTGCCCTGGCAAATACCCGGGTCAGTGAGAACGGGTATAAATGACTGCCTATTTTTATGGAGACGGACACTTACCTTCCTATCAATCAAAAGTGCAACACCTGTCGTCACCCCCCAAAAATTGAAACAAAAATTCTCGCTTCTGGGGCAGTCCCCAAAAATCAGGACTGTCACACCAAACCAGCAGTATGTCAATGCCTCAGAGACGGGTATGGGTCATTGCATCGATTATGTTGACATGCATTGGGTCAATCACAGAAGGCTGACATTGCTTAGGTCGACATGGCTAAGGTCCATAGGGTTGTAAGGTCGACACAAGCATTTGGTTGATAATGGATAGGTCGACAGTCAAAAAGGTTGACATGAGTTTTTTCACAATTTTTGTTCCGAATGTCGTCAGGGACACCGTCAAACTGTACCGTCAATGTGCGCTCACCATGCTACGGCACCCATGGCACACTATTTTATTCTCCCTCCACGCCCTAGTGGATAGTAGGGCATGAAATACCGCATGTTGGCACGTTTGCAGAACTGTAAATAAACTCATGTTGACCTTTGACTGTTGACCTTTGACTGTTGACCTAGGCAGTGCCAATGCTTGTGCTTGTGTCAATCCGACCTAATACAGTATGTGTCAGCATATGCTTGGAATGACATGGGAGAGCAGAACGGGTCACTATGATCTCCACAATGGTCTGTACCAGGGTCCCTCGCCCACTGCCCACCCCCCATGGGCACGCATACCACCATTAAGTGAACCTAATCCCTTCACATGCTGATCTGAGAACATCTTTATTGATGTGCATCTTACAAACCGACATACACAGTGCATTTGTCACGTTAATTTTAGATAGACTACAAATAGCAGATATAACTGGCGGGCAGCTGTGCAGTGCAAGCGTGACTCTCATCTATAAGATTAACCCTTCCCGTACCAGCTCTCTCTGTAATCCGAGTGCCAACCCCTCAGCTCAGTACATGTGTAGAGCACTTATGAGCTGCTTAGATGTTTAACTATATACTGTCTTATACATATCAACATCCATACATTGCCCCGGTATGCAGCGGCATGTTCACCGCACAAGTGCCTGCTATATTTATCTGTCAGAGGGTACTTGGAAAGAACCTCTAATCCCATTCTTAAAAAAGGGAGTTAGGGGAAAGAGAGAAAGGGTTCTGTGTTTTCACATCACAAAATTGTGTCAGCTCAGCAAACACAATCTTTCGAAGATGTCACACGGAATGACTTGTGGGTAATGCAAACAAGTTGAGCTGTCAAAACCTGTCATTAACATGCAAATGTCTAGTGATACACAAGGAACAAGCACACCATCACGCCCTCCAATCATAAGCCTTCGATGACCAGAATACACCACGTCCACTGTCACCTGATCTTGCCAGCGCTGGCATGAGTAATAATTCAGAAGTATTCAGAAACGACACAGGATTAAAAGGCAGCTTAATTGTGTTGACCTCGATTTCAGGCAGATTAAGTAAGAGAAAGGGCTAGGTCCGGGGATGAGATTTGCCCGTTACAGCTGTCCACAGTGACAGAGCAGCCAGTCACTCCCCGGCCTGCTGAGTGAGTGAAGGAGACAGTTTCTCTTTGATGGTGCCTAGGAAAAGAATATTATGAGGTGGCTTCAAGATGCAAAAATAGCCATTTGTGCTGGTGATGGGCAACGCGTGCAGGCGGGAAGAAAGAGCGCGTCGCAGTGCAATGAAGGTTATTAATGAAGATGGATTGATAAGCAGACAAGTCCGAACTTTCCCATTGTTTTTCTTTCTGTTGTTGATGCTTGAGAACACCTGGTAACAGGGCCAACAGCGCAGTCAGCAATGAAAGGTGAGAAAAGAAAATACCAAAAAATTTTAACATTTCTCAACCCTACAGCGAATCCCTACAACTTTCCTGAGAGTCAAGAGATAATTCTCCCCAGCTAGTTCCTTGCAAACATTTTGTCATGGGTACGGGACAACTGAACAGGCTAGGAAAACACGTGTGCACATGTATGTAGATAAAAACATGTTTGTAAAAATATATGTCATTATATAAATAATATTAAATATCATTATATTTACTTATAAATATGAATTCCATTTTTACTAAAATGTATATATGACATAAAAATATTCTATATGGGGCGAGAGAACACAAGAGTAAGATGTGCAGGCAATGTGTTAGGATTGATGTAGAAGAGGGGCAAGAGTTCTAGAGCAAGAGTTCTAGAGTTCTACAGTTCCCACTTTCCAGGTCAACCGGCAGGAGCACAGGTGCACTCATTACTCATTGACACATTTTAAAAGATCCACAGGTGGAGCTAATTATTTCTCTTGCAATTCTGTGAGGATACCTGCAAAACATGCACTGTGTGGGGTCCTGAGGACCGAGTTTGAGAAGCTTGTGTTCTAGAGGTTACAGGAGTGTGGAATGAACAGACGGCAGTTTGGCCATAAGGATCCGTCTTAATGGATTAACAATAAGGTTTGTCAACCTCAAATATTGGGAACATACAAAGTCATTGCAAATTAAAGCTAGTTACTGTCACTAGGTTCCGCTGTCACCCTGTGTAATATCTGATGTCACCCAGGGTATTATCTAGTGTTAATAAGTCAAAGAATGTAGATATACAGTATGTGGAAAATGATTAGAAACGTATTAAAGAAATGAAAAAGCAGATCAGTATAAGTGTGAGTAATTTAAAATACTTATTGTAGATTTTCTACTATTATATACAGTACATGTGTATAGAAGGTTTACATCCTCTAGGTTAGAAACGTAGGGGTAAATTTACTGAGCCTGCTATAGGCAACCTCACCTCTTTTTATTTTTACAATCTGTAGTATATTTACCCCCTAGTCTCAAAATGATAAACCCATATGGGGGTACTCAGAGCCGGATTCGAGTGTCGGAAAATCCTGAAACTCGGAATCCGGCCCTTTTTTTCGTTCCTTTCAACAGGAACTCGACACTTGGTATTCAATGTTCCGACTGTCGGAAAGTCCGTAAATAGTAAAAAACGGACGCCGATTGTCGAAAAATGCCCATGAATTCGACAATCCGCAGCCGTTCTGACAAAACAGATCCGACTTTTTTAAAGTCGGATCTGTTTTGTTGGAACCTACCTTCAGTGCTACCTACCTTCAGTGCTATCGATGAAAGCAGCATTGAATAGGTGACCGCCGCTATTTCCACTGGCGGAAATTTCGGCCGGGTCTGAACACCCCCCTTAGTAAACATTAAAATAACAAACTTAATACAACACTCCTATCTACATTTTGTATTAGTCATTTATGACAGTGGTGATGTGAAATCTCTGCCAGACAGGGGTTTAAATGATCCTTTTTTAGAATCTTTGTCGTTCCCTTAAAAAACATCAGTCTTTACGAGCTGTAATTTTTACTTCCCATTCTTCCGAGAAATTGGAGGTGAAAACATCTCCTTTGTTCACCAGCTAAAATATTTGAACAATGGGGTATTTTCTTAACAGAAGTCACTGATCTAATCACTTTTACTGACCCTTCGGTCTAGGTCAATACTTAAGGTATTAAATATCACGTTGTGATCTTGTGACCTCATTTATCATTTTCACAATTTCACCTGACAAATGTTTTAACAGCAGATAAAGGACAAGTTCAAGTACTGAGAAAGCAGCGTTGGCTCCGAGATAGACATTTTGCTGACAGAGATCATGAATGAACGCTTGAAATTTCTGCTTTAAATAAATGTCCTGCGAAATAACTGAATGTGACAGACTTTGGGCTAACTTTCTCCAGCGCTCCCAGGAAGCAATTTCTTTTGTGTCTTACAAATGGATACAGAAGCTTACAAGTTTCCCAAGCAGCCAGGATCAGCGTAATGTTTTGCAGCACCCTAGGAAAAACTTCAACTTACTGCGCCCACATCCCCCACACCAATACTGGATTTACAGAGCCTGAGGTGTGGGGTGGCGTCTTACAAATTCAGCACCTGCCGTTTGCATTAAGTTCAACAAGGATGTCATCTTCATAGTCATCTCCTTAATTTTGTGATCGAGGTTTCCCGAGATTCTAGAACCCCAAGACCATACTTGCCTACCCTCCCGGGGACGGTCTTGCAAATCGGGTCCCCCTCCAACCCTGTGTAAACACAGACATGTACATACTAGGATTAATTTCTGCCATGATCCATGATGCCATGATTTCTGCCATGATCCATGATCCATTCAGTATAAAAAAGCATTGTATATTCATTCAGCGCCGGGGATTGCCAGAATGTCCCCGCTGGAGATCACAGCGGGGGACGGAATCCCTGCCCATCTCCGCTTCTGCTGCCTATTGCTGCTGAATAGGGTACCTCATAATGAGATAGAAAGAATAATGTCATATACATCATGTACTTTGACCATTTGTTGTTCAATATTTGTAGTTCTTATGGAAATAGGTCCCACTAATCTGTAGAACGCTGTCACACTGCAGTACTGTACATTATTCATATCTAGGAAAATATCTGTAAAAACGATGAGTGAACCACATACTGTAGCTACAAGTTATCCTGCACAAATCCTCTAGTGGGGACCATGTAAAGGTGGCCATACAGTATTGAGATGTATCGTAGCCGTGTTTGGCTATCCAACCACCCCTGAGCCGCTGGGGGCCTTCCCGGGCAGCAGGATCGCATGTGATACATCGCATGCATTCCTTTCACATGCGATGTATTGCATGTGACCCAGTTCCCAGTTACTGGGAGTAGGTCCAAGTCAGAGGTCGAACTCCGTCTCAGGTCCCATGCACATTGGACATCGGACTAGTGTATGGGCACCTTAATCGGAGCGACTGCAGAGGCATGGCACGTAGGATATTATCCAGATTGCTCCATAGACAGTAGCTCTCCCCCTCACATAAAACGAGAACAGGGATGTGTACATGTTTTGGTTAAATATTTGGTCATATTTGCACAATATAAAAAAACTGCATACATAGCTTGACTTCTATATCATCCACATTCCCTCCCACTGACATGGCCTCTATGTTATTTCATAGCTATAGTTGGTTCAGAATGGTATTAGGGACCATGAGGGATTAGTGAAATGGTGGGATGGAGCTCTCTCCATATATCTGCTCTCATCCAATGGAGATGCAAGCAGATTTAGCTTCTAGAATTGCTGTTATGAGCACATCACAAAGTCTCACACACAGCATGGGTGTCATTGGCTGTCACTCTTAAGTGTGAAGTAAGTTTATTTGATCTTGATACAGCCCCTTGGACTGGAGATTCCCAGTTCAGATGTCATGGCCCAAGTGTCACTGCTCTCTGCCTCCCATGACTAATACCTAAACTAATGGCCCCTTACTGTCACTCACATTTTAATTGAGATATACTGTAATTTAGACATGACCAAGCAGCATTTTATGAGGAAATGTACATGTTGCAATACATGGCCTTTAAAGTGTTATTTTTACTCTTTCCTTCACATGTATTTATGGGGGCAAGTAAAAAAGACAATAGTCTACAACATCCCATTCCTAGCCCATCGAGGGCTCACATTAAGGGGGAAATTTACTAAAGGAAATTTGTCAAAAATAAGTGTATTTCTGGATACAAATACTATACCTATTTTTTTTTACAAATTTCCTTTAGTAAATTTCCCCCTAAGTGTTTAGGGTTAGGTGGCAGGGAGGGAGGGTTAAGATGGGGCAGAGGGAATTTAAGCATTTTGCCTGGGTAGAGGGGGGAATTCCTGTCAGGATTCCCTCCATCATGATGCTGGGGTTGGTATTCAGGCCACTGGCATCCTTTCCGTGTAGATATAGAAAACAGGGCAGATATCTAATGAAAGGGGTAAGGAGAGACAAAAAAACAGGGAGGAGGAGTGTTCTCATCGGAAAAAGGCCAACTATGGAGAACATAACTGACCAAAATTGTGTCCCTTGCCATGGTGATAGTTGCGTATGTATCAAACATGCGTAATGTACCATATGCCAATTTAAGTCACTTTAACCTGTCCTTGCAGAAAATGTTAATGTTGCCACAGCTATTTAATAATGATTATCATTTAACTTGAAATAAGCCAAATGTGAATTAAAACATGCGTTAAGAAAATACATGTACTTGCTGAAATACTGTAATGTTCACATCCCATCCAATTGTGTTTTATACAGGTGAACTGCTATTAGTTTCAAGCGTCATTCTGGTGTTCCACGCAGCCTGTGGATGCCCCGAAGGTTGCACGTGCCAGCCCTCGGCAAAGATGGTAGACTGCAGCTACAGAGGACTTCTGGAAGTGCCGAGTCATTTACCGCCACAAACTCAGGCACTTTACTTGCACGGTAACCAGATTCAAGTTATTTCTCTCACGTCTTTTACAAATGTTCCTGGTCTCCGAATTCTGGACTTGTCCAACAACTCTATCTCAAGAGTTCCACCATATGCCTTCCATTACCTTCGTTCCCTGCAGGCCCTGAATCTCACCAACAACCGCATCCATAATCTTGAAGGCCAAGTGTTCACATCTCTTCTTGCACTTAAGGAACTGGACTTGTCTTACAATAACATTAGTACGTTGCCAGAATCCCTAGGAAACAACACCCAAAACCTGACCTTTCTCGGGCTGAAACATAACCAACTGCAGACTGTGGACAGGATGGTGTTAGAGACATTTCCAAACCTAAAAGTTTTGCTTGCAAAATCCAACCCCTGGCAATGTAACTGCCTCGTTTTGGGCCTAAAGCTTTGGCTGGAGAACTTATTATATAAAGGTCAGTAGACAAAAAAAAAACACAAACAAAAAACACATAGCTGACATTAGCACAGTGGAAAATGTAATACAACAACCATCATCACAGTCCTTTAACATGTAATCGGTCCTATTAATAGCGAAATGTTGTTGCTGTAGAAATTGTCATCACCAGAGGTCAGATTAACAGTGAGAAATAAGATTTAGCTGAGGTCCGCTTCCTTCGTTTTACACATGATTGTAAACGATCTGTTACTGTATACAGATGTCAGTGACTAAGGAACAGTAGTCTCAAATTCTGCAAACATCATATTTTCACAGCTCATCAGCCAAATACTTAATTGCATTTTTCCCCCCAAAAAAATTCTCTAAGATCGAATTACTTGTATTAATTCTCAGTGTATGTTAAAACATCACTCTGTTACGGGTATTTGTTTCTCGTGGCTTCGTTCCAAAAAATAAAATTTCAAAATATGGAAAAAATCTAAATCTAAAAGACTACAACGTTTGTCCGAAATGTGGCTATATTAGCATATAATTATCAGTCAAGCAGTTAAATAAAGGAAAACATTTACTATATGTGTGTGTGTGCGCGGGCTTGCGTGCACGTGTATGTGCATATTTTGACTTACTTATATATAAACATTTAGCTGAAATATGTAGCAGGAATGATCAGATGGCTAGTGTTCCTGGTATGTACATGTCATTCGCATCAAAAATACGAAATGGTCAAGAACATCAATATTTTTTTTCACATTATTTTCCCTAAGACAGTGACAGTCGAGGTTAGAAGCAGAGGTGGAACTGTGTGAGGCAATGGGAGTCACCTGCCACCTGGGCTCCTGCTCTGAAGCAGGAACCTCTCCTCCATTGCCTCCCTAGTGACACCATTCAACTAACTGTTTTAATCAGTTAATTGATAGCCACAACTATGTATTCTCTGGCTGACTGTCCTCAGTCCCCGCATCTTAGTCCCCGCATCTTCAAAGTCACATCCTGTCTATCTGTATTACAGATGTAAATTTTGCAAGTGTCATATCAAGTATTAGAACCAGTGGTATCTCCAAAGGAGGGGTTGCAGCACAGTCCAAAATTAAAATAGGGGAGCAACATCAACTGCCAGTAAGTCAGTTTGGAATGGCAGTTGGTGTGGTTCCCCTATTTACATTTTGAACTGTGCTGCAGCATCACCCTCTGGAGTCTTGTCAAGATATTTCACTGGAGACAGGCATCTTACCGATGGATCTATTTGCTCCTACATAGGAAACATGATCATTCTAACTATATGAAGTGACTTGTAATTATCAGAGACATTGTGACTGAGCAGATCTATGTAGTGAGTGGCTGCAGGGGACTGGATGTGTGGCTGCACACTACACAGATCTGCCTAGTTGTAATGGTTTTGAACTAACAATTATAGGTAGCTTCATATACTGTAGGATCTGCAGAAGCAAATATCACTATCAGTAAGGTGTCTGCATTCAGTGTATAAATAATATACACTTATATACATACATTTATCTATATATGTGTAGGGCACCAATATTTATCTTGCCTCCGGGCAACTGGGGCAAACTTAAGCCACTGGTTTGAAGGTTTTCCATGCTTAGGAACACGGTACTTACTTAGTACCTCTTTGGTTTAGGATATCCCTAAAACCTGAACTGTTGGGGTGCCCGGAGGACCGCCACTAGCCTAAAATAGTTCCAGAATATCACTTTCTTCTTGCCCAGTGTTGCGGGTTTATTATATAGGCAGGACCCGAAGCAGCGGTGTTCCTCAACCTGCCAAGGGGCTTGACAATCGCTTCCCAACATCCAATCAGTTGTTCAAAACATTCACCCAGATCAGGGCCGAAACTACGGTTTCTGGTGCCCGGGGCAAGACATACATTTAGTGCCCCCCCCCCCCAAAAAAAAAAAATAATTATATATATATATATATATATATATAAATATTTTTTTTAATTTTTTTTCCAGAAGCAGGCACACATTTGGCATTTGGTTTTGCACAGAAAGAAAAACATTAATCAGAAGCCATTTATGTGTGCTTATAGACAGCAGAAGGGGGACAGTAAACAGGGACAGTGCGCGCCGAAGGCGCGCGCTAAAAATTTAGGGCATTTTTTGGGGGGGAGGGGGGAGTGGTGTGGTCACATAGTAGTATCAATTCACATTATAGAACACACCGTAATGCCCAGTACACATTAATCAGAAGCCATTTATGTGTGCTTATAGACAGCAGAAGGGGGACATTAAACTGGGACAGTGCGTCACATAGTAGTATCAATTCACATTATAGAACACACCGTAATGCCCAGTACATATTCCAGCACACACCCTAATACCCAGAGCACATTACACCACAAACCGTAATGCCCAGAGCACATTACACTACAAACCGTAATGCCCAGTACACATTATACCAAACACTGTGATGCCCATTATACAAAATGACACACACCGTAATGCTCATTACATATGCCACACACGCTAATGCCCATTACGCATATTACACACTGCAATGCCCCTTACACATAATATTACATGCTGTAATGCCCATTACACATAATGCCACTGACCGTAATGCCCACTACACATAATATCACATGCCGTAATGCCCATTACAATTTATAGCACACACCGTAATGCCCATTACACATTTTAATTTGGGTAAAAGGTGTCACACACACACATATGGGGAAGAGGGGATCAGACACCAGGGAAATTGGGGCAGATAGGGTCACAGACACAGAGGAAGGGGGTAACAGGGGTCACACATGGGGGAAGGGAGTACAGGGGGGTCAGGGGGGTCAATCCCTGGGCACTCACCAATTTGTGGGGGGAGCTGCAGGGTGTCCAGGTAGCCAGTGGATCCAGGGACAGGGCGAAGGGGGTGCCTGCTGCAGGAGGAGGGAGATGTAGTTTCCCCCATGAAGAGACAGGCAGGGCTTGTCCAGACTCCAGCCCCAGCGCGTATCGCTGGGCGCGCACTGTGTTTATCACAGACACTAGAGGTCAAGCGCACCTCTAGTGTCTGTCTGTTGTTTCATGGCGGCGGCCATCTTTGATGTGGCAGCGGCGCCGCGGCGCTAGCTCCCCGCTGCTGCCGCTGCTCACACCAGCGACACCCTGCCTCCAGCGCCCCCCAGCCTCCAGCGCCCGGTACGCGTGCCCCCCCAGCCCCCCCCTAGTTACGGCCCTGCCCAGATATATAAATCATACAGAATATTTTATTTATGCTTAAATGGTTTGTAGAGCCCCATGACACTGAGAACAAGTGGTAGCAGGATATACATCTTCTTTAAATTATTTGATTTCTCATACCCTAATAAGTCAATAAATACGGCTCTGTCAATGAGTCATTATAATCAAGATCCAGATCAGTTTCCAAGTCACTGACTGGGTAATTGCTAAGAGTTCCAGACTAGTTACCAGCTAAGAATTCCTGAACCTTTAGTAACTGGAAACTCCAGATAAATCACACCGGATACAAGAAAGTTGGCTCATTTAGTTAAACTCCACAGTTCAACTTGTTTAATTGAAATATCCAAAATGTATATACGGTAAATCCAGATTAGGGTTGCAGTCTCACTGTCGACATTGTTGTGAATATCGACATTCAAGATGGATAACAAAATTGTTCACATACTGTATTGTTCAAAATGTCAACACTGATAAGATGTTGACATTATGCATGTCTAAATTAATAGGGTAGATTTATGCTGTGGTAAGAGTTAGGGTTACGCTGTGGTTAGCTTTTTACACATGTTCTAAACAGTTTTACACCACTTTATCAGTTATTATCAAGTTATTTCCCTTAGCCAATATTATCACTTTATATCATCCTGTTACCCTACAGTCCACAATACACATCTAGAACAAGAATAAATAAATCTACATAAAGCTATTACTGTATATTCACTTCTTATATAGGACCTAATTCTGAAACAAACTCCTTCTTTAATGGACAAAGCCATGTGCACTGCATGTGGGGCAGATGTAACATGTGCAGTGGCGTAACTACTGTAAGGCAGCCCCAGCTGCCGCTTGGGGAACAAGCCACAGTGGGGTCTATGTGGCCGCCAGCACCCGCTGGAAGCACTGACATGCTGCTGCCTGCCACTGCCCACTGGCTGAGCACCGGAGGCGAGTCAGCTGCAGCGCGGGTGCGGCCATAGCAGAGATGACAACCCCCCCCCCTACTGATTCAATTGACTGTACACAGAGCCGGCTATTGGCTACTGTGTACAGGATGGGCGGGGGCGGATGGGCGCGCTGGAGCGGCCTGGGATGCGTCGGAGCCAAGGGAATCAGCAGTGTCTGCTAGTTTCTCTTCCTCTATCGTGCTTCAGCTTCTCCGTTATGTGTGTGACGTCATCACCTCACGCTGGAGAGGAGACTGGGGGGGGGGGGGCACAATTCTTGGCAGGGGGGAGCAAAATTTATAGTTATGCCACTGGCTGAGAGAGAGAGAGTTAGATTTTGGTGAGTTATTTTGTAAATACTGGCTGCTTTATTTTTACACTGCAATTTAGATTTCAGTTTGAACACACCTTACCCGAACTCTCTCCGCACATGTTACATCTGCCCCACCTGCAGTACACATGGTTTTGTCCATTAAAGAAGGAGTTTTCTTTAGCAAACTATACAGAATCAGGCCCATAGTGTATAACTTTGATGTTACTTTTTCTTTCACACCATACTATTACAGAAAATCAGGAAACGATCTCATGTCACCATCCCAAAATCTCCCGTTTCAGATCACTGTCACCATAACTTCCAATAACATAAGAATCTTAACTATACATATCAGAAGAAGACGTTTAGCTGTAGCTTACGACAATATTCTTGTCTGTTTAATAAATCTCAACTAGACGCAATTTTGCTCAGACATTTCACAGTAGTGCTAATATTATAACGGAATCAACCTGGCAGATTGTTTTAACCTTTGCACTGTCCTTAGGAAGTGAGACACCACTAAGTATTATGGACTTGCATAAAATAGTTTCTTCTTCTCCACTGCTCACAAAAGAATTACTTGTAATATTCATAATTGGTCCAATGTTGTGCTCTAATTGAGCTCCCAAATGCGTTAGTTATGACTGAAAAAATGTGCAGAAAAAAGGGTAGTGCAATCAAGTCTTACGCATTTCATCGCAACTATGACTTCTTCAAATGCATGCCAATCTACAGAAGGCAGGGTTTAGCAACTTCTCTGAATAATCTTTGCATAAAGTGACAAATGCATAAATAGTGTCCTTATAGGGGTGTAAGAGGTAACGGTCATGACCCTTGCTGGAAAACCATTTTTTTTTAATGTGTGTTCTACCTCAGAGACGGATCGCAGGTTATGGAAGCAAGCTGTTTCACTTTAACACTAATTTTATCTACTGACACTTCACCTAATGTGTTTTACATTTATGTGTCAGAATCCATAGAATTTTATCTTCCAATGTATAGCATGCCTGTTTTTGACATTGAAACCGCGCAGCTAACGTCTTTTGTCAATGAGCTGTCTCTGGACAATGTCTAACCTGTGTTGTATCTGCTAAAGATTAAAATCAGTATGTAAAATACCTGATTAATTAACAAGGTTTAAAAATGGCAGAAATGGTTGGACCTGGGGAATAGTCTGGACTTCCCATGTCGTAGAACCTCTCTAACCTTTGTTCAGAAGCACCATGTCCATTTCTAGAGGATTTTCCATACTTCATAATAACATTCATCAGGATTAAGACTGTATTTCAGATCCTAAGCCGTCCAACTTGTAGGATTTCTCTTCATTTGTCTGAGTGATAGTCCCAGCTTGAGTCCACATGTTCTCTGGCTAATCTGTTGCTCGTGGATCAGATGAATACTCATCTAAGTGCATCAGTATGTTCAGCCTGGTATGAATGGAAGTTGCACTGCGTTTTATCTTATTTTTGGAATTTCTGTATGTTTCAGATATTGCATTATATAATCAGCTTTTTGTTTTCATGCTCATTCGAACTGAAGGTTGTCCATTTACAAATCATATTTGTAGACTATGAAGAGCAGCATCAGAGACAAAGTTTAGCGAGGGTGTCAATGTGCAGCCGCCTTGCTGTCCTTTCTACACAGAGCAGTGATGGCAGGGAATGGTTAAAAACCAGAAACAAACTAGATTCTGGTGGTGCCTGTACAGGGGGTGTCCTTTCCGGTGGGGGTGCCTATGACACCAGTCGCCAGAGAGATGGGGAGGGAAAGATTACATCTTTCCTAAATGGTCCGGGGATGTAGTCAAAACTGGAATGTTCTGGACAATATGGGGAGGCAGTAATCTCTCCTTCACCATCTCCCTGGAGACAGGTGTCACATTCAACCTCAATGGAAAGGACACCCCCTACAGGCACCCCAGACTGGACAATACAAAATCCGTAATGGCAGTTTGATGAATGAAGCCTGTCTGGTGTTCCAGTGTCCGATCCGATTCCGGTTATTACCTAGTCTCGTTATGGCATACATGTCATAGAGGTTACCACAAGACAATGATGTAGAGGTAGGGATGGCCATCGACCAGCAATGGTTTATGGCCGATGTCGAATAGTTTTGACATCAATGGAGGAGAACCAGTTGGTTTCCCACCATCGACGTCAAGCTTAACTGAATAGTTTCATTTTTAATGAATGGGCCGGGACACTGAACATGGAGCTCTGCCCCAACACCTGTGAAGCCCCGCCCCCATATTTTGATTAACCCACAGGCCAATCTTTCAAAGCAAATGGATGACCATCGATATGTAAAAACATTGATGGTCATCCATTGCATACTTATACACCATCGATGGCCAGTTGCACTTCCGCCATTGATGGCAAAGGCAACAATGGCCATCCCTATGTCGAGATAAGAAGGAAGACTTGTGTCTGGATTAGACCTGACATGGCAAGTGCAATACCTTTCCCTTATATTGGCAGCTCTATACATTGATATTGAGTTGCACATAAACCTGTTTTGAGGCAGATCTAGCAAATTCCGCAATGTAACTACGGTGATCAGATTGGTACACATCTCAGCCGCTGTGAAACATTTATTATGAGATTACATGCAAATTTACCAATTCAACACCTTTGTACCCTATGACAGGTGTCAGTGAGAATAACATATTGGTCACAGTAGCAGGGATTATTTCTGAGGCAGATGCAAGTCCAGCTAACACAATGAGTTTGGAGCACAGGGTTTAAGCCAAGAAGGAGTGAAGAAGCCAGCTAACAGGCAGAAGGCCTGATTCATGGCCAGATGTAGGAGGGATTGCTTCTGCAGTATCTGCTGCAGCAGGCTGTTCATGAATATGCAAATGTCACTGAAAGCCTCATCTATAAAAGATGGCCAATGACAGTTTATGTGATCCAGTGTCCAAGTCCGAAGATGCAGCATTGTATCACTATTGTGCCCATTGGCAAGGACATTGGAAGTCTGAGTTACTCTAAGGCAGTGCTAGCCAATGGCTAGTGATCTACCAAAAGGCTAGTGATCTACCAACGGTTCACATTTTCTAGACCACATAACTGGTGCAAAGGTGCAGTCATTACTAACTGTCACATTTTCAAACTGTGCTGCATTCATTCCTAACAGACACAATCTACAGGGTCACAGGTGGTCTGGAAACATGGACTCTTGGGAGATCTTAAGGCCACCCCTGTTCTAAGCTTAACTGTAGATAACTCTAGACACAGAATGCAACAGTAGACACAGAAAGTAAAGGGGCCAACATACAGGAAGATTTGCGTTTGCAAAAATTACCGAAGCTGATTGGTTGGAACTTTTTAAAGGAATTTAAAGATTTATGTAAATATATTATTTACTTTTTGCAACAAGAAATATAATTTGTTGGTTTATTGTTTTTGTTTTTTTTTTCTCAAATTTCTGTGGTCCCACTAAAACGGGTAATAACATTTTTTTTTCTTTTTCCTAGTATCACAAATTGCAGCATAAAGACTGCAAACCAAGCCAAATCTTTAAAAGGCTTTTGGCTGTAGCTGCATTTATTTTCTCTGGAGGTTCTGTCCATAAATAAAAAGTTTCAAGAGGAAAAAAAAACAAAAACTAAAACAATGATCCAAACGTTTTTTGAGATCCAAATATCCATAGAAAAATGCACAGCATGGTGTCCAAATAGGACGTCTGCCTAAAATATGTATTCCTTGTGCCAGGGAAGAGATTACCGTCTATAGTTTTATGTCAGATATCCTATTATCTGATCCTGCTTATGTGCGGAGACATGCAATGGTTTCAATTCTCATCGGTCTTCAATGCAAAAAAAAAAAAATACCATAATTATGTATTCACAGAATTATAAAAACACCAATTTGTATTATTATAAACATTATTTTTTATTCCAAACCTATTCATTTATGAAGAGAACCTAGCTTCAAAATAATTGTATAAAAATTCATAGTGGTAAGTGGAAAATGATTGCAGAGTTGCCCATTTTATTTCTGTGGTCACATGCAGTGGCGGGGGGGGGGGGGGGGGAGAGGCTGGTGGCTGTCAGTCAGCCCTCCTTATGGGCAGAAACATAACTAGCAGCATTGTAGATGGTGCACTGAAACCGGTAACTATTAATTGACCTGCTACCGGCAGCTAGATAATGAGTTGAACTGACTCATTATGAGTAGCCACTGTGTTGCTATTCCACAAGGAATCAGGAATGTAGTCCTGCTGGAGAAGGTAGAGTAAGGGCAGAGAAGCCTCCTCTCATTTCTCCATGGTTTCTCCTCTATGCCTCCTGTCTGACTGTATACTGACAGAAGCTGCTTCCTGGGAGATGTCCTGATCTCAGGCAGAGCAGAGTATCAAGAGTTGCCTGTCCCTGTCAAGCTCCTTTTCCCTGGCTTCTCCCAGACTGCACCAGCTACTGTATACTGCTGTTGTTGGCCTAGCCACCAGCCCAAAAGAGTAAGCAATCTTACTGTACAGTATGTACTGCAGCAACCTAATTGCTGTAAAACTGTAACTACCTCCCTAGTCACCCATTATCTCCCTGTCACACCTGCCTCTCCCCATCACTCACTGACTACTTCCATTATCCACTGTCTTTCCATGTTACCTCTGACTCTGTTACCCATTGCCGCACTGTGGCTCTCTTTCCCCATCACCTTCTTCCTATCACCCACTGCCTTTCCGCAGCACCCTTTCCTGTCACTCACTGCCTCACTCTCTCCCACTATCTCTCCCCATCACCTCTCTTGTTACCCACTGCCTCTCCCTGTCATCTTCGATGTCACCACCGACTTGCTCCCCATCACCCCTTCCCTGGTATCACCCATTGCCTCTTCCTGTGACCCACTCTTCTCCATCTGCCACTATCTCTCCCTGTCACCCTATGCCTCACCTTCAGCTTCACCTTCACTCTCTCTGCAGTAAACCTTTGCCACTCCAAGGCATCACACTCACCCCATCATACGTATATGACATTACCATTGTGGCAACATCCCTTGTTTGGCGAGGCAATGCCAATTTTCCCCATGAGGGTGTATGCCCATGGATGGCTTATTTTCGGCAAATCCTCGCCGTCATGCCCTCTCGGCGTATTCAATGTTTGCCCGAAATTCTCGTCGTCAGAGGGCGGCGTGGTTCCCCTTAAACGTCGAGATTCGCCGCAAATGCAGCAAGTTTGCTGCATTTTGTGGCGAGCGCCGCCGTTTTAATGGGCACATTTGCCATTTCCACATTGCTGAAAAGAGCCAGCAAGATGGAAACGGCGAGTGAAGGGGAGGCAGTTGAATACTCTGACGGCGAGCTATCAGCACTGCTCACCGTCATAGCTTGCAGAAAGAGCATTGAATACAGCCATATTTCTTTCTCTAAAGTTTCCATTCAATGCCAGACTTATCAATAAACAGTCAGTGATATGGTTCTGGAACACTTTTAGATTCTAATTCTAAAGGGGTCTACACACAGAGCAATGTATGGGCATTTTCTAAGCAATCTAGTGAGATCGCAGCTAATGGATTTGCACGGGACTATCCAATCAGCCCCAAAACCCAGCAGTTACCTATCACAGACTATCCAGGTTCCTCACCCAAAGTTATCACAGATCCCATGTGTGAAAACGGGACCTTACATCCCCCCCCCCCCCCCCGATATAAATGGTTCCTCAGTTAAAAATACATGGGGGTTAATTGGATGCCCCATAGGTCACATAGATTTCTCTTTAAAATCTGTTTTTGACATATATCTTGTACGTTGCATGGGGCATATGTAAAATCAATAGGCGTCACAGGTTTCTGTTTCCATCTGCCGCCTTCGATGAACCTATTGTATACTTGCATGAGTGCGAATCAGAATTATCCTGAAACACTGATGTAAACCAGTCCTTTAATAGGATGTAAAGTAGATAAGGAAGCAGGAAGAAGTTATTGCATTTCAGACCCTAGAAAACCTATCTAGGAATATCCCACAACAGATAAGGTGTCAGAGCAGTTTTTTTTCAGAGCCCTGTAAATAATGATCAAGGGGAAATATAATAGGATGAGAGATTCGGAAAGTGAGAGACTTGGTAGGAAATCTCCATTTTTTTAAAGCGGCAATCATTTACACTTCCGAATCAAACTGGTTTTGCAGTGTAAATTGATTTCCGCTTTAAAAAAGCTGGAGATTTCTTACCAAATCTCTCACTTTCTGAATCTCTCATCCTATTAAATTTCCCCCCAAGTATTTCATCCATTGCCCCCCTCCTAGCACTCTTTGTAATACAGGTTACTTTATTACTATAACTTGGTTTCATTGTGTGCTGTTTTAGGAGGAATTATTGATGAGCTGATCTGCGCCAGCCCTGAGAACTGGAAGGGAAAGGATCTTCTTAAAATTCCTTTTGAAATGTTCAAGACTTGTGCTCCATTCACTGCTTCATACCCAATGGCCAAAATCCACCACCACCACTATGGCTCTGAACACAGGTATGACGGACGCCACGGACATCACATGGATAACATGGATGGTAGTCACTATGGATGTGAGCCAAAACCGAAACCACGGCCAGTGAGTTTGCGACACGCCATAGCCACTGTGGTCATCACTGGGGTGGTGTGTGGCATCGTATGCCTTATGATGTTGGCCGCTGCCATTTATGGGTGTGCCTATGCTGCAGTTATGGCAAAATATCAACGAGGCCTGAAGGAAGTGGAACGCTTGGCTCCAGGGGCAGAACATGGTAGTCCAGAAGAAAAAGAACCGCTTGATGGCACATTGGCCTGAACTGCAGTTGCGGTTTATTTTATTTTTTTCAAGAAGATATATTTCTATAAATTTGTATATTTCTGGAAACCTCAAATCAAAACTGACAAATGTGGAACTGCCCCATTATGAACATTTCACTTGATATGAATATGTAATAGTACAAAGGTGAGCTTACAGTAATACATATACAATATATAATATAAAGTAAGGGCTTAGGTTTCTAGCTGTTTGTCTTCATTTACAATATCTAATTTTTTTTCTGTGGTGAATCCAAATTAGTAACATAACACAAAAAGGGTTACTGCATTTATACATATGCCTGCTGCCTGTACTACTGTATACTAGCTAAGCCCGCTTGAAGCAAAAGCTTTGAAAGCTAGTCTGCTACCTTGTGATTGCCTCTGTGTTTCTGTATGTGTAAAAGAGGAAGAGATGTAGTTTTACTCGCTGCCAGAAGATGGCAGTGTTTCAGTCACACACGAACACTATGTATCATATATATATATATATATATATATATATATATATATATACACACACTGTATATATACAGTATATATATATATATATATATATATACACTGTATATATGCAGTATATATATATACACATATATATATATATATATATATATATATATATATATATATATATATATATATATACTGCAATTACATAGTTGTCTTAAGCATCATGCTAGAGTGCAACTCCAGATGCATTTTAAATGGTTTGCTCCAGATACAGCCAACAATAAATAACGGAGTGCACTCCTCAGCCTCTTCATTGAGCTTCAAAAGTTTGAATAAAACTGATTTCCAGAAATACGGAGGACAAAATGCCTAGGGGGTCTCCTGTATTTCTGAAACCAGCCCCGGACTCTTGGACCGGTCCTTGTTCCAAAAATACGGGGGACAAAAAATCTGGTGTACCCCATATTTTGAAACCAGCACTGGGCTCCAACAGCCCGAGGTGCCATGTCACAGCCAATCAGGGCTGAGCTATGCGTCTCCATAGCAGCCTCTGTAGCGCTGGGATAGCGCTATAGAAGCTGTTGGCAGCGCCGGAGAAATCCGGCTCACCCCGCTGTTGTGGGGTGAGTGCGGGGTGAGCTGGCTCTGGAGAAGGGAGGACACCATTGGACTCTGGGTCGGTAAGTATATTGGTGTAAAAATGAGGTGTGTATGTGTTCTACTTTTCTATGTGTGTTTTATTTTAACATTCTTTTTACAGGTGGACTACAAGTCTTGTGGTTCGCCAAGACCCAGCATGCGGGGGAGGCCTGCTGGCACATGTAGTTCACCTGTATAAAGCAATGTTATAAATGACTGTTTTAACCCTATCAGGCGTCCAAAGCCCAGGGACGCAGTTGACAGCCCCGGGCTTCAGCCCTGGATGGGTGAAGCCTGATTTTTTGTCCCCCGTATTTTTTAAACCAGGACCAGTCCAAGAGTCCGGGGCTGATTGTGCGATTTCGCGGTAAAAAACACGGGGTTTTTTTGCCGTCTTTCGGATCTAATGAAATATGCCAATTCGCAAAAATGTGCGATTTTGGCTGTTTTTTGACTAAAAATCGCACAAATCTTGCTTTTTTTGTTTACTGAATCACCTCCCATATTATTTTTCTCTTCAAGTTTTGATAAATCTCCTCTAATGTAGGGGTAGACACATTGGGGCCGATGTATTAACAAGAGATAAATGCAAGTGTGATAAGGAGAGATAAACGTCCAGCCAATCACCTCCTAACTGACTTTTTTCAAACATAGCCTGTAACATGGCAGTTAGCAGGTGATTGGCTGGATGTTTATCTCTCTTTATCACCCTGGCATTTATCTCTTGTTAAGGCTTAATACTGTACATCTGCCCCACTGTGAACTTAACCGCTGTTCAAACAAAGGCAGGATATAGTACTGGTCCTGCCCACAAAATGGCTTCCCCTGTTGTCTGTAAAGGCTCAGCACTTTCTAAACAGATTTGTGAATTTAGGTTTATTTATAATTTATTTAATTAAACTCCTGGTAATTTTATGTGTATGCAAGAAATGAGAGTACTCAAGGACAAAACCAATTCTGGATTTGGGGTTTATATAATATGAATGCTGACTTGTGTACGGGGTTAATATATTCTAGTCACTGGAGTATTTACATTGTTTTTAATATACAGTAGAGAATAGTGTGTGTCTGGGGTTAGGGTTAATGTAATGTGGAGACTGGTGTATCTGTGATAATATAATGTTGGTTATTGCTATGATAACTAGTGTATGAGAATTGGATGGACTGCTTAATGGTATGAAAGCACTGGCTTGTGTATATTTACGGATGGAGCAATGAAGGGGGTTCAAGTTTATATGGTGACCATTAATGTAATGTGGGATTGGTAGGGGCTATATTGTATGGGCTATTATTTCACTCTCTGTATTAAATATGAATATAGCAGTAGTTTGGGTTGAGGACAGGCCAACTATTAGATATGAATGTTGGTACTGCTAAGGCCGAATTCTCAAATGAGCTATTGATATAAGGTGAGTGGGAAGGGGGTTTACTGAGGGCAGAGAAACAGGAGCTCGTGTTCCAGATGCCAACCACCCTGTTGGAAGTGGTGGTGGTCATCTTTCTCATATGATCACTGGCTCCTCCTCTTTGCCTCCTTTATGCTGGGACTCATAATGACCCGATGTTGGTAAGCCTGGGTCGCATGGATTGAGCACTGTACCATGGTGGCTGTTTCCATGCCACTGAGGTGAGGCTTGAGTCATGTGCTGCTGCTCAGAGCCCAGGTTGAGTGGTAAATCTGGTGAGGCCCCCCTTGAGTATTCTGATGCCACATGTCAATAAAGGAAACTAATGTCTACATGGGGCACTACTATGGAAAAATGTGCATAAGAGCCACCACTATGGCATAATGTGTATAAGGGGCATTACTGTGGCATAATATGTATAAACTAAATGGGACATTACTGTGTCTCAACTGAATTGTGTACCATATTAAAATGAAAAGCCTGAGATTTCACTTATCTTTCCATGAGCTGAGTAGCACCTATCTATCTCCTTTCCAGACAGGGCCACAACACTCCAGAACAAAGCCAAGCAGTAACTGTGCTGTCAGAACTTCAAGAACATATGGGAGTAATTGTCTCCTAACTATCCCAATACTGGTACAAGTTAGAGCTTTCAGGATATGTATGTTCAATTTCATGCCTCTATTCACATGAAGGGTGAGACATATGCACCAAATGTTTGTTATTAAATGGAGAAGCTGAACAACATAATGACATTATACCCTAATTTCACATTATGGGCCTGGCTCTAGATCTGGCAAGGAAATATAACCCTTATATATCATGTGGGTGACTAAGAGGAATACTAAAGGTCATTCATGAAGCGTACAATGGTGGACCTGTCGTTGGGGTTTTGTTTTGTATCATCAATTTTGAGCAAAAGACATATGGTAATAACATTGTTTGCCGGGAGCAGCATTTAGCATGTTCTAAGAGGAGGAGCTGCAAATGTTGGACTATAAAGTTTATTCAATGAAATAAATTCTAAATAGCTGCTATAAGCTACAAAATCGTGTGTGAGCCCATTATCATATATTCTTAATTTACTTCCAATGTACAGTATCCTATGGTGGAAATCATTTATGCCCATGGAGGTAAAACACCCCAAAAAACATGCTAACTTTATAAAAATACCATGCTTCCTCTACTATTATTACTTGGGGGTCACATACATGGTTTGTAGGGGCTATAAATACGGACTTCATTGTCAGTATCCAGAGGTAAGGTCTCCTCCAAGATATCCCCATCACAATCTTTAGTTGTAAAGTAGGAGGAGGTGATGATGCAATAGGCCCAGTCCTGCCTCTAACTCTATTGGCAGCATGGGTATGGTATAACCGACAGTCAGGATTCTGACTGTTGTTTCTGTGACATCAATATCCCAACAGTCAGGAACTCGACAGGGGGTTGAGCGCATTGAAGCCCCTTGCGGGCTCCCTGCACTCAATGCGCTTTGGGCTCAGTGGCTGCGCTCGCCAACTATTCTAATCTCCTTCTATGGGGGTCGTGGACCCTCAGGAGGGAAAACAGCCTGTGTAAGTCCGATTGTTGAGCTCCTGACAGTTGGGATTCCGATGTCGGCAAAATGACCATCGGAATCCCAACTCCGGTGAGTCAACCGGCACCAGGCAGCACACAGCCCTTACTACAAAGAGTAGATGCCAGCAGCTGTGGGCCCCAGTATTCTGGGAGTGCCTTGCATCCTCTCTGCATACCTACTGGTGCTAATTCTGACACTTGGTGCCCATAGGCAAATGCAAATGCCTCCTTTGTCTCTCAGAGTTACACCCCTGATCTGTGTCCTTATAGGAAGCTGACATTCAGTGTACACACACACAGTGTAGGGTTGCCAATCCCAGGGCATTTTATTTCAATCCCGGGATTCGGTATTGGCCTCCCTATTTTAAATAAAAGCAGAGCCGCATGCCGGGGATCGAGAACAGCTAGGCAGCATCGCAGGGGCAAACGCAGGATTTTCAGAAGGGGGTTTCCAGAGGGGCGGAGCAAAGCACAGAGATGGACACTTAGGTGACCCAGTATATGCCGGGTCAGTTAAAGTATTATAGATAGACCAAATGTATATAAATAATAATAAAAAAAATAATAATAAAAAAAAAATATATATATATATATGTATACATACAGAGGAATCAACAGCAGGCATCAACAGCAGTGTAGGCCCCTGGGCATAACAATGTATTGGGGCCCCTACCGATCCTCCAGCGGTAGGGGTGGGGGAGGCTTTGATTTACCGCGGGTGGTAGGGGGTATTATATCAACCGCTCAGCATGTAGGGCCTGGATCAGTAATTTCCACTAATTACCCCTTTACTGCACAGATGGTGGGAGAAGGGGACACTGGGCTGAATGAAGGGGCCCTGATACATAATTTCCAGGGTAGGAGAGGATGTTTAATATGCAGAGGAGAGGTGTATAGTGGAGTGGGCTTATTATTCATAATTTTCTGGTGGGAGGACAGCTTGCAGATATCTCCAGTTTCCGGAAATAGATTTCTTAGATTTTAATGCAATTAAAAACTAGAGAATCCCACCTACCAAATGGTACTGGGAACTAGGGGATCAGAGTTCAGTAGGCAGAGCAATCTGCCAACGAGTGTATAAAACTACATACCAGTTGTGTGGAGCTGGAGCAGTAACCAGTTGCTGGAAGGCTGATATCTCTGGTTTTGGGAACAGTAGAGACAATCTACTAGTGTGCATCAAAGGGGGAGAGTCCCAGCTTTTGGAATATAACTCTAAGTCAGACAGAACCTGAAATATCTGACTGGGAAGAGCAATTAACAGGCTTGGATGGGGACCACTGCTTTGAAGTCAGATATCTCCGGTTCCCAAGGGCCGATTTTTTAAATTCTTGTGCCCATGCATGCGCTACTGCATCTGAGCGGCTGCTCAGACGCTGCCCAGAATTAGACTGCACAATTTTGGGGCCAAATCACGGGATCCAACGATCCCAATCTCGGGACTGGCCACCCTAACACAGTGTATGCCATCTGTGACTTCTATGGGGGGAGAAGTGAAGGGCAGCATGTCCCAGCAAGATAAAGACTCTTAAGAGTTTGAATTAAGAGCAGCTCACCTTGCACTCTCCATCTGTGGTGTACACTGTGCTGTCAGCTACGACTGACAATGATAAATGACTCTTCGACACACTCTGACAATCCTGAGCTCAGCCAAGCAAGACACAAACAGCCTGATTCTTCTCTAGCTCAGTGCATCAAATAGACGCTTCTTCTTGCATTGTCATGGTGTAGAATTGTGCTTTTTGGGAGAATACCCCCCTTCTACTTTGTAAAAGCTCATATACGTTTTTAAATGTTTTGTAATCAGTCATAAGTTTAACATAGTATAGTTCACCCTTCTTTAAATCTTCTCTATTTGATTACTGTTACATTAAGGGTAATATATTCAAAACTAACCTCAATACTCAAAGTGAGAGCTAATTGCAGATGTCCATACACATACTGTAGTAGCTACTTCTAAACAAAGAAGGAAACGTCTGATTGGTTGCTATGGGTAAAACCATTGCTCTTTATGAAACTTATCCTTGACTGTCTTTTTTTTTGGGCAATTGTTGCATCCTGTAGATGAGGACCTACAAACTTAATTCAACAGAACAACATTTATTTTTACTGAAAATACAAATCTAAATAATAAAATTGTACGTAATAACAATGCTTGAAAGCCTTGCACTAGGATATATAAGAGAAATTCCCTTAAGGTGCCCATAGACGCTCCGATGCGGGCGCCCGTTTTGTGCTTAACCCCTTCCCGCCGCAGCCTGTTTATGCCTTCCTGACAGAGCCCTTTTTTTCAAATCTGACAGGTATCACTTAAGTGGGGATAACTTTTTTTTGCTTTTACTTATCCCAGTGATTTTGAGATTGTTTTCTCGTGACACATTGTACTTCAAGTTAGTGGTAAATTTGGGTCGATACAGTCTGTGTTTTTTTGTGAAAAATACCAAAATGTCGTAAAAAAATGGAAAATTTAGCAATTTGCAAAATGTTAAATTTTCTGCTTGTGAGACAAATAATCATACCACTCAAAATAGTTATTAACTAACATAGACCATATGTCTACTTTATGTTGCCATCATTATTTCAACCTCCTTTTAATTTTTTTGGACACTAGGAGGCTTAAAATATGAATAGCAAATTCTCAAATTTTCAAGAAAATTTCAAACACTGATTTTTTTAGGGACCAGTTCAGTTCTGATGTGACTTTGAGGGACTTGTATGTGAGACACCCCCATAAATGATGCCATTTCAAAAACTGCACCCCTCACAGTATTCAAAACAGCATTTTGGAAGTTTGTTAACCCTTTAGGTGTTTCACAGGAATTAAAACAAAGTGTAGGTGAAATTTCAAAATTTCATTTTTTTTGCAGATTTGCAATTTTAATACATTTTTCTAAGGAACACAGTAGATTTTACTAGAGAAATGTGACTAAAAATTGATTCCCCCAATTCTTTTGTTTTCATAAATATCCTATATGTGGCCCTAGTGTGCACGTTGACCAAACCACAGGCTTCATAATAGAAGGAGCACCTACTTGATTTTGGAGCCTCCTATTTATGAGATTATTTTTTAGGCACCATGTAGGTTTCTAGGCACCATAAGATGCTAAAAGTTAGGAACCCCCCCACAAGTGACCCCATTTTGCAAACTACACCCCTCAGGGAATTCATCTAGGGGTATAATGTACATTTCAAACCCCCAGGGGTTTCACCAATTGTGGTACAACTGGGCAGTGAAAATGAAAAATTAAATTTTTTACACAAAAATGCAGTTCTGGCTCAAAATTTTTCATTTTCACAAGGAATGAAGGAGACAAAGCACCCCAAAATCTGTGCCCCAATTTCTCCCGAGTACGGCAATGCCTCACATGTGACCAAAAAATACCATTTGGGTGCATGGCAGGACTCAGAAGGGAAGGAGTGATTTTTGTATTTTGCAGCTCAGATTCTGGTGGAATTTTGGTGGGTGCTATGTCGCATTAGCAAGACCCCCAAAGCACCAATACAGTGGAAGCCCCCCACAAGTGACCCCATTTTGCAAACTACACCCCTCAGGGAATTCATCTAGGGGTATAGTGTACATTTCAAACCCCCAGGGGTTTCACCAATTTTGATACAACTGGGCTGTGCATATGAAAAATTACATTTTTTTACACAAAAATGCAGTTCTGGCTCAAAATTTTTCATTTTCATAAGGTATGAAGGAGAAAAAGCACCCCAAAATCTGTGCACCAATTTCTCCCGAGTATGGCAATGCCTCACATGTGACCAAAAAATACCATTTGGGTGCATGGCAGGACTCAGAAGGGAAGGAGTGATTTTTGTATTTTGCAGCTCACATTCTGGTGGAATTTTGGTGGGTGCTATGTCACATTAGCAAGACCCCCAATGCACCAATACAGTGGAAGCCCCCCACAAGTGACCCCATTTTGCAAACTACACCCCTCAGGGAATTCATCTAGGGGTATAGTGTACATTTCAAACCCCCAGGGGTTTCACCAATTTTGATACAACTGGGCTGTGCAAATGAAAAATTACATTTTTTTACACAAAAATGCAGTTCTGGCTCAAAATTTTTCATTTTCACAAGGAATGAAGGAGAAAAAGCACCCCAAAATCTGTGCACCAATTTCTCCCGAGTATGGCAATGCCTCACATGTGACCAAAAAATACCATTTGGGTGCATGGCAGGACTCAGAAGGGAAGGAGTGATTTTTGTATTTTGCAGCTCAGATTCTGGTGGAATTTTGGTGGGTGCTATGTCACATTAGCAAGACCCCCAATGCACCAATACAGTGGAAGCCCCCCACTAGTGACCCCATTTTGCAAACTACACCCCTCTGGGAATTCATCTAGGGGTATAATGTACATTTCGAACCCCCAGGGGTTTCACCAATTGTGGTACAACTGGGCAGTGAAAATTAAACATTAAATTTTTTACACAAAAATGCAGTTCTGGCTCAAAATTTTTCATTTTCACAAGGAATGAAGGAGACAAAGCACCCCAAAATCTGTGCCCCAATTTCTCCCGAGTATGGCAATGCCTCACATGTGACCAAAAAATACCATTTGGGTGCATGGCAGGACTCAGAAGGGAAGGAGTGATTTTTGTATTTTGCAGCTCAGATTCTGGTGGAATTTTGGTGGGTGCTATGTCGCATTAGCAAGACCCCCAAAGCACCAATACAGTGGAAGCCCCCCACAAGTGACCCCATTTTGCAAACTACACCCCTCTGGGAATTCATCTAGGGGTATAATGTACATTTCAAACCCCCAGGGGTTTCACCAATTGTGGTACAACTGGGCAGTGAAAATGAAAAATTTAATTTTTTACACAAAAATGCAGTTCTGGCTCAAATTTTTTCATTTTCACAAGGAATGAAGGAGACAAAGCACCCCAAAATCTGTGCCCCAATTTCTCCCGAGTACGGCAATGCTTCATGTGTGACCAAAAAATGGCAGGACTCAGATGAGAAGGAGTGATATTTGGATTTTGCAGCACAGATTCTGGTGGAATTTTGGTGGGTGCTATATCGCATTAGCAAGACCCCCAAAGCACCAATACAGTGGAACCCCCCCACAAGTGACCCCATTTTGCAAACTACACCCCTCAGGGAATTCATCTAGGGGTTTAGTGTACATTTCAAACCCCCAGGGGTTTCACCAATTTTGATACAACTGGGCTGTGCAAATGAAAAATTACATTTTTTTACACAAAAATGCAGTTCTGGCTCAAAATTTTTCATTTTCATAAGGTATGAAGGAGAAAAAGCACCCCAAAATCTGTGCCCCAATTTCTCCCGAGTACGGCAATGCCTCACATGTGACCAAAAAATACCAGTTGGGTGCATGGCAGGACTCAGAAGGGAAGGAGTGATTTTTGGATTTTGCGGCTCAGATTGTGGTGGAATGAATGGTGGGTGCTATGTGGCATTAGCAAGACCCCCGAAGCACGGTGAAATGATGAACCTAATAATCCATAGATGTGTGGTATATTTTAAAACACTCCTTTATACATAGGCCGGGTTTTTCGGGGCAAGTGTCACACTGGAAAATAGTTTGCTTTCTTATTCCCTTTTTATAGCAAACTTTGCACCTTTTTTGTGTCCTGCCCTTTTTTCCAGTGGAGGGGATTTCATCAGGAAAATGCTGCCCTGGTACAATACGGGGGCCAGTACTAGAAGTACTGGGGCCCTCTGCCTGCTGGTTCCCAAATATTAGGCTCTTTATGACTTCCTCTTGAAAGTGCATAAATGTCCCCCTCTGGCTGGTAGAACGGAATAGCACGTAAGCGTTATACAGTGCCATCTGGATGATATACACGGCCAGCTTCTTGTACCAGATTTTTGTTTTCCGCAGGGCACTGTACGGCTTTAGTACCTGATCTGAAAGATCCACTCCGCCCATGTACTTATTGTAATCCAGGATACAATTAGGTTTTGAGGTGTGGGTACTGGTACCTCGTACAGGGACGGAGGTGGTACTGTCTCCGTGAATTGTTGTCAGTATAAGGACATCCCTCTTGTCCTTATATTTGACCAACAACATATTTTCGGTGGATTGTGCCCTGCTTTCACCCCTTCTCATTACTTGGGCAATGTGCGTTTTTGGGAGGCCTCTTTGGTTCTTGCGCACAGTACCGCAAGCTGCTGTACCTCTTGGATCAAGGGCCTTAAACAGGGGGATGCTAGTGTAAAAGTTATCCACATAGAGGTGATAACCTTTATCCAGGAAGGGGTGCACTAAATCCCAGACAATTTTTCCACTAACACCTACGAGGGAGGGGGGGCATTCTGGCGGTTCAATTCTTGAATCCTTCCCTTCATATACCCTAAACCTGTGAGTGTACCCTGAGGTGCTTTCACACAGCTTATACATTTTTATGCCATACCTTGCCCTCTTACTGGGAAGGTACTGGCGGAATTTAACCCTTCCTTTAAAATGTATAAGGGACTCGTCTATGCAAATGAATTTATCTGGGATGTACATCTCTGGAAATTTGGCACTGAAATGATCAATGACCGGCCTGACTTTGAATAGCCGGTCAAAGGTGGGATCATCTCTGGGTGGGCACTGTGCATTATCGTTGTAATGCAAAAATTTAAGGATTAACTCAAAACGAGTCCGGGTCATGGCCATACGGTAAAGTGGGGTGCTGTACAGAACATCTGTACTCCAATATTGCCTAATTTCTGGCTTTTTTACTATGCCCATATGAAACACCAGACCCCAAAACGTCATCATCTCTACTGCATCTACAGGGGTCCACCTAGCCAATGATGACGTGGGGTTTTGAGCAATAAACTGCTGGGCATATAAATTAGTTTGGTCCACCATTAAATTTATAAAATCATCAGAGAAAAATAATTTGAAAAAGTCAATTTCTCTGAGACCTGTGGAATCAAATTGGATTCCTGGGATGGCCAAAAACTCAGGAACCTGGGGCTCAAAATTGTCTGGTGGTGGGGTCCATACGAGATCAATTATTGGGGGGGGTCTCAGCTGCTCTACGGGGGCGTCTTTAAGTGGGTCCCTCATCACTAGAGGAGGAAGAGGAGCTTAAGATGAATCCTTCAAATTCCCCGCTTGCCTCACTGGCTGTGTCAGAGTCAGAGGCAAGCATGGCATATGCCTCCTCCGCTGAATACATTCTTCTGGATGACTGGGATGACATTTGGGATGCCATTTTTATTTTTGTGTTTCTGGTAGTGAAATGTTTCAACACGTGTATAGTGTAGGGGGGGGTACAAACTTTATTTCAACCCGAGGGGGTATGTAGTGTGTAGTGTGTATGTAGTGCAGAAAAAAAAAAAGGTCCTGCGCCAAAAATTGAGCACAGATGTTGGTCAGTAACGTCCGTCACTGAACAGCGCTCAAAGGCAACAGGAATTTGATCAAAAAAAAAAAAAAAATAGATCAACCCTGTGCCGAAAAAGCTGATCAGTGATGTACGTCACTGATCAGCGCACAGTGGCCACAGGACACCCACAAAATCACAGTGTGTGTAAAAAAAAAATTAAAAAAAGACCCCACAGCACCCTCAAAAAAAAAAAAAGGTGATCAGTGATGCGACACTGATTACCAGTGAGGGGCAGCAGGTGCACAACCTTTGGTGCAACTGACAGTGCAACTGGCAGCAACTGACAGGTATATATAAAAAAAAAAACCCTGCACCCCCAAAAAGTTGCTGATCAGCACAGATATACTGATCAGCACAAAAGGGGGGGTAGCAGACACAAAATATAGCACTCTCTATCACTCTCTGTCACTATCTCTCTCTATCTCTCTATCTCTCACTATCTATCACTCTATGACACTGCAGCAGCAGCACTGACAGGTATATATATAAACCCTGCACCCCCAAAAAGTTGCTGATCAGTTAATTTATACTGATCAGCACAAAGGGGGGGGGGCAGCAGTCAGTTGCACACGCAGCACAGCTGTATATATATAAAAAAAAAAACCAGCACCCCCAAAAAGTTGCTGATCAGCACAGATATACTGATCAGCACAACAGGGGGGGGGGGGGGGGGTAGCAGACACAAAATATAGCACTCTCTGTCACTATCTCTCTCTCTATCTCTCTCTATCTCTCTCTCTATCTCTCTATCTATAACTCTATCACACTGCAGCAGCAGCAGCACAACACAGGAAGTCACAAGAAGTCAGATCCAGGAAGCATCCAGCACGCTACAAGCAGTGATCAGGTGATCAGGTAAGTATTTGCAAGGATCAGGTCAGTATATCACGGCAGATAGGCACGGTGACCGCACTGCACGCAATTCCAGACCGGAATGGCGTCTGCAGTGCAGTCACCGTTAGTTTAAATCACCCTCCATGGCTGTGATTGGTCCGTCGGTCCGACGAACCAATCACGGCCTTTGGGGGCGGGTGGGGTGAGGTGGGGTGACACCAGTGTCACCCTTACACCCCGTGGTGATTGGTGCTGTACTTTACAGCACCAATCACCACCGATCCCTGTGTCACCGGCGAACGTTATTCGCCGGTACACAGAAAACGCTGTAATTGGCTGTTCACATTTGAACAGCCAATCACAGCGATCGCCGACGGGGGGGAGGCATCGCCACCCCCCCTGGGCATGCAGGGACATGTCTGCTGTCAGGGACAGCAGACATGTTTAAACTGTCACCGCGTCTATAGACGCGGGGACAGTTTAAAGCCATGACGTACATTTATGCCATGCGTCGGGAAGTACATCCCGGCCATGACGTAAATGTACGTCAAATGTCGGGAAGGGGTTAAATAGCACGCATCGCATCCCTTGTGGATGTGTTGTGCATGCGATGCGATGAAAAAGCCAGTACAAAAAGTACTGTATGTGCAGCACATACTTTTTGTACTGTACGATGAGATGCCGCGGGAGCGCGCACCTCAAAGTACAAAACGGACACCGCCGCTTCGGAGCGTCTATGGGCACCTTTAGAGCTTAGGAAAGAATTTCTCCTGCTCAGAAGCCCAGCAGATCAGAGAATTTGGGTTGGAATAATTTTTGGAATTTTATTTATCTCACCAAACTCAACTGTTTTCAAGAAACCCCTTTATTCTACTTCAAGTCAATCTGATTACTTAGTGTTTCCCAACTCCACATGCTAGTTTTCCAAAAATATTTCCAGAGCCAAAGGTACATGGCTTCAACACCTGATGTATTCAAAAGCCATGCTGGGGGCATGGGACTTTGGACTTTCTCCAAAAGGAGGCCCCATTACTCCCCATTCCCACAAATGAAATAATTAGCCCCATTTGTGGATCTACACCGATACAGCAACTAGGGGATTTGGACCCTTAACCATAAGGTGGAAGGAAGCCTGAATACCCTTGCCCCCTAAGAGGATTTTTGCATCTAGGTATTCAAAGGTTCAAGGCTTACCAATCGTCCGATCAATGGGGGAAATTTACTATGATCTATTTCACATGGGATGTAGCTATGGGCAACCAATCAGAATTTACTTCTTATTTATTTAGCACCTTCTAGAAGATAATAGATAGTATCTGATTGGTTGCCCATAGCAACATCCCATGTGAAATAGAACTCCCATCTTAGTAAATTTCCCCATATATGTCTAGTAAGAAGAA
This sequence comes from Crinia signifera, assembly GCF_055691185.1. Classification (NCBI taxonomy): domain Eukaryota; kingdom Metazoa; phylum Chordata; class Amphibia; order Anura; family Myobatrachidae; genus Crinia; species Crinia signifera. The sequence goes on along the minus strand of NC_139224.1, from coordinate 41,103,218 downwards.
ACTATTTAAAGATGTCCGTCCAGTTGCAATGTAATTTTCAATGGCGCCTGCAGCCAACATAACGTGGGGTCAATATGTACATACAATAAAATCTGAAAGCTATATCTGTATGATAATGCCATATAGCATTAATCGATGTGATATAACTGAAAGACATCGCTCACAGATATATTGTGTGTGTACAAGTGCAGATGGTTGGAATCATATACCATTCATCAGATGTATACATTATTTAGGGCCAAATGTAATAGGGTGAAAGACACAGAAAGTGAGAGATTTTGGGAGAGTTCACCCATTTTATTTAAAGCGGCAATCAATTAAATGGCAAAATCAACCTGGGATTGCCGCTTAAAAAAAAAATGGGAAGACTCTCCCGAAATATCTCACTCTGATTCTCACACCCTATTACATTTGGCCGCTAGTTCGTACCCATTATAAGGGTTCCCTGAGGACTACATTTGGGAGACTTATTGTTCCTTGCTCCACATGCATAGAATTCGCAATTGCTTTCCATCAAATTCGTACAAACCATTGGGCTTACGTCCCACTCCGAGTCAGGCCAATTGTTCTAAAAAATAAAACCAATCTGTGTGTCCGGGCCCTTATCATGACCTTCCGTAATGATCTACTCCAATTACTGCTGCACTCTACAGGTAAATACGCATATAATAGCAGTGAAAGCAAATGGATTATCACCCAAACACTCTTTTCTTTATCCTGTACAATTAAAAGCAGTAAGGTGATAGGTTTATTAAAACAGCAGCTAACAATAATACAGGGTCCATCACTCGTCACCTCAGGAGCACAATACAGGCAGTGCTGATACCGGCTTTGTCAGCAGACAGCTGCCAGGAAACGGTGGAGGCTGCTTAGATGGTTATCCTGTCAAAACCTCTGTCATCTTGTCTTACTGACACGCTAACAATTACCACGGACCAATGTTTAATGTGACCCCCAGCTTCTGGATGCTTCTCTGAACAGGATTCCCTGCACCACCATCTCCCAGCCATTTCCATTGTGACTAGTAAGGGATTGGACAGTAATAAATGATCGTGTACTTGTTTCGTAGCACGGCGCCCACGATATTCAGTCGTACGACATATAATCGCATTGCATGCCATACACCCGATGCGATGCGATTTAAAATTGTATAAGCCCCCTATACGATTTTTAATTGTGTAAGCACCCTAATGGGGGCTTACAATGTTAAATGCACCCCAACGGCACCCCCACTATGAACGCCAACCCAAAGCATGATGAGCGCAGCGAGCCCGCGAGGGGCGGCGGTATGCGTCCTCCGACCTTTTCATACCCTCACTATCCATGTCGGCGTGGAGTTGATTTTATATAGTGTGGCAAGCGCAGCGAGCCACCGTGCCCAAAGCGTGGTGAGCGCAGCGAGCCCCGCGAGGGGACGCATATTACTTTACATGTATTCCAGGTCCCCTCGCCACGCTTCGGGCTCGGTGGCTCGCTACGCTCTCCACACTATATAATATCAACTCCATGCCGACGTGGATAGTGGGGGTATGAAAAGGTCGGAGGATGTGTACCGCCGCCCCTCGCGGGCTCACTGCGCTCGCCACGCTTTGGGTTGGCGTTCATAGTGGAGGTGCCGTTGGGGGTGCTTTTAATATGGGATGCGGTCATTTGGTCTACTGCATTATGGTAGAAAGTCATTAGGTCGAATCCATTAGGTCGACATGCTAAAAGGTCGACATGACTCTAGGTCGACATGGGAAAAGGTCGACATGATTCTAGTTCGAAAGGTCATTAGTTCGACAGGTCATTAGTTCGACAAGGTCATTAGTTCGACATTGTCTATGTCGACATTCACAAGGTCGACATGGAGTTTTTCACTGTTTTTTGAGCCAACATGTGCCGACAGGCGGTATTTCATGCCCTACCATCCACTAGGGCGTGGTGGGAGAATAAAATAGTGTGCCGAGCGTAGCGAGGCACCGTGCCCGACGCATAGCGAGCGCAGCGAGCGATGCGAGGGGATGCAGTGCACTTTAGACTGTGTCCATGTCGACTGTGTTGACATTCAGGTAAAAAAACAGTGAAAAACCCCATGTCGACCTTGTGAATGTCGACATAGACAATGTCGAACTAATGACCTTGTCGAACTAATGACCTGTCGAACTAATGACCTTTCGACCTAGAATCATGTCGACCTTTTCCCATGTCGACCTAGAATCATGTCGACCTTTTAGCATGTCGACCTAATGGATTCGACCTAATGACTTTCTACCATAATGCAATAGACCAAATGATCCCAACCCATATAGGGGGCACATTTAACATTGAAAACACCCATTAGGGTGCTTATACAATTTTAAATCACATACCATTGAATATACAATACAATGACATACAATCTGATGGTATACAATTTTAAATTGTATACCATCGACTGCCATTGCGTAATATCACATCGCATCGCATACATCGTATGCCTTATGGTCTGTGATGCGATGGGCGCCGTGCTAGGAAACAAGTACCAATGATCCTATCTCTGCCATAGGGGGTGCATAGCCATAGATGTGCAGGGTTATTATGGGGGTGACATCGGGGGCATGTAAGAGTGTAGCACTGTAGTAGTATTAGAAGCTTTATTAAGTTTACCCCCAGGGTCTGCTTAAAAACAGTTATCCTATGCGGTTATGGTAATAAAGGGTCAACTGTCATTAGGTCAACACCAAAAGGTCAATATGCTAAAAGTCACATTGACAGAAGGTCGACACAGGTTGGCATGGAAAAGGATTGACACATGAAAAGGTCAAAATGAATTTTTTCAAGTTTTGGGGGGACAATGTCGACACCTGAGCACATGGACTTCCTTAGTGTAACGCTCCCCTACTCACGGCTTGCTTCACCAGAGAATCTACAGTATGCGGCTTTGCCAAGAGAAAGATGAGAGATGACCAATGCAGAAGAGCTGAAGGCCGCAATTTAAGCATCCTGGCTTCCATAACACTTCGGCAGTGCCACAGGCTGATAGCATCCATGCCATGCCGCATTGAGGCAGTAATTCATGCAAAAGGGGCCCGGACCAAGTAATGGAGCAAATATGAATGATTATACTTTTCAGAGGGCCGATATTTCTGTAACTAAATTCTTTTTTTTTAAATTGATTTCATGTAATATTATAATTTTCTGAGATTTTGGATTTGGGTTTTTCATGAGCTGTAAGCCGTAATCATCAAAAATACAACAAATAAAGGCGTGAAATATCTCACTTTGCATGCAATGTGTCTATATCATAGGATTCGTATAATATAATATATTGAATTAACCTTTTAAGTTGAATTACTGAAATAAATGAACTTTTGCACAGTATTCAAATTTTTAGTTTCACCTGTATGTACTTAACAATATGGACAATAGCATTAATGATATCATCTGCATATCGTCTAGTGTGTGCGGTCACTATCGTTAATGCTGCACATGGCCGCGGGTCATTAACGACCCCCCTGTCATCTGTACATGCAGCTCAATCTGACAATCTCGTCCGCGACTGCATGAACGGAGCAGGGGGCGGGTGATGTCACTGATACCCCTTTCATACCGCACAAATAACTCAGGTTGATCCCGGGTTGTTGCCGGGTTGACCCAGGTCGGGGTGTGGTGTGAAAGGGCCATGTCGAATAAACCCTGGTCCAGCAACCCGGCAATACGACCCGGGATAAAAGAAGTGTTATTCCTGGGTCGGATCCTGATTGCTGGGTAGTGTGAATGGGTAACCCCGGTCGAGCAACCCGGGTCCCGTCAACTTCTCTGGAGGAGGCAGCAGCATAATCTCAGTAATGAAATCTCCGTTGCCCTCACCTGATGTGCCACCGCTCCGCCCCACACCCCCATCCGGTTGATTTCCCGGGATGGACCTAAGTCTAAATCCCAGGTGAAATCCGGCATTTGCCATGTGAAAGGGGTATGACTGATATTGTGAACAATATTGGTCAGTGTGTATGTGTTGTTCTCCCCTAGGATCGGCAATATAGTTAATATATCAGGGGGCTTGGGAATCTCACCAGTGTGTACCCAGCATAATCCTGTTACATTCTCCTTTTTCGTTTTTTCGTTGATCACAATTTATTTTTGCTCATGGAAACTGAAGGAATGGAAAAAGCCATGTGTCCTTTCCTGTGACAATGCCCTCTGTTGTGCTTGTCCCTTGTCACTATTACAGTTATACAACTTGTTTTGCTCCTTTATAGAAGGCAAAACACATTTGTCACTTTACTTTGATTAATTGTGATTGTCTAAGAATTATTTTTCCTTCCAGAGCATGATTGGCTCCAGGCTTTATAATCACTAATCACTGTTTGGGCTCGTTAGGAAAAATACACAAGAAAAGGGCTAAATTCCGATGGCAAAAGATGACAAAAAAAAAACCTCGAGACTGTCCCAGGGCTTAATTTATAATGGTTTCCATGTTTGTGCTGCTTTTAGAATCTGGTGACACTTTGTTTTGCAAAATGGTAATTAAAAAATTCTGCTGACCTTTTTTTAAAAATTGATTTTTATTAAAAAAAATAAAAAAACTAAAAACAATTTTAGGTTGAAATATCATAATTTTTATTCTATTCCCAACACTTTCCTGTTGTATTCATGCGTTGTTTTTATAGACCCATGTGTGACATTTAATGGGATGCGATTTTTAGTAAGGTTCTGAAATCGCGCAATATCGCATTTTCTGAAATTCCAGATTTTTTAAAGAAAAATTGACTAATGGGATGCAAATTTGCGGGTGAAAATTTTTAGTCACGTAAATGTGCAAATTTTAGTCATAAAAATATGCACATTTTTAGACCTGTGAATTTCAGTCATGAAAATGTGCAAATTTGTAGACAAATGCGATTTTTTTAAAACATAAAAGTGTGCAGGATTTAGTATTTTTGGGGGACTTTTTTATACCATCGATGTGGACTCTGATTAGGAGTGAAGAAGTGGTCCTAAGCATGGAAAGTGAAGTAGGTCATGCGAGGGGATGCAATACAATTATTGGGGATCTATGTGATTTGGTGTCAACATTACACAAAAGAGTTAAACTCATATTGACCTTTTCAATGTCAACCGTTTGCTTGTATTGAAGTTTTGGGGTTCTGTATAGACATTGCCGGCTTGCTATTCTTCACCTGTGGTGCTTTTAGCATTCATTAAAAAAAAAAAACCATGACATCTGGTTCAAAAAGTGCCAGCATGTCCTTCCAGTCAATTGTAGCTAGTGCATGCTGATATTCGGGGGATTATGGTAATGAGTTGTTTGTCTGCTGATAGAGGTTCAGTGGTCTGTGGTCAGTCTCTTTGGTGGGAGGACAGTATTTTTTGAAATGTGGAGGTTTGTGGTTGTAACAGCAGCTTAAAGGTCTGGGGGTCACTAGTTTGCCAAACATTTTGACACCGACGGCCTCTACACAGGTGTAGTGATGTCTTAATCCTGACCTGTTTTGGTTTGTGTTCCGCCTACATACATTTAATTTGGTGCCGCCCATGTGTGGCCACTTCTAGAAATATTTCTATGGTCACTTTAAGTTCCCAATCCACCCCTGCTACAGGGGGAAACAAAAAATGTAAACTTGTGGTCCAGGCATTCCATTGCATTGGTTGAAATACCGGGGGGGGATTTAATAGGATGAGAGATTTGGTAAGAAATCTCCAATTTTAAAGCGGCAATCACTTTGATTTTGCAGTGTAAATGATTGTTGATTTAAATAAATTGGAGATTTCTTACCAAATCTCTCACTTTCTGAATCTCTCATCCTATTAAATTCACCCAATGTGTGGTAAAAGGCTCATTGGGCACAAAAATATATTTGAAAGCAAGAAAAGTTCCCCTATTCAGGGAAGACTAAATTTTGCTTATCTATGGACTTTAAGACATTAGTAGACACAGATTATACAGTATTTCATATTAGCATAGCGAAACATGTAGTCGCCTTAGGAAATAATATAACAATATTCACTTTATGAAGCACCTTCTATATATATTTGTGTAGTCCAGAAACTCATGGATATATTATTATATATTATATATATAGGACAACACTTAATAGTAATACTTAATGTTTACAGTAGTATGAGAACCATTCTAGTCACTGTGCCATTAAGTCTCCACTCCACGTCTACACTACTCGTACTGTAGTTCTCCACAGCAGCTTTATTGCTGCCCATTCCTCACTTACACAATTGCACATGGTGTGGAATATATTACACCACGAAATAGAACACTTAAGCTGCTCAATATTGTGTTTCATAAATGACAATCTATTTTTATACGCACAGTGCCTGTGATGGAGATTAACTCGGATTTGCGCGGTAGCAGCCGGATTGCATTTTGATGATAGTTGTTTATGTGTCCTCAGCAAGTCTTTCTGCAAGTGTATATAATGTAATTACATAACATTATTGTCTGGTTTCCATGCCCTCTGCACCGTAAATTGATTATGGCATGGTGGGAGGTGTTGTGCCTCCCGTGCGCTTAAGGGCCCCTAGACAGACCCGGATACTTGTACCTGCCCCTCTTCCCACCTTACAGTTGGATTGGTCTCATTCACCCTTTCTCCTCAGTTATAAATTATGGGCGGTATTTAATCTCAGACACTATTTTTGCCAACTGAAATTGAGGTTGTCACCTAATCAATGCTGCTGTTACCAACAGCATTGAAGGCAGTTTCCAACAAAACAGATCCAACTTCAAAATAAGTTGGATTTGTTTTGTTGGAAACAACCACAGATTGTTGAATATTGGACATTTTTCGGCAATTCATGGCGGTTTTCAATGATTTGTGGACTTTCCAACACATTGAATACCAACTGTCGAGTTCCTGACGGAAGGAACGAAAAATGGCACGGAATCCGACTGTCGGGACGTTCTGACAGTGGGAATCCGCAATTCAATACCTATACAGTATCTCTAAAATAGAATCTCACTTTAAGATAATTTCATTTATCATAGTGGGTATCTTGGGTCATTGGGAATTTGAGTCCAGCTAGGAATAAATGAAAGATCCTATTTAGAGAACTTAGCTAAGATACAGTGCCATTCTTAAATCCACCTTAAAGATTTGTGTACTGTAAATAAATAAAATAAATAAATACATTTATCTTTATACTGACACTTTGTGACTACAGGGTAACATCTGGAAATGATGTCTCAACAACAATTTTATTAATGGCTACACAATGGAATAATATGTGATTTGGGATTTTAAAGCAAAAGCAAACAGAGACCCTCATTGAGTATAGATCCCCACTAGATCACCTCTGCCTGTCAATCGGGCATAGGTGTTCCCATTTCTGAGATGCAATTGCAGAACCCATTATTCACATGCGCAGAATGGTTCTTAATTGTGCGCAGTTTCCCGATAATTGGGAAACTGCTGTACTGATCGCTTCTGCACTCAGTAGTGAATAAGGCCCAGAATATTAATCTAAGTTGGATAATACAAAACAATATTTATTTAAAAATGGAATCAATTTACAGTAAAGTAGAGCATAGCATATACTAATGCATAGAAAATTGGAAACACAGAATTTGGCAGCACACAAGAAGTCTAGTTTGCCTGTTAGGATACTTAGGCTATTCCCAGCACCGCCGATATTGTTAACTACTGTATATTGGTAGTGCTGCAGGCAAATGATATAGCGCATATACAATTATGCTGCTTTCACATGGCCTAAACGTTTAAGACCCGGTATTTTGAATATGTTCTGATGTTTTGCGTTCTCTTCACTTCTGTTCTGGTATCTGCCTCTCTTTATTTCCCTTGTGAAGGACTTGGACTTTCTCTGCCTCTGTTTACAGCTTGTACAGGGCCCTTTGGGATTTGCACTTTACAATAAGTGTACCTCTAATAGGGGGCCCACTTACTATAGGAACACATATAAAATGCAATCTGAGCGGGATCTAATATTGCAATGCAGTCCTATTGGTGGGGTTTATGTTCCCTGTAAACTGATCAGCCGGGTGCCGGAAAGGTGGGTGCCTGCAAATGCATTGCCAGTGCTGACCCGCACTGATCGCACTGCCCAGCCAGCACGACAGTAAATAGGCCATAGGCTACAATGTTCTACTGCCATCTCCTATGGGGGACATAAGTGATTGTAGAAGGTATCAGAGCCTGCTGTGGTCCCCCTGTCTTACATGTCGACAGTACTTAATAATTGCAGCTAACCTTAGCCACAAATATTAAATGATAAATGGGCCCATAGCCCTGAATCCTTGTCTGGTAGACTGACCAAGTGCTGTGTAGTTTCTCTGACTAACTGGCTGTTCCGGGTTTCCTAACAGGTGTCACGAACCTGGCTATTCTTGTATTCCTGGCTTAGATGTCTGTTTGGAATCCTCCTTTTAGTCTTCAGAATTTCTGAGTTTCCCCATACTGATTGCAGTAATGCTGCTAGCCTTCAGTGAGAGACTGTATACTGCTGCTGCTGGTCACATGTGGTCACCTATGATCAGCTATTAAACATTGGGCTGTCTGTTTGCTGATGCTGCTAGCTTTGATATTAGGCCCAGTTGAGGTCATTCTGAGTTGTTCCTGGTTTTTCAGCTACCACATGGCCAGTCAACCAATCCATGCATGGGGCAAGGGGGGTAAATATCCTGCTCAAGGAACAGGACGTTGAAAAGAACAATGTTGCTTATCAACCCTGTTGTACACTGATTCCTGGCATCCTGCTCTGAAACTCTCACTGTCTTACTATCCTGCTGGTGGGGCAATGCGATCAGTGTGGGTCAGAGCTGGCAACGCATTTGCAGGCATCACACCCCCCTCCCCGGCACCCAGCTGAGCAGTTTGCAGGGATGGGCTCATTTTTTGGAACATAAATCCTACCTGCTCCATTTTCTGGCTCCTGCTTCCCATTATCCAGACTCCTAACTGCTATTCTACCACAGCCGCTATCCGGTCGTCTGCCATTGTCTGGCTGCCACAGCCACTATCCCCTCCTCTGGCACTGGCCGGCTTTCCAGCTGCTCCAGTTTGGATTCCCAGCTGCTTCCAGTTCTCAGTCATCCAGAACTCAGCTGATGCCAGGCTACCTCCATAGCGAATTTCCTGTGTGGCTAAGTGTATCCTGTGTGTCCTGTCATCCTATTGTCTCTGGCTACCAAGCCGCAACGAGCTATCAAGCCAACTCCAAACTATTTCATTACCTGTAATCCAGCCGCTAATTGGATAACCAAGCCACTCTGAATTATCCATCCACTATCTGCTAACTAGCCACTCCGAGTTATCCAGCCGTTAACCTGCAAACCAGCTGCTGCATGTTCCAGCCTCCATCCGCTGATTAGTTGCTATCTGGTTCCAGTTGACACCCAGTATCTAGGAGCTTTCATCTCTAGAGACTTATGCATTACTTTTCATTACCACGCAATCATACAGTATCTGCCAAAAAGGCATTCCTCAGTTACTCTGCCAAGTAGGCGCTCCTCAGTTAATCTGGGAACCCCGGATTTTAGTTTTTGCCAAGTGGTCTTTTCTCAGTTCTGATATTGCCGAGTATGCATTCCTGAATTCTGGTTATTGCCAAGGAGGCGTATTTTAGTTGCCCCGATATTCCTGAACCCAGAACTTTCCAGAGTTACCGGCAGTCCTGGATCCAGAATCTCTGAGACTTTCCAGCATTACCGGATCCCTGTATCATTCCGGAGTTCCTAGATCCTGTTCCCCACAGTTCTACATATTCTGCACTTTGGTCACAACTAGGTCCTCAACCCCACTTGTGACTAAAGGCAGCCGGTTCTATTCTTGTGTGCTTCTTGCCCTCTTGCAGTCATTTGTATTAGTACCCCTCCCATCTGCCCTTACTGTAACTCTTCTACTGAGCCTTCAGTTTCCTTCCCTGCTGTCAACCTATTAGAATGGGTACGTATAAAGGTAAGTCCTTGATAATTGCTATAATGTGTTAGAATTAGGGATTTGTGGACCTATGTGATGAAGTTCACCTTGACGTGCTAGATGGGCCTACATTTTTGTTGGTCAAACGTGCTGAGAACTTCGATGAAAATCCATAATAATTGTAAGCGTTTATCAAAATTATTTTGACTATTGTTAATTGTTAATTTTGACTAAGGATTGTTACTGCTTAGTCCACACCTGCATTTTGCAGGTACTCAGCAAGGTAGTGGCTCTTATTATGCTTAAAATGATGGTGTGCAATCAAACTCCCCCTCCTTCTCCTTCCCAGTCGATTGATTGTGCATGCAGGTGGTTCTACGGGTATGGCTGCAGGCCAGACAATGGACACCCCTGCAATGGACACACTGCCAATGGACTCACCCCTTAGACTCCTTCTCTTGGGGTTTGGGCACCAAAGCCCTCATGTATCTAATGTAATTTCCTGTCCCACCACCTTGAGGTTGATGTGACTGTAGTTTTCAGCACCCAAGGCTCTGTTACACTGCTCCCTGCTACCTGGAATTCCACCCACCGTGTCAATCAACATTTTGGACCTGTCCCTCTCCCTCTGGGAAACACTGGGTCAAGGGGTTACACAGCCCAAAAGATATAGCTTTGTTCCTGGGCCCTACCGCTGCACCAGGCGGTAAAATGAGTATCAGTATCACTTTACTTGGGAGCATTGATTGATTATATTTTAGGATAACATTTACTTGGGAATGTTATATTAGATTAATACAATTTCTTTAAAAAAAACTATGTATGTTACATAGGGGTTTATTCTAGTTCATTCTTTCTGACAAAATCCTTCTTAGATGGACAAAACCATGTGCACTGCAGGGGGGCAGATGTAACATGTGCAGAGAGAATTAGATTTGGGTGAGTTATTTTGTTTATGTGCAGGGAAAATACTGACTGCATGATTTTACACTTCAATATACATCTCACTTTGAAGAAAAACCCCACCCAAATCTAATTCTCTCTGCACAAGTTACATCTGCCCCACCCGCAGTGCACATGGTTTTGTCCATCTAAAAAGGATTTTGTCAGAAAGAATGGACTAGAATAACCCCCATAGTCCAGTCATTAAGTGGTTAAGTACGAACTTGACACATACTTGTTTTTTTAATTTTTTACACTTTACTTTTGCAATCACAGGGTTCCGTTTAAGAAAGATAAAGCGTTCCAAAGACAGTTAGTTACTGTAAAAACTGGATAAAGAACATCTAAAAAATATTGCCACTCACAAGTTGTCTTTCCACTGGCGGGATCATGAATTGCAAATAAGCTATCAGTAATTCCATGAAGAGATCGTTAAAATAAAAAGGAAATGAAAATAAATGTAACGCCAGGATATTAAGGCCAACTCCTGTTATGTTGGATATGAGGCACAAGCTGAACTGAAGCATTGTTCCTGGAATATTTACGGCTGAATGCTGAAAGGATTTCTGCAGTATTACCAGCATTTAATCCCTTTAAACATGGAAATGAGCTGATTTGCATGATGTGATCCATCACAGTCCGCACCAAGCCAGAGCTATCACTGGCGTCTTTCTAGGTAGAAGTAGTAGAATTCTAGCCCAGGAATGCTGTCATGTTGCATTAATCCTACATAATTATGTTACATATAGGCAGTGCTTCTCATCTTATCTCTGTACATGAATTGCTATTAATGTCTATGTCTACTTGTGAACAGCAGTAAACTAGAAGTAAAAAATCCATGTAGAGAATTCAGTATGCATTTACTGTACACCGGCCCTTCCCTACCGTCTGTCTGATTCCATGGCTGGCTCATATCACACACAGGGGCAGACGTATTAAGCCTTGACAAGAGATAAATGCAAGGGTGATAAAGAGAGATAAACATCCAGCCAATCACCTGCTAACTGCCATGTATCCTGTGTTTCAAAAAAGTCATGGCTGGACGTTTATCTCTCCTTATCACATTAGAATTTATCTCTTGTTAAGGCTTAATACATCTGCACCACACTGCTTACTGGTCTGGGGAGTGGTAGGTCAATTAAACCGGTTATGGTATAGATGATAGACAATCTCTAATGTTCGACAGTGACTAGGTTGACACCAGTGGCGTAGCTTTGTTTGGGGCGCCCCCCCCCCCGCCGTTAATGGGGGGGCGCCCCCCCCCCCGCCCGTCCGTCCGTCCATGCCCCCGGCTGCCCGTGCCCCCTCCCCCCATTGCCGCATGCTTACCTGTCCGCACATCCCGGCTCCCCTCCTGGCTAAGTTCAATTAATTCTATGCAAACGGACCACGATAAAATGGCCGCAGACAGTTTCAGAGAACAGTCTGCTTTATGGGGCGGCCATTTTATCGTGGTCCGTCTCCATAGCATTGATTGAAGCCAGGAGGGGAGCCGGGACGCGCGGACAGGTAAGCCGGCGGGGGATGGGGGGCGGGGGGATTACTATAGCACCGCAGCCCCCCCGGCGCCCCCATATGCACAGCGCGGCCCCCCCCGCGACCGCGGGGGCTGCGGTGCTATAGCTACGCCACTGGTTGATACCGAAAAAGGGTCAACATACCGTAGGTTGACACTGCCAAAAGGTCTACACAAGCTTATGGTCAATATAGGCAAGGTCAACATGAGTTTTCATGATTATTTGGTGTCTATGTAATAGTACGTCGACATGGACACAGTATATATGTACCACGTAACCTTGAATGGCTCGCCATGCTTCGGGTATGGTGCTTTGCTGCGCTTGGCACATTATTATATTCCCACTCTATGCCCACTTGAATAGTAAAAAATCATGAAAAACTCATGTCGACATTTTGATTGTGGACCTTGCCTATATCAACCATAAGCTTGTGTCGACATTTTGGCAGTATCGACCTGAGACATGTTAACCCTTTTTAGGTGTCAACCTAGTCACTGTTGACCATTAGTGTTCGTCCTAGTAACTGTTGACCTAGACATTGTGCATCCCTGCGACTGCATCCCATTAAATCACAATGTAACAGATTAGCCTCTTAGTGCCTAGGCATACCACCATATCACCAGCAGTTATTGTATATTACACCCTGGAGACCCAGAGGCCCAAAAGTCAGTCCGAGGAGCCTCATCGCCAAGTGCATGGGCTACTATAGTGTGCATTCATCCTATTATGTGTTACATTTTTAATCACTGTTCCATGTTGCACCACCATTGCCATAAACAAGTGCACTGGTGGAGGCCTGGGCCAACTGCCCAGTATTTAAAATGTGAGTTTTATTCTGGGGGAGGCATGACCTAGCCTGTTGAATTTGGCTACAACATATTCAATGGGTTGGGTACAATGGAACTAATTCAGACCAGATCGCACGGCTGCGAATTCACACAATGGCTGATTATTGATAGGCTAAGCCATCGTGCAATAAAATCCTGCTCCTTTTTCTATTCGCACACGGTTCGCTAGTTGATTGACAGGAACTAGGCTGAAACCGGCCATTTAATGGGAATGCTAAGAAAAATGTAGGCGTGTCTAGGAAAATGCTGGGAGTGTCTGGGAAACCTCTAGGTGTGCCGGAGCAGTGTAGGGGAGAGTGTGCAATGTCAGCTCCAGGCCGGATATGTCTTTTTTCCATCGCACTGCTGTGTAATTTAATGATGCCTTTAAATTCATGCGGAAGGTTTTATAAATTGCCATTTCATGCCCATTGTATACATACCACAGTGCCCATTTCTCATGTGGCATCTGGATCCTAAACAAACATACTAGACCTTATTGAGGTCTGTTCGCAGCAGGTCTGTGTTTACATGAGGACTGATGTTGTTTTACTGTGCATGTGCATTTCTGTGCACAGACTGGTGCACGCACACAGGACAGCGGGCGGGGGGCGGAGAGGGGCGGCGGTCAGCTCCATTAGCATATGGGAACACCCAGCGTTTCATGGGCCTTCCCATGAGAATGCTGGGCAGGTGCAAGGAGCGGGCAACTGACATCACTGGGTGTCAGCTGGCCGACCGTTTCCTTCCCAGTGGGAACGCATATGTAAGGTTGCTCAGAGCAACCTTACATATGCATGCACCTTCTACATCCTTTGATGGTCGGCAACCAGAGAAAGATGTGGGCGGGTCCCCCTGGCCTGCAAATGGATGTTACGGTTTAACATCCATTCGCAGGCCCTGCATGTGAATTGCGCTTGGGAATGGGTGGCGGTAGCCACTCATTCGCAAGGCGGGGTTTGGTGGACAAATATTGGACAAATATTTTGGACAAATATTTTATTCCCAATGTTATTAATTTGGTTTATCAATGGTTACTATGATTACAGCCTGGGATGCACTAACTCAATTATAATACACATTTCGGAGGGGTATGGGTCACAGAGTCAACAGTAATTAGGGCGACAGTCAATAGGTTGACCACTATTGGTCGACAGGCCATAGGTCGACACATTAAAGAAAGGTTGCGAGACCTAGGTCAACAAGGTCAAAAGGTCGACCACAAGCAATAGGTCGACATGGAGAAGAAACACTAGCAACTCGGTGCGATGGTGGGAATGAAACCTATGACCTCCGTGCTGTGAAGCAGGAATGCTAATCATTAAACCACCTGTACTGCCCATCCCTTTCCTGGTCCATTAGGACAGTAAACAGGTAAAACATGTATAATACATTAGCTACAGCTACAATACATCATTAATATTGCAATACAATATAATCAGGGCTTCATTAAAGCATACAGTACCTCCCAACTGTGATGCTATTCGCCGGAACATCCCTTTTTTTGGGACATTCCTGCGTCCCTCCCGGGGCTGGCAGTGTCCCGCAGCCGGGGGGAGTGGCAGTTGTGAGTCACTCCTCTCACTCCCTGTCGCTATCTTCCCAGCCCCACAGGCTGCAGAATAGATGCTGTGTGCATCAGAGAGCTGCTAGCCATGCCCCCACAATGGCGATAACGGGGCGCGGCCTCGTGGAAATAGGCCACGTCCATATCGCTAGGCCACACCCCCAAAACCGTGTGCGCACCTTCGGCGCGCAAGGGGTCCCACTGCTACCACATACAAAGTTGGGAGGTATGATTAAATGCTCCAGGCACCCTAGGCTAATACACATGTAGCTCCCCTTGTAATGCCGCTAAACATGTGATGTGTCTTGGAGCTCAGGTACTCGCCAGTCTTATTGCCCTTTGTAATGAAGGGTATAAAACTGGCATGTACAGTAGGATCTAATGCTTGTGCTTTGTGAAGGAGACTTTGGCTTTAGGCTGCCCAGCTGGCGCTGTAGCACAATGTACATAAAGTAATGGTTCCATCAGTAAGTTACATTGGGGCAGATGTATTAAGCCTGGCGAAGAGATAAACTGGAGATAAAGTGGAGAAAATGTGGAAGGAGATAAAGCACCAGCCAATCAACTTCCAACTGTCATATTTCAAACACTGCTGATTGGCTGGTGCATTATCTCCTTCCACATTTTCTCCACTTTATCTCCAGTTTATCTCTTCGCCAGGCTTAATACATCTGCCCCACTGGCACAGCCGTCTGGCAGTCACCTTAAGAACTTTACCCCCCACAGTCCATCAGGATGGGTGATCGCTAATAAGCATAGAATAAATTAGGCCTTCATTTTATTTCTCGGCTGTCGCCTGCAAGGAGCCTCCCCCCTCCCCCTGCCTAATCAACCTATTGGTTAATCAGGTCCTGCAAAAAGATTTCCAGAGCGCACCCATAAGCACTAACTTACAATGTCTGTGACAAATTGTGAATAGAGCCATTTCTGAATCAGGATATTAAATTATGTTTCTTCAACAGTGGAAAAAAAAATGAGGTTAAACTTGGAGCAAATGGTTACACAACACAGTAGCCGGACAAACTGCAATTCAGCTGTACTCTTATGTACAAATAAATTATAGAACATATTGTTCAGTGGTTTATAAACCCTGTAATTTGAGGGGTCTCCTAACTAGCAATTTGGTAATATGAAATATTGAGATGTCTATGTAATTGCGCTGCAGAAACACTCCTAGATTTAAGACATTAAACCACGATATTGCAATTATCGTTATTATTAAATGAATCACTTTCACGCAGCCAAAAGTCATTTTTGGTTTACCAGACTAATAGAGATGACAATTATTTTCCAGTGAAGTTTTTGTTTGCAGTGGCCAAAAGTAGCAAAGAGATTTGCTTAATAAAGCGTACACACGGTGAGATATCTACTATTCTTCTATTCGATTTTGCTTATAGAATCAAAATTGAATAGAAAATCCAATGGGCATTGATTGTTTTTTCTACATTCGATGCAGACTTGATCCCGATGCGCGCTCCCGTGTAGTGTAAATCGAATAGAAAAATAGCAGCCAAGACTATATAGTGGAAATCTAATCGCAGATAGTGCAAATCTAATGCAGGGGTCCTCAAAATATTTGCTTCTGGACCCCATCAGACAATAAAAATAATTACGGGACCCCAGCAAGTTACTGCAGAAGGTTATCACATCACATGTGTAGTCAGCAGACAGCACATACATGGCAGCATTGTGGAGCAGCATTGTGGAGGCGCAACATGATGGGAGGAGTCTAAAATAACAGACAATTCAACAGATTTTTCAGACTCCTTGAATCACTGACTGAGATTAGAAAAGTCATCAGCCTGATGGTCAGCAACATGGAGTCGCGACCCCATGCTGAGAAGGTAGGGACCCACTTTGGGGTCAGGACTCACAGTTTGAGAAACGCTGATCTAATGTGTTCGATTCGATTGGATGTTTATCTCCTGCCTGAAGCCAGTGTTGATCTAATAGCAAATCGAATAAGTTAAGAAATAGTGTAAATCGAAAAGGAGTAGAAAAAACTTCAGAGCAGGTGGAATAGTCCATTTCTAATAGAAAATCGAATCGAAAATGGATTCAATCCATGTACAAGCCTCTACTCAAGCCTGGAGTTGTCCTAGTAGACCCCCTGTGACATCTGTATCTTCTGTATCACAAAAACATCCTGCTATATTATGACACCTCAACATATGGTCCTTACCTGCCACCACTGGCGATTTCCTGTCATCGAGGAGCTGAATGGCTGTACTAGCTGTTACCACAGTGCTTCTGTTTACTGAACCTGAAATTGGAAATAACATGGTCAGGCGTTGGGGACATAACATTTCATATGGTCTAACTGTGCGGAGTTTGTATATTCTCCCTGTGCTTGCATGGGTTTCCTCCGGGTATTCCAGGTTCCTCCCACAATCCAAAAATATACTGGTAGGTTAATTGGCTCCCAACAAAATTAACCCTAGAATGTCTGTGTGTGCGTGTACATGTGGCAGGGAATATAGATTGTAAGCTCCATTGGGGCAGGGACTGATGTGAATGTTCAAATATTCTCTGTAAAGCGCTGTGGAATCTGTGTGCGCTATATAAGAAACTGGTAATAAATAAATGGCTCAAATGAAGTATATCCAACTGCCATCTGCAACCTATAACATCCATACTTCAGTGCTGTTTTGGCATCCGGCATGTGGGCAGAATTACCAAATATCTAAGATGCAAGAGTGGGAATGGGTAAAGGTTGAAACGCTATAGGTCGACCATTATTGGTCGACAGTTATTAGGTCGACACACAAAAATGGTTGACATGCAGTAGGTCGACGGTCAAAAATGTTCGTACAAGCAAAAGGCCGACACATGAATAGGTCCACATGAGTTTCCCATGTTGACATAGCCGGACATGGACACAATATCAGTTTACAGTGCCCCCTTGCTTCGGGCACAGTACCTCGCTGACCTTGGTACAATATTTTAATATCCCCCTATGCCCACTGGGATGGTAAAGTATGAACAAGTCGGTTTAAAAAAAAAAACTCATGAAAAACTCATGTCGACCTTTTCCATGTCAACCTACTGCTTTTGTCGAAATTTTGACCATTTCAACCTAATGCTCGTTGCCCTTTTTCATGTGTTGACCCAATGACTGCCGACCAATAGTGACAGCGACCAATAGTGCCATGTGACAGCCTCCAATGAATAGGAAACGCTCTATGATCAGTGCTGGGGGGGGGGTAACTATGGGTGTGATAAAGCTCACATACAATGTCAGCAAAAGGACAACATTGACGAAAGGTTGACATAGAAAAGTAGACACAGGAAATGCCCGGTATGTTGCTATCTGAACACCTGAACCCCCAATTACTGTTCCGCATCCCCATTAATGGATAGCTCCGATCACCAGGCTTCATCCTAAATGCCACATTCCGCTACCTCTGTGCTCAGCACACTTTACCCTTCCCAATCTAAGTCCACATGGCTGGTAAAGTCTGAAAGAATTCAAAAAATGAACACCACCACCCCCCTCCAAAAAAAAAAATGTCATGTTGACCTTTTCAAGTCGACACTTTGCTTGGGTCAACCTTTTGTCAATATCAACCATCAGATATTTCACCTTTGGGTGTTGACTTATTCCCTGTCAACCTAGACACTGTCTGTCAGCCACCCGGATACCCCTAAGCATTGCATCGCCATCAGATTTTCACTGTTTGATGACACAGATTATCTCAGTGTGGCCATCGGATAGAATTGCCATTAGCAATAGTAACCATTGTCCATCGATGTTCTTCCTTATTTTTTGTATCGGTCTGCATGAATACACTGTAATTTGTTACTTATGTATTAAAGTGTATGACTTTTTATGTTAGAACTTCAGCAGAGATTAACGAAAGCAATTCACCAATATTCATATTATTTCAAGTGCTAACATAAACACGGTTGCTTATAACAACTTATGCAAATATTGAGTAAGATAATATTGTTCCTGGGTAACCATGTCGTGTGACTTGATACATGGAAATAAAAGCAATATCCCGCGGCACCGAGCTGCCCGCCAGCAAGAAAAAAACTAAGTTTACAGCCGTCCTCTAACACAATGATTAAAGCAGAAATATTACAGTAGTTCCATGCTTTAAAACAAACACATACAGTACAGTTCTACTTTTAAATTTACCCACTGAGAAGACGAATGTACAATAACTCTGATCTGTATTGGGTTATCCACTTATATGGTATATAGTGCAGGGTTGCCGACTTTTTAAATCTCCTCTCCGGGAAAAGCCCGGAGAGGAGACTTTCAACTGGAGTTTGGGGGCGGGGCTTAAGAGTCATGTCATTAAGCCCCGCCCCCATGATGAAAAATTTCCCGATTTGCTGATCACCGACAAGGGGGCAGGGCTAAAATGATGCGATTCTGACACTTTAGCCCCGCCCCCTCATCGTAGATCGGGCAATCCGGTTATTTAAATGGCGCAGGCAGCGGTAAGGTATCCAGGAACAGGGGGGGGGGGGGGGGGAGCGGTCCCCCAGAAACCGGGAGGGTTTCCTACCTTTCCGGAAGGCCGGGAGGGGGACCCGATTTTCGGGGCCCTCCCGGCCATTCCGGGAGATACGCAAGTCTGATATAGGGGGTGATTCAGCTTTGCACAGTAATTGGCGAAATTCGCTGCTTAATGAGCGCTGAAATGCGTCCCTCCAGGCCAGTGAACACCCGCCACTATGTGAATGTCTGCCCCATGGCAATGGCTGACACTTCCCATACCTCCCAACTGTCCCGCTT
This sequence comes from Crinia signifera, assembly GCF_055691185.1. Taxonomy (NCBI): domain Eukaryota; kingdom Metazoa; phylum Chordata; class Amphibia; order Anura; family Myobatrachidae; genus Crinia; species Crinia signifera. The sequence goes on along the minus strand of NC_139224.1, from coordinate 41,083,770 downwards.
TCCGTGGGAATGTGCCAGTTTTTGGGGAAGTTCCCGCATCCCACCCGGGGCCGCTAGTGTCCCACAGCGGTAGCAGGGCAGTTAGGAGTCCCCCAGCCTGAAGGGAATAAACGCTCTGTGCATACGCACAGCACCTATACAGTGATACAGAGTGGCGAAAAACAGACAGGCCATCGTGTAAGGCCATGCCCTCTTTCAATAGACCACACCCCTTTCCACTGCGCAAGTGTCCCGATTAGCGAAACACAGATGTTGGGAGGTATGCACATCCATTCGCAATCGGATGTAGGGGTAAAAATCATTTGATGGTCACAGAACATCGAATGATGTTTCACCCGCCTGCAGATAAAAGTCAGTCTGACAGCAGGCACTCACCCCATGCAGGCTTTGACACGCCTGGAAAATCCTGTAAGGGAGTAAACTGCGCTATTGAAGAAGTTGAACACAATGATAACACAGCATGTAAAAAATGAATAATCAAATTTATTTATACACATTATAAAGCTCATGATTAGTGGGAGTCCTGCATCAACAGTGCTGGGGTATTTACCCTATGCAGTGGTGCCAGCTGGATAGGTGTCCCCTGAAAGCGCTCCTCTGATTGGAGCCAAGTGCAGTCCTGGTTCAGGTATCCACTGTAGGTAGATGGTGGTAAAACAGTGGCCCAGAAGTTGGGGTGACACAGTCTGATGCGTTTTGCTGGAATATCTCCAGCTTCTTTTGACATGCCTGTGTTGGCAAGGGGACACCCAGCGGTTTTGTGTGCACGCCCAGGAAACACTGAGTGTCCCCATGTGCCAGCCCCCTGTCTGCCCACTGCCCGCCCCTTTCTGTACAAATGCCTTGGTGACATGCGCAGAGTTGCAACATGCGCAGAGTTGCAACATCGGTCCCCAGCCCGTAAACGCTGGGGACCGATCCTTAATGAACCAGGCCCATATTACAATAAGTAGTATTATGCCAGATGTATTAATCCTTAACAGAGATAAAGTGGCGAGTGATGAAGAGAAATAAAGGACAAGCCAATCAGCCCCTAACTGCCATGTTACAGACTGTGCTTGAGAAATGGCAGCTCATTTTGCAGCCTTGCGAGTCCACCAAAGGCCAACGCCCCCACTCGTTTTTATGGGAACGCGAATGCACGGGGGACCGCATGATCTAGAATAACCCCCAAAGTGGGGAGAGTAAATATCCTCGCACATGTGTCCCACTGTCCTTACGCATGCGCAGTCTACTGTCCGCCATGCAAAATCCAGTTCTGAATAACCCCCTTAATACTGCCTTTTATTTCCGAACCCTTTAGCTCACTCCTTCCTTAACCTCTCATTTGGTTTGGATGTGCCACCACCATCAAACACACACTGAAACAGAACGGCTAATACTTCCCCCACCTCACGTTCAGTGCTTTACAGAATTTTCCATCCCTGTCAGCACCACAGTCCACACACCTGCCTCCATGCCTGATTTCTAGGGACAAACATTTACTCTAACCTCTCCTTCCAGCCTCCCGTCAAATCATTAGCCAAATACTGACACTTTCACTTATCCAATATTTCTGTAATACTCCCTGTACTAACACTTGCTGCCATCAGGCATTAGTTCACGCACTAAGTATATCTTGGCTTGTCTATTGTGCATAGGAACACTACTACTATGCTTGGTCACCTCACTAATTATTACACAATCTCAGCTGTCCCACTGACTCCACCAGTTCTTGCACTGGCAGATAGGACCTCTAAGCAAAATATTTGAGGTTTTATACTCATGCGATTAAGTCATCCACAAGTGTCCAGCGAAGAAATAAGCCATCCAGCAAAGAAATGATGCTTCTTTTTTTATTTCATTTCTAGATGATTGGGGTGGTAGCCGGCCGTTTCATGGGTGTGTTGAAAAAAATGCAGGCGTACCCAAGCGTTTTAGAGCTCCGGCTGATTCCATCGCAGCCACTAAGTCCAGATCTACTCTGGACAGTGCGGAAAACATTCGACGGTGAGCGGCTTTAGAAATGTTTTGGAAGTCTTCGCGAGCTGTTTTACATAAACATCCATTCGCAGCCTCGGGTGCTGGGATCATATCATTCCATGGTTGCCGACTATCGAATGATTTGATACCTACATGCAATACTAAGATACTCTTCGGTGTTTTAGTTTTGAGTGCACCCTGTACACCCATGAAACGCTGGGCATTCCCATTGGCGAGTCCACCCACCGCCGCCTTCCAGTTCTACGTGCCTGCTCGCATATGACATCAGCACATGCACATAAAGGCACATGCGCCTGACTCCAAACATCGCTCCCCCGTCCGAACGAGCGATGGGATTAGAATCAGGGTCCCAGTTTCCACAATGTGACCACAGTTAAATTTGAGGGAGATATTTTGTTTCTGTGCAGGGTGAGCAGCGGAACCCCGTCTTATACCCCTTTTACATCGAAAAGCAAGGTCAGTGCTGGGACCGGCACTTTCACACTAAACTCGGGTCACCCATTATATAGGGCGCAACCACGGTTTAACTCTTCTTAAAACCAGGGTGGAAGTGCCGGGTTGGTCAACCCAGGTTTTAAGCTGTGGTGCTTTCACACCACACCTCAACCAGAGACCATACAAGAAATACCAATCCCAGGATCGAGATCGTAGGGATCCCAGGATTTCTTACATTTTTTGGCCAGGATTAAATTCCTGTGATTTGACCCCCAATCCCTGTTTTTGGGATTGAAATGTGCATGTGCATTTCATCCCTTTCTACTGGGCAGCACTGAGAATGAGCAGCACTCGGCTAAGGCACTGCCTGGAAAATAGAAGGTGACGCCAATTAGCGGAACTTATATACAATCCAAAACTTGTGAGAATCCGAAAAATGGAACGCTGATGTTCAGCCTCATTTTGGATTCGGAAAATGGCACCAAGGATCGAACCCTCCTCGAGCCGGCCTTGGATCAGGTTAGTTCAGGGGGGGGTTGGTTCTCTAGGAACCGAACTCGCTCATCTCTAGTTTTATAGGATCATGGGTAATAGACACAAAATTCAAAGGTTATGTGTGAGATGCATCCCATACGCTGCTCAAGACAATAACCAGAAACAGGAATACACCCTGCATATCCAGGTCTGGAAATGCTGGAGGACGGCATTACCTTACATCCTGGTATGCTGTATAGCCTTCAGGTTTTATGTCTATTTCATTTGTTCCTAATAAAATTATATTTCACCATTGCGCAATCTTGTCTCCTATTATTATACTGTATGTATGGTTAATAAACAAATGGTGCTGTCGTGAGGTCTGCAGGGGCCGGGTAAAGTTTTGGGGGAGTGGCCTAATCAGTGCTACAATCACAAATATTTGTAGCACTGTATTTGCCGAGCAGGGAAGAGCCCTTGAGCAACTCAGCCAGGGGCAAATCGAGGGGGGGCGCACGATCAGTGTGATCACTGCAGCTCAGTCCACAGAAGTGTAAGCTGGGCTAAGGAGAAGACAGATTCTGCTGCTGCTGCCTGGGGAGGAAGGAGGGGGCAGGGGAGCGGTGGCAGACCTGGGTCTCCTGCTGGCCCCTTCCATCAGGTCTGGGCCTGGGTAATTAGTACCCACCTCCCCTACTTGCTCTTGACAGCCCTGGAAGCAACACACAAGGGAGACAATAAAAAACAAAATCGGCCTGTACTCAGGAGGAAAAGTGTCATAAATCTGTGGGTGTTTGTCATTAAACTACTGATTGAAAGAAAAAGAAATATTAATTTGTTCCACCAGGCATCAGTATTTCAAAGGGACTAATTCTGACCTGACCGCTTTGCAGTGGCCTGCGATTAGATAGTGTACTCTGACCCTTCCACAATTGTGCGACAGAGACAGCCTGATAGAGGCTGCTGCTTACATTGCAGGCCCTCCCTTAAATGCTTAGTCACACCTGCGTTTTCCAGACACTCCCAGAAAATGGCAGGTTACCACCACTACACACCAGCATCCTGTCAATCAAATTGCGAGGGGTTTGCGATTATTGTCAGAGTTTGGCCTCAATGGGGCTCTGCACAAAATTCTGCTACCAACTATAATATCCCTGAAAATAGTTATCAAAAGTAGGCAAGTATGACTTAATTATATTGTAGTAATTGTACTGGTCGTGTATTAGGCAGGCTGTCAGTCAGTGTAGTGGGGTACACACGCAGGTTGTCAGCTTTTCCTTGTTAATGTTTTTTCTTTGTGGTGTGTGGTCACGGTGGTGTGCGGCACTGCAATCCAATACACCATACAAGGTACTTGTTTCCTAGCACGGCGCCCATCGCATACCATCACATATCGATGGGCTTGTACAATGAAATATCGCATAGCATCGCATGCCAGCAAATGGCATGCGATGCGATTTTTAATCGTACAAGCACCCTGCTGGGTGCTCACAATGTTAAATGCACCCCCATTGTCAACGCCACCCCCACTATCAATGCCAACCCGAAGCGTGGCGAGCGCAGCGAGCCCTTGAGGGGCGGCGGTACGCGTCCTCCGACCTTTTCATACCACCACTATCCACGTCGGTGTGGAGTTGATTTTAGATCAGGGCTGGGCAATTGCGGCCCTCCAGATGTTGATGAACTACACATCCCAGGATGCTTTGCATTAGTTTTGCTATGTGGCCATGCTGAATCTGATGCAAGGCATGCTGGGATGTGTAGTTCATCAACATCTGGAGGGCCGCAATTGCCCAGCCCTTTTTTAGATAGTGTGGCGAGTGTAGCGAGCCCCGCGAGGGGATGTGGAATACATGTAAAGTAATCCGTGTCCCCTCGCAGAGCTCGCTGCGCTCGTTTTGGGGATTAGACTATGCATGTACAATCTAATGTGGGTCAGCGTTCGGGCACCCGCTCAGTTGCTGCCTGTAGCGAACATTGGAACAAATCTCCGGCTGAATCTTCCCTATCCATACTTCGCAACTTCCAATATCTCCTCTCCAGAAGAAGGCCGGATAGGAGACTCTGTGGGGCTCTTGTTTGGCGGGGCCAAGCTACCATATCACTTGCCCAGTGCTATACAGAGTGAGCTGCTATAGTTACATGCAATGCGTCAGTAAGCCAGTGTTGTACAGGGTAGGATGCTACAGATACTGTACATGCATTGCGTCAGTTAGCCATTGCTATAGTTATATGCAATGGCACTGGCTTATATGCAATGGCACTGGCTTACTGACACATTGCATATAACTATAGCAGCCTACCCTGTATAGAAATGGCTAACTGACGCAATGCATGTATCTGTAGCATCCTACCCTGTACAACACTGGCTTACTGACGCATTGCATGTAACTATAGCAGCTCACTCTGTATAGCACTGGGCAAGTGATATGGCAGCTTGGCCCCGCCCATGAAGAGCCCCACAGAGTCTCCTATCCGGCCTTCTTCTGGAGAATGAGGATGGATAGGGAAGATTCAGCCGGAGATTTGTTCCAATGTTCGCTACTTGGTTTTACAGATGGTCTTGGCATGCTTTATAGTCTTAAGGCAACTACAAATTACAATATATTGTAGTAAATTGATTTATATTATGTCATGTATGTATGTCTACCTATTTGTTTTATATAATTTAAAGTGTGTCCAGTATTCTTTTTGCTCAGCGGAGTTCACACAAATGATTAATTATCCACTTAGCAGCGCAAAGTTTTTTTCCACACCAAGGTATTGGTTGGAGGGTATGCTGTTATATTTACACACTTTGGGGCAGATGTATTAAGCCTTAACAAGAGTAAAATGCAAGGGTGATAAGGAGAGATAAACGTCCAGCCAATCACCTGCTAACTGCCATGTTACAGGCTGTGTTTGAAAAAAGTCAGTAAGGAGCTGATTGGCTGGACGTTTATCTCTCTTTATCACCCTTGTATTTATCTCTTGTTAAGGCTTAATACATCTGCCCCAATGTGTCAGTAAGCCAGTGCCATATAGGGTAGGCTGCTATAGTTATATGCAATGTGTCAGTAAGCCAGTGTTATACAGGGTAGGCTGCTATAGTTACATGCAATGTGTCAGTAAGCCAGTGCTATGCAGGGTACATCATACCGGGAAACAAAAACCCAGCCAAAATCTGACAAGCTCCACCTATTTTAATTAAAATACTTCCCCTTTCAGGGGTGTAAATTGTGACAGGCCACAGGTGGGGGATATGCTATTCTTCCCCTGCTGGAGAGTGATAAACAACCATGAGCTCCTTACTGCCATGTCACAGGCTGTGCCTGAAAAAAATGACAGTTAGAAGTTGGTTGTTAGCCCATCTCTCCACACACATTGCTCACCAAGGCCCAGTACATCTGGCCCATAATGTCATACACACATATTGTATGGCTTCTGCTAATGTTATCACAAGTGTCCTATGATGTCACAATCGTAACCAGGGCAGTGGTAAGCCAGGGAGGCACACCAGGGATCATTCTGTTGCTTGGTCCAGACCTGCGCAGTCAGAGATTCTTGGAGCTTGTGCTTTTTGGTTTCTAAATTGAATTTCTTCATATTTAGTATTAGTATTATTATATACTTTATATATAGTATTAGTAGAGGAGAGGAGAAGAGGAAGAGGAGAGGAAGGAGGAGGCGGCGTGTGGGAGCAGCCATGAGCTGTTTCCCGTTTAGCATGTGCTGGCCATTCTTCAGCAGCAGGGTAAGTGCGCTGTTATTTCTATTCGTGTTTTGGTGTTTGCACAATTATGGTTTTATATGGATTTCTCAAGGGTTCGGGCTAACCTGAAAGTGGGCATGTCAGGGCGCAGACAGTGGATTTTTCCCAATTTAGTAGGGCTAAATGTCAGCCGGTGTCTGCCCAGATCTGATTAAGCTAAGGGGTAATTTATTATTTATAGTATTGCCGGTGCTTTTGGGCACCACATTGCACTGCAAATGGGGTTGTTGATAAATGGGCTTTAATAAAGACCATTTTTCCCCCCATTCAGCATTATTGTATTGTATTTGCTAATACCTGTATTTATGTATGGTCAGTTGTGCAGCTTTACACAAAAATGTAACATTAGGGCGCAATGCAAATAGTCCCAGTAGCTCCATTGGGCACCACCTATTGGTTGACAGCCCCAAAAGTAACTGGATTCCATTCATTATAACTAGAAGGGATATTTTTCTATAGCCTAATTATTAATTAGAATTTATGTTTTATCTTTATTTAATTAAGGTGATGGAGCGTGACGCCCCCCTACTTCCACCAAAGAGGGAGCAGTTTACAGCACCTGAAGAAATTGAAATGGCCCCATTGCCCTCAGTGAAACAAACTGAGCAGGAACCTCGGCAGAGGAAGGTGCCCCCAGCACCTCGTCAGAGGCAGGCACCACCGGCACCCCGGCAGAGGCAAGCACCACCAGCCCCCCGGGAGAGGCAAGCACCACCGGCACCCCGGGAGAGGCAAGCACCACCGGCACCCCGGGAGAGGCAAGCACCACCAGCACCCCGAGAGAGGCATGCACCACCGGCACCCCGGGAGAGGCAATCACCACCGCCTCCCCGTGTAAGACTGGCCCCACCACCTCCGCGTGTGAGAAAAGCCCCACCGCCTCGCCAGGAGAGACAGGCCCCCTTGCCATAAAGGAATTCGCCCCCAATAACACCTGAGTGGCATGCGTCCCCCAAAACACCGGAGTGGCATGCGCCCCAAATAACACCTGAGTGGCATGCGCCCCCCAAAACACCGGAGTGGCATGCGCCCCAAATAACACCTGAGTGGCATGCGCCCCCCAAAACACCGGAGTGGCATGCGCCCCAAATAACACCTGAGTGGCATGCGCCCCCCAAAACACCGGAGTGGCATGCGCCCCAAATAACAACTGAGCGGCATGCACCCCCAACAACACCGGAGTGGCATGCTCCCCCAATAACAACAGAGTGGCATGCACCCACAACAACACCAGTATGGCATGCGCCTCCTACAACACCAGAGCAGCATGTGCCCCCCAAAACACCAGAGTGGCATGCACCAATTTTTTAAATAAAATGAGTGTTGCTTAATGATAATGGTTCTCTTTTTTCCCCCCCAAATTGAGCGTCTCAATGTTGAATGAATGCTTGTGAGCTGTGGTGTCATAATTTGTAAAATAAAAAAGGTATACTTTTACTTTTTTAAATATCAGCCCTGTAGCCCATCAGTGTCCTGTCTACATACATCTTAGAGGTTTTCTTGCTTTGGTCCATACAGTAAGACCTCACCAGGGGCGGATTGGGATGTAAAACCAGAAATTTATGGAAGCAGGGGGCGGGGTCTGCTGAGGTAGTGGAGTCTGTCAAGAGGGGGAGGATCCCAACTAATAAATTAAATGTTGCATGCAGTTGCGGCCTTCATAAACTAATACACTTAGACAACGTTTCAATGTATATCACATTGTCATCAGGATCCTATATGAGCCAAAATTCACATTATTCCATGCAGTATGCGCCAAAATGCACATTATGCCACACGGAATCCAACAAAATTCAAATTAGGCCACACGGTATTAGCCAAAATCCATGTTAAGCCACACAGAATCACACAAAATTCTGTTATGTGGTGGCAGGGGGGTTCTATATGTTGTTATTTACGGGGGGTGGTGGTGGGGGAAGGGGGTCTATTCATATGTGTAAGTTCATAAAAGTTGGCTGCCTGCGATGGAGTTTTGTGCCCCCTTTAAAAAATAAGTAAATGATTGGTACTTGTTTCCTAGCACGGCGACACCGATTTTGATCTTATGGCATCGGGTCTATGAAATCGGGTCACATCGCATCGCATGCGACCAGATCGCATCCGATGCGACTCGATTTGACCCGATTTTTTATTGTACAGCCACCATGATGGCTGATTACTATGTTAAATGCCCCCCCCCCCCAGACCCGATTTTTTTTTGTACACCCACCCTGATGGGTAATTAGTATGTGAAATGCCCCCCATTGTTAACGCCACCCCAGTATCAACGCCAACCCGAAGCATGGCGAGTGCAGCGAGCCTGCGAGGGGCGGCGGTACGCGTCCTCCGACCTTTTCATAACCCCACTATCCACGTCGGCGTGGAGTTGATTTTATATAGTGTGGCGAGCGCAGCGAGCCCCGCGTGTTAAATCGGGTCTAATCGCATCGTATGCCATTGTAAAGGCATACAATGCGATGCGATTTTAAAATTGTATAACAACGTCTTAAAAGCCCGATATCAGGTCTGGGCGGGTCCAATAGCATACCTTAACTAATGGTATGCGATGGGACCCGACGGGCACCGTGCTAGGAAACAAGTACCAAATGATTTTTTTTTTATATTTATATGTATATTTATATATATATAGCTATATAGTCCAGCATCCATAAGGAAAAACTGAGGAGGGCACTCACCAATCGATGCAAAAGGAGATACTTTATTTAGGTAGACAAATCCATGTTAAAAGAAGTCAACGTTTCGACCCTAAACGGGCCTTTGTCAAGACAGCACAACAGCAGCAATAATCCAACAGGACGGATAAATTCCAATGCTCGCACATCCGCCCACCCAACCCCCTCTCTTGGTCAGGTTCCGTGCGGCTGCAAATGGACATTTGTGGGGACCAAATCACTCCATGGTCGCCGACTATCGAATGATTTGATATGTACACGCAAAACTAAGACATTCTCAGATGTTTTAGTTTTCCGCGCACCCTGTACGGGAACAGGGCGGGCAGCTGACATCCGTTGATGTCAGCTGCCGGCCCCCTGGCAGCTGCTTCACTGCTGAATTTCGCATGAGCGCATTCCACCTGCCGCCACCTGCCCGCACTGGTGGGTGTGAACAGGACGACAAACTAGCAGTTTGCAGTGCCCGCTCACACCCAGCATCTGCACATGGGCATAAATGCGCATGCGCCTGACTCCAAACATCGCTCCCCCGTGCAAATGAACGTGTTTCGGTTCTGGTTCAAATTCATCATTGTTTGGTTGTTTTGGCAAAACCACTTTCAAGTAATTTGGTATAGATATTGGTTCAGTTTAATAATAAACAATAAAACGATCGAGAATCAATGATAATCAGCTATAAAAACTAGAGATGAGCGTGTCCGGATTCTGGGAATCCGGACTCCCCCGAACACTCCCCAATCCAACCACGTTCAGGAGCCTGTTCAGGTTTTCCCGCCCAGACTCGGAGCGCGCCTTTCCAGCACCCGCGAGTTCCCACTGTCAACGTCACTACTACGTCACTATACGTATATAAGGACGTCCGGGCTCTCTCTCCCGCCCCGCTGTGCAACCTGCGTGGTGTAGTAGTTTTAACTACTACACTGCTGTCTGCTGATGATAGTGACAAGTTCAACCTGTGTGGTGTAGTAATACTGTAGTTCTACACTGCTGATAGTGACAACCTGCGTGGTGTAGTAATAGTTCTACACTGCTGATAGTGACTACATGCGTGGTGTAGTAGTTTTAACTACTGCCCTGCTGATATATTAGCGACAAGTTCAACCTGCTGAGTCGGACTGTGTTAGTGTAGTGTAGTGTAGTGTGGTGGTACACTGACAGAGTCTGTGCTGTGCTGTATATTATATATTTATCTATGTAGTCTGTGCCTGTGCCTCATAGATTGATTTACCTGTCCTCCAGTGTCCAGTCCCACTCCCACTCCCTACCACCAAATTCCTAATAAAAATCCTTTTAAATTGTCCTATGTCTGCTGCTGTGTGACTAAGCTGGAACAGGGTACTACAAGTCTCCCCTCACCTGTGCAGGCCACACGTCAATGCAAAATAAATGACAAAATATCATTTTTATTTTAGAATAAAGGGGTTAAAAAATAATACTGAATAATAATAAAAATCCTTTAAAAATGTTCAGTGTCTGCTGCTTTGTGTGTAAGCCGGGAGAGGGTACTTCAAGTCTCACCTCACCTGTGCAGGCCACACGTCAGTGCAAATTGCAAAATGTCATTTTTATTTTACAATAATAAAGGGGTTACTGACTTATTAATAATCCTTCTCAATTTTTCTGTGTCTGCTGCTGTGTGACTGTTAGCTGGGAGAGGGTACTACAAGTCTCACCTCACCTGTGTGCACACCAGTGCTGCAAAATAATCAATCTAATTTTTTGGGACAATAAGGGCTACTGACTTAAATAAATTCCTTAAAATCCTTTTCAATTTTTCTGTGTCTGCTGCTTTGTGACTGGTACTACAAGTCTCACCTCAGCTGTGTGCACACCACACATCGGTGCTGAAAAATAATAAATCATTCTCTCTTTTTTTGCAATAAGGGTTACTGACGTAAATAATAATCATTTTAAATTTTTCTGTGTCTCTGCTGCTATGTGGCTGTACTCCAGAAAGATAATGGCACTTTTATCTGTAGTGCTTTTTATATTTGTGTATTTTAAACTGTATTTTATATGGCCATTGTGATTAAATTGTGATGTTTTAAACGTACTTCACTATTTTATGCCATTTCTCTTTTATTGCATACGTGATGCACATGAGAGGGACCCTGGAATTTATGGAATTTCCAAGCGCCTGATAAGTCACTATTCTATTTTTCGTTTGTGGTGTATGGTGAAGGTTTGAGGAACCTTAAGAATTAGTTGACTCACGGCTGCTGGGTGCGCAAAGCTACTCACTCACTTATCTGTTGTTGGTATTGGTGTTAGATGTGCGTCCGGTGTCCACCATCAGTGGAGTGGGATTTAGACAGTTGATGGAGGTATTGTGTCCCTGGTACCAAATCCCATCTAGATTCCACTTCACTACGCAGGCGATACCGAGAATGTACAGAGACATCAGAAAAAGTGTCCTTGGTGCCCTGAAAAATGCGGTTGTACCCACCGTCCACTTAACCACGGATATGTGGACAAGTGGTTCAGAGCAAACTAAGGACTATATGACTGTGACAGCCCACTGGGTAGATGCATCGCATCAACAGCAGCAGCAGCTTCTCCTGCATGTCAACTCCTTCCAAGGCAGGCTACGCTGTGTATCACCGGTTTTAGTAAGAGGCACAGCACCGACAACCTCTTAGAGAAACTGAGGGAAATCATCTTGCAGTGGCTTACCTCACTTAGACTCTCCCGGGGATTTGTAGTGTCGGACAACGCCAGTAACATTGTGTGGGCATTACATATGGCCAATTTCCAGCACGTGCCATGTTTTGCCCACACTATAAATTAGGTGGTGCAACATTTCTTAAAAAGTGACAGAAACATGCAGGAGATGCTTGCGGTGGCCCACAAAATTGCTGGACACTTTCGGCATTCTGCCACTGCCTGCCGAAGGCTGGATCGGCAGCAAAAACTCCTCAACCTGCCCTGCCATCACCTCAAGCAAGAGGTGGTGATGCGCTTGTACTCCACCCTCTATATGCTGCAGAGGATGGAGGAGCAGCAAAAGGCCATCCAATCCTACTCGGTCACCTACGACATAGGCAGAGGAGCAGGGATGCATCTGATTCAAGCGCAGTGGAGGCTGATTTCCATGTTGCGCAAGATTCTCCAGCCTTTTGAACTTGCCACACGTGAAGTCAGCTCTGATACTGCCAGCTTGAGTCAGGTGATTCCCCTGATCAGGCTGTTGCAGAAGCAGCTGGAGAAAGTGAAGGAGGAGCTAAAGCATTACGATTCCGCAAAGCATGTAGCTCTTGTGGATGAAGCCCTCAATACGCTTTGCCAGGATAAGAGGGTGGTCAGTCTGTTAAAGTCAGAGGAATACATTCTGGCCACCGTGCTTGATCCTCGGTTTAAAGCTTATGTTGTGTCTCTGTTTCCGGCAGACACAAGTCTACAAAGGTGCTAAGACCTGCTGGTCAGGAGATTGGCATCTGAAGCAGTCGTGACACGCAACAGCTCCTCCCTCATTATCTCATGCAAGGAAAAAGGGCAGGCAGGAGGGAGTTTGGAGTTGGACATCTGGTCCAGACTAAAGGACCTGCCAAGGATTGCTGACGTTTCTTCTGTTGCTGCATTGGATGCTGTCACCATTGAAAAAATGGTGGAGGATTACTTTGTTGACAGCATACAAGTAGACATGTCAAACAGTCCATACCTGTACTGGAAGGATAAAAAGGCAGTTTGGAGGCCCCTGTACAAACTGGCTCTAATTTACCTAAATTTTTAGTGCAGCAGGGATCCTGGTCAGTGAGCAGTGTCGCAGGTTGCTTCTGCAAAATGTGAATGAATACGACTGTCAGTGGCCGTATTTTTGGCAAAATACGATTCATAAATAGTGCAGATTTACTAATCTGTTGTATTTACGGATTCGTATTTGGCTGATGAAGTATACATACTTTATGTATACCGCTGGATTCGTATTCGTATTTAGTGGCTGTATATACAAATACGAGTGGGCAGCCGGTATAGATCAGTCAGATCCATGCCGGCTTCAATGTAAAAAATAAGTTTAAAAACGGCGCGGGGTCTCCCCCCACATGGCTATAACCAGCCCCAAGCTCAAAGAGCCGGTCCTGGTTTAAAAAAATCAGGGGACAAACATGTAGGGGTCCCCTGGATTTTTTAAAACCAGCACCAGGCCGGTCCTGGTTCCAAAAATATGGGGACAAAATGAGTAGGGGTCCCCCGTATTTTGAGAACCAGCACCACGTCCAACCAGCCAGCAGGGTAATGCCACAGTCGGGGGGAAACTTATTATACAAGTCCCCCCTGGCCAAAGCATTAACCCCTGAATGGTCAGCCTGGGCAGGGATCCCCAATGAAGGGGTCCCACCCTTCAGAATTTACCTGCCTAGGCTGAAGCCTGGGGCTGTCCCCAGTGCCCCATGGCAGTGGGTATCGGGCTGATGGTAGTGCAAAAAATAGAATAAACTATTGTTTATTGCTATATAAGCAAGCTTGCACCGCATGCATGGCCTTGGAGAGTCCCAGCATGCAAAGTGTTAAAGGGATCGCTGGATCGCTTGTAGTCCCACAACAGTACAAATACACACTGACACAATTTAAGTAAAATGTTATTACATACATAGCCCATACAAACTGATACTTACCTACCCTGACACGTAGGTAGGCATTTGTCTGTCCACTAGTCCAGTAATAATCCATATGGGTACCTGTGGAAGGAAACAATACTCACCTGGGTCCTCCAGCGTAGATCACGTCCTCTTTTTTCCATGTAGGCATCCCGTGTACTTGGCAAAACAAAAACCCATCAGGTCGCGCTCCCTTTACGAACTGAGTAGAGCCGCAGAAAGCTGTGTTTACTTTCTGAGGCTCTACCTCCCGCAAATAGCGCCATTGGCCACCTAGTGACTCCTGATTGGCCGCTAGAACTGCGAGTCGATTGCTAATCTCCATCCACTTGCAAATCCATACGCAGTTCCAGAACCAGCAAAAGGATTTTGTCATCTGCGCAAATGTGAATAAGACTGACCCTGCCCTTATCTGTGACTGAAAGAGAGTGGAAGTGGTCATCGCTGATGTCACAGACACAGACGCTGATGTCACCATCCTCAAAAGCTCCTGGGCATGCCTGAGTTTTTTCAGACAGATCCAGAAAACAGCAGGTGTCCAACCCTCTCTCCTTCCCTCCTTCTCTTTCTTTCGGTCTCTCTCACTTTGGGCCTTATTCTAGTTCACTCTTTCTGACAAAATCCTTCTTAGATGGACAAAACCATGTGCACTGCAGGGGGGCAGATGTAAAATGTGCAGAGAGAATTAGATTTGGGTGAGTTGTTTTGTTTCTGTGCAGGGAAAATACTGGCTGCTTTATATTTACACTGCAATATAGATCTCAATTTGAAGTAAAACCCCACCCAAATCTAATTCTCTCTGCACAAGTAACATCTGCCCCACCTGCAGTGCACATGGTTTTGTCCATCTAAGAAGGATTTTCTCAGAAAGAGTGAACTAGAATAAGGCCCAAAGTCTCTCTTACTTTTGGACAGACTTCTTTGGATGCACGAGCACTTTGTGGAATTGGACCTTTCAAGCTACTGCGGTGGTGCCGAGCAATTCTGTCAGACTGCTTTGCTTTTTGAGCATATACCCACCGCATTTTACCAGCAGCGTGAGAAACCATCTTTACCTGAAAAGTGTTTGAGCCACTTGTGCAAAAGTATCACATGTACTGTATGTTTTTATAAGTTTTTATTATGTTTGATTTTATTTTCATCTTATGTCACCGTACCTGTTAATAAAAATAGTTTTACCCTATTAAAACAATCTGAGCATTTTTTTTATGGGGATTGCACCAAATCAAGTGCATATATCTTTTGAAATGTGTCTACTTTAAGGGGTTGGTGTACCCCTAATTGCACTGAGGGCTGCAAATCCCATAATTGAGCAAAGTATAGAACAAACACATTTTCAAAACATTGCTTTACTTATACCCCTTTTACACCAAAAATCCCGGATCCGACCCGGCATTTGGAAGAAGGACCCAAGCCGGGTTGGAATCGGGATTTACTCCATTTACACTGCGGTGCCCACCCGCAGTGTAGACGGAGGCGGCGCTTGGAGATGACATCATCTCCAAGCGCCGGGACCGCGGTGATCCCCGCCGGATACACCAATCGCCATGCTGGTCGCAGCCCAGCACCAAGGTAAGCTGCGGGGCTACCCCTAGCCCCCGTGCACCCCCCAGCCGTCGTCCGGGAGGTGAATGGATGCCGCACACAGGCATCCATTCACCTCCTGCCCTGCTGCCGCTGCTGTCTGCAGAGTGTAGCAGACAGCAGCGCAGGCTGTCTGTCGTCGTCCGTCCCCCCCCATACACAGGTTGTATGTCCCCATTGATGTAAATGGGAGCCGGGTCATCCGACCCGGCGTACCCATTTACACCACCCTCTACCCAGGTCCTAGTTGTGTTCTACCCAGGTCAGGACCTGGGTAGAAGTCCCATGTAACGGGTCACGGCGTGTCCCATTTACACCGCCTCTGACCCGGGTCTGACCCGCCGAAGACCCAGGGTTTGAGGCGGTGTAAAAGGGGTATTACAAACAGGAATCAGGCCCTATCAGTGTGGCTACATTCACACATTGAATACCTAATCCACTGTATTCTCTGCAGAACTGTAATTTATATGTATCAGCCACAAAATCCATCTGATTCACTGCAACAGTGCAAGAACGCAAGTTGTTAAGATGGATTTTAGGACTGGTAGTGCACTGAGAGCTGTGACATGACATGAGGTCCGGGCCCATCTCCATACACATTGGCCTTTGGCTGATTCCTTGTACTGTACGTGATTTATATTACAAATAGTCTGTTTAGCCAAATTATGAAAACATTATATCTATTTAACAACACCATCCTCTAGATAATCTGGACATTCTCAAACAGAGATGTGTTGGCTGCAGTATCAAAAGTTTATTGAAATGAGAACACTGAACGCTGGGATTTTATTATGCGGTTCCTGAAGACGAGATCCAGAAACTCATACTTCAGTTCACCAGATGCTGGATAATTACAAGCCCAGCCCATTAACAGTTGCAAATTACTACCCAATTTTCTGTAGAGGGACATTACAATTTAGGAAAACTATCTCTGAAAATGCTGATCTTCCTACAAGTCTGATTTATGGCGTTATGATAAGGAAGAAAGGTTCCATGTGAGGCCAGTAAATCGAAAAAGATTACAGTATTGCTTTCTGTGCAACTGGAGAATGTAGTATTTCTATGTAATATTAGATGTACAAGTATACCGGTTGCAGGTTACTGAATTAAAATAGCACTCGTTTAACAATTGCTCAGGGAGAAAACAAATGGAAAAATCTCTTTGAATTCTTTCTCTGGCGAACGCAAATCTTGTTTCTGAAGAGGGAACACACGGATATCACTGACTGCAATACTATTACAAAGGCGCCAATACTTCCGTAACAGTACAAGCGATGCTTATGCTCTCGAGAAACTGCAGCTCCTCCAGTCTAGAACCAGAACCTGACCAGGCAGCGCTGGTGGAACCATAGAGGGCAAACTCAAACTTATTGTTTTCAAAGTACCACCCTACATTGGCAGTACTTGAAATTGGGCATGATAGCTCTTGCTGGTACCTGTAGTACACCAATAAATGTCAATATTAATTCTATTAGTAACCAGACACCTACCGCCCTTAGGTGTGAGGAACAGCTCTACTACAATTGGCAGTAGGGCTGGTTTTACACAGAAGGGGGAACCTGCATGGTATCTTGAGACCATGATCCCCAGCCATGATTCTATCTGGAATGGATCTGGTTGGGACCATAGTTGGGGGACAATAGAGTGCTGGTTAGTAGAAACTGAGTAGGTAACCACACTCTCTGCACCCCTAGTTTCCCCACTATAGACAAGGCCTATGGCTGTATCTCCAGTCTTCCGCACAGTATAAAAATGAACTTACTATTTCCGCAGCCTTGCAAACAGGTAAATGGTGCACTGGTGAAAGCCCCCCCCCCCCCCCCCCCCCACTGAGTGATTCCCCACATTTGCACGCTTACACAATCCACTCGCATGCCGCCGCACGGGCGAAAAAACTTTCTATGGTCTCTCACCATTGAATAATTTTTCTCCTGTTTGGAATGAAAAGTCGGCCTGGTCTGACTCCTCATTTCAACGCTGTCTTCCGAATTTGTGACAGGCGCTGACATCAGCCGCCTGCCCCAAGGAGACACCGAGGCATTCCTCTGCTTCCTACCACTGCCTGCCGCCATTCCCCCCACTATGGAGCAAACGGCATTGCGAATGTGAAACTCGCCCAAGGTGTTTGCTCTGGGGGCATACTCAGACCTCCACCATCGGCCGAGGGACCGAATAAGACCCGCCATGAGCTGGTCTGAATCACCCCGTGTGCGTGCTTAAATAAAAAGCAGCATTTTTCATGCATACAAAAATATATTGCACTTACACCCAATGGGTCATATCATGATCTCTGTAGATATATATTTGCAACCCTTGGCTGGGTTTGCTCCTTAATACAAATATAGTTAAACTGAATTGATGAAGTTCCTTTTTTTCATATACAGAAAAGCACAGGAGCCTTCGGAATGACCTGGTTGTCTACATAAATTGGTCATGAAATGTAATCTAATCATCATCTACAGTAAGTAACAAGAACAGACAGACATTGGGCGGGATGCACTAACATCCGTGGCCCCACATCGCCGGTTACCGCATAGATAATTATCGCATATGCACTATCATATGCAATAATTATTGCAAAGGACAGCTCTTGCATTAAGAGCTACCATTTGTGATGCACCCGGCGGTGGCAGCGGGTCCCCGGCAACTCCACATCCCTCCCTTACCCAGTCAGCTGATGATCCTGCTGCTGCGGGCTCCACCTCCTCCCTGCACCTGGAAGGGGATGTAGGGGCTAAGGAGGAGGAGGTCACTGGTCTGGGCTGTCCAGACTCAGGTGAAGGTGGGGGAGGGGGCGGCGTGCATTGATGCGGGGGTTCCAGCGTGCAGGTTTTCCTGCATATCAATATGCGGTAAAAACCAGATAACGGGGTTTTTACCGCATTTTTCGCTTAGTGGCCCTACTGCAATGGCATAGGTTGTTAGTTGATGGTCGACATACATATCAACCACTAAAGGTCGACAGGGCCTAGGTTGACACATAAAGTAGGTCAACAGACTGAAGGTCGACAGGGTCGTAAAGTCGACTCAAGCATTAGGTCGACAATGGGAAAGTCAAAAGTCAAAAGGTTGACATGATTTTTTCATGTTTTTGTTTTTTAAGTCGACATGTGCCGACAGGCGATATTTCATACCCTACCATCCACTAGGGTGTGGAGGGAGAATATAATAGTGTGCCGAGCGTAACGATCCATGTGAGGGGACGTAGTACACTGATACTGTGACCATGTCGACATTTAGGACAAAAAAATGTGAAAAGCTCATGTCAACCTTTTGACTGTCGACCTACTCATTGTCAACCTAAAGAGACTAAAAGCTAACGCCTGACTAAAAGCCTGTCCAAGAAGTGCTACCCTATCACGTGGCAAACAAAGCCAGGGCCTAGCAGCTTGGCCTCCTGGCACACAGAGACACAGGTGCGTGGCGTTTGTGGGCTTGTCGCAGAAATACACACTGAACAAGAATGCTGTGCATGCGAGGACACTACGGAAGCCACTGCTGTCCACATTTCTGAAGTTCTGAAGACTGCTAAGAAGCATCAACAGGGTTACTGGCAAAATGTTCTGTGGACAGATGAAGAAAGTTGACTTATTTGGTCGGAGCAAACAACACCAAGTGTGTATAAAACTAAAAGGATCAGCACACCCATGTTCAGTATCACACTAGGGGGTCAATCCTATTATGCCCGAAGGGTGCCAGTTGCCATTCGGGTGCACCCTGCAAATGGCACCCGAATTAAGCCTATCACGTACCCTTCGCAGGGCCGAATTGGCTGAAAATTGCTCGCACTCCTATGGAGGTGCGAGCACTTTTCAGCCAATTCGGCCAGCCGTAAAGTGCACCCGGTATGGTGACGATTCGCACTCGGCAAATCATTTGCACATTTCAGGGTTAATAGGAACGACCCGTTGGTATAGCCGTTGCTGACTATTCTCAAAACATTGCCCTGTTCAAAATCCAGCACCATTTCAAATTCACATAACTATATTAAAAGAGGAGTGTTCTTCTGCACTGATTCCAGGCTTCCTGACTTCCAGAGAGGCTCCATACCCTATCCCAAGATGGCCCCCACAATCACTACTGAGTGTGTGCAAGGACCATCTTGTTCTGTACTGTGTAGACTGTGTCATAGTGGGAGATAGAAGCTTCCTGCTTAACCCCAATAAGATACCTGGTTCATTTATGCTACCCATTTGTGGTATACACTCACTGGCTGTTGAGCTGTGTGAAACCCCACACCGTTCAAGCTGGCTCCATCACCAGTGCACATGTAACAGTGAGTACGGCTGCTCATGCTATGTTAATAAACCAACATCACCGGTTAACTTACTGGAATGTTCATAGTTTAAGTCATGTGCTGGTGTGTGCCTATATATCTGCAATATCAACAGCCACACACACATCATTTGAATTAAAATCTATTTCTCTGAGCACAGTATAGCATACAGTATGTACAGTGCAGTAATTGTCCCAGTACTGTGAGTAGATTCCTTACTTCCCAGGCATTTGTAATTTATATTACAGTTGTAGCAACACTGTTCCAGTTCTTCATTATGTAAGCTCTCACGTGCAGGGCCCTCTTCCGTCATGTGCCCTTCGGTCCCTTACTTAAACCATCTTCTACTCCATAGACCACATACCTTGGTTTTCTGCCACCCTTATTTCAGTATTGTCTGCTGATGCAGCTATGTTATGTTTATACCCTGTACTTGTTATGTTATTTTTCGAACTGTAATTCACGATTGTCTTGTTTTGCTTATTTGTTTATGAATTCTGTAACCAGGCTCTGTGGATCCCTAGTGGCACCAGATAGAGGATAATAATAATATGTTTGAGTATTAACATCACTGATCAGAATACATGTGACTAAAGAACCAACAGGAGGGTTACAAGTGCTGTATGAGTAGATTGGTGTCTAACCTAAACCTACTTCCCATAGGCAGTATGCTGTTCTATGCTCTTTGGTCAACATTGATTAAAACATTTAATGTATGAAAGGATCTGTGAGCCCAATAGATCTGTGGGGTCTTTCCTATAGGTAGCATTCTCTAAAGCCTCTTAATACTATATTCACTTCCTCGAAGGAGAGTTTTACTTTACTGCACCCCAAGGATTACATGTGAGAAGTGCATTTTTATTAACAAATGATTCGGCAGAAGTTGTAGCCTGTATCCCAACCTTTCCCTCCGCAAAGACCAAAAGAAGATATAAATTAATATCCTTACAATGTCGTCATGTCTGAAAGTTGTTCTTTTATTTAATTTTAGGTCAATGGGTAGCAGTGAATTCCAGCCAGTTGATGGGAGAACCTTTCAATGAATTTCATTACAGTTGGCCAGCACACGTGGCCCATACCCAAAAATATTCTGTTCTCATTTTAAAACAAATCTAAATTGTGTGTCAGCTATTGGGAATTAATCCAGCCCTTCTGTCTAATTTCATCTTGCACTGTAGCGTTTCAACCAAGCCTCCATGTCTGTCCACCAGAGTTGTTCCAATACCGGTGAACTAGCCAAGAGTAGTCAATGAACTGAATATATTCTGATTACAATGAATATACTGAATTGGTGATGAGATACACGGAACACAGAGATGGAATCAGGATGCTTCTCAGAGAAGATAGTTATGGTCTTGCTTTATTTATTTGACTTAGACATTTATCGGTGTAATGTTTTTTTGTGTGGAATAATATACTCTTTCCAGAATAATGATTCAGCAAAATGAAATGTAATTTCATGGGAAGTAAAGCCAGGACCAAACTTTCTGCATCAGTTAATGAGCGTATAGGTTAATGTTAAAGTCCATAATATTATCAAGCATTGACTAATTAAATATTGGCATGGTAATAACACAGAAGACAGGATCTGGAGAGTTAAGGCTTCCTGTCCCCTAGGAGCCCCTAAATCATACATGGGGCCAATTTTTTCCTCTCTATAATGAGAGCGGAAGCCAAAGAGTGAAGAGTGAATGATGGTGGTTAATATGTGTAATATAAAAAGTATACAACAAAGAAATGTTGCATTTGCAGATGGAAAATTTAAGGGTACATTTACTAAAGCTTCTAAAAATAAAAGTAGTGGTGTTGCCCGAATCATCTCTTATTCCATCTTAGAAGATAATAACCCGTATCTGATTGAATCACCACTTGGAAGCTTTAGTAAATCTAGTTCCAAATCTAATTTGTGCTGATTCGTGACATGAAATCTAGATTCAGAGAAGGACACTGATCGGTAGAACTAGACGGAGGCATTTTGCCAGTGAAAGTACTTGGGTGTGATTCATGCTGAGCACAGAGCAGGGTCTCTGGTATTGAGAATCAGTGGAGATGAAGATTGCCTGGATATGTTTAGGTAGCAGAATAATTGCCTACTGTACCAGATTGACCAGGCCCGAGTGCATTAAATAATGTAATCTACTATAATGCCATCTTCTGTAAGTCTGTAACAATTTTGTGTAATAGTCCAAGGATTTATTTGAAAATAATGGGAGGGCTTTCAGTTGCCCATAACCCCCCACCTCCATCCCCTCGCTGAAATAATGATAATAGCAGTAGTATATTTTGTAATATGGTTTTGTTAGAAGTACATCCGCAATGTGCAGTATAAGCGGTGGAACAGAGTGGCAGCCACTTTTTCCACAAAGTTTGTATGGATTAGCACATTGGACCAGAGAGGCAGGATAGCAGCTGCTAGCAAGAAGAGACAGGCATCTTAATATGTAGTGGGGGAATGTGCGATTAGAAAGCTTACTAACTGGGTATAGCATGTATGTTTATTATGGTATTAGCCTTTGTTTTTAAAAGTCTTTCCCCTATAGCCTATTCTAGATACCATCTATAGTCTTAATTATTAGTATTGCATTACATACACTATAGTGTTTAAGGAGACAACTATGTACATATGTCCAAGACCTACTCTATGCTAAGTTCTGCTGCCGCTCTCCCAGACTCCCAGCATTGCTCCAATGCTCCACAGAACAGGAAATTTGGATTATGCAATGTTACCCACATTCAGCTCAGGTGTGCTTGCCTTACTGCTGTGTCCAATGTCCAACTGTAATCACTGGCTCTGTATATGTCAGAGATATTGCATTCACTGCACTTTGTATGAAATGCTAATTATGCACCTGCTCTAAAATCAAACATATGGAACTAGCCCACGTTCCTAGAAATTCTGTGTTTTCCCCTGACACCAGCTGTATGGCTTAGATCATGCATGTCCAAACCATGGCCCTCCAGCTGTTGTGAAACTGCAAGTCCCATCATACCTTGCCACAGTTCTGCTATTAGGGAATGCTAAAACTATGGCAAGGCATGCTGGGATGTGCAGTTTCACAACAGCTCGAGGGCCACAGTTTGGACATGCCTGGCTTATCATTTTTGTATGTTATCCAGCCAGTGCCCAGTCTACTGTATGCCAGATAAAATCAATATACTGTATCAGTCCACAACTAGAACATTTCTGTAAATCTATAAGAACAATTTAACCTAAATGTATTAGAAATGCTCCATACAAGCAAGAGTCATATATGAATTCTCTCCGGACATAGCTATCATCTAGCAGGACCATTGCTTGGTGTTGCCAAAGCGTTCTACTGAGCACACTACATCATGGCTTCTTTAGCGATAAGATTGAAGATAAAGAATGTCACTGTACATACTTTATATTGGCTCTCGATGGAGGCTTCAATCCCTAAACTAGATGGCCACTGTCTGTACTTCTATGTACGCATGGTGTCACCTTGTCATTGTGTTAAGGTGCCCATGCACGGTGCGTTGGACTCCGTGCTTTTAGTACTAGATTGCATAGCATCTAGTACAAAAAGCATACAATGTGCTACAGCACTGTGCTTTTTGTACTAGATACAATGCAATCTAGTACTAAAAGCACGGGCTGCACAGACTTTATTTGCTGTGCGATGGGATGCCTGCGGGAGCGCACAGCACAGCACCATTGTACCGTGTATGGGCACCTTTAGAGCACCACAATGGGACCTTGATATGTTCAACTTAACTCCGGACAGACTCTACAATTACTGTTATTCCATCCTGTTACAACTACTGGTACTGCTTGCATCCTGGAATTACAACCGCCAGCTGGTGACCTGTATACTCCGCTCAAGCTTCACTATATGCAGGAAATCTGTGTACACAGAATTGTGAGCAGGGTTGCGCAAATCACATTACTGCTGAATAAAATACCCCACTGGATGAGTACTGGGCTGTTCACTGCATCTGCTGGTGCTTACAACTCCTCTGTCATACCACCGCCAATAGTACACACATATTCCAACATCCTCGCCATCCATCCATGTAGTACAATTGCCATCCGCACCCTTCTCTTGCATATTTTGCGGTTGGCTATTCTGCTTATTCTCCAAAGTCCACATTCTGGAGATTTATTTATTACATTTTTTTGCTTTTATGGTATATACAGAATGCAACATTTTATTGAAGGTAGACACCAAATCACACAGATGGTGTATAGATGGAAACAACAGTCTGCTCTATGTGTGAACAGTGTAAGGAAATGAGACAGGAGATGGGTCGCGGTGGAAGATGAGTAACAGGCCGGCAGATCATTCCAGCCGCAGTGTTTGAAGAGATTATAAGGAGGAAGTGGGAGGATGAGAGACCAGATAAAAGACACATGGAGTAATGAACACGAGAACGTGTTAGGGGAAAACATTATTTTTCTTGCAACAAATATACACGTTAATAAATGTTGTGCTTGAAAATTTGACCCGAAATTCATATTTTATGGATGACATAAGTGAGAGGTTTTTAATCAAACTTTTAATATAACCTAGAAAAAAAAAGTAGAAGGCTCGCTGCTCCAGGGAAATGTACAATATCTAAGCACAGAACTGCGGTAGAACATTGAAGTAAGGACAATCCCAGTAATATCCGCAACCCCACTGTAATAACAACATTGGAATCCTGATCTACTAGGCTGGAGCCCATCAGTCAGACAACAATGGTAAGATTAATGCATCTGCCACTAATAATGATCCCATGTTGCGTGGGATTTTCGAAATGTTTCTAAGCACAATGAGTCAATTAGACAATAAAACAAATGTGGACTTGACACCCTGAGGAAATATGGCAAAGAAAGTCAGTAACTTGTCTGCAGCGGAATTCTCTCTGGTTGGGATTTCGTTTGGAAAACATTCATAAATGGACTTAACAAAAGTGAAAGATTTGAAATTCAGATTTTTATTACCTTCCCTAACCCGACGTCGGAATAAGACCAGGGAGACGGTCTTGTACGAGTTTAAATGTTAGGAATAAATCTTTTGTTTAAAAAAAAACATATTACATCTGAAAGCAATTGAAACAAACAAGATGATGATCTTGTTATGCACAATCAAAGTTGGAAATACAACCTGAGGGTGGCTGTGTTGGATTTTGTCAAGTTACTTTTTGACTAAGGAATAGTGTGCGGTCGGTTTTGTGTATCACATGCTGGTAGTAATGATCCATGAGGTTGGAAGAACTATAGAATATTTTATAAGACCCAGAGGTTCTGCGCCTTGGTGTCCTGATCTATACTTCTTAAAAGGAGTTGGAAACTCTATAGGTTTAAGAGTTGATTTGCTCTAGAACATTAATAATGATATACAGTATGTTCATGGCGATACAGTACATGATGACCATGGGGATAAAAATTAAACACACCCTTCCTAACTGGATGATACTGGGAATGTGTTTGTTTCAATTATGATGAGTGGACCCTACGTGCCACATGCCTTACCATGATGTCAGTGTCTTGGCTACCTGTGATAGTAGAGGCGTAAATTTGTCCCAGTTTCCCAGAGGCGAGATAAATATTGGTGCCCCCATCACACACCCACACACTCACACACACACACACATAGCACCTTATATAAATATATGCATGCATGTATGTATGTTTGTATATATGTATGTGTGTATGTTATGTATATTATGTATAAAATAAAGATACTGTGACATCTATGGTCCTCATAGGAGGGGAAATCAGCCACAGAAGTGATATCAATGGCTTTTAATGACCTGATTCAAACTTGCAGGGGAGGAGAGGTGCCCCCTTGGGAGCAGAAGCCCAGCGGCAGATGACTCCATTGCCTCCCAGAGTTACGCCTCTGCGTGATACTACAACTGCTGCTCCACTGTGTCCATTATACCACTGTGCATTCAATTCTCACTCCCAACCTGTCACTGACATTGAGGAGCAGCAGCCAGCAGTATCACAGGCAGGACCCCATAAGGTAAGAAACGGCAAGGGAGAAGCAGTGCCTCAAAAGGGATATGGGGATGCCTGTAAGATACTCTTCCACATGCTTATATAATCTATATAATAATCGGCTATGGCTGACCCATCAAATCATGCTGGGTTCAGCAAATAACAGGTCCAATAGAAATAGGGTCAATGTAAGGCTTTTTGGCACCCAAGTGAAGACTTCATCCTACAGTAACGCCCCGACCAACCCTGCAGTGCCACCAATATCCTCTTTCCAGCCCCACAAGTAAAAGTGTGTAGGTAGAATCTTAGAAGTTCCACAGCCGCCACCTGTATTAAGTACAACAAGGATGACTTGCCCCTAGACTTCCTTAATTTTGTGATAGGCAGACTCAATGGCGTCTTCCCCATCACCCGACGCCCTATACAGATGCCTACAGTGCCAGATTAAGGTCTAAATGGGCCTGGAGCTTAAAATTATCAAGGGCCTATTATGCGCAATAATAGGGGTTGTTCCCAACACCTAATAATGTGGGAGGAGTGACCAGTGTTCTGTTTGGGTGGTCTGCTCATGGATGTGTCTCTATCGTGTAAATACTTTTGGTACTTGTGTATTATCACGGCGCCTGTTACGTAGTTAGTGTAGCGTCCCTGTCAGAATAGGCGTAGTGTTCCCGCGGCAAGCGTAGGCAGCGTAGTAAGTGCAGTGTAGTGTTCCCGCCCGTTCACGGCTTGCCGAAGCTTACATAGTTAGCGTAGTCAGTCAGACGTCCCTGTTAGTATCAGCATTGTGTTTCCGCTCGCTCGCGGCCAGCCGGAGCTTACGTAGTGAGCGTAGTCAGTCAGCTTTACGCAGTTAGCGTAGTCAGTCAGCGCATGTTACATTGTGTAGGAACCATTGACCATTTTAACCTGCCTGATATGACAGGTGTGAATGTGTTCCTGAAACACCTCCACTATCCACGCCAGCCCGAAGCATGACGAGCGGATGCGTAAACCGCCCCCCCCCCCCCCACCCACTATCCACGTCGGTGTGGAGTTGATTTTATAAAGTGTGACAAGCGCAGCGAGCCACCGAGCCTGAAGCGCGGCGAGCGCAGCGAGGCGCAGGAATTAGCAAAAATTCACAATATGCTTCATAAACAGGGGAATTGCGAGCCAAAGGCATGCATTAAAAATTTACACCATAGTGTCCATTATGTATTATGTCAAACACTATTAAACATTATGCTACATAAGTGCTGCTTACCTACATGCTCATTGCCAGGGGTTCCATGCAAATTGCCAGGGGCCCCATGCTCGTTGCCATGTGGGCTTGCATGCTCATTGCCAAGGGGGAATACATGCTTGTGGTAAATGGGGGACAGCCGCCACCGGCCAGAAGTGATGGCCCTTCACAGCTGGACATAGAGCAGGGGGCTGCCCGGCTGTATTCAGAGCACTGCAGGTCCCGGCTATTTGAAATAATACCCCTTTCACACCAGAAAATGCAGGGACTTACCCAAGAATATGGTCCACGGATCATGCAGGGACATTCCCGGGCTGGCCCCTTTTACACCAGCCTAGTCCCTGCATTTTCTGGTGTGACGGGGAGAGAAAACCACCCCCCTCTCCCCCCCTTTAACCAACTGGCTATATCTTTGGAACTAACTGATCCATTTACATGAGACCAGTATCCTATTGAATAACTTTTTAGTGAGCTTCAAATGATTTTGGTCTCATGAAACTGGGCCTCAAACAACATGAACAGCCAGAAATTACATTTCAGAAATGAAAAATTAGGTTTACCCGCAATATCTCTATAACCAATTAACCCATATGGACCAGCCTGGTATCAGATTGAAGGCCCAGCAATTTGGGGTTGGAACCAGGTGGGGGTCGGAATTAGCGGGTCCCATGTTATCCTATGAGGAAAACGTTCCAGCTTTGCCCCATAGTATCTCTGGTTCCCGGGGGGCTAGCGACGCGGGGCCAGGCTTGTTGGAAAGCCCCAGCCCTCAGCTACAAAGTGGGTATGGAGCTGGAGCTCCATCAGACCCATTGTTAATCCGGCGCTGGATGCATAATGATAGAACCATACCTGAATATGCTAGCATCCAGTAAGGTGGCACTCTCCTCCTCTACGAATGTCCATAGCGGCTGTATTTCCTAGACACTGACATTTAATAATGATATCACCTAGTGTACAACTCCTATAACTTGGGCTAACTCTTCCAGGTGCTTATTTATCACCAATCTGTATGAAATCATTGTGTTGCGTTCAATTAAATAAAAGACCATGTAGAACAGATGGACCCAAAACCTTCCGTTCCTTACCAGTCTTGTATGGTGGATGGGAAATTTAAATAGACAATAATAAATTATGAGATGGCATGGTAAAAATGTATTGCTAGAAATGATCACAAGAGTTGATATTTGGTGCAGAAGGTACTAGAGCACATTTTTTTAAGAATATATCCTGTACAAACATTTTTACTATTAGTTTTTCATAAATGCATACCTCCCAACTGTCCCCCGCTTTTCGCGGGAACGTCCTGGTTTTATGGGGCGATAGATGCTGTGCGCATGTGGACAGCATCTATGCCCAGGGCCGCGGGATGGCGGGGTGCAGTTGGGAGTCCCCTCTGTCACCAATGAATAAACGCTGTGCACATGCGCACAGCATCTATCGCCGTAGCAGCTCACACCACAGCGGCGAAAACGGGGCTTGGCCTCATGGGAGCGTCCTGATAATAGGCCACGCCCCCTTGCCTCTAGGCCATGCCCCAAAATTTTGGTTGCGCATCTGCGGCGCCCGCAGTGTCCCTCTTTTCATTACTCCAATGTTGGCAGGTATGTAATTGTGAATACTGGTGCACAAGAAAAAATACTGTTACTAAACACTGAGGTTTTAATAGTAATCACTGACCTGTACTGAAGGGGATGGAATAGACAAAGCTCCCAGGGACTTGCTCCGCTGCCCTGCGGTACCATAAGGGAAAGTGGTCTGCGTTATATATACTCTCTCTGTCCTCAGATGTGAGGAAATCTCTTGAAACAAAAGAGGAGACATAACATTCATGTTACATTTTCTGATAAAGAAATTTTGTAATAATGGGGCAGATGTATTAAGCCTTAACAAGAGATACATGCAAGGGTGATAAAGAGAGATAAACGTCCAGCCAATCACATCCTTACTGACTTTTTTCAAACACAGCCTGTAACATGGCAGCTAGGAGGTGATTGGCTGGACGTTTATCTCTCTTTATCACCCTTGCATTTATCTCTTATTAAGGCTTAATACATCTGCCCCATACCCAATAGACATAATACACAGCAGAAGGTTCTCAATGGCTTATTGGAATGAATAGCTCTGTTTGTTAACTAATCTGGCAACCAGAGGTTCATTTTGTACCAATGTACCAAGAAACTATTCCAAGCTTAAAAAGATCCAATGCCCGTGTCAATCAAAGCACATTCGCATTGTGGTTATGGTGTACTAGATCTACAATGTCTAGGTCTAGAGTCAAAAGGTTGACCACTATTGGTCGACAGGGTCAAAAGATTGACATGGTGAAAAGGTTGACAGTCAAATGGTTGACAAGGTCAAAAGTTTGACAATCATAAGGTCGACATGGTCAAAAGGTTGGCATTCAAAAGGTTGATATGCAAAAGTCTATGAAATACTGCCTGTCGACACATGCCGGCTCAAAAAATATATAAAAAACTTCGACCGTTTCATGTAGACCTTTTCCATGTCTGACTGTTGACATTCAGCCTGTTGACATTTTGTCCATGTCAAAATTTTGACTGTCGATATGTTGACCATGTCAACCTTTTGACTGTTGACCAATAACTGTCCACCTTTTAACTGTTGACCAATAACTGTAGATCTAATAACTGCATAACGTGCATAGTAACATACAGTATATCTGCCTAAATAACACTTTATCTTATAGATCAAGGGCGTAGTAACTACCATAGGTGCAAGGGGTGCAACTGCTATGGGGCCCAGAGCTGAAGGGGGCCCATCTTTGCTGTCTATATTATATGTGCTTTATATATATCAACCAAACCCCTTCTTTTTCGCACTAAATTCTGCGATATTATTAGTGTGCTGTCTGTTTCCACAATACCCCTGTTGGCTAAGGGGAGTTAGAAAAGATACGAGAACAAGTGTGGAATGGCGCACTTCTCACCTTCAGTCCATAATATATTAAACAAAGTCCATAACTTGGTGTTATTCTCTTTATTAAAAGACAAAACGTTCTTTTTTTTACCCAACGTGTTTCGCCCAACAAGGGGCTTCCTCAGGGGTATCAGCTTTCTAGAATAACGTTGTAGTAAAACTACAAACAAGGTGGAAGGTGTGCGATTCTTTCCTCTAAGCCGAAAGAGAAGGGCACCCAGCCTATGCTACTGTCTCAATCAGTTGATACTGGCTCGAAATGGCCCCGCCTCTGGTAGTAAGAGTTGTTTTGGGGTAATAAATGCGGGTATTCAAGTGGTCTCGCCCATACGATTGGTCATCTGGATACGTCTTCACTTGTCTGGCTCAGCAAGAATAGCACTCATCTGAGCTCATAGTCTGCTAAAAGTTATCCTCTATTGGTCAGTTACATTAATCCAATTATCACATTTTGAACTCCAGGGACACATACAGTACTGTATGAATAATCATATTTGCCCATCAGTCACAAGGATAAGACCAGTCAATATCACTTACTTGTATGTGAGCTGCTCAGGCCCTACAAATAGGTTCACACGAGTCAGGCCAGTGCGGGTACCGAGGAAAGCAATTTCAACATCTTTGTCTGAGTTTCTGGAAAAGATTCAGGTAAAAATCAGGTGCCATTTACATGGTAGTAAAGGGTATCAAGCACCCCTACACTATACAATCAGCTGTTCTTAGCTTGAAAGAATATTGATGAATCTGCAGTCTAAGGGGGGTAGTCAATCCTGGGTCATGACTGTCGGGACGTCACAACGGTCATGACCCTGGCCTGTTTTTGGCCTGCTCGACTAAGATTCGGCAGACAGGATTCAATGCCTGCCGAGCGCCGAAAATGGGGCGCGAGAAACGGCCGTGGATCATCGAGATAGGTCCGTGAGCTCGGCAATCTACGTCCATTCTCGGTAGAAAGGGCTCGACTGCTTTTAAAGTCGAATCCATTCTGCTGAGATGCCTGTTCAATGCTGTTGGGAAAGACAGCTTTGAATATTTCCTCCATCAGGAATAGCGGCGGGGGATTGAATACCCGCCCTTAGAATTCACTAGGAACCAGTTTCTCATTTCTCAGCATTATCACAAGTCTCTGTGTGAGGGGGTCCTCTCCACACCCAGAGGCGTAGGGAGGGCGGAGCCAGTGGAGCACACGCTCCGGGCGCATGCGGGGTGCAGGGCACCGCCCCCCCTCCGCAAATGAGCCGGGACTTGGGAGTCCAGGCCAGGGACTGGGAAGAACTGTTTTTCTTTCAGCACTATGAGGCAGAAGCCGCCTTCAACTCAGCAGTGTACAGCCTGCCAGTGGTGGACTATGGCGCCGGCGGCAGTAACAGGGTCTCCGCCCGCAGGATGTGACAGGAGACAGTGAGTCACACACAAACAAACACCCCCCCCCCCTGCCTCCGCACATGCCCAGCAGCGGCGCGCTGCCTGCTAGGAGCACCATAGTGCTGGCGACAGTGACAAATCACCCGCCCAGCAGCAGCGCGGTGCATACCGAAGCCAGGTTGAGACACACAATCCCCCCACCCAGCAAAAGCGCGCTGCCTGCAAGTAAGGGCCCCATAGTGCCGGCGGCAGTGACAGCCTGGGCCCCTGCCTGGCAGCAGAGCCAACCACCCGGCCAGCAGCATTGTGAGTCTGGAGCTGGCAGCAGCAACTGCTAGCAGTACCAGCCAGCGGTAAGCTGACCTTTGTTGTGTGTTATGGTGCTGTGAGCAGTGGTTCCCTGAAGTAAGTCCGCATAGAATGTGATATCGTCGTTATCCATATTCCCTGGATAGAAGGGGTGTGTGTGGGGGGTGGGGGGGTTGGGATGGTGGGGGTTGTACTGTTTTTATGTAAAGTATGTATGTGGGAGGCACTGTATGGATGTATGAGGTAGGAAGGTAGGAAGTATATGTATGTGGGTGGCATCTGCATGTATGTATGAGGAAGGTAGTGTATGGACGGGATCCCTATGATATCCCATCTATTAGAATGCTGGTGGTCAAAAAACTGACCCCAGCATCCCGAATCTGAGAATCATGACAGGTGTTCCGTAGCACCCTTACCCTCTTCCCCTACCCTCCTAACGTTCCCTTGCATCAGCCTAACCCTTTCCCTCCCCACTAGTGCATAAACCTAACCCATGCACCCCACTTCCTAAACCTAAGCCCCTCTTTGAAGTGTCTAAACTAGTCCCGCAGCCTAACCCTGACCTTCCCCTGCAGCCTAACCGTAAGTTGCCCCACTAGTAGCTAAACCTATCCCCCTTTTCCCAGCCTCCCGCTTACTCACAATTCGGGATGCTGTCTGTTGGCATTCCGGCCCCTATGTAGTTCCAGCACCGGTCTTCTGAAGGCAGTCCCGATGCCATCGTCGGTATACTGACATGCTGGCATCAGGATCGCCGGGATGCTGACTGTATGTATGTATGTATGTATGTATATATGTATGTATGTGGGAGGCAGTGTATAGATATATAGGTGTATGTATATATATATATATATATAAGAAAGGTAGTGGATGTATATATGTATGTATGCATAGATGGATGGATGGGAGAAGCAGTGCATGGTATGTATAAATGAGAGACAATGAAATACAAAAGAGAGAATGTGTGTAAAGGGGGAGAAATAAAGATAGAAATGCAAATATGAGAGATGAGATAAATATACAGTCCTACCCCACTGCAACAGATGGAAGCACAGTAAGTGACCAATACCCTCCGGGTGACCCCATCCCCCTCCCTGGCTGCAGCAGCGTCATCATCACGTCACAAGTGCTGGCTGTAGCCTGGAGGAGGAGGGCTGTTGGGCCAGATAACTGACTCCTCATCAAGGTGGATTTTAGTTTTTTTATGTAAAAAATATGGAACTCTTTGTGCAAAATATGTTTAAAATGTGAAGCAATGTGGGGGTACTGCAGCCTGATAGTGACAGTGACAACACATGTTAGCCATGCCCCCAATTCATTACCGGGGGGAGGGTGCAAAACATGCCCTTGCTCCGGGCACCATGGCACCTAGCTACACCGCTGTCCACACCTCTCATCACCTAGGAATAATTGTCCATTCTATAATGCTTCCTGGGTGCATTATCATTGAGTGTCAATGGCTCAGAAACTACCAGAAAGGTGATACTGTAAGTATGTGTATTACTGAACCAAATAATAAACTTAATGTATATCAAACCCATGACCTCAGTGCTGTGTGGCAGTAATGCTAACCATTACGCCATTCATGATGCCCTACCCATGCATTTGCTGGTCCTTTGTGTTGGCCTGGCAAGGAAAGGGATTCTTTCCGATGGTCACCATGGTAGCACAGTGGTTAGCATTATTGACCATGAAGATATAATACTCCATGATAAGGACCATGTTATCCTTCCCTATTACAGCTGTTTTTATAGGAATAATTAAGGGGAATCCGGATGGCAGATCAATGGGGCTGAGGTCAACAATACCATGGTTGACTACTAGAGGTCGACGGTGTCTAGTTAGACTTCTATACCATGCCTCCTGGCGATCCAGCGTCACTGTCTATGTAGACCTGGTCGACCAATTATAGACGTCTAACTAGATGCCATCAACCTCTAGTGGCTGATCATGGTATTGTCAACCTCAGCCCAGCCCATCCGCTAATCTATAACTATTTACAGAGAGAGTAAATACTACATCACACATTTCTTTTTAGTAAAACCTTCATTGAAAATGAAGGATAACACTAAACATTATAATGCTCATTTCCCATTCTAACATTTTAAAATCAAGATATCATTTTCATTATATCAAGTGCAAGTAAGTGCACGTGTCAGGATCCTCTTTTCAGGTGCAGCATGTGGTGCTGCAGGCAATTAGACAAGCAATCAGAAAAGTTGTATATACTGTAAGATATTTAAGTGATCTTCAAGCAGTGAAAACACACACAAAATATGCAGCTTGTGCCACATTCAGCTGCAAACCTTGGTGAGTTTTACAAGTGGAATTTGGCCCTAAGAGTTCCCAGTCCTCCTGCATCCCAAAGCAGAAGGAATAGATTATCATCTCAACTCTATTCATAGACTATCAATTCTTCCTCTAGTAAATGCAATGTAATGTGGGGTACGCACCAGGACGATCTGTGTTCGATTCCCCTAATTTTCATCGTATGACCGATTGCATGTAAAAAGTGCAGAATTGTACCTGTTTTCAGTAAGATTCCCTCCTGGACCTTGTTAAAACCCCTGATATATTTTGAAGTTTCAATCATGTCACCTGTTTCCTTTCTCTGCTTCAAACTGTACATGTTAAGATCTTTTGATCTTTCTGGGTAAGTTACAGATGGGGCCGGGCTCTTCTTTGCTGGCGAATTGCCAGAACGTCACCGCTGGCGATCCGCCAGCAGCCCGGCTCGCCATCTGACTGAGACGCGCGTGCGTCTCATGCACACGCGCGTCTCAGTTTCCGTCGGCGGTGCGACGGGAACCCTGTCCGTCTCCGCTTCAGGGATGAGACCTGCCCCATCTGTATGTGATGTAGGTCATGTACTATTTAAGTTACCTATCTTTCTACACTCTCCAATGTGTGACTATACTTCTGGAGATATGGCCTCCAGAACTGTACACAGTACTCTAGATGAGATCGTACCAATAACCTATACTCACTATAATCTAAATATGCTATGTCTATGGTCACTTTCTTGATATATTAGTTTAGTACAAGAGTAAAAAAAGTAAATAAAATTTGTTTGGTATGATCTCCCCCCAGTTTTTGATCCTGTAAATTGTTGGTTTTAAGTTATTTTACAACTCATTCTTTTAATAGTGTTCCAATACTTTCCCTACTACTAATGTAAGGCTTATTGTAGTCACTCACTTCTTCCTAGCTTCCAATTTTGTCCAAAGGTGCAACATTTGCTCTTTCTCAGTCCCCTGGAATTGATCCTATAGCTATTGACTGGTTGAATAATTTTGTAAAGGTACTTGCATCCACATTATTTTTATAAACGTCATCGCAGCTTAACTGTTACCCCATTGTATAGTGACTACTGACCAAAAATTATTATTTAGATGATCTGCTATTGTTTGTCTCCCTCCACCAAACTCTCACTCTATCTCAGCTGCCATTTTTCTGAGGTCCAGGATGGTCCCCCTTTTACATACACTCACTGCTACTAGGTTGATTTGGTAGAAAAGTCGGTACTTGTTTCCTAGCACGGCCACAAATCTTATGGATCGTGTACCTTTAGTTAAGGTACACGATCCATACGATGGACCCGATTTCCTTTGAAATCAGGTCCATTTGGCCGGCTAGGACAAAATATCGGGGGCATCGCGTCGGTCGGGACCGTTAACAATGGTCCCGACGCGACCGACGCGATGCCCGCGATTTCCCCATAGGCTTCAATGTTAAAAAATATTTTAACATTGAAATTGTGTCGGGAAAGGTAAAATATCGGGGGCATCGCGTCGGTCGGGACCATTAACATAGGTCCCGACGCGATGCCCCCGATTTTTACATAGGCTTCAATGTTAAAAGATTTTTTAACATTGAAATCCTGAAAAAATGTGAAAAATGTGAAATGGGCCAATATGACCCATTTCACATTTTAGATGTCCCCGTCGTCACCCCACGATAGACGCCAACCCGAAGCGTGGCGAGCGCAGCGAGCCCGCGAGGGGCGGCGGTGCGCGTCCTCCGACCTTTTCATTCCCCTACTATCCACGTCGGCGTGGAGTTGAGAATAGAATAGTGTGGCGAGCGCAGCGAGCCACCGAGCCCGAAGCGTGGCGAGCGCAGCGAACCCCGCGAGGGGATGCGGATACCTTCACAGTTATACGCGTCCCCTCGCGGGCTTCACAGGTGTCCGTGGCGACGCGGACACCTGTGAAGTCCGCGAAGGGACGCGTTTACCTGTGAAGGTTTCCGCGTTCGCTCGCCACGCTTCGGGCTCGGTGGCTCGCTGCGCTCGCCACACTATTCTATTCTCAACTCCACGCCGACGTGGATAGTAGGGGAATGAAAAGGTCGAAGGACGCGCACCGCCGCCCCTCGCAGGCTCGCTGCGCTCGCCACGCTTCGGGTTGGCGTCTATCGTGGGGTGGGGTGTACGCCGTGACATTTGGGGGGGTTGGGAATATTTTACATTGAATCCAATGTAAAATCGGGTCCCAGGGACCCGATTTACATTTCATTAAAAAAAAAAATCGGGTCCAAAATCGGTCGGTCGCGTCGATCGCATCGCATGCGACCAAATCGCATGCGATGCGATCGACCCGATTTTTCCGACACGACCACCCCGATGTAAATCGGTGTGGCCGTGCTAGGAAACAAGTACCGAAAAGTCACACAAGCTCTCAGCGACTACTGCTCATTCGCATTATGTATTTCTTTGCGGTTTACATTTATACCATGAATAGGAATTCCATGAAACAAACTCAGTGCGGTAAACATGTAGCTAATTGGATTGACCCTATTACTGTCATCTAGTGTAGTAGAAAGCTGAACTTTTACCCTAATTACAGTGATGGTGATAACTATATACTGTAGTTATAGGAATACAGAGAAATACTTGTACGTACTCTGATTTGTTTAGTGCCAGGCTGGTCCAGTATGCTTCCAGTGGAGCGCTGACAACAGCATCAAACAGAACCTCTTGTATTAGCTCTTTGTCACCTGCCCCCAGAAGACACAGGCCATAATAAGCATGTGGAACATAAACATTTTATGTGACACGTGTAAATACATCAGACTTCAGTACCAATTTATTGATTTGTGATGATTGAGAAAACTTGGCAGATGATTAACCCTTTGAGTGCCTAGTGAATTTGACAAAATAGGTGTGAAAATTGCCAAGCAAACATTTGTATTCATCATAATGACCTGTAATGTTACCTTATATAGGAAATATAATTTTTTTTTACACAACATTTTTTATTTGAATTTATATAACAAATGTGAGCAACGCTGGCATTTTTAGCGAATATTTTGCACATCTCTCATGTTGGCATTCAATGGGTTAAATCAAACAGGTTATGTATAATAGCTTGACAGTAACCATGTTGACATGAGAAAGTCTGTTTATTCCTATATGATAAAGGTGCTGTTTATTCCTATAGGATAAAAGTGCTGTTTATTCCTATAGGATAAAAGTGCTGTTTATTCCTATAGGATAAAGGTGCTGTTTATTCCTATAGGATAAAGGTGCTGTTCCTTACAATAGGATAAAGGTGCTATTTATTCCTATAGGATAAACGTGCTGTTTATTCCTATAGGATAAAGGTGCTGTTTATTCCTATAGGATAAAGGTGCTGTTTATTCCTATAGGATAAAGGTGCTGTTTATTCCTATAGGATAAAAGTGCTGTTTATTCCTATAGGATAAAAGTGCTGTTTATTCCTATAGGATAAAGGTGCTGTTTATTCCTATAGGATAAAGGTGCTGTTCCTTACAATAGGATAAAGGTGCTATTTATTCCTATAGGATAAATGTGCTGTTTATTCCTATAGGATAAAGGTGCTGTTTATTCCTATAGGATAAAGGTGCTGTTTATTCCTATAGGATAAAGGTGCTGTTCCTTACAATAGGATAAAGGTGCTGTTTATTCCTATAGGATAAAGGTGCTATTTATTCCTATAGCATAAAGGTGCTGTTTATTCCTATAGGATAAAGGTGCTGCTCATTCCTATAGGGTAAAGGTGCTGTTTATTACTAGATGATAAAGGTGCTGTTCATTCCTTTAGGATAAAGGTGCTGTTCATTCCTATAGGATAAAGGTGCTGTTTATTCCTATAGGATAAAGGAGCTGTTTATTCCTATAGGATAAAGGTGCTGTTTATTCCTATAGGATAAAGAATAGAATAGAATAGAATTCCTTTATTCGTCTCACAATAGAGACATTTCAGTGTTACAGCAAGGTTCAAGTACAGGTAAGAGTAAGAGTAATAGCATAATAATAAGAACACACATAATAAGATAAGAATAGTAACAATATAACTCAAGAATCTAGGAAGGTGCCATTTATTCCTATAGGATAAAGGTGCTGTTTATTCCTATAGGATAAAGGTGCTGTTTATTCCTATGGGATAAAGGTGCTGTTCATTACAATAGGATAAAGGTGCTGTTCATTCCTATAGGATAAAGGTGCTGTTTATTCCTATAGGATAAAGGTGCTGTTTATTCCTATAGGATAAAGGTGCTGTTTATTCCTATAGGATAAAGGTGCTGTTCGTTACAATAGGATAAGGCGCTGTTTATTCCAATAGGATAAAGGTGCTGCTCATTCCTATAGGGTAAAGGTGCTGTTTATTACTAGATGATAAAGGTGCTGTTCATTCCTATAGGATAAAGGTGCTGTTCATTTCTATAGGATAAAGGTGCTGTTTATTCCTATAGGATAAAGGAGCTGTTTATTCCTATAGGATAAAGGTGCTGTTTATTCCTATAGGATAAAGAATAGAATAGAATAGACTTCCTTTATTCGTCTCACAATGAAGAAATTTCAGTGTTACAGCAAGGTTCAAGTACAGGTAAGAGTAAGAGTAATAGCATAATAATAAGAACACACATAATAAGATAAGAATAGTAACAATATAACTCAAGAATCTAGTAAGGTGCCATTTATTCCTATAGGATAAAGGTGCTGTTTATTCCTATAGGATAAAGGTGCTGTTTATTCCTATAGGATAAAGGTGCTGTTTATTCCTATGGGATAAAGGTGCTGTTCATTACAATAGGATAAAGGTGCTGTTCATTACAATAGTATAAAGGTGCTGTTTATTCCTATAGGATAAAGGTGCTGTTTATTCCTATAGGATAAAGGTGCTGTTTATTCCTATAGGATAAAGGTGCTGTTCGTTACAATAGGATAAGGCGCTGTTTATTCCAATAGGATAAAGGTGCTGCTCATTCCTATAGGGTAAAGGTGCTGTTTATTACTAGATGATAAAGGTGCTGTTCATTCCTATAGGATAAAGGTGCTGTTCATTTCTATAGGATAAAGGTGCTGTTTATTCCTATAGGATAAAGGAGCTGTTTATTCCTATAGGATAAAGGTGCTGTTTATTCCTATAGGATAAAGAATAGAATAGAATTCCTTTATTCGTCTCACAATGGAGAAATTTCAGTGTTACAGCAAGGTTCAAGTACAGGTAAGAGTAAGAGTAATAGCATAATAATAAGAACACACATAATAAGATAAGAATAGTAACAATATAATTTAAGAATCTAGGAAGGTGCTATTTATTCCTATAGGATAAAGGTGCTGTTTATTCCTATAGGATAAAGGTGCTGTTTGTTCCTATGGGATAAAGGTGCTGTTCATTACAATAGGATAAAGTTGCTGTTCATGACAATAGGATAAAGGTGCTGTTTATTCCTATAGGATAAAGGTGCTGTTTATTCCTATAGGATAAAGGTGCTGTTCGTTACAATAGGATAAGGCGCTGTTTATTCCAATAGGATAAAGGTGTTGCTCATTCCTATAGGGTAAAGGTGCTGTTTATTACTAGATGATAAATGTGCTGTTTATTCCTATAGGATAAAGGGGCTGTTTATTCCTATAGGATAAATGGGCTGTTTATTTCAATAGGGTAAAAGTGCTGTTCATTCCTATAGGATAAAGGTGCTGTTCATTCCTATAGGATAAAGGTGCTGTTTATTCCTATAGGATAAAGGGGCTGTTTATTCCTATAGGATAAATGGGCTGTTTATTTCAATAGGATAAAGGTGCTGTTTATTCCTATATGATAAAGTGGCTGTTTATTTCAATAGGATAAAGGTGCTGTTCATTCCTATAGGATAAAGGTGCTGTTTATTTCAATAGGATAAAGGTGCTGTTTATTCCTTTAGGATAAAGTTGCTGTTTATTCCTATAGGATAAAGGGGCTGTTTATTTCAATAGGATAAAGGTGCTGTTCATTCCTATAGGATAAAGGTGCTGTTCATTCCTATAGGATAAAGGTGCTGTTTATTCCTATAGGATAAAGGGGCTGTTTATTTGAATAGGATAAAGGTGCTGTTCATTTCTATAGGATAAAGGTGCTGTTTATTCCTATAGGATAAAGGTGCTGTTTATTCCTATAGGATAAAGGTGCTGTTTATTTAAATAGGATAAAGGTGCTGTTTATTCCTATAGGGTAACGGTGCTGTTTATTTCAATAGGATGAAGGTGCTGTTTATTCCAATAGGAAAAAGGTGCTGTTTATTCCTACATGATTATTGCAAAGGAATGGGGATGCGCGAGTGTGTGAGACGCTCACGCGTGCCCGCCAGATGGAGCACCTCTCCACCAGCCTGGCGATTCCATCTGGCGATTCCCTGAGCTGGCTGGGAGGCACTCCATCTGTATTTGACACCTGAGCACGTGCAGCCTCAATTAGTGTGCTGTGTCCATTCGGGACTTTTCTAATTGGACGGTAATGTATGAAGAAATTCTTAAAATTGTGATAAATCCCCCCATGTATCGATTACAGCTTTGTCGACCTTTTGTTTGTGTTTACATTTTGACACTGTGGACCATATGGTGACGACCTAGTTACTTTCCACATGTCTAATGGATACTGGATACATGATAAATTGTGCTACCAATACTGTCTTTATCTCATACCTTAGTAAAAACATGTTAACAGACTGGGCAATTAAATATAAACCCCCCCCCCCCCCCCTTCCCGTCCGACCGTCTGTACTCACAATGCAATGATGGCTCTTTTCCTGTGAGGTATTTCTTGATAGCTTTTAACTGAGAGAGATGCCGGTGTTCCGGTTGCAGGTCAGTGTTGCAGTAAGTCCTACAAATAACACATGGTTAGTTGCATAGGTGTGCGCAGAACATTTTATTATGGGGTGCACTGTCAAAGGTGTGAGCCTAGCATCACCTATTGGGAGTGTCTAACATCGCTCATTGGGTGTGTCTAACGCAGCCAATCAGGCATGTCGACCATCATCTATTGGCACTCACTGCAATATAAAACGTCTCTCAGTATCCTGCCTATTTCAGTTTTAATCTTCTAACTACTCTGTAACAGTACATGGAAATAAAGTCAAAACCTAGATGGATGACGCAGGTATTGTAGTGATATGACAATGGTGTAGTACAAGTAACAATGCAAAACGCACATAATTGATTGATGGGCGCTTCTTTTAATGGAATACAGTTCTCAAAAGTAAAAGTCTTTGGTAAAAGGTATTGCTAGCAGCAGAGGTGTTCATAAGGGTGGGCACAGCATTAGGGGGTGCCTGTGCACCCCTAACATTCAATGTGCGCACACCTATGATTAGTTGTCTGACTTTATTCTCTCTGTATACATACAAAATACTGTGTAGCGTAGCACTGACTGGTGTACCTACCATTCATCAGCCAATGATACATCGGGATGTTCTAGATCATGTAAACCTGGAAGCAGAAGATCACAATAGTATAACAGCAATGTGCATTATGTACTGATGTATATTATTATATACAGTATTATATTATAAGTATGTGTAGAAGAAATCTAACCAATGCAATGGTTGAACTGCCTTACAGATTAGGTTTCTCCATTATAATCATATTAATGTTTAGTGGAATACTATGCCTTTTAGACTGGTAGGTATATATCATTATTCATACAGACGGATACGGTCATTGGGTCACCAGCATGTCGGTCGACAGTCATTAGGTCAACATGCATTTAGGTCGACATGAGTCTAGGTCGACATGCAGGAAGGTCGACATGAGTCTAGGTCGACATGGGTTAGGTCGACATGGGTCATTAGGTCGACAGGGTCGTTAAATCGCCATGGGGTTTTTCACTTTTTTTGAGCCGACAGGCGGTATTTCATGCCCTACCATCCACTAGGGCGAGGTGTGAGAATAAAATAGTGTGCCGAGCGTATCGAGCTACCGAGCCCGAAGCACAGGGTAAGGGACGTGGTTGGATGCGGTGCTATGTTTCAGTGTTCATGTCGACTGTGTTGACATTCGGGACAAAAAATATGTGAAAAAAAACAATGTCAACCTTTTGACTGTCGACCGAATCCATGTCAACCTTTTGACTTAATGGCCCTGTCAACCTAGACTCATGTCGACCTAAATGCATGTCGATCTAGACTCATGTCAACCTAAATGCATGTCGATCTAGACTCATGTCAACCTAAATGCATGTCGACCTAATGACTGTCGACCAACTTGCTGGTGACCTAATGATCCACACCCCATGCAGAGACTTCATATCCATCATTGAGCACTGGTGAATTCTGACAAACACTGTCATTATTTGGGTAGGCAGAATCCTCCGACCCACCCTGCACTCTCGTGAAGGACATGTCTGAGCAGATGAGGGCATTCTGTACATGTATGGACCATGAACCTGTTAGAGGAGGAGAGCAGTATTGCAAAGTCCCCAATATGGCTCCTCCCGGGGTGATGCTTCATTCCCTTACCAAGATGACTGCCAGTACTACTACTGTTCAGATGGGGCGCCATCTTGTTACTGTGCATGAGTGACATAATTAGGTTTACCCTATTATCCCTTTAAACAAGGAACGCTGATGAATTGAACAGTTTCTGTGGCGGAAGCAGTATGAAATCCCGGCGGTCGGGATCCCGGCGTTCAAAATCCCGACGCCGGAATCCCGACCGCCAAAATCCCGACAAGGGGGGGACGTGGATCGCCCCCCCTTGCGGGCTCGCTGCGCTCGCCACGCAGCGGGCCCGGTGCCTCGCTATGCTCGGCACACTAATTTATTCTCCCTCCAGGGGTGTCGTGGACACCCCAGGAGGAAGAAAGTGTCGGGATTTCGGCGGTCGGGATTCCGGCGTCGGGATTCTGAAAGCCGGGATCCCGACCGGCGGGATTTTAACTGCATCCCTCTGTGGCACACTTAAACCAGGTGAAATGCATACCTGAAGGTAGCCAGCCACAGAACCAGTGTAATTCATGAGTGTCCCAGTTTAACCAGATAGCCTGGTAAGCCTAGACATGGTGGAAGATGGATGTCTTTCCCTTAACTCCAAGAAAACGATTGGTGATCTATCTGTCAACCAGTTTGACAGATTACGGCTGTACCATAACTTGTTTAATGTGCAACACTGCCTGTTTAATTGAACTGGACTTGTCCTTGGATCTATTATGATTCCACTGGCATGTTCATTATGGATGTGGTCAAACTCCTGGCAGTAGACCAAGAGCGAGATCCAGATGGTTAGTATCTCAACAGATCCCGTAGGTAAGTACACTAGAAGAAGGGTTAAGGTTAGGCTGCGGAGGGAGGGGGTGGATAGGGTAGGCTGTGGGAAGAGGAGGTAAGGGTTAGGCTGCCGGAGAGGTGGGTTAGGATTAGGGGTAGGGTGAAACCGGGATCTGTTAGGATTCCATTGCCAATCTTCTAACTGTTGAGTTCCCGACTGTTGGGATTTAGTACCCAACTAGTACATTACTATTCCTCAACTGCCTACACATTTCCTGCAAAAACCAGCTCCAGTGATCTCAGAGTAACAAGTTGATATGACAAATCTAGAGGCATAATGGAGAATAAAACTTAATTCATATGCATACTGTACTTGCTAATATTCATATATAAACATGAGTGTGCTCAGCCATACTGTTTATCCTCAACCATGGTAAATGGTAATCAGCCGATGACAACTGAGGAAAAACAGTTTTGAAATTGTGTAGTTTATTGGGGATTCCTTACATTAAAAGTTTGCTTGCATCACACCTACTAAGTATTTCATTGCTTTATATAATAAAGTGACAACATAATGTCATTGTCCTCTTGTTTTCTACTGACAATACTGTACTTATTTGTTTCTGCAGAGCTATCAGCATGGCAGTCCCCACTTATGTTAATAAAAGTAATGTGTAATGAGAAAACAAGGTACTTCCTCATCTTTGCGGCCACCGCTTATGCTACGGAGCTTACTTAGCACTATTGTCTCCTTGCGCAATCGCTTTGTTCGCCACGCTTCGCTCGCCACAACTTTACTAAAGGTAATAGATGGCGGTGTGGACAAAGGAGGGTGGGGTACTTCCTCGTCAAAAATCCTTACGTAGCGGTTAAGTAGCGGCTAACTTAACTGGCGTAGTGGTGGTCGCAAAGATGAGGAAGTACTGAAAACAAATACAGAACTTCAACTGTTTCAGAGCTTAATACTTTTTTTTTTTTAATGTATATATTTATTTATTGCTTTGAATGAGCAAACTTCGTGGAGGAAGATTTCTTAGGAAAGATCAAACACAATTTTCTTTAAGAGAGAGACAGACATTGTCGGCAGATGTTTCCGAGGCTTTGCTGTAGCCCTTACTAGGGGGTCTTGGACAAATTTCTTTCTCCAGTGGAATTCACCAATTTGCTGTAAGTAATCTGGTATCTGATAAGATGCACAACATGCAGTATAGTAAACTAAGATGAAGTCATACAATAGATGGGAAGCTAACACAAAACTTGTTGTCGGTAGACTTAAACAAAAGGGTCTTGATACACAGAAAGAAGAGTCAATAGCTATGGAGTAAAAAATCAAAACATTCAAATGTTATCAACCAAAAGAAAATGGAGGCACCTACTGTACCAGTAACTCCTACAAGACGGAACACCCTCCCTCAACTTTCCTCAACATCTAGTGTTTCAAAAGTTCCTTCAAAATTCACTAATTTACCCCAATGTACCGTATCCCTGCCTGACCATGTCTTCCCTCTCACATCCTTTATCACTTTTTCCATCAAATATCTCCTGCTCCTTCTTCTTCCTTTTAGGATGTAAGCTTAGTGAGCAAGGCCCATACCTCCTATTGTTTCATCGCTCCCCTTAGGTCCACTGTGTCTGCCAACTGGTATAAATTATTACTATGCCAACATCTGTAATTAGGTATATTTGTTATTCTGCTACTCTATGGCGGTTATTCTGGTTGACTCGCAAGGGTGCAAATTCACAGCCTTGCGAGTCCACTCTCATTCTCATGGGGAAATCGCCCGGCCCGCCGCAGCATGCCACCTGCTCGCAATCCTGGGTGCATGTGCCAGACGAACACCCTGTTTGCCATGGCCGCATGCACCCTGCATCTGCAAATGCACAAAAATGGCTAAACGGCTAATGTATGGGGGAGCGAAGGG
This sequence comes from Crinia signifera, assembly GCF_055691185.1. Lineage (NCBI taxonomy): Eukaryota > Metazoa > Chordata > Amphibia > Anura > Myobatrachidae > Crinia > Crinia signifera. The sequence goes on along the minus strand of NC_139224.1, from coordinate 41,038,802 downwards.
ACCAGAGTAAGGTCCTATTTACCTTGTTCTGTATCTTTGCTCTGTATGGTGCTGTGGAAAGTTTTAGCACCTATAAATGAAGGCGGTGTCACTGGCTGACGGATAGGGTGAGAGGGTAGGCAGTATAGTAGGAAATGTAAGAGGAATAGGACAGTGTAAGAACTTTGTACGTAATGATGAGGCATTTGAAGAGGATCCTGTGGGGGGGGGGGGGTATGGAGGCAGTGGGGAGATTGGCAGAGGAGAGGCATAGACCAGGCAGCATGAAGAAAGGTCAGTCTAGCAGTAGTGTTAAAGAAAGATTGTAGAAAAGAATGGCGGAAGAGAGGGGAAAACTAGAGGAAGAAAAGAAGTTACAATAGACAATACAAGAGATAATGAGGGAGTAAACAAGTGTGTGTTAGCATTGAGGGACCTTTTAGAGAGTGACAGGAGTGGGTAAGTGAACATGTTGGTGGAGTGAATGAGAACAGAAATGAATGGGTAAGACCCGGCTACAATAAAGGAGGAGAGTGAAGAAAGACAGAGAGTTTAGGGTTACACCTGCCGTGAAGCATCAGCTTGCAAAAGCCACTGCTCATTATATATAGCCCATAACATGGACCTTATTTGTATCATTCATAAATATTTTACACTAGTTAAAAGCCCATCAAAATGATGGCTTCTGCAATGTACTTTCACTTTGAGCTGTGACAGTTTTTAGCCTACAAACTCTCCACCCCACCCCCATTCCCTATCTGCTCCTACCTCCAATCTCTGTCTTCACACCTCCTTTCACTTTCTCTTATGTCATCTTTTAGCACACAAAGGAGTCATTTGGTCTGTTGAGTGGCCTCTAGTGGTCAATGGCGATAATTCACCTCATAGAAGTGAGGAATAGTGTACATACATTTCAAATTAAAACAAAATCTGTATGGTAACTATAATTATATCCACAAAACAATTTGATATATTTGATTTAGAAGCACCTTACCGTCTTCGACCGTTACATTTCCTCTGAATAAGTATTTGCCATGTCCTCTTGAAAGAACCACACCTAGGCTGAAAAATAAAAGTGAAACCTGTGCAAGGGACAATTCTTTACCAGCATATTATAAAAGTATTAATAGGCCAACCGGAAAATGTTTGTGCTGAATGGGGCATTGGCCAGTACAGCCTATGTGTACAGTGGCGTTAAGTCAACTTATGTTTGGAAATGTACAGGATGGACATAGCCACATACTTCCATGAAAATAGTCAAACATCCGATGGTTGATGGGGGTTGAAAAATGTGTCTCAGGCATCTCTGAAAGAGCCTTTGATATCCTACAGGACACTTTGCCTGTAAGGAATAGAAATGCTGCAATGGGGGATGAAGTGGACCACTACCGGGAAAATAATCACACTAGGCTAGGAACATTGACAATAGAATACATGTAGAAAAGTGGAATGTCTTCTAATGATTCACCTGACCATACCGTTTCCGGGCAGCTCACATAACCGGATGTCAGCTGCCCGCTCTATTCCCTGGATTTCTGCACGCATATGAACGAGTTGTGTGGACCACTCTTACATACTGTATGTCTGCCCCTTCACCATCATTCGATGGCACCAGAGCGAGTCAACCAGAATAAGGCCCCATAGTTTGTAGTATACATCCTCCTGTCCGAGACAGAAAGGCCAGATATACTATGGGATGAAAGGGCAGGTGACCTAGGTTAGACGTGTCATGGTTGTGGGTGGTTTAAACTGCTGCTAGGTTACTTTAAAGCCCTCAGTTGTGAACCATAGACTTTAATAAGGAACTAGTTTCCTCCAGTTAAGATTTTGCAGATGGCCAGTGAAGGGATGGGAAATGTAAGAAGGCTACCCCAACATTATAGAGTTGTGAAAGGAGGGGATGTCCCACTGTAAGCAAGAAGGCCTCTAGAGCAGTGGTTCCCAACCTGGGGTACTGGTACCCCTGGGGGTACTCTGCTGACCAGTTGGGGGTACTTGAAAATAATATTGGTAATGGCGGACGATGAAAAGGTCTTTTGATGGCTGAAGAAGACCCATTTCCATGGAGACAAACCATGTTGTGTCATATGCCTGACCAGCAATCCACTGGGAGCTTCCCATGCTGCCCTCAGACATCAGCCTTCATCTGCCCAGCACTGACAAAGGTGGAGGAAGCAGCGGCATTAATCCTACTAGTGTTAGCGGGAATCCTGGAGATAGTACACAACCAGTGTCTAGACACAGAAGGGCATGATTCCTTGCTGTATACTACTCCTCCTTAATATAAGGACATGTATAAGGATCCGCATACCGCTAAGTACTGTCCATATTTCAAAATGAGAGGAGGGGGTACTTATCAATGAAAAACCTAATCAAGGGGTACGGGAGAGAAAAAAGGTTGGGAACCACTGCTCTAGAGAAGCCACCATAATTGTGCAAGGGGGACATGTTGCCGTGTAGTGAAGTGGGGGGAAAGTAAAATCTGTTGTGTAGGGTTTTTAGGTTCAACACTCACACCATAGCAGGGCAAAGAAGAGAAGCCATGTGGAAGATTGCTGCACTAAGGACCTGATTCAGGTTTGATCGGTATGGCCCGAATTCAGGCCAGTGACCGATGTTGCGGGTCTGCACTCGCATATGTGTAAAAATATGCACATGCTGACTCGCTGTGTTTCACACTCACCAGGCGATCGCACGGGAAGGGGAGGGAAGGGGGCGGAGAGCGGTCTGGGGCAGGGGAACAACCAGTCTACGATGGGCGTCCCCATGAAAATGCTGGGCATGCAGGTGGGCCAATGTCTGCTCTGGGCGGGCGGCATGACCAGTGGTGTAACTATAGCCCCGCAGCCCCCGCCATGGCGGGGAGGCGCTGAGTAACTGTGGGCGCCGGTCACCGCTGCGGGGCTATGTTACGCTGTGTGTGGCTGGCCGGGACGTGTGGACAGACAGTGCGGCCCCCTCCCCTCCCCCTCCCATCCCATCCGCCCTCACACAGTTAATCACCTCCCTTACCCCTCCTTGTGCCGCCGCCGCCACATTCTCGCAGCGCAGATCTCCAGTCCTTCAGGCTCCGGACCATCTCCTCCTGACGTACAGTGCTATTGAAAACCGCCCCTCAGAATATGGCTGCCCCCTAACAGCAGACAGTTTTTGTAGGGATGCTAGAGGAGGCGGCGGCCTCCTCTAGCATCCTTAAAATCTGTCTGCTATTAGGGGGCAGCCATTTTGTGATGGTATTATTTCATTAGCACTGTACATCAGTAGGAGATGGTCCGGAGCCTGTAGGAGATCTGCGCTGCGGTAATGCGGCGGCGGCAGAGGGGTAAGGGGTGTTTAACTCTTGGAAGACCTGGGGGGGGGGGGCGGCGCCTCCTATAACGGCGGGGGGGGCGTAAAAATCCAAGCTACGCCGCTGGGCATGACGTCAGCACCCGCCCCCTTTTCAGCCATCTCCGACCCAGTTCAAAGTCAGTTCAGATTGACTTTTATCTGCGAGCGGGAGAAAAATTATTTGATGGTCCGCGACAAGTGAAAATACACTGCTTAGCGAGCAGTTCTGAATCAGGCCTAATTCCCAGAATGCCAAGTAAGATCTATCACAGCACCAGCGGCTTCATATTTGACCTTCGCTGAGTTCTGTTGACATAACTTTAGGCCAGGGATGGGAAACCTTAAGCCCTCAAGCTGAACTACACATCCCAGCATATCCTGCTACCATTTTGCTACTTGGGCATGCTAAAACTGTTGCAGGGCATGCTGGGATGTCTAGTTCAACAACAGCTGGAGGCCCGAAGGTTCCTCATCCCTGCTTTAGACCCTGTTGCTCATAGGATTATACCGAACTCATTGTTATGTTTGTAGAACCAGCTTGACGTTTGCCTTGTAAGATGCTCAATGTGTTATTCATTTAGAGATGCTCTTCTGCGTACTACTGTAAGAATACTTATTTTAGTCATTGTTGCCTTGATGTCAGCGGATTCACCCACAGAACTGACACTCATGTTTTTGTGTTGTGCACCATTCTCTTCAAACGACAGATTGTATGAAAATCCCAGGATAACAGCAGTTGCTTCATTTCTTCTACAAGCCTGCGTTCTTCTAGTCTCATTACACATCTGCAGGCACAGGTATAGCTTATGGCCACGGAGCAGATGTGCGTTTACTATTTACAAGCCTGTAACATTCCTCCCAACATATGAGTGCTGTGAGGAGGGACAGTTTTGGGGGGCGTGGTCTAGCAGGAAGGGGGTTTGGCCTGTATATGCAAAACTAACGTAAGGCCCCATCCCGTTTTCACTGCTGCAGGGAGATGCCCAGCAGCTCTGTGAGCTGCTGGCTATGCCCCCTGCCCCTCTGGCTGCAGGAATAGATGCTGAACAGTGTCTATTCATGGGTGACAGGGGGCGGCCCCAGGCGGGACACGGAATGTCCCAAAAAAAGGGATGTTTCCGCTAAAAGCGGGACAGTTGGGAGGTATGCTGTAAGAATGATGGACACCAGGGCTGGTTTATAGTGGGGGGAGGAAGAGGTATATATCAGAAGAAATATGTGGTGTAGCGGGTGCCCTGTATATAGGGAGCACTATATGGAATATAGGGGTTTTTTTCAGACCCGCCCCCGATGTTTTTGGTTTGCCTATGAGCAAACCCCAGGAGCAAATGACTCACACCCGTTGAGCCATTCACTCCATGAGGGGCTGAAGGGGGTGGAATGGGGGCGGCAGCAGGGGAAGGTCCAGGGTTTTATGGACACCCCCATAAAAACACTGGGCGTTCCCCCCCTGCAGATGTAAGCATAGTGTTGCCTGCTTGGGGTGGGTGGCTGACATCACAGGACGCCAGCGCCCGCCCTGAACTCAGAAGACAGCGGGCGCTCGAAAAATCAGTCTAGGCTTCTTAGCGATGGCTGGAGAAAACATTCGATGGTGAGCGACGATCGGTCAGATGCGAGGGGATGTGTTACCGTACACATGCACTTGCATGTTAGAGAGGGGATTTGTGCGGAGGGGGGAACGTCTGGCCGGGCGGTATGTACATGTACGCTAGGCTGCGAACATCCGCATCCAACAAAAAGGTCTGAATCGGGCCCTTAGTATGTGGTTGAGGATGCAGGATATGCAAGAGGATGGGTGCAGTGTATATATGGGCAGTATATGGTGTGTGTATATGGTACACTGTACAAAGGCGTGTGTGTCCTGAATGGAGATCTGTCTGGCGCCCTTCATTGGCACCATAGAGGTGAGGAGCAGCATTATATATATATATATATATATATATATATATATATATATATATAAAAAATAGGTACTTGTTTAGTTTCACGGCGCCCGATAGATTGGATGCGATATATCGGATGCGACATCGGCAGATATATCGGATGCGATATCGGCCGATACATCAATGCGATCCGATGAGATTTTTTACCTGTTCATAACCCCACTATCCACTACGCATGGAGTTGATTTTATTTAGTGTGGCGAGCGCAGCAAGCCACCGAGCCCGAAGCGTAGTGGATAGTGGGGTTATGAACAGGTAAAAAATCGCATCGGATTGCATCAATATATCGTCCGGTATCGCATCCGATATATCGGGTGCCGTGAAACGAAACAAGTACCTATATATATATATATTTATATATATATATATATATATATATATATATATAAATATAAGCACACACACAGAATATTTAGCACTGATATACCTAAATGGTGTCCCCTTGATATCTGTGTAGTAGTAGTCGTTTGTCATCACCAGCACTCGTTTCTGGAATGGTAAAAGAGACATGGCAAGACATATACAGTATACAGTATTATTGATGCCATTCATAAATATAACAAGGACGATACAATCTACATTTGGTAATCTTACCCCTTTGTCCACTGTCTTTTTCACTTCCATGGTAAATTTTCCTGTTTTTCTATTCACCATTGCATTTCTTAGCTTTGAAAAGAAAAAAAAGTTACACTTACTTTCCTTCTTTCTATACGGGAATATGAGCCGAGATAATTATGTAACAAAAATGTACAAATGTAAACCATACATTCCCGCTGCCAATAAGTGAGTAAATAGGAACTCTGAGTATGCTGATGGTTTGGAAAGGAAAAAAGTAACATTTATTGGGGACACCCAAGTAGAAGAAAAGTGGCCCTCATCATGACCTTTATAACTGGGGTCATGGGGTAAGCACATTCCCTTATTTGGGTATGTGACACAATACTGACCAAGCCAATGTGCCAGTATACTAAGACTTTATAGTGAAGACTATGTGGCCAATGTGCCGTTTACCAGCAAAAAGCAGGGAATCTGCACCAATTATTGGATCAGTACAAATGGTGTAATGGTTACTGCATCACAGCACTGGTTCTATTCCCACCATGGCCCTGTGTGGAGTTTGTATATTCTCCCTGCGCTTGCGTAGGTTTCCTCTGGGTACTCCGGTTTCCACCCACAATCCAAAGATATACTGGTAGGTTAATTGTCTCCCAACAAATTAACAATAGAATGTCTGTGTGTGTGTACATGTGGTAGGGAATATAGATTGAGGGCAGGGACTGATGTTAACGGGCAACTATTCTCTGTAAAGTGCTGCGGACAATGTGTATGCAGGTGCAGGCTTACTCCGCCCCTTTCTTGACCACATGGGCAGCTTCTACCTAGAGCCATATTATCATGGACAGGTAAGAAGCTCCCAGCTGCTGTACCCCCACATCAGGGTCTGAAATGTATTCAGTATTGAGTGGCTTGGCACTAGATAACATTGGTACACCCACATTCACCTAAAGGCTTGGCTGGCACTAAATAAAGGTGCATACACACTTGACTATTTGCTCCATGACCAAACAATATAACACATACACACTAAACGATATCATTCCGTGATGTCACTGGGGTCCCCGCTCCCCAAGTTGTTTGATGATGTGTCAAATTAGTTGTCTTCCAATAATAAATGCTTTATGAGGAACCGGAATTTTCAGCTATAGCCACTGGCTTAACTATAGCTCCGCAGACCCCGTGGTGGCTTGGAGGTGCTAGGCAAGTTTGGGTGCCGTTGGGTCAGCGGAAGCTATTTTAGGGCAGCCGCCGGATCTGGTGCTGCCCTGCCGGCCCGCCGGGACCATCAGATACTCCTTTCTACAGTCTTGGCGCTCCTCCTGATAGAAAGTCACTTGCAAAATGGCCGCCTCCCTCACAGCAGATGGTTATTAAGGATGCTAGAGGCGACTTCCTCTTGCATCCTAAATAACGGTCTATTCTAAGGCGGTGGCCATTTTAAAAAGTGACATTCTATTAGGAGGAGCACTGGGACTGGAAACAGGAGTATCTGCTGGTCCTGGCAGGCCGGGAATGGACCGGGCGGTGGAAAATACATCGGTGAGGGGGGCACTCAAAATGTAGTGGTGGGGGCGCTTAAATTGTAGTTCCGCCACTGGCTATAGCAAATACCTTGACAATAATTTTAATTTTTATTTTGCATGAACTTCGATAACCATTGACTGATGCAGAAAAATAATATCAGTTACATTAATTGCAATAATGGTACAAAAACATCATATTAAGAATGGGAGGATAACATGGGAATATTCTGCACATTTACAGATGTTAATGTAACATACTGCCTATTATTCTTTAGAACACTTTCCCCCCTTCCCTGCTACCATTGGACCCCACCGAGCCAGAGATACAATTTTCACACAATACCCCATTCAAACACTGCACGGTAACAAGGCTCCAAAGGGTCTATAAAAATGGACCCTGCAGCCGAAACTGTAACTCGCAACCGCCATTTAAGCTGTGTCTCCTACTCTACTGAATGAACATTTACCAGAAATGTTTCTCCCATCCACAAATGAGATCAATGTTTATTAGCAATTCTTTGCTGCGCTATTATGAGTCTGTACATTCCCTCACACCTATAATTTTTGAGTTTCATAATATTTTATGTGCAGCGCTTAATTATGGACGCCAGCTCCATCATTAAAACAGCATGGGAAGCTTTTTGAAATCATCAATTAAAGACACATTGTTTAATGCAATTTTCAAGTACAAAGGCTTTACTGAGGCCAGGTAATAAATGCTGAAAGTGAGAGAGGAACAGAAACGGGATTCGGGCAAGAGCGCATAAAAACAGAAAGCCTTTGTAAACAAGGGAAAAAATCAGTATGGCGCTTCGCAGTGATAGGTACATTTTACATGCAGACCATTGGATCTAGCTAAGGCCCTGGTAGGTACAGCTTCTAAGCTTAAACTTCTAGTACTGTCTAGTACTTCTAAACTTCTAGTACTATGAATCGCGTGTGACTGAAAAGCATGACAAAAGACAAAGGGTGGGATGTACTAAAGGGAAAATGCGGTAAAACGGGGGTTTTACCGCATTTTCCTATGTACCATTACCCGTCTGCCCCGTCTCCACCGGGCAGGGTATCACCACCTCTGGGTGGCGATAACCTATAGAAGCCTATGGGCTTCTATCGCCGCCTGCTGCCCGCCGTCTGCGCGACCCCCCTCCCGTCCTCCATCGATCTCCTCCTCCCCCAGCAGGTGTCACAGTTGGGAGGACATCCGGCTGCAGGGGGGAGGAGGAGACGCTGGGGACACTGACAGCCGCCGGGATGTGACGGAGACCCCCGCACACCACATTACAGGTATCGTGGGGGTCTCTGTCACCGCACCCCAATGCTCGCATTGCGGCGGCTGGGTGGCGAGGGGCGGTGATGTATATTAATTAGTGGTGGGCAACAATTCAAATTTTTAATCGCGATTAATCGCATGCAATTTTTGCGATTAACTGCGATTAATCGCACTGATAGGCACATACGCGCTGCTTACCTAAAATCTTGTTGCCAGAGGTTCCGTGCTCGTTGCCAGGTGGGATTACATGCGTGTTGCTAAGGGGGATTGCATGCATGTTGCCATAGTGGGTTCCCTGCTTGTTGCCAGGGGAGGGTTACTTGCTTGTTGCCAGGGAGGTTTACTTGCTCGTTACCAGGTAAGGGTTTCTTGCTCGTTGCCAGGGGGTGTTTTCTTGCTCCATGCCAGTGGGGTTAACTTGCTCCATCCCCGGGGTTGCAGGTCCACATCGCTCCCGGAATCCGCACTTCCGGGTAGCGCTGTGTGTGCACTCTGAACTTCCCTGACAGACGCTAGAGGTAAAGGAGCACCTCTAGCGTCTCTCTACTACACAGCCGTGGCCATATTTGGAGGGGCGCTCTGCACCCCTGCGGTGCAGCCCCATCGACCATTCATTTCCCGTGCCCGCCAGCCCCGTTTTCCTGTTCCCTGCTGCCACATCGCCCCCCCCGTGCACCTGCGCACCCCCTCCCCGCGTTAACTGCGTTAAATATTTTAATCGCAGTTAATGTGCCGGCGCGTTAACACGATATTAACGCGTTAACGTGCCCAGCACTAATATTAATACAGGTTGAGTATCCCTTATCCAAAATGCTCGGGACCAGGAGAATTTTGGATAACGGATTATTCCGTATTTCGGAATATTTTAATATTTCAATGATGTATTTTGAAGTATCTTGCATTTATGCTGTATAAACACATAATATACACACAAATATATTTTATTACCACATAAAATACACACAAATATATTTTAATTGTTCAAAAAACAAGGTTTCAAAACGTGAAACAAAATGTGTGTACTATCTCAGCACTGAATTTGAATGCCAAGCAATCATTGTCTTGCACATATATAGTGCCAGTTACATATCATGTCCCCAGTGATGCTGTTACAAATGTCCCCAGTGAGTTTTTAGCAAAAAAAATATTTTTTTTCACTTTCTGGAATGTCCGTATTTCGGAATAATTCGGATAACGGATATTCGGATACGGGATACTCGACCTGTACATCCCGACCCAGACAGCGCAACTTTGCTTCCTTGGGTTTGGGGGAAAGATTGAATGGTTTCTTCAGCACTTGCAGATCTGAGACACCTCAGTGGTGTCTCAGATCTGCAGGCACTCTGTGTGAGAAGTGTGTAGGCAACTGACATCAGCTGCCCGCCCTCGCACCCACGTCATTGCGGAATTACCATGAGAACGCCCAGCTTCTTAATGGGAACGCCCATGAAACGCTGGACGTTCCCATGGACGAATCACCCAGCCTGCCGCCCCTGCCCGTGCTGTTGTGTGCGAGCTCCCAGCGAATAATCTATTCACCGTGGCTGCTTGTACACAGTGGCTGCCCATACGCAGTCGCAAAAAAATCTCCCTCCCCCACATGCGAATGCGCAGTAGATTAAATGACAATCACCCACATAGTATACCTGCAGCTGTTAAAGGGGTTTAGAAGTTGGCATACTATGTGGGGTATACAATCTTTCCCCTGACAGTATTTCCAATTTTCAGAAATAAGGGCATTTTGCTATTCAATCCCGACCATCTTCGAAAATCTGTGGAGTGCCACCGTGTGTAAGTGTGTGTATATATATATAGATAGATATAAATCTGAAGATGTTCGATATGCATTAGGTCGACATGGTCATTAGGTTAGCATAAGCATTAGGTCGACATGGAAAAAGATCAACGTGAAAAATGTCGACATTGGCTTTTCATGTTTTTTTGTTGTCTATTTCGACGCAAGTTGACATGGGCAACGTATAAGTGTGCTGCGTCCCCTCGCATGGATACACTAATATATGCCCACTCTATGCTTACTTGGATGGTTAAGTATAAAAAAAAACACCTTTTTAAAAATAAAAAAACAAACATGAAAAAGACATGTCGACCTTTTTCATGTCAACCTTTTCCATGTCAACCTAATGCATGGACCTAATGACTGTCGACCCAATGTCCCATGCTCGTATACAATTACACAGAGTATATATGGTTTACTCGTATATGGGTTCAGTAGCATCTTCTATTAACATGGTTGTCAAAACAGCTGCTTGCATAATAATAAGACTTTATGAGTTTCCCTTTATTTATAGCGTTTGTATAATCTCTCTGGAAAATGACACCGCACGGGAGACAATCACTGTTTAACAGCTTACGTTCAAGTTGCAGCATGAGTTTAACGTGGGTCTATGACGTCCCTCATTTTCACTCTCCTGTCAGCAATAGTAAATTTACTGTACATGTTGATATAAGATACTGTAATTTGTGACCGTGTAATGAGAAATTGATGTTAGCAGTACAGTAGGTGTATATATTCATTACACACTTAGGGGGAATCCAATTCAGTTACTTCTAATTAGTATGACGACTAGTTTGATGACTTAGGGTGGGATGTATTAATATACATCGCCGCCCTTCGCTGCACGCCCGCCGCGATGCCAGCGCATATGTACTAACATATGTGGCTGGCATCGCGGCACGGAAACGGAGACCCCCCGCGATACCTGTACTGTGGTCTGCGGGGGGTCTCATTGCCGCCCCCTGCTGCCTACATGCCGGGGACAGCTAAGCAGGCTGTCCCGGGCACCTCCTCCTCCTCCCCCCTGCAGCCGGAAGGATGTCCGGCTGCGTTGCTAGGGGGAGGAAGGGCTTACCTTCCAGGGTCCAGGAGGACCTGCAAGATGGTAAGCCGGAGGGGGAAAGGGGGGGTCGGCGAGGCGGCGGGGTTGCGGCGAGGTGGCGGGCGGCGAAAAGAAGCCCATAGGCTTCTATAGGGTATCGCCACCCAAAGGTGGCGATACCCTGCCAGGCGAAATCCGTGCGGCCGTGTAATAGTACATAGGAAAATGCGGTAAAACGGGGGTTTTACCGCATTTTCCCTTTAGTACATCCCGCCCTTAGACATTGTGCATTACATTTGCAATTAAATTTAAAACTTTAAAGTTAAAGATGCAATGGCCGCAATGTTCCTGATGTTGCTGGATGTCTGGAAAAAAACTAATATAGGTGCACCACCGATTTTACAGTGCCTGATGGGCCTGCGCCCTTTTTTAATCCGGACACATCAGGTTCTGGGAGGGGAATTAGGATTTGGTGAGTTGAGTGTGTTCAGAGGGTCAGCTGGAGGGTCTAGTAATGCAGCGTGGAGGCATGTTGCAAGGTGGGGACGAGCAGCAGGTGAAATCACACTGCGGCAGAAATGAGCAGCGCTTCAAGAGAAGATGAGTGGCAGGGAGACCAGGGAGACTGGAGGAGTCACCCTGCACCGGAGACAAAGTAGCGGGTAAAAATTAGCCGGCTGTGGAGATGGGTGCGCCCTGCAAAGAGGAAACCACCGATTATCCAGCAAATGGACTCAACCCACTCTAAAAATCCGCTTAACAAATAAAAACACACAATTCCAAATGACGGGGAAAAAAAATCACAAACAGCTATCCACTCAGCCTTCTAAAATGACTATATATCCGATACAAGTCAACATAGTGCACTCAAAAGCTTAACATGTTTAAACTCGCTCCTGCCTGCCTTGCATCACCGCCAGTGGGTTGGGTAGGAAATCTTAGTTGTTTCCTCTCTGATCGGCTCTGATTGGCTCACCAGCCGATGCTGCATTTTAATTGGCCGCCGGCTTGCTGAGTTGAAGAAGCCTGTGCTCCGGGAACCTGCTTTGTTCAGTGTACTGAGCGTAGCGCAGGCAGCACAGTGGAAGAGGGGATGGGGGAGCAGGAGCCGGGGGCGGTAAGTGAAGTGAGAAGAGAGGGGGGACCCCAACTTAAAATCAGTCTCAGGTCCCAAAATTCCTAATGGCAGCCCTGGCGGCGAGTATACGCAGCCTAGCAAACAGGACTGAATCAGGCCCTTAATGTCTTATTCCCGTAAATAGTACTGATAAGGAATTACAATTATCCGGTCTAAACCCTAGTAACTGATAAATATGCTTCATAAAAATATATATACCTCTTCCATGACAGCAGATTGCTATATTTTGGAAAGGATAAGAAAGTTCATCGTCTCTTAGGCCTCACTACTTAAATTGTCTCGATCTGAGACCTGCATATAACCCTGGTTGGTGCCACTTATCCTATCCTTAAATGTTTATCCAAATGAACATGTGCAAAGAATTAAAAAAAGGAATTTTGCTCATGACAAAATACAAAAAGATTAAAGAAGGAGATTCATCTATGGCTAAAGTGATCTAGTACCAGTGGCATGTTTAATTCATTCAATGCCACACAGTAAGAGGCTTTTCTAATATCTTCAACCTGTTTTAAAACTCTAGGATAACTGTGCTCTTTTCTAACCAGCTCCGAGGGTATTTCCACATAAATTCACTATACCACAAAGCCACTACTGGTAATCGCTATGCAGAGCTAGGATGGGCCCTCTGCAATCCAAACGGTAGTCTGTGACCAGTGTCCATGCAAACTTCTATACGGGGGTCAAGGGACTGCCGGTGTTATGACTGAGGACCTGTTCATTATTGGGGGAGCTGATAACAACTAGCTGTGGTGTGTAGACAGCTGATCTGAAGACAGGAATCGTGTGGACAGTGCTAACCCCAAGTGCTACTGCCGGTGGAGGGAGCTGAACAGGGGCCGCCAACAAAAACTGGTCAAACAAGCGCTGATGGCACCACCATGATGACAAACTGTTTCTGACTGAAAGAATGAGAATGCAGTAGCTTGTAGTCAAGATCATCGCAGCTGCCACGTCTCCCTGCCAATCCGAGTCCATAACAGTGTACCACAGTGATTTTCAACCTTATTCAACTCATGACACACCAAAAAAAAAAAATATTAAAATTGCCAAGACTCCACAGAAAAAAAACCACATTGGCCCCCACAGGAAAAAAACGCCATTGGTTTCAGTGTGTAGTGCCCCAGGGGGTAGAGTTGCACTTATGTGAACAACATGCCTAGCTGCCATTATGTTCTCCTAAGAAGATACTGGGGACAGTATAACAGCAGGACACCCGAGCAGCTCATGTCTTATGCAGTCTAGGAGTAACTTAGAATAAGCCCTTGACACCATCGATGTGAGAGAGACCAACAACCACCTCCATCAACCAATGATTAGCAGATGACAAGAGGAGTTGGATGGGTCCACAGCCAGATCTGGACCGACTGACATCAGATGAAGTGGTATCATATGCCCAGGATACAGAGACAGGAATGGAGCAGGAAGAGACCAGTGAATAACAGTTGAACCAGTGGTGGTGGCTGGTCTAGCTCAAGGGGCACACTTGGGAGCAGCTCAAGGAACACTAGTGTGCCATGGCACAGTGGTTTTAAAATGCTGGTTTCCTGCCTGTACGGTATCTTACACAGTAGTTGCAGGGAAAACAAGAAATGCTGATCTGACCGGGAAAGACTTATCAGAGTACATTAAAAAAAGTAGGAAATAAAATCAAATCTGAAATGAAGTTAAGGTAATTCCTTCTCATCATGCCCTATAGGCATTAGGCAGAAGCTTAGGTTTCCTAGTCGGTGATTTGGGCCCCATTGGCATAAAATATAATAAAAAGAACAATTCAAAAAGAGAGGAGAGAAATGTCTCTGTGTGGTGCACCTCAGAATACAGAATTTATTAAAATGTAACCTTTATTTAATTTTTATTAAAAGACAAAGAGGCGAAATATTGACAAACAAGTGAAAACATATAACACAGACAGTGTAATAAAAAAGGATAAAGAATTTATCCTAGCTCAGTGTGGTCCTGATGAAGCTCCGTTTTGCGAAGTGTACACTGACCTGAAAACTCAGTGTGTTTGACTCCCTTTTCCCCTCCCCATGTACACCATGTTATTGAATTGATTTGTGTTTAGCTGTAAACTGTAAGGACGAGCGTACGCCAGTTTTCACTGGGATTGCACGCCTGTCTCAAGCCGCGGTGTGTGACGTCTGCACCGCTGCTTCCTGATTACAGAGCAGACGGGAGACGGACGGCGCTGCTATTTACACGCCGCCGCCCGCACAGCTCTGTGTTACCTTGCTGCCACTACCACATTCACCTCCCTGCAGCAGTGTGAGACTGGCGAAGGAGTGGCAGTTGTCGTCAGTTCTCACCCACCGGGAAGGTTCCTAGCCCCGCATGTATATGAATTAAGATTGGCAACGGCAGTATTAAAGCAGAGTCCTAGAAACTCGATACATACACATCAAACCTTGCCAATCACCCTTGAATCTGCGCTGCTCTTCCCCCAGCAGAGTTAAGGAGTGACAATACTATTATATCCCGGTTCACCACATACCCGGTGGGAGTGTAGCAGCACTGTTTAAACTTGGGCCAAGCTAACATCAGCTATTAAAGAAAGTAGCAGGCAAGTCTAGCTATTTGGACACATATCAATGGCTGACAGACACTGAATGAAGTGTTGAGCACTCAGATATTTAAAGTTTTCAGTTGCCTGTCAGTAGTGCCACAGCAGCACCAATTATTCACATCCATATGGAATACTAGGGGAATTGGGCCACACTGAGCAAGGATAAATTCTTTATCCTTTTTTATTACACTGTCTGTGTTATATGTTTTCACTTGTTTGTCAATATTTCGCCTCTTTGTCTTTTAATAAAAATTAAATAAAGGTTACATTTTAATAAATTCTGTATTCTGAGGTGCACCACACAGAGACATTTCTCTCCTCTCTTTTTGAATTAAGCTCTCCTCCATGTCCAGTGGTAGCACACCCTCCTGAAATTGATAAAGTGGAAACACCACTATAACTGTGCTGAGGGTCCGCCTATACCATATCTTAGAAATTGTGGTACAGATCCAGTGCGACTGACCTCCTCCCATACCCCCATCCCTGCTTTTGAGTATAATAAAAAGAAACTGACTGTTTTTTTTCTTATCTATCTCTGCTATATATTTATGCATAATATACTATGATTTATAATGCTTCTTCATGCATAGAGAAAGCACAGAAGGAGGCTGGGGGTCTGAATGAAAGCAGGTGGCCTAAGAGTGAACATAGATCACTAAGGTATATATACTGTACATAGGGCAGGAGGCAATATGTAAACAATTATTTTAATAAGAATTGATAGGATATCTTTATCATGTTTTAAAAATATAGTGCTTTCATCCTACTTGACTCCAAGTGCTTTACAACAGCAATTACATGAAATACATTTTTGTGATAAATGGCATCAATTGTAGCTTAATGCCTGGGGGAATAAATGTGTTTTGAGGTTGATGCTGGATATCTCCACAGAGTCTGTCTCATTGCGCATTGTAGATGAAATGTGGGTGCAACTTGGTTAAAAGGATCAAGCACCAAAGAATTTTAAAGAACACCAGAAACCTAAAAGAGGGGGGGGTCTACAAGGAGAAGGTCATAACACGAAAAGGTCCACGTTGACCTATCATCTGCATTTCTTTAATTTCATTGAAAAGTATGTCCCTTGGAATTTCCCCAATTTAAATGCACCCACTATTGAGGCAACTACTGGGCGATGTGCTAATCCTCGGACAGCAAAAATCCCAATTCCTAATCCCAGTTGAACAGTGGAGGATTGAGGAATCGGGGGAATGGGACCGCTGATGTGGGCCATTAATGTACAGAACCACTTCTCTTGTTCTATATGTCAGATCTAATTCTACCAAAATTGAGGGCTACCATTAGATGACGAAATCACCTAGGGCACAAACATTCTAGGGGGCAACTTGACACTAACTACCCTACCACGAACCCTACTAACAGTTTTATTCTATCTATAAAAGATAACAAGATTGTGCAACTTCCCCTTTTCTGTCAACTGCAGGCGAGTATTGGCATGTCAACACAGGGGCAGAACTCTGGGAGGCAATGGAGTCATCTGCCTCCGGGCAACTGGGAGGAACTAACGCCACTGTGACAACCCATACTCTATGGGTTCTCTTGTGTTATTTGCTGGACACAGTTCTCAATCAGGGGTTATTTACTAACAAATTGTACAGTGCCTTTACCCCATAGCAGTGTATTGATAAATAATTTTGGTCTGCTCAGAGTCACAGCAGATATAGAATTGGTGGCATTGATCTACAGCATATTTTAGATATACTGCACATGATAATAAATCAGCTTCACATTGGTAAAACTAGAACTTACCACGTCATCTCGGTCTTCCCACTCCACTTCTGATAAATCCACACTGCTGTAATTTGGTTTCCTGCGTTTCTTCCCTTCTTCATACTATTGGAAATTCATTAAAGAGAATTACTTGGTGATAATTTGACCCATAGTGTAGAATAGTATTAATAGCAGAATGTATCTGAAGTTGCACTGGACTTTATTAACTCACCGAGTGCAAATCATTTTGTAAAAGTTCATCACAGTTCATAGAAACAGAATTTGACGGCAGATAAGAACCATTTGGTCTATCTAGTCTGCCCCTTTTTTTACCCTTCAGGTAATCTCAACCCTTTTCGATCCTTATTTCTTTGTAAGGATATTCATATGCCTATCCCAAGCATGTTTAAATTGTTCTACTGTCTTAGCCTCTACCACCTCTGATGGGAGGCTATTCCACTTATCCACTACCCTTTCTGTGAAGTAATTCTTTCTAACATTTCCCCTGAACCTACCTCCCTCCAGTTTCAGTGCATGTCTTCGTGTTCTATTACTACTTTTCCTTTGAAGAAAATTTCCTTCCTGTACTATGTTAAAACCCTTGATATATTTGAAGATTTCTATCATGTCCCCCCTTTCCCTTCTCTGCTCCAAACTATACATGTTAAGATCTTTTAGTCTGTCCAGGTAAGTTTTGTGATGTAGGCCATGCACCATTTTAGTTGCCCTTCTTTGTACAATGTATTTATTATTTCTCCAATGTATTTATATCCTTCTGAAGATATGATCTCCAGAACTGGACACAGTATTGCAGATGAGGCCGTACCAATGACCTATAAAATGGCATTATATTACGTCTTTTTTTCTGCTACTGATTCCTCTCCCTATGCAACCAAGCATCTGACTAGCCTTCCTCATTGCTTTGCTACATTGCTTTCCTGCCTTTAAGTCACTTGAAATAGTTACACCTACAGTACATCCCTTAGTAGTTTCCATTATAGTGCCATTTATACTATATTGAGCCTTTGGGTTTTTGAGTCCCAAGTGCACAGCCCATCCCCCCCCCCCCCCCCCCCAGGGCTGAATTTGGCCCCTTCCGAACAAGCCTGAATTAGGCTGAATGGATACCACAGCAATTATACTTTCCCGTAGTAATGACAGGATTCATTATGATTTCCCAACATTTAAAATACAGACGGTCAAAATACAGACAAGCCTTGGAAGACAGTGAAATACCAACATGTTCAAAATGCTGACATTTGTTATATCGACACGTCGACACGGCCGGCATAGAAAATAAAAACATGTCAAAAAGTTGACTTTTGTTGGTGTCTATGTCGACATGCACATCGTATAATTGTACTGCGTCCCCTTGCATGGCTTGCTGCACTCGCCATGCTTCGTGCAGGGTGCCTCGCTGTGTTCAGGACACTATTATATCCTGGCTCTATGCCCGCTTAGAACGTTAAGTAAGAACAAGTCGGTTTCAAAAACAACAAATCACGAAAAGCCTGTGTCAACTTTTTGACATGTCAGCATTTGACCATGTTGGCATAATGAATGTCCGCATTTTGACTGTCGGTAAATTGACGGCATTCCTAATAACATAGTTACATATACACAGGGGTGTAACCAGAAGTTTGAGAGCCCCATAGCAACAAATCCAATGGGCTCTGTCCCAATGATTCTTGAGAGATGCCTCTCCCCACCAGATATGTATTTTATGCCCCATAATAGTGCATTAGTTGATTTTCTGTACCATAGTAGTGCCGTAGTTACTATTATACCCCATAGTAGTTCCCTAGTTTATTTAATGAGCCATTGTAGTTCCATTGTAGTTCCCTTGTATACTGTACATGATGCCACATTATACGGCTGACAGTACACATTATGCCATGAACCCTCATATACAGGCTACAGTGTCCCCAGTTTATATTATGCCACATTGTAGTGCCCATTGTTCAAACTGGGACACACTATAATGCCTCCCGTTGATATTGTGCCACATTAAACTGCCCTCTAATTAAATGTATACCACGTCACAGTGCCCCAGTTCATATTATGACACATCAAAGTGTCCTCTGGTTCATATTATATCACATCACAGTGTCCTCCAGTTCCAATTATACCACATTGCGCAGCCCCTTTACCATTAAAAGAAGTTCACTATACACTCTATGGGATGACAGCCGATAACTCAATATTGTGTGTACACCCAAAACCAAAAATATAATAGAATGCATTCTGTACTAATCTACCTAATAGCAAAAACTTAATCACTGTATGCCTAAGAGCTTGCATTCTACAGTGATTGATCTGAGCGCATACATGGTGAAGCTACAGATGTTATCACTGTACAGTGCTGTCCATCTTCCTACTGCAGGGTTGCCTACTTTATAGCTGCCCTCTCCGGGATAGGGCAGCCAGTTCAGTATGTCAGTGGGGGGGAGGGGCCGCCGATGCACAGGAAAGGGGCGGGGCCATGGAAGACACTTCATATTTATGGGCATGGACAGTGTGATCACACCCTCACGGCCACGCCCCAACGTCCAATGCCGGTATTTCATGCATTGGACATCGGTGGGTGAGGCTACAAGGACGTGATTCTCGCCTTTGGACTTATGGACCGCATGCAATGACTGCATGCAATCCGGGAGGCTTGCCCCCTTTCCAAGGGGGTCGGGATGGAGACCTGAGTGTAGGCAACACTGTCCTACTGTCATATTTAGTATGGTGATGATCTGGCAGCACTACAATCAGGTAATGCCTGGTGACATTTGGGGTAGTATTTATCAGTGGAGCCTCTGGAGCCCCATTTAAACCAAAAGCAGAAACATTTGTAAACAAGGAGCTCGTAGTTAGCTTGGATGCAATACTGACACTGGAATGTCGTACATTGCCACCACAGGACATCATGAAGGCAACATTTACATTGAACAAAACTTAAGCTGTCACTTAAAAGAAGAGTAATAAATTATCTCTTATATATTTGGCTACATCTGTCACTCAAAGTGTGTCTGGAGCTGTAACGCTGGGTTGTGGACTTCCATCTTAATTTATGATTGTCATCACCTGGTTTAAACAGGGTAATTGATAAGAAAGGTGTTTAAGTACAGGTGATGGTAATCCATAAATTAAGAAGAAAGTCCAGAAACAGAGCAATGTGTCCCTCCTCGAGAGGGTCATGTTAGGAGGTATGCACCTCCCTCCCCCCCCCCCCCCCCATTCACGGCATCCCCACGATTAAATGGCACATGCAAAACACTGACATGGCTATGGTCGACAATGAAAAAGGTTGACAAGATTTATTTTTCACTTTTTCAATGTTTTCATATTCATTCTCATGTGTCGACATGGACACCAATAAAGTGCCACACTTATGTTAACATTTACATGTGTTGACCTTTCTGTGTTGATTTTTTCTTGTGGCAATTCGCGGCACCCCCCACGACCCCCCTCCCGTGATTTGCAGCACACCCCCCGCAATTCGCGGCACCCCCGGGCACTCCCGCGATTCGCGGCCCCACCCCGTGACACCCCCCGCTCCTGCGATTCGCGGCACCCCGCGACCCCCCCTCCCACGATTCGCGCCAAACCCCCGGGCCCCCCCTCCCGCGGTTCACGGTGCCCCCCACGACCCCCCCTAGCGCTATTCCCCACCCCTGACCCCCCCTCCTGTCATTGCGGCAACCCCCCGCGACCCACCCTCCCGCGATTCACTGCAACCCCCCCCCGCGCCCCCCCCCCCCCTTCCACAATTCGCGGCACCCACACCCCCCCGCGACCCCCCCTCCCGCAATTCACGGCATCCACCCACGACCCCTCCTCCCGTGATTCGCGGACACCCCTCACCTCCTCCCTCCCCCCCACCCCCGCGCGCGATTCACGGCAACCCCAGGATTAAATGGCACATGCAAAACACTGGCACGGCTATGGTCGACAATGAAAAAGGTTGAAATGAGTTTTTGAAGATTTATTTTTCTTTTTTTTAATGTTTTCATATTCATTCTCATGTGTCGACATGGACACCGATGAAGTGCCACACTTATGTCAACATTTACATGTGTTGAACTTTCTGTGTTGATTTTTTCTTGTGGCGATTCGCGGCACCCCCCACGACCCCCCTCCCGCGATTTGCAGCACACCCCCCGCAATTCGCGGCACCCCCGGGCACTCCCGCGATTCGTGGCCCCACCCCGTGACACCCCCCCTCCTGCGATTGCGGCACCCCGCGACCCCCCCCCTCCCACGATTCGCGCCAACCCCCCGGGCCTCCCCTCCCGCTGTTCATGGTGCCCCCCACGACCCCCCTACCGCGATTTCCCACCCCTGACCCCCCCTCCTGTCATTGCGGCAACCCCCCGCCCCCGCGACCCACCCTCCCGCGATTCACTGCAACCCCCTGGGCCCCCCCCTCCCACAATTCGCGGTACCCACACCCCCCCCCCCCTCCCCCCCCCCTCCCGCAATTCACGGCATCCACCCACGGCAGCACCCCATAGCCCCTCTTTAGTCCCCCGTATACTCACACACCCCTATCACTACCCATCTTCCTGCTCTCCTGAACCGTAACTTCCACCACTGGGGAGTCGCTGACGCTGTTTTGCCCACATGCCCCTATCATGCCTCATAGCCCAGCCTCCTGCTCTCATGCACCCGAACTCCCACCCAGTAGGAGGATACACTGACTAAGGGCCACCATCCTGTACTCCTGTACTGCCACGCTGGACCCTCACCCACTGGCAGAAGCTGCACAGTATCTCCCACCCTCCTCTTTAGTCCCCCTTATGCCCACACACCCCTATCACTACCCAGCCTCCTGTTTTCCTGTGTCGTGACCTCCGCCAGTGGGGAGCCGCTGACTCAGAAACACCCTACTATACTATTGCACACACACACCTAAACAACACGCACACACAGCCCCCCCCCCCACACCCACAAATGTCACTGTACCATCCACACTATCAATGTACATCTTACTCTGTAACCGCTTTTTAATTAAACAAAACAATACACACCCCCTTCCACATCATATGCTCTCTATTTAACACATTTCACCTATAACTCAAGTTGCAATACAGGCCATCTTTCATACAATTCTAACCATCTTTCTCATATACAAATGTTCAAAAATTAAGGGGGCGCAGCCCCTTACGACGGTGTGAAGAGCGCCCGTAGGGCGCGATGAATCACCTAGTTTATAAATGGTTATCTTAGTAAATCTACTGTTTCCCTGCTCTGGGTGACTGTTATGCACAGTGTGCAGGCTTGTCTAGTGTTTGCATGATACTATAAAACTTTTAGCAACTTCATGGGAGTCCTGGTACCTTTTATCTCAGTATATGCACTTTTTTCGGGGAATGCACACTTTTTTTTGGGGGGGGGGGGGTACCAGCCCCTTTCTTCATAGAAGAAAAGTACTGGCACAAGTACCTTCCTAATCAAAGAAAATATGTGCTAATTAACTTCGGTAAGTGGATGAAATTTATGTGGAATTCTGCCCCCTGCTAAGTTTTTGGTGAAATTAATTATTTCCCTAAACTGTTTTTATCAGGTAATGCTCATATCTAATTTATTATTATTATTATTATTATTATTATTATTATTATTATTATTATTATTATTATTATTATTATTATTATTATTATTATTATTATCATCAATTACTTAGATAGAACGAGGGCTGCATAAGCTCAAGTGTATTTAAGAGCCTGTGAATTTAATGATTGTTTGAATAAAGTTATTGAAGAAGGTCAGATTGCCCAGGAAAAGCTCAGGTAGTGAGTGGCAGGCAGGTTAACCAACCAGGTAGCTGGTAGGGCAGGGCTGGGCAACACCGGCCCTCCAGATGTTAATGAACTACACATCCCAGGATGCTTTGCATTAGTTTTGCTATGTGGCCATGCTGAAACTGATGCAAGGCATGCTGGGATGTGTAGTTCATCAACATCTGGAGGGCCGGTGTTGCCCAGCCCTGTGGTAGGGGCTTCAACTTAGAGAGGGGTATATTAGGTGAAGTTGAGAGGAAGTACTTCCTCTTTGAGTCTGGATCCCAACCCTCCCTATTCCCTTTCAATCTTTTGTGCTACCTGGCCTTCGGGATATCACCCAATTTGGCTTCTATAACTTTAATTAACATCGTTGAGAAGGTGCTCTCGACCAGCAGTCAGGTGAGGTGTCAGGTGGTCGCCGTGCGGTATTGCCCCCCCTTTGCCAGGATGGCTGGTGAGTCCCGACTCAGCAGGGGGATATTGGACACTTCCTGTAAGTGACCTCGCCATGCCATAGAAGGGGCGGTGTGTCCGTCACAACGCGAGCTGTACCTTACGATAGGGGGTGTTATTAGATTGGGGCATTTCAGTCGCTGCCATGATTAACACCCTTGACTGGGGCTGGTCTCAAGTGCTTTCTTTGCCAAATAAGGGTCATACCATTTTCAATAAATATATATGACCATTTTAAACTTATGCAGTTGATGTCCTTGTCGTTATTTGTAGAATAAGGTGTCTGTGTGAGTTATTTCTAGGCAATTAAGAGTTAAGTAACGGTATAGGCCAATCAGTATAATTCATTAGGTGCCTTATATAATGCCCAGGGTCGTCTTAACACATGGGCTTACTGGGAAGCTGCCCTAGGGCCCCATGGTTCTAGGGGCCTCCGAGAAGGGTTTGCTGGTGCCTCTGGAGTTTCATGTGAGGCTAGTAGAGATTGCTGCCCGGCTGTTTTGATTGTGAATTACACAAAATCAGAGCTGCCAGGAAACATCCTCCACCGGCCTGCAGCCATACAGTTAATGCCTATGCTAATTGCTGGGTGGCTGATAGCAGGTGGATAGACACCATGAGAAGTTACGATTTTTCTTTAAACTTTAGTAGGGGCCCCAGTGCATTACTTTGCATAGGACCCACAATACCATTAAGATGGCCCTGATAATGCCAGCAAATACTGCTGCACTTTAGAATTGGGAACAAAACAGTAAACGAACAGTAATAGATTAGGTAATAACAGACAGGGTAAGGGGTCCTTGCTTAAAATATATCTAAAGGTGCCCATACATGGAGCGATGAACTCCGTACTTTGGACCTTATTCTGGTCCTTTTGTAATAGTTCGCAACTATGCATGTGCATATACTTTTATGCGCATGTGCAGCTGATTGGTGCGAGCGAGCACGGTGACCTGCTTGTTTGCCATCCGGTTCACACCTTCCAGTGCGGGCTGGGGGCGTGGGGCGAATACCCAGCATTTCATGGTAATTTCCCAATGACGTTGATATGTCACGATACACGTGCTGTTGCATAGGTACTGTGTATCGTGACACGGCGGGTGAGAGACGCCATGACCCGTCTACCAGGGACACCATCATTTTGTTACGCAGGGTGGGGTGAGACGCTGCCCTGACCCCCGGTACACTAGCCTTCCTACACCCAGCCAGTTCCGTTTATTGGGACCCCTGCTGTGAAGTGTCAAGTCCCGACACCACAGCGGACACCAGCGGCACAGAACAGTCTTCAGTATTCATTCATCTGACTGGCAAGTAACACATAGTCCCGATGAACTGAATTTTTTGTGCAAATCGCACCCGGCATCTTCACATGCCAAGAAATGCGCATGCACAGACGCCAAACCTCGTTCCCCGTGCAAACCCCATGAGCAGACAGCTTCAGCGAGTTTAACACTCGTTGTGCCATTCGTTTCAGACAGGAAGGGTGGGGGGGGGGGATAGAGAGGGCCAGGGCTGGCTGTTTGTTAGCCTGCGGCCGGCCAGTGTTTACGTGTTTGCTAGACTGCGAACATACACAGTCCAGAAAACAGTTCCGAATCAGGCCCCATGTTTTACCAACTTGTTGTTAATGTGTTTTCATGGTTTCCAAAATGGACAGTTCTAGAATTCTCTCTTAGGAAAATCTGTAGCTTTAAATGTCAAAAATTTGCAGAACTATTTTAGCGCTATTAGGAATTTGAGCGTTTTCTGAAGCCTGAGCACAAATATGTTATACATTTCGTCTGGCCCATTGCCTTAAAGTCTAGACTGCAATTAGGTAGGGCAATCTATATTTTTTGGCCCGCAAGCATGCATTGGGTCATTACGGTATTAATTTTGGATACTGCAGGATACAGAGGTACTAACACCTTTCTAGAAAAACAAGGATGTGGGAATACAAGTTATTTTTAAGATGATTTCCACCGCAATGTTTGGCTTGATGAGGCCTACAGTTCAGCCTCTGTTATCTGTTGAGTTTCTGGGAGTTAAGGTGTTTTTAGCTTAATGACTACGATATGTACAGCAGATCAGAGAAGATTAATTTTACACAATTTCAAAACTAAATTATAATGGCCTGAAATTTAACAGTGGCTTGTTTTATTGAGCGATGCAACAAAATGATCTCTACTCGAATGCATAAATATCCTTCCTATATCAACAATCTTGGGGCGAGATATAGTGAAATTAGATTTTTTACAAAGTGCGATTTTGTCCAAAATCACCCTATATCGCCCTTTTAAAAAAAATCGCACTTTTGCTGTGAATTCGCAAATTTAATGAGATGCGAATTCAGGCAAAAAGTGCGATTTTTGCCGCAATTTGCATCCCATTAAGTTGGCGATTTATGAAAAAAGTGCGATTTCGGCCGTTTTGGTGAAAAAAACGCAAAAAATACAAAATCGCTCCCAAATAAATGTCACCCCTTATGTTTTTTAATATCCCTAAATGTTCCCAAGTCCGGGAATTGACATTTATTTAATGGTAAAGGTCTATACACAATGGGCGATTTACCCAGCATGCATGGACAACAATGATGGGGAAAATCGATCAGTGCATACACATTTTGCCCTTCTGAGCGATTTTTCTGGGGGTGGATGACTTTTCATTACAGGACTCCATAGAAAGCCACCCACCCCGTTGCTCATCTGCTAGTAATACCAACAGATGAGCAGCAGTCGCCAACAATGATGCGAGAATGCACACGGAGCGGTTTTTTTAGCTGAAAGGGGGTTATTCTGGTTCAATTAGAAAGGCACAATCACTCTTTAATGGACAAAACCATATGCACTGCAGGTGGGGCTGGTGTAACATGTGCAGAGAGAGTTAAATTTGGGTGGGGGGTGTACTTCAAATTGATATCTATATTGCGGTGCAAAAATAAAGCAGCCAGTATTTACCCTGCACAGAAACAACCCAAAACACCCAAATGTAACTCTCTCTGCACATGTTACATCAGCCCCACCTGCAGTGCACATGGTTTTGTCCAATATAGAGTGTGATTGTGCGTTTGCGAGTTGACCAGTATAACCCCCAGTGTGTATGGGCCTTATGACTGACGTGAGGTCACAATTGCAGGATAGTGATATGTACAGTATATTTGGAAAATTAAGCATGTTGCAGTTTTACATTCCTGTATGTGCCTTTAAAGGGAATATTCAGGCACATATATTACAGTAAGTCTTTATTTTATAGTTATTGCATTTGATTTGCATTTTCAATAGTATTTTCAATATCTCTCAGTGGGGCCCAGGAACCCCACTGAGAGATCTCATCAACCATGGAGAGCCAAGGCCCGGAAGATGATGGGGCTGATGTAATTGGCTTCACCTTGTAAATGATTGCTACTTTAAAAATACAGATATACTGTACTTGCCAGAGTTCCCACACAGCTTGCATCTTGCAGGCTATTACATGAGCCGCATGTGTGGTTGCCATGGTCAGACAGTTATAGCAACAGTCCCATCCATCAGGACTGCCGTATAATAAATACTAGAAGAATGATGATATTATTCCCAAAATATAAACAAGAATGATTAAGGATTCAAAACAAATGTAAAAAAATATTATGGAATGTAGTCGGTCTCAAAAGCTGCATTTCTCAAAGTATAATCTTGTAATACCGATTTTACACCACCCAAATAATCTAGGTCTGACCCGTTACTGTTAACACTTATGTACATAACAAACAATTTCTTATTTTATGTACATAAAATGTTTAAGATCAATTTTGTTGCCATGTTACTTTCTCATGCATTCTCTGCAAGGAGATATGTTTAGCACACAATGGGCCAGATTCTCTAGGCTTCAAAAGTGATACAATGGAGAGTGATAAACAGCCAGCCAATCAGCTCCTACCTGCCATGTCAAAGACTGTGTTTAAAAAAAATGTCAGAAAGGAGCTGATTGGCTGTTTGTTTATCACTCTCCATTTTATCACTTTTGAAGCTTAGAGAATTTGGCCCAATGACTGTGGAGGGACTTTTTGAACTCCATGTATAGCAAAGATGCACATAATATGAACAGTCAACAGTCACTA
Organism: Crinia signifera; assembly: GCF_055691185.1. Taxonomy (NCBI): domain Eukaryota; kingdom Metazoa; phylum Chordata; class Amphibia; order Anura; family Myobatrachidae; genus Crinia; species Crinia signifera. The sequence goes on along the minus strand of NC_139224.1, from coordinate 41,011,628 downwards.
GTTCTATTGAACGTGTGATGTTGTCCATAACAACCAATCAGATGTGCTGCCCGGGAAGGTCCAGGGCGGCTCAGGAGGCGTCAGTGTGCCAAACACTGCTGCTATACAATGCAGTAGTCTATGCCTTGCTCCTGGAATGAGTTAAATTTTTTGTTTTATTTACAGATTCTGTCTGGGTTCTGCCAATAATTAATTATAAATAAGCCAGTGTGTGTATATACCTGTGCAGTTACATCCAGGCTGCTCAAAGGAAAGAAATCAGAATCTTTCCAGGAAAAGTGGATTAGTATTTTATGCAAAGGAGCTAACAGTCCTTGGTATAATCTATCATTGCAATCCACGAAGAGCAAGAGAACGAAACATTCTTAGGACCTCAACCCCACAGGGAGATTTGACCAGGATGGCCATCCCACAAACAAGACAAAATATTAGAAAGCCCTGAAATACAGTGGGGGGATGACTCTCCGGAACAAAAGCAGGCATTCAGCAAAACAGGAAATTCCTCCAGTTTAATAGCTGATAATTAGGCTAATGCTGGTGTGGCATTTGAATAGTTTAAATTCTACATTTTATAGAGACCGGCAGCACCTGGATTGCTGAGAAATGTTTATTGGTAATCTGCGGTTCTGATGATAGACTTAGGTATGCAAGAACCAACCTCTGTGCCCTGGGAACGAAGCATTCGGTAATTATCTAGTGCAGTGAGAACCAGACGAATGTTCTACAGATATGTAAATATTAAATCAGTGTTTCCTTTGTAAGGTCCTACGTGTCCTTAATGTACATCTCTTTACTCTACGATTTATGATACGTACACGTAAGACTTTACTCAACTGTTCATGAATAGGATTTAAAGAATATTCAGCTATCTGTTCATAAATATAGCTTGTAAATGTGACTGCAGTGATTAAGATTAAGTATGTGTTACCTCTCTGCTTGTTTCACGGGGTAGAGGCAACTGCCATTCTGAAGGCTGTTGTGTTGTATTATGTGGAGGACCTTAACGTAGAAGTGAATGGGTTTAGATTGGCAATCAAACCCATTTATTTTGGATTTAATGTCCATGCCAGTTGGCACGGGAAAACTGCCATACTGTGCTTTTTTTAGCCAAAAGGAAAGGATGACAGGAATAGTTGAACCACAAAATGGTTCTTTGGGTGATGGGAAATTCATAAGGACATTAATAGGGCAGCACTATAAAAGAACATTGTCTAGGTTATTATTCTTACTAGTAGATTCCACTTTGAAGTTGTCCTGTTTTGCTTGTGGTTGGTCCTTCGGAGAAAAAAGGTAGATAGTTTTTTTTTCCTCAGGTAAGATAATTTTTTTTATTTTTTACACTAAGTGAATGTATTGATTTTTAAGACCCACCAGGAAGTGTTGTGTGTGTGTGGCGGGGGTGGCAATATTAAGGGTGTGATCAGCCACCATAGAGGGTGTGGCCAGCCATCACAGAGGGATTTACTGAATCATTGTTGAGGACAAGCAAAGAACAGAGTTGCTTTATAAAGGACCACACGCTGGGATTAGCAGGGCGGCTAATCTTGGTGTCGTTCCCACACAATGGGGGTTATTCAGTAAGGATCTCAAAAATTCTTTCATGTGCATTGCAGGTGGGGCAAATGTATAATGTGCAGAGTTAGGTTTGGGTGAGTTCAGTGGCGTAGCTATGAATTGGGTGCCCCCCGCCGTTAATGGGGGGGTCGCCAACCTCCCCCGCCCGCACCCCCCCCCCCCCGTCCGAAGCCTTACTTGTCTTGCTGGTCCGGGCTCCCTTGCTGGCTTCATTCTTCTGCTATGGAGATGGACCAACACAAAATGTCCGCCCCACACGAGTTTCCGAGAACTGTCTGCTATATGGGGCGGACATTTTATTGTGGTCCGTCTCACTAGCAGAATAATGACCACCACTGAAGACAGGTAAGGCTGCGGGCGGTGGGCGGCGGATGGGCGGGCGGGAGGGGGCTAACTATAGCACCGCAGCCCCCCAGCGCCCCCACATGCACAGCGCCGCCCAGCGACCGCGGGGGCTGCGGTGCTATAGTTACGCCCCTGGGTGAGTTCTTTTGTTTCTGTGCACGATAAATAATGGCTGTAAGGAATATGATAATGAATAAAGTCGAGGAATATGAATCACTTTAGTTATTGCCGGCAAATGATCTGAAGTCAATTAATTGAAGCTTAGTTAAACATTGCACTGAAAGAGAACATCGTCGTGAGCAATGCTGGCATTCTTTAGTGGGTATTTTGCACATCTCTCACAGCAACATTGGCACTCAAACGGTTAAGTATCATTTTCACATTTAAAATGGAAAAATCTGGACAATATAACAAGTTCCCCCCCTCAGATACAACGTTAACACGTGTCTGTTTCTAAAGAAATACCACTTCTTTTGGGGGGGGTCAGCAAATGTGGTACATTCAGGGCAGAGGTGCCGATTTATGTTTTTGCTGGTGGGTGCTCAAGCCTGTTGAAAGTCTCAACAAGCAAATACAGTGGCCCGGCATTGGGACTCTGGAGTTACGGGCACGTGGGTGCTCATTAATTCCTGTGGGAGCTCGGGCCCTTGAGCACCCACAGAATCGGCACCTATGATTCAGGGGAGGATCTATTATGTAACTAATGAAGCTTAAGCTTCGGGGCCTCTAATCTCAAAGGATCCATGAAACAAAATTGATGGAGTTTTTGTATTAAAATATGGTTATTTTCAGTGGCAAACGCAGGATTTTCAGAAGGGAGTTTTCAGAGGGGCGGAGCAAAGCACGGAGATGGACACTTAGGTGACCCAGTATATGCCGGGTCAGTTAAAGTATTATAGATAGACCAAATGTATATAAATAATAATAATAATAATAATAATAAAAAAAAAATGATATATATATATATATACACACACACACACACACATATAAAAATATAACAGCGGTGTAGACCCCTGGGCATAGCAATGTATTGGGGCCCCTACCGATCCTCCAGCGGTAGTGGTGGGGGAAGCTTTGATGTCCCGCGGGTGGTAGGGGGTATTATATCAACTGCTCAGCATGTAGGACCTGGATCAGTAATTTCCACTAATTACCCCTTTACTGTACGGATGGTGGGAGATCGGGTGGGATAAGGGGGCATTGGGCTGAATGAAGGGGCCCTGATACATAACTTCCAGGGTGGTAGAGGATGTTTAATACACAGAGGAGGGGTGTATAGTGGAGTGGGCTTATTATTCATAATTTTCTGGTGGGAGGACAGCTTGCTTGACTGCAGATATCTCCAGTTTCCGGAAATAGATTTCTAAGATTATGATGGAATTAAAAACTAGAGAATCCCACCTACCAAATGCTATTCGGCACTAGGGGATCAGAGTTCAGGAGGCAGAGCAATCTGCCAACGAGAAAATAAAACTACATACCAGGTGTGTGGAGCTGGAGCACACACCTGGTATCTGATATCTCTGGTTCTGGGAACAGTAGAGACAGGCTACTAGTGTCCATCAAAGGGGGAGAGTCCCAGCTTTTGGAATATATACTCAGAAAAACTCTAAGTCTGACAAAACCTGAAATATCTGACTGGGAAGAGCAATTAACAGGCTTGGGTGGGGACCACTACTTTGAAGTCAGATATCTCCGTCTCCCAAGGGCCGATTTTTTTAAATTCTTGTACCCATGGAAAGAGAGGACCCTCAGCTTTAAGACTAGTGTCCTTAGACTCCTGGGGGGGGGCTTCTGGGTACTCAGAAACCCTCCCTGCGTGCGCTACTGATTTTAGGGATATAATCATTCCTCATCTCACATGTGCATTTTAACACCAAAAATCAGATTTTAACCTCTTGTCTTCATGCATTGTTTGGTTATAGCATGTCAGTGTCACCAATGACAACATTACATCTAGGCCTCTACTACAGCAAAGCCGTAATTACAGCTTGGATGCGTGTCGCTAATTAAAGCAGGAGCTTTAATGGAGTTGTAGCCTAACTCTATTGTTTGTGCTTGGTAAATAATGTGAAATGTGTCGCTGTTTTAAAATACATCTCCTGATAGCCTGTCTTTTTCGACATTCCCAGTAATGGTTGGAGCATGAGAGGGTCCATCATAGGATGGAGGCCAGGAGCAATGAAGGATTCTGGGACAAGGTGGGTCTGTGAGGTGATTATTGAAAGGGTGGGATGCCTGTGAGGTGATTACTGAAGGGGAGAGTGCTGTGAGAGGTAGACATTTGGACCTTGTAGGTTTGCCTGTAGGTGCATTAGTTCCTAACCTGACATATTCTACAGATCCACAGATGGTCTGTAAAACATGAACTGTTGGTAAATGTCGAGGAGCAGTTTGGCTACTCCAGCTGTAAAACATCTATAGTCATACTTACATACAGTACCTTCATTTTATCCTCTCTGGGAGAAGCCCGGAGAGGAGACTCTCTGCAACTTTTCCCAGAGAGCAGGGCTTGCGGTCTTCAGGGAGGGGGTGGTACTAAATGATGTGATTTGTATTATTTTAGCCCCGCCTCCTCTCCAAAGAGAATGTCATTATTTGACCGGCAGAGGGAGTGGGGGCTTATGCGGCAGCCCTGCAAAATGCGAGAATCTTGTCCACCCTTCTGAAGTGGTGATTTTCAGGACCCTCCAGGCAATTCCGAGAGGATAGCAAAGTATGTCTATAGTTAATATTGTATTTCATACACTATCCAGTGTTTAAGAAACCAATTTGTGCATATACAGATGGAGCTCCTCTCATATAACTGGCAGCTGGCGATAGAACCGCCAGCCGACAGCCTCCGCCAACCCCCGCCATCTGTCAGAAGGGGGCACGCACAGACAAGACGCTCGCACGCCCCGTTCCAACAGAGCTCTCAGCTGCCTCCCTGTCACTCCACTCTCCAAGCATTTGGAAACCTCCCTCTAGAAACCCTGTGTTTGCTGCTGAAACCCTCTTATGGGGCTGAAACCTCTGTAGGCTGACCAGGTAAAATCAGAAATTGCTCCTTTATGCTAATACACAGGTAGGAAACCTGTCACTCCAGCTGCTGGAGAACTGTCCCACCCAGCATGCCTAGCCACAGTTTCAGTATGCACTAATAGCAAAACTGTTGCAGGGCATACTGGGATATGTAGTTATACAGCAGCTTGTGCATACCTCCCAACTGTCCTGCTTTTTGTGGAACCATCCCGTTTTTGGGGACGTTCCTGCGCCCCACCCGCGGCCAGCAGTGTCCCGCAGCAGAGGGTGGAGGGCAGTTGGGAGTCTCTCATGTCACCCCATGGAATAGCGTCTTTTCCTGCAGCCAGTGGGGCTTGAAAACATGGCCTGCAGCTCACAGAGCCACAAAATGGGGGTGTGGCCTCACAAGAGCGCTGCACGTTAAGGCCAGACCCCCATGCCTCTATGCCACCCCCCAAAAAAGACTTCACCTTCGATGCATGCAGTGTCTTGTTCGTCTTATGTTGGGAGGTATGGCTTGTGTGTCACATGTCTCCTACCCCTGTGTTAATGAATATAACTAACTACCATTCATTACCAAATGCCCTTACTTCTTTCTCGGTTTATGCTTTCATTAGAAATGTGTTGCTTATTTTAGTACATGATACTTTTGCATAATGCCATGAAATATATAGGAGCAGTAACTTAATAGGAAAATACCCACTGTGTATGCCAGGTGCTTAAATAATATAGTAAGCATATTAGATTTAGAGTATACGCAGGCTGCCAAACCATTTTACATATGGGCGTTGGGTTCAGAGAAGCCTTTCTGCATACATTCCTCATACCTTGCCATTAAGGATTGGGAGAATAGGCATCTGCTCTTAATTATCTTGGATTCAGGAACAAAATAATGCAAAAAATATGTTTGTTTTCAGAATGGCCAGACCCCAAAGTCTACTCTGTGTGTGCAGAAAAGTTTAAAAAGAAATGTTACAACAAAGAAGTGAGAGAGAGATTGCCTTGTGGACTTGGGGTAAATTTACAGTCATTCATTTTAATGTTGCAACTGGTTATTCCAAGAATTCAAAAGCTTTTCATGATGTCTGTACTGTATGATATTTAAAGCAATGAATGGTACAGCTGGAAATGGCCGGATCAGGCTTAACTCCTTTTAAGTAGTGTACCCACGGTGCGCTTTATTTTCTATTCAATCCCGATTCAACAGGAATTGAATCGGGATCAAAACGCACGGTGCCCTTTACACTTTTTTTTTTTAGACTATATAGTACCAATCTATACTATATACTGCACAGTCCATTTTATATTCAAATGGAAATCGAACGCATTAGATTTTGATTCAATCCCGATGCGTGGCCCCTGTGGATTTGGTTTATATTAGCAATATCGAATGTAAAAATAGACAGTGGGCCTTATTCTGTTCATTCGCTCAGAGGCGGGGATGCACCCTTGCAAATTAACCAAAACCCACTTTACGAATGGTTAGCCCGCACCACCCATTTGCGCCCTGAATTAATTTGCAAGGCTTGCGAATGGATGTTGTACATAAACATCCATTCGCATGCGAGTGGTAACCTCCCCCATCTTTTGATAGTCAACCACCTTCGAATGATGGCAAAGGCGGCCGCATACGTAAGGGTGGCCCAGAACACTCGTACATTTGGCCGAAGACATTCAGGGAATTGGGCAGACAGCTGACATCCGGCTATATGTCAGCTGTCCGCCCCCTGCACGTGTTTCACAACTGCATTATCATATGTACACCCAGCATTTTAATGGGAGTTGCTAATGCCCCAGCCCAGCACCCCATGCCCCTCTCCATCCCCCGCTCGCAAGGCTGTGAGCCAAGTTTGCTGTCCACGCACCCAGCATATGTACATGTGCAGAAATGCAGCTGCGCATACGCAAAACATTGTTCCCTGTTGGGAATTCGCGTCCGAGCGAATGAACCAGAATAAGGTCCAGTGTGTACGCCCTATTAGAGTCTCCTCTCCAAATTGGAGTCTGACAAATTGTCTCATTTTAGCCTTGCACCCTCCCCCAGCTAATCGCGTAATTGCATGAAAATAAAAACTGTGTGAAATGAAGTACTGTAAATGTCTTTAAATGATGGTTGCACTAAAACACCGCAACATGGGACAAGGGAGGCATCAGTTAGAAACCATACTTGCCTAACCTTCTGTGCTGGGAGACTCCCAATTCCCAGTTACAGCAGCCACAGAAGAGGGGCCGCATCTCCCGCATACCATCTGCTTCATAGCAAAGTGGGCAGGATGGGAAGATCATACAAGGAATTGTGCTGCCTTATTGAAGTGTGCGGATTGGAGGTTATAGGGCCATGCCCGTGTGCCCTGAAGTGCACTAGCCTGCTTATTATTGTTCCAAACTGTACTGTGTAAAGGAAGATATGACCTGTTAGGAAACTAGATATAGAATAATCAATATTAATAAAAGGGAGTGGCCAATGGCCAGGAGCCCTAAGTTGCAAGCGGGATTTGTTGGAGGTGTTCTTGTGGTTAGTCGATGATGTGGCCAAGACTCTCCTTACTGATAATTGGGATGTGTACATTATTTTCTGATGAGTCTCTTTTAATGTTTTTTCTTGTAACCAATACCTGTAGCTGGAATTAGGGAGTGGTTGTTGGCTCAAAAGAGAGGACCCATCATCTACATACACAGTATCTCATACCCAGGGCCTCTGAAAGAAGTCATGGGCCTGGGTACTAAAGGAAGTGGGGGCCTAGGCAAATCTGTAAAGTGTGGCCATGCCCCCTAAAAAAATAATAGAATTGCTTTTCCCCCTTTAACAGCTGGCCCAGGTCAGGCCCTTCCACCTAGCCCAGGCATGGGTAGTTAATCCCCGCTCCCCATCGACTCTTGGTGCAACTGCTCATACCTCAGTGAGATTATCCGCTTTTATGTAACTGATAGGCTGCAACCTGCTGAATACTAGTCCAGCCCACAATATGGCTGCCTTTGGCAGGTGTGTTAGATACGGCTCGGGATTACTTCGTCAGTACAATTTAAAAAAAAAAATTCCCCCTCTAGCAAATTTGAAAACTTCACCTCACAATGATATGTCCACTTTTAGGCTTTAATATCCCATAAGTGTTCTGACAGCAAGAGCAGCACGCAGCAATTACAGAGATTACTCGCTTGCAAATGACATCAATGAATAAAAAAAACTCTACAACTGTTGAAACCATTTTATTCCTGTCAGCCCGGGCTGAAGATTTCCCAGCACAAGAGGAATAAGTGTAGGTTATCTGTATGGCAGCCTGTGCTCCTTAGGGAGAAATGGGATTTTGCCGCTTTAGAAAGCCTCACGCTGCTTAAGTGGGGGCATTAACTCTCCCCCTGAGACTCGGCCTCTTCTGTTTTGCTATATTAGGAGAAGCTAATTTTCCCAGAATTTACAGCTATGAAAGACTTAATACTGCTTTAGGAATCGCTAAATACTTGGTTTTCAGGTACACACAGTATATGGTGACAGTTAACATTTTTAATTTAAAGTTAACAACTACCGTAGCTTCTGGCAGCTAAACAGCTCACATAGGTTCCATTCAGCTTCTCTATGACTTGATCCGCACAGCAAAAACCTTTATTGAACAATCGTTAAAAGACTCATATATTTATGTCAGTGAATTGCCCGTGTGCGCACATAAGTCAGCTTTGTGCTAGGGTTTATGCCTGATGAGAGAATAACTCATGGAAATTGATACATTTATTTGCAAAGAAAATCTCGCTTACAAAGGGCCCAATTCTGGTTCATTCGCTCGGACGCGTGCACGCAGCCTTGCGAATGACCCAAAGCTCGCCTTGCGAATGGTTAGCCCGCACCACCCATTTGCACACCGAATTCGCTCGCAAGGCTTGAATAGACATCAATGGATAAACATCCATCCGCATGCCAGTGGGAACCTTCCCACCTTTCGATGGTCGCCTACCATCGAATGATGGCAAAGGCGCACGCATATGTAAGGTTGGCCCAGACCACTCGTACATATGAGCGAAGAAATGCAGGTAATTGTGCGGGCAGCTGACATCCGGCTATTTCATCTGTCCGCCCCGATGCACGTTCGTCATAACTGCATTAGCATATGTACGGCCAGCGTTTTAATGAGAGCGCCCATGAAATGCAGGGTGTACACATATGCTAATGCCCCAGCCCAGCACCCCACGCCCCTCTCCACCCCCCACTCGCAAGGCTGGGAGCGTGCACTTGGCGAGCAGACTTCTCGCCGAGTTTGCAAGCACCCAGCGTATACACAGGCGCAGAAATGCTGCTGTGCATACACAAAACATCGCTCCCCCTTCTGAATTTGCATCCGAGCGAATGAATCAGAATAAGACCCAAAGAGTAGAACAAATACTTAATAGACATAAAAGCCTACAATCAAAGATGATCCACAACTTTGCAAAATGTGCTCATACTGTTAGAGTAAGATATTAAGCATTTGCATATACTATCATTGGTATATTTCTGTAATTACATAGTTTAGGCTCTGTGTGGTCTCACTGGTGTAATGTACATGATGTGAGTACCGCTTTGAACTTGATGATTGAGGCGTGGGTGTTACATAGGGCAATGGCCTTCAAAGTACAGATATTCCAAAAATCATTGCTAGATCTGGGCACTTTGGTGCCCTGGCATTATGTTGGCCGAACAGATTGCTGGGCTTAGGACACAATACTATTCAGTATGTCTCCAGACAGCTGGGTGCCTCCCAGTGTACCAACAAAGTGGACACAAGTGTCTGCCAGGGCCAGCAACAGAAATGTTGGGGTCCAGTACAATACCTCTTCTCCCACCCTTGACTAGTTTGTGTTGACTTTAATCTATTCCCTGCCATAGTACTCTAAGGGGGTTATCAATCTGTGCCCGCGGAAATAGTGCCACATAATGTCTATTCAATGCTGTTGTTACCGACAACATTGACGACTGTCAGATCAGACTTTTTTTAAAGTCGGATCTGTTTTTTCTTTGGCCTTGGATTGACAAATTCATGGTCGTTTTTAGAAAATCCACGTCTGTTTTCGCCGATCCACAGACTTTTTCCTACACTCGACAGCTGGAACATTGAATTCCGACTGTCGAGTTACTGTCAGATCGGATGAAAACAGCCTGGGATTCTGACTGTTGGGACGTTCCGACAGCCGGAGTCCCAGATCGAATACTCCCCTAATTTACTAAAGTGGGTGTTCTATGGAAAATGGGATGTCGCCATAGCAACTAATCAGATTCTATTATCTTTCAGAACCGGCATTCCCAACCTCGGTCCTCAAGGCTCTGTTGGTGTAGGTTTTAGTGATCTCCATGTGTGAGAATTGGTGACTTAATTAGAACCTGAGTTATTTTGAATTAACATTTGTGCCGAAGCCTGGATATCATGAAAACCTGCACTGTTGGTGTGCCTTGGTTAGGAATGCCTGATCTAGAAGGTGCTAAATAAATAAGAAGTAGAATATGATTGGTTGCTATGGGCAACATCCCATCTTAACCCCTTCAGTGGTGGGTTTTTCTGGGCCAGGAGTACCTTAATAGGAAAGGTTTTTCCTGTCCCGAAAAACAGTCCTCTGATGGGGTAGATGAGTCCCAGCACTCCCCTCTCCTCCTGTGACCCAACCCCCCCCCCCTCCCAGCCCCTCTGCTCCAGCAGTCTTCAGTGGAGCTCCCCTGCCGCTGCGGCCGCTGCCAATCATAGCAGCACACTAACCGGCAGCAGGTTCTGGGATGTTCTGGGCGGCTCGGGAGTACTCGGACGCCCGAACACCTGAGCAATCCCGAGTCCCCTGAGCCGTGCCGAACATCTCCGAGCCTGCCACCATCTCTCCCGAAGTAATGGCGGCGTCAGGGGAGCTCCGGCGTACGATCGCCGGAGTGAAGGTGAGGAGGGAGCAGCCTAGTGGGGGTCGCTGGTCAGGTGATGCGCCAATCATCTTTTATTTTATGCAGAAACTTCCTATAGACACCACCCTGGTTATGCCTTGCCAAAACAGAAAAAAAAAAAAGGTTTAAGGACTTAAAATTTTTTGATTATATTCTGACATTTTTTAAAAATATATATTTTTTTATAATTGAAATGTGTTGTTTGCAAAATTAATCATTAAAATGAACTGATTTATGCTAATCCGTATGAATTAGCTGATGTGTACTCAGCCATAAAACTGAAACACAAGGCCCTAATGTATCCTAAAGGTGATTAGGTTTGTTCTGGAAAAAAAAACCCTATACACATATGTACGATTCCTGCAAGTACTTATCCTTCATTTCATGACTGAAGTACAGTAAATTAATTAAATAGCTAAACTTACTTTTAAGTGAAGTCGATGTTAAGCTGCAAAAAATCCAATGTTGTTTTAAATAGGACTAAACAGTTTTAAATGCGCATACCTGAACCATTAACTCAGCTTTGTGTGTGCACTGTAACCGAGGGCAGTGATACATTGCAAACATATGGATGTAGGGAAAATGTTACTCTGAACAATAAAAAAAAACCAATTCAAATACTGAGCTCTTAGCCGTAGACGAGTTATGGTAAAATGCGTGGCTCGGTTTCTTCATCAGTTTTTATGTCAAATTGTTACATTCTGCCCTTTATGGTTTGTATGATGGATGTGGAGCACAGGAGACGTGCTTGTCAACATAATTACAAATCACAAATATAAACTTTTGGGGTTTTTTTGTACAGTGAGAATGTAATTTTTTGGGTGGAGAACTACAATTGTTGCTCCAACTGGGTGCCCATTACTTTTGTCACACAAAGTTGCTAAACCCAATTAAAGTCCTTTCCACAACACCAAAAGTAATGCTTGGTCATCCAAATGGGGCATTTTTCAAACATTTCCCCTTAGGAACCGGGGAACAGAAATGTTGGAGCCTACTGTATTCGTGCCTGAATGGCAGAACAATTGATTCATTGACAGCGGGTGCCCTCTAGTGGGGTGTGCCCCCCAAAAAATTGATGGCAGAATGGATAATCAGATGATAGATAAGGGCTAGATGTACTAAACTTGAAAAGTGATAAAATGGAGATGTATTAAACCACCAGCCAATCAGCTCGTAACTGCTGTGTCACAAGCTGTTTGAAAATTGACAGGTAGGAGCTGATTGGTTGAACTCTGTTACCTTTTTGAATCATCCAGTAGAATGAATCTGGTGGTTTAGCAGTATGGATATAAAATTCCTACCACATTTCTTTATGCCAAGGTTCGATGCCTGCCTACATTATCTAGTGCACAGTTTCAGGATTCTCCTTCCAACTTAGATCCTAGTTTTAAAATGCCCCTAGTCATCAATTATTTAATCTCCGTGATACAGCTGCATCCACTACACTGAGGTGCTGCTTCCACAGTGGCACATTCTTGGCTATGATACATCACCACTCCACTTTGCACCGGTTGATATCAGAGAAAGATGTGATGTACCAATGTTTGGTACACTGTACATGCGCAGGACTTGTTTTGTACATGTGCAGAATGGTTCCAGGGTCATCCGGGGGTTGACAATCTGCAACCATTTGCGGGAAGGAAGGGGGCAGCCATTTCCCAAAATGTAGGTGTGTTGCCTCTGTATTGTGGGAGAGCCGATTCCTGGGTTCCCCTCTTATGACTCTAGGGACGAAGCTGCGGCAGCCAATCTCCAAAGTACTCCAGAGAGCAAGCTGACGGTCTCTCAGAGTGATCCGATGATGCATCATGGGACACAGCAGAGGATCACACATGCGTGCAGGAGGCATAGACTTACACCATAAGCCTCCTGCTGCATTAGCATATGGAACAACCACTACGAAGAATGGTTAATAGTCCCTATGGTGGTATGTAGCTTACACAAAAACTGACCTGTTTTCCACAAAACCAAAATTTACCAACTAAATCTTCTCAGTTATTTTGTAACTCTTGCTGTGTTACTGGTCCAGCATTCGGCACAGGTGGTATCTCTCCATATAGGACTTTGCCTTAAGCTGAGATTACTGGGATTCTTTTAGAGTACCTTCCATGTCAATTTGGTTCGCAACTAGGTCCTGCTCAGCCTTATAAATAACTGAGTCCTCTAATATTAAGTTTGGACATGCCACCCAGAACTAGGTTTTTAATGATCTCGTTATGTAAGTGTGGCAATGTCATAGTTCATCTGCTGACTTTTTAAGGAAGGGGTTGGGCTTTGTTAGAAATGAAGAACTTAATACTAATTAGCACATAAGACTTAGAGGGGTATTCAATCGCCAGCCCTATTCAATGCTATCTTCCCCGACAGGATTGAGCTGGGTTTCTAGGCAGAACGAGCCCGACTTCACAAGCTGAACGGCCAGAAAGTGACGAGCTGCCGGCTGCAGCTCGCCTCTTCCCGGCTGCAACTCGTGGCCACGCCCCCTTCTCGTCACACTGCAGACAGGACATTGAATCCCGCCTGCATGTTCTCAGTCGAGCTGACCGAGAACGGGACAGGTTCACAGTGGTCGGGCAAGCTCGACCGCAGTGACCTACACATTGAATACCCCCCATAGGCACAAAGATGTGATTCTCGATTTTTCTTAGGAGAAGCTTTCCAATTTTCAAAAATTGGTCAAATATTGTGTGAAAAAAATTACAACATTATTAAATTTTGTACAATCAGCACTATACAGTGACAATGACAGCTCAGTTATAACGGGTAAAATTATTAATAGCCAAGTGAGAAAAACTGGGAGCATCCCAATGCTAAAAAACAACTAAAATATGGCATTGCTGTGAAGAAAGGGCAAAAAATATAAGTAATACATACAGTATATAGTACTGTTTATTGTGTCATTAACCCTAGAACACATACAGGGATAATTAAATAATCCAAAGAAACTTGGAATGACTGCCTGCAAAAATGATGTATGTGTTCTAGGGGTGATAATAATAATAATAATAATAATAATAATAATAATATAAGGACACCTGATTACTGGCATACTTGTAGCATCATTTTTGATATACTGTACAACTTACTTTCTACGGTATTATCTGTTTGATACAAGTTATGGTGTTTTGGCAATATGGGTTATCAAAAGACGGTCAGCCAATATCATTGCCTGCCAGGTCACAGTGCACCGTAGAACCTAACATAGAACATGATTTAATATTAAATAATACATTATCTCTACTGGTAATTATTTTTTAAATATCTTTGTTTTTAAAGGACGATCAAAAGGAAACAGTTTTTTTGTCCTAAGTAAGCCAATGGTACTGTCATAGTCAATCCTGCAGCCGGTGGAGAACAGGAGGCAGCAGATACAATACAAATATTGGTTTCAGGGAACTGTGGAGTGAAAGAAGCAGTTGATTAGATAGTTGTGACCATCCGATCAGCAGCTTATGTCAGAGCCCACCATCCAATCAGGAGCCTCTTTTTTTTCTTAATAACTAACATAACCCAAATGTGCAACTATAAAGGCTCTTTACAGAACCTTGCTGTAAAATAATGGTAATTGGTTGCTTAGCCAATCATTCTCACACTAAACCCTGGACGTTAGCTGACTATGGTGGGACTGGTTCCCACTATGACAAGGGGAGCCCATGCTGATATTGGTCCAGCTTGTGATATCCTTTCCATACACGTGTCCTTTTATATGGTGGTTTTAGTTTTGCCAAATAGCTCTACTTGGCGCCTCATGTCCTGTGCAACACGGTCACGCCTAATGACATTTCACTCAATATGTGCATGTTATTTGTATTAATAAAACAACTGGAACTGAAAAAACTGCATTACTAGTGTACACTGACCACTGGGGTGTGCAAAAATGGTACATCTGTGTGCAAACAAGGCTGAAACCTCTTACTCTCCACTGCCACTACCCACTAGGAATTCCTTACAACATCCAATCAGACTCTTCCTCGTATTTTATATGTTTATGTGTTCTCTATAAATCCATCTCTTTATTACATCTTACCCTGTTCCCATCTATACTACCCACACTAATTACTATTCCCATCTATATTACCCACACTAATTACCATTCCCATGTATATTACCCACAATAATTCACATTCCCATATATATAACCCACACTAATTTACATTCCCATCTATATTACCAACAATAATTACCATTCCCCTCTATATTACTCACACTAATTACTATTCCCATCTATATTACCCATACTAATGACCATTCCCCTCTATATTACTCACACTAATTACTATTCCCATCTATATTACCCATACTAATGACCATTCCCCTCTATATTACTCACACTAATTACTATTCTCATCTTTACTACCAACACTAATTGGTATTCTGATCTACATACAGTACTACTCATACCAATAACTATTCCCATCTATTTTACCCACACGATTTTTACCCATATTACTCACACTAGTTACCATTTCCATCTATACCAACCGCAGTAATTATTATTACCACCTGTATTACTCACACTAATTACTATTCCCATATATACTGCTCACAGCAAGTACTATTCCCATCTATTCTACCCACACTAATTTACATTCCCATCTATATTACCAACAATAATTACCATTCCCACCTATACTACTCACACTAATTATTATTCCCACCTATACTACTCACACTAATTACCATTTCCATCTATTCTACCCACAGTAATTATATTCACATCTATTCTACCCACACGAATTACTATTCCCATCTATTCTACCCACACTAATTACTATTTCCACCCATTCTACCCACACTAATAACCATTTCCATCTATCATACTCAGAGTAATTATATTCCCACCTATACTACTCACACTAATTATTATTCCCATCTATACTGCTCACACCAATTAATATCCCCATCTATTCTACTCACACTAATTATTATTACCAACTATTTACTATTCCCACCTACAGTATATAACCCACACTAATTACCATTTACATCTATATTACCCACACTAATTAATATTCCCACCTATACTACTCACATTAATTACTATTCCCATCTTTACTACCAAAACTAATTACTATTCCCATCTATACTGCTCCCACCAATTACTATTCCCATCTATTCTACCCACACTTATTACCATTTCCATTTATTTAACCCACACTTACTATTCCTATCTATAATACTCACACTAATTACTATTCCCATCTATACTACTCATACTAATTACCATTCCCATCTATATTACCCACACTAATGACCATTCCCTTCTATATTACTCAAACTAATTGCTATTCTCATCTTTACTACCACGCTAATTGCTATTCCGCTCTACATACAGTACTACTCGCACCAGTTACTATTCCCATCTATTGTACCCACATTAATTACTCTTCCCACCTATACTACTCAAACTAATTACTATTCCCACCTATACTACTAACAATAGTTTCCATTCGTATCTATCTACCCACAGTGATTTTATTCACATCTATTCTACCCACACTAATTACTAATCCCATCTATTCTACCCACACTAATTACTATTCCCACCTACACTACCCACACTAATTACTATTTTTACCCATATTACTCACACTAATTACTATTCTCCTCTTTACTACAAACACGAATTGCTATTCCGATCTACATACAGTACTACTGACACCATTCCCATCTATTGTACCCACACTGATTACTATTTTTACCCATATTATTCACACTAATTACCATTCCCATCTATATAACCCACCCTATTTACTATTCCCATCTATACTACTCACACTAATTACTATTCCCATCTATACTACTCACACTAATTATCATTCCTATCTATACTACTTACAAAAATTACTATTCCCAACTTTATTACCCACAATAGTTACTATTCCCACCTTTACTACCCACACTAATTACCATTTCCATCTATATAACCCACACTATTTACTATTCCCAGCTATACTACTCACACTAATTATTATTCCCATCTATACTACTCACAATAATTACCATTACTATTCTCAACTATTCTACCAACAAATTACTACTCTCATCGATTCTACCCACACTTATTACCATTTTTATCTATATAACCCGCATATATAATCACCCACACTATTTACTATTCCCATCTATACTACTCACACTAATTACTATTCCCATCTATACTACTCACACTAATTACTATTCCCATCTATACTAACCACACTAATAACTTTTTCCATCAATACTTCCCACTGGGATGCGGTCAATTTGCCGGCGGTCGGGATCCCGGCGTTCAGAATCCCGACACTGGAATCCCGACCGCCGAAATCCCCAAACTTTCTCCCTCCGTGGGTGTCCACGACACCCATAGAGGGAGAATAAAATAGCGTGCCGAGCGTAGCGAGGCACCGGGCCCGCTGCGTGGCGAGCGTAGCGAGCCCGCAAGGGGGGGTGATCCACGTCCCCCCCATGTCGGGATTTCGGCGGTCGGGATTCCAGTATCGGGATTCCGACCGCCGGGATTCCGACCGCCGGGATTCCGACCGCCGGCATTGCGTATCGGATCCTTCCCACTAATTACCATTCCCTTCACTAATTGCTATTTTCATCTATCCTACCCACACTAATTACTATTCCCATCTATCCTACCCACACTAATTACTATTCCCATCTATACTACCCACACTAATTACTATTTCCATCTATACTACCCACACTAATTGCTATTTGAATCTATACTACCCAAAATAATTATTATTTGCAGCTACAGTATACTACATACACGTATTACTATTTCCATCTATACCACACAAACTAATTACTATTCAACACCAGAGGCAGAACTTCAATTGGTGCAGCAGGTGCATTGCACTGGGGCCATGGACAACTACGGGGCCCACTGCTGCCCAAACCAGCAATGTGTTATTGTGAACTTGTGTTGCGGTGGAGAACGTGGGCCTAAATGATATTTTTGCCCCTGGGCCCACAACCCCCAAGTTCCTCAGGAACCAATGCTGGAATGCCGACATTGAAATCCCAACTGCCGCATACTGATTGTAAGTATGTGGGACAGGTCAGCATTAGGTTGGGGGGATTAGTTTTAGGCACTGGTAGGTTTAGTGCTAGTCTGTGGGCAGGGAGGGATACGCATTTAGAAGATGGATTAGGGTTCATTTATGGGGAGAGGGATTAGTTCTCGGCTAAACTTCAGATATATTATTGTTTGGGAGGAACAACAGATTATTGCCCTCATTCTCGTATTCGCAAAATAACCCCGCCGCTCATCGAAGATACCCGGGAATGGATGTTTTGCATAAACATCTATTCGCAAGCTTGCGTGCGGGCCTGAAATTATTCGATGGTTACTGACCATCGAATGACATCTGTAGTGTGACCATCAAATGATTTTGGCAACCCAAATGGATTGCATTCATTTGCCGCGCTGCATGGAAAATCTGCGAATATCGGGGAGGACGGGTTTTTGGAGGAACGGCGGGCGGCTCTATAAGGCTCTCAATGCAGCAAACTAACGCTCCTTTGTGAGCCAACCAGAATTAGGGCCTAAATGCTTTGGCAAAAAGGAATTATTTTGGTGACTTCCTTTGCCCAGGCAAATCACAGCATCCCTATAAGGAAATATATTGTGCAGAGCTGAATTACCGGATTTTATTTCTTCTTTTCTCAAGCCCATAACCAAGTTGCAGCTGCCAGTTGTGCTACCGAGTGTCATTATTTAATCCAGAAAAGAAAATAAGTTTTACATTTTTATGTCATAGACGTACAGTATATAAAATTCCTTAAACCGTGCACAAATCAGGATGGTTTTCAAGTCTGGTTTTAATAAATTAGAAAATGCATATAAAACAGAATAAGGAAAATGCACCAAGGATTTTATTTTACGAAGATGAAATGTATTTACATACCAACATGAAAAACATAGTGCTATAGTGCCACCTACTGTCGTAATGTGAGAATTACCTACTTTCTACTTTATTCTACAATTATTTGT
Organism: Crinia signifera; assembly: GCF_055691185.1. Lineage (NCBI taxonomy): Eukaryota > Metazoa > Chordata > Amphibia > Anura > Myobatrachidae > Crinia > Crinia signifera. Next base: position 40,992,822 of record NC_139224.1, on the reverse strand, counting down.
ATAGCTGTATTTGATATATCACTATTGCTGGGGTTCTAAATGCATCAAGTACTGTACTGTTTTCCTAGCACACTAAATGTTGCTTAATCTGTGGCACATGTGCCCCAAACAAGGGTTGAAACTAGGGTTTTCATCACTTGGGGCAAGGCAGTAATTTGACCTGAGTCCGTCTCCCCCTCCTGCATTTACATATGGGTATCATACACAGCACCTAGCCCACATTACACGGTTAAATGTTTGGGTTAAAAAGGAATGAGAGATAGATACATTTACATTAAATCATTAGCACCATTTCCCAGCTTTTTACCAAGTATAGTATCTCTTACTAACTGCTCTGGGGCTCATCTACATTTGGATATAAGTCATTTTACAAGATTCCTCTCAGATGTAGCAGTACACACCCACGCTTCTAGGGAACGTCCACAATCTCTTTTGACAATCTCTCCATATTTGGAACTAGACACTTCTTTTGGGTGGAGCCTGACACGCCCCCTCAATGGGGCGCTGTGCTAAATTCTACTACCAACTATAATCTCCCTGAAACAAGTTTACAAAAGTAGGAATGTATGAGCTGGTACCATGTACACGATACTTCCCAACTGTCTTGTTTACATCAGGACAGTCCCGTCAATAGCAGACTGTCCCGCTCTCCCTCCTGTGGGTCACAGTGTCCCACGGATGGGGGGCGGGGGCAGTTGAGGGAGCCGCCGATCACCGGGAGCAGCCGGTGATCTTTAAATAAATGCCGTGCACACCCGCACGGCATCTCAACAGCACAGGGAGGGAGGCGGAGGCTGTCTGTCACCTAGGAGAGCACAGGGCATGCCCACAAATTGACAAATAAGGGGATTGTGAAAATAGGCCACACCCTCTCTACCCAAATCACTGTATGTAAATCATACTTCTCAACTGTCCCGATTGCAGCAGGACAGACCTGCTATTTGGAAATTTATCTTGCTGTCTCTCTTGCAGGTGGCAGTGTCTGTCCTGTGGGACATTGTGATTAAGCGAGGGCTGCATAGGCATGAGGGCATTTAAGAGCCTGAGGATTTTGTGATTGTTTGATAAAGTTAGTTGACGAAGTCTCTTAACCCAGAATCCACAGTGGTCAGGTGTAGCCAATCAGGGGCAGAAGGGGTGGTAGCTTAGGCAGGTTATATAAAGGGTAGTCAGGGTCTCCCACTTCCTCTTTGAGTCTGGATTCCCACCCTCCCTCCCTTTCCTGCTGTGTTTACCACCCGGCCTTTCGGCCGCCACGCAATTTGGCTTCACTAAAATCAATTATAATTGGCGGGAGGGCGCTCTCGACCAGCGGTCAAGTTTGAGGTGCAGGAGGTCACTGTGCGGTATTGCCACCCTCTGCCAGGACAGCTGGTGAGTCCTGCCCCCGAGGGGGGACGATGGCCACTTCCTTGAACTGTCCTCACCATGCAATAGGAGGTTTGGTAAGACCGTCACAGTGCGGGCTGTGCTTTGAATTCAATGGGGGCGGTTCATCACCCTGGTTACAAGTTGAGGCGTTGTAGTCGCTGCCATTGGTAACGTTTATGACTTAGCTGGTCTCCAAGCGCTCTCCTGGCCATCCCTTTCAATAGGGTCAAACCAACAATAAATACTGTTGACCTTAAAACTTATGCAGTTGTTGTCCGCGTGTTTATTTTTAGTATAAGGTGTCAGTGTGAGTTATTTCTAGGGGTCATCAGAATTATGTTAAAGCAAAGGTCAATCTCGATAATCCAATAGGCACCTTATGATTGCTAAGGAGGTGCCGTGTACAAGAGCATGGTATCTCTTCAGTGATGGGAGGGAGTGCAGGAAGGGGGCGGCCCAGTCGCTAGGGGAGCACTGTGCACAGCCCTGAAAAGGCTTAAAACAGGGGTCGTGGTGCTGAGCCACACCCCTTTAGCTGAGGCCATGCCCACTCATGACATAACTCTGCCTCGTTTTCGGTCCGGCAGCAGCAGACCCCGATTTGGCAAGATACAAAGTTGGGAGATATGTGTAAATAACAACTTCATGATAAACATTTGCGTTTATTTTACAGCTCATTTGTCCCACAGTTTTAGAAAAGAAAACACTGAGCAAGTAACAATTGTAACGTTAGGAGCTTTCTGTAATAGTCAGATATGTATGAATCCAGCTATTCCTGCATATAACAGTTACTGTACATCAGCTACTGTACTTACCAGAGGCCTCAGCTCGGGGTGAGTCAGGATATACCCATTGTTAGTGATGGCAAAAGCATAGCCATGTATTCCAAGCTGCAACAAGGAGCAAAGAAACATATAAACACACATAGAACATATAAACACACATATAGAAATATAAGGAATGTATCAAACATAGTGTATCATTAGAGAAATGTATTTTCCAGGCTTTTTTTTTTTACAACTACAGGGCGAAATGTAATAGGGTGTGAGAATACATTTTTTTTTTAAAGCAGCAATCACATACATGGCAAAATCAACCTGGTTTTGCAGTGTAAATGATTGCCGCTTTAAAAAAAAAAAGGGAAAACTCTCCCAAAATCTCTCACTTTCTGATTCTCAATCCCTATTAAATTTGGCCCCTGGAATGTTAATTTATATAGGATTGCTTTAAAGGGATACTATACCTCCAAATATTTCCACAGGAGGCAGCCATTTTGTATGCTGAAGTAAAAGACTACAGCCTATGACTTTACCAGGAAGCACAGACACAACATAGACAAGTAGACATACTTGTTCACTCTCTGGGAACATCCAGGGGATACATAAAAGTCCCACGGACTCCCGGATGGGTAACCCTTCCTACCTAATACCTACACTCCTGCTTTCTAGTTATGTGTGATGACGAGATGCAAAATGACCCAGTTCTCCTGCCCACTACAACCGCAACCACCAGTATGGCTACCACCAGCTCACCTGAGGAAAGTCCCCTGGAGGGAGAAAAATAACAGTAGGAGGTACACACAGGTAAGGGTTCATGGTTACATGCAGGGGAGGCCCCAGAGGTGCAGCGCAGTTCAAAATTCAAAAAGGGGAGCCATACCAACTGGCACTAACTGCCATTCCAAACCAACTCACTGTCAGTTGCTGTGGCTCCACTATTTGAACTGATCTGCAGCCCCACCTCAGGTGGCACCACTGATTACATGTAATTTGACCTCATTGTATGTAGATCTTTATCAGAATAGGAGGCACCATGCCTAGTCATCCATTTGTTGAAGTCTCCCTAATCACTTTAGAATCACCATGGCAACAGCTTTATATTTGGTGCAAGATATCCACCTGAAAACCAAACTCTGTGTACGCTTATCTCAGATTAGCCTCAAAGTCCTTCTATACATGCGCCCATGCTCATTTATAATACACGAAACCCACATTGCTGGCAATCTACCACCCAGGTACACCAACTCAAAGGAAGATGCGCACGTCCGCAGATGCTCAAATGCAGCATTGATGTACACATGGCTACTAAGGATGGCTAAGGATACTTTGTGTGTGAGGCAAATACACTAAACATAAAAAAAATCTAAATCCTAAGAGACCTTTAGCTGGAATAAAATGTTTATTTTTTTTTTTTTTTCATTTGAGTCTTATTCTCGTTTTTCCTATGTTTTTCACTCCTTCATGGTCTATATATCTGGAGTTATAAATCTCTCCTGAAGGTCACAATTACAGCACAATTCATTGCTGTAGTCCGATTTCTGATTTTTCCAGAGATTTTAGAAGTGTTCCTTGGAGTTTGTTTACAAAAGGTTATAAGTAAGACATATGAGGAAAAAAGCACATGCAGTTTACAAGGCTGGGGGAATGAGCCAGGCACTGTGGAACACCTGCGCTCCATTCATAGATACTCACTCCCCATCTGGTTTTCCCCTGCATCAAAACAGAACTTTTTTTTTCTAAAGTTCAGCAGAGAACAGGAGTGGAAAGGAGAACTTAAATTTAAATCGTTGGGGCACATTTGCTACTTGTTTATATTCTAAAGCAACACTTCCAAAATCATTTTTATTATCCGATGACATAGATTACCCAGTAAATGCTAGAAAACAAAATAAACCACCAGTCATTTTATTAACAGATGATCACGTAGCAGTTAAAGTACAGAAGTCTGCGTTTAAGGTACAAATTACTTGCAGGAGCAAATAAACAGCAGCAAAACAACACACTTTATTCATCAATCTTTGGCCCTTATTCAATACTGTGCCACGTGCGGCTGTGACGATTGGCTGTGCGGTACAATTTAGGACCGCTGGTGAGGGGAAAGTGGAAATGTTGCGAACTTTAAATACCGCCATTCAAATTGCATATCGATGATGTCACTTGCAATTAGGGATGAGCGCCGGGGCCAAAGATTTGGATTTGGCTTTGTCGAACGGCGGTGAAAAGCTTTGAATTTGTTTGTTTTTTTGAAAAATGGTCAAAAAATGCCCAAATCACGTAATTTTTTGTCCCTAGAGTAATATTAACCTCAATAACATTAATTTCCAGCCCTTTCCAGACAATTTTGACCCACTTAGCTGTTAGCTCTATAACTATGCTAAGCCACATAAGTGTGCGGCACAAACACGTGGCTCATCTAGGAGTGTCACTGCAGCAGCAGACAGGATGCTAGTTTGAAAAAGTAGGCCTCAAAAAGCACATAATGGCAAAAAAGAGGTGGAAGATGGAATTGTAAAAAAAATAGGCAAAAAATACTATGGGTGCAGTACACACAAAGAACGAATAAAGAAAGATGAGAAAAATTGATTAGGATTTTTTACTTTTAATTGGTTTTTGATGCGCAGCTTGTATAACACTGCTTGGATGCAGAACAATCACACACCCACCTTCTGACAGTATATACTATGGGTGCTCTACACACAAAGAATGAATAATTAAAGACGAGAAATATTGATTAGGATTTTTTTTTATTAATTTGTTTTTAATGTGCAGCTTGGACAATGCTGCTTGGACGCAGAACAATCACACACCCACCTTCTGACAGTATATACTATGGGTGCTTTACACACAAAGAATGAATAATTAAAGACGAGAAAAATTGATTAGGATTTTTTTAAATTTAGTTTATTTTTAATGCGCAGCTTGTATAACCCTGCTCCAACGCAGAACAATCATACACGCAACTTGTGGTGTATATTATTGGTGTGCAGTATACAGCAAAGAAAAAAGAAAGAACATCAAAATGTATTTTTATATTGTATTTCTTTTATATGGACGGCCCTTGTATAACACTGCAGAACAATCACACACGCAACTTGTGGTGTATAATACTATTGGGGTGCAGTTACAGTATACAGCAAACAAATAAAGAACAGCAAAATTTATTTTTAGATTGTATTTCTTTTTTTATGGACTGCTCTTGATTAAAAATGCGTGGACCGTGGAGGCAGAATAATTATACACTGAACTTGTTCTGCTTCTTTTGACAGTATATGGTGTATATTCTGCACTGCACAAGTTCACAACACCCTTGATGACAACAAGTACAGTACAAGTTTAAGTTAAACACCCCAGTGCCAAACCCCTCTGCAGTCTGCATGCACTACACACAACACCCCTCTGTCTACTCTACTCTGCACTGCACAACACCCCTCTGCACTGCATACTAATGACTCTGAGTGATTGATGATGATAAGTACAAGACAAGTTCAAGTTATGTTAAACACCCCAGTGCCAAACCCCTCTGCAGTCTGACTCTGCATGCACTGCGGCACACAACACCCCTCTGTCTGACTCTGCACTGCGCAGACAGCACCCCTCTGCAGTCTGCACAACACCCCCAGTTAAACTTTAAAACACCCCAGTACACAGCCCCAGAAGCCCACCACCGCTGTGAACAGCAGAACTGTGTGCGGCAGGAAGCGTGACTGTGAAATGGCACCGAATTCTCGAGACGCCGAGCTTTTATAGACTCAGCGCCTCACAAGAATCCGAAGCCAACTTCCCACTTTTGGCCGCGCTCGGGTTTATGAACAAAGCCGGAAACCCGCGAGCCGCTATGTTCGGAGCGGTTCGGATTCCGTGGAATCCGAACCGCTTATCTCTACTGGCAATTGAATAAAAATCCCCAAAAGATACATACAGTATATCTCCAATGGAAACATGCATTTGTAGGTGTACTTTACAACAGTGCACATAACACACATCTGATGTATTCCATATCAAGCACATTGAGGGCCAGATGTAGCAAGCTTCAAAAAGTGATAAAGAGGAGAATGATAAACAAACAACCAATCAGCTCCTACCTGTCATTTCCCAAACCCAGTCTGTAACATGGCAGTTAGGAGCTGATTGGCTGGCTGTTTATCACTCTCCATTTTATCAGTTTTGAAGCTTGATACATCTGGACCTTATACTTTCAATCTGGCAATTAGTTGGATAAATCCAATATCTGATCGCTAGAGGTAACAGCACGTTAGATACTATTTAAAAATGATTGCATATGATACAGTAATTGGTGCTTTGCCAATCAGCTCTTAACTGTCATGTATCTGAAAAATGATTGGCTGATGTACCCTTTACCATACTCAAAGTGTTTTAAATAGCCCCCCAAGTGTGTTATTTTTGAATAAAATATAATTAAAAAAAATAACTTGAGTAAAAATAAATATGAATAGGAATCTATGGAGGTTGTTTTCACAATTAAATACAGAGGCCCACAGCCGAAATCTCTAATATCTGCTGTGGTCCCCCATACATACGTTCTAGTGATGCTTAATTTTGTAAATCCCCACAAATATATTCTAAAAAGGATACCTGGAAGTACCAATGACATCACTGATCCTTATCATTTTGATAAGCTAAATCCTCATGTACTATACAGTTTTTTATTTCAACTCACAAAATGGCTGCCACCACGAGTGCAGTTTTCAAAGTCATTTCTTTTTGAACAATAAAAAAAAATAATTTAAGAAAAAAATCTGTTCTAGAACTTTATTTGTATACATACATAAGAACAGTAATCAAATACCAGTGCTGATCTGTAAGGTGTACGCTGGTGATTGTCAGACTGACTTTATAATGGACACCCTAAGCCTCCTACCGACTAGTGCGTTTAAATGACATAAATACCACATAAATAGGTAACTATTGACTTCTGAAGCTTTACCTTATATTTCGGAATGGCCTTTAAAAGTTCTTTAACTGGAACATCTGTGCCAACCACACCTAGGAGAACCCCCTTTGATCTCTGCACAAAACAAGAAATGAAGTAAAACAGGCATCTAACTAAGGTAAACATTCATTGGTAAAACATTACAGACATGCACTAATTATTTTCACGTTGTCATAAATCTATTATAGTACACAGATGACTTTGAGCTTTGTTGTGCCGCCGTCCCAGAGACACTGATGGATATGAATGAAAGTAAAATGAGGAAAAACAGCTGTCATATTTTTTTTATTCTTTTTTTTTTTTTTTTCACTGGATGAAGAACGGTCCAACATAAGAAATTTATCAACAGTAATCAACAAATATGTGTTTCTACTACACGTCAGCAAAGAACTGACACATTTATGCTTGCAATTATTACGTAGAGTTCTATTGTATTTATATCTGGCAAGTGTTTTATGTCGGACAGCTGAGTACAGTATTGAGCCTCACTTTTTGGGCAGAAAAACATAAGTTGTCCTCGTAAGAATAGGAATGTACTTTTATTATATTGAAAATTAAATCCTACATTTGTAAAATAAAGTTTGGGTAAATTCGATTTTTAAAGATGGAAATTTCTAAAGCAGGAACCTCCATATTAATGTACTGTATGTATGTATGTATGTACTGTATGTACTGTATGCATGTAGATATGAATGGCTCTATTTCATTTCAGGTCTAAGCTTGTTGCCTTGAAGATACTGATAATTATTTAGATGTTTTAGTTAACCAAAAGAACCAAATATCCCTATTCAAAAACATGATTGTTGTTTCTAAACATTAGATAAGGTTTCTAAAATGAAAAGTTCATATAGAAACCAAATGGGTTGTTCCCTCCACTGGCGATTCTTTCAAATGTACTGTATACTATACAGATGGAGCCTTCTTCAGCTAGCCTTCTCTGGATAGCCATGGTGAGCCAAGGCCTATTGTTCTCAGCTGCAACACAGTACATGGAACAATACAATAGGGGATAAGCATAGTATTAAGTCCGACAGCTCTTGCTCACTTAATTCTATTAAAGGGCTAGATGAGGATGGCTCTATCTGTACGTTCCTTTCATTTGTATAAACATATCCTCTTCTACAATTATACATATGGAGGGACATATAATATACATTTTAAAGAAGCACCGGTGGAGGGAACACCCCACTCATTTTCTAAACAAACTTTCACATTTTTTTTTTATGGGGCCACGAAAGAAGTGGAGCGTCCACAGACTGCTATAGTGGTTCCGCATTTGACACTTTTCTCTATACTTTGTTACCTACAGTATATTACATAAGGTTTCAGCTAGAAATGAATACAGAAAGTATTTTTCTTTTAAAAAATACTAGATTATCTGGCATACAATATCATTGGCGTTCATTTGGGGTGGAAAGAGACACACTGAGAAAAGTTAAAACTAAGTCACATGACACATCTCTCTCCCTTATGCTCAAGATCCCAACTCATCAAGGACCTTTTTCTAGTGCCAACCTTTCAGACATGCTGATTGGCTGTCTGAGAATACCTATGAGGTATTGTGCATAGAGCTATGATAGCCTCTGTTTTGTTACCCGTAACTGCTCCGATTTCCGATGGTTTTTGTTAATTTTTGGCAATGCTGAGACAGGGGGTACAAACAAGATTCGAATTGTAGCTGGAGTAAATCCAGATTGAATAGGACCAAGTGTGAGTAGGATATAATTTATCAAACAGATGTTTTTTAGATGCCATTTAACGAACAATAGAATGGGTAATGTCTCCGCAACATAAACTCTAAAGGCCACATCTCCTAACTCTACCAAACTCTACTGATTAACAAGACAAAGACCAATGTGAACTCAAGTTAGAGAAAGACACTGGGAAGACTCTCCAGTGGGAGAAAAGCTATGAATTAATCTAAGTATGTTAGACAGATGCTGAAGAGGTTGCCTCCATGTGTGCACAATGTCCCATGTGTGTCGGGATTATCTCAGTATCAAGAGTTACCATTCTGAGGTTCATAATTTATGTAAGAAGATTCCACATGTCTACTCCTGGCTTAATCGCTGCTAACTTGAAAACATAAAAGCCCCTCCATCTATCTCTGTCCTCAAAAACAAAGTGTAGCAGATTCACCAGTTTGGAAACAATTATTAGCACTGTATATGAACGGCCTTACAAATTCCCATTCATGTTTCCCTTGGGTATGCTACTATGCTGCCCTTCCAGTTTGAGTTCCACAAATGATGCATGAGTAGCCAGACTCGCTTAGTCCCCCTTTAATTCTTAACAGAATAAATAAAACTTTAACAAAAAAAAAAACCTTTCTGTAACGGTGAGTTAGGAGGTTCCATAAAGAGACGCTTTGTAGTCAACAGAGGTGAAGTGAACTGCTGGTCAAGGGCCAATCTAAGAAATGAGAGTGAAAGTACCTGGTGATAATTTTGGAGATGTTTTAGGGAGAGGTATTGGTTAAGTTTATGAAGCTGAGTACATTCATTTGCATTCTGGAAGTTATAGGAAGTTGGTGTAGGGATTGCGGAGTGCACAGCAGTTGTGTAGAGGTGAGAGGAGAAGATTAGTCCTACTGTGGAATATAGCATGAGATATAGTGGGTATAGATGGGTAAGGGAAAGAACAAATAGCAGGTGAGTAGAAGTAGACCTCAGTGTTATCTGCATGATGCTGGCAATGAAGGCAGAGGGGCTTTTACATTTGCAGAGACAAGACATAGAATTTATTAATTTACAGTTTCTTATATAGCGCAGCATATTCCATTGCACTTTACAACTGGAAACAACAGTGATTCAACAAACTGGGTAGAAACAAACTGACATAGAGGTATGAGAGCCCTGCTCTCAAGCTTACAATCTATAGGGATAATAGGAGGGATACATAAGGATAGAATTACATAGCATCAGCGTACAGATGATACTGAAATCCAAAAGAGTTGATTAGTTTGCCAAGAGAGGAGATAAAGATTGAGAAAAGCAGAGGACCTAAGACTGAGCCTTGTGGTACTCCAACTGAAAGAGAGATTAGATAGATAGGTAGTGTGAGAACCAAGAAAGGGCAGTGTTCTGAAGACCTAGGGATTGTAGTGTTTGTATGAGAAAAGAGTGGTCAACAGTGTCAAAGGCAGCTAAGAGATCTAGAAGAATAAGTAGTGAGAAATGGCCTTTAGATTTAGCAGTGGCCAGATCATTTACTACTTTAGTCAGTGCTGTCTCTGTGGAGTGTTGAGAGTGAAAGCCCAACTAAAGTGGTTCCAATAAGTTGTAGGAGTTAAGAAAGTGTGTGAGGCGAGTGTAGCTTGGAGAGACATGGGAGTGGAGAGAAAGGACAGTAGCTAGAGACACAGTTTGGATCAGAATTGAGTTTTTTAGAATGGGAGTAATAAGTGCATGCTTGAACAGAGAAGGAAAGATACCAGTAGAGAGAGAGAGAGGTTTCAGATTTTAGTTAAGTTTGGGATAAACACAGGAGACAGAGCTTTACTGACTTTTGCAGGTATAGGATCAAGAGGAGAGTTAGTGGAGTGGGAGGATGAGAAGAGTGTTGATACTTCAACCTCACTTGTGAGGTCAAATGAGGAAAAAGTGGCAAATAGGTCAGGAAAGGAAGTAAGCAAGTCACTGACTGAAGAAGAGCATGCCATTTCATCTTGGATTCTATCAATCTTATCCTTGAAGAATGAAGCATGTTCTTGTGCACTGATATTAGCTGGTGGGGAGGGTGAGGGATGGTAAATAAGTGATTTAAATGTAATAAAAAGTCACTTGGGGTTGGTTGCATAAAGAGATTAGAGATGGAAAATATGTTTGTTTAGCAGTGTCCAGAGCATTACGATAGCAGTGGTAGATAGTCCTAAATTAAGATGAAGTTACTTGGATTTTGAGATTTACGCCATACAACTCAACTGCTATATATAGAATACAGTATGTGTAGGTGTATATAGTTGGTGCCCAGAGAAGGGGGGTACTAATCACCCAGGACCAGGTCTGATGGAGGGGTCCAGTAAAAATCCCATTACTTGGCAATGGGGGTCAACTCAACACTTGCTGCTGTGTGCTGGGCTGCAGTGTGGCCAGGGAAGTGCTTAAAGTACAATTTTTTTCTTCATTTTATTCAAAGGGTGCATGGCCACGCCTCCTGCAATTAGGCCAAACACCCTAAAAAGTACATGGGCCCCGCCAGACTCTCTATTGCCCTGGGTGTAGCACAGGATCATTGCATGGGGGCATCATTGTGTATAACAAAAGAGGGACAATAAAATAATAATAACTTGCAGCAATAGTTACATAGTTGAATACATTTAGCCATCTTCACTTGTTCCACCAGTGTTTCAGCAGATCTGAAAGAACACTTATTTCCCTAAATCTGTGTATATTACAGGAAGGTTATATGGAAAATGTGGGATTGAGAAACATTTAAATTAGGCAATACTAGTTTACTAGTGGTGCTTAAAGTGACTGAAATGTGTGAGGTAAACCGTAGTCTTTATTCTTTTCCCCACTGTACTAAGAATAAAACGTAACGCTCTGAAATCACCCTATATCTCTTGCATTTTTTCATTTGTGACAATAACAAAATTTATTGTGGCCTTTGCCAGATGTATGAGAAATATTCATCTAGAAAAGTTCAAAGACTCTGTAAAGGCTCTTAAACTTTGCCAGCGCTGTAAATTGTCCCCGGTCTTTGTTTTCACCACGTTTTGTAGTTCTAGTTCTTGCTGCAGAGCAGTTTTCTATGGTAACAAGATAGCACCAGAAAATGACACAACGTTTGGATTTGCAATCTGTTTCTCCATAGATAAATATAAAGGGAAAATTTTGACAGGGAAAATAGCAAGAATCAGCATTAAAGCGTTTTACAACCGCAAGAAATAAAAAGTAACAGGACAGGAGAGGGAACCTTTAGTGTATTTCTTGCAGATCAGTTTTATGGGGTGTCATATCTCCCAACATTTTATCTCTGTGAGGAGGGACAGTGTGCACGCCGTAGGCATGGCCTAGCGAAAAGGGGGCATGGTCTGTATTCATGACGCTGCTGCAAGGTCAAGCTCCAGTTTTTGCTGTTGTGGGGGCATGCCCAACAGCTCCGTGAGCTGCTGGCTATGCCCCAGATCCTCTGGCTGCAGGAATAGATTCCTATTCATGGGTGCTGCCCCCCCCCCCCTCCCCACCGCGGGACACTGCCAGCCCCGGGAGGGATGCGGAATGTCCCCCAAAATGTGATTTCCCGCGATAAGCGGGACAGTTGGGAGGTATGGGGTGTATTCAGTCTCACCTAATCTTGTCAGAAACAAAGTGACATTTAACTTATTCAAATTTGGGTCTGTTTTATTCCGACAGTCGGAATCTCAGTGGATCAGAGCAAATGGCCGCTTATAGATGAACAAGGTCGCGGATTCGACATAACAGAGGTCAACATTAAACAAAGTTGACTCTGCATGAGGGGAATCCCGGCCGTGATTGAATACTGATGGCCGATATTTCCGCCTGTATCGGTATTGGTGTTAGGGACTGTTCACAACACAGGATCTGATAGCACATGCATTCACCTTTAAATGAGACACAATGGGGGACATTTAATAGTATGAGAGATTCAGAAAGTGAGATTTTTTTTTTTTTAAAGTGGCAATCATTTACACTGCAAAACCAGTTTGATTTTGCAATGTACTGTAAATGATTGCCGCTTTAAAAAACCTGGATCTTTCTTACCAAATCTCTTACTTTCTGAATCTCAGTCTCGTCCTATTAAATTTCACCCAAAGACTATTTCCCATTGAATCCAGATACAAGACCTCAGCATTGCATACATCACAGACCACATACAGCATAATGACTGCACTGCTAATTTGTAGGAAGTTACTCTCAATGTAATTGAAAACATTAAAGAGTTTATGAACCTTTATACACAAAAAGAAAAAAAAATCAGTGTATCAGCCAGGAACAGTGTCACCGTACTTACAGTTTCATTCTCTTTACTAAACACTGGCATGGCAACGGTTGTCATCAGCACCAATCCCTGATCATCATTGAGCTGGATAGGAGACAAATGGTCAGTCACAAGCTGTACTTAAACAGTGGCTCTTGATATCATTCTTGTTACCAATGATTTAAGTTATACAATGGTGCAGTTGCTGACTCAGAATGAAGATTTCATATCTTTCCATATAGCCCATCTCACCAGGGAATCCCTGGCCTGCTCCTGTCCTTTTCTCTGATTGACTAAATTAACTGATGGAATAAAAAGAACCTTCAAAGAGAATCATATTCCAGCACTCAATAAAAGAGACAGAGTTTGTGGTTTAATCAAGACTCATGAGAATACATCCAGTCAGAACAAGTTACCTACCTCTGCTATAAGTAAGTGATAGGATGGGAAAAACAGGAGCAGACCAAGGGATACTGGATGAGGATGTGTAGTCACCTTGTTACCATTTAGAATGCTGACACCAGAATATTGGCATGGTCTAAGAGGTTGATCCTATTACCTGCGCAGGGTGCGATGTGCCATTGCTTCAGCATATCAATGCCAGAAATGGCCGCCCCGATCTTGTACCCTTCACAACAATTCACAGAAAAATTGCCCTATGGGGCAGCGATTACTTTTGTGCGAATTCCAGCTGCCGTAAAGTACAACCACTGCCGCAATTACTAGTACCTGTGAGATCATTGCAGCTAGTTGGATCGACCCCTAAATGTCAAAATGTATAAAATGTCAACATTGAACATGTCAACAGCCACAATGTCGACACCCTAATTTAGGATTAGGTTTAGACTAGACTAGTTATGCTGCAATTAGGGTTAGGTTTGGACTAAAAGTGTAGGAGAAATTGCTGGGTGTCAACAATGGGAAAGTTGACATTCTATAGATGACATGCTGTAGATGGCAATATTCTTAATCTCAACATTCTAAAAGTCCACAAAACAGACCACACTCCTGAGTGAGAGATGTCATATTTGTAGAGACTAAGGGGGTATTCAATCCTGGATGCTATTTTCGCCTGGCAAAACTAGCGTCCGTTTATGACATTATTAGGTCGAATGTCAATTGACCTATTCAATGTGGGCTCCATTCTTCCGACCGGCGGGATAGATTCCACCTTCTTATTTATTTGGAACCTTCTAGAAGATAATATATAGCATCTGATTGGTTGCTATGGGCAAAATCCCATCTTCAATAGAAGACCCATCTTAGTAAAGGTACCCCTAATTGTGTTTGCTAAAATTAATTCAGCCATCCAAAAGAACCCTAATATGGGACTACTAACTTACATGTGAAGCAAATCTATAAGACTGGTCTGCGCATTTGCTATAATGTGGAGATTACCGTTTAATGTGCCAGATGGGAATTACTCAATATTTAATTTTACTATATATATATGTGTACTACAAATTATGGTGCTTATTCTGGTTGACTCGCAAGGCTGCAAATTTTCAGCACAGCCGCGTACCCCCCCAAACCCTCACAGGCATGCTAATGAATGATTTGCTTAATCATCCATTCACAGCCTTGGTTGCGGGGGAAAAATCAGTCAATGTTTTGCGACCATCGAATGATTACTTAACAGCTCACAGATCTGAGACACCTCTATGGTGTCTCTGATCTGCGGGTGCCCTGTGCAAGGACAGGGAGGGCAGCGTACAACCGCTGATGTCAGCTGCCCGCTCCCCACACCAGAGTCATTGGGGAATTACCATTGGGGCGTTCAAAGGCAAATTCCCCGGTCCGCCTCCCCACACCTCTCCGCGCCTCCCGCCTGGACTTCTATGTGTGAGCGCTGTGGGTGCTTGGACATAGTGACCGCACATGCGCATAAAACCTACGCAAACACTCAGTCCCCCATGTGCGAACACGTGGGGGAACGATTGCATTAAAATAACCCCCTATATGTATATTTATTATCAGTACATATATATATTATTATTTTTTCTAAATTGCTCTGTATACGGCTTACATATGTGGGTATGTGAGCATCTGAGAAATGGATACATTCTTTGAACTGTGTCCATGCTTCCAGCAAATATGTGCAGATAACAATTCCAATGGAGGGTTGTTACGCAACTAAACAAGGGCTCAAACTCCGGACGAATAAATATCATATACTCAGTAATATGCTTTGAAGTCATGGGCACATATTATTTATGGTTATAATCTGAATTGTTTCTTTATTGAAAACACCACTAGATTTTAGTTTATATATTTTATGTGTGACACATTTAATTTCAATACACATGCATTGATAAAAATGATGAATTAATGGAGTTTGAAATAATGCAGGACTGCTCAGTTCCGTGTCTCGTGGGTTTGCAGCAGACCAGGGATTAGAGTTCATTTAATGGGGCAATCACCCTGTGCTGTGCTGCCTCAAAAATCTAAGTTTAAATCTAAAACTAAATCTGAATGTAGCAGATAGCATGTCAGACAAGAAATGTCATCAAATCACCGATAAAAGTCAGAAGAATTAGGGCAAATGTCCACTGACTCGTCAATTGACCACCATTTTTAAATGCCGGGTCATTTTGCCGGGTGCAGTCTGATCTGAATTCCCACCAGAAGCAAATTACCGGGTTAAAGCTTTTCAACCCGGGAATTTGACGAAAAACCTGTGTGTTGAAGTGCAATTATTTCAGCGTTTGCCATCATATTTAAGGGTTATAAAGTAATTAAATATAAGGATGTTTTATCAGGATCAACCTTAAACCCTGGGTTGCCGACCCTTGTAAAGGGCAGACTCCATGACCAGGAATGTAAGACCCGGGTTGACCCTTTTACACCAATGAAAAACCCGGGTTATTTAGCTAATTCCGGGGTTGAAAAGCTTTAACCTGGTAATTTGCTTCTGGTGTGAATGGGGTGTTAGTGTTAACTAGGAGGTTGAACAAGAATTATGAGAAATCAGCAAATTACTATGGAAGCTCATGATATGTTAATTAGTTGCTCATAGTAAATGTATATATTTTTTAGGGAAATATAAGAAGTAATTCTAGCAATTGTAATGTTAGTAGTCCCACAATGTTAGGTAGTAGAGTTAAAAAAAAGTTAAAATAACAACAATAACAATAAATGTATTTTTACCAAAATAAATATGTTTCTGACACTTATTTGTCAATTAAGAAACCATCAATAATGTAAAAATATTACAAATTGTAAACATTGAAAGAAACATCAAATTGAGTAGTATCCGTTAATTGACATTTAAATAATACATATATTTAGTATTTATATATTTATTAATTAATTTAATCAATAAATGCAGGTCCCTGGGGGATGAACAACCCTGTATATAAGTCACAGCAGTCTTTTAAAAATAAAATCTATATAACCAAATAATAACCATATATATAATCAAAACATGAATGAATAGCTATCGGTGAAAATCTTGACCTTCAGCTACAGTCATCGGATCAAATAATAAAAATTAGATTGGACCCATCATTTGGCCGGGTGCCAGCACTGTCTTAGATTTTCCACAGACATGTTACGGTTACACGATAAAGACAAGATCACACATAACAATGATATAAACAAGCTAAGAAAGAATACACATTTTTAAGACAAATGTGAAAATTAAATATTGATGTTTTGAATGCAATTTGATTAATTAATGGGAAGGTTTTTGTATTACAAAGGGATAATCCCAACACAGAGATAGAAGTCTATGAAGCAATAGTTTAGAGACGTGACCCTTCAGTATCTTGTATATTTTAGAAGTACAATATCTATGTTTCACAAAAAGTATACTGCTGGCAATTAGCTATAGGAAGTCATTTCAGCTGATGTATTGCTTCCCTGACTCTGGGCCAGATGCACCAAGTTTCAAAAGTGATAAAATGGAGAGTAATAAACCACCAGCCAATCAGATCCTACCTGCCATGCCACAGGCTATGTTTGAAATATGTCAGGCAGTAGCTGATTGGCTGGTTGTTTATCACTCTCCATTTTATCACTTTTGAAGCTTAGTGCATCTGGCCCTTTATACTGTAGGTAACAAATGTGCTTCTAAATGAATCCTTTGATTATACAATATTACATTTGTTCTATATTACAATAAATATAATACAATACACTATATATTATAACACAATGTATGTATAATGTTTCCTGAGGAAAGTTTATCATTAAATTGAAACATCGATATTTATTTGGCGTCCCGCACCTCAATTTACTAGGATTCAAGACAAATGAGTGACGCCCTTCCATGCAATATAATACAATACATTAAATATATATTGTAGCAGAAATGGTGCCCATTTAGCGTATGTGTGTGTGTATATATATATTTATATATATATATATATATATATATACACACTTACACACTATCACAGGGTTTTTGTTATGTTTACTGCTTTTAAATGTTTTCATTCGCCATCTGTATCTAAATTATTCGTAGTCATGGAAGAAAATAACCTTTTATAGCCATCAATAGCAACAGTGACTCTTGGGTCTCGTACACATTTTGAACTGTTTAACATGGGATCTAGAAATCTAATAAATGCAGCTAGATGCCGATAATTTAAAACAGGATAACTGAATGGATCTACAGTATACACACACACACACACACACACACACACACTCACACACACAAACACACACACACTCACACACACATATATAAATACAGACTAATACATGATACTACTGTATGTCTTCTTTTTACCTATACTGTATTTCAAATATTATTTGTATGAGGTATCCCAGGACAATAGTACATAGTGCTCTATGTGTGAGTCCTGAAGTACTGTATATGTGATAGGAGAGGACTCAGGTTTCAGTGCCCCCAGTGGTAGAAGACTCAACACTACATAGAGTAACAGGTTAATGAGGCAAAGCATGATATATGGTGCACAGAAATTGCGGAGACATGAGCGTGGCAAGGTAAAGGAGGACAAAACGCTACTTACACAAGGTAAAGAATGACGGAGAAGGGAAAAAGAAAGCCGTCAGCACATTTTTGGAAACAAATAAACGCCAGACAGATTTTTTTTTTCTTTTTACATGTATTGGAGACAAGATCCCTTTTCATAATTACATTTTAGAAACAGTACTTATTGACCTCGTACATATATGAAATACCTATAGCGGCCAACCTTCTTATTTCCAGCTGTTGTAAACCGCCAAGTACCAGCATGCAACAGCTGGAAAATGGTTGCTCCAGCCGGACAGAATATTGTGTTTTATTATTTAACAGTGTTATGTCTTCAATGACTGGTCTTGGATGCATCTACGTTTCAAAGAAATATGCAGATATTTGCTCCAAATAAAGTCACTATCAAAGAACTGAGACTGATCTGATCTAATGTAAATGCGGATGAAAGCATTCTCACATGACAAGTCTGTCACATGGCTTCTAATACACTCCTCCCTCTATGTTCCAAGTTATGATTGAGACCCATACTTACCAGAGTGGGAGGCCCAGATGGTAGGAGGCTAGATGTGATGTAATGAATAATTGTGAAGTAAATGCATCGTAAATCTAACTCATGGCTTTGTTCCACTGGGAGTGGGGCCAGGATCACCCAATAAAATGCCATCATGTACCAAGTTCACAGACTGCCCATTTCTCTATGGAAGTAGGCATCTTTCACAGAATTCCACAAAATTTAGAAGTTCCTTGTAACAGGAAGGGGGGGTGGGGGATTGACACAGTGATTACCGTTGCTATCTTGTAACACTGGAACCATGGGTCCTATCTTGCAGAACCATAGGTCCTGGCTCACCCAAGGCACAATCATACTGGTAAGCTGATTGGCATCCGCTAGCTCATACTGTGGAACATATTGGAAGTTAGAAGTATACAAATGCATGGTAATAATACAAATGATATATTTTGGTTAGAAAGGTGATATCCCTGATCATATTCCTATAGAAACCGCCTGATCTATTGTACTTTTATCGCTCTTGGCTTCCTACTGCGTACTACCACACGTCTCTAATTCATAGACCATGCACTTTATCAGATAAGACAGGATGATCTACACTCACAGCTACATTGTGCCTATAATAATCTATATCTATAATAAATAGTTTGGGCACATAAGCCTTTCTTCTAGTGAGGGCTCAAAAAACCCTCAAAAAATGTAAAATATTAATGTGAAAAAGTAACAGTGACAATGGGCCTATAAACATTACTCAAATAACTCATTATGGAATACTGTTCATACTCTGTATTGGCAATAATCAGTACCAATTGCAGCTTCAGAGGTGGAGCTGCAGCACAGTCCAAAATTTAAATAGGGGAGTCACACCAACTATTCCCCCCCCCCCCCCTCTCCCAACAGCTGCCAGACCGGACAAAGCGGGACGGGACTCACTCACAGTGGGTGTTTCTCCCCTACTTGAATTTTGGACTGTGCAGCATCCCACCTCTGAACCTGCCACTGATATATATAAAAATGTATCCATTTCATAAACGATGCCATTACTTATTTTAATATTGCAAGTTTTTGTGCCACAAAATCCCGTTCTACTTAGATTAGAGTAATCAATCTAATTAAAACTAGATTTGTCATTAATTCATATGACTATATAACTATAGCAAGAAAGGGTGAGTGAAGTCTTTGCTGATGCCTGTCCCATGCATATTACAGAAAGCATAGAGCTAGAACCTTGTAAAAAACTGTACATTCCTCTCTGCAGTGTAACTGGGGTAGGAGCGGGCAATGCCACATAGATCTGGTAAGGCCTCCTCCCAGAACAGGGACAACATTCCAAACGCAATGAGATAAATACTGGGTGGTACTTACTTCTAGATATCTTTTTAGAACAGTGGTTCTCAAACTTGGCGTTGATTCAGGCCTGATCACATGACTGCAAAGGTGCAGCGGCCAGCGCTCAGTCAAAGCTGCCGCCCCACCAGAGTGAAATCAATGAAATTCAGCCTTGTGAATTAATGTGATTGCTGTTCAAATGGATGTGTATTGCTACACATCTATTTGCAGCCGGGAGAATATGTCCAAAACTCTGTAACAGGCTCACCATAGAATGTTTTTTTTGGGCACAACTCATCACAGGCTTAGAATAGCCAGAGACTTGCTCGGCGGCTGTGAAGGAAAAAGGCCCATCCGGCCTGATGCTAAGGTCACACACCCTCCCCTCAAACGCTCAGACATATCTAGCATTTTTCCAGACACTTTCTGTCTTTCCTATGCACGCCTACCGTATTTCTTAGCACACCCACTAAACGGCCGGTTACCGCCCCCACAAGTCTACTTCCTGTCAATCACCTTGCCTACGGCTAGCGAATAGAAAAAGTAGCAGGATTTCATCTCAGTACTACGAGTCGGATGTAAAAAGGCAGTATTCAATGTATAAAAGCATTGAATACTGCCCTTTGTAGTCTTAAAATCTACAAATTTATAAGAATCTGCTCAGGTTACCCAGTCTGCAAAATTAATCTTAAGGGCAGTAGTAAGTAACATGAAATATTAACCCTTTGAGTGCCAATATCTCTGTGAGAGATGTTCAATATATCCGCTAAAAATGTCGCCGTCGCTCACATGTTATATAAATTCAAATAAAAAATGTTGTGTAACAAAAAAAAAAAAAAGATTATGGGGGAAATTTAGTAGGATGAGAGATTCAGAAAGTGAGAGAGTTGGTAAGAAATCTCCAGTTTTTTTCAAGCGGCAATCATTTACATTGGAAAACCATTTTGATTTAGAAGTGTGAATGACTGCCGCTTTAAAAAGCTTCCTTAACAAATCTCTCACTTTCTGAATCTCTCATCCTATAAATTTCTCCCTCGATTTCCTATATACTGTAAGGTAAACATTAGAGGTCATTATTATGAATGTTTGCTTGGCAATTTTCGCACCTATGTTGACAAATTAACTTGGCACTCAAAAGGGTTAATGCTTTTAATTATCCATACAACCGATTAAGGAACTGAACTGACTAAAAGCAACAGAGTGTAAATCTTTTTTTTTCCCGTTTCCTAACTGCACCTAATGAGTAACAGGATGTGCTGCAACTGTGCCTACTGTTATCTGCAAGGACAAATTTACAATCTGCATGTGGCCACAACAGTTCACTTAAAAGGTTGGGTAACACATGTGGGTAACAGCCATTAACAAAATCTGCAATATCTTTCCATTATATTTTCTCAGTGGATGGTTACATGTGTTAAACACATGCCCAATTGTTATGTCATTAGACAGGGTTCCATGAGACCTAGAATTTCAGAAACAGGAAGATGGGTGTACTATTTTTAATGGATACTTTCCATCAAAAATTCTAAGGGACCTATTTATGTGATACTGAGGCCAGACCCCCAAATGTAAGAATCCTTATTAACACATATTTTGCCAATATTGGTTAGGTTTATGGAAGAATGTGCCAATGAAAGTCACCAGATAATAGTCTGTTTGGAAGTAAGAGGAAAAGTGACTGGAAAAGGCAGCCATCTTGAGATTGGAACCATAAACAGGTCCAAGAGAGGACAATTCTCGAAAAGTATAGAAAATGACCTGTGATGGCGCTATGCTGCCTATGGACTGTACAGACCCCCAGTTATCACCCAATAACCGAAAAAACGATACAATACACAAAGATTGGGGATTTCCAACCACGGGCGCAAGTTGAATTTGTAGTCTTATGAATCCTCCTGGATTCTCCTTAGCAGTGTCTCGACCATGTAAGGGAAATTCAGAAGGAAAGGTCGTGGTTACTACTACCCATAATATAGTTTTACTGCAGTAAACATATACGGTGTTTCTTGTAAATCAAAAAGAAGCGTACCCTACTTACGGTAAGCAGGGCAGCGTAAATACACGTAGCGGTTTCTTTTTTTCTTCTTTTTTCCTCTTGTCCTCCTTCTTAATTTTTCTTCCTTTTTTCTGTTTTCTCTCTTTCTGCGGACCACCTCTCACAATATATACCTCGGTATTGTAGGGAAAGTATACAATATGTATGGTTAGTGATTTGTTCTCAGTGTGATGAAAAATTAGAAAGAAACACCCAGTGGTCAAATGAAGTGAAGAAGTGGTGATTGGATCGTACCTTACTCACCAAGGTAGAGGTAAGGTACACATATAGAGGTTTCTTTATCTTGGAGAGGTTTTGATAGACCTAAAGAATAATGGCGTACCCCTACTCACGTCAGTAGAGATTTCTTTACACCCGTAGCGTGTTCTTTAGAGGGGCTTTAACCTTGGCCGGAAAACAGCAATTTTTCTCTCCAGGTTGTGTGGCGTAGGTGTGGATATATAATAAAGATATGTTAGATCTTGGTGGATCTCTAAATCATATGTAAAAACACCCGGTGATCATATGGAATGGAGTGGTGATAATCAGGTCGTACCTTACTCACCAAAGAAAAGGGTAAGGTACATATATAAAGGTTTCTTTCATTCGGAGAAATTCTATTTCCTCTATAGACCCAAGAGGTAATGGCGTACCCCAACTCACGTCAAGGGAGATTTCTTTATACACGTAGCGTGTTCTTTATATGGGGAGGGGGGCTTGACCTTGGCCCGAAGATGACAATTTTTCTCTCCGGATGATATAGTGCAGAAAACAATATAATATGAAAAAAGATGTGTTAAATCTGTGCAGTGGGTTTCTATATCATAAATGTATAGGGATTACTCCTATTAGAGGGTGTATAGTGTAACCGAGAGGTACTAGTATCGTACCATAACTCACACGTGATAGTGCAATTAAACACCTGTAAAGGTATCTTTATCTGGAGGTGAAGTTTTTCCACAGTGAAAGAGCTTCTATTAGACGGTGTAAGATAGGGGGATCCCAACAGAAGATTATTTTGGCGTACCCAAACTCACAGTTATATGGCGTTTTCACCACATATAGCGGTTTCTTTAATCCTGAGCCTAGGGAGGCTTGGTGATTGATAAAAGTAATTCCAAACCGGTGGGTCCAAAAAAAGGGGGAGATAGTCTCTTCAGAAAAATTATTTATTTATAAAAACAATGGCAAGAAATGTCCTTCATCCCAACAATGAAAGGATATCAATAACAATTCCAGGGAATTTCCACAAACAGTCCCAAAATTTACAAAAAACGTATAAAAATACAAAACATGATAAAAAATCCTAAAAAAATTTTTTTTAAAAAATACATACAAAGTCCAGAACGAAGGTATCCAGGGGGAATGATGGCTGCTCACCTTCCACAGAAATTTGTCAACGCGTTTCGGTGTCTACACACCTTTTTCAAGACGTCTTGAAAAAGGTGTGTAGACACCGAAACGCGTTGACAAATTTCTGTGGAAGGTGAGCAGCCATCATTCCCCCTGGATACCTTCGTTCTGGACTTTGTATGTATTTTTAAAAAAAAAAATTTTAGGATTTTTTATCATGTTTTGTATTTTTATACGTTTTTTGTAAATTTTGGGACTGTTTGTGGAAATTCCCTGGAATTATTATTGATATCCTTTCATTGTTGGGATGAAGGACATTTCTTGCCATTGTTTTTATAAATAAATAATTTTTCTGAAGAGACTATCTCCCCCTTTTTTTGGACCCACCGGTTTGGAATTACTTTTATCAATCACCAAGCCTCCCTAGGCTCAGGATTAAAGAAACCGCTATATGTGGTGAAAACGCCATATAACTGTGAGTTTGGGTACGCCAAAATAATCTTCTGTTGGGATCCCCCTATCTTACACCGTCTAATAGAAGCTCTTTCACTGTGGAAAAACTTCACCTCCAGATAAAGATACCTTTACAGGTGTTTAATTGCACTATCACGTGTGAGTTATGGTACGATACTAGTACCTCTCGGTTACACTATACACCCTCTAATAGGAGTAATCCCTATACATTTATGATATAGAAACCCACTGCACAGATTTAACACATCTTTTTTCATATTATATTGTTTTCTGCACTATATCATCCGGAGAGAAAAATTGTCATCTTCGGGCCAAGGTCAAGCCCCCCTCCCCATATAAAGAACACGCTACGTGTATAAAGAAATCTCCCTTGACGTGAGTTGGGGTACGCCATTACCTCTTGGGTCTATAGAGGAAATAGAATTTCTCCGAATGAAAGAAACCTTTATATATGTACCTTACCCTTTTCTTTGGTGAGTAAGGTACGACCTGATTATCACCACTCCATTCCATATGATCACCGGGTGTTTTTACATATGATTTAGAGATCCACCAAGATCTAACATATCTTTATTATATATCCACACCTACGCCACACAACCTGGAGAGAAAAATTGCTGTTTTCCGGCCAAGGTTAAAGCCCCTCTAAAGAACACGCTACGGGTGTAAAGAAATCTCTACTGACGTGAGTAGGGGTACGCCATTATTCTTTAGGTCTATCAAAACCTCTCCAAGATAAAGAAACCTCTATATGTGTACCTTACCTCTACCTTGGTGAGTAAGGTACGATCCAATCACCACTTCTTCACTTCATTTGACCACTGGGTGTTTCTTTCTAATTTTTCATCACACTGAGAACAAATCACTAACCATACATATTGTATACTTTCCCTACAATACCGAGGTATATATTGTGAGAGGTGGTCCGCAGAAAGAGAGAAAACAGAAAAAAGGAAGAAAAATTAAGAAGGAGGACAAGAGGAAAAAAGAAGAAAAAAAGAAACCGCTACGTGTATTTACGCTGCCCTGCTTACCGTAAGTAGGGTACGCTTCTTTTTGATTTACAAGAAACACCGTATATGTTTACTGCAGTAAAACTATATTATGGGTAGTAGTAACCACGACCTTTCCTTCTGAATTTCCCTTACATGGTCGAGACACTGCTAAGGAGAATCCAGGAGGATTCATAAGACTACAAGGTCCAAGAGAGGGATTATAAGATTATTGTCCGACAGGGCTGCCCCAGTGAAAGTAACACGCTTATGCCATCCGAAGGTGGCAATAGTCCACAAGTACAAGATCCAAAGAGCGTTTAAACATGTGGAAATAGCAGTATTTTAAGGACAAAATGACTTAATACTTTAGGCCTCTAATATTCTTACCAGGATCAACTGATAACCATTGTGGCTGCATTGAAAACTGTGCAAAAGTGTAATTTATGCATCACATTAGAATCAACCCAGTAATGAAATAAAACTTTTTAGTTTTTTTCCTGATAAACTTTTTGGTTTAATTTCATTAAGGCTTAAATAATGTAGGTGACCTGAAGTAGATGATGCACTTTTTTGAAATATGAATTTTTTTTTAATGCAACCTGCACCTACATAAATTACAAAATGCAACTAGAATTTGTAAAAGGTATCACATTAAGGGCCCAATTCAGACCTGCTCTCTGCATATATTCAGAGCCTAGCAAGCAAGTTAATGCGCCCCGGCGAACACATGACTCCGTCTCCCGCCCGAATCTCCTCACTACACTGCAAGCGGATGTATAGGCATACCCGTCCACTCACATGCGAATGCACAGAACAAAAAAATCATTCGATAGTTACTCACCATCGACTGATTTTTCCTCTGTTCGCAGCCGAAAGTAAGCCAGGGCATATTTTTCAGCTGAATGGTTTCCTGCGAATTGAGGGCGGGCGTAAACATCATGTGATATAATCTGCCCACTCCGGGCATTCGCTGGTACCACCCAGTGTTTCTTTGGGTGCGTCCACCATTTTTGTTGGCGTGCCCATGAAAAGCCAGGTGCCCACCCCGGAACGCCCCCCCTGCCGGTCAATCAGGCCGCTGTAATGCTTTGTACATATGGATGTTCATTTATGTTGCTACCAGCTACCTTAAAGAGAATACCTAAAGACAATGGTGGTGCCTGAACCACAGCTTGCATAGTGAATCTAACTAAACACAAAACCTTCATTGGATAACAATGTGGAGATGGGGTGTGGTTCATTATATATGCTATGAGCGTGGCACTGCACTATGGCATCACCCTTCTAACCAATTACTGACATAAAAGATCAGCATACCTTATCTTTAAGCTCTTTGACTGCCTCTAGATACTACATACCATATAAGAAGCAGTGGAGAGTGCTTTAGGGGAATGGCCTCTAGGGCATACCTACAACTACCTTGATTTTGGCTAGTCCTGATTCGAGTCAACTAACCATCTGTCCTCCAGAGTGATCCTGACTTTGGGAGGTTGGAAGATGTTTCCCCTCTGTGCGTTGTGAAAACATATTCCTCCACTCTGTGTGGCAATAACACTGTAAGCCACTGCTACTATAAGCTTTCTTCCTGAGGTATGGCCACCCCAATGTGGAACCATCATCCCTTCAACAGATATACCCACATTCATTATGACCTGGTCATGCCCTCACTCTGGATTTAGAATGTTGGGAGGTCATTTCCTAACGGGACAAGTAAAAGTTCACTTGACCTCCCTTTTCCAGTTATTTCATGCATCCGCTGCTTTACCAAAGGTTTACAAGAAGGAAGTCTCTAGAGCGTAGGGGAAAAAATCCCCCCCCCCTTCAAATAAAAAAACCCGTTCACATACAAAATATATTCAGCTGATAAAGTCATGAAACTTTTATATATTTAAATGTGTAATTTGTACTTTTATATAGATCAACCTAGGTTTAATCACCCATTAATTTTTGGATGTCCTACCCTTTGCTGTTCCATATACTAGCCGCAATGCGTTCAATGTCAGTCACACTAGTTAGTAATGTAACTAGCACTATAAATATTGTTTCATTGCATTTGTTTGCCTTAAATTATGAGCATGTCTTCATGCTGCTAAATCCCACAATGATATTATTGCTGTCTCTATGCTCTTTTTTGAAATCCGGAATATTGTCTCCATTATTGACACCAACAAAAGACAGCATGAAGCGGAACAAGACAAGCAATACAGTATGTATGAAGACACAAGTAGTGACGGAACAGTACACATGGCACTGCCTCTGAAGAAGGTGAGCTGTGCCAGCTCTCTACATGGTATGCTACCAAACACAAGGCAACGAACAAATTGTAAGCTCTGCAGTCCAGGTGTACTTTGAGCTTGCAAAATGCTATGTACGGTACTACACATGTATTAAAGAAATCCATACAATGTGGAACATGAAATGGCCTTGGCCACAACAGATCAAAGCATACATGGTTTAGACATTAGGACTGTTTGAAATGTTGACAGAAAAATAACATTTCAAGAACACATAGAAATTCCAGTGGAAATCATAGCAAGTTTAGGCACCGAGCCTTTAAACACATATTTTAGGAGTTACTTTGCGGTGTCAATCATTTCAGATGCTCCCACCCTTTTGAGTTAGAAGTCGCTATTCATCGCATGTTCAGAAGGATCTAAAGAATTCTTGTTCTGAGTGCAAAACCATGAATGTTACTCAGGGGTTATAATTGAACAATAAATAAATGAGGATCACTACATCAAGGTCATCAACATTATTGTATAAGTAACCTGCTGCAACTTTCTGAAGTTTTCCTGGGACAACATTAAGCAATAAATACATGTACAGTATCAGATCATATACGTCAACCTCTCAAACAAATGTCAGTGACAAAACATGGGATCGTTGAGGTGAGAAAGTATGGGGGGAGTGAGGGACAGGTGGAACGGGACAGTGTTTTTGCAGAGAAGTATTTGTGATTATACAAACATGTACGATGTGATACACATGATGTGATATATTTATTCATATGTATGCATATAACCGAAATGTGGCTTATTTAATAACAAAGGGGGGAACGGCGTTTAAAACCGGTGCATACATGAGTTCATTGCCACCCCAATCAAAGTCTGGCTGTCATTTCTGCAGTGGAGTGTAGAGAATGAAAGGCAATTTCTGACTGGTTGTTGAAAGAACCAGCAAATGTTTTGGTACAGCATGGACCGGTTTTTATGACACTGACCAATTAGATGTTTGATATTATTTTCTAAACTGCACTGAAAACATGACGGCAAGAATCTGATTGGTTGGTTTGGGTTCCTTCCATCCCACTTTGCACCTTGTCATTCAATAAGTCCCACTATGTTATATATACATATTGTGATACACTGTAGCAGTTATGGTATAAGGTTGAAGCTACAGAAAGGATATTTCCATAACATGGGTCTCAATGTGCTTTATTCAGATGAGGCAATAGAATAATCCTTTGTACAGTGGAGACCAGGTTATGATGTGTAATCGCTAGGCAGTGCTAAACCTAAAAGCCGCTTATATCATACGAATAAAAATATAAGACACCTTACAATTTAGCACTGTGCAGTAGGCAGTTCAACACTGTTTGCTATGCAGTTTGATACCTTTGCATGTTAATGTCTACACCGGCTTTGTTAGTTATTGCTGCAATCCAATTCTTTATGATTGGGGTTACAAGTAACTTGAGCAAACACCATTGAATATGATCCAGAGATACATTATCCTAGTTACCACTGTACTTGGTGTATAGCACTGCAAACATGCACGAACGTCAAAATGTTCTACTCAATGAAGTATTAACAGAATTGTTATTTTTTTTTTTTTTACCTTTTGAGCCTGAGGGAGCTGAAAAAACAGAAACAACAAAACAAAATTCATTTAGTGTAACTAAGTCTCTTTAAATCTTTAATGTCATCTTCATTTTTTTTCTTCTGTGACTGATTATGGTGCTTTGGCAAGTACATTAAAATAGTTTAAAAGTGGACCAATCTCCCGCACACAGTGACGGCAGCCATTTTGTTGACTGTGCAGTCTACTTGGATGTAGTGACATCACTGAGGTAAAAAAATTCAACTGTGCTCATGTATAATAAAAAACTACTCTCAAAATGGCTGCAGCCACTGTGCGTAGGGCGATAGCTGTACTGTAACAACCAGGACTGCTTTTAGGGTGTCTCAGCGCCTCAAGACTTTGTTGGGTATCTGGTTCTGTATGAATGGGGTTTGTATTTGTAAGACGTCATCAGAGTCAGCTTGCGGATGAAATTAGGAAATATCTGAAATAAACTTCTGTACAGAAGATTTCTTATGGATGCATAAAGTTATGAAGAGATTCACCATACATTCAGCATGTGTCTACTTGTACAGAGTGATCCTGTGATATGGTTGCACTCACTCAGTAAAATATTCTTAGTCACAGATTAGTCAGATTTTACATATTTCGCGCAAAGACATAAAATCTCACTGAGAACAAAAGTAAAAACAACAGCCCACAAGCAGCTTTGACAGCTGTGACACTATATGACCTAATAACCACTACAAAGTTGTTGTTGCGTGTTATAGATACAAGGAAATCGGTAACGGATGGTGCAGATTTTTATTGCACATTTTCTTGGTCAATTAACCTACATATATCAGAGAGTCACAACAAGTCACAGGACTAAAACACTCAACTATAATGCAAACCATGTGGTATTGATCAATCCATGAAGACATACTGTACTGTACTGTTGTAGTATTAAAGCAAAGGCTGCCATATGTAATGTCATAGGGGGCAAGAGGTACAGGGGGAGATTCTCTAAGAATCTCCGCCCCCCTTCGCCGCCCATCGCATTTATAATTATCGCATATGTTCTAACATATGCGATAATTATAGCAAAGGACAGCTCTTGCGTTAAGAGCTGTCATTTGCGGTGAGAGTCGCCGGGTCCCAGCAGGTCCCGGCGGCTCCCCCTCCCTCACACACCCGGCGCTGCTGCTGCTGCACCAGGCTCTCCTCCTCCCTGCACCCGGAAGAGGATCAGTGCAGGGAGGAGGTCACAGGTCCGGGCAGCACAGCTCTGTGCTACCCGGACACAGGTGAGGGGGCGATGCGGGACGGCGGGGGTCCGTGCGGGGCGGCGGGGGGTCGGCCCGGGGCGGCAGTGGGATGCGGTAGAAGCCCATTGGCTTCTATGGGGCATCGCCAGATTTTTCTGGCGATGCCCCTGCCGCGTTAACCCGGCAGGGGATGTTTACAGCATCCCAAAATGCGGTAAAAACCCTTTTTACCGCATTTCTTGCTTAGAGAATCTCCCCCACAGATTGTGATATTTATATTTAAAATGTTGCAGTGCAGACTTATCTATGGGGGTATTCAGACCCGATCGCACAAATAAACATTTTCAGGCTAGGTCGATAATCCGTCAAGTTGTTTGACAAGAAGCCAGCGTCTGTGGGTGTCACACAGGGCCTGATTCAGACCTGTTCAATATGCAGCGAATGGGTAAATGCCGCCTGACCGAATGTCCACCCCCCCCCTGTGTCGCTAACACGTCACCTCGCATACGGCCACACGGTTGAAAAATCAGTTGATCAAATGATTTTTCACCCGTTCGCTAATACTGTAAAAGTCATTCTAGACTGACTTTTATTATGCCCGCATTATTGACGAAGTCAGGGCGGGTTGTAAATCATGTGACGTCAGCCGCCCGCCCCAAGCTGGTATCGACATGCCTGCGTTAACCCGGCATTTTTATGGGGACGCCTATTAAACGCTGGGCATTCCCCTTTGACCCCTCTCTGCCTGCCCCCACTCCACCACTCCTGGAGCAAACAGCTTGCGCAAAAAACCCAAAACAATGGGGAAGTCAGGTCACTTATAAAATGCCCTGAAATTGCCCCGTGTGTAGGCCCCAATACTTTGAATGCTCGTATCCTGAGATATAACCATTGCAGACACATTAGAGGACATAACATAGGTCTTTATGGTTATGGTATATGGCATTGACCATGTTTAGGTTGATAATACCATGGTTGACCACCAGAGGTGGACGGCATCCAGTTAAATGCCTATACTTGGCTGTATAGACCAGTGGTTCCCAACCTTTTTTCTCTCCCGTACCCCTTGATTAGGCTTTTTATTGATAAGTACCCCCTCCTCTGATTTTGGAATATGTGGATCCTTATGCATGTCCTTATATTAAGGAGGAGCGGAGGAGTATTATACAGCAAGGAATCATGCCCTTCTGTGTCTAGACACTGGTTGTGTATTATCTCCAGGATACCCGCTAACACCGGTAGGATTAATTCTGCTGCTTCCTCCACCTTTGTCAGTGCTGGGCAGATGACTGCTGATGGGAAGCTCCCAGTGGATTGCTGGTCAGGCATATGACACAACATGGTTGTGTCATAGACCTTTTCATTGTCCGCCATTACCAATATTATATACAAGTACCCACAACTGGTCTGCAGAGTACCCCCAGGGGTACTAGTACACCAGGTTGGGAACCACTGGTATAGAAGGAAGACGGAACACCCAAGTCGACCTTGCTATTGTCGACCAGATTTTTGTCTCTGTCGATCTCCCTTCACTGTCTATCTAAACACCGACGACCAACTATAGGCGTCTAACTAGATGCCGTGGACCTCTAGTGGTCAACCATGGTATTGTCGACCTCCACCCCATCAATCCGCCATTTAAGGCATATCCGGGTGTCACCACAGTGAGTTTAATTTCAGCTGTTTAGCAAAGAACATGTATTCAGTTATATATACAAACTTCAGTATGTTTAATGTCTATTTATATTGGATCTGTCTACTGTGCGTTCTAGGTTTATTGGCAATATAAAAAGCCATTTCACATTACTGTGAAAAATGCAAATATGAGCAAAGATTTAGTGACATGAAAAATTTATTTTAATAGGAATATAGCAAGTCACAAGTTTAATTCGCTTACACTGGGAGCGAAGCTACAGTATTTCTTTCCTGATTAACTTTTGTTGTAAACACTGCTGTTGTCGTTCTATGTAGGGACAAGGCGGTGGTCCATTCCTCCTGCCCTTTCTGATCTGCGGTATCTTTCAGCGTTAAATATTCCACAATGACTGAAGTGCTGCCTGTTGGTGTGTCACGCATGTGTACTATTAGTTCTGTGTGTGGCATGTAATGTGAAGGTTTTTACAAAGAGATAGAATAAGGACATGAATTAGAAGAAAAAAGATTGTGTTTAATAAATGTGTAAAAATGTAAATAACAATAAAATAAGACAAATAAAACAATGTTATCCAGGTGTTCACACTGTGCGATTTTCCTTGCGTTTCGATTTGCATGGCATGCAAAACACATTCCATTTGAACTATATAGTACAGATCTGTATGCTAAACTCTTGCCTGGACAGTCTATTTTTTTATTCGATTTTGATGCCGCGGATTGGGATTGAATCGGCATCGAATGTGAAAACCGTTTCATGTTCCTTCGATTTCGTTTCTTTTTTTAGCAAAATCGAATAGAAAAATAGACCAGTGGCCCTTATTCGAGTTGATTCGGTCAGGAACAAATTCACATACAGATGTAGCCGCTTTTATCTTTGCTGGCGAACCGCCAGCAGCATGCTGCTGGCGATCCGCCAGCAACACGGCGCTCTATCTGACTGAGACACGCGTGCGTCCCCCACGCACGCGCATCTCAGTATCCGGGCGGCGAGGCGGACGCAATACTGTCCGCCTCCCGCTCGAGGGGGCTGGGGGGGACCCGAGGAGGCTGCGGGGGGTGCGGTCGCCCGGTGTGGGCACCGGGCGACCGAGGGCAGCACCGTCGGAAGGGGACACGCGCTCACCTCGTGCGCGCGCGTCCCCTTCCGGCATACAGATGGCGGCAGGCAGGGGATGGCGACGCCATCACCTGCAAAGATGAATCCCGCTACATCTGTAGGGGGCCGATGTTTTGCGTATGCGCATGCACAGCAGCATTTCTGCGCATGTGTATACGCTGGGAGCGTGTGAACTCGGTGCAAAATCTGTTCACTGAGTGCACGCTCCCTGCCTTTGAATTTGGGTGGTGGAGAGGGGTGTGGGGTGCCGGCCTGGGCCATTAGCATATGTGAACGCCCAGCGTTTTCATGGGCATTCCCATGAAACCACTGGGCGTACACATGCTAATGCTGCCCGTCCAATTCCCTGGAATTCTACATGCATATGTACCAGTGGTCTGTACCACCCTTACATAGGCGTGCGCCTTCACCATCATTCGATGGTCGCCGACCATCGAAAGATGGAGGAGGTTCCCACTGGCATGCGAACGGATGTTTATGTAAAACATCCATTTGCATGCCGGGTGAACGAACCCGGCGTGCGAAGGGAGGGGGGGGGGGGGGGCGGACGTACCACCATTCGCAGGGCGGGGTTCTGGTTGACTCGGAAGGGTGCTAACCCGAGTGAGTCAACCAGAATAAGGGCCAGTGTGTATGGGGAAATACACTTGGTGCTATAATCCCCGGAACTTCGATTACAGTAGGTGTAGGTGTGAGACATCAATGTGAGGGCCAGACAGAAGGCTGTGTGAACATGTGTAATGTGTAATGTGTGAACATGACCTTGGGTGACCCAGAATGAATGAAGTACTGGAAATGCAAGAAATGCCACACACTAGCAGAGTGGCTGGGAAGATCAAAGGCTAATATAGGTTGAGTATCCTTATCTGAAATGCTCGGGATCACAAGTATTTCGGATAAGGGATTTTTACGGTTTTTGGATGGTCCCACAGCGTCCCCCAACGTCCACGGCGGCCTTCAGGATCTTCTTCAACGGTCCCAGGGGTGCATTGTGCGAGGTTGCAGGCGCATCGGGGACCGCTAAAGATGCTGAAGAAGATTCTGAAGGCTGCCGTGGACACCGGGGAACTTGGTAAGTATGGAAAAATGGGCAGGGGAAAAAAAATCCAAAATATTCTATGTTTGGAATATTTCAGATAAGAGGTCTCCGGATATGGGAGACTATACCGGTATTGTTTTATCTACTTTACTTTTTTTTTAATTATTATTATTATCATTTTAACCCCTTTATTAAAGGCAATATTTATTCTTTCAATTCACGTCCTTACATCTCATGTACTACCTATTGCATCTCTGTGTACAGCTACATATTACCTGCCACACATGGCATTTATAGGGCGAGTTGGATCCATCTTCTGAAGGATATTATGTTTTTGTTTCAGTACCATCTTAACAGTATGGTAGGTCCTGGACAAAGCAGTGCACTGGGGCCCCTAGACACCCATTAATGCCAATTCTTTTTTAAACAAATCATGCCTCTCCTGCAGTCCATCTTTCGCCATGCTTCCACACAATGAATGGCTGTCAGCACTCTGATTGGTAGATAACTCCACCAATCAGCATGCAGACAACATTTTACTGTCTTGCTGCAGGCTGGGAAGCAGGTAAAGAATGTGGACTGGCTACTCTGAATCTCTACTGCCTCCCAAGAATCTCAGGAGGCAGATGGTCACAGCCCATTCTGCCCCTGCTCAAAGGCCCCTAGGGCAGCTGCCCATTAAGCCCATACATTAAGATGGCCCTGAGTACACTTTATTGGGTACAATCTTGTCCATCTTGTACCTTAAAGTTAAGGTACACGATGGACGCGATGGACCCGATTTCCTTTGAAATCAGGTCCATTTTGCCGGCAAAGGCAAAATCGGGGGCATCGCGTCGGTCGCGGGCATCAACATGGCCCCCGACGCGATGGACCAAATTTTGCCATAGGCTTCAATGTTAAAATATTTTTAACATTGAAATCGGGAGCATCGCGTCGGTCTTGTGCCATTATAATGGCACAAGATGAGATGGACTTGATTAAGTCCATTTTACATAGGAAACAATGTGAAATGGGCCAATATGACCCATTTCACATTGTATATGGCCCCGTCATGGTAAAAAAGTTACGGAAGCCCATTGTGAGCGTCACCCCATGATTGACGCCAACCCGAAGCTTGGCGAGCGCAGTGAGCCCGCGAGGGGCGGCGGTGCGCGTCCTCCGACCTTTTCTTACCCCTACTATCCACGTCGGCGTGGAGATGAGAATACAAAGTGTGGCGAGCGCAACGAGCCACCGAGCCTGAAGCGTGGCGAGGGGCCCTATTCACATTTGATTCAATGTAAAAATCGGGTCAATCGCGTCGGTCGCATCGCATGCATCGACGCAATTTTTCCGACACGATCACCCGGATACAAATCGGTGTGGCCGTGCTAGGAAACAAATACCCTTTATTGTCATTGGAAACATGCTGCCAATTGCTACTGCAGCCAGCTTGTTCTGCAGCCCAAGCTCACAATCTAGCTGAGAAGGGCTGCTCAGTGCAGATGTACTGTATGTCAGGTAAGGACTGAGCCATCCCAGCAATAGACGGATCGCTATAAATTCCACTTGCTGAGGGAATTTTCTAGGAGCCCAGAACCCTGAAAAGGCTCCAGAGACAATTTCACCACACAATGTGCCAAGGGCGATTTAAAAAATGTATTCAATTCTAAGAACTGTCTGTTTGGTTGCATATCTAACAGTCACTAAAGGTATTATTATTATATTGAATGTAATGGTATAGGTGACTTTCACTTATTATTGAAGCAGGTGAGCAGAACTTGTACAGTTAGGAGATTATATATCTCAGGGCCATGGTGGGTGTCAAACCCACAACCTCAAACTGAGTTTGTATATTCTCCCCTCGCTTGCGTGGGTTTCCTCTGGGTACTTCAGTTTCCTCCCACAATCCAAAAATATACTGGTACCTATAGGTCCATCGGCTTCCAACAAATTGACCCTAGAATGTCTGTGTGTGTTTACATGTGGTAGGGAATATAGATCCTAAGCTCCACTGGGGCAGGGACTGATGTGAATGTTCAGTACTTGTGTAATAGCACGGCGCCCATTACGTAGTTAGCGTAGCGTCCCTGTCAGAATCAGCGTAGTGTGTGCGCGGCCAGCATAGTTAGCGTAGTCAGTCAGAAGTAGTGTAGTGTACCCGCTAGCGTAGTAAGCACCCCCTCTATCCACACCAGCCCGAAGCGTGGCGAGTGCAGAGCGCCCCGCGAGGGGCCGCGGAATACATGTAAAGTAATCCGCGTCCCCTCGCGGTGCTCGCTGCACTCGCCACGCTTCTGGCTCGATGGCTCACTGCGCTCGCCACACTTTAAATAATCAACTCCACACCAACGTGGATAGTGTGGATAGTGGGGGTTTGAAAAGGAGGGTCACCCTGAAGCGGACACGGGCAGGGTTGCCGCAATAATACCGAGACACAGGAGCATCTGAGACGCACCTGCATCTCTGACAGATGTAGCACCTCTCCGCCAGTGCCCCCCTTTCCACCAACGTCCGCCAGTGCAGGGGATCTGGCGGTTACCGGGGCTGTGTGAGAGGCGCTCACTAGGCTTGCCATGGACGCCAGGGACAGAGCCATGGATGCCGAGGACAGAGCCGGGCTGCCACGGAGTCACTACGCTAAGTACGCTAGGCAGCCGTTTGGCTAAGATGACAGTGTAGATTAGCCTACGCTGAAACCGTAGCGTAGCCGGGCGCCGTGCTATTACACAAGTACCGAATGTTCAACTATACTATACTATATACTATACTCTGTAAAGTGCTGCGGAATATGTATGCGCTATATAAGAAACAGTTAATAAATAAATAATAATAATAAAGCTTTACTATTCTATGTGTATGTGTATTTGTTGTAACATTCTTTTTACAGGTGAGCTACAACTCTAAGGGGTCCTATTAATGCCCCACAGCACATGGGGGAGGCCTTTTGAGACTTGTAGTTCTCCTGTCAAAAGCAATGTTTTTTTTATTCTAATTTTCACACTTTAATTATCAGCCCGGACCCCACAACCCAGGGGGACTGGGGACAGCCCCGGGCTTCAGCCCTGGATGGGTGAAGTCTGGGGGGGGACGGTCCCCACTCCCCCAGGTATCCCATCCACGGCTGACCAACCAGGGCAATCATGTTTCGGCCGGGGGACCTTGTATAATTAGTGTCCCCTGGGCTCTGGCAAATGTGACATACAGTATGCGATTTGATGCGATTTTGAAATTGTCCCAAATACCACACCTTATTACAGTTTGCCCCATATTTGGTAACAAAATAAGTATACAAACCACTCAAATTATAAAAATGGAGATGGTTTTTCAACTTTTTCAGGGCTACCAACACAACAGGGGAAGATCTATATCATAATGCCACAACAAAATGAAAGAGTAAGCAATAGTTACTACAAATAAAAAAAAAAAAAATTTCAATCGCGTATGAAGGTGGAAAATAGGTTTTTGCCCTATACCTGCGCTCTGCCCCCAGCTGTGCAAGTTTCCTTCCCCGTTATATTTATTGTCAATTATCCTTCTAATACCAAGTCTTTTTTTTTACTTTAAAAGAAAATTATATAAAAAAAATTCTTAAAAACAATTACTTTATGGGCGAAAATGTAAAAAGTTCAGGGTCGATGAGGGTCGCCTTGCAGTTGTCCAATTGAGCAAAAATTTTGCCAAGATTGTTTTTTTGTTAATTGGAACAAGATAAGGGGGTGGGAGCTAAACTTTTAGAAAGTTGGAAAATAAGGGCCACCCTAATGTATACACACACATTCATTCTAGGGTTCATTTTTGTTGGGAGACAATGATCCTACCAGTATATTTTTGGATTGTGGGAGGAAACCGGAGTACCCAGAGGAAACCCACGCCAGCACAGGAAGAATATAAATACTCCACATAGCAAACAAATATCACTCTACAATTATATGCAGGTCACACTGAATCTCTGACTCTAACATTTAAGTGCATAGTTTCTAACTAGAAAGATATGGTATTTATGCCTACTTACCTACTCTCCCGGAAGGTGCAGGATTTTTCCAGCAGTCCCCCAGACCCTTGTCCCTTGGACCCCACTTATGAGTGGGTGAAACTCAGGCATCTCACCCACTTATTAGTGAAGTGGGCAGAACAGGGATATAATACTGGAAATAGCAGGTCATAGGAAGATGGCATTGCTAATATGATGCAACAGAATTGTGTCATTACAGATCCACCCTTTTTTTTCGGCCCACAATTCACAAACAACTGAATCCACGTTCCGCATTTTTGGGAATTTAAGTGGAATCGAACAGCAAAAGTTGCAAAGCACAGCATGTCAGTTAATATTTACTAATGTGATACCCTACTACAGTATATTGATGCGTCCTTAGATGCTACCAAGAGGTATACCATGCTAGCTCCATTTTTTCCCTGAGTATGGACACCAATGTGAGTTATTAAGCATTTACAGTAAGTCTGCAACCAATCATGAGATTCCCATAATACAGTACTGCCGGAAGCACTAAAGCTTGTGGAGGCCAATCGGGGTCAAACGTGCTGTGTGCTAAGCACCATCTGCACCACTGTAGTTATGGCCCTCACATACAGTAGGTGACATTAATTGATTGCCACAGAAGACCACTGGATTTGTTTTGATAAAAGTAGTCAGCATATAGTATTATACAAATTCTTGTACGTAAACTTGTGCCGACATTTTCTTTCTAATTTTTGACCAGTTTTATTTTTGTGAATTTTTTAGATTATTTTAGTTAAACATTCTTGCCCATTGCCCATGAGGACAAATTTTATTCCAATGCATAATGCTGTTCCTTTCTTATTTTACGGTGTAAAAAATATCATCTAAACCAGGGGTGGGGAACCTCAGGCCTGGGGGCCGTATGCGGCCCCCGTAGCCAGTCTGAGTGGCCCACCCACCCGCTTGGCGGCTTTACCGGGAGTCAAGTACAGGGGAATTCTCGCAGGAGGTTGGTAGTTCTCATGAGATTCCTCTTACTCAACAGCAGCTGGAGACTGTCAGTCCTATTTAGCGGCAGCCGCCGGAGAGTGGGACGGCTGCAGCAGGACAATTTGTAAGAGAATTTTTTACATATGGCCCCCAAAGGATTTTTTCGCTATACAAACGGCCCTTGGCACAAAAAAGGTTCCCCACCCCTGATCTAAACTGTGATATCACAACATATAACAATGTAATATAAATAACAATACAATACCTGGGTAAAGTTAGTTAGAATATTATCATTATAGTGCTCAATAGAAGCACAATTAGGGCTTAATCTTATTCCCTGTAAAGGGTGTAAGGTGCCATTGCCACGCATGTAAACATGGGAAACGCTACCCGATAACTGCAACCTTGCAGCCTCTTTTAGTGCCCAGTTTGTAGATTTTTGCTTGCAGCACTGCAGACAAAATTCCATAAGTGCAACATAGTGCTGCACTTACACCTGGGAAACCCTCACAGGGAATAGGACTGATCCTGTAGTTATTGTAAGGAGCATTTATCCTGCATCCTTAACCTGCACCTATATGCAACCAAAATTCATAAATGCTAACTTTCTGGCTGCCCTCTTTGGGACAGAACTGGCAGGTCAACGCAGCTGTGGGGCGGTGTGGGGGTGTGACCTATAACAGGCTTCGGGTGGAGATGTCACAACGGCCCTTATTCTGATTGAGTTGGACCACTGTGTGTGTGTTCGGACAGCCGATGTTTGGTGTATGCACATGTGCATAGGTGTTTCTGCGCATGTGTGAACACCTCACACGTCCGAACATGGTGTGAGTTCCATGCAGAAAATGATCAGTCGGACCCATCCGAGCAGGGGGTGGAGAGGGGCGTGAAGGGCTGTTTTGGCTCATTATTAAAAATGTACACCCCGCATTTCATGGGCGTTCCCATGAAAATGCTAGGTGTACGTATGGTAATGCAGCCATGACGCACGTGTGGGGGGCGGACAGCTGACATAGCCGGATGTCAGCTGCCCGCCCATATCGCTGCTTTCATACGGAAAAATGTCTGAGTGGTCTGGAGCACTAGGTGCTGGCTGACCGCTCGGTCCATCATTCGATGGTCGGCGACCATCGGAGGATGGGGGAGGTTCCCACAGATGGAGGAGGTGTTCACATGAAACATCCACTCGCGGTCCGTTCGCTCGGTGTCTTACCGCATTCGGTCGGTGTGAGCGATCCGTACAGTAGGCGGGGTTAAGAACACTTGGTTCCTGTCCGAAATACGCATCAGCCTGAATCAACTAGAATAAGGGCCATTGTGACAACGCAATGAGATGGTACGGGGGGGTAGGGGTGCTGTCTGCGACCACAGCATCTTAGCCAAGCCTCCTGGCATTATACAACATAAGGCATGGTTACTTTACTCAGTAAGTGGGTGACCAGGCAGGGGGCACTAGCTGAAAATCAAGAGAATTGCCATACTTCCAGGGTTCTGCAATGCCGCCCCATTTTCGAGGGCACCCTGGCCGTTCCCGGTAGAATGACTAAATATGCCAAGATGGCTAATATTAAGTAGATTTACTGTATAACACCTTCTAAAGAGGACAAACTGAAGTGTTTCCCATAGAACCAATCGAATTCCACCTATCATTTTACAGCATGTGCTAGTTAAATGACAGAATCTGATTAATTGCCCTGCAATCTCTCATTAAAAGTATCTTCTTTCAGAATGTAACTTTTTCTTACTATGAGTAGGGCCGCTGAGAGGTATGCTGGGCCCCGGTAAAATTGTGAGGGCGTGCAATCTCCCACAGTTAGGCCACGCCCCAAAACTGTTTAGGGGGGTGAATAAACACGTGGAGGGAAGAGTGTTATTGTCGCACCTACCCCCATAGCAGCAGCAGCACATACCTACCTACAGCAGGCTCAGCATGAGCTCTCATGCTGTCAGCAAGATGCTCATGCTGAGCCTGCTGTCAGCACATCACATGCTGCAGCCTGGGAAGGATGGAGGAGGAAGAGTGGACAGAGGGGGGTTGGAATAGGGCCCTCGGCGGGCCCCTCCAGCAAGCCTGGGCCTGGATAATTAGTACCCGCTCTCCCCACTCTAGAACTGTTAAGTTCTGTTTCTGTAACCAGAGGCAGAACTCTGGGAGGCAATGGAGTCATCTGCCGCCGGGCTCCTGCTCCCAAGGGGGCACCTCTCCTCCCCTGCTAGTATAAATCAGTTAATTGAAATCCATTGATATCGCTTCTATGGCTGATTCCCCCTCCTAGCAGGACCACAGAGGTCACACACTCTTTATTTTATACATATTACACATAACATACATACACACAAGCAAAAATATATTTATATAAGGCGGTATGTGTGTGTGTGTTTGTGGGGAAGGGGGGCACCGTTATTTATCTTGCCTCCGGGCAACTGGGATGAATTTACGCCACTGTCTGTAACTATGTAATTAAGGAAACTATACCTTGGATGTACTGTATTATACAGTTTAAGACAAATAAAACAGAAATAACGCGATACATTGAATCTTGCATGTCACTAATAATAATGATAACATTAATTGTTTTGAATACAAATAAATGACTGTAATATTTATGATCTGAGCCAGAGCTGTAATGACTTAGGGGCTGGATGTGAAGTGTCACAGTATGCACCACATGTTCTCAGCGTTGTTTGTAAAGGCTCTGGAGGCTATTAAATTTAATGAACCCATCTGCCACGAAAAGGAGGGCCAAACCTAATCAGATCTTTCTGTGCCATTTAATACAGATGGCATCTGCGTTTCGCACACCCAGCAGGAAGCGTTGTGTTCCTCCCTGTACATGTTTGTCGCTTTGGTTTGATGTTCTGAGTTTCTTTTTGATGTGCTGCGCTTTTACTTTTTCTTTATTTGGAAATAAATAATCACTGTACATGTTGGCGCGGATGAAACGTGCCATCTCATTAAAACAAATATTGCTGTTGGTTTAAACGTCTTTTTCATTGTACTCTGACATTGAGCAATTAATTCAGCAAATGAGCACTCCGCGGCTGCGTGCAATCAGCGAGAACGTCCCGTGTCACACACTGGTTGTAGCATGTGTAGTGGAGGAAGAAATACGGAGCAATCGTCTCATTTATCAAACATAAAGGGATTTTCTTAATGACTGCG
This sequence comes from Crinia signifera, assembly GCF_055691185.1. Taxonomy (NCBI): domain Eukaryota; kingdom Metazoa; phylum Chordata; class Amphibia; order Anura; family Myobatrachidae; genus Crinia; species Crinia signifera. The sequence goes on along the minus strand of NC_139224.1, from coordinate 40,951,183 downwards.
AGGGAATGGCGTTTCAGAGGTCACTTGTAGCATTGCAGGAATATTCTCTCTCCTGTCAAGAGACGCATTGCACATTTGCATTTTTAAATGGCAGAAACAGCATGAATGTCACGTGTAATTAATTCATAGTATTTTCAATGCAAAAATGTGCATAACTTGAGCATGTTTTGTTCTTATCTGATGAACACCCGCTGAGCTGTGAATTTATCTGGAAGCACTGAACTGCAACAGATGAAAATAATAGTCCAGGTTTTGTAATGCATTTACTGATTTTAATATCTCCAAGGACTCTTTAAAGGACAGCTATACCTACAAGATGATTATCCTTACAAACAAGAGGGGCACTTGCCAGCACAATAATGATGTATACCAAAAGTCTAACTTTGTGTTCTTGGAGCCGTCTTCGTGTATCTTCCACCGTCTAACTCTATTTCATGGAATCTCTTGTTTCCATTCCTCTCTTTACATACAAGAGCTGTGGCCTTATCTTCATTTACTCAATCCCACGAGGAGTCTTTAGATTAACCTAGTTTGTTCTCGCCCTGTCCAAAAGTTGCCAGATCTTCATGCTGGGTCTATGTAAAGTCCAAAGGTCCAGAGGAACTGAAGTTACAGTATAGAGAGTCCAAGTTTAGGCCAGTCTGGCACAGAGAAAGGCTGTTCAATTAGGTTATTTCCTGTACCTAAAATTGGTCATTACAGTGCAGAAACCAACTGATTGTGCATAAAGTGTGTAATCAATGGGTTTTCCCTGCTCTTGAACCCATTGCCCTTTTTTCACTGACTTTTCCTCACAACTTATAAAGCTGCATGGTTTAGTCCACAATCGGGGGATCACACGTGGGGCAATCCCCATTCATTGAATAGGTCAGGAAGTAACAATTAGCTGTAGGATTAACCCCACTGCTAACTGAATACAACTGTATGCCCATAGATCCAGTAAAGGTCTGGTCCACAGGGAGTCCACATTTGGTTCAGAGGCCCAGTTGTTGTTTCATTTGCCATTATAACCTTGCATTCTAGTAAAATGAGAACCGGAGAGTGCCCATTGCAAGTAACCACCAAGCCACTCCTACCACCAGAGACATATTTCTTCAAAGCTATTTTTTATAGAATAACTTTTATGCTGCATCCTCATCTTCTAATTTAGGACACATCCATAGTTTAATCTTTCTGGTTACAAAGTTCTTCCATCTCATGATGCCATGTACATGTTCATGTATGGGGTTGGGATCATTTGGTCTACAGCATGATGGTCAACAGTCATTCGGTCGGCACCATTAGGTTGATATGGGAAATGGTCGACATGGTTCTAGGTTGACATGGTTCTAGGTCGAAAGGTCAGTTGTTCGACCTGTCGTTAGTTCGACAGGTCATTCGTTCGACAATGTCTAGGTCGACAGTCAAAAGTTCGACATGGGGTTTTTCACTGTTTTGTGACCTGAATGTCAACACAGTTGACATGGACACAGTTTGAAGTGCACCGCATCCCCTCGCATCGCTCGCTGCGCTCGCAATGCGTCGGGCACGGTGCCTCGTTACGCTCGGCACACTATTTTATTCTCCCACCACGCCCTAGTGGATGGTGGGGCATGAAATACCGCCTGTCAGCACATGTCGGCTTGAAAAACACCATGTCGACCTTTTGACTGTCGCCCTAGACATTGTCGAACTTATGACCTGTCGAACTAATGACCTGTCGAACTAATGACTTTTGACCTAGCACCACGTCGACCTTTTCCTATGTTGACCTAGACCCATGTTGACCTTTTTCCATGTCGACCTAATGATGTCGACCATCATGCTGTAGACCAAATGACCGCATCCCTTTGGATGTACTTAATGTGAGTACTGTCCACATTAAGGGCCAGATAGATGTGATCGGTCGTAGCCACCCAGTGGCAGCCCATTCATGTACAGAGCAATTCGGACATGCACAGAGCAAATCATTAATTCTTATCCTCCATAAATGTGTGTATACATGGTGAGACGCATGCACAGTCCGTGACTGCTTCCTGTAGCACATGCACGGCTATAGAAGCATACAATTTGGACTTGCATTGAATGAAAAATCAGTTCCTACAGATAAGTTCTTCAGATAAGAAGCGGAGTCTGGATGGAGCTCCTACTTTCCCCTAACCATTTCCATCCTTCCTGTTATTGTCTTGTGGCAATAAATGGCAATGGTACCCTACCAACATTGGATTCCTTTTTCTCCATCGAAACGTATACTGTAGGCAATCATAGAAAAATAAATAATAATAATTATATATATATATATATATATATATATATATATATATATATATATATATACTGTATATATCTCCAGGACTTGTAATTTAAGAAAGGTGCTTTATCAGTGGTCTGATAAAGCACCTTTCTTAAACTACAAGTTCCTGAGTTACGTTCTTTCATACTGGCTTATATTTGGTGATCGCAGTGATGCATCTCCTGGAGCGGGCACCCGGGTCAGATATAGTTTGACCCATACCACAGGAGGAGTGCTGGTTTATTGATTTTCATATAAAGTATAATCTATATATATATATATATATATATATATATATATATATATATATATAGCATGAAATATAATATATATATATATATATATATATATATATATATAATATACCAATAATATGTAAAATAGCTGCAATAAAAATATTATCTTAACCCTTATACAGTACTGTAGATGTAGACACAGTATATAAATAATAGATAATAAAGTATTCCATGCACATAAACCAATTTCATTATAAGTATAATAGTTGCATCCAATGTAGTGTTTTCGTTTTTTATCTAATTGGGGTTTATTTGGAATCCTTTTTAATTATCCTAACTAGAAAGATGCAGAAATCAGTGCAAGCATTTGAGAATGGATAAGATAAGCGTCTGAAGATGTAGTATGGAAGCTATTATCAACTTGCAGCTTTACGCGAGCACTGGCACCGAACTACAGAGGAATCCTATACACAAGATAACCTACCAGAGCCCGTAGCAGCTGCTACCCTGGGAAGTTATATCCATGATGCCAGTCTACAGAGACCGGATCCTTCCCTCTTCAGGCCTCTCCCAGACGGTCACAGTGACAACCACTTATTGGCACTTATGTAAAGTATGTGTACAACTTCTTTAAAACCCCTTTCGGCAATACTACCGCACCTGTCTCTCTTCCAGAGTTACGCCTGAGCACTATAAATATAACTACTACAGACAGACTGCACTTTTTGTGAACTCTCTGAGCAATTTGTGTAGGGTTGGGTAACGTCAGTGGTGAGACATCTACATAGCTTTATACATTTCCCTTGACCTAACCAAAAAAAGAATAGTCAGAGAGCTACAGTATCTAGAATCAGTCCCTGTAACTAGAAAGTATTACAATGCTAGCATTGTAATACTGGTGGCGAGAGTGAAATGCCTGGGGCCACCAACTCTGCTAATGTCAGGCATCTTATTTGCAAAGCGGCTAGCACGTACGAGGTCAATGTACTGATTCATTTTATGTCTGTTTGCGACGTATTGGTTGATTCTCCACTAGGCACATGAGGCCTTGGGATGAGGCTGAAGAAACCAGGTGATTTTTTTTTCACAACTATCATATTTTTTTAGATTTTATTTGGCGACTGACAGCAGAGGAAAAATGGGCAGAAAATTGTGGACTGAGGTTGAGGCCGTATTGGAAAAAGCTATGGCTGCTACATTGTTCATATACTGATTCACAGACTAAAGAGCCGTATACACGGGTCGCCAAAGCTACTTCGCTCAGAACGCTCGGTTTCTCTCAGCACACAGCGCTGCAGAGTGCTATGTGCTGAGCGAGGTGTCAGGGTCAGTGTTCTCCGCAGAGGCGGAACTACCATTGGTGTAGCAGGTGCATTGCACCGGGGCCCATAAGGACTAAGGGGCCCACTGCTGCCAATCACTGCTGTGTGGCATATTGTGAACTTATGTTGGACTGGAGGTGGGAGGCCTAAATTATATTTTTGCACCTGGGCCAATCACTCACACGTTCCGCCACTGGATCTCCGTTGAGTACACTGGCCCGATCAATTAGTAACCTGCATGCAGTTTATTAATTACCACCGGATTCAGACCAGCAGGCCCATACATTTAAATCGCTGTGTTTTCTACACACACAGTGATTTACATGCGTTTTCAGGCATTTTCAGGCATTTTCTAAGTGATTTAGTAAAATCGCTTAGAAAATGCCTGAATTTCACCACATGTGTAGGGCCAATCAATCGCACACAGATATACAAGTGTCATATAAAATTCATCTGCACAGAAGATTCACCCCTGACCCGGTGTGCCAAAAGGGGCTGCTTGGAACGACTGCAGCAAAGTGTGAGAATGTGTGAGAATCTATCTGTGCAATAGCGACAAAAATTAGGAACTGATGTGATCTGGTGGCGCACTGGAAAGAAAAATTACTTTATATAAGTGAACTGTGCACAGTGAGGATTACGTCCCTTAAAGTCCAAAGAGCGACGGGGGACCAGCGGCGAGGTGGCGGGGAGCTTCATTGTAAGGGGACATGCGTGCGTCTTGTGGCGCGCGCTTCCCCTTCCGGTGGCTGGCGGTTGGCGATCCAACTGCCAGACCCCCGCTGGATGGAGAGCGCTCCATCTGTATTTCTACTATCTTGGAATGAGCGCCTAGTTGCTCAATGCACCATGGCCCCACTTCAATCCCGGCACCATTCTTCCCTCCCTGCCAGCAGATGCCGGTACCTAGCCAGGTCCCGGTGGCCCACCAATCTCAAACCGAGAACGGCACCCACCGGATCAGCCCTGTATGTACACACCATTACTGAGGGCTCATTCAGAATTGCACATTAAGGTTCGCCATTTGTGTGTGAGCACACTTCTGGTTTTAATCCTGTCTATTGACTTGCTGTCAAGTGCTTGCCTAAAGCAATCATTTATTCTAATATTAAAATATACACAGATTAGATGTCGGTGTGGAAGGGCGGTGGGAATGAGAAAGAAAATGAATATTGCGGAGGAGGGAGTAGTGAATCTGTGGAATAATCGAACGGTAATGATCCACTACAAAATCATTTCTGTCTGTTCTTTTATTTAGCCTGGTTCTCATCTGTACATACATTATTGCCAGTTTTTTTAATGCACTATTCAAAGACTACATTTGTGTATTTTCTAGTTCCAATGTCAATTCTCTTCTCGGTCATCTGAGATCACGAGAAATTGCGTAGATTCATCTTATAATAGTTCTGTCGATGTCAGCGACTGGCAAAGCCTCACATTGTTTTTAAAGTAAAATCTAAACATGTATTTGGGGCTGATGTTGAAAACTAAATTGCCCTACGCTTTATTTACGTGGCATTCCTCCATTGTCAATGATGTTATTTTCATTTCAGAATGTGCATAGCTCTTGCAATTCAGCAATATTCATCCTGGGCTCTCTATCGGTCCGTGAACTTGTGAATGCACTAAGGGATAAAGATATTGAAGATTTACAACCCGATCCTAAGATTCCATCATTTTAACACTCTCCAGATGTTTGTGTCCCATCATCTTATGTTGACCCTCCAGTTACCTGTAATGAGTCTGTGAGAAGAAAGAAAATTAAAATGAAGATTCCTCTAAAACTACCGACACAGGGTCTAATTCAGCATCAGTTGGACGAAGATTTGCAGAACTACAATTGCTGTCACTAGCATGTGGGGGCCATCCAGCACAGGTCAAGACCGCTCGCTTCCTGGGTCTCCTTGGACAGATGCGGATGATTCATTATTGAGCGAAGCACTCACATCTTTTTGTGTGGCCGCTCAGCTGTTTTGGATCATAGCGGGATATAGGGACATCACGCAGCCACGGCTCGCCCTGCAAATGGTCTGGACATGCCTGCTGTGACCTCTACACCATGACAACCAGCTAGCCACCACTGACCTCTACACAATGACAACCAGCTAGCCACCGCTGACCTCTACACCATGACAACCAGCTAGCCACCACTGACCACTACACCATGACAACCAGCTAGCCACCACTGACCTCTACACCATGACAACTAGCTAGCCACCACTGACCACTACACCATGACAACCAGCTAGCCACCACTGACCTCTACACCATGACAACTAGCTAGCCACCACTGACCTCTACACCATGCCAACCAGGTAGCCACCACGGACCTCTACGCCTAGACCACCAGCCAGTCGCTACTGACCTCTACACCATGACAACCAGCAAGCCACCACTGACCACTACTCCATGGCAATCAGCTAGCAACCACTGACCTCTACACCATGACAATCAGCTAGCCACCACTTACCTCTACACCATGACAACTAGCTAGCCACCACTGACCTCTACACCATGACAATCATCTAGCCACCACTTACCTCTACACCATGACAACCAGAAAGCAACCACTGACCTCTACGCCATGACAATCAGCTAGCCACCACTGACCTCTACACCATGACATCCAGCTAGCCAGCACTTACCTCTACACCATGACAACAAGCTAGCCACCACTGACCTCTACACCATGACAACAAGCCAGCCACCACTGACCTCTACACCATGACAACCAGCTAGCCACCAATGACCTCTACACCATGACAACTAGCTAACCACCACTGATTTCTATGGTTTCACTATTGATTTTACTACAAACGTAAGGGAAAATAAACTTTATCCTGAGGACTGAAATGCAATTTTATTTTTTGCTAAATGATCTTTTTATCGCATTGCACGGAACGTGCTGTCTCCATGTCTGCATTCTCAGTGCTGTGTTCTCAAACTTTTTTGGGCGCTGATCCAGTATCATTTGTTAGAAAGCCACGGGTGTTACATCAAGAGGAAAATACATACTTCTTAACGGTTTTGCAGAAATGATAAAAATTATATTAAAAGACCTTACAGTATTTTATCCATAATAGCCAATAAATAACACGGAAGGATCAAGCAATAAAAAATAACATCAAGGAGTTCTAGGGCTTATTTATATTGTAATTCTACTAACGGTATTATTTTTCTTATGCTCCTGAGTAGCAGATCTGCGGAGGGGATGTACAAAGGAATGCTACACAAAAGGAGAGCTCCCCGCTCCCCACAGGCACTGTAGGGCTGCATCATCCATTACTGATAATCTGCAATTATTAAAGCACAAACTGTCCTTTGTTAGTTTCTAGAAGATTGGTCTAAATTACAGCTTTGACCTATCAGCAATAGAAACAAATACAGGTCTTTATACACCTCTCATTTCTAAGAGAGTTCTTCATGGAGAACAATCAGCAGTTGGAGCACCAGTATAATATTCTAGAACTGTGTGGTCCCTTTAATGTGCCTCATTCAGTGTTCTACTAGTATTGGATGAGGTTTTTAGTGTGCAATTATCATTTAAAGAACTACACAGATCGCTCTAGATGTTTACTGCCATATCAAGTTTTTAGATGTTCCTAGGAGTTCTCCGCTAAAACAATAAAATAACAATGTACGGTACAGGTAGATTGTAGAAGGGCTACAAACGTTAAGTACCACCACTTCTGCATATCTTCTTTTGATTTTCTGGTTTTGGTTTTGATGGTGAACTATAACAATATGGGAAGAATAACGGAATGACTGCCATAGCCATGTAGTGGGTTAAACATCCAAGGCTGTGTGCACCTAGGGAAGCATGTGACTCGGGTCCAATAAGGATGCTGGGGATGGCAGAGTTAGCTGGGACATTAGGGACAGGAAAAGAAGGAGTCTTCCTCTTTCTCCTGAAGTTTCCCACCCTCCCTCTCCTTTTTTCTTAATGGTGGGTGCTTAATTGCGTTGGCTGATTAGCGGGAAAGAACAGCAGGTTAATTGATTTAAGACTTTATTAAGTGACGATTCAGTGTATATGGCTTGTTTTTTTGGTGCGCTCACCTTCATTTACTCTAGACCTTCGCTGGATCACCCGCTCTGGGACAGCAGCATCACCCGGATGGGTAGAAGGTGGAGCAGATACCGCTTGTTGTTAAGGAATGTTTGATTACGTATGTCAGTTGTGGGTGGAGCCGTTCTTTCATGGCCACCATTAATTAATTATAATCAAATTAGTTAGCTTAAAGTGCTTTAAATATATTCAGCAAACACTCTCTGCCAAACCTAAGTATTCGAGTTTTTATTTCAGGTTTAGATAAGTAAGATTATTGATGATAAACTGTATACATGCAAAAGGTCACACATCAGATGCTTGGATGTTTAACAGAGCTGGAGATGTCAGTCCATCCATATGGCCTCCAGATTTTTTTTCTGGACATGTTTCAGCAACCAAAAATAATCAAAAAATGAAGACCATGGAAGGATGGACATACATTTCAGGGCATTGAATCTCCTTACTTCAAGGCTCATGTTCCGCCTCAGGTGCTCAGGATAGACTGCTAAACTTAAATTGCTTTACAATATTGTAAAAACAGAGCTTTATTTTATTAAAAAAGTAACAGTACTCAGACAAACAGTTGCCTGTACTCTCTTAGAGAGAGGATAGGACAGAAGATGCAAATGCCTTTTACAGTTTATTATCAATCAGTTTATGATAAACGCAATGATTTCAGATTTCTTTAATTGTAGGAAATCTTCCCCAACAATCACAGATTTATCTCACTTTTAGAAAATCTCTTGAAACGGTATGAATTTTTATAATTTTTTTCAGTAGCTTTAATGGATATGATAAATTGTACAGTGCTTTAGGGTTATGGAATTCATACACCTTTGGGTCAAATTTAAGGTCTGACTATGCCGATCGGCCAACTGGCAATATAAAACATAGATCAGCTGACCTTATTCAGTAATTTGTTGTGCAAGAGAGCTGAGACAGAGCTGCATGTTAAAAATTCTCAACCCACCTATGCTGATTATTTTGTGGTTGTAATCCCCAATTGAGGATTAACAACATGTTAGATTCTCTGAACTCCCAACCCAGGCATCGTCAGTACTAGGAATTGCCTCCGCACCCAGGGCAGACGACAGGTGGGGTCAAGGGGGACACTTGTACCGGGCCTGACCAATTGAGGGGCCCCAAGGCTTTGATGGACTCAGGGACTGTAAGCATGGCTGCCTTGTCTCCTGTCTGGCTACTTGTACTAATGAGTTTAGTGACATCATGCAACGCACCAAACCACACATCGCACAATGCTGTTGCTCTCTCATCTGCTCTTCCCTATTATATTGCATAGTAAATATTAATTATCTATTTATTTCTAATAATAAAAAATACATTCATATGCAATGTAATACAAATACACGTGAGGTGTTGGTAGGGCCCCAGAGATATCAGTGTTCTGGGCCCCAAGATTTCTGCTGCCGGCCCTGTCCGCACCCTGATATATGGGCCCCAAAGTTGTCCTTGAAGACATCACTATCAATATCAGATTCTTAGGTCTGTAGGTGGCCTAGTTTATAAAATGGGAATAATTTATCAGATTATGATTGCAATTGGTTTTGTGAGAATCATGGGTTGCTTCTAGGCAAATCTAAAGGAGTTTTTTTTTAACTTTTTGTTAAATTTGGGAAATACGAAAAACAGTAAGATGCTGATGGTCATAAATATGAATTAAAAGTATAACTGAATTCACATTATAACATGTCAAACACATTAAACATATGTTCTTTGTCTAATCAATATTAATGTCATCAATATGGATATTTTAAAGACTACCAAAAATAAAATTTCCTGTACAATCAGTGAAAAATGTGTCATAAAGGAACAAGTATTTGAGGTTTTGGTTACCCCGAAACATAGTATAGTACGTAATAAGCATTCAAAGCAGAAATAAGTAAAACAAATATTTTTTTTGTGGATTGCAAAGGGTTAAAATATTCCTCCCTAGGCTGAACGTAAATCCATCTCACTGTCTATTCACTGTGGAGGCAGCCATTTTGTGGGCTGGCAGGATTGCTGGGAATGCAGCCTAACCATCATCGTTGCATGAGGGAATTTCTGCTTCACGTCCCAGCAATATTTCTACAAGAGCTCTGAGTAAATTGACAGGATAAATATTTATAAAGACCAGGCTAGGTGGAAGGGCACTATTTGACTCCTCCCATCAGGTACCCCCCTCAAATCACTGATAGTCAAGGACTTTGATGCTGAGCTGTGACATCAGAGGTGGAACTACCATTCGTGCAGCTGGTGGATTGCACCGGGGCCTCTGAGGAGCAAGGAGCCCATTGCTGCCCAGGTTATATTTTTGCACCTGGGCCCGTCACTCACAAGTTCCACCACTGTGTGACATCACCATTCAACATAATTAAAATGATAAATATTTGTTATAACCCCCCCCACCACCACCACCACCACTATATTCCATACCACCTTATCAAGTCTCTGAGAAAGGCGAGTGCGTTTCTCTGCGTTTCATTTAAATCCATAAGACGCCCGGCACCCAGTGCGGGGACCTGAATTTATACATAGCACTTTCACCTCCATTAGCTCACATATCAATGAGTAACCCTACTTAGAGTACAAAGCATCCACTGTTTTACGCCAAGTAAGGACCTCCGTGTAGTAGAACCTAATAACACAATAAACAAGTTTTCCATTATCCAGTAGGAGTCTTAATATAAAAAAAAAAATCCAAACCGACACACAGTATGACATCACATTTGGAAAAAAAAAAAGCCATTGTCCGTGAGCTGCATATTATTAAATTTCCGTCCATTTTGTACGTGCGGAATAAAGTCCATTTTCTCTATCAGTCTCTGTAACCTAAACCAGAACGATGCATTTGATCTGTTGTGAATGTGAGGACTCTGATGTACCTGATATAAGATAGACATTGCTATCCGTACATGGAAGGGCTGTTTCTCAGAGGTGCAGGGGATATGGTATGAAAGACCGATGCTAGCAATTATCGGCATTGCCTACAGGGACAACTTAATCAGTATCATATTTTGGAATGATTTAAAACACATAGCATCCACAAGTTCTTGGACATTTTTCTTGTACGACCTAATGAAAACAGCTAATGAGGTATGAAAAGACAGCATTTATTAACTCTTTGCAATCTGTACGCAGGCTCCAACTAGAAACTGAACATTTAAGGCAAGCATTGCTAAATGGTGGCCCTCCAGCTGTTGTGAAACTACACATCCTAGCATGCCTTGCCATAGTTTTCCCTACTAGCAAAACTGTGGCAAGGCATGTTGGGACTTGTAGTTTCACAACAGCTGGAGGGTCATAGTTTGGCCTACCTAATAATACAAACGAAGGTGTACTACTGTATGGGTACTTAGTACAAGACTGCACTATAATACTGTATGTACCTTTTGCTGATTGGCGTCTGCCATAAATAAGTCTCTTGAAGTGGTTGGGGCTGCTCTTATACTAACAACTATTAATATTAGATGACATTGTAACTGTTCTAAAAATGAAATAGGAAATACACAAATCCATTAATAAATAAATAAATAAGTTCATGCTATATATAAACACTCTCTTTGACTTCTGATATGAGATGGCTTTCATGCAAGTGTGGCAGTGGTCAGTGAACAACTTATAAATATTTGTCTGCATGGTCCCAGTATTTCCTACATACAAAGAAAGGTCTCCTTTTCTACAAGATAACGTGCTTCAGATTCAGGATCAGAATACATTGATAAGTTATTTTGAGGACTACATTTGCAGACAGCTAAACCTAAATTTCTCTACGCAAGTCAGACATTCTGCCAGAGACTCTGCCTAGTTGGCCTGATTCAGACGCACGCAGTTTGATATCGCTGCTGCTTCCATGTAAGAAGCATGGATAGCACTTATATGCTAATGCAGCAGGATGCGTCACACCTCCTGCACGCACTTGAACTAGATTTGAACTGTGTTGTAGGACGCAGTATCAGATAACTTGTAACGCTATCACCCAGCTGTGACCCATGGTGTCACGTAAGCCGGCTGCTGCATCTGCTTGGAGGTAGATCTTGGCCTCTCTCCGGGGAAATGGAGGCTGTCGCTGCTCTGCTACTTGGCCATCCCTATCGGAAGTTTTGGCTTGATAGCTGGCATCATTATCAATGCACACTTGCTCCTGCCCTATCCTTAAAGCACAATGTAAGAGGAATTAGGTATACACCCAATTCTACATATCCCTTGACATGCCCCTTCTATGAACTTAAGGGGTCATTCAGACCTGCTCACTAGGCTGCATACATTCGTAACCTATTGAGCAGGTTAACGTCACCCCGCCAAACACACCCCCCGCCAGCCTGATCCCCTCGCTATGCTGCGAGCAGATGTGTACACTTACACATTCACTCGCAAGCACCCGCACAGAGGAAAAACCATTTGATGGTTTCTCACTATCAAATAACTTTTCCTCTGTCCGCAGAGCCATGGACTTACTGTTCTACATTGATGACCGAATCGGGGGTGGTCGCTGATGTCATATGATGTCATCCACCTGTGCAGTATAACACGCATTAGCAGTTCCAGTTGACGCTCAGTGTTCTCATGCGACAACTTACTAAAGTCGTATTATGTGAATGACTTTGTGATAACGATTAGTTGAAGTGTACAAAAGATGTGTTCGTTCCTTAGGTGCTAATATTGCAGCAAATTATTGTCTATGAAGCAGTGTCGGACTGGGGCATGGATGCAGGGGCAGGGGGCCTGTTCTATATAAGAGGTGTGGACAGAAAGCACATGGGCATGTAGCCAGCTGCAATACAGTGACAGAGGGCATAGCCAGCCTGCAAGGAACGGGACAGGGCTGCTCCAGGACCACCCGCTTTGTTTGTCAGGAGGACTAATCTTGGTATAGTTTTTTCTACAGAAGTTACCCGTGGTCCTCCACAAAGTTACTGACCCTCTAGCTGACTACATAAGTGTGCGTGCACACTCTGGAACTAGACCCCTTAGAGCAGTGATTTTCAACCTTTTTACCTTGTGGCACACTAAATAATATTTTAAAATTGCCAAGGCACACCATGAGACCCCCACAGGGCAAAACACATTGCCCCCCACAGGAAAAACAAACCTATTGGCCCCCATATAAACAAAACAATCACACTGGTCACCACAGGTAACAAAAATAAAATACATTGGCCCTTTACATGAAAAGAAGAGACCAGTGAATAACAGTTGAGCTGGTGGTGGCTGTAAACTGGTTTGGGCATCTCTAGATCTGGAGGCCCACCTGAGAACAGCTCAAGGCACACCTAGCGTGCCAAGACACAGTGGTTGAAAAACACTGGCTTCATTATTTCTTTCCAATTGTTACATTGCAATCGCTCCAGATCATTGCCCTGTCATTAATAATTGGCGTTAAACGTACGCCTTTTGTCAGGCGGTATCTCACGTGTTTTTGCTCTGCATGTGTTCTGGAACTGGACGTGTACAAGTACTGGCGATGCAAAGTTCATACATCAATAGCAACTACACTTATGGCTGGAGAGGTGTAACGGGGCTGTTTCTATAGGTAACACAGGTGCAAGTGTGCCAGATGATCATGATGACAAGTAGCAAACCAACAAGGAGGTGAATCATGTAGGCTCTGTAACCAGCGAAAAATCGCCGCCCTGACAAACATCCCCCACTGCCGAAGCCCCTTGGTACCACGCAAAGGGATGCGTCCGCTAGCAGGAGAAATCATTTGATGGTCACCGACCACCAAATTATTTCTCCTCCATCGGAAATAAAAGTTAGTAGAAACAGACTTTTTTTCCCTCCGTAAATCGCCGAAAACGGGTGGAGGCCAACCTGGGATGTCAGCCAGTCGCCCCCGGCAGGCATCGGCCTGCCTGTGTTCCCATGGGAATGCCCAGCATTTTCATAAGGACGCCCATAAAAAGATGGGCGTTGCCATGGTCCGTCAATCATATGCAATTACCAACAATCATTGATCATGGGTATTGTGTCACCAGGGGGCTATTCAATTACATGATAAACCGGCGCAAGCCGCGGCTTATCAGGGATTTGGTTTCACCTGCCTCAGGCAGGCAAAATCAAATCCCTAAGATTTACCCCATTTTTATCCAAAACGGAACTGCCAAAATGGGTCTACCACATTGGATAACCGGGGGGAAAAAAAATCAGAGACTTCAGAAATACATAACAAATTTTTTTACTCCCAATGTTTCTTCGCGCCTAATTGAATACCCCTGAAAGACAGATAATTTAGATCGATAGATAGATAGATAGATAGATAGATAGATAGATAGATAGATAGATAGATAGATCGATAGATAGATAGATCTGCTGTCTGTATGTAAATACAAAAACATAAGATTCCACATGTGTAAAGAGACGGGGAATGTTAAATGATCGCACTCCAGCCAGTAACATCTTTCTCTTTGATGGGCTCATCTGAAGCATTGCTTCTTTAAAACACAGTAATGCATCATCAAGAGTGATGAAAGAGCCAGGAAAAAAAACTCCTTTCCAAGATGATTACTCTAAAATATGTAAAATTACCATTTGGCATTAGCAGAATAAAATTGCTATAGTTACCGAGAGGATGAACCCTCTGCAATATGGGGTATATCGTTAGAGATGATGTGAGGACAGTATGAGCGATATATGGGAAAGAAACAAAGTAGCTGAGTTTTAACATCATGCAAAAGACTAATTCACCCTAATCTGGGAACTTCAAGTTCAAATCTTAAAATAGTAAATGGATAAGTAAACAAAGGTACAAAAGGTTCACGCACTAGGAACGCTCGGCTTCAACCAAGGTCAGTTGTCCAAACAGATGGCAAGGAAGTGGAGTGAACAAAAATAAATGCAATATGTTTGTGTTACCACCAGGCGGTGCTGAAGAGCCCATCTATTCCAACTGTATACTTACTGGAGAATGTATTTTAGATACTGTATATTTATTGGGTACAATGCACACACTATATACAATACTTGTGTGTATATTACATTTGTGCAACAATATGAAATATGAGATGTAGCTTTGGCAGAGAGTAATGGTGGAATGAGATCTGACGGGAAATCCTGTTTTCATCATTTAACATTTTAAGTCCCATCTGCCCCTTGACCGGATTACCTGTGACCACATACCGTAGCTGTGAAAGACATTGTTAGCACCGAGAGAAATCTAAAACTTCATGATAAGAAAGCTGAGTGAAAAACATTATTAGATAAAACAGTTTTTCTGAAAAATAATAAACGCGGGAAAAGTACAAATCTTCTAGGAACCGAAGCACAGCTGCGATCCAGTGCTCTGGTGCCACACTGTGTCCTCATTACTGCACAGCTACATACTGTATTGCTTACAATTGCTCACAACCAATTAATGAAAATGCTCCAGATGAATAAAAAAATAAAAAAATCGGTCATCTCTCACAAATTACAATGACATATTTAAACCTTCTCAGTACAGCAAACCATTCCCAACTGTGGGGGGGGGGGGGTTTCAATCCGGGACGTCCTGGGCCGTTTCATTTGATCAAACAGTAATTCGACAATCCGGGGTGTATTTAATCTGGGATTCTGACTGTCGGAACATCCTGGGCCGGTTCATCAGATCAAACGGTAATTCGACAGTCAGAATGTAATGTTCCGGCTGCCGAGCGTTGTAAAGTCCGTGAATCAGCAAAAATGGCCGCTGATTGATGGAAAATGGCTGTGAATTTGACAATCCATGGCCATCTCCGCCAAAACAGATCAGACTTTATAAAAAGTCGGATCTGACAGCCTTCAATGCTGTCGTTAACGTCAGCATTAAATTGCCATGTGATGATATTTCCCCTGTCAGGAAATATCCCCCTATGTAAGCGTGAACACCCCCCAATGTAGTTGGGGGTAACTAATAGGGTCCAAGTTGATGGAGGTGTGGGACCTCAGATGAGAATACCTGTATTTTTAAAACAGCAATTATTTAAAATGCAAGATCGACTGGTTTTGCCTTGTAAATCAGAGCCAAAATAAGCTTTGTTTGGCCAGGTATACTGGCGTATACTAGGAATTAGATTTGGATTACTGTGCAAAAGCCAGTTGGGTAACAGTTAAACAGTGACAGTACAGATATACATAACACATACAGGTATACGCTAGATGTACCCTGGGGAGGGTGATATACATGTACAGGGGAGACATGGGGAACATATATTTGCTGAGCTGAACAACCGTCAGCGGTGCCATTTAGTCACTGTAACAGCCAAATAGGTAAATAAAACAAGTAAACAGTAGATATGAACACGGCAGGGAAGACAGGGGGAATATAAAAAGTTGGCTGAGCGACACAGATCCTAGGCAGCCATTGGCGGTGCCATCTTGATCGTTGCTACTCACAGGCAGCAGTGGTAGGGCTCAACAGGCCATCTCCCCTTCAGCACCCACAGGAGTCAGCCAACATGGATGGATCATGAGTGGTGGGGGGGCAACATGTCAGGGGCCCTGGATGGAGCTACGGCTGGAGGGAGAGCCAGTGCGTGTGAGAGGGGGAGTCAGTGAGGCCAGGGGGAGAGTCAGTGAGGCCAAGGGTCAGAACCGCTGCCCACCAATACTGAAGCCATACCTCCTACTTGGGGTCTTCTTCTTGGGGGGGGGGGGGGGGGCGCAGCTGGGTTCAACTTGGAGTTGGGACATCTGGTAAGGGCAGACGAGCTCTTCCATCCAGAGGTGGATTGCCGCTTTAAAAATATGGTAATTCTCTCCCAAAGTCCCCCTCTACAGGCTACTCAGACCCTAATGCATTTACCCATTGGAATTTAATCTGGAATAAGAATACAGAGACTTAAATCCAAATGTGTAATTAGATAATTTTAGTTGTTTTGCAAACTCCTCCTCCTGCTTGCTGCACTACAGGTCTCAGCAGTCTCCTCCCCCTAGTTGTTTTGCTACCATAGGTAAATCGGCAGAGATTGAATATCCTCCTAAGGGGTAACTATTCTGCAGCACTGACATTGTTGCAGCCAAATGATTAACTAATGGTGGAGACTGAAGCTGCAAAGCGCTATTGTTGTAAATAAAGAGGAAAGGTTAATAATAATTCACAAGTCATCGTGTTATTCATTGAGGAATGTTAATTAGATTAAATAAAACATTAGTGTGGGCTTTTCTTTCAGCCACTTCTGGCGTTATCATCGCTACTATATAAAACATTGGCACAGTAGTATTGTATGGCAGTAAATGATGCCACACCAGACAAAGGGTTAACTATACTTACTGTGCTATCCACATACGCTTCTGTCCACACAACATCATGCTCCTGGTCAATGACTTTCGGTCTACTTAAGACATGAAGATATGCCATAACATTCTCTTGTACATCAGCAAGGGTGGATATTTGGGTGAAGAAGCCTGCAGCAAAAACGCAAACTCTGAATGAACTTGGAATAAAACATGTATAAAGTTTGCTATCATTTCACAAGCAACTGTGGATTAAAGCAATTTGACATACATTATATATATATATATATATATATATATATATATATATATATATATATATATACACCAACAATAGTGTCTTCAGCACCCTATACTGTGTGATGTCATAAACAATAATCAATAGATAAAACTAATAAATGAGTATAAAAACAAAGAACACTTGTAGCTTCTTGTTTCTTGTGGAATGATTTTCTTTTTATTTTCACAGAGCTTTGAAACAGAACCCAACGTGTTTCGTCTCACTTGGAGACTTCATCAGGGGTTTTTTCCTCTTCTATACATTAAATGCCCAATTAGGCTCTGAAAAATAGTTGTTCTACTGGTCGAAGAAAAGACTAGACTTAGTCCTCTATAATGGTGTATACCTTGGTTTATTATAATAAGACGAAAGACACGTCTTTGGGTGCTGCTGCACCTGTATATTGAAGACTCAATATAACGTATAGCCGTTTCAGTACTTAAAGATATTTACAGTCCCAATAGACACTTTGTTATTTTCCAACCAACTTTTCAATGTGTAAATTCGGCAGAAACAAGCGGAATTGGGAAATATTCCCTATTGTTCTCCTGAGTGTGTGTGCTCTCTGAGGTCCAGCCAGCACTTGTATTTGTGCAGTAGCCTAATACGCTAAGACGCATAATACAATCCAGCCAGTATTGTATTAACTTGAAAGCCCAGTACTCTGCGAGCTGCTGGCCATGCCCCCAGCCCCCCTGTGACTTTTCCGCTGAAATCTGGACTGCTGGGTGGTATAACCTATAGAGATAATCGGTACTTCCTCATCTTTGCAGCCACCGCTTACGCTAGTTACGTTAGACGCTACATGAGGATTTTCAGTGAGGGAACCTGTGTCCACGCCACCCTCCTGTGTCCACGCCACCCTTAGTTAAGTTGTGGCGAGGGAAGCGGAGCAGAGCGAGCCACCGAGCCCAAAGCATGGCGAGCTAAGCGAGCCCGCAAGGGGACGATGATGCTATGTAAGTTCCGAAGCGTAAGCGGTGTCTGGAAAAAGATGAGGAAGTACCAGACAATCTCTTTATGGCAGCAGTAATAGAACAATGAAGCTTAACCGAAGGCCCATCATAGAGATATACAGAATTAACCCTTTGAGTGCCAACATCTCTGTGAGAGATGTGCCAAGTATCCGCTAAAATTGCCAGCGTCGCTCACATTTGATATATAAATCAAATAAAAAATGTTGTGTAAAAAGATTATACTTCCTATATAAGGGAAACATTACAGGTCATTATTAAAAAAAGGTTTGCTTGCCAATTTTCAGACCTATTTTGACAAATTCCCTTGGCATTCAAAGGGTTAAGTAACAAAATGGGAGAGGGGATCTGCAATGCTGGTGTTAATGAGGTGCCAGGATAAATGTTGGTCAATCAAATGTGGCCAATTCCATCTGTCTTTCTTGATCTCGTCATTTGATGTAATTTATGTGCAGTACAGAGATAGCTTGTATGATGTAATCAAATATGATGGTGTCAGAAGTAACAATCGCTCTATGCATGTCTAGGTCTATCACCTTATAGGGGCGGTGTGAGAATCAATAAGCGACTGGGGTCAGAAGGGACGGGGGGGGGGGGTTGTGATTGCTCACTCCTTCACACATCAGGGCTGATTCTGGTTCACACGGAGTGAACCGAATTCAGCCCTTGCCCCCAATGGGCGGGGTTTGTGCTTGCACATTCTCTTAATGCGCATGTGCAAACCCCACCTGCGAATGGCTTCAGTGATTTACAGTGTTGCCGGGCCGCTTGCAATGGGGAGGGACAGAAGGGGGTGGTGGCGGCGTTTGGACATGGGAACACCCAGCGTTTCACGGCCGTCCCCATGAAAAGGCTGGCGTTCCCATGGATACGTGGGCAGGTCGATCCCTGCTGGGGGCGGGCTGCTGACATCACATGACGTCAGCCACCCTCCCTGTCTTCATCCCGGGCGCCTCCAAATATAAGTCAATCTCCACTGAAGGCAGGGGAAAACATTTGATGGTCGTGGACCATTGAATGATTTCTCCTGCTGCGGGCACATGTGAGGGGATATGTCTTTGCAACACATCCCCTCGCATGGTTGCAAGGGGAAACAGCGACGGGGGATTACGGGTAATCGCCAGGGTGGCGTCACAAGTACTAGGTAAGCTGCGAGCTTCACAGCTTATCGGGTCAATTAGAGGGAACATGGACTGCCACTATCCCCAGTGCAGTACACGGCAGCCAGTGCCGTGCTCATCATGCAGTGAGAGGGAATATGGACTGACACTATCCCCAGTGCAGGACACAGCAGCCAGTGCCATGCTCATCATGCAGTGAGAGGGAATATGGACTGCCACTATCCCCAGTGCAGTACACAGCAGCCAGTGCCGTGCTCATCATGCAGTGAGAGGGAATATGGAATGACACTATCCCCAGTGCAGTACACAGCAGCCAGTGCCGTGCTCATCATGCAGTGAGAGGGAATATGGACTGACACTATCCCCAGTGCAGGACACAGCAGCCAGTGCCATGCTCATCATGCAGTGAGAGGGTATATGGACTGCCACTATCCCCAGTACAGGACACAGCAGCCAGTGCCGTGCTCATCATGCAGTGAGAGGGAATATGGACTGCCACTCTCTCCAGTGCAGTACACAGCAGCCAGTGCCGTGCTCATCATGCAGTGAGAGGGAATATGGACTGCCACTCTCCCCAGTGCAGTACACAGCAGCCAGTGCCGTGCTCATCATGCAGTGAGAGGGTATATGGACTGACACTATCCCCAGTGCAGTACACAGCAGCCAGTGCCGTGCTCCTCATGCAGTGAGAGGGAATATGGACTGACACTATCCCCAGTGCAGTACACAGCAGCCAGTGCCGTGCTCATCATGCAGTGAGAGGGAATATAGACTGCCACTATCCCCAGTGCAGTACACAGCAGCAAGTGCCGTGCTCATCATGCAGTGAGTGTGAATATGGACTGCCACTATCCCCAGTGCAGTACACAGCAGCCAGTGCCGTGCTCATCATGCAGTGAGAGGGAATATGGACTGCCACTATCCCCAGTGCAGTACACAGCAGCCAGTGCCATGCTCATCATGCAGTGAGTGGGAATATGGACTGACACTATCCCCAGTGCAGTACACAGCAGCCAGTGCCATGCTCATCATGCAGTGAGAGGGAATATGGACTGACACTATCCCCAGTGCAGTACACAGCAGCCAGTGCCGTGCTCATCATGCAGTGAGAGGGAATATGGACTGACACTATCCCCAGTGCAGTACACAGCAGCCAGTGCCGTGCCGGGAGTGGCACTGCAGCAACAGCAGTTAGACCTCTCTCACTGTCCAATTGCCGCTGACTTCACTGCAAAAAAAAAAAAAGGGGGGGGGGGGCAGCAGGACCCAGTAAAGAGTACTCACCCCTCTCCTCGCCACTGATAACCCCCTGTGTTCTGTACCATAATTTTCAATCAGATATTAATTGTGACCAGGCTAATGCACAGTAGGTTAAAGAAAGTAAAGACCCTAATAGCTGCTATGGGTTTTAGAAGTTCAACTTATTATTATACAGTATGATCCTTTATTGTATAATCATATTGGAATAACAGGAAACCATAGCAACAACGATCACCCTCCCAAACCCACAAGGTGACTATAGCAATTCAATTTCCTATACAAATAATGACGATGTTGGAAACACAGTATAAATATACTTTGCACTTGCCAGCTGTCATAATTTAGCCGTACAGTGTGTACGCAGTAGACAGTAAACCAACAGCAATAGGGGTTGTACGGCTGGAACATAGACGATAACACAAATCGATGATTGCAAATCTGCGCCTTATTATGTGTGTTGTGACATACTGTACGCGTTGTGTGAGCTAGCTGTGTTCAATTAACAATCTAATCAAAACGGCCTAATCCTGTCATTTAACTTTCAGAAGCGTACTTGCTTACAGCACATCCGGAAAATGGAATGTCAATTTCACCGGCGGTCTCTGTTGGGATTTCTGGCTTTTGATTGTTCTAATGTATTTAAAATGGGTTGCTGCCATGCGTCATTAAACACCCTCTCCCACAAGATATGTTCTACTTCTGCATTAAATGTAATGGAGTACGTGCGCGGAAGGGCTTACGATTTTCGCATTAGGAGCTTGAGTCAGAGAATGAGAGCGACTCCCCAGTGATCTCTGGCCGGCACAAGGACACTGCACACGGAGATGGAAATTTTGCAAACTACTGTGCGTTGTACGGTGCACTCAAGGAAGAAATGATCCTCAAGTAAAATTGATTTGTGGGCCAGTGACCTCTTTGACTGCTGTGTGTTCGGCCAACCCACTCGTGGATTAAAGCCCGCGCCGTTTGGCCGAGTCAGAGATTAAATCGGCTTTAGTTTCCTGCCATCCCCAAGGATACGGTACACGCGTCAGTTCACTAAAGACAACAGAAGCCAGAATAGTTGATTGATGCAAGAGAAAACTTGTAGATGTGCAGGAATATGGAATAACACTGAGGGCCGGCGATTCTGGCTAAGGTTTACTGGAAGCTAAATTGCTTTCAATTTCAGCATTTGCTCTTGTGTAATTATGTGTAAGTGGTAACTCTTATCGGCACATGAAGCCATACTGGTCTCTTTAAAACAAGATTTATCTAAGTAATTGTTTTAAACACAAAAACGTTTGGAATTAACAGTTCAATCTTAAACACAAAGCAGTTTCAATTTAAACTGCCGGCGGAATTAGACTTTTCACTCACATTTTCATAAAAGGCCTCGAGCAATAATGATTGGGTCCAGGCAAATAATTGGTAGTAGACAGATAATAGCATAAACAAAGTATATGTAATTGTCCAACAAACAGTGATAGTATAAACGTGTAATTATTGCTACAGGTTCAGTGTAAGTACTTAGGGGACATCCAATTATCCTCAAAACAGTTTTAGCCGTTAAAAACGGACGGATATCATGATTTATGACTGATGGTCGTTATCGCCTGATCCAATTAGAGGCCAAAATAAGAGCCGCGGTCATGCAAAAACACATGGGATTAGGTATAAATCCCTGATCCCATGCATTATCGTTGGACATCTTATTATCGGGATTAGGCTTCACCTGTTTGAGGCACACAATGCATAATCCCCAATAAGTGGAGGTATTGGGCGATACAAACATCTGCATGGGAGCAAACTAGATAGCCCCCAAAGTACAGTATGTTATTAATGATGTATAGACATCCAAATGGGAAGCTCAAAGGTACAGAATGGGTCACGGCAACATTGCTAGAGGATTGAAATACAGTAGTTCAACCACGACAGATGATCTCCTCATCGTATCTTGTGTATTTCAGTTAGTTCCGGAGGATGGCGCGCTGTGCAGATACAGTCCGCATCCTGCGCATAAACAAAATTGATCCAGTGTTGGTGTCTGAAGTGCCCCATTTTTTAATTGTCTGTACTTTTAGACACTTTTTTGGACAGAACCCATGCACAGATCTCACTGATCTGTGCATGGTTCCATCAAACTCGCCAGCCTGGACCAGGTCTTATGAAATAAAAGCAAACCCCTGATTAGTTTGTACTGTACATTATCCAGCACTTTTTCTGTACAGTTACCAGGGCAAATGTCATGATTGCCACTAAAGAAAATACAGAACAATGCAGAACAACACAAAGTGTTCATACAACAAAGTGATGACATTTTGGGAAAATTTATCCAGATTCACAGAATAATTGAAACTGAAAATATGACTTTTTAGAAATATATATATTTAAGGGTAGATTTACTTTAAGTTTTCTAAGCCACCAATCCTTGACTACATTTTATAAAGGCGATATAAATCATTGGAAAGACAGGATTGATTTAGTGTTCATTCTAGCACCCGCCATATTTGAAAACCCATGCAGTTCTCTTCCCTGCCTGGGGTGTTGCTGTCTGCTGTAGTGCTTCTAGCACAGTGTGTTCTGTATATCAGCACTGATATGTAAACCAGACCTGTGCTAGATACACCACAGCAGACAGCGACACCCCAGGCAGGGAAGAGGAACTGCATGGGTTTTCAAATATGGCGGGTGCTAGAATGAACACTATGATTACCCTTTATTCCTACTGCTGTTTAAAAAACTACTGATCCAAGCCATCAATGATTGATGACTCTGGTAACCCCTCAGTAAATGTAAATCCTGGAATCGTACTGTGGACTGATACTGTGGGCTTATAGTCAGCTGACTTTGGGGCCGATTCAGACATGCTTAATTTGCAGCGAATTCTGACCCATTTTCAATTTTGGGGGAGTGCACATGCGCATAGTCGCTCATGCCCATGTGCACACACACCCGTAGCGAACACCTTTGGCGAGTTTCACAGTTGCCAGGGATTTCTTAAAATGATGGACAGACAGGGGGTGGTCTCTGGGGTCCTCCAAGCGTTTTATGGGCATGTCCACAAAAATTGTGGGCGCACCCATAGAAACACTGGGCATACCCCTGCAGATGCGTATGATATCACATGACGTCAGTGCCCGCCCCCAATACGGCCATCACCGTGCAGGTCAAAAGTATGTCCAGATTTAGCAAATTATTTTTCCTCTGTGCTACCGCATGCGAGCGGATGTGTAAGGGGGGGGGGTGCGTGGGGCGGCGTTTACCTGCTCTCTGGGCAGTGTACCTAGCGAGCAGGCCTGAATTACCTCATTTATTCCAGGCTCATTCTCTTAAGTTTATTACAAACAAGTATTAAGCAAAACAAAAAATATCGGCATAGGAAAGTGTCCTCACCCTTATTGGCGCAAGCCATCCATTTCAGATTGTCCGCAAAAGCTGCTTCTCTTCCAATCAAGTATGTGAATATGCGAACCTAGAAGTACAATGAAACAATCTCATTACAAATAAAACAACCAATAAAAAAATTGTAAAATTAAAATGAGTTTATTGTACTGCAGATCACTGTGATACATGGGCAAGGTGCTTAATATCACACATGAGGCGTGAAAACTTCAAACATGAACCTAAAATGTTCAGTTTCATCTGGCAAATCTAAGAAATCCAAAAATATATGTTTCATGGCTGAATCCAGGGTTATTATTACATTTATTTCAAAGCATTCCATAAACTGGCTGCAGAAAGAATAACTGTCCAATAAGCGGTAACATATTTAGTGCTTGATGAATATGTTTGAGATGAATGGTCAGTACCCTAATACATTGCATCATACTGTAGGGAAACAAAGAAGAACTATTTTTTCATGTCAATATTTAACAGTTCCCACCTGTGCGAAACGTCAGACTTCCTGTAAAGCTGAAGTTTTATCGATGGGTGTGGCACAGATCTACAGTCATTAAGTAGCCATTATATAGTCATTAGTTTTAACATCCATTAGGTCAAAAGGTTGACAGGGTCAAAAATATGACAGTAGAAAAGGTCATCAGATACCTAAGGGGGACAGGGTCAAAAGTTCGACATGGAAATGGTCGAAACACAAAAAGGTTGACACCCTTTTTTACATAGTGTGACAGGGTCACTGGTATAGTAATGGAAGGCAGGTATAGTTTCCACAGGTTTCTGCCATATGTGTTTTAAAAGCACAGGAGATTTGCTGGTTCTTCTGTGAGCTATTGGTCTCTTTCTAAGAATCAGTATAGGGCCCTGGGGTTGGGTGGTTGAAGAGAGGGAGGGTTTGCCCCAGAAGGCTAATCAGTACCTCCACCTGTGAGAGTCTTGTGAAACAGCTGCTAGACTGAGAGTTAGAGGTCTCTTTACCTGGGGAAAAGAGACACTGTGCAGTGCTTTATGTGGGGGACAACCTAAAGGTGCCCATACACCAGTAAGATTTATCTTCAGATCTGGCTGGTTGGAACAAAAACATGGTTATGGATGAGTGACAGTTTGTCAGTTTTCCAGCATTTCCAAGCAAATGGTCAACTGTTATTTGCTGTCATCCATACCTATGTTTTTGTTCCAACCAGCCAGATCTGAAGACAAATCTGTATGGATTGGTGGTGTATGGCCACCTTAAGACTGATACTGTATGCATCTGATATTGTTTTCCAGAGAGTTAGGATATTATCCTATGTATTAGTTAGAACCAGACAGCAAGGATTTATTTTGATGCTATTTCTGTTTTGTTTGATTTACTAATAAAAATGATCGAGGTCAGTTGCACCCCTATTAGACTGATTTGTGTCCTCTCAGCTGCTGCACCTTACCATCTACCTCAGGAGATGGTAACTGTTCTGCTGACCCTCTTACAATAGTTTATTTTATTATGTGTATTTCATGATATATGACAATTATATCAAAGGCAAAAGCCCTGAGGGCTCGCCTCGCTCACCATGCTTCCAGCAAGGTGCCTCACTTTACTACTGCATCACAGGTTACTATTCCCAGTTATAGTCCCTGTAGATGGTGAAGCATACAGTATATTGAAAAACTTGAAAAAACTGTGTCCCATTGAACCTGTCGATCCTTTGTATCTGACAACCTTAAGCACTTTTTCTTTCCTTTTACCAGTTGAGTCTTGGAACTTTTCGACCATGTTGGCCTAATGCATGTCGACAATATGGTGTCAACATATTGACTGTCTATCTAGACCAGTGGTTTCCAAACTTGATCCTCAAGGTCCCCTAACATGATTCCCAGGTCACCTGTGGATTTTTAAATTCTGACTGTTGGTGATACCCAGTGCTGTTGCCGGGTGACCCGGAAACATGACCTATATGGGATCATATTATACCTTATTGATGTCAGCAAAACGTAATTCATTCCAAGCTTTTGCAAAGTATTCAATATGATTTTAGTAGTGCCTTTGCCCTGTATTGGCCCACCCCTACTATCAATAAAACATAGATGGTAAGAGAGAGAGATGGTAAGAGAGAGGTACATTATGGGGTCTGACAAAACTATTGAAAATGACAGTATGACCATTTACAGTATATGGAGCATTGGTGTTATGGTCCCCATTGGTGGAATAGTTCTTAAATCATTGTTTTTACATTTCAACACATTCTTAGAATCACAAAATCTTTCACCACCCTATAAAACACCCCATTTTTAATACTCATTAATTTTCCTGAACATCACTATCTTCAATCTGCTGAAACAAAGTAAGAGCTTTAAATCTTCTGCTAATTCTAGTTTACAGTGTATGCCCAATACAGAGATCATCCCAGTGACATCAAATATACAAAAATTGCATCTTAAAAATTATATAAAACATAAAAAGCATCCTATTGATATACTGTACAATACAGAATACAGTACACAATTTAAAAAGCATTCAAGTGATGACATACATTACTGACAGCATCCAAATGACCAATTTATAATATATAGATGAGAGAATCTCAGTGATCAGTATGAAATACAGAGAGCACCACATTTATCCCTATACAAAACAGTAAGTATCCCAGTGTTCACCAAACAGTAGAGAGAGCATCCTAGTGACCATCATACAGTACAGACAGCATCCTATTAATAAATATGCAATACAGAGATCATCCAAGTGACTGTCATACAATACAGAGAAATTTCAAGTGACAACCATTCAATGCAGAGAACATTTTACATTAAATAGCTAAATCATCAACTAATGCCAAAGGTGTCTCAGATGAGTCCAAGCTGCACAAACAACACCCTTCCTTTAAAATAAGAAAACATACTATAACCTTTTGAGTTGAAAACAATGCTGTGAGAACGTTGGCAATCAAAGGGTTAAAATAAAATAACTGTATTAAATAAAATTGGGGCTGCCAAACTAAAAGGGTAACAGGTGAGCCGCGGAGAGCCCGTACAGGGGATGCGGTCAATTTCCCGGGGATTCTGTATGGAAACCTGGCGGTAAAAATCCCGACGCCGGAATCCCGACTGCCGAAATCCCGACACTTTCTCCCTCCGTGGGTGTCCACGACACCCATAGAGGGAGAATAAATTAGCGTGGCGAACGTAGTGAGGCACCGCCCCGCTGCGTGGTGAGTGTAGCGAGCCCGCAAGGGGGGGGGGGTGGCGATCCACGTCCCTCCCTTGTCGGGATTCCGTCGTCGGGATTTTGACCGCCAGGATTCCATACCGAATCCCCGTACAGCCACCACTGATAGCTTAGTGGGCCCGCCCATTTATGACGTCAGTCCTGACGGATCGGGCAGCGTGTATGGAGATCTATCTTCAGATATATCTATCAGGGTGTACCCAGCTTTAGACTCTCATGCTCACTGGCCAGCTGTCCAACATCTACCCCATGGTCTTGATTGTATTAGTATCAGCTGGTATAGACTAATAACATATGTTTTGTGATTTGTGCAATGGATTGGGTTGACACAGTGATAGAAAGCCTGGCAGGAATAAGATCATAGTGCAACCTTGAAAGATAATAAGCCTGGCAATAGATCATATAACCGCTTCTAGAAAATAATCTCACTACATCAAACTCGGGAATTTAGGTCTTCCAGTAGAATAACCGCAGGTTATTTGTTTTGATATTTATGAGCTTGAGGTGGAAAGGAAATAGGTTCATGTATCAACAAACTGCCACCTCCATCCAGCCTGATAACTGCACTGAAAATAGAGAATCTGGGTAGTTGCTGCAGTGGTGGAATCCTAATATTGTTATTATGTACAATCCCATCATCATTGCAAAATATGCTGCAAACATTTAGGGCCTTATTCTGGTCGATGCGTAATTTTTTTTAGCCGTCGGTCTCCGTACTCGTTCTCACTAATACCGTACAGAAAAGTGCACCGCATTCACTCGGCAGATATGGGCGTAATATGGGCATCATTCGGACCTGCACAGGGGCGTAGTTTCAAAGTGGGCTAAACTGGGCATAAACATGGGCGTACACAAGGGAGTGCACTAATTCTGGCAGGCGTGCATTCGGACAAAACACTGACTGCAAACGAACCAAAAGGCAGAAAATATGCGGTCTCCATAAGCAAGTATTGCTTTGCGGATACCACTCGGTCATGCGCTAGGCATTCGGAACGCCCAATTAGTACGGCTGCACCTGAACCAATGTCAGCTGAACACAATACAATCCACTCCTCTACTCATTACTCATTAATTACACTCTTGTCATTGCTTCAATTGGAACCATTGCAGCTTAAATGGGCCATTACAAAACACACAAATCTATGCTGAAAGCACGGCTGCATTTTTTACACACATTTACACTGCAAGCAATGGACAGAACTTGCTATCACTAATATAAATATAAGTGGGTCATGTGACCAATTTGTGAGTTCAGATAATAGTGGTGAGTTTTGCGATAATACACCGCATCGGTGCGTACGGGCAGGTTCCCATCCGTTCTGACGCGGTAAGACCATGCAGACGCTGTAAGACCGTGCAGAACATGTGTGTGTCCACCGCACACGCAAGGTTTGGATGCTGTCCGTAAACCCGCCCTCTTCTTAAAGTGTGAGTCCGCCTGAATGCAGAGGACCGGTGGGCGTTTCTTAGTACGATGTCCGCACAGCGTGGCATGCGGTCCGTTCCGAAAGAATTCAGAAATTTACGCACCAACCAGAATAACCTCCATAGTTATTTTGTTGGTGTATTCTATACTGACTGAGCAATACACTTATACGGCAATGTCAACTGTAGGATTGACTCATTTTTTAAATATTTATTTCAGTAAAAAGTCTTTATGACAATCCAATGTGGGGGTGGGTACATACAGATGACCGGCAGTTAGATTGCTGGTATTCAGAATACATCTGAATACTTACCTATACATCGTAATATCTACACATCTTAACATCCTATACCAATACCGAATACCTATACATCCTAACATCCTATATCGATACCTATCCATCCTAACATCCTATACCAATACCGAATACCTATACATCCTATCATCCTATACTGACACCGAATACCTATACATGCTAACATCCTATACTGATACCGAATACCTATACATCCTAACATCCCATACCGATGCCGAATACCTATATATATCGTAACATCCTATACAGATACTGAATACCTATATATCCTAAAATCCTATACCGAAACCAAATGCCTACACATCCTAACTATACATCCGAATACATCAGAATACTACCTTCCCCCTGCCCTTCCTAACCCCCCCACAACCTAACCCTCCATGATAGTGCCTAACGCTAACCCCCGTATCCTGCTAGGTAAATCTAACCCCCCATCCCACTGCTTAACCTTACTGTACCTCCCAACATTACGCATTCCAGGAGGGACAAAATTCTCTTTTCTTGGACCTTCTTGCCAGTGGCATTTGCATCAGAATACCTCTCTGTAAACCATCAGAAGACCATAAAACCATTGTTCATACTATGGCTAATGCTTGCGGTTCTCCTGCGAGGCCATGCCTCCTGGCCACTAGGCCATGCATGGAAGTCCCGACTTGTGTAGTTCACAAGTTGTGAGGTATGCATTGTTACACCAACAATAAATATGACAAGAAAACAGGTAGGTACTGAGGACTGCAAATTAAGTCAGGGTGCTGTATGATGCCCTAGGGCTACCTGATGCAAATAATCCATAATTTCCCGATCTCTGGAAAATTTCCAGAAGACTCACAAATGTTATGATCTCTCCTGATCCCAGGAGATCAGTCAGCCTCCCTGACCCACTAAAGCTGGGGGTCTGAAGACTTGATGACGCAATTCAAGACTCATTTTAGCCAGACCACCACATTACAGTACTCTGCAGTGGTATTGTACAGTGGGGTGCAACCTGACCACCTGCATCCCCTCCGTAATCTCCCAGAGGGCACAAGATTAATATTTGCAATTATGACATAAACCAAAAAATGAAATTAGACATCCACAAGAGCACCATATCTGAGCATTACATGTTCCCACAGAATGTTCTCCCATCACCGTATTGGTCCAACCAGAGAAAGGTCATCATCATTATTTCCCTTGGAGAGAAGTGGTTGAGTGTCTATAAGAATGAATTACGTCAGTTCCACTTACGTAAGTATAAATATGTATTTATTACAGAGAGCGTTAACATTTATGAGGTTTTTGTGTTTAATTCTATAAAGCCATTTCCCCTAATTATCATTCTGCTACTAATCCATAGAACAGAAATCTCACCAGGGTAATCTGCTTTGCACATTATCACTTGCTTTACACTTTATCTGTTATTAAAAATGAAATCTGACTTTTCAAAAGCAGCCGGCTGGCAGACTACCTGTTCATACAGAGAAACTCATAGGGGCGAAATAGCTAATCAGTCCTTCTAATTACTACAAACTGCTACCTAATTTCTATTTGTAAGTGAAAGTGAAAAGACTCCAGGGGCCTCAAATTAACCTCCGTCTCTTCTTCCTATGAGTTCAATTGTCAACTGTAATTAGACTATTAAATTGCATCTGAATATAATTTCTATTACCACATTATTCAAAACCTAAAGCCCCCTCTTAGGACTTTCCAAATGATCTGTCCCGTGATGTGTTTGTCCTTATCTGCCATATACGGCTGCCAGAAGGCAACACCATAGTTAAAGTCAAATTGATGACAGCTCAGAACAGGCCAGCTGCCCCTTTGGCACGGGCCAAAGTCACAAAACCGTGGCTGGCTTGTGACGTGTCTAACACAGCTGTTTTATAATATGTGCTTCAGGCAACGCAGCTGCCGAGGTGCCTGATCGCTTAAGAAAACGAAAATCTTTGGAATATAAATAACAAACAATAGGGCAGATGTTTTGAGCCTGGTGACGAGATAAAGAGGAGATAACATGGAGATAAAGTAGAAGTTGGCAACACACTAGCCAATCAGCTATGTTTAAATAAAATGACAGTTAGGAGTTTATTACATTCCACTTTATCTCCACTTTAGCTCTTAACCAGGCTTAATACATCTGCCCCAATAGCCACTCTGTGCCAGTCCGCCCATCCCTCCATCACCCGCCGCCGTCTTCCCTTGAGACAGATGCTAGAGATCATATTTTACCTCTAGCATCTGACAGAGATCAAATCGCTGCTGGCACTTCCGGATAACGCTGTAGCGATGTGCTCCCTGTTAGATGCTAGAGGTGAAATATGCTCTGTAGTGTTTGTCTCAGGCACTGGAGATTGTGTGATAGATTTCTGCCAGCACAGCTTATTGATGCCTACTGTCATCTGCCTTCCCAGGTTCCTGAGGTGAAGGAGTAATGGGGGGACAGAGACATGCAAGGTTGACTGGGGTGGAGAGATGATGGATGGGTGCAAAGGGGATGGAGAAGTGCAGGGGGAATAGAGCGGTGCAGGAGGGAAAGAGACGTGCAAGGGGGATGGAGGTTGGAAGGGTGAAGGGGGGATGGAGAGATGCAGGGTGTACAGAGATGTGCAAGGCTCACTGGAGTATAGAGAGGTGCAGAAGTGACGATGGTGTGCAGGGGGGATGGGATGACAGAGAATTGCCCCGCCTCAACGTTCGGTGGAGCAGAAGTGAAAATAGGATGTGCACATGCACACAGTATCTATTCAGAAAGGCTGGGGTAATGGCCAGCAGCTCTCAGAGCACTGGTCATGCCCTCATAGCGGAAAAATGGTGGACGTGGTCTCGCAGGAGTACCACGATATTAGGTCATGCCTCCAAATTTCGGCACGCACATATGTCCCTTTTCCTCTCCCTCCAGTGTTGGGAGGTATATATGCTGCATATTGGACATTGCAGTGTGTGGCATATTGTGTCTGGGGCATTGTGTTATGTGGCATAATGTGTAATGGGCATTACAGTGTGTGGCATTATATGTAAAGGGAATTTTTTGGTTATTATGCAGATTTTTTTTTTTTACATTTTAATAGCTCTTCAGGAGTAGCTCACACTTCAAAATAAGGTTGGAAACCACTGCTGTAAATCATCCTTTCATCCTTATTAGCATCCAACACAATCCTTCATTATCTTTTCATTTAAGCCCCTCTTAATTTGCTATAATCTAGGCAAGATTCCACCTCAAAGAGGTTTGCAACGAGCAAACAAACAAGCTCACTGGAAAACTGATTAGCATAATGATGCAATTAAGGAGACTAATTGTTAATATGTGGCAACAAGGCCGATTTATTTATTGCCAAGCAAGTTATCAATAAACTATCACTTAGGTACCTGAGCAAAACTCCGCTGCCTCTGCTCTAATAGCTTGAGGTGGTACAGAATGAGGTCAGTGCTTTGCCAGGTCACACATATGCACTGGAACTGGAAGTCCACGCTTGAGCTTATATTGGACACTGGTACAGATGTGGGGTTATACCAGCGTATCAGTCTCAGGTCAGGGGTAGATCTAAGAATGTGAAAACTTTGAGGAGGTGATAGGTGAGATGTAGGCATGGGTGTTGTAATTGAGGGCTCTGTGATTATATAATTGAATATATATTGAACTTGATTGTGGAAGATATGAGGAAACAGTGTACTACTGTAATTTGCAGAACAGAGTGGATGAGGAGCACTAAGAGATGAGTCATGCTGTGGCATTTACGATGGATTGAGGTAGAAATAATTGGCCTGGATGTGAGGTATAAAGCAGATGGAAGAGTCAAGTGTGACACCAAGTCAGTGGCTTGGGAAAATAAGGAAATTGTGGTGTTTGCAGTGAGGGGGAATTGAGGGAATGTGGTGGCTCTGGTGGTATCTCTTGAGTTAATCCTTTGTTAAATAGCAATGATACCAAAACAATGATCAAACTGCGGTTTCTACATGCTTTGATTGATTCTGTGTAGGGGTGGGGGTCACACTTAATAACTTTGTCTCCAAAGTAGTAACTTATTTTATTTAGAGAAGATGACTACTGTGAGTAAAGCAGAGGGTCACTACCAGAGCCTTGTGGATCTACTCCATAGTTGGATGCATATAGATAAAATACCTTCTCTCCAGAGGAAAATCAGGTAGGACCCGGGCACTGGTGCCTGGGAGTGGCAATGACATATTGCTGAGGAAGCCAAGTATTCCCCTTTGAAACTTACATTGAGTCTTCCTGATGCAGCGCACTGTATTTTCAATTATTTTTCCTGGATAGGACATGGCCATGCCTCTCCGATGTGACCACATCCCCTTCAGAACTCAGGCCCTGCAGACCCTCTTCTTCCCACCCAACCACTCCTCACTGCATGTACAGTACAATTGATTGCACCACTGCATACATTGCCTTCTTGCTTGGCAAACCCACATACTGTATATTGATGCACTGCTGGCTTTACACTGAGCAGCAAACATTGTGTACTTCATAAATGATCTCCCAAGTATTTGATTAAATGCCCATAGTCTTGTGAAATGTTAAACAGTTAAAGCATTTTATTATGATAAAATAATAAAATTTAACTTTATAACTCATATACAAACGATTATATATGTTAATTTTAAATCAGTGTTGTAGCTAATATGTGCAGCTTTAGTTGGAAATGTATTATTTATCCGAATGATTTAATTACATGGAATCCATGCACAGACTACAAAAAAGTGCATAAGGAAAATAAACGGAGGAAGAAATAATTGCTTTTTTTTTCGCTTTTGGAGATTAATGTTTTTAAAATAACATCTCAATGAAGGGCCGCAGGATATTTTAATAGGTCACAATGTATTCTGTAACACTGTGCTCCAGGGAGCGTAGACGTGTAAACAGCTTGGATTAAATGAGAAAATCATGAGCGATGACAAAGAGGTCTAGTCCCAGAGAGACCAGTTCGATTTCATCCATCCAACAACTCTGGAAATAGAGCTTTCAACTTCAGTAAAGAGGAGGCCAAGAATAGGATATAAAATTTAAACTGAATAATAAATGACAAAGAATCGGTGCCTTAAGGAATAAGTATTGTTATTTTGGATAATATAATTATAACGGGATGCAGTCAATTTGCCGGCAGTCGGGATCCCGGCGGTCGGAATCCCGACACTGGAATCCCGACCGCCGAAATCCCGAAACTTTCTCCCTCCGTGGGTGTCCACGACACCCATAGAGGGAGAATAAAATAGCGTGCCGAGCGTAGCGAGGCACCGGGCCCGCTGCGTGGCGAGCGCAGCGAGCCCGCAAGGGGGGGCGCTCCACGTCCCCCCCATGTCGGGATTTCAGCGGTCGGGATTCCGGTGTTGGGATTCCGACCGCCGGGATTCCGACCGCCGGCATTCCGACCGCCGGCATTACATATCGGATCCAATTAGAACACCCCTTCAGTGGCCTGAGAAGGGTTGAAATGACCTTTAGTGCGTATCTAGGGTCCCACACTTGTATTCTGCTCAATGACGCAGTACCAACGCCTAAATTCAACCATTGGCTGTATGGGTAAGGCTCATAGGGTCAAGACTATGAAGGTAGACATACATTATGTCGACCACTAAAGGTAGACAGGCCTTAGGTCGACAAATGCAATAGGTTGACATGGCTAAGGGCGGCAGTGTCTGAAGGTTGACACAAGCATTAGGGATGGGGATGCATTTTTAGCACAGCAATTTGTTGACACTCTTAATAAGAATGATCATAATTTACACTTCACTCACATTATGCACCCCCAGCACATTCATTTCCTGGATGTGGTTCTTGAAACCATCGATAACAAAATACAGTAGTTACCAAAAATTATGTAAAAGAGGTCGGTATGCAAGCGTACCTCCACTTTAAAAGTGAGCATTAACCTCCCTGGAAATGAAGTATCCCCAAGGGGCAATTTGTTCGCCTAAGGAGGAACTGCTCAAACTTGGCAGATTAAATTGCAAGCGGACACCATGGCCTCCTCCTTTAAAAATCATGGCTACCCACAAGGTATTGTGGAGAATGCCCTGGCTGAAACAATTTCCCTTCATAGAGATAATTTGCTTAGACTCAAACAGGCTAATGCTCAACACACAAAAAGAGATGTGGCTTCCATAGCCACATACAATAATTATTGTCCAGAAATCAAAAATAGTATAAAAAAGAATTACAATATCCTTCAACAGGATCCATTGCATATAGATTCCATCCCAGAGAAACCATGTTGTTGGCACCGAGTCTTCTCAAACATCCTTCAATCCTACCATCTGCTACTTCCTCCTGGCTCCCTTTAAAACCTAAAGGGTTCTTTAAATGTGACAGCCTCAAGATGTACAAATGTAGCGCCTCTCATTCAGCCCCAGCTCTTGCCAGAACCCCTCCGCTGGCGAGAGCTGGCAGAGAGCCGCTCCATCTGACATGCACTCCCGCTTCAGGGAGATGGGCAGCGTTGGGGGGGGGGGGTGCGGGGGGCTGCAGGCACTGACGGGGATGTGACGGGAGGTGGCGGTGGGCTCAGACAGAATGGGCTCTCGAGAATATAATGCAAGCACACCCCTTCTGTCTGATAGCGGGTCCGGGAGATTGGCGATAGAATTGCCAAGACCCGCAACAAAGAGAGCAGCTCCATCTGTATCACCTGCTCTCATATAAAGATGAAGATAAAGACAAAAAAAAAACTTTATAAATTTTAGCACCACATAGAGTATGTGGTTTACATACTAACCTGCGGATGTGGACTTTACTATGTGGGGCAAACCACAAGAAAACTATGGATACGTTTTTTAGAACACATTGTGTACCCCGTCATTTTGCAGAACATCACCAGAGTAATGTTTCGAAATAATTGGTGTTGAACAAGTCACTATCACTATGTAATCAGTTTATTTATCCTAATACAAATACACATTAGATACATATACAAAAACTGGATCTCCTAGTTCACTCACTGAAGTTTCAAAGTGGTAACCTGTGATAATTTACACACACGTCCACTTATCACACCCAATGAGTAAGTCCTAGGGAACCAGAATCGGGCGCACAAATTATACCACAATATTTGTTTTATATATTTGGAGATTAAGATATATATATTTGAAACAAGTGTGACACCTGCTGCTCTCAAATGGGGAGTTTTCTGCAATCCCCCCAACAAAGTGAAAAGGATTTAGATAAATATCAGAGAATATTTAGAGAGCGCATGTGTGTGCTATATATTCTCTGATATTTATCACACATGCGCTCTCTAAATATTCTCTGATATTTATCTAAATCCTTTACACATTAGATACATTCCATATAAGTGAACCATGTATCAGCATGGAAAAGGATTGGGTCCCTCTTCTTGCTGTGATGGCAAGGGAGGAATCCCCTAGGGGCGCTAGGTGTGACCTGCTTCACTCAAGAGCAGCTGCAATACAATCAGGTGTGTCAGACCTGAAAATATAAACAATAAAAGAAAACAGAATTTGCAGCGCTGAAGAAAAATAAAAATTAATAAAAACCAATTGGCAGTTGGATTGACTTCACAAATTTATATAAAAAGGTAATCACAATTTAATAGGCCACATGGCCACACATATACATAAAATATTGGGATAAAAAAGCATGGGTGTAGTAGCAGAACTGGGATAAACTGGAGTAACTGTCCGTTCCTATATTGCCTAGAATGGTATATTGGGACCGCCTCTGTAACCAGAGCAATATTTGTGTAGATATAATTACCGTCCACCTTGCTCACTTGAGGGGGGAATGGATCCTGATGGAATGGAATTTCCCTTGATATGTCCAAAGTCCCTTTTGAATCGAGCGTGGAGTGGGGCTTGCCACTTGGTGTTCGGGTGATGCTGGTTTTTCGGTCCTTTTTAGGCTGGTTCGGGTATAAATATCAGGCCAGTTGCCTACCTCTCTACATCCATTATACCTTTGATAAAGCTTGTTTCAAGCGAAACGTGGACACATACCTTTGTAGCAGAAGCAGGACCACTGGCTCTACCAACCTTTTGCCAATTCAACTGCCCGAACCAGCCTAAAAAGGACCGAAAAACCAGCATCACCCGAACACCAAGTGGCAAGCCCCACTCCACGCTCGATTCAAAAGGGACTTTGGACATATCAAGGGAAATTCCATTCCATCAGGATCCATTCCCCCCTCAAGTGAGCAAGGTGGACGGTAATTATATCTACACAAATATTGCTCTGGTTACAAAGGCGGTCCCAATATACCATTCTAGGCAATATAGGAACGGACAGTTACTCCAGTTTATCCCAGTTCTGCTACTACACCCATGCTTTTTTATCCCAATATTTTATGTATATGTGTGGCCATGTGGCCTATTAAATTGTGATTACCTTTTTATATAAATTTGTGAAGTCAATCCAACTGCCAATTGGTTTTTATTAATTTTTATTTTTCTTCAGCGCTGCAAATTCTGTTTTCTTTTATCATGTATCAGCATGCATCACAATATAAATATAGACAATTAGAAATGGTTTACAATAGTTTTCAGTTAAACAGAAGGTATTGTGCGCTGGACAAGCTTGCCTGGATATCCTGGATAATAGCTTGCTGGTCTGCTTATAGAATGTATACATAACTAGAGATGAGTAGTTCTGATTCCGTGGAATCCGAACCGCACCGAACATCCCTGGCCCGGGAGCCGCGCTCACGAGTTTCGGCTTTGATCGGAAAACCCGAGTGCGGCTGAACGTGGGAATCTGTCGTCGAATTCTCGCGAGATGCCGAGTCTATAAAAGCTTGGCGTCCCGAGAATTCGGCGCCATTTCATACTCACGCTTCCGGATGCGCACAGCTCTGCTCGTGCCCTACGGATATAGTTGTGCTGCGAGCAGGAATCGGGGGTGTTGAACTTGAATCATCAATCACTTGTAACATCAATCATTAGTGTGCAGAGGGGTGTTGTGCAGAGGGGTGCAGTGCAGAGTGCAGACAGAGAGGTGTTGTGCAGTGCAGACTAGAAGGGTTTGTGCAGTGTGTAGAGGGGTGATGTGCAGTGCAGAGGGGTTTGTGCTGTGCAGAGGGGTTTGTGGCAGTGCAGTGCAGACTCAGCAGGGGGGTTTGTCCAGTGCAGAGGGGTTTGTGCTGTGCAGACTGCAGAGGGGTTTGTGTGCTGGGTTATATATTAATATATAATATACTTAATTATATTGTAGTAATTGTACAGGTCGTGTGTTAGGCAGGCTGTCAGTCAGTATAGTGGGGTACACAGGCAGGCTGTCAGTCAGCTTTTCATTGTAAAAAAAAATTTCGTTGTGGTGTGTCGTCACAGTGGTGTGCTGCACTGCAATCCAATACACCATACATATATACTACTGTCAGAAGCAGAACAAGTTATGTGTGTGATTGTTCTGCCTCCATGGTCCATGCAGTGTTATCCAAGGCCCGTCCATAAAAAAAAATACAGTATAAAATTTTTTTTTGCTGTTCTTTATTTTTTTGCAGTATACTGCGCCCCAATAGTATACACCACAAGTTATGTGTGTGATTGTTCTGCATCCACACAGCGTTATACAAGCTGCACATTAAAAATAATTAAAGTAAAAAAATCCAAGTAAATTTTTCTCTTCTTTATTCATTCTTTGTGTGTACTGCACCCATAGTATACTTTCAGAAGGTGTGTGTGTGTGATTGTTCGGCCTCCACGCAGTGTTATACAAGTTGTGCAGTAAAAACTAATAAAATTAATTAAAGTAAAAAAATCCAAGTAAATTTTTCTCTTCTTTATTCATTCTTTGTGTGTACTGCACCCATAGTATACTTTCAGAAGGTGTGTGTGTGTGATTGTTCGGCCTCCACGCAGTGTTATACAAGCTGTGCAGTAAAAACAAATAAAATGAATTAAAGTAAACATTTTCAAATACATTTTTATCTTCTTTATTCATTGTTTGTGTGTACTGCACCCCAATACACCATACCGATACTGTCAGAAGTTCGGTGTGTTAATATTCAGCCAACTTAATGGCCTAAATTTAATGAAAACAACATTGTAAGCTGCAAAGTGGTCAAAATTGTCTGGAAAGGGCTGGAAATTAATGTTTTTGAGGTCAATATTACTATAGGGACAAACAAAAGCAAAAATTACACTATTTGGGCATTTTTGACCATTTAAAAAAAAAATTCAAATCCAAATCCAAAGCCTTTCACCACTGTTTGACAAAGCCAAATCCGAATCCCGGCGACGAATCCAAATCTTCGGCCCCGGCGCTCATCTCTAAATAATATACTGTCACTGAAAATCATTTAAGGGAGCTAGTATGATAAAAAGGGGTTTCTGGATAGTAGGTTTGACAGTATGTAGGTGAAAAGTATCCACAGTAGGTCGACACCATATCTTTTACATGGACAAAATGTCTACATCTAATGGTCGAAACATGAAAAGGTCGCCATGTTTTGTTTTTTTAAAGTTCCGTTTTCTTCATACATTACATTACAGGGTAAAGTGCACAAGACATTTTGCCCAAAGCATGGCGAGTAAAGTGAGCCATACGAGGGGATGCGATGCACTAATCTGGGGTCCACGTTCTCATTTCTACACATGGGATGTTGCTATGGGAAACATCCCATCTTCAACAGAACTCCCATTTTAATCAATTTACCCCACTGACACCGTAAAAACTATCATGTTGACCTTTTCATGCATATACCATTTACGTGTGGACATGTTGTGCGTTGACCTTTTGTCTATGTTGATCTTGTGCCTTTCAACTTTTTTGAGGTGGACAGAGAGACTGTCATTACTTTCACTGTCGACTTATTATACCGCACCCGATAAAAAGATAAAGCAGTGTGTTTAGTAAAACTTACCCGGGACATGTACATAAAGGTCGAATACCGCTTTAATATTTGTTTGGGCGTGTATTTAGCAATATATGTTTAGTTGAGAAATAATGTGTGACACCACAAGTGCCAGCTACGGCACCGCCAAACTACAGCTTGCTTTCCTTTTTTAACACTTGTGGGGCGTCCGGTAAGTCATATTCCAAAAGCCGTCATGGCTCTCAGCTTCATCATTAATCAATTAATTAAAGCGAAATTATAACTGTTGATCAGTAAGGTATTCAGACTATAATCACAACATTTATTTAACTCACTTAAAATGTAATTTGCAATAATGCTGACTGTGCTAGTGCAATGTTATCTAGTATGACAAAATAAAAGCACTACACCAACACTCGTTTTCTATGAAACTCGATTCTTTACCAAATCGGCTCATTTCAATATGGCTGCCTGTATTTGCTGTTACCCAATCTAGGGTGGTATTTTATTAACCTGATCATTTTTCATACAAAAATAAAAATGGACAGATGATGTGATTTTAGACCAACAATGAGTATCATCAAGTTTTCCTATTACAGCCCATTTTCTTCTATAAAATGTGCCTTTGATCACTCCCTAAGACGTGTTACCATGGGTCTGAAGGGCTGCTTATCTGGGATTATGCTTTCTGTGTCTAAAGCCGTGTACACACGGCAGCGATATGGGCTGATATTGCTGGGAATATGGTCGCTGGCGACCATATTGCCAGTGATGGGAGTGTGCCCCGGCGATAAATCGCTGGGTGCGCGCTCCTGTTTTTAGCCCCGTTCTAACCCTGCGACCAGCTGATTACCTCTGCAGCAGGTTCGGTTTTATCAGCGACCATCTCTGGTCGCCGATGAAAAGGGGGCTCGCTGAAATATCAGCCCAGTGATATATATACAGCCCGCTGATATACACAGCCCACTGATATATCGCCCGGCAATATATCGCCAGGCGATGTATCGCACCGTGTGTACGCACCTTAAGGATAATACCTAATAAGTTCAGGAATCGGGGGATCAGGACCATGGCGATACATCATACTTGTCGACTTTTTGTTTCTCCTCTCCGGGAGAAGCCCAGCTAGGAAACTTTCAGCAGTGCTTCTGGGGGCGGAACCAGAGCCTGGCGTCATAAAATGACATGATTTGCATATTTTTATTCCTGCACCCCCCCCCC
Organism: Crinia signifera; assembly: GCF_055691185.1. Lineage (NCBI taxonomy): Eukaryota > Metazoa > Chordata > Amphibia > Anura > Myobatrachidae > Crinia > Crinia signifera. The sequence goes on along the minus strand of NC_139224.1, from coordinate 40,910,178 downwards.
CCGCTGGTATTTTACAATAATTTGCAGGGTAAGAGGATCCTGGGGGTAATGTGGGGGTCCAGGGGCATGCGGGAGGCTTGCCCATCCTTCTGGGGGCTGGGACGAGGACCCAATTTTTTGGAGCCTCCCGACCTTTCCGGGAGGATAGACAAATATGCGATATATTGGTAGCGGCAAATCATTGCTGCTTATAGCATATCCACCTTAGAGCTATGTAAGAAAACAATGGACTTGATTCAGGTTTGGAAGCAAATCGAAAAAGCAAGCATCTGGGCAAATCCCTGTTGTACTGCAGTTGGGGCAGATGTAACATGCGGAGAGAGTTAGATTTTGGTGGGGTGTGTTCAAACTGAAATCTAAATCACAGTGTAAAAATAAAGCTGTCTAACATGTGTGGGCTACATGCAACAGCATCCAGTATTTACCTCGCATAGAAAAAATATAAATGTATTCGCTCCCCTTGCATGGCAACACAGTTTACTTGCATTTTTGGGTACTTATGTAGTATCTGGGCGTCCGATTTTGTGATTGTATGCCTTACCTTAAGGCATACAATCAGATGCGATGCGATGCGATTTTGCATAGGATTCAATGTTAAGAAGGTCCTGTTCATTTCCCCACTATCCAAGTGGGCATAGAGTTGATTTTATATAGCGTGGCGAGCGCAGCGAGCCACCGAGCCCAAAGCGTGGCGAGCGAAGCGAGCCCCGCGAGGGGACGCATATTTCTTAAAAAGTATTCTGTGTCCCCTTGCCGGGCTCGCTACGCTCGCCACGCTTCGGGCTCGGTGGCTCGCTACGCTCGCCACAGGTTTATATCCAACTCCATGCCCACTTGGATAGTGGGGAAAGGAAAAGGACCCCTTTTTCCCATTGAATTCTATGTTAAAATGGACTCAGACCATTTTAGCATTGAATCCTATGGAAAAATCTTGACCATCGCATTGCATACGATTTGGTCGCATGCGATGCGATCCGATTTCTAAATCGGACGCCCAGATACTACATAAGTACCCATTTTTGTTTTACGAACGAATCTGAATCAGACCCAATATTGGAAAATAGTTAAAAGTCTGGCAAAATTATGGCTTAGTCTCTAACTTCTCCTACCTTCAGTCTCTGACTTCACAGCTCCCTCTCTCCATATCCAGGAAGTATACAACATATAATTTTGGTTTCACTTTCTGTTAAGGAGTAATTTGGTCCGTTGAGTGGCCTCTAGTGGTCACTGGCGGTACTTCACCTCAAAAAGGTGGAGGAGGATTTAGCCTATTTATGGGCAAGCAATTAATGTCAATAAATGTAGGTGAATTTATTATGTGCCTCACTGATCATTTGTAGCCATTCTAGAGCTTCTTGGCAACCAAATGCCCTTCCAGGACAAGTAACCCTCAATATGACATGGACCATGTCACTCGCTTTGGGTTCCTGCTGGAGTCATCTTACTAACATTACTTGTATACTCAAGCTCTGAACTATCTGGTCCATTCATCAATAAAGCCCTAATATCTACTCCTTGTATTAGTGAACTCAGTTCAGCAGAAACAAAAGACACAATGCTGACTGGCAGCTCGCACTGGATTCCACAGCAATACGGCGCCCAGCATGAGATAAGCACTCCAGCCACTGGCCAGTAATATATATATATTTGGCAAGACGCTCTTGCTTTGGAGATCACAAGATCTGCTTTCTATTCCAGTCAACAACTTGATACTGTTAACTTGATATATTTGCCAGTTTGCTATAATTCATTTGGGATACACGTTCCGAATAGAAAATGCTTACAATTCCTATTTAGTGCTGTGAAATACAATACGTTGATTAATAGTACATAATGTGACCTCTGGGAGTTCCACGGTTTCTTTATCGGAACTGTCAGGAAAAGGTTTGGGTATGCCACTATGCCCATATATAAATGCAATGCCAGAACCTTGTGCAGCTACAATGTGGCGCACACTGGGTAGGCAGGAAGCTTGTGCATCACTCTCTCTCCCTCAGCATGTGTGTCCAAATGAAGTACGATTCTGTATCAGGCGTCAGTACTTCCTAAAACCACCTCTATCAACACATACCTATTATTGGAGTGCCGGACTTTTTTTGGCTGCCTTCCCTCTTACTGGGATGAAAGGCATTTGTATGCAGTTCTACAGAATAGATATTTTTATTTAGCCAGTCTTCCCGTTTCAATATATATATATATATATATATATATATATATATATATATATATATATATATATATATATATATATATGATTCCTAGATCATAACGTCAGCGTGGTATAACATTTTATTATTCATATCTGCAATTATTCAAACTGTGCTAATTACACCACAGCCGGACGGATCAGGGATTTCATTCTCTGCAGAAAGGAAAATATTGGGCCAAGATTTACAAGTTTCACACAGGAATTCTTAAACTTTCCTCCCTAAAAAGTAACATTTTTCAGCTGTGCTAAAACATATATTTTTTTTAAAGATATTTTTCAAAATCTGAAGTTTTAAATTCCAGGAAATATATTTCATTTTCTTATTATTTCAATTATTTCTTTCAATTATTTCATGATGTAAATCCAAATCAAACACAGGCCCTAATTCAGATCTGATTGCAGTACAAATTTGTTTGGAAAATGGGCAAAACCATGTGCACTGCAGGTGGGGCAGATGTAACATGTGCAGAGAGAGTTAAATTTGGGTGGGGTGTGTTGAAACTGAATTCTAAATTGCAGTGTAAAAATAATGCAGCCAGTAATTACCCTGCACAGAAACAAAATAACTCACACAAATCTAACTCTCTCTGCACATGTTACATCTGCCCCACCTGCAGTGCACATGGTTTTGCCCATTTTCCAAACAAATTTGTACTGCGATCAGATCTGAATAAAGGGAGCATTGATCTTAACTAGAGAGGTGTGGGCTGTTTCTGTAAATCCGAGCCCACTCCATACACTCCACTGCCTGTTGGGCTGTGCTGTGTCCATCCATGCCATACACTCCACTGGATGCTGGGCTGTGCTGTGTCCATCCACTCTACTGGCTGCTAGGCTGTGCTCTGTCCATACAGGCCATACCACTAGCTGCTGGGCTATGCTGTGGCTGAGCTGACCTGACCACTGCATTCATGTAACATATAAGTAATGTGACTCTGCAGGGAGTGATTTCCAAGAAATACATTCAGGTAAATAAATATTATTAAATTGTAGTGATTTCAATACAACTTGTGTGTGTTTATCGATATGGATCACAACAATCACTTCAGGGGAGAGCAGGAGCAGCAACCAAATACTAGCAATGCAGCTACTGCCAATAGTTATGAAGATACCAAGGGCATAAAGGGTTTAAGTCAGAGCATCTGAAAATATTTTACAATGGTAAAGAAAAAAAACAAACCTCTAATAAAGGGAAAGTTCAGTGTAGAAAAACATGCAATTAGCAACATACAATTTACCACACACAATTACAATTGGCTGTTATTTATAAGTGGTGGTTCTGCAACTGTCAGTGAGGCATCTGCTTCTGCCTCTCATGATGATGTAAGCCCTACTCGCTCACTCAGTCTAGAAGATGTGTTAAAAAAATGAAAACCACTAAGGCAGCAGAACAAACTGTCACACATCTCTAAGTAGAGTCTAGGGGTGTCCATATTTGCTATATGTGAGCCTGAAATTCTCACATGGTCCTCATAGAGAAGCCGTTTCTTCTCCTAATGCCATTTCTGCATAATCTGCACATGTGGGGAGCAGTACAATTAAAGATGGCGCTGAGGACATAAAGTAAAGAGGGTGATGAGGACGTAATAGAATTTTGCTACTGTTCTTACCAGTGATCAAAAGCAAGTGATTGTGATGCCTGGGCAGAAGACTTCTGGGGTGTTGGATTATTTTTACCCAAATATGACCATGTTTGTGAAGGCATTGCCATTGATGAGGCCAGATTTAGAGATAGGGACATTGTGCATGTCCTTGTTTTTTATATTCAAAATAAAAGGGTGCAAGGACCCAAGGAAACATCCATCTTGCACCAGTTTTTCTTTTCATAATTGGCTGTATTTTTAAGGTGGTTCTTGGATGGTTTACTTTGCATGGACAAATCACCTCTAATAAAGGGAGAATTTACTGCTGAAAATATTAAATTGCCAACACTAGAATCCACCGACACAGAAATATCTGTATTTTGTTGCACTGGGTGGCAAAGGTCTTCCTCATAGTATGTGTAGTTAAATTTTAAGAACATAACACCAGATTTCATCAACTGCTACTTCAAATGTGTTTTTCCGGATCTTGCATAAAGCAGACAGTATTCTACAGGGTCCTGTGGTAAGATACATCCCCTCTCCTCTCCCTATATTACAGCTTTGTCATGTATAGGTTTAGATGGCTTGTTGCTGTTCCTCCATTCGCTGGTCACAATCTCTCACTTCAGTTGGTGTCATGGCAAATGGAAGTGCTCTTGCAGTCGTTGCAATCTTGTACATGCGATTGCTGAATGAATGTTGATAGCATCCAGAACTTTTTCCAGAACCAATTGTAAAGCGCAACAGAATATGCTGCGCTATATAAGAAACTGTAAATAAATAAATAATAAATAAAAAGACAGCATCTCCTGCACACTCCTCCTGAACCCCCAAGAGGTTCTTATCTGCCATAAAATTCTAAGATAATCCAGGGTTGCCTACCCTCCCGGCCCCCCGGAAAGGATGGCAACCCTCCCGCATTGTCCTGCATCTCCAGCCAGGGGTCCATGGGTCAAATAACGCGATAGCGTCACTTAAACCCAGATCCCCGCAGTGCAATGCATAAAATACCGGCATTGCACGGCGGGGGTAAAATGACGCGATCGCTCTAGCCAGGCCCCTAAACTTCTCATCACAGCCATGGCTCTGCCCCTTTTCCTCCCGACTTTGGCCCCCCTTTTCCTCCCGACTTTGCCCCTCCCCCCCCCCCCGCCATACTGAGCTCGCTGCTCTCAGAAAGTCAGCAACCATGAGATAATATTTTCTTTGTTTTACAGCAACCTTGATTAACATTTTTGGAATTAAGGAATAAATGTAGTTAATTTAAGAATCAATCCTCCTTTTGCACTCTGTTTCTAAATTAATTAAAGCATTCTTGGTTACTTTCTATGGGGTCATAGAGTTTTTTTAAACTGCTGCCCTGTCTGCAGCTGCAGTGCCCGGCTGTTTCCTGTGCAATGTTAGAAGTGGAAATGCTGTTTGTTTGTTTGTGCTGCCCACTGCTGTTGCTTAGCTTAGTCAGGCAGCCAGCTCAGTGCAATTTAGGGTCTAAACTATATTAATAAAAATTGGGTGAGCTGTCATGTGGTAAAAAAAAAAAATGGACTGGAAATGAATGGGTTAATAATGCTTTAGGGCACTGGTACCCATACTGTGCCTAGAACTACGGGGTGCCTTGGGACACATGCAGGGGTGCCACGGGTTGTGGTGCAGGACAACTGTAATACTTTTATGGTCAGTGTATGAGGCAAAACCAGTGCTGGCAGCGGTCAGCCATTAAGCTACAGTATGTGTACAATCAGAAGTGAATCCTGTCCCACACCACATAACTGAACCTAAAGATGACATAATGTATAAACACAATATTAACCTAATTTAATATTTTTTTTCAAATTTCTCAATAATATAGCTTTCAGATAACAAAACCAGAGCAGACCATTTCACATTAAACCCGGGTCACCCGTTATACACAGTGCCACCTGGGTTCAACCCTTTTTATAACCCAATTGAATTGCCGGGTTAGTGAACCTGGGTTATGTAGTTTATTGCTTTTACACTGCACCTGAAAACAGATTGACCAAGCAATAACCTGGTTCTAAAGGTGCCCATACACGTTACAATTATTGTATACAATATTGTATACAATATCACATCTCATTGCATCTCGGTTTTGAGATGAGACGAGATCTAGTACAAAAAGTATATGCTGCACATACTTTTTTTACTTGATCTCATCTCAAAACAAAAACTGAGATGCGATTAGATGCCATATTGTATACAATATAGGCACCTTAAGATGCGATGTGAAAGGTGTATAAGAAACTTTTATCCTAGGGGTGCTGTGAAAAAAATTCTAATACTCTAGGGGGTCTTGATTCAAAAAAGTTTGGGAGCCACTGCTTTAGTGGGATAAAAAAGGCCCAAAATATGTGAATTTAGCAGTTTTTCAAATCAAATCATTGTGCACAGCTTTCATTTTCTCTAGATTATTTTCTTAAATAATAGGAAATCTCTGCCCACCTAGCAATATATATTGCAGTGCCGCAGGCGGTGGGAGAGAAAAGAAAATGGGTACAGAGGGTGACCTAGGTTATGATGTGAGTCTTTGACTTTGCACTTACATCTGGATGACTCATACTTGCTTACTACTTAATTCTCCTCTCTAGTCAGCACTTTGGGGGGTGGGAACAGGGTCGGAGCACCTCAGGCAGGGGGGGCGCCCTGGTGCTCACCCGCTCCACCGGGGGGGTGTTTCATGCGGTGACCGCCGTGTCGCTACGTGGGGGGGGTGGGGAATTGCCAGGCGCTGTGGAGGGGGGGGGGCAAAGGCCACCGAGTCACTCCACAGGTGGGGGGGGGGAGTTGCCGCTCACCTGCATCCCATCCTGCTCCTAACTTCCACCCTCAGTGGCCAGCACCTTAGGCAAATGTCTAAAGCTGCCTAGTGGTGGCGCTGGTCCTGGGTGGGAACAGAGCCCAGGAACAAACCCCACTCTCGTTACAGTAATCACAGGTCTGTGAGGAAGAGCATGGTTAAAATGTAATTTTGAAGAGCCTTGAATTACCGCAATATAAGCGGCATATGACGGGATGCAGTAGGGGGGGGGGGGGGATGAGGGTCATGCATGGGATAGTTTCCCAGCATAGCTGATTAAAAAGAGTCAAGTCATTCGTGCTTCCCCTTGCTGTCAATGTTGGCAGAACACCTAGTGTCATAACAGTGGGGGTGGATTAGGCAAACATGCAGTCAGCAACGGCAGTGCATATTTCCAGACTCCATATTTGCACCATGTATATTGCCTACTTCAGCACTGATAGCTAATCAGAGATCTGTATTCAATTTTCTAACAACTGTATATGCGCAGTGTTGACATTGAACATGCGCAGCGTTATTTAGCAAATAAAGTAGTCACAGTTGGAATGACAGGAAGCCATCATTTAGTGGCGGAAACAATTACCTCTTCCGTTCTGGAGCTTGAGCAGATCAATGGAAGCGCTAGACTAGTGCAGATGGAAAAAACTGTTAGAGGGTTTGGTTTTTGCAAATGGATCGCTAATTGTGATGCATCAGCAATTTTGCAAAGGGGCGTTATTTATTTCTGTCTGGGCGGCGACTTTCTGCTTTTCTCTAATTAGCAAGCCATGATGAGTTAGACTTATAGGCTGGTACAAGTGCACCCCGAAGATACAGGTAGAGGGTGATCCAGCTGCAAAATAATCTAGGCATCTTTTCCCAGTACAGGTTGGGTGTCCCGTATCCGAATTATTCAAAAAAACGTGTTTTTTTTGGAATAATTCAAAATATATATATTTTTTACCCCCCTAACCCTTTTTTTTTACTTACCAAGTCCCCCGGCGTCCACGGCAGGCCTTCAGCATCCTCTCCGTCGTCTCCAGCGGTCCCAGGAGTGCAGTGCGCGAGTGTGTGCATGCGCCGGTGACGTCACCGGCGCGCCTGGGAACTCGCGCAATGCACTCCTGGGAACGCTGGAGATGCCGGAGACGGTGCTGTAGGCCTGCCTTGGACACCGGGGGACAAAGTGGACGCCGAGGGACCATCGGAGCACCACCAGGGGACAGGTAAGTATGTTTTAAAAAAAATATTCCAAAATCTGGAAAAATCCCTTATCCAAAATGCTCGTGGTCCCGAGCATTTCGGATAAGGGATACTCAACCTGTACACCCAAAGCAGTTAAGTTGCCATCAACTTTGGATCATCCCCATAAGTAAAGTAAGTAAAGCTCATTAGTCTCAACTACAATAATGTCCAACTCCGTGGATGGGATATGCCTACTGTAGCTGTCTCCTTGGTAAAACGCGTTAGATCACCTTAGACCTTATAATAATATGTTCCGCTTTCAAACCGAAGCAGTGGTCTAAATATAAGAGCGTTATTCTTGTTGCCCTCTTGATCACAGTGTAAAAGTCATTTTGGTTCTGTTGTTTTGCAATATGTTTCCAGTAGACGCCCTAGAACAAGTTAACAACCGCAATGTGCTCCCGTCCTAGACCGGATAAATAACATGTACAAAAGAGAAAACCATCATGTTCTTGTACTGTTCTTATCTCAAATTATATATTTCCCAGATTTTAACTATTACAAAAGCTTTCTTTAGTAGCAGAATAAATTGCTCGGTCTTGCATGGCCTCACCATCTGGGCTGCAAACAATTGTGTGTGTCATAAAAAATATATATGAAAAAAAAACCACACAAAATGAAGATTTTACGCAATTTTGTGTGGTCTAATTTTGGCAGGTTTTTTTTCCTCTTTTTATTCTTTTTCAATTTTAAAGCTTTTCCGCAGAGAGTCAGATCTGAAATGCACGATGCCTGGTGTAGAACTTTACAGTGCGCACATGGAGAGCTATTACGGCTATTGTATTCTGACCTGAAACATATGTTAGACTTACAAGTGATGTTTATGTGCTCTCAAGTCTAAGCGTTCACACAACATTAACCCACAGGCTGACAGAGGGCCCAGTGCTGTGCCGCAGTGCGGGTTACCTCGCAGGGCGCGTATCTTCAAGATGCAGAGTACGGATAACCAGCAGTAGGTTCAGAAATCTACCAGGATTTTGGGCTGAGCCTATATTTATACACACAGGATTATTTTTCATAGGTTAAAGATATTTTTCCTCTCAGAGGCAGGAACTATTAATCTATGGATTTGTGCAGTTTAAGAGACTCATACAGCAGTTTGTCTTTATGTAATACTGATTTACAGGTTAAGGTCACTGACCTTTACAGAGACCTGCAGAACATAATACTCTCCCAAGGGTCACCTGACAGATACATACTGATATGTTACTGTATCTCATACAATGGATTTCTAGTGAATCACTCCCTTTCTGAATCTCTGCAGCTTAATGGGCTCTGCTGCTGCAAATCATTTCTTAAGGCCCCCATCCACCGGTATCCGGACTCATGATAGATTGATTCTAGGTCGACAGTCATTAGGTCCACCACACCTTTAAATGGTCTACATACTCAAGGTCGATAGAGACAGAACTATGACATAGACATGGTCGGCACTAGGGAGGCCAATCCCGGGATCAGAATCAGCGGGATCCCGGGATTTTGGCCTAAAAACGGCGGGATTTGAATCCCGGGATTGAGCCTTCCAATCCCGGGATTGCGGGATTAGTACCTGTTTGTAAAGAAAACAGCAGGCGGCTGTTTTGAACAGTGTCTGTGCTGTAGCGGCATGACGGTGGCCGGGCTACGCAGCGTGACCCCTGACATCACATCACGCTGCACAGCCCGGCCGCCGTCATGCCGCTGCAGCACAGTAGCACACTGTTCTGAACTTGTTCGCCTGGCCGCCCGCCGGCCCGCTGAGGAGCTCCCAACCACCCGCTGAGGAGCTCCCAGCCGCCCGCCCGCTGAGCAGCACCTAGCCGCCCGCTGAGGAGCTCCCAGCCGCCCGCCCGCTGAGCAGCACCTAGCCGCCCGCTGAGGAGCTCCCTGCCCGCCCGCCGAGCAGCACAAGCCAAGCTGAGCTGCATGCCCGCTGGAGATGGTCCTGCTACTGCCTGTCACCACCATCATGTAAGTGACAGCGCAGTGCAGGGCAGGAGGGATAGTGGGGATTAGTCTGCCGTGTTGATGTGCGGGTCGGCCAGTTTGGGGAGGAGGGACGTAGGTTTTTTTTTTTTTAACCATGGAGGCCAATCCCGGGATCCCGGGAATCCCGGGATTGAGCATTTTTCAATCCCGAATCCCGGGATTGAAAAAATGCCCCAGGATTGGCCTCCCTAGTCGGCACTGAAAAGATCAACAAAAGTTTTTCTTTTTTTGGCTTAAACCGACTTGTTAATTTTTTTTTACCATCCACTAGGGCGTGGAGGGAGAATAGAATAGGTGTCCATATCGACATATATGTCACCATAGACACCCAAAAAACATGAAAAGCTTGTGTCAATCCTTTTCAATGTGGACGTGTCTATGTCAACATTTTGTTTGTAGATAAATATCCGTGTCTCAATCAGATCACAGCACACATCTGGTGTGCGCCCTGCGTTCACAGGCACTGAGCTCAGATCACCTGCACACAAGTGTTCTGCATTGAGAAAGTACAGTACCGCCACCTGGTCTCCAGTTACGTGAACAAAGCCTTGCTGTAAATCTTGCTCTGCTCAGCGTTTTAAACCTTGGATTACTGGGGCTTTGTAGTAGGCATGTTCAATCAACATCGGCCAAAACTCATTATAGGTTGATAGATGCTCGTTTACTGTATAAAAAGAGTCAGTGCAGCCCATCAAAATCCCCGGGGGCCAGTTATCACATAGTAAAGCCATAATTGCAAGTGATGTTACAGGATTGTCTCACCGTGGCCAATCAAATTGCACATTATCACGGTGAGTTATATTCTGATCCCAACTCATGACGAAGTCAATATTAGCACACAGCTTAATGCCAAAGCAGGAAGAATTCACCGGCTTTTCAAATTGAGGTTGAGAATCTTAATTCACTCTGCCATCTGGTATGTTTCATAGTTTCATTTAGGCACAGTTTAAACTAAATTACTTTTCAAAAGCTGCTCTATAAAATAATAATAATAATTGCAAAAAGCTATAGGCTGTTACAAAGACGGATAAAGCAAAAGAGATTAAATCGGAATGGTGCCCATTGTAATGGAAATATTCCAACAAACTTATAACAATATTACTCTGTAAAGGGATATTGCAGACCTGTAGAATCTAGCACCTTCGGTTGTTCCAAGACCTTTAATGTACTGATAAAATATATACATATATTTTTTTAGTTTATAAAAGCTCAGCAAGATGTAATAGCAGTTAGTGATAATATAAGAGACCCGTTAGTACGGTGATACAGTGCGCAGGTTCCTCCATGCATCCAACAGTCCCATTTGCCCAGGAAGCAGGTCAATGACTTGTACTTGTGCCAAGCGTCAGAGGGCGCCTCTGTGAGTGAGGTTCTGGAAGGGAATGATGGGCGGAGGACAGCGTAGTCCTGCTACGGCTTACTCTACCACTCTTCAATCACAAATGTCCATGGGTCTAATTCAGTATCAGTTGTAATTTTGTTAGAATTTGTAAATTTACAACTGGCGATGCTAGGTATCGGGAAAGGGGGAGGTGAGTCCGACATAGGGCAAGGCTGCACCGCTCGCCAGCATCTACTGCCAGGACAAGATGGTAATAGGTTGTAGAATTGCCCAAAACTTTTTAGTTTATAATTTTTCTACAAAATCAAAAAGAAACATACTAAACTAAACAGACAAACTTACATGAAATGACACATTCGTCTTTGTGGTTCTAATTTGAATTGTTATGTCATTTCAATTGGGGTGGATGGACTCAAAATCGCTAAATTCCACTTTCCGCAATGAAAAAAGTATAACGTCATTATAGTTTTCAAAATTCTATAACAAACCGAATGCTCGTCACAATCCCCATAGCTGGAATGGCAGCTAATAAAAAGGTAATTAAAATAATAAACTGGTATAAGTGGCATTTTTCCCTGCAGCCTGCTATCTCTCCCTCCCAGAACATGAAATGACCTTTGTTATGCTCTAGGAGATGACTTCCCAGGGCAATATCACTTGTATCGAGTACACAGATGGGGCAGTTTTACTGCATTATTTAAGCTTGTGATGTTTAAATGCCAAAAGTGAGATCCATTACTGTCAGATGAGTCTTTGCAGAGCTCTTGTGATTTATAAGAGCATAAACGGCTATATAGACTATAATGATACATAAATGGAAGATAAAAATGTGTGCTCGTGTAGTTCCTTGACAAAACCAAGTCACTAAAAGGCAAAAGATCCAGTGAACGTAGGGAAAGTTTGAATGCATTAATTCAGTGGTTCCCAAACTACAGTATGATCTCAAGGACCCCCCATGCTGCATGTTTTCCAGATCTCCTCAAAGAATCACAAGTGAAGTAATTATCTCTAGTTGGGGACAGTTGGAGATACACAGCGCACCTGCCGGATGACCTGGAAAACTTGACCTCTTTGGGGTTCTTGAAAACCAGTTTGGAAACCATGGCATTAGTTGGATATAAAGGGGGAAATTTACTAAGATGTGTATGGGCAACCAATCATATCCTGTCTACCATCTTCTAGAGCAGGGGTGGCCGGACTTTTGTCACACGGGATCTACTTTTTGTACAATTACTTACCGATAATCTACCGGCATCTCCCCCATGTGCAAAAATATTCCCCTCCCAGTGCATTATGCCACACCGAATGGGCCAACATTCACATCATGGCAAAAGGTATGAGCCAAAATTCACACCAGGACACAGGGTATGAGCCAAAATTCACACCAGGACACATGGTATTAACCAAAATTCACACCAGGACATAGGGTTGAGGGATTGGATGAAGCCGTGTGATGCTCAGGGACAGGAGATGGACCAGAAGATAAAGGATTAAAACGTGCAGTTTTAATGAATGATTTCATATATAGCTGACAACTTCACTCAAATACTTCTTTAAGTGGCAGTTAGTGGTAAACAAAATAACACAGGCAAGGTACTTGGGAAGAAAGGCAATGTCTTTGAAAGTAAGTTCAAATGGGTACGGAGGCTGGCAGAAAGACTAGTGGTGATGATGTTCCGGAAAGAAGGTGGAAATGATGGTGGGCACAATTGGAGGTACTTGTGACTTATCTGGGCGCCCGATTTTCTTCATCGCACCTAAAAATCGAGTCAAATCGCATTGCATACAATCAGATTGCATGCGATGCGATTTGCCGCGATTTTAATATGTGAAGGCACCCAGATACCTGTTTCATATGTGAAATGGCCCCCCAGACCCCATTTTTAATTGTATTCCCACCCTGATGGCTAAATGCCCCCCATTGTTAACGCCACCCCACTATCAACGCCAACCCGAAGCGTGGCGAGCGCAGCGAGCCCGCGAGGGGCGGCGGTACGCGTCCTCCGACCTTTTTATACCCCCACTATCCACGTCGGCGTGGAGTTGATTTTATATAGTGTGGCGAGTGCAGTGAGCCACCGAGCCCGAAGCGTGGCGAGCGCAGCGAGCCCCGCGAGGGGACGCGGATACCTGTGAAGCCCGCGAGGGGACACGTATAGCTGTGAAGGTATCCACGTCCCCTCGCGGGGCTCGCTGAGCTCGCCACGCTTCGGGCTCGGTGGCTCGCTGCGCTCGCCACACTATATAAAATCAACTCCACGCCGTCGTGGATTGTGGGGGTATGCAAAGGTCGGAGGACGCGTACCGCCGGACCTCGCGGGCTCGCTGCGCTCGCCACGCTTCGGGTTGGCGTTGATAGTGGGGTGGCTTTAACAATGGGGGTCATTTAGCCATCAGGGTGGGTATACAATTAAAAATGGGGTCTGGGGGGCCATTTCACATATGAAACAGGCATCTGGGTGCCTGTACATATTAAAATCGCATCAAATCGCATCGCATGCAATACAATGCATACAATGCAACAGCGATTTTCTCTTCAAGGGAATTTCAAGGGAAATCAAGGGAAATCGCGTCAAATCGCATCAAATCGCATGCTTAGGGTACTGGCATACAATTTCAACATCGGGCGCCAAGATAAGTCACAAGTACCCAATTGGATCCTTGGGCTGAAAGAAGATGGGTAGTGAGTCTCTGAATGAAGAATTGAGAAGTGGTAGTGCCGGTAGCTTGGAAGTATGGGCTGGCTGCTGAACTTGGCAGGAACTACAGCGATGGGGTCCTAGGCAGCCAAATGAATCTGAGAGCAGAGCATTAGAGCCAAGGGCTCCAGGAGAGTCAGGAGTCTGCTAGTAGAACTGAACAGCTCAGAAGACTTTTTGTACTGACCCTGAACAGCCCTAGGCAGATTCCCTATATCCCTAGAGGGCTGCTGCCATTGGCTGTCAGGGTAGTATGGGTGGAAACCCCTGACCTGGCCCAATCTCTGTTCTGCCCTGAAGCAAGATGGCGGCGCCGGCCTCCCGGCGGCGCCAATCACAGACACAGCGCTGCACTCCCCAGCCTTCCCTGCTGCCGTCCTCACACCAGAAGCCGCTGCCACCTGCTGTCCACAAGCTGGGAACCTACACATGCTAGCCGTCGACAGGCACGGATGGGTGAGTAGTGTACCCGCCGTGCGCCGCCGCCGCGGCATGTGACAGGTATGAGCCAAAATTCACACCAGGACACAGGGTATGAGCCAAAATTCACACCAGGACACAGGAAATTAGCCAAAATTCACAAGGCAAATCCCCACAGAATCAAACTATGCCCACCAGTCTTACACCAAGGGTATGCTGTGCCCAACCATAATAAATAAAAAAAATAAAACTGCTATTTTAACTAAAACTAACAGTAGAGTTTCCTTGTTTTTTACTTTTTATAGAAAATATTAGGGCCATAAAACAACATCCCAATTAACTGGGATTAAGACACCCTGTTCCCCCCTCCCCCCCCCCCCCCAACTCCTCATCTCACTCATCTCACCCCACCATAACCTTTAGACACAAAAAAACACAACTATAAAGCACTTTAAAAAAAAATAATCCTCAGTCTCACTTCTTGTAGATTCTGCCCGCCGCTGCTGCTGCCGCCGCTCTGCCGTTCGCAACCATTCATAGTTCAGCCGCCGCTGCTCTCCCTGTAGCCGCTCCTTCCAGCCTCTGCCGCCCTGCTTTCAAAGTGCTTCAGTCCTGCACTGCGCCAGTGCAGGGTGACGTCACCCGTGCACCCACGCAATGCTCTCCTGGGAACACTGAAGCCAGGCATGGCTTCAGAAGAAAATTTAAGTTAACGGGGGCTTCACACATCAGAAAATGATCGCGATCTACCGGTTGAAGGTCTGCGATCGACCGGTAGATCGCAATCGACCTTTTGGCCACCCCTGTTCTAGAGGGTGCTAAATAAATAAGAAGTAGATTCTGATTGGTTGCCCATAGCAACATCACATGTGAAGTAGAATACACATCTTAGTAAATTCCCCGCAATTTGTTGTACAATATGTAGATCTCTAACGGAAATAGTATTATTATTTTAAGACCGGGCTGGGGGCGTAGCAGGGACATGATGCGAAGAGCCAGGAGGGGAGACAAACATGCAAAGATGAACTGAGCATTAGAGAGTGGTAGCAATAGCCCAGGATAATGATGTGGGGCTCCTATGAAACTGGTGTGGGATAACTGCATCTCCAAAACCAACTCATCTATACATATTAGGAATACTATATTATATTTTCCAATATATACTTTTTATTTGGGAAAGACATACTTCGTTTTTCTGATTGGTTTCATGTTGAACTGAGGTATATCACAGTCAGCATCTTGGCTAGGGTATGAACTGTCCTGGCCATAAAGGAATTAATTAGATGTATTCCAAATGAATAACCTCAGTGGAAAAAATGAAGAAAAAAAAATTCCACTAAGTGAAACAGTAAATAATTAAAACAAATATTAGTTGCAGAGGATGAGGGCGTTGTGAATTCTTTTTTATTATTTTAATAGTCTTTTTTCACAAGGATATTTTTACATCAAAGTGTGTGAGGCATATGTGGGAATTGTTTATCATTACATGTAAAACCCTCTGTTTCATTTTTAATTTTGCGCTCTATAAATGGATTTATTGACCTTTAGATCGTTTTCCAGAAGCCCAAGGTACATAACCATCTATTACGGGTACACACCACATACCCTGCATCTATTCAATATACTTACCTGTCATGCTCCTCCTGTCAACCACTGTTTTTAATGTCACACTCTGCCTCCCCCTGCCTCTTCCTGACACCCCTTTCCTCTCCCTGTCACCCACTGCCAGGTTGCATATTGTAAACTTGGGTTTGGGTGGACTAAGGGGGCCCGAATTATATTTTTGCACCTGGGCCCACAACCCACAAGTTCTGCTATTGTGTCTCAGATCACATCTCCTGTAAAATGGTTCTGCTGCCATATTCCAGGAGATATGCGCAGGCGTAATAGAGGATAAACGCATGAGTTCACACCGCGACTTAGCATACTCTTGCAGAAGTGAGGGGACTGTTTATGGCCCCTTATAGATACAGTGGATTGGAACAATTCCCCAATTCCCGACACCAGGGTCATGTTGAATTTCCCTCACCAAGACAATGATTGGGCTGGCCAAATCAGGGAATTTTAACATGCAGTATATTGTAATTTCCAGATGGATTTCTGATCCTCAACGGCCATGTTTTTTGTACCTAGACCCCTGGCTCTATTCAACCATGTTGAGGCTGGAATGAATAATGACAGACTGGTACATTGTTTACATTATCCCAACTTAGAGCAGCAAGTTCCGAATAAATCAGTGTAGGCTGACCAGAAAGGATAGGTGCAAAGTATCCTGGGAACGGGCTGCCAAGGAGGATCAAGACATTGTGACTGCATCCCCTTCAGTGTGTGACACAGTATGTAAAGAAGGCTTTACAATAAGGCATGGTACACACTTGACCACTATCCCTAGTACTGAGCCCAACAGGTCTCACAAGGCTTTTGAGACCAATCTATATGGATCACTATAGATCAGGGCTGGGCAAACCGGTCCTCAAGATCTACCAACGGTCCACGTTTTCCAAATCACCTAGCCGGTGCACAGCTGTAGTCATTACTAACTGTCACATCCACAGGTTGCCTGAAAAACATGAACTGCTGGAGATCTTGAGGACAGGGTTGGCCACCCCTGTTCTAGATCCTGGTTAATATGAAGACTTCACTAACCGGAAGTATCAGAACTCTGTTCAATTCTAATGTATCAATACTGTAGGAAAGATTGTATAAAATATAAGGTGAAATGTACATCAAGGTGACAAGCGCTAGTCCCTGGGTGGAGTCAATGTCATGAAACTTCTTTTCCAGCTCTTCAAACAGGGCTTTTGTAATGTACTTTCAAAGCACTCCAACATAAAGCAGGCTTGCAAATAGCGGTGCCCAGCACCACTGTAATTCTAACAATCAGCACTTCTAGTGTTTCCTAGCCAAACATTTATAATTTGGTTGCAAAATATGGTTCTGTCAAACCCATTGTATTTTCTGGCATATTTTACAATATTCCTGAGTTCTTTTGTGTCAGACATAATTTAGTCTCATGGCACATTTACAATTGTTTATGTTGTGCTGAACTCTCCAAATTGACATTACTATGCATCTGAAATTGGCATCACCATATGTTTGAAATACATTTGGCACCTAGCTTCATCTATTCCGGACACTCACATCTGTTCCTTGGAGACAGGGAATTTTAAGAGCACTGTATCTCTCATGCACTCTCATGGACAGTTCTGCAGCTGATGACAGCAATACTGGCCCCAAACCTCTTTATTAATAGCTGCAAGGAGATCTAGTATGTGTCTCAAACGTATACTGTGTTTGCTGTGTTCAGCATCAGAATCGCAGAACCTTTCATTAGATGGCTTAGTTGATAAATAGTTACTCCACCTCCCACAATATTACATCTATGGGGGTGTTCAATCAATGCCATTATTTTGCCACTGACATTTTTTTTGGGGGGGGGGGTCAGCATGGGCCAAAATGGACCCAAAAACGGGCAAAAACATCCGTGAATCACCAAAACACATGGATCCTCAGCACTAGACATATCATGCTTACTTTATAATTAAATCAGAAGATGTCTAGGGGAGCTGGGACCCGGGAGATGAGCCGCACAAAAAGAAAATACCCATACAAATGAATGGGAGGCCGCTGATTGGCTTATCTTAGCCAATCAGCGGCCTCCCATTCATTTGTATGTTTTTTTTTATGCATCTCATCTCCTAGCTCCCAGCTCCGCTACCAGGCTCTCTGAGAACACCGGTGTTCGGCTCCCCCCCCCCCACCGCCAGCGTCCACTCAACGCTTCTGTGAGTCCCCCTTTTGTGAATAGATGTGTTAATAGTTTATCTATTAACACATGCAAAGTGAATGAACAGAGGTCCCTCGTTAATGAATGTCATGCTGCAGCCTTCCCCTCCCCCACCATTTCCTCCCCCCAGCATCGGCAGGTGTGTATTCTCTTACCCAACAGCACCCCGCCGGGTTTCCGCTGCCGCCAATATCGGTGTCAGCAAGTGTTTATGTGGCTTAAACCAGATTAATATTTGGTGTGACCCCATTTTCCCTCAAAACAGCATCAATTCTTCTAGGCACACTTGCACAAAGGGCCTAATTCAGCATGGATTGCTAATTAGAGAAAAAGAAGTTACCTGCAATCAAAAAGTTGGCGCCCAGGAAGAAAGAAAGAATAAATGCAAAAGTGCAAAAGCATCACAAATAGTGATGGAGCGATGCAATTGCTATATTTTACAATTGCGTCATGGGGCAGGACCAGGCATGTGTGGCGGCCTTGCCCTGTGCTGGGCAGTACCTGTCATTCTGCTGCCGAGAGTTGTAGTTTTGTGAATCCACCCAAAACTACAACTCAAGCTAAATTAGGCCTATAGTCAGGTGTATGATTGATCAATCATACCAAACAGGTGATAAGGATCATGCTTTTCATATGTAGGTTGAAACACAATCATTAACTGAATCAAAAGCAGAAACTGTGTAAGAGGCTTGAAACTGGGTGAGGAACATTCAAACTCTGCTACAAAGGGGGAGGTTGTGGAAGACAGTTTCACAGGTCATATGCCAGGGCAAGACACAGCAAAAAGACACAAGGTAGTTATACTGCATCAGCAAGGTCTCTCCCAGGAAAATATTTCAAAGCAGACTGGGGTTGTACCAGGAAGCTGTTCTCTGTGTGACAGGAAGCTGTGCTGTGTGTGATAGGAGCTGTGCTGTGTTTTACAGTAAACTGTACCCTGTGTGATGGGAACATTGCTGTGTGTGACTGGAAGCAGTGCTCTGTGTGACAGGAAACTGTACCCTGTGTGATGGGAACATTGCTGTGTGTGACTGAAAGCTGTGCTCTGTGTGACAGGAAACTGTTCCATGTGTGACGGGAACACTGCTGTGTGTGACTGGAAGCTGTGCTCTGTGTGACAGGAATAGTGCTGTGTGTGACAGGAAGCAGTGTGTGACAGGAATCTGTGCTCTGTGTGATCCAGAGGCAAAACCATTATGAATAAGGGTCCGTTAAGCTACTTTTTTTTTTTAATGATAGAAGGTGGCACTGTTAGGTGATTATTGTAAGGGGGGGGGGGGGGAGAGTACAATGAGAGGTATACATTTGGACTTTGTTGAATGTTACACTATTCTTCTGGTGCCCCCATAACAGTATAACAGTTCAAACTTCAGGGTCCCAAAAATGTAGGTCCGCCACTGGTGTGATCAGGGTATAATATATACTTTCTGTGGTTTATATACTGTAAACTGAATGAATTCTGTGAGTTCTATGATGCAAAGTTTTAAGGTGTAACAGAAAACTGAGTGGCTTTGGGAGAGGCGATGCAAGATAAAAACTGCATAGTGGAACACCCTGTTTAATAAATCTCTCCACAATCCTAGATATGGTACATTAATATTTTTAATATGTATGGTTTGGAGTAGAGAAGTGGGAGGACATATTTTAAACTAACAAAGACATTGAAAGTGTAGAGGGAGAAAGGGGATACTGTATATCATGTGCTGGACGGAACACACGGCCATATTGTAGACCAAGCTTATTATTGGCTATCAGGACTAGAACATGACAGAGATGTAAAATAACCTACAGGAGTGTGCACTAGAGGCAAACATAACAACAAGGGCTCATATTCAAACTGTTGGACTTCAAAATGGCGACCATCACCAAAAGGCATGTATCTGATTATGGACCCTATTCTGGTTACGACGGCCGTGCGTACGTACGTTCCGTATCAGCGTACGTTTGCCGTACGCGGCCGTTGAGCGAAAGTCCACCCACAAAACAGCCGCATACGTACGGGCACAAACACCGACAAAGGGGAGTGGCGTACAATTGAGCGTACGCCAACGTACATGGACGGATCACCCCTTAGACTCCGACAACTGGCGTACAACAGAGCGTACGCCACCGTCTACGGACGGATGTTGTCCGTTTTCACACCGACACCTTCCGTATATCTGAGCGTATGCCACAGTGCAAGTCCAAAAACATCCTAGTTGCTCTTAGATGTGGTTTGTGTGTCTTTTTCCATATAAAAAACTGTTATGTTTGTGTTACAGTGAAAAAGTTGACACATGTCGACTTCTGTGAATTCAGTGTCCTGCTTTTTAAAGTATACAAAAACACTTTCTGAATGGGTGTAGATGGTTATAAAATAACTACCTTGACAAAATAACCAGGCCTTAGAATGAATCTTACCTAAAATTAAACCAACCTTTACATGTTGAAGTGTAGAAAGATATGCTTCCAATGTGTTTGAGTGCCGTGTGTGGCTTGCAGGTAGTGAAATCATGGTTTTCACTTAATAGCCTGCAGCATTGCTTATTACATTCAGGTGTATGTGTTTGAGTAGTAATCAGCGTTAATTAGCAAACCCAGGCGCCCGCTCTCATGCGGTATCTGTAGGGGTGGTCTGAGGTGGCGGTTGGCGTTCGCCTGTTTTGTGTCCGAAATGAACGGTGCTTTCTCCGATCGAGCGGTAGTAGCAGCGTACATTTTTGGTGCACACCCCCGTGTACGACCATGTTTACGCCCAGTTACCCTTATTATTTTGGCCGCTCCCCTCAACACGCCCCTATGCCGCCCACAGTGACCGTACTCTTGCGGACAGGTTTTTTCGCACGGAAAGACCCGTCCGTGTGCATTGTGGAGTCGTCGCGCCTGCGCATTGCGGAAGGTACGCATGCGCAGATAAAAAAAAACCCAGGAACGTACGCCTACGGCCCAGCCGCCCGAACCAGAATAACCTCCTATATGTATTTCCTCTCCTTCCGTATAAGAAGCAAATAATCACCTCGCCCATCAGGAGACTATTTTAGTGATAATCGATCTGCCTGATAATCCATTGGCACCGGCATTTTGTTCAAGGCATTTGCAAGATCCTGGTGCTTGGAACGGGGCCACTGTAGACGGAACTGGGCACAAATGTACATTATAAGTCTAACAGGGACTGCTGTCAGTAAGGAACAGTGAATATAATATATACTGTATATAGAATAATTATTCTATATATGGATGTTCCGCTGTGGGGATGCCAGTGGTCAGAATACTGATGCTGGCATCCCATCAGTAGAAATCCTGATAGGGGTCAGGTAAGTATACGTACCTCTCCCCCAACCAGAACCCTCCCTTCCTAAAGCCTAAGCCTTCCCCACAGCCTAACCCCCTTAACCTTCCCCGCTAGTGTCTAACCTTAACCCCCATACACCGCCACTTCAATCTAACCTCCTCTTCTTAGCCTGTCAATCATGTGTGTGAATAGGTCCTGTAACTCAGGACGGCAATAGTCTGCCAGTAATTGACAGTGTGCTGCCATCTGCGGGGCACAGAGGGGACATGCCATTAACTGCCTCAGTTCTGAAAATGGAGGATGTCAGCACCGTTTAAGGTATATGAAGAGGTCAGGGTTCTCTGTCTTAGGGTGGAGATTTACCACCATTAATCCGAATAACCCCCAAGAGGTGGAAGAAGACACCAGGTTTCCAGCAACACAGAAACTACAGAGTAATGTTTAAATATTACCCAGCAACTCCTGCTCCGCAATGCCACATCACACTCATATACGGGGGTGCTGAGAGGAGGGAGAATACCTCTTTGTGTGCCAGTTATGCCAAGGAAGCATAGACAACCACCTTAGATGGTGTGATCACGTGCCCTTGAATGAGCAGTGCAGCATGTAAAGACGTCATGAACTGAAGCACCTAAATTACCAGGGTACATGGAAACAGGTACTTAGAACTGTTTTGCTTTATTTGGTTCCTGATCTAACTTCATAGTTTTTCATTTGAATCAGATGTACATAATATTGCATTATACAAACGGATAGGGGGCCAGATTCTCTAAGCTTCAAAAGTGATAAAATGGAGAGTGATAAACAGCCAGCCAATCAGCTCCTACTGTACCTGTCATGTCACAGGCTGGGTTTGAAAAATAAGAGGCAGGAGCTGATTGGCTGGTTTTTTATCACTCTCAATTTTATCACTGTTGAAGCTTAGAGAATCTGTTATGTAAAAAGTACACCATGCAAGGATTAAAGGATTCCTATACAAATATGGTGCTAATTCAGGTCTTCAGTCTTCATGAAGTAAAAAAGAAAGTTATTCAAAAATGATTTGAAATTAAAATGTAAGTAGAATAAATGGATACGGTCCTTCAGTTACTGGGATGAAGAATGAATAGAGGGGCGAGAGCACGTGTGAATGCTGTACAGTAGCTCAAATAATGAATGTGCAGCCATGTAAAGGTTGGCAGTGAGCACCTTATTGTATTTCATGTGTTTAATGTGTTTATACAACATAAATGCAAGATGCCTCATTGAAATATTAAAATATTCCGATATACGGACTAATCCATTATCCAAAATACTTCTGGTCCCGAGAATTTTGGATAAGGGATACTCATCCTGTACTACTAGACTGGAATTGCCCAGAGTGAGCCGCAACTACAGCTAGAATTCTAGAATTAATAACAGTCTGGGGTCAGCTACTTAGCAATTGGAGAATTCGATGGTGATTGGTATGCGTTTGATGATGACAAAATACTGTTGTTACAGTATGGTCAGAATGACGGCCTTTCGCAACCACTTCTACTGTTGGATACCATAGTTTACCGCAATGTACAGTAAGCGGAGAAACATTACAGCTGGACAATTAAACAGGCCTGTCACGATCCAATCAGGTGATGGATCGAATAAATCATGCCTCCTATTATTATGTGTGAGATGAATGTAGTTCTTGTATTCTGCTTGTGAAATCATGTCTTCTGTTATTATTATGTGTGAGATCAGGGCATATCTTGTATTATGCATGTAAACCTAATGTGACCTAAAGGGGGGCTGCCTGCTATTTCCCCCTGCAGAGTGTAAGCACTGTGGACATTACCTCAGAGTAACCATCTGTGGAGTTCTCTGAAGTTAGGGTCTGAGACCCCCTCATACATCAGATTGGGATAGTGTTCAGATAAGAGGCGAAAGGTGTCCTTGCCCCTCCAGTATAGATCACTTATCACACTTGGCTGTTGCATTCCACTGGGTAAGGAATGTGTACAAATCACTTAAAAGCAGTTGACTAATTCTTCATGTAGAAGATCAATTATTTAGGGACATTCATTAATGTCCAGCAGGGAAGTGGTCAAAATCTCAAGGGTGGGAGGGATGAGGGAGTCTGCAGGTATAACTGCTCTCTTGTCCCTATAGCAAGTTGGTACTTCTTGGGGGAACAGCAAGCTGGCTGGAAGCGACCCAATGTTTTATGTGGGACCCCCTCCACTACAGAATCAGTACTTGGGTGTAAGATACAGTTATGTAATTTTTAATTCCCTTTTATTTTGTGGCGTTGTATTATTATGTGTAATCATCTTTGTAACCATTTTTATCACTAAAGCTCTAAAGAATTTCTTGGAATAAATCATTCAAAATTCCAGTTCTGAATTTGTGTTCTTAGGACTTAAGCCAAAAGAGAACGCTAAAACATTTTTATATATGTTGTATTGTGTGGTCAGGAGTGGCAAGGCGCCCCTTGCCCAATTTGGAGGTGCTAAATCAGGCTTTGCCGGTGGCGGCATACCTCATACAGTATAGGGGACCTGTGTGTCCAAAGTGTACCCCAGTCATGCCAGGAGCTGCTCAGGTTGATGTATCTGGAGGAGCGACCGGTGGGTCCGTGACAAGGTCTATTATAATCTAATCATAACAAATTAACAAATTATTGACTTTACCTAACTTAAGACAATGATCAGGCAGATGGGTAACTCTGAGAGGCAACAGAGTCATCTGCCACCGGGCTCCTGCTCCCAAGGGGGCACCTCTCCTCCCCTGCCAATTTGAATAAGTTAATTGAAAGCCATGGATACCCCCCCCCCCCCTCCTAACATCATTTTTGCAAGTGTCACAGCCTGTATGAGAACCCTTGACTTTTTTACTGGACCTGTCTCAGAGTAGTGTTAGGGACTTATCCTATTGAGGTAACCTGGACGTGGTGGACAAGCCCATACTAATGGCCATCATTATGCTAATAACCTCCAATGCAATATAGCAAAGATATTAAAAGGTCTAGCATTTATATTTAGTGTGCACCTGCAAACTCCTCCTCCTGCTTGCTGCACTACAGGTCTCAGCAGGTAGCACCTCATATGTCCAGGGTGTGCAGTTTAGGGCCCCTCCCCCTATGTATTGTTTTACTGGAGACAGACACCTTACAGATTGAGCTATTTGGGGGGCACCAATATTTATCTTCCCCCGAACTTGCACCACTGTGAACAGGACTGTGATCCAAACAACGAATGTCACCCTGAGCTATGTGCATCCGATAAACTATTCACAAATTAATATTTAATAAAGACTTAACTTTTTATCATCTTCAACCCAAACCTGTTTCTTATCTTGGACACACCAGCCTTGTCAGCAAATTGTGTTCCAGGTAAGGAGTTCACTCATGGCTAAAAAATGCTGATCGGTACAGCGCTAACTTTGAGATGTCTGTCATTACTAAGCAAATGTGACAGGTCTGGAGAGCGTGCGCAGGGTCCTAGTGTTAGTCACCAGCTACATTGCCAAGACCTCAGCAGGGTTATCCCACATAAATCATTTTTATCTGTAACTAGAACACATAATGGTTACTACAATGATTTCAACAAAATTACATTAATTAGACTGATTAAATCACTTAAAGCAATATATCATTCTAGTTTCATTACTCTTACAATATTTCTGTTTATAAAATCAACATTTGTTATTAAACTATTCAATTTGAATTAGCTCTATTAAGCCTTCCTGCTGAATGTTATGCACTGAATATAATTGTGTTTTGTGAATTTTATAGTTGTTATATCACTTTAAGCTGTGTGAAGCATGCCTCATCTGACTTCATATCAGTTTGCTTTACAGTATGTCAGACATACAGATAGCGCAGGGCTTGTCTTTGCTGGGGATGGCGGAGGACTCGCCACCCGCCATCCCCCGCCCCGCGCCATCTGTATGTCGGAAGGGGACGCGCGTGCACGAGGTGCACGCGCGTCCCGTTCCGACGGAGCTTTTGCCCGGGTCCCCGCCGGCTTCCCCGGGTCCCCGCCGGTCCACACCGCCCCCCCGCAGCCCCCCGCAGCCCTGCCCGTCTCCCTGAAGCTGGAGACGGGCAGGACTGCACCCGCCGCGCCGCCTCGCCGCCCGGCTATTGAGACGCTCGTGCGTGGGAGACGCACGAGCGTCTCATTCAGCCAGAGCGCCAGATTGCTGGCGGATCGCCAGGGACACGGTCCTGGCGCTCCGCCAGCAATAATAAGCCCTGCTCCATCTGTAGGTGACGATTTATGTTTTTGCTCGTGGGTGCTCAAGCCAAAAATATAGGAGTGGCTTCATGGGGAAGGGGTGTGTCCACGAAATAATACCAATTTATTTTACGGAGCACAGTTGTCTTCTTCAAATTACGGCAACAGAGTTCCACATCCATAAATGCCCCCACAGTGCAGGTACATAAATGCCCCCACTGTCCAGGTACTCTGCAGACAGAATTCACTCTTCCCGGCATACTGTTTCCCAGGTGGCAGGTCCGGCAATCTGGGTGCTGCAGTTGCAAATTAGCAAGTTAATATGGCGGTCCAGGAGCTGGACTCGGGCCCGTGGGTGCTCAACAATTTCCGTGGGTGCTTGGGCCCTTGAGCACCCACAGAATCGGCACCTATGATGTCAGATACAGTAGTGATCTCTTCAGTCCTTGGGAAAACCAAGTAAATATGAGATTGTTTTCATGGGACATATCATATACTGTATTACCTGGTAGCAAATTGCAATAAAAAAAAACTTTTTAAATGTGGTATATAAAATTCACATAGCAAAATGATTAAGGGTGGTATTCAATCCAGGATTCAGACTGTGGGAACATCCTGACAGTCGGAATCCCGGGCTGTTTTTACTCTTCTTAATAGATACTCGACAGGCAGAATTCAATGTACCGCCTGTCGAGTGTCAAAAAGTGAGCGTGTCAGCAAAAACGGCCGTAGGTTGTAAAAAAATGCCAGTTTCTGACAAAACATCTGACTTGTTTTAAAGTCGGATTTGTTTTGTCCAAATCCACCTTCGAGGCTGTCGGAAACTGCAGCATTAATTAGGGGGGCACTATATCCCCTGGCCGAAATAGCGGCCAAGATTGAATATCCCCCTGGGGGTCTATTTATAAACCCTAATCATTGAATTAATCCTGGTTATTTATTCAGCTTAAAATGCAGTAGCTATCTCCCTATAGATTGTAAGCTTGCAGCAGGGCCCTCCCACCTCCATGTCTGTCTGTTTTTACCCAGTTTGTTCTATCACTGTCTACGGTTGTAAAGCGCAACGGAATCTGCTGCGCTATATAAGAAACTGTAAATAAATAAGTGTTGAAGTTGTGCTATTTAATCAAGTTCTGGAAACAAAAAGATAGCTTCAGTTTACTAAGATTCAGATGAGGGATCCACTGCAGGTGCCCATTCACGGTGCGATTGCCGCGTGTGATGAGATGCCCGCGCCCACGGACATCCCATCGTACAGTTCAAAAAGTATGTGCTGCACATACTTTTTGAACTAAAAAAAACACATGCAATTATCGCAGTGTTTATGGGCACCTTTAGATCTCTCAGAGTTCTGAATGTTTAAATACATGACTTAAGGTTGCTCATGTGCGGTAACATTGCAGTGACAGAACCTGGAAACACTACTACAATTTATTGTCAAATAGGCCAGATAAAATTACATAGATGCAATTATTCTAAAAACAGAAAAAGGACACTTAAATGAGTGCATTGTCTCACCCATTTACAGCTCAAAAAAGTATTTAACCCTTTGAGTGCCAAGTGAATTTGTCAAAATAGGTGTAACAATTGCCAAGCAAATATTTTATTCCTCAATGACCTGTAATGTTTACCTTATATAGGAAATATATCATCTATTTTTACACAACATTTGTTATTTAGGGCGGGATGTGTTAATATACATCGCCGCCCTTCGCCTGACAGCCGCCGCGATGCTGCAGCATATGTACTAACAGCATCGGGTTGGGGTGACGGAGACCCCCGCAATACCTGTGATGTGGTCTGCAGGGGTCTCCGTCACCTCCCGGCGGCTGCCAGTGTCCCCTGCGTCTCCTCCTCCCCCCTGCAGCCGGATGTCCTCCCGGTTGTGACACCTGCTGGGGGAGGAGGAGATCAAAGGAGGATGGGATGGGGGGGGAGGCGGACGGCGGGTGGCGATAGAAGCCCATAGGCTTCTATAGGGTACCGCCACCCAGAGGTGGCGATACCCTACAATGCGTTAACGGGGCGGCGGGGTTTTAATACATAGGGAAATGCGGTAAAATGGGGGTTTTATCGCATTTTCCCGTTAGTACATCCCGCCGTTAAATTGATATAACAAATGTGAGCGACGCTGGCATTCTTAGCGGATATTTTGAACATTTATCACAGAGATGTTGGCACTCAAAGGGTTAAATAAGCTGGCTATTTTCTGCCCCTCCCCCCCTCCGTATTTATTGCCATCCTCATACAGCAAACTGGCATGTGAAATGCTGTCCATGGGGAGAGCTTGTCCAACCTCCATGACCACATAGGGTGTAGACGCACTTGAGAAAACTGTGTCCCTCAAATTACTCTGCAATTCACCTTGGCTGCTGATGGCCACATTGTTTAATGAATTAAAACCTCTGCCCACGACACAGAGGAAAGTGCAAAATTACCATATTATTAATTGCTAAAGTAACAAACCACACCACTTACATTTAATTCTGCCTGACCACTTTAGAATCATTTTTTCCTAATCATTTTCCTTTAGATATAATTTTGTATTAACTATCGCCAGCTCTAATAAACGTATAGAAAATGTGACAAATGGATCTCATGTTTTCAGTTTGGTGGAACAAAGGCAACAGATTGAAACATTTATGTCCGTATATCAAAAGCATTAAAAAATATACACAAGACATGACCGTGCTCCATTCTACTGAGAAATAGAGAGCACTTTGTAATAAATAATTGCCTGGCCCAGAGCAGTTATTGTTGGGTTTTTTTGGTCAGTCAAACTCAGGGGAGCTCTGAAACTTCGGAAAAGTCAATGTAGCATTTGAACACCACATGTTAAAGAAACTCCAGGTCAGGATTAAACAAGGCGATCAAGGAAAACACTTTTTTTTATTTTGTCTTTGAAAAATAAACACTGTCATAATTTGGTCCTTAGAGTAGTGTTTTATTATCGGAATGGAAATGCGGAGATTTGTCCAAGAGACGTCACCATGGGAAGACCTTTCCAACTACTCTATAGAACAGCATGTGCAGTAAGACGTTGCGGTCAACTACCCCCTGAAAACATTTAAGGTAAAATGCTTAATTTGTACAGTTGTTAAAAAAAAAGTTCTTGTTTTGGAACAATGTAATGCGAAAATATTCCAGGAAGATTTTGACAATCATTTTAAATGTGGTTTATGTTTCCCAGATGGAAAGTAAAAATCCCTACAGACAAAACATCTTTGCGGAGTAACACTCGAAGCCCAGGCTTCGCGATGCCCTTGAATAGCTGACATACGATGTTTGATTTGCAATCTCTGCGAGAATACCACATTAATACTGATTCCAGATTTCGTGCAGTTAAAAGCTGTGTGTTCTATTCATTCAAGCAGCCGTGCCAATGTGATTATGAAAGAATGATCTCAGGTAAGAAATCCCAAGTATTTCCCTCTGCAAATGTGAATTTATCCAGATGTACAGATCTCAGTTATAGATCATTGCGTATGGCCTGGGCTCCTCTGAGCACAGACGGTTTTAGCAGCGAATGACCCAACTAAATAAAGCTGTGCAGGGGAAGTTTAAGAGACTGGATTCATACATTACCGCTTTGCTCCTAAAATCTGTATGGACAGGTGTAATCTATTTGTCAGGATGACAAACCAGAAACCAGATTGGATAATTCAGCAGTTAGGTATCTCTGCATTTTTAATAATAAAATTGGAGGGATATGAAAGATCACACGGTAATATTCAATTATGGTCAACGGTGATGTCATTTATGTCTGGGTGGTGGGTGGGTACACTGTAGTGCTGTATTTTTCATGTGCTTTTAATTATTTTTCAAGCATATGTAAAATATAAATAATGCTAGTCAACGGTGTTGCTTGAAGTTGAGCAAAAATACATTTATTGTGTTCTACAATGTGTTCGTCTAATGTTTCCTGAATCCCTATGGTTTCCCAAACCATAGGGATACTGACAGCAGCATCCCATTAAACAGAAGTCCAACATGAGCTCGGTAAGTCTACTTACCATACCTACCTAACCCTTCCTACCTGCAGCCTAACCCTAATATTCGCTGTTTAGTGCCTACCCCCCCCCCCCCCATTTAGGGCCCAAACCTACTCCCCTCCCTGGCCTAACGCTAAGATAGTACCCCGGCCTACATGCCATCAGGATGCCGGCTGCTAGAAATCCACTGATGCGGAGATGCTGGTGCTGATGTTTTGGACACCGGTCGGGAATTCCGGCACCAGTATTTTTGACCCCGCCATCCCATTCCCTGGCATCATAACCACATCCCATCTGTATATTTAGTTAATATTTTGTTTTCTCAGAGTCTTAAATATGATTGTATCTGCCATAAGATTGCTTATTGTGCACTATGAATAAGCTATTCTTTATTAGGCTTCTCCCATGATGCTTTGAGGTATGGAGGTAGGATGAGGAGTATGAACCTACTGAATACTGCGAGATGAAAGCTACATTGCTGATTCTCCGGATGGTAGAGCAATACTTTTATACTACAGTAGTTGTAGGAAACTGAAGGGTGATGTGCTTGATATTAAAGGTTAAAGAGAATAACCGCATAAAATGCCACTACATTCTCCCCCCAGAGAGAGAGGTAACATGTACTGCAGGTAGGGCAAAGTCTGAATCCGGCCTGCGTACATTTATGGGTAATGATGGCGGTGACATGCTCACCGTTCATGGGAGAATCAACAGAAACAGAATGGCAAGGCTTGCCATTCTGTTTCTTCACCCGTTTTGGACTTCAGAAAATCCTTGGTTGGCGTGTTCAGGCTGTATCAGTTTCCGGAGCTGATCTGCCTCACTCACAGACTCCATCCCTCCTGCTGTGCCCCGGGTTATTTGTTACATGCTTTTAATCTTCAATCATTAGTAAGTGCAAACCTTTATTAAATTTGTTGTTTGAAGCATTATGCACTATATACTATTTCTGTTTCATTTCATATTCGGGGGATTACAACATCCATAATACCATACCCATTTAGGGGACTGTCCAAAGTTGGTTTACATTGAGAAAGTTCTAAGGATTACCTTTCTAGCGCTGGTATCAATTCAATTGTTTTATACAAATCCTCTTTACTGCAACTACTTTTACAATGGTCCTTTCTCCTCCCTCCTCTAAGTAAAATATATTAAACAGTAAGGGGGTATTCAATCTCCTGCTGCTATTCCCAACAGGGGAAATAGCGGTGGGGCCCTAGTCAATGCTGTCTTCTCTTACACCATTGAACAGGGATCTCGGCAGAACGTGCCCGACTTTACAAGCAGTCGGGCATGTTCTGCCGAGAACGGCCGGGAATTGTTGAGCTCCCGGCCGCGAGAAGGACATTGAATCCCACCTGCCAAATCTGTGTCGAGCCGGCCGAGAACTGGAAAGGGTCAGGTCGTGACCCTGCATTGAATATTCCCCTTTAAGTCACACAGATGAGGGGGTAAAGTAAATCTGGGATACTGAACCATGCATGACTATAATGTGGAAGTGACTTATGAAGCAAATGTTCCTGACCATTGGATGATTGGATGTCACATGTATTCAGATGCTTGTGGGTTTAAAAACTCATTTTATTGTGAATCATATTAGATTTATGGGCAACGTAGTGCTGATTAGGAGGTGTGATAAGGTCAACAGCTGGGGAGGTACTGGCTAGCATAAGAGCCATATTTACACACACATATGGTTTGATGGTGAGTTTTGACTATAAAAATTATTAAAATATTAC
This sequence comes from Crinia signifera, assembly GCF_055691185.1. Classification (NCBI taxonomy): domain Eukaryota; kingdom Metazoa; phylum Chordata; class Amphibia; order Anura; family Myobatrachidae; genus Crinia; species Crinia signifera. The sequence goes on along the minus strand of NC_139224.1, from coordinate 40,878,936 downwards.
AAAGATGATATGAATAATACAAAAATGATAATTATAGATATCATCTCTGAATTATTCTAATCATTTTAATAGTCAAAACACTGGAGTATACTGGAGTATAATAGATAAGTCTCTGTATACCTTGCCTACCCTGAAATATAGGGTGACATTTATTAGAGATCGATGTTGGGTTTTTGGCGATTTTTATCGCGAAAACGGCCGTTTTTTCATTTTTTTTCCCAAATTGACTACTTAATGGGTGGCGATTTGCGGCATAAATCGCACTTTTTGCCGCGAAATCGCACTCTCTGAAAGTGCGATTTTTTTTTAACTCTGGAATTCGCATCCAGATGTTTTCCCCATTGAAAAATATACAATTCGCATTTTTAATGAGATGCGAATTTGGAAATCGCCAAAAAAATGGTCTAAACTTCAAAAAAAAAATAGACCTGATACTGACTGGCGATTTTGTCAGAAACATGGCGATTTTGTCAGAACCATGCACAGATCATTGTGATCTGTGTATGGTTCTTTGGTAAAATATGTGTAAAAGGATAAATTAAATCTAATCAAACACATTGGAATATACCAATCAACAATCACCCGCAAGAAAACAGTGTTCCTTTCAAATGAGATCATGACAGCAAAAAATAGGCCCGCTCAGCTTTTCCGTACAGTGGAGATGCTTTGCAAACCAGCATGCCTGCAGCCTGATGTAACCCTCTCGCAGTCAAGATGCAATGAGTTTGCTAAATTCTTTGCAGATAAAGTATCTATCATCCGGGCTGGAATCCCCACAGTGACACCAAAGGAGTTCCAACAGACCAAGCCTACCAGTTTAAGACACTTGCCTTCATGGGACATCTTTGACCAAGTGGATGTACAATACATTGCTGGAATTTCCAGACTGCTGCGTCCCTCCTCCTGTGATCTGGACCCTGCCCCATCCAAGCTTCTTTTAGGGTGTATGGAAATAATCGGCCCTGCATTTGCAAAAATAGTTCAATGCTCTTTGCAGACAGGCGTTTTTCCCGAACCACTAAAGGAAGCAATAGTCAGACCACTTCTTAAAAAATCTAATTTAGACCCTGACTGCATGACCAACTACAGGCCAGTATCAAATCTTCCTTTTCTAGGAAAGGTTATTGAGAAAGTGGTTGCAACTCAACTAGAGACCCACCTGTTAACCCATGACATTTATGATCCATTCCAGTCAGGATTCAGGAGAAGACATAGCACAGAAACAGCTCTGGTATGTGTGCTCAATGATCTTCTAAATGCAAGGGATAGAGGAGACTGTACAATCCTAATCCTTCTGGACCTCTCTGCAGCATTTGACACCATTGACCATGGGATTCTAATTGAGCGCCTGAAGAATTTCTGTGGCCTGGGTGGCACAGTCCTTAGCTGGTTCAAATCATTTCTCGCTGGCAGGTCACAGAGAGTTGCATCGGGAGTATACTCTTCACCACCAGTGCCGTTGTCTTGTGGTGTCCCACAGGGCTCTATACTATCTCCCATGCTTTTTGCAGTATACATGCTTCCACTTGGTGACATAATCAGACGTCACGGCCTGGTCTACCACTGCTATGCAGATGATACCCAACTGTACCTGTCCTTTGCTCCAGGCACCGATAACACAATAACAACCTTAAATGGCTGCCTAGCTGAGCTCCAGGAGTGGATGAGTGCCAGTTGGCTGAGACTGAACCCAGATAAAACAGAAGTCCTGATGATAAATCACAGGACAAGACGGCAGCATAGCCAACTGACAGGTCTTAAGCTGGGGGGCACAGCACTAAAAAACTCTGATCATGTGCGGAATCTTGGTGTTGTCCTGGATAATGGCCTGACACTTAAACATCAGGTGTCAGCCACAATCAAATCCTCATTCTTTCATCTGAGAAACATAGCCAGAATCAAGCATTTAATTCCCCCAGAAGACCTTCCTAAAGTCATACATGCATTTATATCATCACGACTAGACTACTGCAATGCTCTCTACCTGGGTCTTCCAGCAAAAGAATTGCACCGCTTGCAGCTGGTACAAAATGCAGCCGCCAGACTATTAACTAACCAGCCCCGCTCCTGCCACATAACTCCCATTCTCTACGCCCTTCACTGGCTACCTGTAAAATGGCGAATCGTTTTCAAGATTGGCTTACTCACTTTCAAGGCCCTACATGACCAGGGCCCAAGGTACCTGCAACAGCTGCTGATCCCTTACTGTCCTACTCGATTACTACGATCCACTGAAGAAGGACTACTAACAGTACCCAGAATCTCCCTGAATTCATCTGGGGGTCGAGCTTTCAACTTTGCTGCTCCAACTCTGTGGAACTCTCTTCCTCGCACAGTGCGAGAAGCGCCCACTATAGAATCCTTTAAAAATAGACTAAAGACATACTTATTTACTCAAGCATTTCACTGACATCTACTGTTAAACTTGTTTTGTATTTTGAGCTGTAAAGACAATGTGTGAAGCACTTTGAGTCCTATTGGGAGAAAAGTGCTATATAAATATCATTATTATTATTATTATTATTATTATAAAAGTAAAAAAAAAAAAATTTGGCGTGAGGTCCCCCCTCCTGTACATAACCAGCCCCGGGCTCATTGAGCCGGACCTGGTTCCAAAAATACGGGGGACAAAAAGCGTAGGGGTCCCCCGTATTTCTGAAACCAGCCCCGGACTCTTGGACCGGTCCTGGTTCCAAAAATACGGGGTCCTGGACGGGTGAAGCCTGGGGGGGGACCCCTTTATTGGGGGGGTCCCCAATCCTCCAGGTACCCCGTCCAAGGCTGACCAGCCACGGTGCTCATGGTACGGCCGGGGGACCTTGTGTAAAAAGTGTCCCCCGGCTGTGGCATGACACTGCGGGCTGTTGGAGCCCGGTGCTGGTTTCAAAATATGGGGGATCCCCAGATTTTTTCCCCCCGTATTTTTGGAACCAGGAACGGTCCAAGAGTCCGGGGCTGGTTTCAGAAATACGGGGGACCCCTACGCTTTTTGTCCCCCATATTTTTGGAACCAGGTCTGGCTCAATGAGCCCAGGACTGGTTATTTACAGGAGGGGGGACCTCACGCCAATTTTATTTTTTATTTTTTTTAATCACAAAATCGCACATTTTGACAAAATCGCACCTTTCCATGACTAAAAAATCGCACTTTTCATCCCGAAAATCGCCCTACATCGCACTTTCTCGCACTTTTCATGCCGGAATACACACCTCATTAAATATGCGATTTCTGGGAAAAAATGCGATTTTAAAAAACGGTGATACAGGGCGATTTGAGCAAAAATCGCATTTTCGGAAAAACGGTCAACACAATAAATCTCGCCCCCTAAATCAGTTTTGGTTTATATATTTTTTTAGATACACCGATGAGAAACAAGAAAAACACAATGGACAAAGCAAACTGCCAAACTCAAAGGACATTTATCGATCACTTCTATATGGAGGGTGGGATATTCTAGAATGATCATGGAGTGGACAAATAGAATATCTGTGTATTATGCCTCCAAGAATGTTTTGGATACGTAGAGCAAACTTAATTTTATAAAAGATTTTAATTTTTTGAACTTTGCAAGCTGAAAAAAGTTAAATTCGTTCAGCCATAATAAATTTCAACTAAATTCAGCTAATCTCTAAATATATTGAATTATATTGTCTCAATTTTAATTTGAGTTGCTTTTAAATGAGTAAATATACACTATGATACAATGCAAAGCCATACTATACAATTAATATACAAAAAGCCTATATTTATTATTATTATTATTATTATTATTATTATTATTATTATTATTATTATTATTATGTCATAATAATGCACCACCATATGATTCTGGACTTTAAGGAGACCTCATAGAAGTCACTGTTCCATTACAGGTTAGAGTCTTCTTTCCTGATTCTGAGTTGCACTGGATGCAAATCAGCATCACCGGTGGTGATGGCAGCTGTCATCATTGCAACATGTTTGGCGCAATGCGATAAATGATGCACACACTCTGTACACAACCCTGGCACATGACCAGGGCCGTCTTGGGCTCTAAGCAAAGCAATGCACTGGGGCCCCTATTTTAGTAAAAAAAAAAAACTCGTAGCGGGCAGAATTCGGTCCCCCGGCCAATGGTGCGGGTTTGCGCATGTGCATGCCCAAATATGCATATGGCTAAAACCCCATGTACCAGCAAAAAATTCTGGGGGTACTTGTGTAGTTTCACGGCGCCAGCATGGCGCTGTGCTACTTCCGGGTTCTACGCTCGCCACAAACTATGTTAAAAAAAGTAACTTAACTCCATGCCAACATAGATAGTTCATACCTCCACTATCCATGTTGGCATGGAGTTGATTTTAAATAGCGTGGCGAGCGTAGCGAGCCACCAAGCCCGCAGCATAAGCAAGCGAAGCGAGCCCCGCAAGGGGACTCAGATGCACGGCGCCATACTGGCGCCGTGAAACTACACAAGTACCATGCTGGGTGTACCACTGCGAACGCTTGTGTGTTGGTGTCTGCTTGGGGCTGGCACTGATGACACAGGAAGTCAGCACCAGCCCCAAATTCGGCCATCTTTGGCCAGGATAAAAGTCAGTTTAGACTGGCTTTTATATATGAAGATACCATGTGCTGTTTTCCTGAGGAAATCTACGGCTCATTTACAAATAAAATAACACAGTTATTATGGCTTAGAGACTTGGAAAAAGCATGATATCTCATTTAAAAACAAGTTGTCTTGTGATAAAAGGGAAATGTCTAAAGCAGGAAATGTCTCCACTAAGCTCCGCTTTAATGGAACATGTTGTGACTTATTAAAAGTTTGATTGAAACATAAGACTGAACTGGCAGGGAAAGATAACGTACAAGCCAGACACTCCCGGGCACCGATAATGAACGTCCGCAAGAAAAACAGTTACTGAACTAATCATTTTAATGAGAAAGTAGATTGTGGTGGCAAAAAAATAAATAATAATAAAAAGCAATTTCCCCAAAATAATTTAGTGCTGTGAAATGTTAGTAGCAAAAGGCATCTTTATTTAAGTAGATCTTAGGAGGAGGAAAATGGGTTTTCTGGTTAGAAGAGGCAAGAGGAATTCAATGTCTTTCACTTTCATGGTAAAGAACAAAATAATGTGCATTCATTTTTGTCTTAAACAATTAACCTCCCTACATAAATATATGACCCAAAGTGGTGTGATTATCATGTAGTGTAGGACCAAAGAAGATATGCGTTGCAGTGGATGGTGGCTTAGCATACTGTATGCAAATGTACAGAATGTAGCCAGTGGCATAACTAAAAAATTGGCACCCCCCCCCCCCCCCCCCGACAGAATATTCTGGAGGTGACACCCTTTACATGAAAGTTAACCCTGCCGCAACCATCCGCTTGCCACCGTCGTGGCCGGGACAAGTAGATCTGCAGGCCCTTCACTCAAGACAAGTCTTGAAAAAGGCTCCAAGTAAGCCGAAACGCGCTGACACTAGGGGACTCTGTTTCTGCATCCTGAAGCCTACCAGAACCACGGAGGTAACTTTGGACTCTATCACCATTCACTCTGTCCGGACCTTACCATCTTTTGTGGTGATTGTGCTGTGGTTTCCCATGTTGCCTCCTTGTTTTGGGGCTCAGCCTGCAAATTTTTTTATTTTTTTAACAATTGTTTTTTATTGCTTATTTTTGTCACGTATGTTGGAATTTTAGCCCTACTATGGACTTTGTGTATAGTCATACTTTTCTTTTTTGGGTTTTTTTTCAAATGCACCTCCCATTTGAGGATTAAGAATACAAGGAATTGAAAGGCAAAAATACCCAGATTGTTTTCCGAGAAATTTTTTCAAGAGTTTGGACATATTCATGCTCTGGATGATATGGATACATAAAAGGGGAAGTACATTTCACCATATTTTTTAGTGCACATTGATTTTGTCACATTCACTTTATTTATTTTTTATTATAGCGCTTTAAACTTTCAGGTGACTCATAACCATATTCTTTCCATTAGGACATCGCAGAGTATGGTTTAATGAGCGTAATCCTAGTGCAGTGTACAATTTTTTATAGATATTTTTTGTTTCTATTGTAAATTTTAAATATAAAATGTGCCCTCTCGATTGCCCTAAAATAATCCTAGAGTGAACACTACTCAACTTGCAGCCCTGAGAACATCTGCAGGGATCAAAAGAATGATGGGGAGTGAACATGGCTAATATTTGGGCACAGTGGGGTACAGTACAGTACTTTGTTAAAAGAATATACAAAATCTTCTACTGGGATATTTCGCTTTTAACAAAACAAAACCGCTGCTCCTGCTGCTCTGGCCATTCCGTGTGGCCGCGTTATTTCCACAGTGGTCTCTTGTAGGGTGAAATTGCAGCATTTTTTTTGCTTTACCAAGTACCCTTAAATGCCTACATGAACTTATAGTCCTTTAGCATTTTGCAAGTATACAAAAGCAAAAGTGGTAAGATTCTGTACAACGTATGTGTAGGTGTTACACGAAAAACAACTAACGACAAAGAAAATATTTTATTTAATTAAATTGATTCAATTGTTGCTGGTGCTCCCTGGAATCTAATGCCAGAAAGTTTTATCAAAGAAGAAGGAAGAAGACTCTTTGTGGGCACACTTGTATAACTGAACTGCTAGCAAGCTATACAAATGAAACTTTTGATCCATTGGTTTTAAATAATAAAAAAAAAAATTTGGGAAAAGATTGTAATGATTAATTATTCATTGTAGTGTTACGCTTCAATGGTCGCGGACCATTGAATGATTTGTACAGTGCTCGCAGATCTAAGACACCTCTGTGGAGTCTTAGCTCTCTGGGTCCCTGTACGGGAAGCAGGTGGGCAGCTGACATCCGCTGACGTCAGCTGCCCGCCCCTCGCACCCGCATCACCGGTGAATGTCCATGGGAATGCCCAGCGTTTTCATGGAAGCTCCCATGAAACTCTGGGCGTTCCCTTGGGTGTGACCACGGGCTGCCGCCCCACAACCCCCACCCACACTGCTGAGTGCAAGCAGCCGTTGAATAATCAATTTGCAGAAGCAGCTCGCACAATGTGGCTAAACATCACTCCCCTGTGCCAACGCGCAGGGGAGCGATCAAACTGTGCCAACGCGCAGGGGAGCGATCAAACTGTGCCAACGCGCAGGGGAGCGATCAAACTGTGCCAACGCGTAGGGGAGCGATCAAACTGTGCCAACGCGCAGGGGAGCGATCAAACTGTGCCAACGCGCAGGGGAGCGATCGAACTAGAACAACCTCCCATGTGCACTGGATTTCCCATGTAAAAAATTTGCAATAATTAAATACAGACATGGGTAATCTTGCCTCTACTAAAAATCTATAACCAGCGCCAGCAGAGTCGGCACTACCATTGGTGCAGCAGGTGCAGTGCACAAGGGCCCCTGAGGACTTAGGGGCCCACTGCTGCCTCTGCCACTCTCTTCCTGTCACCCACTGTTTTTCCTTGTCACCCCCTGCCTCTCCTTGTCACCCACTGCCATCTTTCATATTGTGAGCTTGGGTTGGGGTGGAGGAGGGGGGCCCAAATTATATTTTAGCACCTGGGCTCACCACCCACAAGTTCTGCCACTGAGCATCAGTGATTCTGATTCCCACTAAATGGAGATTAGGAGCATGATGCCTGCTAGTGTGGAAATTTGCCCAGGCCCCTCCTGTCATATAGAAAGAGCAGAATAGCATTGCCATTGCAGAGCTAGGGGCTTCTGTGGTAATGAGCATGGCGCACAGCACATGGAGCCCACCGGGTACTGCCCTCCAACTTCAAGTACAGATGGAGCGGGCCTTATTCTTGCTGGCGAATCGCCAGCAGCATGCTGCTGGCGATCCGCCAGCAACACGGCGGCTCCATCTGACTGAGACGCGCGTGCGTCCCCCACGCACGCGCGTCTCAGTATCCGGGCGGCCGAGCGGCGAGGCGGACGCAATACTGTCCGCCTCCTGCTCGAGGGGGGCTGGGGGGACCCGGGGAGGCTGCGGGGTGGTGCGGTCGCCCGGTGTGGGCACCGGGCGACAGAGGGCAGCACCGTCGGAAGGGGACACGTGCGCACCTCGTGCGCGCGCGTCCCCTTCCGACACACAGATGGCGGCGGGGGCAAGGGATGGCGATGGCGACGCCATCGCCATCCCCTGCAAAGATGAATCCCGCTACATCTGTACCATATATACTCGAGTATAAGCCTACTTTTTCAGAACATTTTTTATGCTCAAAAAGCCCCCATCGGCTTATACTCGAGTGAGGGTCCCACTTGCGTCAATAAGTTTTCCCAGTTTTTTTGTTGTAAAATTAGGTGCCTCGGCTTATATTTGGGTCGACTTATACTCGAGTATATACGGTATTTATTAAAGCTATTGGATTCCTAAAATCATTTGTATAACTTTATCAGTAATGCAAGGAATTAAAGAGTGGTACCATCTTGGGGTTCATGTAATGGAATATATAATACAGCTCTCAGATCGCAAATCCGGGACGGACCTGTGATCTTGATCTGGCCCTTTCACACTAAGGGCCCTATTCTAGTTTAATCACTGTGTACTCGCAGGGGAGAGATATTTTTTGACTGCGCATGGCCGTTCCCATGAAAATGCTGGGCGTTCTCATGGTAATTCCCCAAAGCTGCGGGTGTGGTGGGCGTGCAGCTCAGAGACACCACAGAGGTGTCTCAGATCTGCAAGCGCTGGAGAAATCATTTGATGGTCACCGACCATCGAATGTTTTCTCCCGCGCATCCAAGGCTGTGAATGGATGTTTATGCAAAACAACTATTGGCATGCCTGTGGGGGGTCGTGGCATGTGAGGGGGGGGGCGCATGGGTGGCATCTGGTGGACTCACACGGCTGCGAAATTCGTCAACCAGAATAATGGGTGGACCAGGCAGAAACCCGGCAATATCACAGGTTATTGCTGCGGTCTGATAAGGGTATAAATGACTTTGACGAAATGTTTGCAATTTTAAAAGGCAAAGAAGAAGTGTCAACGCATCATTCTGTTCAAAGACAAGGATGTGCCTCAGCGCACAGGAAGTACTGTAGTAGCTATGCATATAAATGTAGCCTCTAGAACCAGAAGCAACAGGGACCTGTTCTGGGTCAGGCAGAGGAGAGGCTGCAGAGATTTGCTACTGTTCACCAGCTGGGTAACAAATGCCATGATTCCAAGTCACAGTGAATGCCAGGACAGTGAGGGCCACAATGGTGATCTAAAGCTGCTACCTCAGATGCAGCACTCTGATCCTGCACATGCTAAAAGGAGGCGTCTATACCCTACAGATGCCTCCTGTAGCATTTGAATGTTAATGACATTTCTAAATAAGTTACTAGTTCATTCTTACTCTATATTCACAACTCAGAACCAGGCCCGATGTTCAGTTTCCTGCCACAAAATCAAATATCAGCTATAATATAAAATTAATTTAAAAAGAATATGCATGTGATTATGGTACTTCGCCATATAGCTGCTTGTGTGATTGTATTAAATTTAGGATTCTTCCTGTATCCTGGACGTATCTCTAGTCAGTGCGAATTAATGCTGGCAATGACTGATGTACTATACTTAAAAAGCTGTCTGATGTTCCAGTGATTGAAGAACCTGTCTAGAAGTTTTCCTTTCTTCACTTGCAAATCTTAAAGGTCCTGGAGCTCTGCCATCCGTCTCCCTTCTGCCCCGTCTGTTGTATCGGAATACATTTAAAGGGAGCACACACATTGGAAGGAACAATGTTAGACTTGGGCAAAAAGGGTCCTCCAGTGGAATGCAGTAGTATGGGCCAGGGACAGTTGCCAGTGACTGTGTGATCAGCTGCCAGAGAGACAGGACCAGTCATTAGAGGGAGAAAGGGTGGAGGGTGTCTGTGTAATTCTCATGTGTCCCTTATTAAATGGATGATCTGGCAACTCTACTCATATCTTCTGGGTAACTTCCCATGTACACACCAGCGGAATGTTTCTGACTCAAGGTCAAGTCCAGTGGCTGAGCCACTGTAGTGTGGTTTTTGAGAAGTGAAGGTACAGCCGTACTCACTGTGGTTGCACTGCCTGAACCATGAAGCACACACTAACAAGATGGCGCCGAGCATGTGTAGTAGTAATTCTGGTAGCCATCTTGGTTATGGAATGAAGCAATGCTGAAGGAGCCATTTTCTGACATTCCCTAATGTATCTGTGTTCCGGCTTCTCTCTCAGGTCTCTGGGTATAAAACATTTACTTTGCAGATCTTTAATTTTCCATGGTGTCTCCCCTGTCTTCCACTTTTCCTTGTGTTTCCTTTGTCTGTTAATATATGTCTCAATTTGCATTGCATGTATAGTAAACCCTCCTTCTGTCTGCACCCATCCTCCTGTGTGTCTTACCCAGGTGTCCATATTAAGTAATGGCTGGATTGTAAGCAAACAGTAGCTCAGCATAGTAAAGCTGTATGTATTAGTACTGAACACTTACTCATTTGCTTGCAGGGATAGCAATGAGCTACTCAGTGGCTTTACTATAGCACTGCAGCCCCAGCGGTCGCGGGGGGGCGCTGTGCATGTGGGGGCGCCGGGGGGCTGTGGTGCTATAGTAATGCCCCCACCCCCCATCCCCCGCAGGCTTACCTGTCTGTGCGTCCCGGCTCCCCTCCTGGCTTCAATCAATTCTATGGAGACGGACCACGATAAAATGGCCGCCCCATAAAGCTGACAGTTCTCTGAAACTGTCTGCGGTATGGGGGCGGCCATTTTATTGTGGTCCGTCTGCATAGAATTATTAATTGAAGCCAGGAGGGTAGCCGGGACGCGCAGACAGGTAAGCCTGCGGTGATAGGGGGGGGGGGAGGCGCCCCCCCCCCCTGAACCATTAACGGCGGGGGGCGCCCCAAACCAAGCTACGCCACTGGAGCTACTGTACTGTTGGCAGAAAAAGCATTTGTTGTGCAATATAAGACCACAGGATGAAAGTATATAGTGGCAGCAACAGGATGCCAAGTAGTAGATAAAGTTTAGATAAAATTAAAGGTTTAAATAAAAACAGTATGACCTGCGGTTGTCTGGCTAGGCCACAGGCAGAGGAGCAGACATGCCCGGTCTTTCAAAAGGTCCAGGAGACTCCCAATCTTGAGGGTACTGTAGTCCCTGAAAGAGGGGTGGATCTCCCACATTCCGCCTGCTGCCAAGTGAAGTGGGCAGTATGGGGAGATAATTTGGGGCAGGCATGTGCAAACTGTGGCCCTCCAGCTGTTATAAAACTACAAGTCCCATCATGCCTTGCCACTGTTTTGCTAATAGGGAATTCTAAAACTATGGCAAGGCATGCTGGGGTGGCCACAAGTTTCACAATCTTGTCTTCCTTATTCTCTTCTCGTGAGTTATGGGCCCTACACACACACACAGCGATAGGCAGGCATTTTTTGAGTGATTTTAGTTAAATTAAATACATCGCTCAGAAAATACCCTACATTGCTGTGTGTGTAGGGGCCATAGCGATGTAGATGTGAGGCCCTGTGTGTTGGTATCTCCCGCCAATTAATAACCCACATGCAGGTTATTAATCGGTCAGGGCCAGTGTTCTCACCGGGGAACACTGGCTCTGGCAGATCGCTATGCACACATCGATGACACATCGATGTGTGCTGAGTGATCATGCTGAGCGTTCTGAGCAGTGCTTAAAGTGGTACGGGAGAGGTGGTGGAACTAATTTCCCCCGCCTTCCCAAGCTTACATTACTACTACCACCACCTTGCGCCTGTGCAAAATGGGTGTGGTCTTACAAGAAAGGGGTGGGGCCACAAATCACATTGTAATTACAGCACATGTAGTGTCCCTTACACACAATGCCTACAGTAGCAGTACAGCTTATACACACAATGCCCACATTCACAGTGCCGCTTATACACATAATGTCCACATTCACAGTGCCACATATACACATTTATAAATAATGGCCATATTCACAGTGCCAGATATATATACTGTACACAATGCTCACGTTTGCAGTGCAGAGATCTGGCAGGTCTGTCCATTTGGCAGGAGGATCTTGGGACTCCGGAGGGGAGGAGCTTCATGGCTGTGAGGAAATGCAGTTTTCCTCAGCACAGCCCAGCCTCATAATACTGGACCACACTGGAATGCAGAATATTTGTCCTCTCCCCCCCCCCCCCCCACAGGGCCCATGCATGCACCTGTCAGCTTTCTCAGTGCTGCCAGAAATTCAAAATTACCACCTGTGCTCTTGGCCTGGCAGCCAATCAAGAGCAGTTGCTGCCGGCCGCTGCTCCTGATTGGCTGCCAGTGCGTGAGCTCCAATTGGCTAGCCGCCAGAGCCACATTACTGTCGGTGGAGTGCTAGCCCTTCGTGAGGGATGGGAGTAATGTTCTTGACAGTTCAAGTCGCTTCTATGATGAGGCTGTCCAGACACTGGAGTTCAACATGCGGTAGGCGGACGTAGGTTGAACAGTTCTGTCTCTAGTTTGAACTGACGGAACGCAGTTCCGGCCAACTTTAACCCCTGGTTCTGAGTGATCTAGCATCACATAAAACGCTCATTGGTTCGCTATGTGTGTAGGGCTCACTAGTCTTTCCTAATAACTAATCATGTTCGAACAATAATGAAATAAGGTGTAACCATACTTTACACAGAGAAAAGCAGACTTGTGAAATGGTATTTGATATCATTTTTGGAATTGAAATAAAAATAATGTGACCTATTTAGAAGAAATGCTGTATAATATATATATAAGGAGATTGTATAGAAGTGTATTGGCAAACTTCACAGGTAACATACTGTAGTGTATAATCAACACATGCGAGAATGTTAAATATTGGGTTATTTTTCCATCTTTCATTTACTAGAAAGGAGTCACCTGTGATATTGCTCTGTTCTACGCTTGTACACACTGGCTGCATTATGTGCACCACCTGCAGCTTCAGGGCATGCAAATTAAACAGAAAACTCTTAACACAGGCACTTTGTAATGGTTTCATGTTCTGCTGATGAAAATAAATCATCCAACGTAAACTTGTGATTGTTTCAAAGTATTTTTTTCATTTAAAGTCTTACAGAACATTTTTTGCTGATTACAAAACATACTGTAGTCCCTTTAATATTTTATTCTAAAATTCCGTCTGCTACGTTTTCATTTTCTCAAGCACAATTTTCTTCTATAAGAAAAATGCTGTACTGAAATCATAAACTCAATCTTTTTAGGACAGGGCTTGACAAATAGCAGACGCCAATATCAACTAAGATGTTATTCATAGACACTCCTGTGTGTGGCACACTGTGAATAAGAGGGCTTTCCTGCATGGGACATAATAGGAATTGTGGATACTCCTGTGTGTGGCACATTATGAATAAGTGACCCTTCTGTGTGTGACACACTATGAATTAGGAGCATTCCTGTGTAGCACACAATGAAAAGGTAACCCTTCTGTTTGTGGCAGACTATGACTCAGGGGCACTCATGTGTGGCACACTATGAGAAGGTGACCCTCCTGTATGGGGCAGACTATGAATCAGGGCCACTCCTGTGTGTGGTAGACTATGAATAGGTGACCTACCTGTTTGTGGCACACTATTAATCAGGGGCATACCTACAGTATGTGTTCACGCTATGAATTGGGGGCACTGCTGTGTGGGTCACACTATGAACCAGAGGCACTCCTGTGTGTAGCACACTATGAAGAGTTGACCCTTCTGTGTGTGGCACACTATGAATCAGGGGCACTCCTGTGTATGGCATACTATGAGTACGTGACCTTCATGTGTGGCACACTATGAATCAGGAACACTTCTGTGTGTGGCACACTATGAATAGGTGACCTGCCTGTTGTGTGGCAGACTTTGAATCAGGGGCACTCCTGTGTATGGCACTCTATGAGTAGGTGACCTTCCTGTGTGGCACACTATGAATTAGGGGCACTCCTGTGTGTGGCACACTATGGATACAGTAGGTGACCTGCCTGTGTGTGGCACATTATTAATCTGTGGCACACCTGTGTATGGCACACTATGATTTGGGGGCCCTGATTAGGGGCACATGTGGTATTCTGAAAATATGTGACAGATATGAGGGGCATGTGTAGTAATCTATAAATTATTTCATATATTTTGTTTGGGATAGATGGTGTTAAACATTTAATCTGGCTCCTAGATTTTACAAACATTTATTGACCTTTGTTTCAGGATGAGTTTTTTTTTTTCAAGATTTTGCTGGACCACCAATTTATCTAGCTATTGGAAAATCTCACTAACATATCACACATGCAGTAGTCATAATTCAGAATTTGGATCCAAAGAATTTATTTTTCAAAATAAAATGAATGCATTTATGTCAAGTGTTTTTTGTTTGTTTTTTGGAACACAGGACACACAGTACATTGCAAATTTGAAAGAAATTTAATCGACGTATCTTTTTTGCAGATAAAAAAAAATGCAAAAAGTAACAATGGACCTTAAAACTACATAAATGTACCAAAAATCTTTAAATCAAGAATTAAAACTATTTTGTCGCTTCTGGAATTGTATTTACATCAAATTTTAAATAATGTGCAGACTATGGATTAACCTAAATTAAGCTTAATCTAGCCATGAAACACAAATGAATGGGATAATAAAAATCAAATGTATACCCCATGAACTGTTCCTTCAAATTACAAACTGCATACTGGATTCATTAAACTGCTCTGCACTCACATCTAATTGAATTAACCGACTTGGATTTGTCAGATGGATGAAAGATGGAGAAGAGTAAACTAATGATCTCATCTCGCCCTTGGTGAGTGTTGGAATAAATCAGGGAAAAGACGATGGTAAAATACAATGAAAATAAAAAAAGCAGCTTCAAAACTGTAATCAACCCAAACAGAGCGCTCATTGTGCATTCACGGGGAGAATTAATGAAACATCCCAGCTGAAAAAACAACTCATAACAATAACTACTAAGTGTTTACAGTACGCAGACAGCCCGTAATTCCATAGAATATATATCGGCGGGATTGATGGTAATATTGACACTTTTTAAATATTCCAATAAAATAGTTTTCAAAGTTGCTTATTAGAGTTCTTCATTTTTTTTATATATGTGTGTGTGTGTGTGTGTGTTTGGTGTATGGTCACTAGGTCGGCATACAAAATGTCGACATAGAAACATAGAATTTGACGGCAGATAAGAACCATTTTGCCCATCTAGTCTGCCTTTTTTTTTACCCTTCAGGTAATCTCAACCCTTTTTAATCCTTATTTCTTTGTAAGGATATCAATATGCCTATCCCAAGCATGTTTAAATTGTTCTACTGTCTTAGCCTCTACCACCTCTGATGGGAGGCTATTCCACTTATCCACTACCCTTTCTGTTAAGTAATTCTTCATTATCTCGACCACTTAAGGTCGACAGGCCTTAGGTCGACACACTCAAACGGTCAACATGGCTTTGGGTCGACCTGGTCAATAGGTTGACACAATCATTAGGTAGACATAGAGAAGGTCGACAGTCGAATGTTGACATTTGTGTTTTCACTTTTTTTTGACCGGAGATTTTCTCCATGTCGACTTAGTGCTTGCGTCGACCTAGTAACCCTGTCGACCTAAAGCCACGTCGACCTTTTCAGTGTGTCGACCTAAGGCCTCTCGACCTTCCTCTGGTCGATCCACACCCGTTTGTTTTGCCCCAGTCCTGTTGTAAATTCTACTAAAATATAATTAATCTTGTATGTAATAGATGCGAGTAATGATACTCAAAAATAAAATGTATGACTATTATTATTATTATTAATAATAAAAATATTATTAATAACGTAGACGTCACTATAAAGGGTTTGCATTTCTGTATAAATTAGGGTTCAGCAAAACAACAACAAATTGCACAATTTAACCAGAAATCTGTTGAATAGTAGGACACACACACACACACACACACACACACACACACACACACACATACTGTATAACAGTAATGGGTTACTGAGTAGTGGGATTGTTGCATAAATTAAGCCACTGATATGTTTATGGTGCTTTTTATGAGTGGGAGTAACAGCACTTAGACCAGGTAATCCATTGACCACATCTCCAAATGCACTAACAATATCCTGCTGGTGATTGTACACAACTTAGCAAAGACTTTGGCACATTGCTAGAATGTTTGATAATGAATACACATACACTAGTCTCTAACCACGAATGTCAGTGTGCCATTCTTGTTTGCTTACAAATGTCAGTGTGCCAAAGGGAGCCAATATGCTTTTCATCTGTGATTACAATGTCAGTGTGCCGTTCTTCTGTGACCACAAATGTCAGCGTGCCCCTCTTCTGTCACCACAAATGTCAATGTGCCATTCTTCCACGATCACATGTGTCAGTGTGATGTTTTTTTGTGACCACAAAGTGTCAGTGTGCTGTTCTTTTGTGACCACAAGTGTCAGTATGCCACTCTTCCAAGAACGTACAGTAAGTGTTAAGTGTGATGTTCTTTCGAAACCTCAAGGATCACAATGGAAAGTAGTGTACAATGCCAATCTGAATGTCAGCAATCCCATAAATACTGGGAATGGGTCATTAAGTCGACAGAGTCTAGGTCTACAGTTAAAAGATCAACCACTATTGGTCAACAGTCATAAGGTCGACACAAAAAAAGGTGGACGTGGATTAGTTTGTACACAGTGCCTCACTGCGCTCGGCTCACTATTATACAGTACCTTAAGAAAAAGATATCCAGAAAAGGAAAGCAGTGCTCCAAATTAAAAGGTTATTACACTAAGAGAATCAATTAAAAAAAAGCATATTTAATAACACATAATATAAAACCAAAGAATGGCAGAAAAAAAAACAACAACAACCATGCAATGAAATAAACCCAATTGGGAGAGTTTATCCTGCACCAAGGCAATAGTCAGAAGTAGACGGAGTCCAGAATGGCAATGGTGTTCCTGGGTGCCGCTGAAAGTGGCAACAATAATGCGGCTTAGTCTCCAGGTAGAGTTTGGCAAAGGACTTCCAAATTGGTGGGATGTGGTGATCAGATGAACCAGCAGGTAAACAGTCAGGTGTATGGCACAGATCCAGGGTGGAACCAACGCGTTTCGCTGACAGGCCTAGCAACTTTATCAAGGGGTTTCATTGTTGTTAGGGTACTGATACCCAGAGCGCTAAATGGGCCATTTTCATAATTAATAGAATCACTTGTTCAATTTTCATAATAATAAAAAGAGTCGGAGACAGATACAGTAGATAATATACACACAAGATTGTATTTTAACACAAACTAAAAATATACTATAGAAATATTTATAAAAACCGTTGTTAAATCAACATATATTTGACCTCCCTAGATCACTTCTGGGTCGTGGGATTACTAAATCTCTCTGTTACTACTACTGGGCTCAGGTTTAAAAATACTGTATGGGTGGACATACAGGAAATAGCGCCATTGTAGGAGAATACTGCAGAAATATATTACTATTAGTTGGCGATCATGATCAAAGACACTGTGGGTTGACATGCCGAGGCCGGAAGTGACGTCCCGCTCCCCGAACCAATCCGAGCGCTCGAATGACACTTCTGGCTTTGGGAATGCGGAAGAACATTATCCTAAACTAACTTTAACACAACTATAATGCTCGTATTATAGTAAAGATTTTTAAAAACCTTGGTATACAGTAACCTATACACAAAATGAAATAGATCATAAACCATGGGGATGTATATACTGTAGTATGACTCTTTTACAAATTAATAAAGGCAATATAGGGATGTTTTCTCTATAGACTCTAACCACAAGCAGGGAATAAACCTAATATTAAAACTGATGTATCTATAAAGGAAATACTAGTAGCAATTGATAGTCGATAGGGCAAAAAGGGAGCATGCTCTGACGACACACCTGCCTCTGCAGGGGGACACGCAGCGCTTTTAAGGGGGTGTGGTATGGGGCTCCGACAGTCGGGATCCCAACAGTCATTATCCCGGCTGTCGGCGTTTTGACAGTCGGGATCCCGACGTCGGGTAAATGACTGTCGGGATCCCGACTGTCGGGAACCCGTCCAGCACCCCTTTTAAGGGAATGTCCATAAAACGCTGGGTGCTTTTACCCCATTGCCGCTCACTGCCTGTCCCTTCTGGAGCGAGTGTGAAATTCGCCAAAGCCGTTTGCTCGTGGGGTTTGCCCGTGCTAATAATCGCCCATCCGCATGTGCAAACCCTGACCATTGGGGATGGGGATGGATTCAGACCTGAGCAAGCAGGTTGGAATCGGCCCTTAGTCAGGGTTGCCTACCCTCCCAGAATAACCGGGAGGCTCACAAAAATCGTGTCCCCCTCCCAGCCCCCTGGAAAAATGGGCAACCCTCCCGGATACTAACACACTCCCCTCGCAGCAGCGTTAATTTTTCGCGATTAGTGGCTTTCCGGGGTAGGGGCAGGGCTAAAGATGCAAATTGTGTCAGTTAGCCACGCCCCCTCCCCTGAAGACCCACGGGATTTGTCATACTGGGGCATGGCTTGATGACAACAGGCCCTGTCCCACAAAGTGCTGCTGACAGACTTTAAAAGTAGGCAACCCGGCCCTTAGTGCATTACTCACAGTAAGAAAGATGCTGTTTTATTCAGCGCAATATTTCTGTTTAAGCATATACCATAGGAACATCCTATAACAATGTAGTACAGTGCTTTCCAGCATATACATGCATTGAAGCAGGAATTGCTGCCTAATCTTATCTCATTCATCCATACAAAGGCTAGTCTCTGTATGTGATTGGTCAGTCTATACATCACAGTAGTTCTCTGACAAGTCTATTCAGCCAGTGAGAGATGTTAGATTGTGCATCTGACAATGGACGCTCTATGATTTAATGGCTGCCAATGATTGCACCTCAGTCTTTAACAAATCTATTTCAGGATTTGTATTCTTATCTGAGAATCTTCATCGTCTCCTTTTTTTTTTTGGCTTTGTAGCGAATCTTCTTTTCCTTATAAAATAGAAGATAAGTTATGTTCTGCATTCCACCTAGCTACAAACTATACACTGACGTGTGAAAAATAAGAAGCGTAAAGAATGAAAAAAGGGTTTTTGTATTACAGTAATAGCGTTCCTTGTTTAAGTTCTAGCGTACGCTTTGTAGGAGAAAAAAAAAATCAATTTGATACGAGCCAGACAATGGTGCAGCTGGGACATTCAATTTAGAGGACTAATGTTTCACTTGTGCAGAATCAGCATGTTCCTGAAATATGGACACAGCCACAAGTATAGAATCTTTATATCCTACAAGATGGGAACATGGGAGGAAAGAAATACAGTCACATCGATGCCCCAGTGAGATTGCGCTATCTATTTTTTTCCTTTGGCATTTTGTCGTTAAGGCTGTTTTATTTCACGTTCTGCCCTAAAGGAAAAGTGAGTTATTCGTCTTTCTTTTTTTTTTTTATATTTGTTTATTTGCAATTTTTGACATATAAAAAACAAGGACAACAAAGTCCGTACATTTTATACACGACAAGACGTACATACAATACATACACATTACTTATTTGACAAGAGTTTTTTCCCCTAAATATTGCATCAGTGTGTATTAGAGCTCTTCCCTGGCTTTTTGCCAATCTCTCCACAGTTTGGCCCTTTTGTTATTATATTTCTTCCCCAGCGTTTCCATCTTATAATTATATTCTATTTTACTCACTACCTTCTGCAGTGTGGGACTCTGCTCCTGTTTCCACAATTGCGCAATTGATGCTCTCACTGCGGAGATTATTTGGTTTAACAAGTACTTTTGTGTGTTATTTAATTCTGGAGGGAGCATATGCAAGAGGCACATCTGTGGCGACAGTTGTACTGCTGGGCCGACACACTGCTGAATTAGGTTACCTATCTCTACCCAGAGATCTGTCAGTCTATCACAGGACCAAAATATATGTTTTATGTCTCCTTTTTTTTCACATCTCCAGCATCTATCTGGTTGTTCTGGGAAAAATCTATTGATTTTGACAGGGGTGTAATATGTCTGGTAAAATACCCTAAAAAATTTCTCTATCTGTATTGTGGAGTTAGACATCTGGTTTACCGAAGTAAACAATTGTGCCCACTGTGTCTTGTCCCAGGAAAAATTCAGCACCCCTTCCCATTTCAGCTGCCACCTTGTTTTATTTTCTTCTCCCTCACTCTCTTGTTGTAGTCTTTTATACCAGAAGGTTATTCCCCCTTTCTTTTTAACTCCGTCTACTTGGCCTATCCAGTCTTTTGGGGGTGTTTTTAAATCAGGTGTTTCGAACATGTCAGATTGGAGCCAGTGTCTGATCTGGAGGTATTTAAAAAACTCAGAGGTGGGGAGGCCGTATTTTTTTTTTATCTGCTCAAAAGACATTAGTTGCTTATTTTCATATATATCATCTAGGGTTTTTATTGCATGGTTTCCCCATCTCTCCAGGGCTAGGTTTGGAATTATTTTTGATATAACCTTCAGCGGGAGGCATGCTAACGGGGCATCTACTAACTCACTCCTTCTTAGGAGGTCCTGCCATTTTTGTAAGATCAATTTGGTAGCTTCCGCTAAGCCCTTATGGTTTTTAATTATTTTATGGGGGAGCCATATTAGGTCTTTAGGGGTCAACCCCAATGTATTATTTGATTCCGGGTTTACCCACCCATTATTTTTCATGGGGCAGCTCCAGTTCTTAATTTGATCCAATAATGCTGCCGTTTGGTATAATTCCAAATTTGGAAGGGCCAGTCCTCCTCTCTCTTTAGGAAGCATGAGATAAGTTTTGGCTATTTTTGGTCGTTTGTTTCTCCATATATATTTGTTGAACAATGAGTTGAATCTCTGAATCCAATACTTGGGTAGCTTTTTTGGGATGGCTCTAAAGAGGTACAAAATCTTTGGGAGAATGAACATCTTTAGAGTCGCCACCCTACCTATTAGGGATGACTCTATATACATCCATTTGTTAACTTTTATATTTAGCTGGTGTAATAAAGGGGCATAGTTAAGTTCTACCATATCCCTTTGTTTGGCGACCAATTGTATCCCCAGATATTGTAGGGAATTTTTTTTCCAGTTAAATTTATAGCGTTCTTTCAAATGTTTCTGTTCAATTGGGTCTAGGTTCATTGGGAGAGCTTCGGTTTTAGTCGAATTTAATTTATAGTATGATACCCTTGCAAATTCCTCTATTATATCTAGTAGCGCTGATAGAGATTCCCGCGGATTCGTGACAAAGAGGAGAATGTCATCTGCGTATAATAGGACTTTGTTCTGGGAGTCCTCCAATAATGGACCAGAGACCTCTCGACTTTGTCTGATTAGTTCTGCTAGTGGCTCTATTGCCAATATATATATTATGGGAGATAGAGGACATCCCTGCCTTGTTCCGTTTGTTATCTGAAATTTATTTGAAATATACCCATTGCAATATACAGTTGCAGATGGGAAAGAATACAAGGCAAGGATGGCTCTAAGGAAGTTACCCTCTAGTCCATATTTCTGAAGGACCTTTTCCATAAAACACCAATGCAGGCGGTCGAAAGCTTTCTCTCCATCAAGCGATAGAGCCACTAGCTGGAACTCCGCTCTTTCAGCATATTCCATTATGTGGAGTGCTCTATATACATTATGTGGGCCCTGCCTATCTTTTACGAAACCCGCCTGGTCTATGTGAACTAAGTCTCTCAGAATTGGCGAGAGCCTGTTAACAATGCATTTCGCATAGATTTTGATGTCTGTGTTGAGTAAGGCTATTGGCCTGTAATTTGCGGGAATTGTGGGATCTTTTCCCTCTTTTTCTAACATAACTACTCGTGCTTCGAGCATCTCTTCTGGAAATTTGCCTAATTTATTTCCTTCCTGAAATGTCTGGAGGAGGACTGGAGCTATCTCATTCTGATATATTAGAAAAAAATTATTTATGAAACCGTCTGGGCCCGGACTTTTATTTGGTTTCAAGGACTTGATTGCCTCTATAATTTCTTGTAAGGACCATGGCGTATTTAGTTTTCCTTTCTGATGTTCAGAGAGTTTGGGTAATTTCATCCTGTCTAAGAACTGGTCGATCTCGCCGGGGGTCGGTTGTGGGGTACCTTCATCCGTATTTAAGTTATATAGATTCCTTAAATATTTAGCAAAGATATTTGGCATATCTGCAGGGTTTGTTATTTTCTCGCCTTTATGGTTATATAGGGCTTTTACTGCATTTTTAATTCTAGTACCTTTAATTTTCCTGGCCATAAACCTCGTGGCTTTGTTAGCTTCACCATGAAATTTTTGTTTAAATCTCTCAAGTTGGACATTTATTTGTTTTATATTTAATGTTTCTAATTCATCCCTTGCTTTACGGAGGTCTTTAAGGGTTTGTTCATTAGTGGGAAACTTTTTATGTAACTCTTCAAATATTTTAATTCTATCTTCTAACTCTGTAGTCTGTTGTAATTGCTGTTTTTTTAATCTAGAACTGATTTGTATGATTTTCCCCCGAATCACTGCTTTTAGTGTACACCATAGATTTATTGCATTGGTCTGTTGTGCGTTATTATAGGACAAAAATTCGTCTATTGCTTCCTTTAATTCTTTTTTAATTTCTGGTACGGAAAAGGGAGTGTTGGGACATCTCCAGATTCTAGGGGTCAAGGTAGCGGCTTTTTGTGACCAGCCAATCACTACTGGTGCATGGTCCGAGCAAGAGGCAGGTAGGATTTCTGCTTTACTTATATTCTGGAGGGTAATCCTGTCTGTAAATACAAAATCTATTCTTGAGTATGTTTTATGTACTGATGAATAGAAAGTATAATCCCTGGTGGTCGGATTTAAGACCCGCCAGGTATCATACATTTCAGCTTTGTGCAGGACCTCATTGAATTCTTCTGCCTTTCTCTTAACTTCATTTGCAGACTTCAATTTTTGGAGGTCTGATTTATCTAATTTTGGGTCTCTTATCATATTAAAATCACCCAGTACAAATTTTGTTCCCTCTGCTATCGCATTGAATTTCCTCCAGAAGGTTTTTATGAAGGTGATTTGGGAGGTGTTGGGAGCGTATACTGAGGCTATGGTGATTTTTTTATTATCAATTTGGCCTTTTATTATTACATATCTCCCTTCCTTATCTATTTCTTGTGACTCTATTTCAAAGCTGAGATCCTTTTGTATAAGGATGGCCACTCCTGCCTTTTTCCTTAGCGCACTGGCGCAATATACCTTTGTGTATCTATGGTTACTTAAATTCGGTTGTGATACCTTTGAAAAATGTGTCTCCTGCAATGCTGCTATTTCCACCCTTTGATCATCCAACAATTTCAAAATTCTATTCCTTTTTTGCGGCGAATTTAGGCCTTTAACATTTAAGGACATCAATTTGACTATTTTACCCATAATAACATCAATTTCGCACTGTGGTATAGCACATTTTTACGGTACTCTAATATCACAGAAAGGTCAAAAATTCTCTTGTCATTACATGTAATACATACAACATACACATATAAACCCACAACCCTACATAAAACATTAAGTGTACTATACTGAGTACCAAAGAACTCTCCTATCCAGGTGAGTTGCATGTCGTTTATTGGGGGGTAGCGACTTTACCTTACCCCTCTCTATTTGCTTATTCTTATGTCCCCCATCTCCATCACCTGCGGGGAGTGTGCAATACTTAATAATACTAAGGTTCCCCTAATCTTTGAACCGGATTTCCCCCTTCCTCCCCCTCCCTCCCCACCCCCCACCACCCCCACTGCTATCAACGCTACTTTTACCCTTCCTAATGCTACTGTTACCCTTTCACCACTATTGCAATGGCCGGGACAGAAGGGGATGAGAAAAAAAAAAAAAAAAAAAGAAAAAAAAAAAAAAGGGGATTGGGAGTCTAAACAAGGTGAAGGGGAAAAGGTGTCAGTGAGAGAAAATGAGAAAGAAGTACTGTGTTTATAATATATGTCCTGACCTGGACCTTTTTCTTCCCTTTCCCTTCCTTTTATTTTTTCCCTCTTTCTTCCTCCCTTATCTTTTTCTTCATCTTAGGTGCATTAAACTTTTATCTACGCTGTGTACGTACTGATCTTGTCAGTATTTATGTCTACCTTAATATTTTATCCAAGCGTTTACGTGATAGTGCGTGTAAACGAGTTGGTGTGATATCATAATTTCCTAATACTTCTACTTCTACTTAAGTTCGTGTTACTTAATTTACATAGTTTGAAAAAGTATAACTGTGTTCTTATTCTGTAGAGGAAAAAAAAAAAAAACAGGGGAACACGAGGAAAAAGGAAGAATCTCCGTGGAACCACGGCTAGCTTAGCTTGGTTAGTTATCCTATGTTTCCTTGTTTCCTGCTCCAAAACTTACTTGCTAATGTCTTATATCTAACTATATAGGCAAAAAAAAAAAAGAGAAAAAAAACACTGCATCACAATGATAGTAGTGCCCCCCACCCCCCACCCCCCCACTCGTCCCAGCCCCCACCTCCCACCTCCCACCTCCCCCCCCCCCGCCCCCCCACCCCCCCCCCCCAACCAACCAGTTCAGTCCTTTGAAATGATGCCAACAGACTAAGTCCAATGCAAGGGCAAGATTTGGAAGGGCGAGGAGACACGGACGGCCCGAAGGCGGAGAGGGAGAGAAAAAAAAAAAAAAAAAAGGGGGACATAGGGGACCGGTTCCGTGGCTCTACTTCATCATGTAACCGTGACTGGAGTCCAGTCTTGCTGTAGGACTGTCAATTTTGCACCTTCCTCTGTGGTGGATTGTAGGTTCCATTGATTTAGACCCTCTCTTGCTTCTTGTTCCGTTCTCCATATTTTTACTGTGTCTCTGTGTGAGACTATGAGCCTCACCGGGAACCCCCATTTGTACTTAATTTTGGCCTGTCTTAGTATCATAGTTATTTTGGAAAAGGCTCTTCTATTTGCCAAGGTTGCGGCTGATAAATCGCCATATATCTGGAGGTTACCTAGTGCCTCTGAGTTTTTCTCCTCGTCTCTGGAGGCGAACAGAATTTGCTCCTTAATATGATAGTAATGGAGTTTTAGGATCACATCTCGAGGCAAGTCGGCTTGTACTGATTTGGGTTTTGGTAATCTGTGAATCCTATCAATAATCAAATGTTCTTTTGATATTTCTGGGAGCATTTTTTGAAACAGCTCAGAGGCATATTGGTTTAATTTAGCATCAGGGATTTTCTCAGGAACTCCCCTGATTTTTAAGTTGTTTCTCCTTGCTTGGTCTTCCATACTTGTTAATTTATCTTTTAAAGAAGAAACTTCTTCTTGAACACTTTCATGGGCTATTTTTAAGTTATTATAGGCCTCAATGATTGTTTCTAGCCTTCTCTCCGTTTGGTCAGTCCTTTCCCCCAAGGCTACTACTTCTTTTGTTATGGCTTGAAATTGTGTTTTAATCTCCACTGAGAGATCATTTTTAAGATCTGCCATCAATTGTGCCATTTTTCGCAGAGTGATAGGCTCATCTAGGGTTTCCTCTTCTGGAGGTAAGGTGGTGTCAATCCCTTTTTGGGGCGCCTTCTTTTGCATTATTGGGGATATGGAAGGTCTCCCTTTCACATTACTTGGGGGGGTTTGAGCTAATTTAAATATGCTCGCTGGTGTGTTAGTCGCTGGTTTTGCTTTTTTTGTTGGCATTATTGATAGGGTTCTGGTAAGTGGTTATGCCAGGGAGCAGCAAGAGACTCCTGCAGGAGGTAAACAAGAGAGGATTTTTTAAATATTTTTAGAGAGGGTGGAGGCGCCACATCTTCTGTGTTATATCATTATACGTTTCTGACAGGAGATCACACCCTTGTTTCTCCTGGTTATCATTGGAAAAGGGAAGAGGCACGGAGCAGGACTATCCTATTTTAGTGCGGTCATACAGGATTTACAAGTTTTACCATGTCCTTTTTTCAAAGCAAATTATTAAAGGTTTTCTCACCCGTCTTCTTGTTGTACACTTCTTACGGGTCACCTCCAGGTGCCCGTGGGTCTGTGCGGGATGATCACCACGGCCCACTGTGTCTATCAGCCTGAGGGGTTTTGAGAGGCTCTCTGTCCCTCCCGTGCTGCTGCTTCCGTCTGCGTCTCAGCGCCGGGCTGTCTCCTCCGCCTCCGGCTATTGTCTCAGCCGGCTGCTGCTGTGCTGCTGTACGCCCGGTCACTTTGGCGAGTCGGCTCCCGCCTCCCAGTCCACGGGCGGCTCCGACCTCTCCACTCGCTCCGGCCAGGCACCTCACTCGTCTCGGCAGCGGCGCCAGTCCTGGCACAGATGGTCCGCTATCTGCTACACAGGGTGGTGAACTGTCTAGCGTACTATCTCCCGTGGAGGTTGCGGCTCACCCTCTGGGTCTGGTGCGTCCTGCGTGCACGTGTGCAAGGTTAGCTTCCGTCCTGCTTCCTGCTTCCTCTCCCCGTTGTGGAGCCTCCGTCACGCCCCCCCTTGAATGACGAGTTATTCGTCTTTCATTACATATCAAGTCTTTCTAGCATTAACAACGGGTGTGGAAGAAATGATTATTTCATACACAGTGTGCAGTATGAGTTATACAGTATAACAACTAATAATGTGGCCATAGTGTGATCCAAAAGTATTCTACCAAACAAAGAGGGTGATTCAGACCCGCTCCTAGCAGGCCGAATTTGGGCCCCCGGCCGATGGTGGGGGTCTGCGTATGAGCATGTGTGAATATACGCATGTGCAAACCCACTGTGAGAACACCATTGGTGAGTTTCACACTCGCCAAGGTGTTTGTTCAGTGAGGGGAGGGTAGGGGGCGGGCCAGGAGAGGAAGCAAAGGGAACGCTCCCAGCTTTTATGGATAAGCGCATAGAAATGCTGGGCAGGGCTGCCATTAGGGGGTGCTGTGGGTACAGCTGTACCAGGCCCTGAGAGAGATGGAAGGGCGTTGGCAGCTTATTTTGCCCACCGCACTTCCCCCCCTCGACTGCCTCTGCTGTGCTGCCGACCTCCGCTTGGCTCACCAGCTGGTGCTGCATTTAATTGGCTGCCGGCATCCTGAGTTGAAGAAGCCTGTGCTCCGGGACCTGCTTCATTCAGTGCACTGAGCGCAGTGCAGGCAGCACAGCAGAAGAGGAGATGGGAGTGCAGGAGCCAGGGGTGGGAAGTGAAGTGAGGAGGGAGGGGGGGGGGGACTGGATATCAGTCCTGGACCCCAAAATTCCTAGTAGCAGGCGCATTGGTCTCTGCATGGGGTGGGCCGGCTGACGGCACATGACATGAGCGTCTGCCTCAAATTCGTCCATCTCCGGCCAGGATAAAAGTCAGTTTAGAGCAGGTATGTTCCAAACTGTGGCCCTCCAGCTGTTGTGAAACTACGCATCCCAGCATGCCTTGCCATAGTTTTAGCATTCCCTAACAGCAAAACTGTGGCAAGGCATGATTGGACTTGTAGTTTCACAACAGCTGGAGGGCCATAGTTTGGACATGACTGGTTTAGAGTGACTTTTATCTGCGAAGGGGGGAAAAATCACTATGGCATGAGATTAGAGGAAAGAGTTCTTTTGCATTCTCAAAGAGAATGTCGTATTCAACAGCCATGCCCTCACTTATATGGGAATATGGAATCACCGTCACTGGACTAACTAGGGGGATGCAGTCAGGATAACGGCGGTCAGTATACTGATGCGGTATCCCCCCCGAAATACTCTGAAAAACCATGGTTTCTGAATATTTTGGTTTAGGTATATACGGATAAGGGAGACTCAACCTGTATTACTAGAGTTTGGTTTTGTTGAGAACAGAAAAACTTTAGGGATCTGCATAGAACAGATTCTTGGCTCAGATCCCTTTTGGTGATCACAGCGGGCAGAGTCCTACAGTAAGTAGGGTCTTCACTTGAGTTTGGAAAACAAATTTACCCAATTTGACATTCTGGATTGCATATAAGTCCCTGCCTTTTATTTAAGATGCCATTTAAATCATGATAGTAGGGATGGCCATCGGTGCAGATACTGCAACCAGCCATCTATAGTAATAAACTATGTGATGGATAACCATCGATAATTTTACCTATCCATGGTCATCCCAAAAAAAAAGAAGCAAAACATAATTGATGGAGGGAAACCACCTGGTTCTCCGCCATTGATGGCAAAAGTATTCAACATTGGCCATAAACCATCAATGATTTTGAATCATCGATGATCGATGGGCATCCCTACATGATAGTGTATGATAGAGTGAACAAAAGTTTTGGAAATTCATGTTGTTGATGTTAATACTATAGGAATAAAAACAAGTTCAATTATTTTAGTTGGTTTTATCGATATTATAGAAATCCAAAACACTTAAGTGTGATTTTTGTAAAACCAAAAGTAAAACACGACAATGATGTAGAACGAAACCAAAACACAGTGGTCTCTGCACATCTCTCGTTATAACAGAGCGAAGCTTTGTCTGGTTGCAGGATTGTCTATTATAATTATAGCATGCGGTCTCTGTTTTCAATGCTACTGAAGATTATCATTTAGTATAAACACTGGAGTGCAGACTCAAGGCCCTTTAACGTGTGCCAAGATTCTTTTTTTTTTTCTCTTCCCAAAAAATACAAACCACAAAAACAAAAAAGCTGCAAACACTGACAGAAATCCGCAATACAAACTGCTGCCAAATCTGGGCATCATTCGCTTCGGTTTAAAAGATGTTCGTGTGACTTAAAGCTTTTATTATCTACAGAGAAAAACAATGTTTCAATATGATCCTGGAAACAAAGTTCTAAGAATCCCAAATGTTCCTTAATAGTCAAAAAATAAAAAATCAGGATACATGATACCTGAGCGAAAAACTGTATTAAAAGATTATTTGTAAAATGTTAAAACTAACAAGATACCTAAACAAGCCTTCGGTTCCAAGGCAGCAGGAAAGCTGTACAGTCTTTGAACTACGCATCCTCTATCTCTGTGGACCGGTGATTAGTCCCTGGATGTAGCGAACAATGATAACACATTTGTGAGGCAATTGTGTTCATGTAAAACAATCATTTCATCTATTATGTTGTATGGTACAGAGTTTTATCTTCCTTCACACAAACAGATCACTCCTGCTGTGGTTCAGTTTTTCTGAATTATTTCCAATTTTGGACAATGGCCCTTATTCTGGTTCACCAGCAAAGGCAAATTCCTTCTCAAATGGCCAAAACCATGTGCACTGTCGGTGGGGCAGATGTACCTTGTGCAGAGAGAATTAGATTTGGGTGGGGATTTATTTCAAAGTGAGATCTATATTGCAGTGTCAAAATAAAGCATCAGTATTTACCCTACACAGAAACAAAATAATTCACCCAAATCTAATTCTCTCTGCACATGTTACATCTGCCCCCCCCCCCCTGCAGTGCACATGGTTTTGTCCATTTGAGAAGGAATTTGTCTTTGCGAGGGAACCAGAATAAGGGCCAATATTATAGTTTTAAAAATACACCGTGTGTATGTGTATAAAGCTCTGTTTGTAGTGCTGAATCACCGGTCAGACTGTTTGCCGTTGTGTAACTTGCTGTCGCAGCTGCATTCATACAAACAGCATGCTCCTGACCTGACATTACAGCAAGGAGAGGCAGGCAAGAAGGTGTATGGGGGCATCCAAATGTGGTCAATGCTATTAATAGAAATATTCACAGAAATAAGGTTCCCTGGGCAGATTGACTTCATGTTTTAGAGTAAAAATCTATTTCCTTCTATGTCTCCCCTGAACTAACATGAAGAATTCTGAAGATTTTGTTAGGACAAACTACATGGGTAAGGCTGCTTTGACACGGACAATTTGATCCACAATGGTAATCGCTACAGTAGCCAATTATATAAAATAATATATAATCGTCCAACTGTAAAGACCTTGATTTCTGTGATGCTGGGAAAACTGTTTTCTTTCAGAAAGTAAGTCTTCAATTATTGCCAAGCGGCTTGTTCATCCCGCCCACACGCATGCATGCTACATACCTTTCCTGCCGCCTGTTTCAGCATTTAGGACCTTGCATGGATCGCGAAAGCAAAATCTTTCTCTAATGGGCAAAACCATGCTGCACTGCAGATGGGGCAGATGTAACTTGCAGAGAGAGTTAGAGATTTGGGTGAGGGAGGGGGGGGGGGGTGTTAAAACTGAATTCTAAATTGCCGTTTAAAATAAAGCAGCCAGTATTTACCCGGCACAGAAACAAAATAACTCCCCCCAAATCTAACTCTCTCTGCACATGTTACATCTGCCCCACCTGCAGTGCATGCAATCCATCACAATTTGTCGTAATGGATCACATGCAACCCTGCTCCCTGCCCGGCTCGTCGCCGGGAGGGAGGTCCCAGGTCAGGTGGTCGGAGGGCCAGCATGTCTGACCACTGACTCAGGTCCGATGCTCACGGGAACGCGCACTGGACCTCAGGGGCCATCAAACTGACCCCATTTGGTCCAATTTGACAGCCGATTCATCTAAATCGACCCGAATCGGCGCAGTGTATGGGGGGCCTGAGGCTTAGGACCACAACACAGTTTTCAGGCACTTCTGATCACTTCTAATGATTATAGAGTTAAGAAAAATAATACATGCATTGATTCCATTGAACTCGGCCGATACTGATGTAAACTATATGTATTCTGATCAGAAGTGCATTTGTTAGAATGGTTTTAAAAAAAATAAGAAGCTTGGAGCATAGGGTGCTCTAAACAGAATTGTCCTTTGTGAATCAATAATAAAGTTGAGACCATTTGAATCATTATACTTGACAGAGGAGTGGCTTCATGATAACCAATAAACTACTGCAAATATTGTGCCATGTACTATCAGAGCACATTTTAGTCATAGATTCAACAAACCCCTTGAAAGTGTTTTCTAAACTAGCACAAGAGGTAATGATGTGCGGGGAGTGTATGTGGAGTTTTGTTAGAAAGTAGAGAACAGAGACAATTGTATGACTGTGTTTTGTCATCTTACACCAATTATCCCTGTCACTGCGTTTGATGTTCTTTAATCATGCTTCACACACAATGTAATCCGAAGTTGTTCTTCCACTCCCAGTGTTAAGGATGATTTCACTGACCCGTCTATAACTTCAAAAGTTTTAACAGTGGTATCAGTCAAGTGCTGGAACTTCACGTCTCCAAAAATGATTATAATGAAATGGCAGAAACAATGAATGGAAAAACAAGGCATAATTATGTTTTAATAAAAATCTCACCACCTGCGGCACAAGCCATTAAATCTGTTTTTACTGGCTGCTACTCTTTGTAGAATTAAGGGCTGTCCACCAATGAAGCCCTGTTTGTAAACTGAATGTGCTTAATTACATATACTATACTGTACTGTGGGGCAGGTGTATGAAGCAGTGATGAGGGAGGAGAAGTTGTACATGGCATCCAATCATCACTGAAATAATATCTATAATTTGCATAATACAAAATTATACAGAGCAGCCGATTGGTTGTCATGGACCACTTCTCCTCCCTTATCCCTGCTTCCTATATCTACAACTCTACTTCTGAAGATAAAGAGATGCTTTCCATCTATTCTCTGTAACCTCACCCACATTATATTGGCTCATCTCATCTATTTTTCTATAGGCTTTACCAGAAAACCTGATTGAAATAATTTATGGGACAGCCAATCATAATACAGACAGGTTGATCCGACACCATCACCTTATAGTGTTATAAAAAACAAATCATCAAGAAGGAGGAAACAGAAATTAAGAGATAACCTGTGCGCACTTCTGAGCTATATATAGTTTGTTATGTTTCCCAGTGTGTGTGCCTCCAATAACTCACAATGCATACAGTACTTCTGTGAGTCGTTGAAGACCCGCCACGTCATCTGTGCATGTACAAAATGCAGCATGGCCCGAAGGGATGCGGTCATTTGGTCTACAGCATGCTGGTCGACAGTTATTAGGTTGACACATGTAGACCTTTTTGACTGTCGACCTAGACACCGTCGAACTAATGACCTGTCGAACTAATGACCTTTCGACCTAGAACCACGTCTACCTTTTCCCATGTCAACCTAGACTCATGTCGACCTAATGGTGTCGACCTAACGACTGTCGAACATCATGCTGTAGACAAAATGATCCCGGCCCTCACTGCCCCCTTTCCCTGCTGTCTCTTTCCCCGCCAGCACTGGCAATTGTGCATGCACTTGTCAATTTTAGCAAACCGCCAGGTCCTCTGATATTGACCACATAGTGTGTATGGAGCTAAAGGTCAATCAAGCAGTTAGATTAGCACTGATCAATCCAACAATAAAATATTTAAAGACAACTATTGAAAAATGATTTACATTTCCTCGCTGAGAGGGGAGAAGTCTCATGGCCCTATGCCCATTTTTTATCACTCCAGCGGTTTGAAAGATGCAGACTGGCCCCTGGTGACAGTGTAGGCCAGTGGTTTCCAACCCTGGTCCTCAAGTACCACCAACAGTGCATGTTTTCCAGGTCACTCGGCAGGTGCCCTCATTATTCAGGCACATTTTAAAAGATCCACAGGTGGAGCTAATTATGTCACTTGGGATTCTGTGTGGAGACCTGGAAAACGTGCATTGTTGGGGGTACTTGAGGACCAGGGTTGGTAGCCCTAGGCTAATATACATGTAGCTCTCCTTGTAATCCTGCTAAACACACGTGTATCAAGGACTCACCAGTCATACTGCCAATGTGCATGTAATGAAGGTTATACCACTGGCATGTAGGATCTAATGCTTGTGGCATACTGTAATGGTTCCGTCAGTAAGTTACATTAGCACAGACATCTGGTAGTCACCTTAAGAACTTTACCCCCCCCCCCCCCCCCGCCACAGTACATCAGGACGGCTTATAGCTAACAAGCATAGAATAAATTAGGCCTTCATTTTATTCCTCAACTGTCACCTTCAAGGTGCCCCCCCCCCAGTCCTGGCACCCTAGGCTGCAATCTAATCAGCCTATTGGTTAATCAGACACTGGGTGTCACCCTCCGGCAGGTGAAGAGTTGGTATGGCCCTCACCACTGCATCCCCAAATGATGCCACTGTTTCAACCCTAATATTATCACACTGGGTGTGTTTACCAACAATTGAGTTTAAAAATTACAGCAAATATATTGATGGGGGAGCCAGCAGTATAACATTTATATAAGCATTATAAAGTGCATTTGGTCACCTAATACATTTATGAGAATTTTGATATCGTATTGTACATTCATCAGTAGTTACTGTATAAAAGCATAAATGGGGGTCATATAATGTTAGACACTCATCATTCGGAACCCAAAATGCTGTTCCTGTCACTGTCAACCCCACTTAACTCACTTTTTTGTCAGGCCAGTTGTACTTCTCAAATATAGTATTGTAGGTGTCCACAGCCCCATCAGCAATTAGCATTATTGCTTGACTGCAGATACTTCCTTCTCCCGTGTGATTAAACTGCAAAGAGATAAAATAATGATGTGAGTTTTAACCATCTTGTTCGAATTTGACTGATATAACAAGAGATATGGAATGTCACTAGTTGTCACTTAAGTCACAGCGCCACCTATTGTCCCCAAGTGCAGCCTTTCAAGTAATATGTAGCAGGCAGCTGTTGCAATGTTCCAACATAAGTATCATCATCACTTCATTAGGAAGACTTAAAGTTGCATTCATCACCACAATACAACCCTTTTGTGAGCTGAACCAATAGTCAATAGACTAAAGATTGTTGGTCAACTAGAAACTACTAGTTATATTACTGAGTCATGAGAGAATTTACCTCAGGGATGTCACATGACTGTACTGCTCACAAAATGGCCGCCTCTGCTATGAAATGTCATGACTTTTAGGAATTCTACTGGGCCAAATAACACTGAATAAAGACATGCAAAAAGGAGCAATCATTTATTGAAGATTTACATCTGTTGAACGGAATATAAGGTAGGACTAAACCAGAAATGTGTGTTTGGTATCCAGCAAGAAGCTGGTACAACTAGGACTAAACCAGTTTGATGAAACAGACTGTCTTAGAAGTTTAATTTCTTGATTCCCCCAACCAGATGACAGAGAATATACCTGGCATATCTCCTAACTTCCCGGCACAGCAGCTAGAGAGCCAGATGCACTAAGCTTCAAAAGTGATAAAATGGAGAGTGCAAAACAGCCAGCCAATCAGTTCCTGCCTGACATTTTTCAAACAAAGTCTGTGACATGATAGTGCATCTGGCCCACAATGAATAATTTAGCAGAATAGCAGGTGGATTTGAGTTGTTATCCTTCAATATCCCTGACAAGTTTGTTTCATTTTTTTATATTCAAACATAATACATTTTTTAAGATGTTCAGCTATTTGCGTGAAGCTAATTTAAAGACTCCTGACACGAGCTTGTGCGTGATTTGTGTTTTTAATTCAATGGAAAGGTAGCACGATTTTATCTAATTGATTAAATTGAAATTGCTGTACATAAAGACTTTAGTCACACAAAAGGAACCCTTTAAAATTGTTGTTGTTCTTTATTAAAGGGAACATGAGTTCAATTGAACAGGTTTATGTTGATGGATTGTCTAATATAGTGTATAAAGAATACATTCCAGATGGAAAAACTATATATTTATAGAAGTTAGCATATATTAGTGTCAACAAACAGGAGCTGAAATATTACAACTGAAAAAGGGGATAATTACCGAGGTGGTATTCATCCAAACTTAATTGTTGATTAATAGCATTAGAAGCTGTTTTGCAGAAATATTGCTGTGACATCTGATTAGTACAATTGACAGCTCCGTGCAATAATAACACTCATTATTTTAGTGTAAGAAAGCTTGTGGAATTCGTTTTTAATGATGTCATTCTACATTACTTTAAAAACACAATAATGTGTCAAAATACATAGCATGAGCCGATCTCATAGAGTTGCATATCAAAATTAATCATATGGACTAATATTATATGGGAATGATTATGTCATTATTTACCAGTGACTTTAAAAATCATTCTTAGCTGCAAGAGCTTGATTATTTCCTTGGCTGCAATACATCTTAGCAACTTATTGATCATCTTGTGTAAACTGTAATAAATAAGCAGAGGGGGACATTTCCTGTCCTGGCGGAGGATGCAGCAATCTGTAATCCCGCCAGTAATGGCATCAGTTGCTGTTATCATCATTATAGAACACAACTTTCCACAGCACAGTCAAGGGCGGACTAGGAAAGGAGGGGATCCGTGTGCAGCCTCTGTGCTAGCCCCTCCTCTCTCTCTCGCCGGTGCATTTACCGAGCAGAGCCTACCGCTCATGGTTTGATCTCCAGTAATCGGTCTAATGCGCATGTGCAGATTTCTGCAGCGTGTTCAGACAGGTACAGTAAGTATTGAATGACAGGGACGCTGTCACCAAAGTTGCAAACAGGGGTCAGTCTGTGGCAGGGCTGAAAAATAGGACAAGCTAAGCTGAGGAAGAGAAAGAACCAGTGTACTGAGAAATCTGTCAAGATTGTGGGCGGAGTATACATTGAGCGAGAGTGGATACTGTCAGAGTGTGTTTTGTACACTTTGTCCCTCTGTCGTTATATATGCTCACAACAATGTGGCTGATTCTGTGTTGGACACAAAGTGTCTGGAATTGCATGATACCATGGCAGCATTATCCACTTTCTTATGCTAATGTGAGATTCCATAAGGCTTGTGTAAGGATCCATATGGCTTAACGCAGGAACCCACCACGTCCATTGATTTCCTGTCCACAGCCGCCATTAGCAATGGCACTTGCTGGGTACAAGAGATCTGTATGAAATAGGTTTCCTTCAGAATAGCACTGAACTTTAGCGACACGCCCACAGGACTACCATGGCACTCCATAGGCTGTTGCTGAGAGGGGGAGGTGTGCTGCAAGCCTGCTCTCCCTTCATCCATGAATATACTAACTTTGTTCTCAAACAGCAAGATGCTATATTCTCGATAGCACCTGTTAAAACAGAAATATCGCATCAATAATTCTATGCTTTTGTTATACTCTGTTTTCTCGAACATTGTTATTTATTGCTGGCGTTAGCTTGTTGCACAAGGTACTAGCCATGGCGTATGAGGCCTACCCTTTGGGCTAAGCAGCAGGTGTTTGTTAGAAGCAGCAACCATTTTGTCAACAATGACTTGCATAATAACATTATAAAATGGCTGAAGATACAGAAAAGTGCTGTAAAAGTGATTTCTTATAGGGAATTGTTTTTGGTTTTAGAAGCTTAAGAATGTGATGTTGACAGTATAATGGAGCAAGGGCAGACAGCCAGTCTCCACTAACTTATCAATACTATGGGAACAGGGCCACACATGCGTAGACCCCAAGGCCAATGAATCTTTGCCTAGTAACAAGGAAGTTGGGTGTTGGGTTAAATATGACATCATGATTGAAGGCAGAGCTTGCCAATAGGACTCAATGCTTATGAGTAATTTATTAATTAATGCAGTGATTCCCAAACTGTGTGCCGTGGCTCCCTGGGGTGCCTCAGGACACATGCAGGGGTGCCCTGGGTTGGTGGTCCAGGACCAATTCAAATGATTAATTGTTAATTATTTATGAGCAAAACCGGTGCTGGTGGCTGTCAATCATAAAATGTGTACAAACAGAAGCAAATCCTGCCCTTTACCACATAACTGACCCTAAGAATCACATATAATCTCAATCTAATTATTTATTTGGGGGCCTGGGGGTGCCGTGAAAAAAAATCTGATACTCTAGGGTGCCGTGAATCAAAAAAGATTGGGAACCTCTGAATTAATGTGATTAAGGTTTAAATATCAGAGTTAGAGAAGGAAGATGAAGGCAGTTGAGGAAGAACAGGCATGCACGGGGGGCTGGAGGTAACTATGAAGGAGGTTTAATGGCTGATCACTGTCCTTGAAAGGTTTCCATTTTGATTTGATTTAGAATTACTGTTTAAGTATTAGCTAATCAATTTTATGTTTCTTGTGTTAGTCTGCATTTGCAAATACCTGTAATGAAGCTATTTTTCAAGTAAAGCATTGTCATACATTTTATAACAAGGTTGTGTTGGTGTGCAATCATTTCAGCGTTGCCGTTATATTTAAAGGTTATAAAGTAAATATATATAAGTTTGGGTTATCAATCATATCTAGGCGTTATCACACCACACAGTAAAAGAAAACCTTTTTTTTTGCCAAAACCCATTCTGCATACTACTATGTTTTCAAATATGTGAGGAAACTGGAGGACACAGAGGAAAACCCATGCAAACATACACCCCCCCCCTCCTGCTGTTATGGGACTACACATCCCAGAATGCCCTGAACAGCATTCTGGGATGTGTAGTTCCACATTAGCTGTGGGGCCGCATGTTGTATACCACTGCTTTAGATGTTCTCTAAACATCTCAACGGCTCACTAGCACTGGGGCATTATAAACAATATAGACATTTTGTAGTATAACTTAAAGGCGCTATACATAAGATACTTACTTCACTCAGCAAATCAAAGGCTTCGTTCAAGGCAATATCCAACATTCCAATCCCTTTGGCGGAGAGCTTATCTAAGTGTTCCCTGAAATGCTAAAACAGAAGTGTAAAACATAATTAATAAGTATCCTATGTAAAAGAGATTATAAAAAAGCACAATATGATTTCAATATTACTGTAAAATAATAAAGATGTATGCAAAAGATTTAGCCGTCTATTAAACAACATGTTTACAAATAAGATTGGAAAGTTTTAGATCCAATCATTTGGACATGATGACATCATGGAAGACAGATGGAAGAAGACATATTCATATCTTCATGAGTCCATGTGAGCTCCAGCCACCTGGCTGGATCGCCAAAATTATCACTCTTGTGGATTTGACATTGAGTTAAAAGCAAACAAATTAATGTTCTGTAATCTGCAAATGCAGGAGCAACCACTGTATCTATATTTCTAAAGAGCTGATTAATTAGTTGCTGCCACACATTTTCATGGTATGCTACTGGCACTAGAGAGACAAAGGATTTATAAGAACAGGTACAGAGAAGGGCGACTAAGCTAGTAAAAGGTCTTGAATTACTACAATACAAAGATAGGCTAACCAGGCTAAATATGTTTTCACTGGAGAAACGGAGGTTGAGAGGTGATATGAATAGTATGTTCAAATACAGGATTGGGAATCATATGGAACTGGGAGATGATTGGTCACTAACAGGCCCATACTTAGGACACACGGGCATCTAATGAGGCTCGAGGAAAATAAATTCCGTACTGAATTAAGAAGAGGATTCTTCGTCATTAGAGCAGTAACATTCTGGAACTCATTGCCGGTGGGGGCGATTACAGCAACTACTGTTAATTAATGCATTTTTGGCCACTAAGGGAATCTGATAGATATGAGTTACTCAGGTCAGTAGTTACACGTCAGATAGGTTGAACTTGATGGACTAACGTCTTTTTTCAGCCTTAATTACTATGTTACATAAGCCCTCATTCAAGTTCACTCGGAACGGGGCGAATTCGGCCCTGTTCCCATGTTTGAGGGTCTGCGACAAGTGTGTATGTGCAGACCACGGCAATGAACGGCTTTGGCGAGTTACAAACTCGTTCGTTGCCGGGAGGGAGGGCCTGGGTGCAGACAGGAGCAGGGATTGGCGCTGGACCATGGGAAAGCCCAGCGTTATATGGGCATTCCCATGGATACTCAGGTGGGCCGATGACTGCCACGTGTGGGCGGCTGACACAACAGCCGCCCACCCCGTCTTTATGGTAGAGCTTGTAAATAAAAGTCAGTTTTCACTGACTTCTATTTGCAAAGGCAGGAGAAATCATGGTCAGCGGCCATCAAATGATTTCTCCTGCAGCTGAGGCATTCAAGGGGTTGTGTTCTTGTACACATCACCTTGCATGGTACCAAAGGGATTCGGCGGTGTCGTGGGATAGGGGTGGGTATTCGACCAGGTGGGTGGCGTCTCAGGTGCACGGTAAGCTGTGATGTTTTCAGACAACCTGAATCAGGCCCATAATTCTAACAAGAAAGGACAGTATGATACGTAATTTGTGATATTTCATTGAATTTAAAAGAAATATCCGGTAACTAGGTGTGGTGTAAATTATACAGTAAGTGCCATTTAATCTGCATTGGGGACAGTGGTACTGTACACGTAGCTTCCATGCTTAAGCCATGTTTACACAAGTTTGCACAGCATATTGTTACTGATGGAAGCATAAAGACAGAGCCTATAAACACAGTCGTTAGAGGCATTTGTTGTGGCTGCACGATGCATATAAACTGCTGGGATTCTGCAGTAATTAGAGCAGTTTAACGTTCATGTTGACCTACTAAACATGGTTCACGCCGCTCAATACTCCAGTAGCCGCAAGGCAAGCACGGGCTTAGCTTATCTCAATAAGGATTGAAGTCATAAAAAGTGTTAAGCTCTTTAAGCAAAGAATATTTCTGCAATTCTAATGCAAGAAAGAATTATTGTATAGTTAAGCAGGTCATTCAATTCAATGGCACAGAAAACCGAGCACTGAGGAACAGCAAATGGAAAGTGTCACTTGAAGAATGACTATGTCCTATATCAGAATTGGATTCAATTGCGAGTTATGTTTCTTGTCATTACTGATCTCTTTAAATTGTCTGCTTCGGATGTGTTTATGGATAATGCAAACCATAGAAGATATTGTATTTTCAGTGAATACCCAATAAATATAAGAAAAGATGTGTTCTCAATAGGCCACTCGATGTGAGAGGCAGAGAAGCCTGGGGGGTGTGGGCCGCACACATACCTCCCAACTTCTAGAGCAGCAGAAGAGGGACACTTGTGTGGCGGAGCCATGTGTGTGCCCAAAAGGGGGCATAGCCTATGCAAATGATGGTGCGGCCTATACAAATGAGGGCATCTGGCCACGCCCCCAGTCTTCATTCTCTGCGTCTCTGAATAGACATCTATTACCTTCAGACTGGGGGGGACTCCCAACTGCCCAACCCACCCTTCACCGCGGGACACTGCCGGCCCTGGGTGGGGGGGCAGGACCGTCCCAAAAAACTTTTTGTGTCTTATTGACATTACAGACATACAGCAGCGCATTAAAAGAGGAGGCGGCCCGTGTGCAGCCTCCGAAGTTCAGGCCTCCTCCTCTTTGCTGACCGCAGCCCCTGGCCGCCCAGTGCAACACGGTAGCACTAAATCTAGTATTAAAAAATGGGGTAGTGTGTGCGGTGTGGGCCCACCTGGGATTCAGGGGCCACTGTAAGTGCAGCAAAACACCATTTAAAGTGTACTACAGATGCTGGGCTGTGATTTTTACCACAAAAAAATGTAAAAATTCTCAAACGAAGCAGCAGCTACTACATCATATTGCTTCGTATACAGATTCAAACTCATTAGCACGCAGATGTACAAGTGTCACGCATCAGGTTGATCAGTGCAGTCTCGCTTACCAGTTTTGTCGCTTCTACAGTGGTAAAACCCAAGTGGAGGCAAATCTACATGATAAATGGAGTTACATGAATAGCAGACTCCTTTACTGCTGAGCCAATGAAACGGATTTGTTTTTCCATCTACCACTAAGTAAATTTGGTAAATACAAAATGGAATGCGAAGGTGATGTGGAGAAAAAAAAACTTTATTGTTCCGGTACTTATGTATTATCTGGACTCCCATGTTAAATGCACCCCATTTTTTCATACCCCTACTATCCAACTACGCATGGAGTTGATTTTATATAGTGTGGCGAGCGCAGCGAGCCACCGTGCCCGAAGCGTGACGAGCGCAGCGAGTCCCGCTAGGGGACACGGTCTCATAAGAAAACCGGGAGCCCAGATATTACATAAGTACCATTGTTCCATGCAATTCCATACAATGTGGCTCTAGGGTGTTCATCAGGTAAATGCGGTAGTTTCAGAAATATATATCAATTTCCTGTTCTACTAATACACAACAGAGATGTGGTACGTAATGTCCCACCTCATTATATCTCTCAGGAAGAGAAGTATTGAAATGTGCAGTGCACTGTAGGAATATATCAAATAAAATGCTGAAACTTGTTTTAGGTATAAAATTGTGTGCAATGCGGATTTCACGCACTGTGAATTTTAATAAACCCGTGTTTTATATTGCTCCCAGGCTCGACAGCGAGCAGATGCTGGTAGGCGACAGTGAGAAAATGATGAGTTAATGACAAGTTTTCTAGTTCTGATATTACAAAGATACCATCCTCATTAATTTTGTGTCTGGCTCTCTGTTGTTCTTTGAAATAGATGTTCCGGCAAAGTAAAGATCAATTGAAGTCTCCAGTTTCAATTCATGTATATCTAACATAAACAAGAACACTGTATAATGTAACTGTACGCCAGCGAATGCTGTAGGTAACTGGTCGTGATGAAGAAACCGATGGACAATTTGGCTGCTTTTGAAAATACTTTCACAGCTGTGATTTTCAATGGTATTCAGGGATATATCAAAAGTACAGGGTAATGAAACGTATTAAACTACGATGAAAAGTGCTGAGGTATTTCTGCAAGAATCATGTGACTTACAAAGCTTTCTGTTACGGGAGAAATCAACACTCCTTCTACTAGGCACTTACGGAATTCTCTAACTTAAGGGAAAGACCGATGAAAGATGGCCGTCATTAAAGGGAAGCCATATGTTTAACACCCATTAATCTCATAATATTAGCCTCCACAAGTGTATTATATACAGTACATTAAGCTGTGTCAGAATTTGAAATACATTTAAAGCCTTTATATTCTATATTTCAGTAGACCAAGTCACATCTAAAGAGGGAGTTTATCCCATTGGGGAAATTTACTAAGATGTAATTTCTATTTCACATGGGATGTGAATGGGCAACCAGTCAGAATCTTCTTATTTATTTACACAAACATCAGCCCAGTACCCACAGCACAGGGGCACCGGGGACAGTACTGGGCTTCAGCCCACGCAGGGGTAACTCTGGAGGGGGGTACCCCTTCTTGCAATGTGGGCAGCAAGGTGGAAAATGCAATTTAATGTAGATAAATACAAAGTAATTCATTTCGGGAGCAAAAATACCCACGCTATTTACAAATTAAATGAGGTTAATATTGGAACTCTGCAGTGGAAAGGGATTTAGGCATTTTCGTAAATGATAGAATGAGTAATAGTGCACACTGCTCAAGTGCGGCGGCGAAGGCAAACAGGAGCTTGGCATGTATTAAAAGTGGAATGGAATGAAGAGATGCCAGTGTGATAGTACCACTTTACAAATCGTTGGTAAGGCCTCATTTAGATTACTGTGTCCAGTTCTGGGCACCTCACCTTAAAAAATATATAAATGAACTTGAATTGGTTCAGAGAAGGGCAACTAAATTAATAAGGGGTCTAGAGTCGACAGAATATAATTGTAGGCTAACCAGGCTGAATATGTATTCACTTGAAAAACGTAGACTTACAGGTGATATGCTTATTATGTTCAAGTACAGGATGGGAATTCACAAGGAGCTTGGAGATGACTTATTCAGTAACAGGGCGGTACTTAGGACGCATGGGCATGCACTAAGAATTAAAGAGACAAAATTTCACACGGAATTAAGAAGAGGTTTCTTCACCGTGAGCGCGGTTAAGTTCTGGAACGCTTTGCCAGGAAATGTGGTAACAGCAAACACAGTAAATGAGTTAAAAAAAAAATGGACACAAATGGAATATTATAGTTATTTGCTAGTCTGATATAAAATTAGATAGGTTGAACTCGATGGACTAACCTCTTTTTTTCAACCTAAATTACTATATTACTATGTTACTATTTTGGGGGTCCCCACTTCTCCAGGGTCCCGGCCCGGGATGACCGGTTAGAGGGTAATGCTTTGGCCAGGGGACTTGTATAAAAAGTCTCCCCTGGCTGTAGTATTACCCTGCTGGCTGGTTGGGCCTGGTGCTGGTTGCCAAAATGTTGGGGGCCCCTACTTGTTTTGTTCCCTGTATTTTGGGAACCAGGACCGGCCCTTGAGTTTTAAAAATTACAGGGAACCCCTATTTGGCTTGTTTGGGGGGCACGCCATTTTTAAAAATTATTTATTAATTTTTTTTTTCACTGCAGCCTGCATGGATCTGACTGATCCGTGCAGGCTGCCAACTGGTATTTGTATTTAGTGGCCGTATATACGCCATCGGCCAAATACTAATCAGTAAATAGGGCAGACTAGTAAATCTGCCCTATTTACGATTCGTACAGTATTTCGGGGGAAATACGACCGATGGCGGTCGTATTCATTTATATTAAGAATAAGAATACTACCGAGTCATATTCGTATTCTTAGTAGATTTCCCCCTTAATGTCACCTGGGCTTACCACTTATGAGGATGCCGGTAGATGTTGATTTCGTGAAATACAAATTCTAGGTATCGAGGGCCTAATTCAGCCTTGATCGCAGGACAAATTTGTTTTCAAAATGGGCAAAACCATGTGGCACTGCAGGTAGGGCAGATGTAACATGTGCATAGAGCAGGGCTGGGCAACACCGGCCCTCCAGATGTTAATGAACTACACATCCCAGGATGCTTTGCATTAGTTTTGCTATGTGGCCATGCTGAAACTGATGCAAGGCATGCTGGGATGTGTAGTTCATCAATATCTGAAGGGCCGGTGTTGCCCAGCCCTGGCATAGAGGCTTTTTTGAGTTATCATGAGGAGGATGAAACTATGGACTATCATGCTTGCTTTCTCTTTTGCTACCCCCAATGCTACTTGGTTCAGTGCATGCACAAAGTACAGAACATCGGCACTTTATTGCACAAGCCACTGCTCCATCCACATCATTCTGAATGAGGACCTCTGTGTGATCTGGGACTCCTCTCCACTCGTGTGGGAAAAGATGTATGTAGGGTGAAGAGTCTTAAGGTGTACGGACACCCGACAGAGTGCGAGCCGCAGGGACACATGAGATCCGTTGTGATGGATCGCATGCGTCCCTGCTTCCCGCCCGCCTCGCCACCTGGAAGAACGGGTGGTCAGACGGCCTGCCGGTCCGACCACCTGGTCCAGTCTGATGTGCACGGGACCGCGCATCGGACCCGACGGAATGTCAGGAAGAGGCGATTTGGTCCGATTTAACGGGCCGATTGGTCGCAATCGGCCGAAATCGAACCAAATCACCTCAATGTATGGGGGCCTTTAGGATCACCTTGCCACAAATTGTAATACAAAATTGTTCAACTAAAACTTCAAGTTACAATATACTTTCCCATTTGACTTGTTTTTTCAGCAAACTTTTCTGCCATTCGCTTCAATTTTACTTTACTGGCAGCTCTTTTGTGTGGTTTTTTTTTTTTGAAAGACATTAATGTATTTTCAATTTTCATACCCAATTAGTCTCTTACCTCTTTGTTGTTCCTGTCGGCTTGTACTAATGTTCCATTCAGACAAGGTTCTACGTATTGAATTTCTTCATTATACTGTGAAAAGAGACATTAAAACAAAGACTATTACAAGTGCAAGGAAAATATACGCTGGCAATGGCCCGAGATCATAATCTAAGGGATATTCTAGAAGTAATGTAAATACTATCAATACTGTTTAATGTTGTATTCTATAGAACTTTTCTACAAATTCTAATGGTTTTTAACATAGAAAAACTATTTATGTGGTCGGTCTTGTCACCTATTATGAAATTGGAAAGACTTTTTGTGGGCTGAGAATGAGAATGTAGTATGTTTATTTAATAATAATAAATGGGAAATTTACTAAGATAA
The DNA here is from genome assembly GCF_055691185.1 of Crinia signifera. Lineage (NCBI taxonomy): Eukaryota > Metazoa > Chordata > Amphibia > Anura > Myobatrachidae > Crinia > Crinia signifera. The sequence continues at coordinate 40,834,339 of NC_139224.1, read as the reverse complement.
GAGTTCTTTCACATGGGATGTTGCTATGGGCAACCAATAAGAATCTAGTTCTTATTTATTTAGCACCTAGAAAATAATAGATAGTATCTGATTTGTTGCCCATAGCAACATCCCATTTGAAATAGAACTTCTGTTTTTAGTAAATCTCCCTTTAAGTGTGTGGCAAAATGATAGCTGAAACATGGATTCACCTTGCAAAATGGCTGCTACTAATCTGAGGATTACTAGTATCAAAGTATCTGGTAGAATTTAAACAAGTGCAACTTTATCAATCTGACAAATATACTGTGCAGACATATTTTTGGAATCCACCATAACAGTTTTTAACAAAACTTTTAGTCATCATTATAGGGGGAAAAGTTACCAAAGCTTCTAAAAGGAAAGAGGTAATGTTGCCCATAACAACCAATCACATTATGTCTATCATTTCTATATTGCATACTAGAAAATGATAAACAGTAGTAAAAATAATATTGATAAAAAGGGCCATAGTCACCTACAGTATCTTATTGCTGATACAGTATGTAGAGAAATGTTGAAGCAATGCATGCTGTCTTTTAACTGTTTGTTATTGTGCATGACTTATCTGTCTAAGTAAATAATATTCATCAAACCTAGGATCATACTGTCTAGTTCCATGGGAAAGATTTCTTTACAAGCATTTTACATGCATCTTTATACATAATACTTTAAGGGGTAAATTTACCATTAAAGAAAATTACAGACTAGTGGCCAGATGCTCTAAACTTCAAAAGTGATAAAATGAAGAGTGATAAACAGCCAGCCAATCAGCTCCCTACCTACCATGTCACAGACTGTGTTTGAAAAATGTCAGACAGGAGCTGATTGGTTGGTTGTTTATCACTCTCCATTTTATCACTTTTTAATCTTAGTGCATCTGGCCCATAATCTGATTGGTTGCTATGGGCTACATCACCTCTTTTAATTTTTAGAAGCTGTAGTAAATTCACCCCTAGGAGTAACATTTTTTGAAAGAATTTTGGGAATTCATGTTCCAATGTGTAATTTACCTACAGTATGTACAGAAAAAAATCCAAAACATTTTAAACAAGCTAGAATACCAGTAATATTTGTGTGTATATATATATATATATATATATATATATATATATATATATATATATATATATATATATATATATACAGTATATATATATATATATATATATATATATACACTTTACATTGCTTGTATAGTATACAGTATCTATGGCTACTAGCAATATAGGAGAAGACAGGTTCAGATGTCAACAACAAACATGGCTGCCTTCATTGACTGTAGACGACAATTGCACTTTAAAGTTTTTGGTAAGCATTAAAGAAATGTCTCACATTTAGCCTAAGTTAGTATTTCTTTTACTCAAAACACTCTTCCCCGTTCCAAATCCATTGTCCATTTACAGCTGGTAGAATGAACTTATGAGTCCCATAGCAATACTCAATGTGCAATTTGCTGCATGGCTTGGACTCAATGAAAAGTGTGAAAATAAGTCTCCCTTGTTCCATCTTTGCTGGTCATGCACTGTTGATATGCATTGACAAGAGCAGCACATGAATCAGCAAGCTTTATTACTACTCCTCAACGTGACAAAGAAGCAACAGAACATAGAATTTTTCGAGCTGGTAATTTCAAACAATGTTTTGCTTTGTGACTTTTCCAAACATTGAGTCCATTTCCAAACATAAATGGGAATATATAGGGTGTACCCAAATGAAAAGGAAACTTTTGCTGTAGCGGTGTTGTATCTAATCGCAGTGAGTTATTGTGTTGCCGATGAATGACGTAGAGTTTTTCCAGTTGGGCGTGTGTAGTGAAGAGCTTTGCCTCAGTGTCTTCATTCCTGGAAAATTGTTTTGCTCGGTCGGATGCATGATGGATTCCTCCAGATCAACCAAAGAGCTGTTATCCAATTTTTTTTACGTAGAAGATGAGAATGCTTCATAAATTGAAGACGGTGTGACATGCAAGAAGGTTAGTGATATTACCCGGATTCTAATACTTATCATCACACTCCTGTGACCACATAACTGGGTTGTTATACATATACACAGTTGTCCGATGGTACATCTAATGTGTGACTAATGGTGGAAATTTCTATGCAACATTGGATTAGCGCCACCACTGGTGGGCAACATGGTACATTTTCCACCGGCTATGGCATTAATAAGGGTATTCAATCCCAGGTGCTATTTCCAACAGCAATGAAGATGGAATTCGACAAAACAGATCTGACTTTTAAATTGTCGGAAACAGCAATGGATTGTCGAATTCACACCCGTTTTCGACAATTCATGGTAATTTTTGCGAGTCGACCGGCGGAACAATTGAATTCCACCTATCTTATAGCTGTAGAGCTGGGAGAAAACTGCCCAGGATTCTGACAGTCGGAATTCTGGATTGAATACCGCCCTAAGGGCCAAATGTCATAGGGTGAGAGTTTCAGAAAGTGAGAGATTTTGGGAGAGTTTTCCCATGTTTTTTAAAGCAGCAATCAATTACATGGCAAAATCAACCTGGTTTTGCAGTGTAATTGATTGCTGCTTTAAAAAACATGGGAAAACTCTCCCAAAATCTCTCACTTTTTGAAACTCTCACCCTATTACATTTGGCCCTAAGAGTCCAATATTACATTTATTGAGATGATCCTTTGTTCCTTTATCAGTACAGACTCCAGAAAAGTTATCAAACACATTTCCCAGAAAACCGCAATGCTGTCATTTTATACCTGTTTATGCTAGAGATGTGCAGGTTCTGATTTACTCTGATTTCCTCTGATTTCAAAGCAGGATTTTATTGGCTATCCCAAATCACATGACAGTTGTTGACAGTTGATAGCTAATAAGATCCTGCTTTGAAATCAGAGTAAATCAGAGTAAATCAGAACCTGCACATATCTAGTTTATGCTGATTTAATTTCAGACACTAATGTATTTGCACAGATTTTGGCACAGTGACGGCCATTTTTCCGACTATTTCCGCAGCACTGCAGCTGACGCTGCGGGACTTTGAAGGAGTAAAGAATAAAAAATGGGTTCACTGCACTCATTATAAATATGCCACTGCAAGTGATTCCATAAGCACAGATTCACAAGATAGACCTAAAAGATCATGGAAATTCCTCCATATAAGCTTCATATCTCTCTGCCTCCAAATACATCATATTTATTGATACCCCTTTCACACCGCACTTGTTAAACGGTATATTGCTGTTTTTTTTTCCATTTTAAAACATTTAAGGCTGCAGTGGGAAAACGCCAGAGTTCATTTACCAGTTAAAGACAACCGGTATTTCAAAACATTTAAAAAGCAGAGACCTACACGTTTCAGAGCCGTTTTTTATGCAGTGAGAATGACTCTGAAACGGTATTTAGTAAAAACAACATATTACAGACCTGTGATAGGCTGTCCCCTGCATTCTGCCTTGAAAAGTGTTCAGGGGATTAAACGGGTTGACTGATGTGAATGGTATTTAAACGGTATTTAAAACGGTAATCTACTGCAATGTGAAGGCTCAGACCCATTTCAAAATACCGGTTTTTAAAAAGTTTAGGCAGTAAGTGGTATTATAATGCTGAATGTTTTGCAGCAACAAACATCAAACACCGAGTGAAAGAATATGAAATAAACTTTGTTGTCACTAGCAAATGTAAACTTTTTTATGTGACTCTAGGAGAAAATACACTACCACAACAAAGAAAGACTACAGATTGCCAACTTAAGTTACAGTGCCACCTACTGTTCCCCCATATAACTTCTCAAGCAAACTCCCATTGCTTTTGTATACTGATAATGTGCACTCATAACTTATAATAAGGACAGACACTTTGTGGGCTGTACCAATATTCAAATGGCTACTGTCTATCACTTCACTATATAACCTACTTTTTACCTCCAAAAATGTTTAAGATATCAATGCAAGAAAAATACTTTTTTCACAGTAAAATTAATCTATTTTATCACAAATAGCAATAATAAAATTTAGAGCGTGGGGGAAACCCAGCTGAAATTGTAATGTTGCAGTACTTAATAAGCAGCTCCGTGTCACAACTTTACTCCATAGACTACTATTAATTTAGGATGATACAGGTTGTCATCGTATACAATTCTGTATCTGATAATAATTATAATTAGACATAACATTTAGTTGTTTAGCTACCCTAATTACCATGATAACTAATTGCTAAAATGCAAGAACATCATTCATGTAAATTTTGATTGATTTTGTTAAGAAAATATAATAAAATGTAAAAGATATTAAATTTTCAATGTAATTATGTCTCTCAATAATAATGTTCCCAGTAATTACACACTGGGTAATTAAAGATTAATAAGGGAGATATTTGACCTAACTAAGCAGTTACATTATCTTTACTGCTAATGGTATGAATGGAAGGGGTTTATTTGCATAAACCAGTTTTAAAATTTTCATAGGCTTCAAGATGCCTCCTAAATAATATAAAAATATTTTAGAAGACAATGGCAGAACATTATATATGGATCATGGGCAAAACTTCACAAATAAAAACGTCCATACAGCAAACACCCGTGAACCTTTTGGTTCAAAATATGATAACAATTAAAACAAATTCGCATACCACTAATTAAGGTATGTGATGGCATGCGATGGGACCGATTTGAGGCTTTTCCCGGGCAGAGTGTACAATTTTAATATCGCGTCGCATCGCATGCCATTATAATGGCATGCGATGCGATGCGACGCGACTTCAATGTTAAATGCCCAGCCAGACCCGTTTTTTAATTGATGGGTAATAAGTATGTTAAATGCCCCCCATTGTTAACGCCACCCCACTATCAACGACAACTCGAAGCGTGGCGAGCGCAGCGAGCCCGCGAGGGGTGGCGGTACGCATCCTCTGACCTTTTCATACCCCCACTATCTACGTCGGCGTGGAGTTGACTTTATAAAGTGTGGCGAGCCACCGAGACTGAAGCGTGGCGAGCGCAGCGAGCCTCGCAAGGGGAAGCACATAACTTCACTAGTATTACGCGTCCCCTCGCGGGGCACGCTGCGCTCGCCACGCTTCGGGCTCGGTGGCTCGCTACACTATATTAAATCAACTCCACGCCGACGTGGATAGTGGGGGTATGAAAAGGTCGGAGGATGCGTACCGCCGCCCCCATCGCAGGCTCGCTGCGCTCGCCACGCTTGCCACGCTTAGGTTAGCGTTGATAGTGGGGTGGCGTTAACAATGGGGGGGCATTTAACATAGTCATTACCCATCAGGGTGGGTGTACAAACTAAAATCGGGTCTGGGGGGCATTTAACATAGGAATTAGGCATCTGGGTGCATGTTCGACTTAAAATCGGTCATATCGCATGCGATGCAACGCAATTTTTGGTTGTACAATGACCTGCGATGGAAATCGGGGGCGCCGTGATAATACACAAGTACCCATTTTTCAGAGCAGTTCATAATAACATGATTTTAATCTCATAGAACTACTTAATGTCAACCTTTCAGGTTGGTGTCCTCGATGTTTAATAAAATCATGTACCCAGCGGGTTTCATACTATGCAAGACTTCATCAGGGGAACCTTATCTTTTTTGAATCACACATGGATCATATAGAATTACCATTTTTTGTGCAATTGGAAGATTAAGATCAAGATGGGACTAACATCCGCAGCCCAGCTCTGCCCCCCTTCACCTGCATAATTGTGCTACCTGGACACAGATGGGGGGGGGGGGTCGGAGCGGGGCGGCGGTGGGTCGTGGTAGAAGCTAATAGGCTTCTATGGGGCATCGCCAGATTCTTCTGGTGATGCCCCCCGTCGCGGTAACCCAGCGGGGGATGTTTAGAGCATCCCAAAATGCGGTAAAAACCCCGATAATGGGGTTTTTACCTCATTTTTAGTTTAGAGAATCTCCCCCCAAATCTTAAAATGAGGGATAGAGATACTGGATTATAATTATACCTCCCTCTGCTGTAATTAGTGCAGCAGTTGATGGAACACTCAACGCTAAAAATGGGCATTTCTCTTCACGGTGATATACTGTATGTCAGATAAATATCTCAATCGTGTGTGTTCTCCCCATATTGTTTATCCTACTGTAGCAGAGTGTGATATATAGGAGAACACACAGGAGTTCTTAAGCTTCCAATTGCATGAAAAATTGGCAATTCTATATGGTCCAAGTGCATCACATGCAGGCTCTAGGGATTTGAGTACAGGGGTCAGATGACCACTGGTGTCATGGCGGTGCCCATGCAGCCGCATGCTGGCGTGGGATGCCAGGCCACATTCTAGACCACAACAACAAGGTGACGGAACAATGGGACAGCTGTACATCATGCCAGCAATGCCAGCAACTGATCTGTGGGAGAGTGCAGATCAAAGCGCAGGTAAGATGCGCATGCCAGTGCAGCATTTACTGACACTATGCAGAATAAGAAGTGCATAAGTAAAGATGAGTCAGCATTGAGGGTCACATACAGCTGTATAAAAATTGTTGGTATATTGACTCAGGTGCAGTTTAGTGGCAATACAATCACAACAGACGAGCTATCCAATAACAATCAAAGGAATTGTGAATCAAAGGATTCATCTAGGGAAGTTGGAACAGTCACTACCCACTTAAAACTTGGAACTAAAACTAAAGTTAGAGAAATCCAAGATATGCTGTATATACCTGAGATGGGAAATTTCATAGCCACCAGTGTCCTACAGTAAATAGGTCACCGTTTCTATTTTGTAAGCAGAAAGTGCATTATTTGCAGCCTGGTTGCTTTCTCCTGACCACACTAATGCACACCAGTCATACCAGAAGCAAAAGAGAAAAATCTAAAGAATCTAAAGAACTAAAACATATGCTTCGAATCACTTTTTCCTTGCATCTTAGTGGAGGGCACCATGTTGGAAGTTATTGTTAACAATCAACAATCATATGCTATACATGACATCAGAAAGATAACCATCCCCAACTGTGTGCACATAGCACCTCCAGGTAGTATTACGTACCATGTAGAAACCAATTTGTCAGTATGTCCAGCACATTAACATAAACATTGGGAACTGTCTCTGTATAGTAATCGTTCCTGTGCTTCATGGTACATCTGCAACCATACATTATCAAATGGCTCCCCTGGGTCTGTATAACAGGGGTCATCTACCTTATGCTTTCAATGTGCTCACTATAATAAGTTAAGCTCAATTCTACATAATTACACACACAAACACACAAACACACATGTACTGTAGATTGTGCAAACAAGGTTAAATTCAGACAGATCTGATTTTTATGTATAGAAAAAAAAGACAGCAATACCATTGCTCTTAGATAAAGATGTAAATAGGGATGATTGTAACACAAACACAACCAAAAGCAACCACACCGTTTAAACACCATACAATGATCAAACTTACTGTTTCTAAACGTGTCACCCTTAATCATTTCCTGTATGCTGGGTATTCATTGGGCAGGATGCAACAAGCATTGCTATTTGCATGTGATGCATCCCGCCACTCTCCGCAAGCGGTATCTGGACACTGAGTTGACAATATCTAGGTCGACAGTCACTAGGTCAACCACAATTGGTCGACAGTGACAAGGTCGACACCTGAAAATTGTTGACATACCATACGTCGGCATTAACAGAAGCTCGACACCCGCTTAAGGTCGACAAGGACATGGTCGACACTCAAAACGTGAACGCAATTTTTTTACTTTTTTGTGGTTTAGACCAAATTGGTTCATACTTTACTATCCAAGTTGGCATAGAGTGAAAATATAATAGTGTGGAGAGTGCAGCGAGGCACCGCGGTCGAAGAATGGAGAGCGCAGCAAGCCATGCGAGGGGATGCGGTACACATGTCGACAACTTGTTGCATTTCCTCATTCATGTGCATCCACAGATTCCAGCGGGTTTCCATCCAATTGCTTGCTGGATCCTATTACGATGCACTGCAGTCAAGCATCTGTGCGTTATAATCTGAGTGGCTGGTATTGCATCACCATCCAATATCCACACCTGTGTATCGTGAGTAGGTGGTAATGCATCACCATCCAATATCCACACCTGTGTATCGTGAGTAGGTGGTATTGCATCACCATCCAATATCCATGCCTGTGTATCGTGAGTAGGTGGTAATGCATCACCATCCAATATCCACACCTGTGTATCGTGAGTAGGTGGTAATGCATCACCATCCAATATCCATGCCTGTGTATCGTGAGTAGGTGGTAATGCATCACCATCCAATATCCATGCCTGTGTATCGTGAGTAGGTGGTAATGCATCACCATCCAATATCCACGCCTGTGTATCGTGAGTAGGTGGTATTGCATCACCATCCAATATCCACACCTGTGTATCGTGAGTAGGTGGTAATGCATCACCATCCAATATCCACACCTGTGTATCGTGAGTAGGTGGTAATGCATCACCATCCAATATCCACGCCTGTGTATCGTGAGTAGGTGGTATTGCATCACCATCCAATATCCACACCTGTGTATCGTGAGTAGGTGGTAATGCATCACCATCCAATATCCATGCCTGTGTATCGTGAGTAGGTGGTAATGCATCACCATCCAATATCCATGCCTGTGTATCGTGAGTAGGTGGTAATGCATCACCATCCAATATCCACGCCTGTGTATCGTGAGTAGGTGGTATTGCATCACCATCCAATATCCATGCCTGTGTATCGTGAGTAGGTGGTAATGCATCACCATCCAATATCCACGCCTGTGTATCGTGAGTAGGTGGTAATGCATCACCATCCAATATCCACGCCTGTGTATCGTGAGTAGGTGGTATTGCATCACCATCCAATATCTACACCTGTGTATCGTGAGTAGGTGGTAATGCATCACCATCCAATATCCATGCCTGTGTATCGTGAGTAGGTGGTATTGCATCACCATCCAATATCCACGCCTGTGTATCGTGAGTAGGTGGTAATGCATCACCATCCAATATCCATGCCTGTGTATCGTGAGTAGGTGGTATTGCATCACCATCCAATATCCACGCCTGTGTATCGTGAGTAGGTGGTATTGCATCACCATCCAATATCCATGCCTGTGTATCGTGAGTAGGTGGTATTGCATCACCATCCAATATCCATGCCTGTGTATCGTGAGTAGGTGGTAATGCATCACCATCCAATATCCACGCCTGTGTATCGTGAGTAGGTGGTAATGCATCACCATCCAATATCCACACCTGTGTATCGTGAGTAGGTGGTATTGCATCACCATCCAATATCCACGCCTGTGTATCGTGAGTAGGTGGTAATGCATCACCATCCAATATCCATGCCTGTGTATCGTTGAGTAGTTGGTAATGCATTGCCATCCAATATCCATGCCTGTGTATCGTTGAGTAGTTGGTAATGCATTGCCATCCAATATCCATGCCTGTGTATCGTGAGTAGGTGGTATTGCATCACCATCCAATATCCATGCCTGTGTATCGTTGAGTAGTTGGTAATGCATCACCATCCAATATCCATGCCTGTGTATCGTGAGTAGGTGGTATTGCATCACCATCCAATATCCATGCCTGTGTATCGTTGAGTAGTTGGTAATGCATCACCATCCAATATCCATGCCTGTGTATCGTGAGTAGGTGGTAATGCATCACCATCCAATATCCATGCCTGTGTATCGTTGAGTAGTTGGTAATGCATTGCCATCCAATATCCATGCCTGTGTATCCTAAGTAGCTGGTACTGCTCCATTTTCCAGCATCTGTACCGTGTGTCTCCAGAGTTGCCTGTACTGCTGAACAACCGAACACCCATGCATATGCATCCTGAATAGCTGGTGCGGTTTGCAACCCACCATCTAAGCCTGTACCTCTCATGCAATTGGCACCGCTCCCCAGCAGCTAGGCCTGTGTCTCCCATGCAGATGGCATGGCATGGAACCCCAGCATCTAACCTTGAGTATCTTGTGTACCCAGGTATTGCTTTGTACTCCAACAGTTGGACCTATGAACGCTATGCAGATGGTTTTTCAACAAACCCAGCATCCAGCTAATCAGGCAATATTCTAAAGGTGCCCATACATGGTGTGGGGGTGCTGTGCGATGCGTGCTCCCACGGGAATCCCTTCGCACAGCACATAAAGTCTGTGCAGTCCATGCTTTATAAACTAGGTCCCGATCGCATCGCATTGATTTGCGACGCACGCAAATCGCATGTGATGCAATGTAGTTCAAAGCGCACAGTGATATTGTACCGTGTATGGGAACCTTAAGGCCCAGACCTATACTGTAACTATTCTTTTATCAGGTTTTAAAGTTATTGAACTACCTTGTTTGTGTATCTAACATGCAATACTAAATTCACGTAAAAGAACTATATCGAGCCTTCTAGCGTCTGTGCAACTCCTTCAGACTCCATTACTGACACTAAGCCTAACCGGGTGTCACAAAGCATGACATCCCTGACATTAATCTGACAGTGTATGCCCGGCATTAGTTGGAACTGGAAGCATCCAGATACTTGCAATGCAGTGAAAGCAGTCATATCAAAGAGTAGTTTACATTTTTCTTTATCACCTCTTATGGAGCCCACACACGCACCGATCCCGGCGTGCGTTGTGGGCTTAACTAGCACACATAGCATCGCATCGTATGCCTTGTGCATACGATGTGCATGCGATGCGATGCAATGCTAGAAAAAGCTAGTACAAAAAGTATGTGCAGCACATACTTTTTGTACTGTACGATGAGGTGCCGCGGGAGCGCGCACCCCATCGTACAGCATCGCACCGCCGGGATCGGTGCATGTGTGGGCACCTTTAGAGTCATAAGATTGCACTGATGTGTCTCCCACTTAACACTCTAACACAACAACAACATGGTAATGCAAATGCACAATGATATAACCTCGGTGGCCATCTTGGTACAGGGAATGAAGCCTCGGAGCAATAAAGGGTCTGCACAGTAGAACTCTGCATCTTCAACATTCCCTGCTTATACAGTAACTTTCATATGAAATAACCAAAAACCATATGTAGTATGTACAATGCATAACACTGAGCTTAGAAGAAGAAAGCAAAGAAGCTTTTCATATTGAAATGAGTATATTCTTAACTCTAGAAAAAAATCTAGAAATGTCAGCATTATTATGATTTGTATTTTAACAACTTCAATTGCCGTTTCATAAGTAGTTCCCAACACACGGTACTATTTTTCAGCCTAAGAATAACAAGCGTTGACCTTAAAATAGTAAAGAGTATTGTTCGTTGTGCTGTTTGCTGGGGTGCTTGTCAATGCGGCCTTAGCGGGGAGTTTACAAAAGTTCAACTTGTAACTTAAATGAACATTGATTGAATGCAGAAATGAGCGCATCTGAAGGCCTGACACCACTCAGAGGCCACCAGCAGGTGTCTGGGGGCAACCAGTTACAAGGTGACCCAGGAGAATGTATTTAACAGAAGAAAAGTGAAGAAATAAAGGAACGTACGGCAATTATGTTGAAGAAGTCATCATCTCCGAGGGTGTCCAGAATAGAGGAAACAGTTTGCTTTGCAATCGTCAGGCGCAGTCCTTTCATGCTCCCGCTTACATCAACTAAAATCACTACGTCTTTTGGAGAGGTAGCTGCTTGGATGTACCTGGGTTACAGAGAAACAGATTGTTCTTTTACGTTCTGTTTTTGGAGGTGGAAGGTGTTAATATGTTTATGGTGAGATGGGGAACCTACCATTTTCGGTTTCTACAGTCAAACGCAATGACGCCATTCTCATCTGGTTCCCATTTAATACCTTAAAACGGACAAGAAGAAACAATGTAATCGATCAAAGCTACAAGATTTTATTGTAATTATTAGATGTTAGTGCAAAATAAAGGTTTTGGGGGAAATTTACTAACTATTTCTATTAACTATTATTTACTTACTATTTCACATGGGATGTTTTTATGGGCAAATAATCAGAATCTACTTATTTATTTAGCACCTTCTAGAAGTTACCAGATACAGATGTAGCGCTGCTCATCCAGCGCCAGGGCTCGCCAGACCACCCCCACTGGCGAGTAGCACTACATCTGACTGGGAGGCACGAGCGTCACACACGCACGTGCATCCCAGTTTCTCGTTGGCGGGGGGGACGGGAACCCTGCAGGGAGACAGGCAGGGTTAGGGGGAGGAGTGGGGAGGTGAGGGAACGAGGTGGGGACCCTGGGGGAGCCCCGTTGTGAGGGCCTTCCGGCGGCTGGCGGGGGCTGGCGCGTGGCGAATCTACCACCAGCCTCGCAAAGATGAGCGGCGCAACATCTGTAGTATCTGATTGATTGCCCAATTTCCCCCTTAATTTCTTTTCAAGTTCTGCGTGTAAATTAAGATCTTATTTCCCAAATTCACATAAGCTTTCTCTACCCCTTGCTAATTTCTAGTGAAATTAAAAAAAAATACACAATTTACACAATCTTTTAGTGTCAGCTGTATTTTTTGCTTCTTTTTTGTATACAATGTGTCTTAGACGAATGCAATGTGACCTGGATGCACTGACTAATTTGATATATGACACTTGGATATCTGTGTGCGACTGAGTCTCTGAATCTGTACACAAAGTGCTATAATGTAGAAGTGATATAATGTTTTTCTTTTTTAACAAATTTTGTTCTAGTCCATTTACAGACTCAGTTACACACAATATACAAGTGTCATATATCAATTAGCAGCACAGTCTCCATGTGCGTCTTAGCCACATTACGTGTTGACTAAGATGCATTTACAGTTGACTAAGATGCACCCGACGTTACAGAGGACCTACCAGCTCACTGACTCCCAGCATATTGTGCTGTATATCATATTGAGACAAAATGTATGAGGATGCATCTGCACAAAAGGAAGCTGAATACAGAAAGGTGGGTGCCGGATGCATTCCGGGTTTATTCTAGTCTTCTCTCCAGGCAGGAGAATGTCTTCCATGAACTCACTTCCATGCACAACCCTAAATATGGCCCTGGTAACATCCTTAATATACAGGTACTTTATGTCCCATTAAATATTTTGCAAAAATAACCTTATATCTGACGATACTTATTCTGAGCAGAACATCAAGGTGATAACTGGACAAGCAGGAAAGCAGTGTCCCAGGGATGTCTATCCCCATGCAGCACAGTGGGACGCTGACAACAAAGTGATAAGTCTATGCCTGTATCTTGCAAAATAAAGTACCGGTATATGTCTATATTTGAAAACAGCAATCAGCAAAATAAATTTGATAATCATTGCGCCAATGTATTAACAATGTAAGCTTGCAGCAGGGCCCTCCTACCTCCACACCTGTCTGTTGTTACCAGTTTGATCTATTACTGTCTACATATATAAGGTGCAACGGAATCTGCTGCACTATATAATTGCAGCAGCTTGGCTGAAGAGAAGGAGCACCAACCCTCACAGCAAAACAAATGCAATATAAAAACTCAGGTGGCGCTGGGAGGTGCACTAATCGCACATAAATATTTAGTTTGATAGATTTTATAAAAATCTTAGACAAATGTACTTATATATATAAAAAATAGCGGTACTTGTTTCCTAGTACGGTGCCCATGATTTTTATCTTATGCCATCGTATAGATCTCCTCACATCACTTTGGGGGTTATTATTATTATTATTATAATTTTATTTATAAGGCGCCACAAGTGTTTCGCAGCGCCGTACAAAGGAACAATACAGGGAGACAAAACTTGGCATAACATTGAATAAATAACAAAAATACAGTACAAATAAAGAGCGCCACAGTTTAATACACATTACAGCTTGTATAAAGTAGTGAGGACTCAATCAACATACAACTAGAGGCTAGATGCCAATGATGGAGATGAGTATGCGGACAAAGATGGTCACTGAGTGTTGGAGTAAAGGAGAGCTGTGAGTGAAATGTGAAGAGAAGTGGGCTTTGACAACAGGAGGGAAGAGGGCCCTACTCGGAGGAGCTTACAATCTAGTAGGAAGGGGAGACAGACAGATTACAAGAGGTGCAAGCGAGGGGGTGGTGGTTAGATAGCAGGATGTAAACAGGCAAGGGGTCGGAGAACCAGCTGGTTTATGCAGTGGAAGCAGTGGCGTAACTATGGAGGGTGCAGGGGATGCAGCTGCTATGGGGCCCGGGCCCTTGGGGGGCCCCATAGCACAGCAGGCATCCCCTGCACCCTTTTTCCTTATGCTCGCTTGCCTTGGCAGAATGGCAGTGTCGGTGGTGCCTTCTCTGCCCCCTCCCCCCCGCTAGCGACGATGCGCTGCTACATAATGAAGGGAAGGTGATGGTCCGGCTGTATCAGCCTTCCCCTCTCTCCCTGCTTTGATGCTGCCGGGGACTGACGTCACTATCTAGTGACCAGCCCCGGCGTGAAACACGCTGTGAAGTGTGCTGCTTGCCTGCTCTGTGTGGGAGACCCAGGCCCTGGGAAACAGGAGACACGGAGCTGTCAGTGCAGGCAGACTCGGCACTGACAGCATCAATTGTACTGGTAAGAAGGGGAGGAGGGGGAGGGAGGAACAGAGCAGCCTGAACTGTGGGTCGGAGGGGAGAGGATGTGAATAGAAGAAAAAAAAAGTGATGCAGGTACCCCCTCCTCATTTTCTTCCCTGCTTTCTCTCTCTGTCTCTCTCTCTGTCTGTCTCTGTATGTCCTCTCTCTCTCTCTCTCTCTCTCTCTCTCTGTATGCCTCTCTCTCTCTCTGTCTGTCTGTCTGTCTCTCTCTCTGTCTGTCTCTCTGTCTGTCTCTCTCTGTCTGTCTGTCTCTCTGTATGTTTGTCTGTCTCTCTCTGCATGTCTCTCTGTCTCTGTATGTCTCTCTGTCTCTGTATGTATGTCTCTCTGTCTGTCTCTCTGTCTGTCTCTCTGTCTCTGTCTGTCTCTGTCTGTCTCTCTCTCTCTGTCTGTCTCTCTCTCTGTGTATGTCTCTCTGTATGTATGTCTCTCTCTCTCTGTATGTCTCTCTCTCTCTTTGTATGTCTCTCTCTGTATGTCTCTGTCTGTCTGTCTCTCTGTCTCTCTCTGTATGTCTCTGTCTCTCTGTATGTCTTTCTGTATGTCTCTCTCTCTCTCTGTATGTCTCTCTCTCTCCCTGTGTATGTCTCTCTCTCTCTCTCTCTCTCTCTCTGTATGTCTCTCTCTCTCTCTGTATGTCTCTCTCTCTCTGTATGTCTCTCTCTCCCTGTGTATGTCTCTCTCTCTCTGTATGTCTCTCTCTCTCCCTGTGTACTGTATGTCTCTCTCTCTCTGTATGTCTCTCTCCACCTCCTCTCATTTACTCCCTCCCCACCATGTCTCTCCCTCTCTTCTGCTACAACCTCCCCTTTACACCCCCCCCCCCTTCCATATAATCTCTCTCTCTCCCTCCCCCCCACACACCTGTCACCCTCTTCTCCTGTGGCGGGGGGCCCTTTCCAAATTTTGCTATGGGGCCCAGAAGGAAGTAGTTACGCCCCTGAGTGGAAGGGTACGCTTTGATGAATAGGTGAGTTTTCAGTGCCCGTTTGAAGCTTTGCAAGGTCGGGGAGAGTCTAATGGAGCGAGGGAGTGCGTTCCACTGAAGGGGTGCAGCACGGGCAAAGTCCTGTACTCTAGCATGGGAAGCAGTGATCAGGGTGGAGGAGAGACAACTATGAATGGAGATGAGGTTAGAGATATATGGAGCAATGGAATTAGAGATGGCCCTGTATGTGAGTGTGAGGTGTTTGAAGAGGATTCTGTAGGGGAATGGAAGCCAGTGCAGATTTTGTTGAAGGGGAGTAGCAGAGTTAGAGTGGCGGGAGAGGAAGATAAGCCTGGCTGCAGCATTGAGGACAGATTGGAGAGGAGCTAGTTGGGATTGAGCGAGGCCAGTGAGAAGAGCATTACAGTAGTCAAGCCGTGAGATGACTAATGAGTGGATGACCAGCTTAGTTGCACTCTGTGAGAGAAAGGGCCTGATGCGAGCAATGTTGCGTAACTGGAACCGGCAAGAATGGGCCAGGGCTTGGATGTGGGGTGCAAAGGAGAGGGAGGAGTCAAGAGTGACACCCAGGCAGCGGAGTTGGGGAACAGGGGAGATGATGGTGTTGTTAACAGTGATAGAGATATTAGTAGGGGGCATAGCTCTGGGTGGGGGAAAGATAATAAGTTCGGTTTTGTCCATATTCAGCTTCAGAAATCGATCAGACATCCAGGTAGAGATGGCAGCGAGGCAGTTGGAAACTTGAGAGAAAACAGTGGGGGACAGATCAGGAGAGGAGAGGTAGATTTGGGTGTCATCTGCATAGAGGTGATATTGGAAGCCAAAGGAGTTAATGAGTGCACCCAGAGAGGAGGTTACAGAGAGAACAGAATGGGGCCAAGGACGGAACCCTGAGGGACCCCGACAGGAAGGATAGAAGGTGGTAAGGTAGAGCCAGAGGCAGAGACTGAGAAGGAACGGTTGAAGAGGTAAGAGGAAAACCAGTTGTGCCAGAGAGGCCAATGTTTTGGAGTGTGTGGAGGAGGAGAGGGTGATCCACAGTGTCAAAGGCAGCATATAGGTCCAAAAGGATAAGCAGGGAGAAGTGACCCTTGGATTTGGCTGACAGCAGGTCATTGGTGACTTTCACTAGGGCAGTCTCAGTGGAGTGAAGTGGGTGAAAGCCAGATTGAAGGGGATCTAGGATGGAGTGGTCAGACAGGTAGCTGGTGAGACGCCTGTAAACCAGCCGTTCTAGTATTTAAGAGGCAAATGGGAGAAGAGAGATAGAGAGGTAGCTTGTGGGAGATAAAGGGTCCAGGTTAGGTTTTTTAAGAATAGGCGAGACCAGAGCGTGTTTGAAGGGTGAGGGAAAGATGCCAGTAGAAAGAGATAGGTTAAAGAGGTGAGCAAGGTGGGAGCAGCCAGTGGGGGAGAGGGAACTGAGGAGACGGGAGGGGAGAGGGTCCAAGGGACAGGTAGAGGGGGGAGAGGATGAGATGAGGGAGTGGACTTCCTCAGCTGTAGTAGGGCAGAAGGATGACAGAGTGGGGTAGTTGGTAGGGGAGGATGATTGGGGTGGGTGGGCAGCAGAGGGGGTATGGAAGGAGATATCATGTCGGATTACCTCAATTTTAGAGAGGAAGAAGGAGGCAAAGTCAGTGGCAGTGAGGGATGAAGGGAGGAGGGGTGGTGCAGGGCGAAGTAGAGTGTTGAAAGCATCAAAGAGACGTCGGGGATTGGAGGAATGAGAAGAGATGAGAGATTTGAAGAAAGATTGTTTGGTATAGGAGAGAGCAGCGCTGTAGGAGGAGAGAATAAACTTGAAATGGAGGAAGTCTTCCAGAGAGTGAGATTTCCTCCAGAGGCGTTCAGCAGAGCGTGCACATTTTTGCAAGAATCTAGTTATTTTGTTGTGCCAGGGTTGTGGTTTAGAGCGTCGAAGGGGAACAGTGTGGAGGGGGGCTACAGAGTCGAGAGCAGAGGTGAGAGAAGAGTAATAGAAAGAGGCAGCCTGGTTGGGGCAAGTCATGGTTGAGAGAGGAAAGAGGAAAGTCTTCAGGGAAGACAGAACAGTGGGGTCAAGAGATCCGAGGTTACGTCTGGTGACTGTGGGTCTGGGCAATGAGGGGAGAGGGGAGGATGAGAGGGTGAAAGAGAGCAGATTGTGGTCAGAGAGTGGGAAGGGAGAAATCAGAGAGATTACAATGGTGGGTGAAGACTAGGTCAAGGGAGTGTCCGAGATTATGAGTGGGGGTGGAGGTCCATTGAGAAATTCCAAAGGAGGTGGTAAGGTCAAGAAGGTTAGAGGAGGCAGCATTATTGATGTCAATAGGAATGTTAAAGTCACCGAGGATGATAGAGGGGAGGTCAGAGGCAAGAAAGTGTGGAAGCCACGCAGCAAAGTTATCAAGGAAAGGGGAGCAGGGGCCAGGGGGGCGGTAGATTACAGCCACAAGGAGGTGAATGGGGTAGAAGAGGCGGATAGTGTGTACCTCAAAGGTGGAGAATGTGAGGGAGGGCTCAGGTGGGATGGCGCGGAAGGTGCAGTTGGGGGAGAGGAGGATGCACACTCCTCCACCCTGGCGGCCATCCGGTCTGACCGAGTGTGTGAAGGAGAGGCCTCCATAAGAGAGGGCAGCAGGGGAGGTAGTGTCAGATGCGGACAGCCAGGTTTCAGTGATGGCAAGAAGGTTAAAAAAGTGGGAGATAAAGAGGTCGTGGATAGTTGGGAGCTTGTTGCAGACTGATCTAGCATTCCAGAGAGCACAGGAGAAAGGAAGGGAGGGGACAGGTGAGATAGTAATTAGGTTATGTGGGTTGTGGGTGCGTGTGAAAGGTGTGGAAGTTGAGAGGGGGCGAGACCTGACAGCAAGGACTGGTATGGGACTGGATCTAGGAGCCATATTTCTGTGTAAAGTTGGTCAGAGTAGTGATATAGAGTGAGATTGGAGTGGCCTAGAATGAGCAGTGAGAAGGTGGTGTACTGGAAGTGTGGAGAGCCTACAGGAAGTATAGTTAATGTATAAGTGAGACAGAGGCAGTGTGTGACAGCATTTAGTTCAGCATGGAGATCAGTGTCCAGGTTGTGCAAACTGAAGGTGATGGTGATGAAGGGGTTATTCTAGTTCATTCTTTCTGACAAAATCCTTCTTATATGGACAAAACCATGTGCACTGCGGGTGTGGCAGATGTAACTTGTGCAGAGAGAATTAGATTTGGGTGGGGTTTTTCTTCAAAGTGAGATCTATATTGCAGCGTAAAATAATGCAGCCAGTATTTTCCCTGCACAGAAACAAAATAACTCACCCAAATCTAATTCTATCTGCACATGTTACATCTGCCCCCCCTGCAGTGCACATGGTTTTGTTCATCTAAGAAGGATTTTGTCAGAAAGAATGAACTAGAATGAACTGACACAAAGCAACAGAACTTTGTGTCAAAAGAGTTAGGAAAAACACAAGAAAAAGAAAGCCATTGTGGTTTGCAAAAGAAGTAGCAAGTATTGTGAAAGCAAAAAAGTTGGCCTTTAAGAAATTTAAGCAGACGCAGAAGAATGAGGACAAAGAGGTGTATCTTGTTAGACAGAAGGAGGCTAAGAAGGTAATCAGATGTGCAAAAGCACAGGCTGAAGAGAAAATGGCCCAGTCAGTGGGTAAAGGGGGGAAAACTTTTTTTAGGTATATAAGTGAAAGGAGAAAAACAAAAAGTGGAATAATTAGACTGAAGACAGAGAGTGGAAGTTTTCTTGAGGGGGACAATGTAATAGCAGATAATATTAATAATTATTTCTGCTCAGTATTCACTGCTGAAAGAGAGGGGAAGGGGCCACAGTTAAGTTGCAAGTATAGTCAGAAAACTGAGGGAGAGACAAGTACATTTACAGAGGAGAAAGTCCTCACAGAACTCTCAAAACTGAAAGTGGATAAATCAATGGGGCCAGATGGGATACATCCAAGGATACTAAAAGAGCTTAAAGGGGAGCTGGTAAAACCAATAACAGAATTATTCAACCAGTCCCTAGCTACTGGAGTAATCCCAGAGGACTGGAAAACAGCGAATGTAGTCCCACTGCACAAAAGTGGAAGCAAGGAAGAGGTAAGCAACTATCGACCAGTGAGCCTTACATCAGTAGTAGGGAAATTGATGGAAACACTCTTAAAACAAAGAGTTGTAGAATATCTCAAAACCAGCAATTTACAGGATCCAAAACAGCATGGGTTTACTGGGGGAAGATCATGTCAAACAAATCTTATTGACTTTTTTGACTGGGTGACTAAAGTAATAGATCAAGGTGGGGCTGTAGATGTAGCTTATCTAGACTTTAGTAAAGCTTTTGACACTGTCCCACATCGCAGACTGTTAAATGAACTTGAAAGCTTGGGATTGGATTCTAAGATAGTTGAATGGATAAGAGCGTGGTTGCAGGACAGAAAACAGAGAGTTGTAGTAAACGGAGTACAGTCAAAGGAGGGAAAGGTTACAAGTGGAGTACCCCAGGG
Source organism: Crinia signifera (assembly GCF_055691185.1). Taxonomy (NCBI): domain Eukaryota; kingdom Metazoa; phylum Chordata; class Amphibia; order Anura; family Myobatrachidae; genus Crinia; species Crinia signifera. Next base: position 40,814,409 of record NC_139224.1, on the reverse strand, counting down.
ATCTGTACTTGGACCGGTGCTTTTTAATATCTTTATTGGTGATATTGCAAATGGAATTGAGGGTAAAATGTGCCTTTTTGCAGATGACACAAAGGTATGCAACAGGGTAGACACACCAGGAGGGGTAAAACAAATGATTGAGGATCTAGGCAGATTAGAGAAATGGTCAAGAGAATGGCAACTACAGTTTAATGCCAAAAAATGCAAAATCATGCACTTGGGTCTCAGAAATCCAAAGACTCAATATAGTATAAATGGCACTATAATGGAAACTACTGAGGAAGAGAGGGATCTAGGTGTCACTATTTCAGGGGACTTAAAAGCAGGTAGGCAATGTAACAAAGCAATGAAGAAGGCAAGTCAGATGCTTGGTTGCATAGGGAGAGGTATCAGCAGTAGAAAGAAAGAAGTAATAATGCCACTGTATAGGTCATTGGTACGACCTCACCTAGAGTATTGTGTTCAGTTCTGGAGGCCATATCTCCAGAAGGATATAAATACATTAGAGACTGTACAAAGAAGAGCAACTAAAATGGTGCATGGCCTACATCACAAAACGTACCAGGAAAGACTAAAATATCTTAATATGTATACTTTAGAGCAGAGAAGGGAAAGGGGGGACATGATAGAAACTTTCAAATATATCAAGGGCTTTAACAAGGTACAGGTGGGAGACATTCTTCACAGGAAGAGGAGCAACAGAACACGAGGACATGCACTGAAACTAGAGGGAGGAAGATTCAGGGGAAATGTGAGGAAGAATTTTTTCACAGAAAGAGTAGTAGATAAGTGGAATAGCCTCCCAACAGAGGTGGTAGACGCAAATACAGTAGTACAATTTAAACATGCTTGGGATAAGCATATTGATATCCTTACAAAAAAATAAGGATCAAATATGGTTTGAGGTAACATGTTTAAAAAAAGGGGCAGACTAGATGGGCCAAGTGGTTCTTATCTGCCGTCAAATTCTATGTTTCTATGTTTCTATGTTTAGAATAAACCCCTTTGTGCCTCCACAATGCTGCCATGTATGTGCTGTCTGCTGACCACACATGTGATGTGATGACCTTCTGCAGTAACTTGCTGGGGTCCTGCAATAATTTTTATTAACTGATGGGGTCCCAGAGGAAAAATGTTTGAGGACCCCTACTTTAGGTTATGCAAAGGTAACACAAAATATTTACAGATCTAAGTATAAGGAATCTAATGAATTCATTTACTTTAAGGATTGATCTCTTACCAGGATACTGCCGAAAAAATCCTTTTGCACTTCCAAAATATTGCCATATGAGGGATGGATCACGGTCAAAGTTATCAACAAACACCTTGTTTAGTGCCTCGGACCAATAAATTCCATTCACTATTTCGGGATCTGAAACGGAAAATAAAATATAGGTGAGATCCTCTTTATAATTTCATTTTTATTTTAAGCAAATAACACATTAATGATTTACTCAATGTCAGACTGGGGTATGAAGGGCCCACTGAGGGAATGTAATGCAAGGGCATACCTCCCAACTGTCCCGCTAAACGCGGGAACGTCCCGATTTTTGGGGACGTTCCCGCGTCCCTCCCGCGGCCGGCAGTGGCCCGCCGCGGGGGGAGCAGTTTGGAGTCCCCCCCAATCTCACAGAATAGACGCTGTGTGCATGCGCACAGCGTCTATTCGCGGCCGAAAACGAGGGCATGGCCTAATTTGCATAAGCCGTGCCCTCATTTGCATACGCCACGCCCCCACGCGAGTGTCCCTATTCTAAACTTCAGAAAGTCGGGAGGTATGCAAGGGGCCCATGTTTAGGCGTGTCCCCAGAGGGGGTGTGGCCAGCTACCACAGAGGCTTGGATAACCAATAGAGAGTGCATGCTCTGGGTCCTTTGATAAATAAATACTGCTAGCGCATGCACAAAAATGTACTCGATTAAATACAGCAATGCACTATAGCAAATACACCGTAGTCCTGTGCAGTATGAGGTAAAATATTTCAAATGTATCATTCAAATGTGCATTTTGGAAACTGATCCCTAAAGAAAAAGGTGGGCAGGCATTTGGGCCAATCCAACCAGTGGGGCCCACAATGGGTTTCCCCTGAACCCCTGTGGGCCAATCCAACTGTCTTTGGGGCCCATTTATCAACAAGTGAAAAACTCATTGCGGGCCAGATGCACTAAGGTTCAAAAGTGATAAAATGGAGAATAATAAACAGCCAGCCAATCGGCTCTTACCTGCCATGTGACAGACTGTGTTTGAAAAATGTCAGCCAGTAGCTGATTGGTTGTTTTTTTATCACTCCATTTTATTACTTTTGAAGCTTAGTGCATCTGGCCCTCTATATGATAAACAGTTTTCCAGCCAATCAGTTAACTGTGATTTTTCAAATTCTTGACAGCTAAGAGGTGACTGGTTGGAGTACAATTTATCATATGCAATGGGATTTTCCATTCACAACGAGTTTTGTGACTCATTGATAAATGAGCACCTATATCTGTTTGGTAATACATTAAAATGTTTCCTGGGGTGGCAGATAAAATGGTACCATTGCTTTCTTTATAAAAGTTAAAATAAAACACAATAAACCTAGTAATTATATGCTGTATAAAATAAAAAACATTGTCACTTATCTTTATTGAATCTACCAACAAGACATAAAACAAGTTTTGGCATTTATGGAGGAATTTAATTAGATTCGAGTTCTGATTGTGCAAGCCAAATTCACAGTATCGCAAATTGCATTTGCAATTTAAGTCCATACTCGCATATTTTTATAAAGTGAATTATTGTGTTTTTGCCACCCCCCACTAATCAGGTGATAAGGTAGGGCAAATCTTTATTTTAAAGTTATGCTGTACATACACTTACTGTATGAGATACAGATGGAGCAGCTCCCGTCAGCTGCTCCTGGTGATGGAATCACCAACTGCTAGCCGCCGTCAGGAGCTGGAAGGGGGCACGCGCACGAGACGCTGCCCCTAACTCCCCCCAATCCCTGCGCATCTCCCTGAAGTGGAGGTCCATGTGCACACCGTTATGTAGGCCCATGTGCACACCATTATGCAGGTCTATGTGCACACTATTATGCAGGATCATGTGCACACTATTATGCAGGCCCATGTGCACGTCATTATGCAGGCCCATGTGCACACCATTATGCAGGCCCATGTGCACACCATTATGCAGGCCCATGTGCACACCATTATGCAGGCCCATGTGCACACCATTATGCTGGCCCATGTGCACACCATTATGCAGGCCCATGTGCACACCATTATGCTGGCCCATGTGAACACCATTATGCTGGCCCATGTGCACACCATTATGTAGGCCCATGTGCACACCATTATGCAGGCCCATGTGCACACCCCAATATGCAGGTCCATGTGCACACCATTATGCAGGCCCATGTGCACACCCCAATATGCTGGCCCATGTGCACACCATTATGCAGGCCCATGTGCACACCCCAATATGCTGGCCCATGTGCACACCATTATGCTGGCCCATGTGAACACCATTATGCTGGCCCATGTGAACACCATTATGCTGGCCCATGTGAACACCATTATGCTGGCCCATGTGAACACCATTATGCTGGCCCATGTGAACACCATTATGCTGGCCCATGTGAACACCATTATGCTGGCCCATGTGCACACCATTATGTAGGCCCATGTGCACACCATTATGCAGGCCCATGTGCACACCCCAATATGCAGGTCCATGTGCACACCATTATGCAGGCCCATGTGCACACCCCAATATGCTGGCCCATGTGCACACCATTATGCAGGCCCATGTGCACACCCCAATATGCTGGCCCATGTGCACACCATTATGCTGGCCAATGTGCACACCATTATTCAGGCACAGTGCACACCATTATGCAGGCACAGTGCACACCATTATGCAGGCACAGTGCACACCATTATGCAGGTCCATGTGCACACCATTATGCAGGTCCATGTGCACACCCCAATATGCTGGCTCATGTGCACACCATTATGCAGGTCCATGTGCACACCATTATGCAGGTCCATGTGCACACCATTATGCAGGTCCATGTGCACACCATTATGCAGGCCCATGTGCACACCATTATGCCATACTTGCCTACCCTCCCGGAATGGCCGGGAGGGTCCCGCAAATCGGGCCCCCCTCCCGGTCCCCCGGGAAGGTGGGCAAGTCTCCCGCATTGTGTGCCACAGCACCTTCTCCCCCTCTCCCCGCGGGATAAATGATCGATTTTCGCGGGTCCGCGGGGAGGGGGCGGGGCTAAATGACGCAATTCGCGTCATTTTGCATCATTTAGCCCCTCCCCCATCCACGGACCCGCGAATTGGGGGCGGGGCTTACTGACATCATCCTCGCCCCGCCCCCAAAACGAAGCCTCTTCCAGACCCCATTTCACTCCTCTCCGGGCTTCTCCCGGAATGGAGTTTTAAAATGTCGGCATGTATGCATTATGCAGGTCCATGTGCACACCATTATGCAGGTCCATGTGCACACCATTATGCAGGTCCATGTGCACACCATTATGCAGGTCCATGTGCACACCATTATGCAGGTCCATGTGCACACCATTATGCAGGTCCATGTGCACACCATTATGCAGGCACAGTGCACACTATTATGCTGCCCCACTGCTCACTATTATGCTGCAGCACCCTCCCCATGCCACAGCTCCCTCCCCATTGAAACAAGCATTGTAGCTTTCTCGGACCTGTTTGGCCCTTGCAGAGCCATTTGAAATGCACTGCTTAGTAAATGTAGCCCCAGGTGTTCAAATCAGCACTTTTTTTGTCTTTTCCATGCCTGATCCACCTTAAGAAGAAATGGATGGATTTTGGTTGGTCTATGGAAAATATCCGATAGACTAGAAGTAATTCTTGTTGTTTGTATAGCAGCAGACAAAATGTAATATGGTGTCATAAATACACTGTACAACAGAAATAATATTTGTCATGCATGTTGTGCATTGGCTATAACATAGATAAAGAGAATGAGTAGCCTGACTTGAAAATGGTAATTAGTAGATTGTACAAATCTAAAAGTAGAGTTTACTTGTTACTGTCTAAGGTTGCCTATGAGACAGTGCAGTTTCTTTGAGATTCGACCACTGGAGGGCGCCAAAAATGCAATTAAAAAGCAATAGACCGTTCACACAAAAATCTATGTTATATATGACAATGACCCTCGAGTCTTTATGACCTCCCTTTGAAAATAGTCACATGGCACAAATGATTGTTTTCTACTTTTTAACAAAGTACAGCCAAACATCAGTTATATATAAATAATAGATTCTTTAATAATGCTGTCTGAAAATGTAAACATTCCGGAGCTTGTAGTGTCCGGTCCGTGGGGTGTCCCATTCGGGGGGGGGGGGGTATTGTCCGGGAGGATTCCTGTGATAGCTTTCACCAGGGACATGGGGAAAGGGAGATTACAGCCTCCCAGTGTGGTTCGGACCGTTCTGGAATTTGCTACATGCCCGGACCATACAGGGGGGCTTTATTATCCCTCTCCTGCTCTCCCTGGTGACAAGCTCCGGAATACAGAGTTTGATGTCCAGTCCGACAGTTCAGGGTCTTGTCCGGATCTGTTTTTTACCCATAGCCAAACTTTAGGGATCTATTTACTAAGCACTGGGCTTTTATAGCTGTTTATTTTCTATGGTTTTGACTGTGGGATTTACAGAAAAATTAGAAAAACTTTTAGAATGGCAGAAAGCACCTGGTTTTCAGTTGAATATTAATGCGGTTTTAAATCCAGTGGGCAAAACCACATTAAATTGGCAGCCTTGAAACTTCGCCGCTCAGTGAATATACTCTATAGACTTAATAAACTTAGATGAAACTTTTTTACGGTTAATCGTTTTTAATTCTCCTACTGTGGAAAAGCAGCCATGCTTGGCTAGAGCTGATACTCCCTCTATTAGGCCCGCATAGTACCACAGAGCAGAGACTGACAGAACAGATGAATTATCACTATGGAGGCTGGCATCGATATACTGTAGGGAACTTAGATCAGAAACTTCTACTGGTGGAGGTGATATCATTGCAGCATTGAGGATATTACCAGTTAATGATGCACTTTTCTATAAAAGACTAGGAACTGCAGATGTAGCCAGTTACATTGTTGCTGCAATATGTACGCATGTATCGCAGTATTAACCCCTTCCCGACATTTGACGTATATATACGTCATGGCCGGGATGTACTTCCCGACACATGACGTATATATACGTCATGGCTTTAAACGGTCGCCGCGTCCAGAGACGCGGTGACAGAGGGATGATGTCTGCTGTCCCTGACAGCAGACATCCTCCCTCATTGCCCAGGGGGGGTAGCGATACCCCCCGTCTTGGGCGATCGCTGCTATTGGCTGTTCAAAAGTGAACAGCCAAAACTAGCGTAAAACTGCGTATAGTGTAAAATTTTGACTCTGCTGCCCCCTAGTGTCCAAAAAAAATAAAGGAGGTTAAAATAATGATTTTTTAATAAAGTATAGATATGGTCTTTGTTAGTTATTAACTATTTTGAGTGGTATGATTATTTGTCTCACAAGCAGAAAATGTAACATTTTGCAAATAGCAAAATGTTCCATTTTTTTACGACATTTTGGTATTTTTCACAAAAAAAAAAAAAAATTGTATCGACCAAAATTTACCACTAATTTAAAGTACAATGTGTCACGGGAAAACAATCTCAAAATCACTGGGATAAGTAAAAGCAAAAAAAAGTTATCCCCACTTAAGTGATACATGTCAGATTTGAAAAAAAGGCCTCTGTCAGGAAGGCAAAAACATGCTGCGTCGGGAAGGGGTTAATGTGAGCTTGGGTGTGACTATTTGCACCAGTGGCTAGACAATGCACTGTCTATGAGCCGCATATACACCTGCATGGTTGTGAATAGCCACAGCTTGGACGAGGCTGCCTATATCTGTATAAGAATATCTGAACAAATCTGAGTGGCTTTATTTAAGGGTCCGGTATAAAATACCTGCAGTTGGGATCCTGATACTCAAAAGACCGAGAGCTGAATCCTGACTAAGGTGGCCAATCCCGGGTTCGGGATTGGCGGGATCCCAGGATTTGGCCCCAAAATTGCGGCAATTTAAATTCCAGGATTCCGGGATGTCTAATGATAGACAGAGGTCCCGCTGCTCAGGCTGCATAGCTGCTCCGCCCACTCCCTCCACCCACCCCCAGCTGCACAGCATCGCTCTCCCAACTAGGCTCCCAGCCACTCCACCCGCCTCCAGCTGCACCACATCGTTTTCCCGGCCCGGCTCCTGGACGCCCACCCAGCTCCCAGCAGCTCCGGCCCAGCTCCCAGATGATCCCGCCTGCATGTTTTTTTTTTTATAAGGGAAGCCTATCCCAGATCCCGGGAAGCCGGGCTTTCCTAATCCTGATGGCCAGAATCCCAATCCCTTATCTACCGATCCTGCAGACTAACCTTCTCCATCCTCACAGCCTAACCTAACCCTCCCCATCCCCACAGCCTAACCTAACCCCTTCCCTAATGTCTAACCCCAGTAGATACCTCTGGGAAGTATCGGGATTCTGACCGATGAGATCCCGCTGTCAATTCTCTGACCGTCTGGATCCCCAGACCACATACCTTATGAACTCTTTAACATTTCAAACTACAAGATTTCTGTGTTTACAAAAAGATAACTGTAGTCCTAGGGCAGTATTCAATTACTTTATTCGGCATGTGCAGCGAATCCTGTTTAGGATTTGCTGCACATTCGCCGTGTTCCCCCCCCCCCCCCCCCGGGAGAGCTGGCAGGGGCGCGTTGGAGGGAGCCGCTGCACTGGTCCCGCTCGTGCATATGTAATGAGTGGGATCAGTGTGAAGTGAATATCTAATGAACGGCTCCCCGCCCCCTGTTGCACTCTCGGCGAATCCCAGTGAAACCCCATTGAAATACACCATTCACTGTTCGCTTTCGGCGAACAGTGAACATTGAATAGGGTGAATCAGATTTTCACTGAAAAAGATTCATCGAGTGAAAACAGCCCGATTTACCGAAAAAAAAAAAACGGTAAATCGGGAGCATTGAATACTGTCCTTAAAGTGAAACATTTTATACACTTTAGTCCAGAAAATAAAAACATTATTAATCAGAGGAAAATATTGCTAATAAAACTGAAAGGGTTCTGCAAAAACACTCAAGGGGTGACATTCTATGGTATGAGATAAAAGCGCATTTTTTTTATCTCGCTCCACATCGCCGCTCTTCGCTCTTTCTGAAATCGCATTTTTTAGTATTAAATCGCATATTTAATGGGATGCGCTTTGGAGGCTGAAAAGTGCAATGTAGTGCGATTTGCGGCGAAGTGGTGCGAATTTATGACACATAAAAGTGCGATTTCTTCCGCCGGTCATGTGCGAGTTTTGGACCAACCGGAGAGTGATTTACAAGACTGTCTTCGCATGACTAAGAACCCCCTAACCTATTGGCCCACCTCTGTCCCCTCCATGATGCATCACACCCCCTAAACAAAGGGGCACTGGCGCCATTTCACTCTTTGATAGGAAGTAAGGAGCATGGAGAGGAGAAGTGGCAGTGTGAGCAGAGGAAGAGGTGTTGGTGGCAGAGTGAGGAGTGGCAGAGGGCTGAGTGCCTCAGAATATAGGCGTCATGGCACTTCCCAGGGAAGCCTGCTACTACACTTAGGATTTTGAGATGAGCATCACATACCACCTGTACGTTCAAAGAGTGCCGCCCACGCCGATTGACATAGACGTATCCACGCACGTGCGGTGCCCTAATCCCAATGTGTGTGCAGTCTATAGCTCCCAGCACCTGAGGGAAGGCTGAGAGTCTATAGAAAGCCACCTTGTGGTCCTGCCACTCCAACTCAGAATGTGGGAATCTGATGTTTGTCCGCCACAACTTCTTTAAAGCAAGTAACACTTGAGTAAAATGCTTAGAGAAAGTGTGTTACGATGCCTACTGTGGCACAAGGAGCAACGGTTGGCGGATGTAGACAGGTGGTCAGGCGTGAGCCCGTAGCCGGGACCGCCGGTTAGGACGGCCACAGCGGATGCTACTCTAACTCTGTTGAGTCCCTGAGGCAGATGGTAAACCCCTGCAGAGCTAGGCTTCACCTGTGGCCGCCGCGTCCGAAGGAGCGAGTTAGGCCCGCTCCGACCCCGATGCAGCCAGGTCTTATGTATTGACAAGGGGTAAACAATCGCCACAGGGTACCCAAGAGGACCGCTAACTACAGGGCCTAGCTGGGAGTTTACCCCTGACTGCCGGCACCAGGCCAAACCAGGATGCGACCAAGTCGCAGACACAAATAAATGGGAAGAGGAGTCCCCAGCAGGCTACGCCCCAGGAACGGCGACTCCTCAAAACTAGGATAGCAATAGAGGACACTCCCTGCCTGAAAGATGCTAATAAAGACAAGAAGGATACAATAAAGATGATAAAACATTGAACCCACTGAAGGGCACGGCCACGGCGGGCCACAGGAGGTGAATGGAAAGAGAATACTGAACCCACGGAGGGGCACGGCCACGACGGGCCACTGGAGATGGATGTAAAGAGAAAAGAATGAACCCGCGGAGGGGCACGGCCACGGCGGGCCACTGGAGAAAGAAAGAAAGAAAGACCGAGGCTCCACTGGAGCACTTACGTGACCCACGAGAAGATGGAGACAGTGGGCCAAACACAGGCTCAGGCTGAAGCAGGTCTTCTGGCTGAAGCAGAATACTGACAGGACACTCCAGGGAAGGCTGGGAGAAGCAAACACTGAAGGAACCAGGAGCTGGACACAGGGCTGTGGACTGGAATCCACGGGGACCGGAAAGCAGTGCTGTCTGCAAACTGGGCAGAAAGCAATTAGCTATGGAAGGCTAACGCTATAACCGGCGTCTGTGCCCAGCAGACGCCAGCTATTTATTTGATTTTCGCGATGCCTGACTAACGTCAGGCGCGCGCGTCTGCCGGGCGGACGCTCGAGGACGTTGCCTAGCAACGTCCCGACGCTCCGTGTCAGAGTGAGGCTTGGGACGCTGCCCGGCAACGTCCCCGGCCACGTCACTCCGTGCCGCATCCGCCGTCCGTCCGGTGCATCGCAGCCCAGACGGCAGCGTGCAACAAAGTGGGTTGTGATACCCCCAAGGACCATGATGTCACAGACTGAGTGGAGCCTGTGGCCAAATAGTAGAGGGCACACATTAATTTCTGCAGCCCAGACACTGCATAGTTTCCTCCCCCGAAAGGGTCCAAATCATCTCTCACCTGCTCATATAAGTCCAACAGGTTATTGCGGGTCAGCCTAAACATCCCCACAACCTGTTGATCCGAGAGGGAGTCCAGGTACAGCCTAGCACGATACATACGTGGGGCACGCAGTAGTCGGGGGGCTACCTGGATCTGGTGTGCAGCTTCCTCCCTCCTGCGCAGCTCCTCCAAATGGGCCACACCACAAATCAGCAACTCCAAACCACTCTGCAAAATCTCCATGTCTCAAACCCTCACAGGTGTCCTTAATGATGTTGGGGTATATGTAGGGGTGTTTCTGAGTGAAATTGAGGGCACCTGTGTTGAAATTAACCATTTGTGCACTTGACCAATGTGAGTTCCCGGCCAAATCGACCAACAGAACCTGGTCTGAAAAAAGTGCGATTATTAGACACCTTAAAAGTGCGATTTACGAAAACGCATCCCATTAAATAAGCGATTTGTATACTTTTCTGTACGAAAACATCTGGATGCAAAAAAAGTGCGATTTTTTACCACACTTTCAGTACGCATCAGTTATCGCACAGAATATACTATATCCGGCCCTTAGCGCATCCTATTAAATATGCGATTTCATGGAAAAATGCGATGTCGCAATTTTTTTTACTAATAATCGCCAAGAACACACATCTCATCCCATAGAATGTCACCCCAGATGTTGTCATAAAGTTTGCAGAAAGAGCACAATTATCCCAACTCTTAATTATTACCTGACGGCTTCTTTCATGACATCAGCTAATTAGTGTCATATATACTGATATAAATTACATTATGCAGAAAATACCAAACATGATCTTGTATTCTACCAAGTATTACATACTGTAATTTTACAAATTATGCCATCAGATATTCCTTTTGAATGTGGGTAAATTAGCTTTGCAGACAAACCTTTTGGTTTGGTCCACGAATGAATATTTTTTTAAATGATGATTTTTTATAAAGGGGTCAATTTGAGAGATGGGAGGCCATTCTCATGAAGAAGTCATAGACGAAACGCGTAGTTTGGCCTTCACAGTGTAGATTTTACACTTCAGAACTGATCTGGAACAGGAACACCACCTAGGCAAGGGTATTGATGTGTAGAACTTCCATCCAAGCTTTTATATATTAGTGAATACTTTCCGTTGGGACTTCAATGACTAATACAGATGCACCCTCTTACATCTAGCCTCAATATGCCATGCAGCTGAGATGCCGGTCATAAACCAAGTCCTCTGCCACTCTGCTACCATCAGACGTCCCTTTTTGACAAAAAAATCTTCTTAATTGCAACACAATTCGGTTAGGACGCACCTGCAGATTGCACTTATTAAGTTGATATGCTACACTTTGTGTCTATTGTGTGTGTCTAAAGGTCCCCATACACTTATACGATTTGAGACAATGGCCCTTATTCTGATCGGTGCGGCCGGATCCGAATATGCGGCCAGCACCGTGCGTCCTAAACCCCGCCTTCCATACGGATCGCCAACTCCGTCTGTACGCGGTAAGAAGCTGTCCGAACGGACCGCACGTGTATTTCTCATGAATACACCTCCTCCATCTCAGGGAACCTCCCCCATCATTTGATGGTCGCAGAACATCGAATGCAGGGCCGAGTGGTCCGCCAGCTCCCGCAACCTCAGACCACATGGGCATTTCTCCGTGCAAAAGCAGGGATCTGGGCGGGCAGCTGACATCCGGCAATATCATATGTCCGCCCCCTACACGTGCGTCACGGCCGCATTACCATACGTACGCCCAGCGTTTGCATGGAAACGCCCATGAAACGCGGGGTGTAAACATATGGTAATGAGCCCAAACAGCCCTTCACACCCCTCTCCACCCCCTGTTCGTAGTGTACACATTTCATGCGGAATGTGGCCGTGCGTCCCGCTCGCACATGCGCAGAGACGCCTCTGCACATGCGCAGACACAAAACATCGGCGGCACGAACGCACGCGGATATTACCGCACCAACCAGAATAAGGGCCAATATCCCTCGAGTCCAACAGATTGGGATGAAAAAGATTGGTTGAAAATTGGACAAAATCACATGTGTTTGAAATCCCATCCAATCTGATTCACGGTCCCACGCACATTGTATCGGAGGTCAAACTTGCTTGCACTTCTGAACTCCAACTTGGACCACCTCCCGATGGGCCCGCTTGCGATACATCACATGTCAAAGAACAGCATACAATACATATTCCTCTGTTTTTTTTTTTTTAATAAAGATATTTAATTGAATTTGCTACTAAATGATAGCCCTGTTTCACATTTAAAAAAAAAAGTTATTCCCAGCAACGTCTACACAAAACAAGCAAACTACAGTAATCGTATGGGCTACAGTACGTAAGATCTGCTTTTTGATATAACTGCGTTGTAGAATTACAGATTCTGCTTTTTGTAACTATAACAATATCTGAAGTTTTTCTTTTCCAAGACAAATCAGGATATTTGACATTGTATCTGCAAAATATTGGAGCAGTTTCTCAGAGCAGGGAGATAAATGGACCCTACTTGCGAGAGGTGATCAAAATCCACTGGAGACAATTAATTCTTAATTATTGGCGGAATTTCTGTTTATTTTGCCAGAAATTGTAAAATGTGTTATAATGCCTCTGGGATATTTCTATGACCTACGTAGCTTGGTTTTAGTTAACATTTTCTGAGCAATACTTCAATCGGAAAAGTTCCAGTTAATCAAGATATTATTAAAGGACAGCTGATTCCAGCAAGTGAATTTTTTTGTTTACAGTATATGAAGCATAGCGATAAAATACATTATAAAGGACTTTCCTTGATTTCCTCTGAAGTTATATTACAAACTAATATGTGATGGAGTATTTCCTGCTAGATTCATGACATGTACACATCTAATAATAAAAACACTGCTGAGATTAATAAAAACAAATCTAATGTACAGCCAATGCAAAATGGCAGAACTCTTGCCGTCCATGTATTCGAAACAAAAAATCTGTACAATGTACTGTATTTGTTTCCTGCAGGCCACATTCACAAATAGGGGGTTATTCTGGTTCACTCGCAAAGGCACAATCACTCTCTAATGGACAAAACCATGTGCACTGCAGGTGGGGCTGATGTAACATGTGCAGAGAGAGCTAGATTTAGGTGTTTTATTGTTTCTGTGCAGGGTAAATACTGGCTGCTTTATTTTTACACTGCCATATAGATATCGGTTTGAACTGAAGTACACCCCCCACCCAAATCTAACTCTGTCTGCACATGTTACATCAGCCCCACCTGCAGTGCACATGGTTTTTTCCATTAGAGAGTGATTGTGCTTTTGCAAGTGAACCAGAATATCCCCCATACAGTTTAAAGTTAATGTATACACTTCTGTGCATCCAATCAGTGTTTGTCTGATAAGCCAATCAAGGCTCACCAGGGCAGACCAATCATGGCATGAGTTTGGCAACAGAGAGGGAACAGAGAAGAGCTCCCAAGAAAGAAATCTGCTGCCCAGAAGAATGAAAGAAGCACCAGATTCAAAGTAGAAGACACTGCCAGAAGTATAGGTACTTTGTGCAAGACAGTAGACACCCTAAATTAAGGCACAATTGTCCAGAAACAGCCAAAGACTGACCAATGACATGGAGAAGGTATAGCTCTTTTTCTTGGCACTTAGGCCCCATTAAACTGCAAGGGCATTTGTCCTTAGAGACCACCGTGCCACCAATACCTCTACCAGCAACTGATGGTTTGGGCCTTAAGCATATGCAGCCATTTAATTCTAGCACAAAGCCTGTGCCCTATAACCCTCTAGGGTGGCCTTACCTTACCATTTTCAAAATGAGTGCCGTGGCAAGGTATATTACTGCTATTAATCTGGCACATAATCATGCATGGACCAGAAGTATTTTATGAAGGAGCCTAGGACATGCACTCACAAATTGTTATCCCAGACTCTATGATGGTTGGATATATCCCTAAGCATAGGCTCCTGCAACTGCATTCCCTTGGTGGGCCCTTCTTGACCCAGTCCAACACTGGCGGTGGCAACTTGGAATGCCGCAGAGCACTTGTAGGGGTGCCGAAGGTTCAGATCCAAGTAAAATCTGTGGTTAATATGAAAAACTAGTAGTGGCAGCTGCCAATCATAAAATATGTGGACAAACAGAAGTGCAATCATGTCACCACCACATACCTGTACTTACTGGTGACGATGTTTGAGGGTCTGTGCAGATGTAAAACAGATTTTGCAGTGTTGCTCCCAGACCCCTGTCAGCCTCAGCAAAATTGACTTGCTGCATCATTTGGGGGGTAATGCGTCCAATGCCACTCCTTAAATTGGGGGTGAGTAATTTTTATGTAACCATCACGAATCACAACCGATGGTCACCATGGTGATGCAAGGCTGCGTCCTGTGAGGCAGCACTCAGATACTTGATAATGCCTCTATCGGGTATAGGTCATTAGAAGTGCCAGATTTTCCACTAGGCATGTGAGGCATGTGCCTAGGGGTGGCACCTGCTGGGGCGGCAAGGCAGCTTCCTTCCCTGTGTGATAGAGGGAGAAGTGCAGCTGGAATGGGTCAATGCATGGGATCTAAAGGCAGTTTGGGGTTCCAATTCTCGCTAAAGGAGGGGAACTCATTATATTCTATACTACCAGGAAGTGGGAGGCACATTATAATTAAAATATAGAGAAGGGGAGGCACATTCTACTCTATGGGGGGGGGGGGGACACAAAGACAAAAAAAAATATTCCTTCTAAATCCACCTATGGTCATTAGGTCGACAGTGTCTAGGTTGAGAGTCATTCGGCCGACCACTATTGGTCGACCACTATAACAGTCATTAGGACAACACATGAAAAAAGTTTACATGCATTACATTGGCATGGTCAAAAGGTCGACATGAAACTAGTCATCATGGGAAAAGGTTGATGTGAGTTTTTCATGTTTTTAGTGTCTAGGTTGACATAGGTCAACATGGCCACTGTATAATTGTACTGCGTCCCTTCGCTGCACTCGCCATGCTTCGGGCACGGTGTATCGCTGCACTTGGCACACTATTTTATATTCCCTCTGTGCCCACTGGGATGGTAAAGTATGAATAAGTCGGTTTTAAAAATGGTTTTTCCCATCTTGACCTTTTCTATATTTACCTTTTGACTGTCGACCAATAGTGGTTGACCTAATTATTTCCGACCTAATGGCTGCATATCCCTGTATCTCCTATTGAAGGCTCCTGCTGTTTTACAACATAATCAGACAAACTTGCTCAGTGGCTTCCATGCAGCTCTGCAATACCATACAAGAATTAAATAGGCCAAATGCTGGTAAGAATCACAAAATAGAATACAGCAGTGATTTTCAACCTTTTTACCTTGTGGCACACTAAATATGATTTCAAATTGCCAAGGCACACCATGATATCCCCACAGGGCAAAACACGTTGGCCCCACAGAAAAAAAAAAAAAAACCTATTGCCCCCATATGAAAAAAACAAAAAACTCACAAGCACACTTAAAAAAAGCTCATGGCACACTAGTAATATTCTTTGTATTGGAGAGAGGAATCTCACAATAACAGACAATAAAGTAGCAAAACACAAATATTGTCTTTAAAAACTAAAACATTAATACAAATGATTATTTTATTATTATTATTTTATTATCACACTGTGGTGTGTGACATGCTTCGTAGAGGGAGGTCGGTGATGTCTGCGAGTACATCTGTGCAAGGCCAGGACTCACAAAGGGAAATGTATGGTAGGATTGATTTGCAAAGTGATTGACGGGCAGAGACCATTTAGGGGAGGTAGGTAACAGGGAGGGGTGGGGAAAATGCAGGTGTGTCCCAAATGTTTTGGGGGGGTGTCTCAGCCTCCATGTTAAATCCCATATGCACAAAACATAGCACCAGCTATTTTTCGCAACTATAGGGTTACACATGGGGTTGATCATCAAAGTATCGGCGACCGTCACTGTGTCTTTGTACACAGTTGTTTTGATTTGTGAAGCCACAATGGGCATCTCAAGAGAAATCCAGGCAAGGGTGTAAATCCCAGAGGCAATGGAAATGCCTGGCTCCAGGGTCCAGGCCTTAAAGAGCCGCCTGCACATACAGCAACCCTTCTGTGGTTCTATGCGAAATCCACATGTGACCACTGCATTTCCATTTCCAACACCTACAGTAGGGAACAGGACAGCTTCCAGCTGGTACTGCTCAGCTTATACTGCAGCCAGTACTCAACAATACATACTACTAGACTGTGACATGGAACCCACTGGTGAATGCTGAATCCTGTGAGCATGTTGACTCACTGGCCCTTGTCTCACCTTTTTCTTAAGAAGAGGGAGGGGTTTGGGCAAAAAACAAACTATTGTACACTGATTGTAGCTGGGCCCCAAAAAAATACCCTGGCTGTCCAAAATGAACTCAGAGGAGCATTGAGCTGCTACTGCATCATGTCATGACATCACATGGACCTGCCCACAGGCCCAAAGCCCCAGTGATGTTCTTTGACAAAAAATATTTGGACACACAAAATGGTCTCATCCACTTTATTTGGGCAGTCAGGTTACTGTAAATGTGACACAGGTATTAACCTACTTCCTAGAGCCTGATTCAGATTTGTATGTAATGCCGATGTTCATGCAGCTGAGCAGTTATCAGTAAACACGCACCAAGGTACTTGCTTAGGATCCCATGAGGTCAAAATCCACCTCTGCATACATGTTACTTAGGGGGCGATTCAGGTTTGATTGGTCCTCTGCAAATTCACTGCGGGCACCGATGTTCTCAATTTCCACATGCGTATTGGCAAATATACGCATATGCAGAGCTACTGTGTAAATTGCGTGGGGAGCATCTCACTCGCTGAGGGGGTCTCGCATGTAATGCCCAATGTTGAATGGACATGCCCAAAAAACAGTAAGTGCGAAAGTACACTACTTAGCGAGCAGGTCTGAATCAGGCCCATAGTGCTGGGAAACATGCCCACGCCTCATCAATGTTTATGTAAATGAGGTTCTATTTTATAAAGAGAAAAAAAAATCCTGGTTCTATTTCTGTATGAAGAGTTTGCATTTTCCGAATTCAGACACTTGCTAGAAATAAATATATCACTGTGTTTGTTCTTAATTAATGGAAAAGTCCATATAGCAGAACACAGCAGGTGTCGTGTTATAGGCCACTCTGCCGTCCAATGAGAGCCAAATAACTGTGTCACTGAACCGGGGACGATACGCTGAAAGGGAAGTGAAGCATTGTATACTTTTAACTCTGCAATTGGGTATTGTAAAAGATGGTATTAGTAATAAAGGCATAATTTTCACGGCGTGACATTTCTAATAACTTCCAGGGCTTACATGGGTTCATGTCACTTCTTTTCACAAATCACAATCGTACGGACTGGCCAGCAGGGCCGGCGCCACCACTAGGCAGCTCTAGGCATTTGCCTAGGGCGCCGGCACCTGGGGGGCGGCAGTTCGCCCAGTGGTGCAAGTAGAATTTTTTTCTTGGTGGTACTGATAGCCTCCACCAAAAATGGGCATGGTCATGTGTCATCAGGGGGCGTGGTCACACAAAGCTAGAGGAGTGACTAAATGACAATAGAGGCGTGGACACAGGAGACAGGGAATGAGAAACTGGGAATGACTGGGGGTGGGTTGGCTCTTGCTTGGGGGAGAGCCAGGCAGCTTGTGCTTACAATAGTGGAGCCTGCTCTTCATGCTGTCGGCGCTGCTGATGCCAGTCAGTGTGACAGGCTAAAACAGCAGTAGCCGGTAGCTGCATACAGCACCAATCATAACGCTGGGTGGGCGGGCTGCGGATGCATTATATTTAGACTTAAAATGAAAATAGAAATGACAGTGGATCAGGGGTAAGTGGTACTGCGTACCTGCAACATATTTCTTACAGGTACTCCGTACCACGCCGTACCCCCTTACTTGCAACACTGAGTTCGCCCCTCACCCCCAGCATGTGCATATAGCTGGCGGCGTTGGCGTCCCTGCAGTGCTGGAACGGTGCCACCGCATAGCGCTAGTTATTCTCTATTCACTGCAGGGACCCCGCCGCCGAAAGCAGCTTTATACACAGTGACAGCGCCGCAGGTAACCCCGCGGCACGGACACCCCTGCCCGCTCCAGCATTGCAGGGACGCCGACGCCGACAGTTTTATAATACAGGTACCCACCCCCAGGCACTGGGGCGCCCCCACTCCGACTCGCCTGGGGCGCTCCGGTGCCTTGCACCGGCCCTGCTGGCCAGTGCCTCCTGCGGCAGGTCCCTCCTGCACCTGCATCTTTTAATGTGGTTTACTATGGTGCAAATGGGACCAATATGTTTTTTCCAATACATTAATCTGGATGCTACACATCAATAAAACTCCTTTAGAGTTTGTACAGCAATGAAGGTTCCGCTCTCTGACTTTGAGGATTGTATTTAAGTGCCAGAGTCCTTTTTCTACTCAAATCCTCTGGATTCCCTATGTGCTGTTGTCAGAGAGCTTGATCATGCGATAAGCAGTATTCTCATCGCCAAACCTTTCCGTTACCTTACTGTCATGGCCAAAATAATGTGCACAGTGTTTCATGCACAGCTCAGTTCAACAAAGGAATACAGGGCTGGGAAAAGTCATGTACAGTACTTTACTTATTGCAGAATGAAGGTAAATGATCATTAAGGTCTATGTCATTTTATATACAGTAGTATATATAAAGTATTCACCCTCTAATTCATAGGGCAGTGGCAGTACAAAGCTCTAAGGGCCTGATTCAGATGCTGCCCAGCGTGCAGATAAACGCCTCCCCCACCTATCGAATCCCCGCATTTGCATGCGTGCGGATGTGTTCGCTCACCATCAAATGATTTTTCCTGCGTTCGTAATAAAAAGTAAGCCTGCGTCTGTAGGGGTGCGCCCAGCTTTTAAATGTACATGCCCCCATGCCCGCCTCCATTCTGCCCACTATGGAGCAAACGGCCTGGCGAGTGTGTAACTCGCCAAAGGTGTTCGTGCTGGGGGTTTGCACATGTGCATATTATCGCATGAACAAACCCTGACCATCGGGTACGAATTCAGACCTGAGCTATCTGCTCTGAATCGGCCCCAAAGATCTGTCATTGATAACTGTTTGTCCTAGAAACATATTCTGCCCGCTTAAAATTCCAGAGGTGCCGTACAGATGGAGCCGGCTACATACTTGCAGTGGATGGCGAGTCTACCGCCATCCACCGCTAGCGACCGGCTATCGCCAGGGGCGCGCACGAGACGCACATGTGCCCCGTGGCAACAGAGCTCGGCGGGGGTCCCTGTAACCTCCCCCGCCGTCGCCACCGGCCCCCCTCACCACCCCGACCCCCCCCCCGAACTATGTCAAAATATCAATGGTCATCCATTGCATAGTTAAGCACTAATCGATGGCCAGTTGCAGAATTGCCACATACCCTCCAACATGACCCATTCCATTAGGTACAAAATGCTCTGTTCCTGGACTTCCCTGCCAGTGACAGTTACAGATGTGAGCCTGCAGCACAGTCCAATATTCAAAAAGGGGAGCCACACCAGCTGCCATCCCAAACATCACTGAGAGTTGATGTGACCCCCCCTCTTTGAATATTGGACTGTGCTGTAGGCTCACATCTGTAACTGTCACTGGCAGGGAAGTCCAGGAACAGAGCATTTTGTACCTAATGGGATGGGTCATGTTGGAGGGTATGTTGCCATCGATGGCAAACATCGATGACAATGGCAATGATGGCCATCCCTAGCCCGGAGAGGAGTGAAGGGGGGCTGGGCGAGGCTTCATTTAGGGGATGGGGTGAGGCTGATGTTACTAAGCCCCACCCCCACTACCGGCAGCCTCATTAACTCGCGGGTCTGTGGGTGGGGGAGGGGCTGAAATTAAACGATTCACATCATTTAGCCCCGCCCCCTCCCCGCGGACTTGCAAAATTCGGAAATATGGGTACTGCTTTCTTTCCTAGCACGGAGCCCACGATCTAGATTGTATGTGTCGGGCTGATATCTCAAGCATCTCATGCATCTTATGTGTTTGTGCGGCATAAGATGCATGAGATGATGCAATTGACGCGATCGACGAGATATTTACATTGGAATCAATGTAAAAAGCACCCAAAACCCCAATTTTAATTGCTAACCCCCCCTCATGGGTGAAATGGCCCCCCCATTGTTAACGCCAACCCACTATTGACGCCAACCCGAAGCGTGGCGAGCGCAGCGAGCCCACGAGGGGCGGCGGTACGCGTCCTCCGACCTTTTCATACCCCCACTATCCACGCCGGCGTGAAGTTGATTGTATATAGTGTGGCGAGCGCAGCGAGCCACCGAGCCCAAAGCCTGGCGAGCGCAGCGAGCCCCGCGTGGGGACGCGGAATACATGTAAAGTAGTCCGCATGCGCTCGCCACGCTTCGGGCTCGGTGGCTCGCTGCGCTCGCCACACTAGTGGAGGTATGAAAAGGTCGGAGGACGCGTACCGCCACCCCTCGCGGGCTCGCAGCGCTCGCCATGCTTCCGGTTGGCGTTGATAGTGCTGGTGGCATTAACAATGGTTATTGGGGGCTCACAATTTTTTATCTCATGCATCTCATGGATCTCATGCATCTTTTGGATGCATAAGATCCATGAGATTAACAAATCGGGTCCATCGCGTTGATTGTATGCCTTGAGTACCTTAAACTTAAGGCATACAATCAATGAGACGGGCGCCGTGCTAGGAAAGCAGTACCGAAATTTATACCATGGGGAAGGGGGGGAGTAGGGGCTGTGGCTAGAATGCGGGAGACTTGCCCACCTTCCGGGAGGGCCGGGAGGGGGACTCGATTTGCGGGACCGGCCATTCCGGGAGGGTAGGCAAGTACCCTGAAATAAATGAAATCGGCCTCTGGACAGCCCATGCCCAATAGCACTGTATCATCCATTTGTTACCTGGGGTGCAGGCCGGCCGTCACTGAGCAGCGGGTGCACAGTGTTGTGTGGGAGAGGCTCTTATCTTACTAAGTGTCCTCTGCTGGTGATCCGGATGCAGGGCCAGCGCTACCCACTCAGCAGAGGATGCAAAGCAGGTAGGCGCCGGGCAGGAGAGGTGCTGCTGTCCCTGCTCTGCATCCCCTGCTGTCTCTGTGGCTGCCGGCTGCTGCTGCGCCTGTCTCACTGCAGGGCACGCAGCAGCGCCGGAGGCCCAGAGCTCCCTCCAGGCAGGCTCCTAAACATCATGTCACTGGTCAGCAGTACGGACTAAAAGGGGTGGGGCTACACAGACATACGGGGTGGGGCTGCACAGAGCAGAAGGGGCAGAGCTATGAGGGAGCAAGACTGAAGACAGTGGACACAGGAGAGGATGAGTTGCCAGGATACTAAAGTGTGAGTGTACTATGTCGGCAACTGATGTGGGCATGTGTATAGGTAGTGCTACTAATGTCAGCAACTGGTGTGGGCACATGTGTTGGCAACACTACTAATGTCGGCAACTGGTGTGAGCACATGTATAGTCAGCACTACTAATGTCGGCAACTGGTATGAGCATGTGTATAGGCAGCGCTACTAATGTTGGCAACTGGTGTGGGCACGTGTATAATCAGCGCTACTAATGTCGGCAACTGGTATGAGCACGTGTATAGGCAGCGCTACTAATGGTGGCAACTGGTGTGGGCACGTGTATAGGCAGCGCTACTAATGTCGGCAACTGGTATGAGCACATGTATAGGCAGCGCTACTAATGGCGGCAACTGGTGTGGGCACGTGTATAATCAGCGCTACTAATGTCGGCAACTGGTGTGAGCATGTGTATAGGCAGCGCTACTAATGGTGGCAACTGGTGTGGGCACGTGTATAGGCAGCGCTACTAATGTCGGCAACTGGTATGAGCACATGTATAGGCAGTGCTACTAATGGCGGCAACTGGTATGAGCATGTGTATAGGCAGCGCTACTAATGGTGGCAACTGGTGTGGGCACATGTATAGGCAGTGCTACTAATGTCTGCAACTGGTATGAGCACGTGTATAGGCAGGAGCTACTAATGTCGGCAACTGGTGTGGGCACGTGTATAGTCAGCACTACTAATGTCGGCAACTGGTGTGAGCATGTGTATAGACAGCGATACTACTGTTGGCAACTGGTGTTGTTTGTTTTTAATCATTTCGCTACTTATTATCCCTTGCAAAGGGAACATATATAAAAAAGGTTGCATACAATTAATAAAATTGAGAACCTCCAAAATAAATGATGACCGGTTAGGTCAATGTGTAAATATACACCAATAAAGTATACACCTAATTGTAGGTATGTTTTTATAAAGAGTCTAAAATAGACATTGTGGGTGAGGAGTGCGTCCCGTCCAAACTGATTTCTTTTCTTTCTCTTTGTTTCAAGTGGGCACGTGTATAGTCAGCACTACTAATGTCGGCAACTGGTGTGAGCATGTGTATAGACAGCGATACTACTGTTGGCAACTGGTGTGAGCATGTGTATAGGCAGCTCTACTAATGTCGGCAACTGGTGTGAGCATGTGTATAGGCAGCACTACTGTCAGCAACTGGTACTACTGTCGGCAACTGGTGTGGACACAGGTATAGGCAGCACTACTAGTGTCTGCAACTGGTGTGGGCGTTATGTATAGGCATCGCTACTACTGTCGGCAACTGGTGTGGGCATTATGTATAGGCAGCACTACTAATGTCAGCAACTGGTGTGGGCACGTGTATAGGCAGTGCTCCTTCTGTTGGCAACTGGTGTGGGCATATTTGTATAGGCAGTGCTACTAATGTCTGCAACTGGTGTTGGCATATGGTTACGCAGCGCTACTAATGTCGGCAACTGGTGTGAGTATGTGTATAGGCAACGCTACTAATGTCGGCAACTGGTGTGGGCACGTGTATAGGCAGTGCTCCTTCTGTTGGCAACTGGTGTGGGCATATTTGTATAGGCAGTGCTACTGCTGTCGGCAAGGTGTATAGGCAGCGCTACTGCTGTCGGCAACTGGTGTGGGCATATGGTTACACAGTGCTACTAATGTCGGCAACTGGTGTGGGCACTACGTATAAGCAGAGCAACTACTTTTGGCAACTAGTGTGGGCATTATGAATAAGCAATGCTACAAATGTGGGCATATGCAGGAGTACTTGGGATATATATGTAGCATAATGTGTGTCAATGTCATATGGGCATTATGGTGCATGGCATATTTTGTAAGGGGAATTATGGTGTGTGGCATAATGTGTAATGGGCATTATGGTGTGCTGCATATTGTGTAAGGGGCATCATGATGTGTGGCATAATGTATAATTTGCATTACTGTGTGTGGTATAATGTGTAATGGGCATTGAGGTGTGAAGCATAATGTGTTATGGGGATTACGGTGTAATTGGTATTTTTATGCGACCACGCCCCTTCCCCGTGAAGCCACGCTCCTACATTTTTACACGCGCCTACGGCGCAAACTCTCCTTGTTTTTTAACCAAAATGGCTAGTTACAGCTGTGTAAGGTGAATAATATACTGTGGGATGTAAGTTACATAACAATTGGATGCTCTATTAAATTACAAACAATAAGGTAGTGCAGCGATTCCCAAACCTTTTGGAATCAGACCGTCACTGCTGTTTATGTTTATGCTGGCCTGGCTGCCTGCTCCTGCCGCTGCCACCCATAGGATCCAGCGCAGCGCACAAAACAGTCCTGCGCGCTGCTGCTGGGGTGGATCACGTTGGCAGCGCCAGCGCAGTCATCCTTCCTCCGGACCGCGGGAGCAGCTGTGTGCGCACAAGCCCTCCCGCAGCCATTTTAGCTTTGGGAGAACTCGAGGCTGGCCGCGGCCATCTTTAATTACGGCACAGTGCCCGGCTCAGCACGGAGATGCCGCGGCCCAGGTAGTTAGGGTGGGCTGCCGCTTCTGCTATAAAATGTGCCGGACCACCGGGTTTATTAAGTCTGGGGAAGTGATGAAGCTACCAGTAATAACGCACCTGCCAATCAGCGAATAACTGTTATGTTACAGGCTGGGATTGGAAAGTGACAGTTGGGAGCTGATTAGCCACTTTATCACTTCACCAGGCATAATAACTATGTACCTCTGTTTATCCTCCAGACCAGCTCTCTAAATCGAGAGAGAGAGAGGTACTAAGCTTCAAAAGTGATAAAATAGAGAGTGATAAACAACCAGCCAATCAGCTCCTGCCTGACATTTTTCAAGCACAGTCTGTGGCATGGCAGGTAGGAGATGATT
Organism: Crinia signifera; assembly: GCF_055691185.1. NCBI lineage: Eukaryota > Metazoa > Chordata > Amphibia > Anura > Myobatrachidae > Crinia > Crinia signifera. Next base: position 40,789,954 of record NC_139224.1, on the reverse strand, counting down.
GGCTGGCTGTTTATCACTCTCCATTTTATCACTTTTGAAGCTTAGCACATCTGGCCCAATAAAAGGGCGAGAGGGAGAGAGAATGAGATATTTATAATATCCACAGTGGAATATATGCAGGGCCGGTGCAAGGTTTCTAGACACCCTAGGCAAAGTTACACAATACCACCCCACGACCCCCCCCCCCCCCCCAAAAAAAAGAAAACTTGACTGCTTCTCTTTGCTTAATAAAAATAATGTCCGCTCAGATCCACCCCCTTTGTTTAAAATTAGACTCCAGATTTCACACACTCAACCCTCCTTCAAAAATTATACCCCAAATCTGTCTTGCACGTGTTGCAAAAATGCTAATAATAATAACAAATGAGACACCGATAACTGTTTTTACCGCCTTTATCACCTAGTGCATCCCGCCCATGGTCAGTAGTCACTGCAGTGCTGGGAGCTGAATCCCCGTGAAGCAGGGAGGAGTGAGACCAGTGCACACTCTGAGGCTTCCTGGCTCTGACTACTTGAATCACAGTCTAGTTCCTGATATTGAAGGTGTCAATGTTGTACACCAGGAGGAGGAAATTGATGTAGCTGGTGAAGAGGAGTAGGTTGATGAGGAGGGTGCGGCTGATGGTGATGTGGTGTGCTTAAATGAGGCACCGGGTGAGAGAGTTGTTGTCTGTGGGATGCAAAAGGCTGTCACCATGCCTGAGCAGAAGACCCAAAAATCCACCTCTTTGGTCTGGAGTTATTTTTATCCAGATCCGTCCAAAAATTGTTTCGCCATATGTAGCTTATGTAATGCTGCAATAAGCAGGCCATTGGCCACCTAGGGACATCCTTGCTTATGTTTCACCTGAAGTTCGTTTATAAGTCACTGTTTAGTTCAGAAACTTTGGGCTATTACCGTAAGCAGTCCAGGGACACCTAAATCCCTTGATCCTGTTGTATCCAAGCACCTGAAAACCACACCAGCAAGTCACTCCTCATCAATTTCCTCCTCCATCTGGATCGGAGGTAGTCCTGCAGGCCATGTCATAAGCATGACTGACTCCTCTTCCATCCAGGATTCCTCTGGAGGATCCTGCAGCACTATGCCTACTGCTGAAGTTGCTGCTGGGAGTCGTTCATCATCCCAGAGGGGAAGTCGGAACACTGCTATGTCTTTCACCAAGTAATTGACCATCCAACAGTCGTTTGCGATGAGAATGAAGTACGACATCGGTCATCCTATGGCAAAGCGGATAACTGCAGACTTGACAGCTATGTTGGTGTTAGATGTGCGTCCGGTGTCCGGCATCAGTGGCATGGGATTTAGACGATTGATGCATCTACCCACTGGGTAGATGCATCCCCTTCCGCATCAAGAGCAGCAGCATCTCCGAAAACGCCAGCTCTTTCCAAGGCAGGCTACGCTGTGTATCACCGGTTTCAGTAAGAGGCAATCCCTCATGCAGGATAAATCTAGTGAGATCACTGGTCCGGTACCAGAGAATGATGACTCTGACAGATCGATCAGCACACAGTGCTGACACATCCCCATGATCAGCAGTGTTGTCCCATGTGTAGGCCCCCATTTGATGCCAGTGGTATTCATCAGGGAATCCCGTAATTAGGTTTGGACTGGGCTGTACCCGGCATTCAGGTCATGGCAGTCCAACCAATTAGGGACAGATGTATCAAACTTCAAAAAGTGATAAAATGGAGAGTGATGAACAACCAGACAATCAGCTCCTGCCTGCCATGTTACTTGCTGGGTTTCAAAAATGACAGGTAGGAGCTGATTGGCTGTTTATCACTCTCCCATGTTATTACTTTTTGAAGCTTGATACATCTGTCCCTTAGTGAAAAAAGATAGATATAAGGTGAGACACAGGATATAGACAGGGGCGTAGCGAGGGTAGAGCCGGCGGAGCACCACACTCCCTGCCCGCCGGTCAACCCTCCGGATGCCGCCCGTGGACAGCAGAGGGGAAGAGTGGGCGGGGGTGGTGCTGGCAGTGGAAAAGAGAGGAGATGCTTTTCAAGATGCCGGTGCTGCTGTGCTGTCATATAGATACACTGAAAGGTGCAGCGCAGCACAGCCAGCAGCAACCACGGACATGCAAAGCCTGCTGCATGTCAGTGGTTGCTGCTGGCTGCGCTGCACCTGTTAGTGTATCTACAGTATATGACAGCACAGCAGCTGATTAAGCATCTCTTTCTCTGTCTTCCATGGCCCCGCCCCCTTCTTTCCCTTCAGCCAGTTCCTCGTTGCCATCTACTTCTGGGTTGGAGGAGCAGGACGGCGTAAGCAGCCCAGTCCCCTCTACCTGGCTTTTCCTCTCAAACATCCTCTGTCTCTGCCAAAGGATCAAGCTCTGCCCCCTACTTTCCATCTGCAAAGTGTGTTGTCCTGGCCAGAGGAGTGGAGGAACAACTAACAAGCCCTCTACCCAGCTGTCTCTTGGGGCCCTGTCCCCACCATCCACTGTACCATGTGCAGGGTCACCTTCTGAAGCTGTGGTGGATACAAGACTTCATCATGGTGAGTTAACATGAAGGGTGGCACAAGGATGTTGTTGTGGGGAATGTAGCTCGATGTATGGGGGAGAGAGTGTACTGAAGTGATGTAGTGCAGCATATAGAGGGTTTAGTGTAGTGATGAGGTGTAGCATATACTGTATGGGGTGAGATGTTTTGCTGTGAATATGGGGTATGTAGTGCAGCATGTAGTGCATTGATGTAGTACAGCATATAGTGGGGATGTACTGCGGTGAATAGGGGGTATGTAGTTCAGGGACATAGGCCCTTATTCTTGTTCACTCGTAGAAAGTAAGCAGAACTATAGGGGCATTATGTGCTTGGTCATTAGGGGTGTGGCATAAAGTTATTAAAGCATTACAGTGTTTTGCATAACATACACTAGGCATTACAGTGTGGGGCATAATGTGTAAAGGGTACTACACAGTTTGTAGGGCATAATGTGTAAGGAGACTTACGTTAACAAGGAAAAATGACGAGGCGTCGAAACATACTGTTGCTCCGGGCACCATATCACCTAGCTACTGCTCTGGATATAGAAGGAGATGACTAGAGAGATATAGAGGTGTCATACTGTTTGTTACTAATACTATATCTTCATGTACCGTATGTATTTCAACTAGTCTACTGCTAGGATTCCCCAAAATATTGCAGTAGCCACAAAAAGATTATATACAGTATATATATATATATATATATATATATCAATCAGCATATCCCTGTCTAGTATATGTCTTATACATTGAACCCACCTCCCGCCAACCATTTTATTTATACACACTGTGGCAGACTCTCTTGTGCTGCTGTCATGATGCAATCTGATTATCAGTAAAATTTAATAAAAGTACCCTGTCAGCCACAACACTGACGGCATAGAATATATCTAGCAGGAATATTGTGAATGTTTGTACCAATTTAGTAGCTGTCACTCCCAGCATTGGTCAGGAGATGCATGACTGAAAGATTAAAGAGGACATGAATATCACACATCCGAAGCCTGACGTGGGGAGGTGCAGAAAAATGACTTATAGGCAAAGAGGAGGAAAGCAATTCTCAACACGTTCACATCACACAGACGAAGGATTCATTACACAGTGATGGATTTCTGAGCTTTTGCTGCACAGATTCCCATATGTTACTATAGAAATTAAAGGGAAAGTATTTCAAAATCAAAACAACATTTTCAACAAACATATTTAGATCATTTAATGATATTTTAGAAATCTGTAATGACAAATATATCAATTTTGTAGATATCTTTGAACCATCTTTTTCAGGATTTATTGCCTTTTTTGACCCTTCAAACAATAGTTACTCAAGTAGATAAATCATCACTACAGTGCTCTCCCTACCACTTTTTCATTGGCCTAATCTACATCGGACTGGACAAATGAGGAACCAGGAAATTACCTGCCAGGGCTCTATCCTCACCCCCCTGAGCAAGTGGCCTCCATAACTTATTTTTTTAAAACTTTAAAATACAATAATTAGACATTGGCATATATTTGCAGAGTTCCGATTCAGCGCCGTTCTTTCTGAGTGGGTCAGTGAGTGACATTTGTTCCCTTCCCCCACTTTGCACTAGGCTCTGTGCTACACCCTTTAGGGCAGGATGTATTCAAATACATTGCCGCCCCACCGCAGCGATGCTTTCGCATATGTATTAACATATGCGCCTAGCATCGCAGTGCGGTGACGTAGGCCCCCCCGCCCCGCAATACCTGTGAGGTGGTGTGCGGGAGGCACCACCTCCTCCCCCCTGCAGCCGGAAATACATCCAGCTGCGTTGCTAGGGGGAGGAGGAGTTTACCTTCCTCCAGGAGGACCTGGAGGAAGGTAAGCCAGGGGGAGGGTGGTCTGTATCTGCGGCGGGGGTCGGCGGAGGTGGCGGGCGGCGATAGAAGCCCATAGGTGAAAACGGGGTGGCCGGGTGTTAGTACATTTGAAAATGCAGAAAACCCACGAAAACGGGGGTTTTACCGCATTTTTTGCTTAGTACATCCCGCCCTTACTCTGCAGCCAAGTTATAACTCTTAGCATGCCCCTCAACAATGGCATTCTAATCGCATATATTACTTTCAGAACTGCTCCCACACTGCAGAAAAGTGCTAAGTTACCATGTTCTAAAGTGAGTTTTCTTTTGAGAAACTGAAGGAGAACCAGTGTTCTTTATTTTCCTTTGCAGTAAACATATCCATACCTGAATGCAATGTTTTACCCCCTCAAGGACACAAGTATCTCCCTCAATCTCTCTTTCTGTTGATAACATCTACATCCTTGCTGTCTTTTAAATCCGCTGACAGGAAGTCATCGCTGAATTCTCCCCTCATTGAAATGATCTCAAACTACTGTGGGGTTTTTATTCCCGTAACCTAGAAACAGAAAGAGATGTGCGCGGACCCTCGTGTTTTGGTTTTAAATCATCATTGTGTTTTGGTAAAGAATTTCGGTTCAAATTCGGTTCAGATTTGGTTTTTGGTTCAATTAAAATTCAGAAGAAAAGAAAAATGATACTCATTGATAAAAGATTTATAAAAACAGCTAAAATTATGTAATTTTAGCAATCCCAAATCCAAAAATCAGATTTAAAATCCGAATCCCAGACCATGGCAATATTCAAATAAGGACTCATTACGAATAGTATTCTCCTCAGGAGATTCTGACTGGGTTTGGTTTGGATCCACAAAATTTGTGTGGATATTGATCTCTCTCATCGTCCATCATTTCATAACTCGATTATTGAAATAAACTCCCCCTTCCTGTCCTCCTAATTTTTACTTTTATTCACTTAAGTCTAACCTAAATGCCTCTGATAATGATAAATCTCCCTCTCTCACCTCAAGAACTTTCACATTTGCTGTTCTAGTATTTTCTCCCTCTCTCACCTGTCTAAGAAGAATATAATTCTCAACTTTTGACTTTGACAAAATCAGATTACAATTATTGGTATCGTGTTGAGAGCAGTTGAAGTTTTAAAAATGGCTGGAATGTCTTATAAATGTCAATACGGTAGGTGAGAAAGAAGCTCTGTGGTTTTGATTATAAGCAAAAAGACATTTCATAATATTTTTCATCATCTTCTCACCATAGCCCTAGATTATTTTGTAATCTGAGACAATTAAAAGGAGAACATATTAAGCTGTTGGGAAATGACAGTACTGTATGATGTAGGAGTTTGTTGCAGAGACTTTAATGGAAAATCTAATCTTTAAAAAATGTTGTCACAAAAGCACTTTGAAACAGAACTGTTTCAGCTAGTTGGGAAACAGCAATGCGATTAGTGAAGGTTTACTCAAAAAATCTGTTGAAATTGTAGTTCAACGAATAAAAGGTATCATAATGGGTGCAATTATCATTTCAACTGGTCAGTAGTTTCTCCAATTCACAAGAAAGCAAGGACCATTTCATATGTTTTACACCCAAACATATACTTGTATGATGAACTAGAGTGTCTCATGTAACAAGGTTTTCTACAGCCAGTAAAGGTGCGTACACACGGGGGCGATTATTGCAAATATCGCTGGCAATATGGTCGCTGAGCGACCATATTGCCAGCGATGGGAGTGTGCACCGGCGATAAATCGCCCGCTGCGCGCTCCCGTTTTCTGGCCGTAGTGATCACTGGTCACAGAAGCTTGCTGATTTTCACTGCCGGGCTCCCCCGGCGGTTTCTTTTTCATCAGCAACCATCTCTGGTCGCTGATGCAAACGGGACACCCATATATATCGGCCCGTGTGTACAGGGCTTCACAGAAGGATTAAGGGAAAATCATGGAGATGACAAATTTACTGCAGACTTGTAGATTCTGGACTTGATATCTGCTGTGAGCCAACATGATCCTTTAGCGGGTATGAACAGCGGAAGGTCGATATGTACGAAGGTCGACATGACTAAATGTCCACATGCATGAAGGCTGACGTGACTAAGGGTCGACATGGGTTAGGTCCACAGGGTCATTAGGTCCACACAAGCATTAGATCAACATGGGGAAGGTCGACATTCAAAAGGTCAACATGGGGGTATTCACTTTTTTTTGTCCCGAAAGTCTACACAGTTGACATGAACACTAAGAAAGTGCACGTGTCTCCTCGCATGGCTCGCTGCGCTTGCCTTGCACCGCGCTCTGCACACTATTTTATTCTCCCACCACGCCCTAGTGGATGGTAGGGCATGAAATACTGCCTGTTGGCACGTGTCGGCTCAAAAAAAAAAACATGTCGACCTTTTGACTGTTGGCCTTCAAAGCATTGACCTAGTGGTTGACCTAATGTCCCTGTCAACCTAACCCATGTCGACCTTCATGCATGTTGACCTTCAGTCATGTCAACCTTCATGCATGCGGGCCTTCAATGGTCGACCTAATGCTTGTCCACCTAGTGACCGTATCCCCCTTTAGCTGGGTACACACCTAACGATTTATCTGTCCAATCTGCTTGGTGGGAACAAAAATTTGGAAATTTATGGGAGCGCATGACAATAAAGCACAGCATCTATTCACATGAGGCCAGGGTCCGGGGGCATGCCAGCAGCTCTCTGAGCCCCGGGCATAACCACCTAAAAAACATATTTAAAATTCGCCCTTACCTTACACAAGACACTGCAAAAACTGTAATCCATGCTCTCATCATCTCACACATTGATTATTGCAATAGTCTCCTTATTGGCCTTCCCCACTACAGACTCTCACCACTACAGTCCATTATGAATGCAGCTGCGATGCTAATCTTCCTAGCCAGATGTTCTTCGTCTGCAAAGCTACTCTGTCAGTCACTTCATTGGTTACCTGTATTCTACCGTATTCAATACAAAATTATTTTACTTACACACAAAGCCATAAACCAAACTACACCAACATACATATCCTCTCTTATCTCAAAATATCATCCAACACGACCTCTACACTCCTCCCAAGATCTGCGTCTCTTATCCACACTCATTACTCGCTCCCATTCCCGACTGCAGGACTTTCTTCGGGCTGCACCCACTCTGTGGAATGCCCTCCCAAGCACAATAAGACTCTCCTCCAGTCTCCAAACCTATAAGCGTTCCCTAAAAACTCATCGGTACTTATGTAATATCTGGGCTCCCGTTTTTCTTATGAGACCGCGTCCCCTTGCGGGGCTCGCTGCGCTCGCCACACTTCGGGCACGGTGGCTCGCTGCGCTCGCCACACTATATAAAATCAACTCCATGCGTAGTTGGATAGTAGGGGTATGAAAAAATGGGGTGCATTTAACATGGGAGCCCAGATAATACATAAGTACCAACTCATCTCTTCAGGCAAGCTTATCAAATTCCAGAACCAGTCATAGAACCTTGCGTTCTGGTGGAATCGATGCAATAAAGAATACAGTATCTATCCTTATGTATCAATGCCTATTTCCCTATAGATTGTTAGATTGTTAGATTGTGAGCAGGACCCTCCTACATTTTGACTGTCTGTAAATACCCTGTTTTGTTGTATCACTGTCCCCTATGTAAAGCGCAACGGAATATGCTGCGCTATATAAGAAACTGTTAATAAATAAATAAATAAATAGTGATGGTAAATGGCAATGCCGCAATCAAAAGCTATACCCCTTTTGCTGAGGTACTTTAGAGGTAACCAGTGGGTATATTAGCAAACAGGTTTTATCTAGGAAAGCTAACTGATCGGCTTCTTCAGATTTGGATCACCAATCTCATCTTTATTGTGCACATCCCCGCTTCGCTACATCCCAGCAACATATTGCCACAAATCTGGATCCTATAACACCTCACACCATAGATGTTATTCTCAGTCTCTATCCATTTGTCCCACGTGTGTCCATGTATCTCCTGTGTTTTTGTGACATAGGAGACACAGGACCTTTAGGTCAATCCACTTTGAAGCAATTACACAATTTTACAAATATTCGTAGCATTGTCTTGGAGTTGAAACAGGTCACCAGATGTATTCACATAGAGGGCAATTCAATTGGGTGTGAAGTTTTGCCCACAAATAATCTTGCGCTGGGGTTGGTAAATGATACTTAGTGCTTCTAACAGCAGAACACTAACTTTAGCATTGATAAATGTAAAATTCAATTGCACAAGTAAACACAAACATTCATAATGCCGATAGTGGTAATACTGGCCCTTATTCAGATCTGATCGCAGTACAAATTTGTTCTCAAAATAGACAAAACCATGTGCACTGCAGGTGGGGCAGATGTAACATGGGCAGAGAGAGTTAAATTTGGGTGGGGTGTGCTGAAACTGAAATCTATATTGCAGTGTAAAAATAAAGCAGCCAATATTTACCCTGCACAGAAACAAAATTACTCACACAAATCTAACCACCCTCGGATGACGTTGATGCCAGCGAGGAGTCGGAATTTTGATGTCTGCATCGTCTCTTGCGAGACTTGTCAGACCTCCTATGTTCAGACGCCCCTCGTGAATAGGAGCTCCCCGACCCATCACCAGTCGACACAGTGTCACCCTCATTTGTCCAGTCAGGGTCATTTGTTGACTCACCCGTATCAGATGCCGCTGCTCTTCGTCTTGCTCCTCCATCGCTGCCACAGATTTTTGACGGCCTTTCCATAACTTCCTGCTCCGATCCCCGACCTGCCAATAGAGGTTCAGTAACAACCCCTATAACAGACGCATTGGCGGGTGATGGCCTCTGAAGCGAGGAAACCCCTTGTTCGCCCCTAGCCGCAGCAATGCTTGTCGCTATGCCTCTGGCTATGATGTCAGACACTGAAGCCACTGTGGCCGTAGGAGCAGCGCTCCCCTGCCCGCCTGGGCCGGCGGTCATCAGAGGAGCCACTGTAGACACCACTTCCGCACAAATTGATGTTAGCGCGGATGCATCTAGCGACACTATATTCCCTGCCGCATTAGTTCCCCTTACCGCATCCGCATAAGTGCGGCCGGGTTGCAACCCAGCCGTTGGCGAAGCCCTGCTGACCTCTGCCGCCCTATCCGCTGCTAACCTTCTACGCTCACGGCGCCTGGCCTTAGCATTACTGCGGTTGTTCCCACTATCTCGGACTGTTAGCAAAGAGCCCGTTTGATCCCTCTTGCTTCCCCTTCTTGCCTGGCTGCTCCGTATCCCACTGACGTACTCCCATCTCGCTGTCCCTATCCGATTCATCCCCCGATTCAAACCCTGAAGATAATGATTCATCCGAATCCTCACTAGAGTCCCGGCACAAACCTATAGCGGCCGTTATCATGGCATATTCTGCCTCAGTAAGCTTATGCCTCATGTCATTAATGAAATGTCCTTCAGGTATACCCTTCCTTCTTCTACCACCAGATGGTGCTGCATCCTCACTTAACCTTACAGATGCACCAGTGGTCACCTGACTACCATGACCTCTCCTCATTCCACTGCTAGGTCCTTCACTGTCACAAAAAAAAAAAAAAAAAAAAAACTAACAGGCACTACAGCCTGTCTTCCCCTTCTATTTCTATCCCTCTTTTGTCTATACCCCTGGTGGGCTAATGTATGACCTCCCTCATTAACATTAACAAGCTGGCCAGGGCTGGGCTGTCCAGAACCAGCCCTGACTGCGCCAGCTTCATCAACACTGAGCAGGCTGCTATGTCTAGCAGCCCGCTTTACGTTCCTGTGCGCCGGTGCACCGCCAGGCTGACCCCTGGCGGCTGCCCGGCGCGAACTACAATCCCCATGGTGCATTGCGCACTCCGGCGCGGGCCTAACTACCTGCCCGTCGCCGGAGCCCTGCGCGGCGAGCGGTGCATCCGCCGCCACGCCCTGCTCATAGCCCGACCTCCCTCGCTGACGCCCGCGGCTGGCACAGCACTTGGCGCTGACCTCACTACCCGGCGTCTGCCCGCGCGAACACCGCGGGCGGACGAAGCTGCAGCCCCTCTCGCCACGGCGTCCACCCGTTAGGGAAGCGCGGGCGGGCAACACCAGCACTGTGGGCGCCGTCAACGCACCTCCTTTACTCTGCGCTCTGATGGGGGGATTCGCGGGGGCTACAGTATCCTCAGCCCCCGTTCTGCGAGCTGGTGAAGGGGATAAGCCCCTCTACTCGACACGGACGGGAGGCCTGTTTCTAGGCCTACCCGAATTAGCCCCAGCGTATCTAGTGGGAGCCCCCACAGATCTTTGGGCCTAGTGAACATATTTTGAATAGGATTAGAATAGGAAAGAAAGAAATAGAGGAAAAGATTTTGTAGTGGTGAAGATAATTTAGCAGTGAGATTATAGATAACTGGGGTGAGAGAGAAAAGAGATAGATAGAGAGAGTATAAGAAATGTTATATCTCTAACACAGGCTAATAATTGTTCTGTACTCAACAGTCCAACGTTCCCTGAAGCAAGAGGCAGAATCTTCTGGAAGCAAGAACATCACCCCATCAATCTCCACCTCTGACCTCAACCAGCCTATCCTGAACCGTCATTCAAATCAGCCAACCCGTCAATCAAGATAAGCCGAACCCCCGGGCCCAGATCAAGTATGTGAGCTAAGGATTCCTGCCAATAGCCAGGTGAGTTTATGCTGTTTTCAGCCAGACAAGCTGGCTTCTACAGTCTTACATGTTACATCTGCCCCACCTGCAGTGCACATGGTTTTGCCCATTTTGAGAACAAATTTGTACTGCGATCAGATCTGAATAAGGGCCACTAGCCGCTTTATCAACAATATCTCCCTAAAATATAAGCCCCTTTTCCCCCACTTTATTCCCACACAAGGAAAGTCACCTACAGGCAATAAGGTGGAGGTTTCGAGAAAATCCAGATTGTAAGAATTGGTACTTGTATATTATCATGGCTCCCACGATGGGCATCGTATAGGGAAAAATCGCATCGCATGCCATGGCGATGCCATGCGATTTTGATCACAAATGCATTCAAATGCATTTAAATTAGTAGCAAACTTGTTAAATGCAACCCAAATGTCATTTTTCACACTGTACCACCCCCACTATAAACGCCAACCCGAAGCGTGGCGAGCGCAGCGAGCCCGCGGGGGGCGGCGGTACGCGTCCTATGACCTTTTCATACCCCCACTATCCACGTCGGCGTGGAGTTGAGAATAGAAAGTGTGGCGAGCACAGTGAGCCCGAAGTGTGGCGAGGGGACGCGGACACCTGTGAAGCCCGCGAGGGGACGCGGATACCTGTGAAGGTATCCGCGTCCCCTTGCCACGCTTCGGGCTCGGTGGCTCGCTGCGCTCACCACACTTTCTATTCTCAACTCCACGCCGACGTGGATAGTGGGGGTATGAAAAAGGTCGTAGGACGCGTACCGCCGCCGCTCGCCACGCTTCGGGTTGGCGTTGATAGTGGGGGTGGTACAGTGTGAAAAATGACATTTGGGGTGCATTTAACATGTTTGCTACTAATTTAAATGCATTTGGATGCATTTGTGATCAAAATTGCATGCCATTGCATCGCATGCGATGCGATGTGATTTTTCACACAAATGCATAAAAAACCCGTAAAAATCGCATCGCATCGCATGCCATCGCATGCCACTACATATGGCATGCGATGGGAGCCGTGATAGTATACAAGTACCTAAGAATTTATTATTTCAGGCCTGAAGATACTGTACGGGTCTGACATATCTTACAGTCCAGAATTCTGCAAGATGGAAACTGCAATAGCTGCTCGGAAGCCAGACACCAAGGATCTCTGTGAGAACAAAGTCATGGCTCTAGGAGACACTGGGAATAAGACCTGCCATGCGCGTCTTGAGCAAAACCAGATGGAAAAGCAGAGAGTTCTCTAGTACTTTGTCTTACAGCCAAGACATATAAAGCACAGATCTACATTGCATGACAATGTTCTCCACATTTTTGGCCTGGAGTAAGGACCCAACAACAGTAGACAAGTAAGAAGTAAATGGCTTTCGCAAAGTACACAACTTTAGATTTTGTCTGTGGCTAAAATCTATGTCTAGGCCTTTGGCCTATACATATAAGAAGAAAATGGGTGAAGAGAATATTTTAACACCCAAACACGATTCAAGCTTATCTATTATGACAGACCTTGGTCAGCCATCATGAAGATAACCTGCCTTTTTTCTACTGGTTAAGATGGCTGCAGACAAGTCACTCTTGTGGCTCAGACTGTGTTCCAGAGCCAGAGAATGAATTTTGGCCGTGGCCAAGATGACTAAGATTTGATTGATCACGACACCAGCCAATCAGCATTAACACAAGAGACTGGCAGTTGAGCCTCTTCGACAAAGAGCTAGCGATCGTCTTTTACCTGAATCTTCCACTATGCTTCATAATGACCACTTCTGGAGGCCAGAATTGTTTATTTCGCTTTTTTCCCATGCAAGAAAGTGTATTGCAGCATATAACAAACTGGAGCACAAAAGTAAAACATAGAATTCTGCTTAGGTTTCTAGATAAGCTTCAGGATGAGAGATTAAAAAAAGATTCTTTAGTATAACACTGTCCATGTGTTCTGTGATGTTCTGTTACAGACAATTAATTTTGCTTCAACTATGTTTTCTGATCTGTCCTCCAGCTGCAGCTCCCTGTTCTGTCCTGGTTCTGGAAAGTATGTGCCCAGTCACCTGAGCAGTTCTTCCTTTATACAGCAGTGGGGAGCTTAGTACTAACCAGTTCCTTTTGACCATTTTGTACAGAATCAAGGACCAATGAGTGAGGTCAAGATGTGGCGTCAAGTCCCCCGTTCTGTTCATTTACATGAGAGCAGCTGGACTCTCTGTGATCCCCTATGAGAAGATATTTTGTAATACTGTACTTACATTTTTTTTCCCATCAAATCCCAGAGCATGACAAAACACAAGATGTTGGATATCACAATCAACTTTGTTATCTAGTGCAATAAATTGTCTTGTGGCATTTTTGTAATGAGCACTGTGTGACGTCCAGCTGTTTTCGTTCGAAGACCGACATAAATCAAATCTGCATTTGAAAAAAAAAAGATGCTTGCCCTAATCTCCGACTGTAAAACATTTCAGTTATGCTAATTTCCGAAGCTTGTATGCATATATTTGTGAGCATCGCTAATAAATCTTTCACATTGAGCAGCTTCTATTTATGTTACATTTAGCGGCCATTTAATTAATTATGACACACACCGTGGACCCCGGAAAATAACGACGTTGGACGTGTACCATATATCATTAAAAATTTGCAAATATTTTCTGTAGGCCAAAAGTGCATACATTCTGGAATTTAAAAGTTTAGAGAAAGCTCCGGTGCTTTCCAGAAGAAAAGTAGTTAAAGAAAGCCATTACTTGCTTGTCATGCCAGGAACTTCTCAGCTGATTCAGGTCTCCAAGAGGAGATGTTTGATGACAGTGAATGTTAATGCACAAAGCAGCCAGGATGATAGATGGGATGATGGGTAAAAGGCAATGAGGAAAGATTAGCTTCACTGAACGTGTTTAGCTCGGAGCCAGTACACAGGGAGCAAGAGATTGGAGATATCATTTAAATAGGAAGAGGTTATTGTAACTGAGAGATGCACTTACAGTAAGCACATGTCTACAGCCGCAGTAACCATTTGTTTCATTTATTCTGTAGACTTTCCCTCCTAGTGAACATACAGTATATGCAATAAAAAGTATATATCATATTAAATAAGACATTTATATTATGAAGTGTGGAGATCCTACTTCACTACTGTATTCCTGAAAACATAGTAGGAGAAAAACATTAGTTGGATGGGAAAAAAAATAATAATTTGGTACTTATGTACTATCTGGGCTCCCATGTTAGATGCACCCCATTTTTTCATACCCCTACTATCCAACTACGCATGGAGTTGATTTTATATAGTGTGGCGAGCGCAGCGAGCCACCGTGCCCGAAGCGTGGCGAGCGCAGCGAGTCCCGTGAGGGGACGCGGTCTCATAAGAAAAACGGGAGCCCAGATATTACATAAGTACCAATAATTTTTTCACCATGACTATTAGGCCCTTATTCTGATTGAGTCGGATGGCTCCGAATGCGGACGGACTGACGACAGATGGTCTTACCGCATTCAGATGGTGTGAGCGGGGCCTAAGAACACTCGGTTCCTGTCCGAAAATACGCATACGACCGATTCAACTAGAATAAGGGCCGTAGTTTGGTAATGCAGAATTGTTCAGTTATTATGCCTTTATCCTTCAGTCATGGGGTTTCCTGGTGCTCATCCCCTACAGTTCTGCAGTCCTAGGCTATACACTTGCTATACTGAAATGATCAATCAGTGTGAGACAGCAGGGATGGAAGGACAAGGAGTTAGGCTAGGCACCGGAACGATTTTATTCACGGTCTGAGTCAGCTTTGCAATCTTCGGAGTGACTACACAACCGTGAGTACGTCTGATTCCGGGTTTACATGCCAGTGATTAACGTTCCTATCCCAACAACTATCTGTCTTAAGATCATCACAAAGGTTTTTTATTCCATGAACTGTTAGCCGGAATCACATAATGTGCATGACATACACTTATCATTATGGAGCAGGGTCAGATCAAGGCTGGGGGAAGCCCGGGGAAATGAAGGTGTGGGGGCCCACACTAATTAAATCGCTGCCAAAGCACCCCTGCCCTCTTCCCACATTCTGCCACATGGAATGCATCCCTGGGTCAACATGGACATTGTCAACATGAATAAGGTCGACATATGTTTTTCATGCGAGGGGACGCGGTATGCGGTGTCCATGTCGACATAGGTGGACATAGACAACAAAAAAGTGAAAAACTCATGTCGACCTTATTGACGTTGAGCATGACCATGTCAACTTTAAGCTTGTGACCACCATTCTTAGGTGTCGACCTAGTCACTGTCGACCATTAGTGACTGTTGACCTAGACATTGTCTACCATCTATACCGTAACCCCGTCACACTCACACACTCAGCACACACTCAGCACACAATGGCCCTTATTCAGATCTGATCACAGTACAAATTTGTTCTCAAAATGGGCAAAACCATGTGCACTGCAGGTGGGGCAGATGTAACTTGTGCAGAGAGAGGTAAATTTGTGTGAGGTATTTTGTTTCTGTGCAGGGTAAATACTGTCTGCATTATTTTTACACTGCAATTTTGATTCCAATTTCAACACACCCCACCCAAATTTAACTCTCTCTGCACATGTTACATCTGCCCCACCTGCAGTGTACATGGTTTTGCCCGTTTTGAGAACAAATTTGAACTGCGATCAGATCTGAATAAGGGCCAATATCACACATGGAACAGCAGCCTGAATGCCAGATGCTGGAGCACCAAAACACCAGTGGCTCCCAGGATTTCCCTTCATTATCCCACCTCTGTACACGGAGGAGCTTCGCGGCAACCAAGACCCGAGCTGCCAGAGGGAGACTCCTCCGAGTAATAAAGCAGAGTGTGTGTTGGCCCTAATGAATGGGGGCCCAGGACGGCTGCCCCTGTCACCCCTTCCAATCATCCGATCCAACAATTGGCCCTGGACACCCAAATTGGCCCATGACCTTCAGTCATGTCAACCTTCCTGCATGTCGACCTAGTGGTGTCCACCTAATGCTTGTAGACCTAGTGACCATATCCTTGTCAACCTTAATAGGGTTGACCTAATGACCATATCCCACCCAAATCTAACTCTCTCTGCACATGTTATATCAGACCCTAAAAAAACAATTGATTAAGAGAGCGCACTGAGGTGGAACATTTCCTATTTTAATGGTAATAAATTAATATCACAAATCATATAAACATAAAAATGATATAATTTTTTATAAAACCGTACACAATTACATTAAAATAATACACTTCTAATAACAAGTATATACAGTACTTGACTGTCCAATTGTGAACAATCTACTCAACCTCACTACAAATAAGTATGTTTGGAGTTTGCATGTTCTCTTACCCCTCAATTGTCTAATGCAGCGGTTCTCAAACTGTGGGTCCTGACCTTCTCAGCATGGGGTCGCGACTCCATGTTGCTGGCCATCAGGCTGATGACTTTTCTAATGTCAGTCAGTGATTTAATAAATCTGTTGAGTTGTCTGTTATTTTAGACTCCTCCACAATGCTGCCATGTATGTGCTGTCTGCTGTCTACACGTGACATGAACGTGATGGCCTTCTGCAGTAATTTTCTGGGGTCGTGTAATTTATTTTTTTTGTCTGATGGGGTCCCAGAGCAAAATAGTTTGAGGACCCCTGGTCTAATGACATACTGTATAATGTCGGCTTTCTGGAGGGTGGGAGGGTTAAAAAGTCCCTTCCTTATTAATCTAGATGAGATAGATGTAGACAGATCTGCTGAATATATCCAGTTTAATTTTACCCTTGGTGGTAAATGTCCCATAAGTGGTTATATTAGCATGGCTCTGGGTAATTCCCTGTATCTATAATAAAGCTGCATGTACTATATATCCACAGAAAGCTGTGGTTACTCACACTGGGGAGAACGATCAGATGACCGATGTCTCACCAGCTTTCAGCGACAGTGCTGGCCGCAGCTGTTGCTCAGTGCTCTGTTCTCACCGGGCGGCTGTGATGCCATCACCCAGTGCCTTGCTTTTGCCTGGGAACCTTGAATGTCAAGTAGTGGAGCCTGCCCATCTCCTGGCGGTGGACCGTGCTGCTCTATTCTTTATGATGTTTCATTGGCCATCTGCATTCAAGTCCACGGGACCACAATGGATTCAGCTTGGGAAGGGGGATCATCTGGAAAGGACACTGTTGTGGAAAGGCCAGTCCACCGATGTTACTGTGGGGGGCAGGCATGGCATCTAGACTGGTGGGGATGGAAGGGCAGGCTTTTCTAGTGCCTTTAGCTATTGGTGCCATAGGGGGGTGGTACCATGGTGCCTTGCCCAAAAAAAAATTGCTGGGCCTCTAGTATGCGCTGGGCCCATAAGCTTCAGCCTGGTAAACCTTATGGCCCAGCTTTCAATCTGGCTAAAGCCAAATGTTGCTGTGTTCCTGCGGTAAGCTTTGATGGAAAGTGAAATATAATTGAATCACGGAATTTTATTATGCAACTAAACAATTTTTAAGGAGGTTTATAGATCTGCAGTAAAAGTGCATTGAATCAGACATCTAAAAGGAAGCTCGTAAAACGTAACGCAACAAAACGCCTTGTAAACCAAGTCTGAATATTAAGTATTTTTGTTCCAGCCCTGGGTGATAAGGAAAACTAAATCAAGGATTTTACGGATTTTTATATTTTAAAGCGCAGTGGATTTGTGCAGCATTCAGGAATTTTTAGCAATCAATAATACCTGGAGCACCTTTACTTGGACTCAGCAAAACAGTCGCTCAATGGAAAGTCCCGATATTTCAAAGCATAGATCAAAAATCATTTAACATCTCTGGCTGAGACCTATTCAGCTGGAGAAATCTTTGCAGCTGGAAAGCCAAAGAGGAAAGCACTAGCTCTGTCTTGAGGAACTCTCACACAATGCACCTCTCCGTCACGCCACAAGACAAGCGCATTCACCAGCAGCTGATAAATGCTTGCAATAATCAAAACTTATGCTGGCGCTGAGAAAGATTCCTCTCAGAGTGTATAGAGTCTGCTCGGAAGGATATTGAAACATGATGAACTGCTGACATCTTTTGTTTAGGTAGGTTTTTCAATTTGCAAGTTTAAAAGGATCTATGAATATCATTCTGTCACACTTTCCTATCAAACCTTTCCAAAAGGCAGCTGAGATGAGATTAACAGGTTTTTTTTTCTAGAAAATTTGAACTTCGACAAAAAAAAAGACGAATCTGCAGCTGCTAAAACGAGATTGTGATCCGCAAGTGCCAGATTTTGCAGGATAAACCCATTCTCCTGGTGAAGTTTCAAGAAGACAGCAAAGTATCAATAGATTGCTACAGGAAGACGGAGGTATAGTACAATAGAAGAAAATGGTATTTTGGATTCGATAAAATGTCTTTTATCAACAAGTAAGAAGAAGGAGATTGAACATTCTGATGTACTTTATGCACGATGCAAATCTGTTTCAAATCTCTCCAAATTATAAAATAAAATCCCAGTTGGGCATCTATCCGTTTGTTTGGGCTAATCTCGAGAACCACTGGACAGATTTTGATACAGTTTTCTCAATTCTAGAAAGTTTTTGTTGAGGAACATTTGTGTGTATGAAACATTAATCTATGACAATAGAGAGCAAGTGAAAGAAAAAACATCCGTCCTAGCTCTTTCTTGGCTTGAGCAGCCTAAACCATAGGTGTAATTTACACCCATGGTCATTAACTGACAAAATGTTTCGTTTGTCCTTTTTTTTCTCGTGAAAACTATTTTTTTCTCAAAGTAACATAAATTTTAAATATTTGTTTTATTATAAATATTTTGTATACGTTTCCGATAAAGTCAATAGGAACCAAAGTCAAAAGATGAACACCAAACCATCAAAGAACAGGGGAGGGGAAGAACAGAGTCGCATGTGTAAGAGAATATATGACTTGCATACTGTTGCGTCAACACGTCTCTGTTTTAGAAACTATTTAATGAAAATACAAATATTGTATTACCAATATGCTGAGACAGAATTCAAAATTGCCAATTGCGAAGCCAGGGCGGATTGCAAGTATCTAACATTTGCCAAAGTACAAGTAAAAGATATGAACTCAACTGTGCTGTGTTGTCCTATAGTCTAATCCAGAATTTCCCCTCCTCCGCCATTACAGTCCATGTTTTAAGGATATCTATGCTAGAGCACAGGTGACCTAATTAATACCAAAGTCAATTTGAATTAACCATCAGGATATAAGCATAGATATCTTTAAAACCTGGTTTGGAATGGCTGAGTTTGGAAAACTCTGATCTCGCAATTCTGATCTATATAGATGGAGAAAAATAGCTTGTCATAATAGTGGTTGAATTCAAAGCTTTATTTGCTGTATATTCCGGGAACATACAGTAGGGGTATCCGGACTATTGTTAGACAGCACTTACATAGACAGCCATTACATCGACACCATTAGTTCGACAGCTCAATAGGTCGACATGCTTTTAGGTCGACATACCATTAGGTCGACATGTCATTAGGTCGACAGCTCATTAGGTCGACATGTTTTTAGGTCGACACTGCCATTAGGTCGACAGTGTCTATGTCGACAGTCAAAAGGTCGACATGGTTTTTTTCACTGTTTTTTGAGCCGACATGTGCCGACAGGCGGTATTTCATGCCCTACTATCCACTAGGGCGTGGAGGGAGAATAAAATAGTGTGCCGAGCGCAGCGAGGAACCGTGCCCGAAGCATGGCGAGCGATGCAAGGGGCTGCGGTTCACTTCAAACTGTGTCCATGTCGACTGTGTCGACATTTCGCCCAAAAAACAGTGAAAAAACCATGTCGACCTTTTGACTGTCGACATAGACACTGTCGACCTAATGGCAGTGTCAACCTAATGAGCTGTCGACCTAATGAGCTGTCGACCTAATGACATGTCGACCTAATGGTATGTCGACCTAAAAGCATGTCGACCTATTGAGCTGTCAAACCAATGGTGTCGATGTAATGGCTGTCTATGTAAGTGCTGTCTAACATTGGTCCCACATCCACAGTAGGTAGTAGTTTCAAACATATTTCCATTATTATTCATTTTCTTTATATTTAAAGTTAAATTACTTTTTATCACAATTAGTTTTAGGGATAAATATAAACACAGATTGGTTTACCCAATTAAGGGAGTGATTTAGGTTGGTTTGCAAAAGCAAACTCCTTCTTTGATGGACAAAACCATGTGCACTGCAGGTGGGGCAGATGTAACATGTGCAGATCGTGTTATCTTGTTTCTGTGCAAAATAAATACTGGCTGCTTTATTCTTATAATGGGTACACAAGGCGCAATTTTCCTTGTGATTCGATTGGGATCGAATCGAATGGTACGCAAAATGCATTCAATTTGACTATATAGTACAGATCTGTACTATATAGTCTTGCCTGCCAAGACTATTTTTCTATTCGATTTACATATTCTCTCTGATTACTGGGCTGACTGAGCCTTTATGAAAAGCCAAGTTTGTTACCAAATTATATTTGCAGAGAACCTATTATAGAGAGCAACATGTGAAAACCCTTTCCAACAAGGCCACAGGCAGGTCCGGCGCCACCACTAGGCAGCTCTAGGCATTTGCCTAGGGCACCGGCCACTGGAGGGCGACAGTTTGCAGCATGTAACGCCACCCCGACGCCCACGGAGGTGAGTGGCACCGGCGGTGGCTGCACCTCCCCCCCTTCCCCTCCGGATTGACTAAGCGGTCACTCCAGGTGTAGGGAGGGGGATCGGGTGATGCGACGGCGGCCGCAGTGGCGGGCTGGGCAGGGGGGCAGGGTGCCAGTTGCCCCCCAGGCCAGCACACTGTAACTGTTTGGGGCCGCAGGTGTGTGCTGCGCTGGCACATTCATGTGGCCGGGAGACATTGCAGCCAGTGCTCCTCGCTGCACTGACAGCCGTTCAGGGCTGGTGCAGTCTGTTCAGGAAAACTCAAGAAGTACAGCCAGAACGGAGCCTACACTACACTACACAGCTACTGCAATACTTGATTACTAGGGCCAGCCCCTCTTCTGGGACCAGCCACCAATGAGCTAAACTCCCATACAGTCTGGCCCCTCCCCTCCTGTGTCCCAACCTCCTACTCTTCTCTCCTTCCGGGCAGCATGATTCCTGCTCCCTCCCTTCTCTACCTTGTACAGAAGCTGCCCTCCGGTGAGTTCTTTGGTTAGAAAGAGTCATGGGATATGTAGGTGGGAGCTGTTGTTTTCTTCCATAAATGTGTGTGTCTGACTGTGTGGAAAAAATTGTGTCATTATAGTTTCATACATGGGGGGGGTTGTTAATCTTGTTTAGTGTGTGTGTACTATGTGTCTGCATGTGAGTGTAAAAATATATGTGTAACTTGCATACATGATGTGTGTGGGGGGAGGGGGAGTTATCTTGTTTAGTGTATGTGTGTGGACTATGTGTTTGCATGTGAGTGTAAAAATACATGTGACTGTTGCATACATAATGTGTGTGGGGGAGGGGGAGTTTGCTGGGACTTTCTTTATTATATATGTGTGTGGAAAAAAATATCAGTGTTGTTGGAAGGGGGGGCTTGTTGTTTTTGTGTGTGTAACTAATTGTGCATGTATTTAAGGGGCGGGCGGGCAGGGCTGTAGCCCCAACCTCTGTCCCTCATCTCAAACTGCTGCTATGTCCCCATGGAAATCCATGCTGTGGTGCAAAAATATAATTTTTGGGTCCCCCTCCTCCACTCTCAACACAGGCTCAAAGTGTGCCACAAAGCAGTGGGTGGCAGCAGTGGCCCCTTTAGTCCTCAGGGGCCCCAGTGCAGTGCACCTCCTGCATCAATGATAGTTCTGCCTCTGTACAGATGGGTGTGTATTTTAGTGGTGAGTTTAGATGGGTCAGTTGTGTACAAGGGTGTACACAGTTAATTAGTGCAGCTTATAAAGGTGGTCAGTGATGTATTGGGTATAGAGGGATCAGTGATGTAGTGTGGTGCCGGTTATAAAGGGGTCAGTAGTGTAGGGTATAGTGGGGTCAGTAGTGTGGGGTAGCGTATAGATGGATCAGTAGTGTAGTGGCGGGTATAGAGGGGTCAGTAGTGTAGTGTAGGGTATATAGGGGTCAGTAATGTAGTGTAGGATATAGAGGGGTTAGTAGTGTAGGGTATAGAGGGGTCAGTAATATAGTGTGGGTATAGAGGGGTCAGTAATGTAGTGTAGGGTATAGAGGGGTCAGTGATGTAGTGTAGGGTATAGAGGGGTCAGTGATGTAGTGTAGGGTATAGAGGGGTCAGTGATGTAGTGTAGGGTATAGAGGGGTCAGTGATGTAGTGCAGGGTATAGAGGGGTCAGTGATGTAGTGCAGGGTATAGAGGGGTCAGTGATGTAGTGCAGGGTATAGAGGGGTCAGTGATGTAGTGTAGGGTATAGAGGAGTCAGTAATATAGTGTAGGCCCGGTATAGAGGGGTCAGTAGTATAGTAGTGGATATAGAGGGGCCAGTAATGTAGTGGCGGGTATAGAGGTGTCAGTAGTGTAGTGGCGGGTATGTGATGTAGCGGAGGGTATAGAGGGGTCAATACTGTAGGGTATAATGGAGTCAGTGATGTAGCGGAGGGTATAGAGGGGTCAGTACTGTAGGGTATAGATGGGTCAGTGATGTAGCGGCGGGTATAGAGGGCTCAGTTATATTTGGGACTTATGAATAGGACTCCCTTATTGATTCAGGTTGTTAATATAATAGTAACAAGTGACTTTGAAAATAATTTTTCATTTATTTTGCAATATATTGTTTCCTAAAGTAGATGGGTTCTGTGTACTCACTGGGGCAGGGTGCACCAAAGGTAGAAAATGTGGCCAAACCTCTGAAAATCCATATTCAGTGGTCCGACCACATTTCTCGTATACACCAAGCTCCTGAATGGGATACATTCTAGAGCATGGACTTGGTGGGAATTGCCATCTGTAAATGGCAGTGCCTTATAGAAGCCTTCTGTATGGGCTTCTTTTTGCAATATATACTGAATGGGATTTAATCGGTCTCCTCCCAGTGCTCCATGCAGCGCGTTTATCTGACGCATCTGACAAGATGCAGTGTTTTGTGTTCTACTTGCTGGTTTCTGACAGGTGGCATTCTAAGCCCATTCCTGCTGATTAAGCAAACCAGGCGCAACACTGTGAATCCCATTTCATGCACTGGTAGAAAAAGCGGGGCCACTGTCTTGTGTTTGCCCCCCAGGCTGAAAGTTGCCAGCCAGCCCCTGGGCGGCCGACTAGTCAATCTGGAGGGAGGGGGAGCACCAGAGCGCCCCCCACCCGCACTGGCCACAAGGCATTGTGATGCCTTGCAGGTTAAGGAATACCTCAAACAATTTCCAAGGCCTTATAAATTATTCTGATATGTGTCGGATCTCTTCCTGTCTACAGCCAAGCATATTAATGAGATACTTACAGAAAGTTGGTTGTCAGCAACTGGAAGTGCACCATCTCCATCCATTTCCTAATAAATTGTGGTACTTAGCATCTATGTACTGTACATATATTTGTAATAACAAATCCCACAAATGCACCCAGCCCTGGTGTGATTCAATAAGAGGTTCACAACCAGGGCTTTCCAGACAATTTACTGTAGTCACATTAGCATGAATTGGTCCATTTGACCCTGTTTAACCCTTTGAGGGCCAAGTCAAAATAGGTGTAAAAATTGCCATCATAATCACCTGTAATGTTTACCTTTATATAGGAAATAAAAAAAAAAATTACACAACATTTTTTATTTGAATTTATATAACAAATGTGAACGACGCTGGCATTTTTTTGTGGATATTTTGAACATCTCTCACAGAGATGTTGGCACGCAAAGAGTTAATGTACTTTAGTGTTTTCTACCTTCCATCAAGTAGGGTTTTGGTTACAGCCAATGGTGACCTTGTTATAGATCTGTTCACTTACTGCTCGTGTGGCTGTTGAAAACTGTTATTGTATTTTAAATTGTATAATTGTTACTTGATCTATTCATTTTTAAGCCAAATTCTGTTTGACAATCGGACAACACTTTCCCTAATTGTTTAGGAATGCGATCGATAGGTAGGCTAACAAAAGGTCGACAGTCAATAGGTTGACAACGATTGGTCGACAGGAAATAGGTCAACACAAGAAAAAAGGTCAAATGCACAAAACGTTGACATGAACAAAAGTTCATCCCAAAAAATGTTGTAAAAAATCTGTCTAATTTTTGTACATCAACTTTTTCCATGTGTCGATCATTTGACTGTCGACCATTAGTTGTCGAACCTATTGCGCGTCAGCATTTTCCTTGTCGACCCTATGACTCATTGTTTTGCAGATCCTAAGAGAAAAGGTAGAGAATGTGGTGTAGAGTTTTATGGCAAATATGATGATGAATCTAAAGTATCCTTCCAATACATCTGAGGGAGGGAGGTCCTTCATTGCTATAAACCTGGTTATATCCTTAACTGTGGTGCTACCTCATACACTGTAACATAAAAAAACAACACAACCACAGTGAAAATGAGGCTCATACAAAGCCTCACATAGCCAGAGATTAATGGAGAAATGCTACCACATAAATAATTATATTCTGAGGTAAATGTAATGGAGCCCACACACGGTGCGATGTATTTGCCTTGCGTTGCCGATGCACGCTCCCGCCTAGTCAATATCAAAGGGCAAAATAGTATTCGCATGCAGGTATTTTTGGATTAAATCACACAACCCTGTAAACCAGCCCACTATTTAAATGTATTACTATTGTAGTGTAGTCAAAATCTTAAATGGGTCACATCGCACTAGTCAAAACCGCATAGCAAACATTGTATGACTCAAATCCCACCTAGCACACACAGAACGGATCCTGCACGTGCACAAAGTACAAATACTCGGTAGTTTGCAGCAGAGGGCACAGCTCTCACCACATCTGAATTAGGCCCATATCCAGTGGCGGCTCCTACCTTCTTGGGGGAGGGGGCTGCCTCTGGCGGCAGCCGCCATGCAGGCACCCCCTCCCCCTGTTGCCGCTGCCGCTCTCCTCACAGTCCACAGCGCCTGTCCTATGATGACAGGTGCCGGGACTGGCGCATGCGCAGTACAAACATATGTACTGCGCATGCGGCCAGCTTCTAGGGGCTGCTTCGGCAACAGCCCATAGAAGGAATCTTGGTCCCGGAACCTGTACAATATAAATGACATGCACCGGGACCAGCACTTGCGCATTACCAGTACTGCGCATGCGCAATTGCCGATTTTGTACATCAGCCCGCATCAAGGTGTCCCGGAGGGAGGGAACACCTCCCAATGGGACTGCCTGTGTGACTGGCAGGTTGGACTTCCAATAGGAAGTCACTGCCAGTCACAGTGAAGCCAGTGCAGTCTCAGAGACTGCATCTGGCTTTACTACAGTGGCGGTTTTACCTGGGGGGGCTGCAGCCCTGCAGCCCATAGGTAAAAACTGCCACTGCCCATATCCCCCAAACACCACAATCACAGATATGTGATTTATGTTTACTTAAAATAGACAGTTGGAAATTGTACATTGCATTAGAGGTGGGATTATCCATACGGAATCTTAAGCATTCTCATGTGGCAGCCTACTGATAACTAATTGCATTTATTCGCTGCTGCACTGTTTTGTCTCCCAAATGCCCGCCAACCCCCACCAGGGGACACTGCTGTCCCATAAACATCAGGACAGTTAGGAGGTAGCCTATTTTCATTCCTTACACTTATAGCACATATGCATCTACATAAATATACTAATTCGCAAGAATCTTATGTCTCAAGAACGACCATGATTGTGCGACGATCGTGAATTATTTCCTGAAATCGTACGATGGTCGCACGATTGGATTGGAGTACACAATCTGCACCAATGTAGATGACAGATGTTTAGTGCAGCAGATAAAATCTCTAAAGCGACCATCACGGAATTGCATTGGAAAAATGTACAATTCTGGTATTTTTACATACAATCGGTCCTTAGTCACGTCAACATTGGGGGAATTGAACCCAAATCGTTCTGTGTGTACCCAGCATTAGGCACTATGTTATTTAGTTGACAGCATATGCCTTTTTGGTACTTGTGTACTAGCACGGCGCCCACGATAATTAGTCGCCCGATTTTTTATCGCATCGCATGCCATACACCCGATGGCATGCGATGCGATTTTGACCCATATACGATATTAAATTGTATAAGCACCCTAATGGGTGCTTACAATGCTTAAATGCACCCACACGCCACCCCCCCAGTATAAACGTGAACCCGAAGTGTGGCGAGCCCGCGAGGGGCGGCGGTACGCGTCCTACGACCTTTCCATACCCCCACTATCCATGTCGGCGTGGAGTTGATTTTATAAAGTGTGGCGAGCGCAACAAGCCACCGCGCCCGAAGCGTGGCAAGCGGACGCGGATACCTGTGAAGGTATCCACGTCCCCTCGCGGGGCTTGCCACACTGCGCTCGCCACACTTTATAAGATCAACTCCACGCCGACATGGATAGTGGGGGTATGAAAAGGTTGTAGGACGCGTACCGCCACCCCTGGCGGACTCGCTGCGCTCGCCACGCTTCGGGTTCACGTTTATACTGGGGGGGTGGCGTGTGGGTGCATTTAAGCATTGTAAGCACCCATTAGGGTGCTTATACAATTAATAATCGCATCCCATCGCATTGTCTGGCATTGTATGCCATATACAATGGCATACAATTTTAAAATTGTATGCCATTGTAGAACATCGGCCGATATCGCATCGCATCGCATGCGATATGGTCTGCGATGCGATGGGCGCCGTGCTAGTACACAAGTACCGCCTTTTATTATATAAATTATATCCAATTTGCAACAAATCAGCATCAAAGTATACATCTCTAGTGGTTTACAAATAGCTGTCATGTAGTTCTGCCTTTTAGCCTGCAGATGGCACTTTTCTCCTTGAATATCATGATCTACAGTACCCTAAGCAAGTTGCAGGAATTTTTTCTATTAATTAAATACAGTATAGTTATTTGTGGTTTCCCAGAGACCATGTAAGTCATTTGTTTCTACATCATTATTTATCTTTAGAAAATGGTTCATGTAAATATAGTTTCATGCAAATATGGAATAGGGAAGTAATTAACTAGTTTTATGGATAAACAGCATTTGAGAAGAAATTAAAGTTTTTTTTTTGTAATGAAATAAAAGTAACTGTGCCCTAAAGGCAATTACCTGTTACAGTAATAGTAATTATAGAATGTCACTAGAGACGGCTATCTAACATATGCTCAAACACCAAGTAGGATTTCTTTTTTAAAAGTAGGTTTTCATGTTAGGTTGTATAAATAATTTGGGAATAATAACAAAAAGAATCCGTTTGGGGAAATAGAATGTAAGCTGCTGTATCTGTCTGGTTTATTGCCTAGGGCTGGCATCACTCTCTCTGGGTACTACCGTAAACAGAGGTCTGCTGCCATGGGGCAGTTTCTACAGTGTAAACAGTGGCATATATAATAAGGTGCAGTGTGCGTCTGAAATCGCGTCTGAAATCACCGGAAAAATGGTGCGGCGGGCATTTTTCTGGTGATCTCTGCATGCACAGTGGCGTCTGAGGGCTCTAGTGCTTCGACTCCAGCAACAACAATATGAAATTAACAGAAAAATGGCTGCCACGCCAATTTTCCAGGGATTTGCCTGGCTCTGAGCCATGCTTGCCGACTTTTGAGTGCTCCTGTCCGGGAGAAGCTGAGAAGACGCTGAGCTGCAGTTAGAGAACTGAGCGGACCATGACATCATTAAAATGACGTGAATTGCATCATTTTAGCCCCACCCTCTCCCAAACTGTGCGGAACGCAGGGAAATGCAGGGTAGTGGGCGGGAGGTACGTGGTCAGGGGAAAATGTGGGTAATTTGCCAACCTTTCTGGTTGGACCCGATTTTTAGGAGCTTCCTAGCCATTCCAGGAGGGTTGGCAAGCTACTACACAGCACTGCTCCTGGCAGAGAGGAGGGAGTCCGGCTGGAGAAGGATGCACACTGGCCTCCTCCCCTCTTAAAACACCTGGGATTTAAGAAGGTGTCAGCATTATAAGATTTGGATGAGACGACCAAGCAGACCAGCAGTGACCCATTGCCACAATCCAATCTACCAGATATTTAGTAAAGCTGAAATGCCATTTTCCCCTAAGCCCAGTTTGCAAATAAAGTATATATGTGCTGCAAACCACCTGAGATCCCAGCTTTCCTGGAAATGTGAATCACCTCACTCACATTTAGAGCAACATTTGTTGGAAAGAACCCAGCTGCTCTTGTCCAGAATCTGATTGTTGTCATGGAAAACATCACCTCTTTTCCAATTTTTAGTAAATTTGCCCCTAAGTATATTGTTATTTGTTTCTGTGTATTCCTACTCAAACAATTATTAAACCTACCTTTGTTGTAAACATTGGTTGGCACTTGGACGTCGCTTAAAGTGATGTTAACAGGTAAATTGTTGAAATGGTCATGGGGTAGTAGCAGAAATTCCTTTCCCAGATCCACATAATTCCCATCTTCATCTCGCTCATTGATAAGTACTGCATTGAAGTATTCATACTGCAGGGAAAGAAAGAAAGTCATCAGAATTTCTGTGGACCCTTTACCTTTGTTTTCATCATTATTAGATCTGTAAAAATAATGAAATCACTGTAAATATAAATAAATGGCAATTTCTTAGCCCCTCTATGATGCACACACAGTATATTTGGTCCGATTCAGAGCTGATCGCTGTTGTGCGAACTCGCAATCCGTTAGATTATTGAAAGACTGCGCACATTTATGGAACGTAGGTCCAATATACAAGCCAAAATAGCAACAAAAGGTATATCAAATATCTAATCACAATCCCCATCGCAATTTCACTGACAGGAAGTCCGCATTTGGGGGTGGTATAACCGGACGTTTTCAGACACACACAGGCTTTTTTTAAGGGAGGGTGCGTGAGCCGGTCTTGATCAGCCGGTCTCTGTCAAAAAGCTGTCAGACTTCCATTTGCACAGAGTAGGATAATCATTAGATGGTTTGTGAATTACGTATATTGGTTCCCCCCACACCCCGCATCCGGGCCTCCCCCACCAGACAGAACTGAGCCGGGCATGCACAATACACAGTTCAGTCTGCAGAGCGCTGAGTCTAGGACACATAGGGTTCGGCGCTTTGCAGGCTGCACTGTGCAGTGGGAGACAGAGATGCCGCCGCTGGATGCTGGTAAGTAATGGGGGCGGGGTGCACGTGGGTGTGGGTGGGGGGTGGGGCTGTGCTGCTGGGGGCCCAGACTGAAGGTCATACCTGGGCCCCAACATTTCTAGCGGCGGGCCTGCTGGGCAGTGAGCCAATCTGAATACAGTATGTGCAGTATCCACAGGTTATGTACATTTCAGTAGAACTACTGGCAAATAGTTTTTGACAAATATATTGATTTTTCTTGACCTACTGCAAAAAATTAAGGGATATGATAGATAACTTATGGTAAGCGGGAATAATAAGGTCAATACATCGTCACAGTCTATGAATATCCCTTTTATAACCAAGTATAAAAGCCAATATAGAAAACTAGAGACTGTTAGTTTTCTACTCCATGACCCTACACTAAAAGAATACTTGGATGATAAACCAAAGTTTGTCTATAGAAAGGCTAAAAATATTACAAATAGAATCGTGAGCAGTGTCATTCATCCTGAAGTTAAAAGCAATATTCGATCTAAAGGGTTTTATAGGGCGGGACATGCGCCATATGTAAAAACTGCAAAGTAATCAGACTAAAGTAACAATAAAAATGGGAAAGTTCATTATTAAACATTTTAAAACTTGCCATAGTAAGAATATTGTTTATTTGTTGCAATGTTTGTTCAATATACAGTATATACAGTAGGTCGAACATCGAGAAAATTGAAGGAAAGAATGGCCATGTGCGCAATGCTGTATAAGAAAGGGGTTAGCCACACATACTGTAGGTGGTCATTCTGGTTGATTCGGTCAGATGCAAATTTGCACCCTTACGAGTCAACCAGATCCTGTCCTGCGAAAGGAGGTACTGTATGTGCGCCCCCCTCCTCACACGCCACGTACGTTGACACGGGATGTTTAACTTAAACGTCCATTCAGGGACGGATTGGGTGCGAACGGGGTGGGGGTGGTGGTGGTGGCGGTATGTAATGCTCACGGGGGTGGCGGCGGTATGTAATGCGCGTGGGGGGGTGCTGGTCGTGGTAAGTAATGCACGTGTGGGGGGCGCGGCTCACCTGCTTCTCTCTGTTGCCCAGGCGGAGGGGGAACAGGAGCTGGGAGCCCGCTTGAAGGCCCTAGGAGGTGCTGTGCACGCATGCACAGCAGCCCTCCCGTGGCCATTTTGGATTTTGGCAAAGTGCTGCGGCCCAGGCAGCCCAGGGGGGAGCACAGCAGACCGGTTTTTAATGATTCTTGGGCCGGCCCACTGGGAAACGGTTTCCCGGTGGACCATTCCGCCCCTGCATCCATTCGCATGCCAGGGGAAACCTCCCACATCTTTTGATGGTTGCCGACCATCGAAAGCTGTTGTACGTGCACGCATATATAAAGTGACTTTCAGGTTACTTATATTTGCGTGCACATTTGAGAGGAAATGGGTAGGCAGCTGACATCCGGTCATGAAACGCTGAGAATGGCCATGAAATGCTGGGCGTTCCCATGGGCGCGACTATCTGCCGCCGCCCCACGCCCACAGTCTTTGGTGCATGCACTTGGCGTACAGTCTGTTCGCTATGGCCACACGCACCTGGCGTATGCACATGCACAGAAATGCGGCAGCGCATGCGCATACGGCAAACATTGGCCCCCGTGTGAACGAACGCCATCTGCAAATGGACCAGAATAATGTCCATAGTGTATCGGCCCATTTCAAAGAAAGCCACAATTGTGATCCTAAGCACGTAACCCTATTTTGTGGCTTATAAATGACCCTATAGTGAGAACTTTCATCACTCATAGCGGAGGGTCCTTATCTACATCATTGAAAATGATACATTTTATCTAACTGGACATATTATACTATGATATCTTCTCCTAATTTCTATTATTTCCACATCTGTAAGGAAAAAGAGAAGAAAAGAAAGATTTTAAGGACTATATCGTATACTGGCCACTTATAAGATTGAGTGCTAAGAACGCAATGAAGGAGACTATCTTATTTTGTTACTGTAGAACTACTGGAAAATGTATATAATACATACACAACATATAAAACATAAGCTCCAATATAAACTGTACTTAGGTAGTTCACAGCATCTTCTTCCACAAACAGAGAGATCTAACAAAGGACACTTTGTCCTCGAGCATTGTGTAATTGTTTATACACTATTTCCAGGCAGAAGATAAGCCAGTATAGTTTTTGACAAATATATTGATTCTTCTTGACCTACTGCAAAAAAAAACAGATGCTATGTGAATGCAAAGCCTCCTCTACCAATCCTTATCTGTGATGGAAGACTTGTGGGGAAGCTCGGCTAATTAACACAGATAAAACTAATGAGAATGCCCATTTGTTCCTCAAATAATCTGTAGAGTTTAATCCCATTTTCTAATTTTAACAAAAAAAAAAAAAAAAAAAGAAACCCAGAGACCTGACATTCAGTGAGCATTACCTCTTCAGGCCCATACACACTGGGCGACTTTGAGCTGAAAGCAGCTCAGTTTTACCGTTTGAGCTGCATTCAGCTCAAAAGCCGCCAAGTGTGTATGGTCCGGCGATGAGTGGTGAGCACTGATGCGCGCTCCTGCATCATCACTGGCCTCCTCCGCTTATATGCCGGTATTGCCTGCTATGGAAAGCCGTCCAGCCCTGGGAAAATCGCTTAGACCGGAGAAAATCGCTTAGTGTGTATGCACCTTTAGGGATGCCCGAGAGCATTGCCCTATCGCAGCAACAGGTTTCTTTCTAACAGTCAACATTTTGAATATTATTTGTGCCATATGTTTGACAGAGAAGGATCTGTATTTAAGTGTTAGTATTATTATCGCTTGAAACTGTTGAAAGTGGCATATGCAGACTCCATATTGCAACTCCTCAATGGAAGTTTCATTCCCTGTACCAAGATGTCTACAGAGGATACTACTAAGCATGCATGGAGCCATCTTGAGAATGTGTGAGATTGCCACAGTGGAAGAAGTGTCATTGTATAGCCCTGGAACTGCTATACACTGCCAGACAACATCGAATTTGTATAACAATGTCAATAAGTAACAGAAGCGCTAGCAATAATATTTAATATACAGTAGTATATATAAAAAGTAATTACATGATGTGGTTGGTCATGCCGATGTACAACTGTTAAAATACCTCTTAAAAGAAGTGTAAGTTATATAAATAAATATCACATTATAAAATGAACAAAATAATAAACAAAGGCATTAAAGACAATTTAATAAACTCGTATCTTCAACTGCGAACTGTAAGAAAAAGTGAATTATATTAGTGTTACTATGAAGCAAAGGGGGGAATTTACTAAGATGGGAGTTCTATTTCCCATGGGAAGGGCAACATAGGTGTGCGCAACATAGGCGTGGAGTTAATTTGATAAAGTTTGGCGAGCGCAGGAAGTGTGGCGAGCGCAGGGACCCATATCTGCGTCCGCTCGCCACGCTTCGGGCTCGGTGGCTCGCTGCGCTCACCACACTTTATAAAATTAACTCCACACCCACGAGGACACTGGGGTTAGGTGCTGCGTGAGGGGTTGGGCTGCGTGATGGTGCACAGTTCCAGTGGGATCCAAACCTAGTTCAGGTCATCAACTAGTTTCACCTTGCGGCTTCTTCAGGATGCTGAACTACACTGGACTGTTCCTATTCATTCATTTATTTATTTATTTATTCATTTATCTACTGTATGTTCCCTGTTTGTTTGTCTTGTACTGTCTAAACCTACCCCAGTGTGTATACCGGTATTAGAGTATGGTTTTATTGAGCACACCCTACTAAATGTCTTAATATGCCCCCCATTATAGATTTTTAGATTGTATGTACATACATTTATTTCTTAATAAAGTTATTATATTTTGAAATTACCCATCGATATATTGCATTTATTGGCACACGGTTTTGTGGCGCAGAGTACACCCCCTTTGACCAGAAAAACACTATTCCTAAGGTATTTGTAGTATACCTGTACTCAGCAGCAACAACACTTTGGGTTACAGCGCATACCTCTACCCCCATTTTCTGCCCTACACTGATATGTTGTCTGCGTAGCGTAGCCGGTACATATAAGTACCACCTCCAGTAATGACCCTCACACATAATTCCCCCAGTAGTGCCCCTTACACATTACCAACATTTAGTGCCCCTTACAGATTTCCCACATTAATGCAGTAGAGGAGAAAAGAGGGAAGAAGAGTGCTCACCATCACGGCCCTGTGTGGTGTGCGCTCAGCTCCTATGCTGCTGAGTGGCTCATACCAGCGCTGGTGGACATTTGAAATATGGCGATGGCTCATGAGCCAATCAGAGCTTGCAGTCTGGCAGCCAATTGCGAACTGGTTGGCGATCCGCAAGCTCTGATAGGCTGAAGATAGGCACCATATTTCAAATGTTGTCAGTGCCAGTGTGAGCCTCCTTTTAGTTATGTTATTAACATTTTCACACACACACACACACACACACACACACATAGATAATTTAGTTCTTCTGTTATATCATATGTTCTATATCATATGTTCTGATATTTCTGCGCCCCTCTCCCCTTTCCCCACCAGCGTCATACCTGAGGCTCCTCACTGCTCAGATCACTTGTGCCTGAGAAGTGTTTCTGGCCCACCCCTCTGTACATAACAGGAAGTGCGCAGGTAAATGCTTGCCCTGGGATTTTCAGACTCAAAATAAACAAAGGTTCCATTACTTGGTTGAGTAGAAATACCAGATTGTGCACTGAAAACAGTTATATTTTTTCCTGAGAGACTGTTTGACAAACCTAAAACACAGCTTGCTTACCAGAGTATTATAAGTGATTATTACATATTTAAAAATACTTCAAAAAGCGTTGAAAGGCATTGGTGCCAGTGGCTTTCCCACTAACCAAAGCAGAGATTGGAACTTTACCTCCTTACAGAAAGTTGATCATAGAGATCCTCCAGACACAATATAACTACACGCTATTAATATAGATTTTCTCTGATGGAGGTCCTGTATTCAGTAGTGCAAGGTAGGGGGGTGCGAGGAATGTAGCAGCATGCAAATTCCCCCCCCCCCCCTTACCCCATATTTATCAGCCAGCAGTAGACTCTCTGAAAGACGCTGAGATTCTATACTCTAGTACAGTGTTTTTCAACCACTGTGCCGTGGCACACTAGTGTGCCGTGAACAGTTCTCAAGTGTACCAACGAAGCCAGAGATGCATTTTTAACTGTACTCCCTGGGGCTCTCCACAACAAAGATAGTTGGCATTGGCATAAGGTCTCTCCTGCGTTCTGCAGGCAGATAAGCTTGGATTATAAATTACGGTGTTCACCTGGGGGCAAATGTGTTTTATTCTTGTGTACACCATCAAGGCTGATGGTGTGAAAATTATAGTTTTTTTTTATGTGGGGGCTAATGTGAATGTTTTTCTTTCCTGTGGGGGCCAGTATGTATGTGTTATTTTCCCGTGGGGAACTGATGGTGTGCCTTGGCAATTTTAAAATCTTGGACACAAAAAGGTTGAAAATCACTGCTAAAATTCCTGTTCTTGGGAGCTTCCAAGTAATATTAGGCTATTGTGTTCTATTTGTCTAATGCTTTATGTAATACTGTAGATATCAAAAAATCCGCTGTATGACATATAGGGCTCAATACAATTATGTGGGAGTTATGTTCTGCAGTCTATCCTCACGGTGCACTACAAATTTGATATGCAAGTCAATTACAAACATTGGTTTTACAGAGGAATTTTGCAGGAGGGGTGTTGGGGGAGGGGGGGGGGGGGTTGTGCACACCCATGATGGGAAAATATTCCAGAATAAATAATCCTGTACTTAGTAGTGGGTTAAATAATGTGGTTCAGGTAAAAGGTGCTGTGATGACATGAATAGCATGGTCTACTATGAGGCTGGCAGACATAATGGGTTCTCTATGCCATCTTGTGTAGTGCATGGAGAGGGGTGCAGAATAAAAAGGAGTTACTGCCTTCTGCCCACCAGTCTGGGCCAGGAACTGATCACAGTGGGCCATAATAACACCTACACTTTGATATTACCTTTACATTGCAAAGTGTATATTTAATTATGGGCGTTATAAATAATAACTGCCTGTTCATAAATGAGACTGAGTGAGTGACAGCATTTCCACACTTTACCAATGTACCTCCCTGGTACTGTCAGCGCTACTATCCAGGGTCCAGTCCACTGTCCACGCTGCCTGTGTTTCTTGTCCACTCCTGCTAAGTCTAAGTGGCTTGACCACTGCATGTACAGAACACGGAAGGGCAAATGGGAGGTGCAGCAATGTGCATTATACGGTTGCATGATGTCACTAAAAACATTAGCCCGGGCAACTAGACCAGACCAGACCCAAGGGGGGTATTGGAGGCGGGTCCATGAAAGTTCCCTTTCAAGAATCCAGGCTGGTGGGCGGGTAGCCAGCCTGCACCTTTATTAGCCATTGCTTTGTGTTGCACAGCCAATGAGCCCCTCAGAACCTTGGGGCCCCTCACAAGGTCTGGGCCCCGTACGGGTGTCTTCTTTGACCCCTCCCTGTTGCCAGCCCTGCCACCAGTACAACTGTCAGTTTCTTCCAGTGCTTAATCAGCCATACAAAGGAAAAACTCTGAATTATATGCTAAGTCCATTAAACCCTTTGTTTTACAGAGTACAAAATATAAATACATCTATTAAACCAACCCATATTTCTAGCAGAAAACAAAAAATGAATCCACATTGTAAAATAAATGCTATTAAATTGCTCAGTATCCACACTTACTACTTGAATGATCACCCATTTATTAGCACCCAATGTAATGGATTTTAAATGACTATTTTAATGGGTAATTAATACTTTTAATGTACCTTACTATTGTGATTACTTTTATGCAAATGTGTGATGATAATGGTCCCGGACACTATTAAGTTCATATATCATCCTTTCAGATTATTGTCCTTGGCTGTTCTTCACAGGTCACTAAGGACCCTATGTATACTGTACGTTCCACGCTCAGCTCTTAGCCCTCTTGATTTCATACCGTTATTGAGAAGATTAATTGCTGTTGAGACTAAGGTGACAGAATTAAATTGTGTGTGACATGTTCACAAGGGTACACTGGCAGGAATTATTATTTCCGAAATCCTGAGTTTTACTTTAGGATTACACTTTTTTTAATATTATTATAGCAGTTTATCTGACTGGAGATTTACGGGCTTAAATAAGAAGGTACACAGTGTATTATCGATAGCAACAAATCAGATATTGGCTTTGATCCGCATAGTGCTGAGGAAATGTTTTATTGGCTGATCTAGGTTACAGAACTTTGAGGCTGATACAGATGTGGTGAGAGTTGCTATCGCTTCTGTTTACATTTTGAGAAGCAGAGTGCCTGATTCAGTGTCCCCTGTTGTACGAATTTATAACCCTGAGAACGCTGCTGCTCCCCCCTCCCTTCTAAATGTCGCTGACAGAGCAGAATGGGTCTGGCGCATGTGCGCAAAGTAGCGAACATCTTTGCGACATGCGCTGCTACTACAACAAGAAATTAATCAGGCCCATTGTCTCCAGGCTTGATATTTTTCATCGTGAAAAAACGCTGTGGTTTTGGAGTACTGCTTGGATGCCTAGGAGAGCTCTGATTGGTCAGAACGTGACTTGCCCCTGCTCTCTGCTTTTTCTTATTTATTTCTATGGCAGTCTTTAGAGGTAAACTGTATTTTGCAATGGGACACAGGTCAACATAAGTTGAGCAGCGCGTAGAGTTTATTTTTTCTTTTTAAGACCGTGGATGCCTTTTTGGATAGAAGAGGAACCATCGTCATGAATGTGAGTAAGTAATAAAGTGGATGACAACAGTGTGGGGGAAAACTTATATGAAAGTACTTTTTGATGGTGTCTAGAAGATTTGTATTTCAAATTTTTTTTTCAGATGCATTAGCCAGCGGACTTTGGACACCATGGAACGCTTTCAGAAATGTAAATTGCATATCATAGATCTAGCTTAGTATAGTTCCTCCTTGGAGAAACATATTTAGCTGGCTTTATATGTATGCAACACTTAATACAGGATGCTGCCCTATATATAACCTAATGGTGCAGAGGAAAAGCGGAATGTGAGTGCACATGTTTGCACTGCATGTGTTCCACAGCGATGCTGAGGCTCATGTAACGAAGTTGCATTTTCTCTTGCAGCTGGATTAGCATAACAAAAGAGATTTGACACATCGTCTATTGAGGGTGAGTCAAGGAAATATCAATGGAATTGCAGGCTAGGCAGAGTGGTGCATTTGCGGATATCTCTTGCACCAAGCAGGTAAAAATGTACACTGGTATTGATAATGGCTGTAAGCCCAGTGGTTAGGGTTAGGCAGCTGAGATGTCTATCAAGCCCAGGTGATGGGGGCGTGGCCAAGAAAGGGTTGCAGCTACACCCCCTTATTTAGTATGTGCCTATGGTGCATGTGGCTGCTTTGGACTGGTGAGTGTAAAGACAACTTGATCACAGCATCATGAAGGGGGGGGGGCTGGATAGGTCTGTATTGCACTTCCCCTACAGAGGCCATCCTTACTGTGCCCATGCCTGCAGGTCGCATAGTTGTATATACCACTGCATGAGGGTGAGTTTTTTAATCTCATCTATGCAGACAATGCGGAAGAGCTAAATCAATTAGCACTGATTGTGATGAATCGCCATATTCCTTAGATCAGAGCCCTCTCCATAGCATACGCAGTATGATGCACCCACCCACTGAGCATATGCCAGCTCCAAAGACAGCCAAGAAGGAGCCCTTTAGGTAGTGGGGCCCTGGTAGTAGTTGGGGTGGTCCTCTCATTCCTATTAGGGGTGGCCGCCAGAAAGGTGGCAGTGAATTCTTGCCATCATCGCTCCTTGCCTTGGAAGGCGTCAGACCATCAGTTGTAAAAGATTCAATGGTTTAGCAATTAATGCACATATAAAAAGGAGTGAAAATAGTTTGTGCAAATAAGCACTGTCAATTAATTATGTCAGTAAATCTGATCCACAAGCTCTGATTGGCTCATGATCAACACTACGTTCAATTCACCAACTGAGCAAGGTCTTTTCAGCTCTGGTAGCACACAACATGGTGCGATTTTTGGCTTTACTGTTGTAAATGGGAAGGGAGTATTTTGGCTTTTCTATTTGTAAATTGGTTGTAACTTACTTAGCCAGAGTCCTGGGTCTCTGAAATTCAGAAGTGCTATGAAAATATGATTTTTAATGTGAGATGCAACGACTATAAATATTTAAGGGAGACTGAGGATACAAGACCAACCACAAAGCTCCAGGAAAATGGTGGCATGGAGCAGCGCTCGGTGGAGTTTAAGGAGCAGGTTCAGTGTTGTGTGCTGGTTGTGCAGTGTACATGGTCCGCATAGCCACACCACACCCTCCACTCCATACAAGGATATGTTAACAGCATTATGGGCCCCCGGGCAAAGCAGTGCAGTGGGCCTCCTACCTAAATAACCACAGGACTCCCTTGCGTTTCTATTGCCTTCTTTCGTCTGATTTGTTCTCTTCTGATTTCTTCTAACTTCTTGTCCTTCGCAGCAGTGGCTCTTCGCTCGGTTCTCCTCACTGATCACATTGGTCATGATGACATCACACCCAACATTCAGTACGACCACTGGAGGAGGAGGAGACAGTGGGAGGAAGAAGGATGCCGGCCTGTCCTAACCGGTTTGCAGTAAGCAACATTTTTTTGCCCTGCCTTAGGCTGCTCTGGGGCCCCTATGCTTGTGGGTCCCTCGTGCAGTAGCTCACCCAACCCATTGGGAAATATGGCCCTTCACAGTGGCGTAACTATAAATTTTGCTCCCCCCTGCCAAAACGTTGGTGGTGCCCCCCTCCAGGTCCCTCTCCAGCATGTTTCCCCAGCATGTGACGTGATGATGCATAACGGAGAAGCTGAAGCAGGAGAGAGGAAGAGAGACCAGCATACACTGCTGTTTCCCATGGCTCTGACGCATCCCAGGCCGCCCTAGCACAGCCATCCGCCCGCCCATCCTGTACACAGTAGCCCATAGCCGGCTCTGTGTACAGTCAATTGAATCAGTGGGGGAATCTGTCATCTCTGCCATGGCCCCACCCGCGCTGAGGCTGACTCACCTTCAGTGCTCAGTCAGTGGGCAGCGGCAGGCAACAGCATGTCAGTGGGTCAAGCGGGTGCCAGTGCCCACACAGACCCTGCTGCTGCTCGCTCCCCCAAGCGGCTGCTGGGGCTGCCTTACAGTAGTTACGCCACTGGCCCTGCACTCATAGCATTCCCCTGAGCAGGTTTGTATCATTTAAGACTAGATGATAATACAGCTTTAAGGGAATATCTGGACTTTGCGTATCATCTGTCACAAAGTATTACCCAAGTTATGCTAATTAAATGGTATTAATATGCTGTAACACCATCACTAAAGGAAAGAGTTTTCTTCTCCCTCCCGCCGCAGTAACTTCATGAGCTTGTAGCGAACTTCCAAATTAGCTGGAGCTGTTTTAGGCGTCAAGTTCACTTTAAATCAACAAATTGAAGCTGCAAATCTCTCTCTAAGAAATACTTTATATGTTAATCAAACACTGGATTATGTTCAGAAATGGAAGAACAAGCTTAGTGTTTAGAGCCGCGGCTAAGATGTGTTAATTCCTGGCTAGATGGAGAATGTAAATACTCTGACAGACATGCGGCAATTTGAATAACATTATTTCTGAAATGAGTGTGATATTTTAGAAACACATATGCAATTAATATTTTGATAAGTGTTAACGGATCCTGTCGCCATTTTTACCGGTTGCTGAAACTTCATATAAGGAGAATTATCACCATAAAGGCATTGCATTTATTACCGGCTAAAATTTTTGGGGATTTTCATTATTTGGTCATTAAAAGACAATATGCGGTACTTGTTTCCTAGCACGGCCACACCGATTTACATCGGGGTGGTCGTGTCGGAAAAATCGGGTCGATCGCATCGCATGCGATTTGGTCGCATGCGATGCGATCGACGCGACCAACCGATTTTGATTGGACCCGATTTTTTCATTGAATGAAATGTAAATCGGGTCCCTGGGACCCGATTTTACATTGGATTCAATGTAAAATATTCCCAACCCCCCCAAATTTAACGTCGTAAACCCCACCCCACGATAGACGGCAACCCGAAGCGTGGCGAGCGCAGCGAGCCCGCGAGGGGCGGCGGTGCGCGTCCTCCGACCTTTTCATTCCCCTACTATCCACGTCGGCGTGGAGTTGAGAATAGAATAGTGTGGCGAGCGCAGCGAGCCACCGAGCCCGAAGCGTGGCGAGCGCAGCGAGCCCCGCGAGGGGACGCGTATACCTGTGAAGTTATACGCGGCCGCTCGCCACGCTTCGGGCTCGGTGGCTCGCTACGCTCGCCACACTATTCTATTCTCAACTCCACGCCGACGTGGATAGTAGGGGAATGAAAATGTCGGAGGACGCGCACCGCCGCCCCTCGCGGGCTCGCTGCGCTCGCCACGCTTCGGGTTGGCGTCTATCGTGGGGTGACGACGGGGACATCTATAATGTGAAATGGGTCATATTCTCCCATTTCACATTTTTCACATTTTCTCACGATTTCAATGTTAAAAAATATTTTAACATTGAAGCCTATGGAAAAATCGGGGGCATCGCGTCGGGACCAATGTTAATGGTCCCGACCGACGCGATGCCCCCGAT
Source organism: Crinia signifera (assembly GCF_055691185.1). Lineage (NCBI taxonomy): Eukaryota > Metazoa > Chordata > Amphibia > Anura > Myobatrachidae > Crinia > Crinia signifera. The sequence continues at coordinate 40,749,125 of NC_139224.1, read as the reverse complement.
ATTTTACCTTTCCCGACACGATTTCAATGTTAAAATATTTTTTAACATTGAAGCCTATGGGGAAATCGGGGGCATCGCGTCGGTCGCGTCGGGACCATTGTTAATGGTCCCGACCGACGCGATGCCCCCGATATTTTGTCTTAGCCGGCCAAATGGACCTGATTTCAAAGGAAATCGGGTCCATCGCGTTAATCGTGTACCTTAACTTAAGGTACACGATTACTCCCGATTGTGGCCGTGCTAGGAAACAAGTACCCAATATGCAAAAGAAAAATATGAGGTTTATTTGCTAGCTATTAAAGGTTTTATGTAAAACCACACCATGATGCTTGTAAAGCAGAGGAAAACATACTGTATGTAATTTATCATTTAAATGCAAAATATTTGTTTATAAAATGAGATAGAATTAATTGTTACTGTATTTATGTATGTTTCTAATGTTAGTAAAACAAATGGGCATGGCCAGAAGAGGGGGCGGGGCTTTTGTAGGGGATGGCGGTACTGCTGCACACTTAGAAAGGGCTATAGCTCCACCCCTGGCTGGTATGTTAGACCTGGACTAGTCCACTGGCTGCGGATGCTGCCCGTCACCCGCCGCTCACACACAGCTGCAGGACACAGAGCTGGTGAGACAGACGCTGGAGGTGCTCCTGCACCTCTAGTGTCTGACAGGGGAGTGCAGAGCACCAGCACTACCCAGAAGTGCAGATTCGGGGAGCACTGGAATGCAGTGCGCACCTCTGGGCAATGAGCAAGTAACTCCCCCTGACAATGAGCATTTATTCGCCCAAGGCAAGGACCATGTATCTATCCCATGGTAAAGAGCATGTAACTCCCCCATGGCAATGACCAAGAAACCCCCCCTGGGCGACATGCATGTATTCTCCCACGGCAACAAACATGTCACTTCCCATGTCATCGAGCATTTAATTCCCCCCTACCTTGGCCATAAGCTTGAAATGCATGCCAAGGTGCATGTAACTCCCCTGGCAATGGGCATTTAACCTCCACCCCCTGTGGCAATGAGCAAGAAACGCGTGGAAAGCATTATGTATCCCCCAAGCAAGGAGATATAACCCCTGGCATCGAGCAAGAAACCCCTGCCAACAGACATGTAACCCCTAGCATCGAGCAAGAAACCCCTGGCAACAAGCATGTACGTAAGAGGCAGTTATGTGGCATAACATGTAACAGGCATTATGGTGTGTAGTATAATGTGTAAAAGGCATTACGGTGTGTAGTACAATGTGTAACAGGCATTACGGTATGTTGTATAATATGTGATAGGCATTACGGTGTGTGGTGTAAAATGTAATGGGCATTACAGTGTGTGGTGTAATATGTAATAGGCATTACGTGTGGGAAGTAATATGTAATGGGCATTACGGTGCGTGGCATAATATGTAACAGTTATTGTGGTTTGTGTCATAATATGTAATGGATATTATGGTGGGTGGCGTAATATGTAATGGGCATAACGGTGTGTGGCATAATATGTAATAGGAATTGTCGTGTGTGACAATGTGCAATGGACATTATGGTGTGCGTAATCCTGGTGCAGTGTCTAAGGGGTTCAACCAGGCTGAAAACATATTGTGTAACAATGGAGGCTCAGCAAAGCTGTTACCATTGGTGTAAGTAAGGAGTATGGCATACCTATAAAAAATATGTGGAAGGTCTTATGATTGCATAGCAAATTTGTCCGATATTATCAAAGAACATCTAAGGATGCGGATTGTGATAAATTGGCCCCTTATTCTCAGGAAAAAGGGAGATAATGATAAATATGCGCCTATACATCTACTGTATCTGGTTTGCAAACAATGGTCCATTTATACTATTGTGAAATCCTCATACTGGCCCTTATTCTGATCGGTGCGGCCGGATCCGAATATGCGGCCAGGACCGTGCGTGCGAAACCCCGCCTTCCATACGGATCGCCAACTCCGTCCGTACGCGGTAAGAAGCTGGCCGAACGGACCGCACATGTATTTTTCACGGAATACGCCTCCTCCATCTAAGGGAACCTCCCCCATCATTCGATGGTCGCAGACCATCGAATGCAGGACCGAGTGCTCCACCAGCTCCCGCAACCTCAGACCACACAGACATTTTTCCGTGCAAAAGCAGGGATCTGGGCGGGCAGCTGACATCCGGTGATGTCATATGTCCGCCCACTACACGTGCGTCACGGCCGCATTACCATACGTACGCCCAGCGTTTGCATGGGAACGCCCATGAAACGCGGGGCGTATGCATATGGTAATGAGCCCAAATAGCCCTTCACGCCCCTCTCCACCCCCTGTTCGGAGTGTTCACATATCATGCGGGATTTGGCCGTACGCCCCGCTCGCACATGCGCAGAGACGCCTCTGCACATGCGCAGACACAAAACATCGGCGGGCCGTACGCACGCGGATATATCCGCACCAACCAGAATAAGGGCCACTGTGACTACAGATACAGAACAAGCTTTTGACCTCATAATACTGACATTTAAATCTATGACAAGTCTGTAGCGGTATTTAAGTAAGTAACTTAACAGAAGCCTGTATTGAACTCCTCAAACTAATTAACAATGCTGTATACAGTATATGGACACAGGAAAGAATCTAAACATGAAGGAACTGCTTTCTCAGGCCATGCCTTTTGTCCACATGCTCTTTGTTTTAATCAAGAGAATGCTGCAGTATTGTACAGCTCACCTTGTCAGGTTCCAAATAAATCAGCGTCTCACAGTTCTAATTTAGATGTGTCAGGGCAGAATCATCTGATACCCAGCGGACTAATTCATATTCCTAATTACTTGTCCGTTCATTGTTCAGTGAATGATATCTCTGAAGCTTTTGGACATCTTTAGCTTAGTACAGGGCTGTCAGGGCTGTGTCTGGGATTCAGTACACGGAGGCAGTTGTAACAGGCATTACCATTTAGGGGCAACAAATGGGAATAGATGAATGCTGTACTTCAGAGTCAGTGTAATATGATCTTGATGGAAGATTCAAAATAATATGTTCACAATAAATGTTGACTCTACTGTATGCATCTTATATGAAATCTTTATTGTTATGAGATGAGGCTGAGGTGATACTGTATACAGTGCTGTCATTAGTTTGACACACTTAGAGTTGACATGCATTGGGTCAAACACTGACGGTTGACATAGATTATGTCGACACCTGAAGTCTACAGTCAAAAGGTCGGCATAGATGGAAGGTCCACACAAGCATTCGTTGGACAATGGCTAGGTCGGCAGTCTAAAGGTCGAAATTGGTTTTTCACTTTTTGTACAAGCCGATATGTGCCGACAGGCTGTATATTTAATGCCCTGCCATCCACTAGGGCAGGGATGGGGAACCTTCGGCCCTCCAGCTGTTGTCAAACTACACATCCCGGCATGCCCTGCAACATTTCTAGCATGGCCAAATAGCAAAACTGTAGCAGGGCATGCTGGGATGTGTGGTTCAACAACAGCTGGAGGGCCGAAGGTTCCCCATCCCTGCACTAGGGCATGGAGGGAGAATAGAATAGTGTGCCAAGCACAGCAAAGCACTGTGCCCGAAGCATGGCATGTGAGGGTATGTGGTGCACTGACATGGTGTCCATGCCGACCATGTTGACATTCGGGACAAAACAGATGAAAAATCCAAGCCAACCTAGCCAATGTCGTCCTAATGCTCGTGTCAACCTTCCATTTATGTCAAACTTAAACATGTTGTCCTATTTCAGGTGTCAACCTAACTGATGTCGACCTTCAGTGGTCTAATTAATGCATGTCAACCTTGGGTTGGTTGACCCAATGACCCATACCAGCTGAGGGAAATAAGGGGGGGTCCCCAAAGTGTACCTGCGATATTTCCAGAATGGCTCTTCTGTCTGCAGCGTGGCTAGACTAACTGAGTCATCAAGCCCCACCCACCGTAATACACCTACTGCATTATACAGATGGAGCGCCTGTCAGCTAGACTGCAGTATCGCCAGATGTCCTGGCTAGCGGACCGGAGCTCCATCTGACAGGGACACGCAAGTTTCTCACACGCTCGCCCACCCTGTCAGCAAGGAGGTGGGGAGCAGCTTCCCTGCCCGTCTCCGCTTCAGGGAGATGGGTAGGAAGTGTGGGCAGGGAGTGGGGGCTGCGGGGGAGCTGCAGGGAGCTGGCGGAGGGCTCCGACAGAATGGGGCGTGCAAGCAACTCGTAAGCATGCACCCCCTTCTGTCGTAAAGCAGCGGCTGGCACGGTGCGGGGATTGGCGATTCTTTTGCCAGGAGCAGATCCTTTGAGAGCTGCTCCATCTGTTTGCCTTGAACGAAATGCACATATTTGTCCATATGCAGTGTGCAATGCATCTCGGCGGCTGGACCGTGCAATTCTATTTATATGCCTGAGCTCTCCACCCACAAGTTCCACCACTGGTTACACCCTATAATATGTTAAGGAAAGCACGCTTTACTGTCACAGAGACATGTATACAGGAGACACAGCACCAAAGACAAGAAACTCTCAATACTGTAGATCGAGTAGGTTCCCAAATGACTCAGAGGTTAAAGGATACATATTGTACTTATACAATCTACAATACGCGTTTCATAGATAGTTTCAATCATCAGGCGGAGAAGAGCACTTTAATGGGCCAGCCAGTGTGGGCAATTTAAACTGAACCCTACAGGTGTTTTAATTAATACAATGAGTTCCTCAATTAACATAATGAGATCTCATTCTACAACTTGCAGAAACAAGCAATAAAAAAACAATAAGAGCAGATAGCTTGGAACATAATAATGCAATGTACAAATATTTAACACGTTCACTCATATAAAAGAAACAAAACTATCCTGGCTCATTCCAGCATGTTCTTTATTTGCCTGGTGAAAGATACTACAGTATAAAACATACATGCCTGCTTGTGTGTGTATTGTGGAAGTAATGTTAATAAAAAAAAAAAAAAAATACTAATTTATATAGCCAACTACTCCTCTTATGTGAGGTGACGTACCACCAGTAATCCACTAGGTGACCAATCAACGGACCAAATTACTCCTTAACAGAAAGTGAAACCAAAATGATCTGATTTAAGCTGCCGTGGATATAGGGATGGCCATTGGTGCCTTTGCCATCAATGGTTGCCATCAATGGCAAAAGTGCAACTGACCATCGATAGTGTAAAACTATTCAATGGGTGACCATTGATAGTTTTATACAGTATATCGATGGTCCTCTTTTTTGTTTGAGTGATTGGCCTGTAGGCCAATCAAAAAACGTGGGTGGGGCTTAATGGGTGTCGGGGCGGGGCCCGGCACTTTAAAAAAAAGAAGAAGCAAAACATCGGTTTGGCTGTGCTATCGATGTAGGGAAACCATCTGGTTCTCCCCCATCGATGGCAAAAGTATTCAACATCGGCCATAAACAATTGATGATTTTGAATCATCGATGGTCGATGGCCATCCCTACCTGGATATGGACAGAGAGAGCTGTGAAAACAGAGATTGGAGGTAGGAGCAGATAGGGAAAGCCATCATTCTGACTGACTATTTATCTAGTAATAATAATTGTATAGTAATAATAGTTAATAAGCCCGTTATGAGCAGTTGTATGTTCAGTAGCCCATACTGAGCAGATGCATTTGTGAAGCCCTGTACACATGCTGAGATTTCACTTTCTATTAGACCTGTATTCGATCTGGGTCTGTGTCTGGATCTGGGTTGGTTACAGTGTTCACATTAGATTTTGACTATGTAGTACAGATCTGTACTATAGTGTTGCCTGCCTAGACTATTTTTCTATTTTATTTACACTACAATGGGAGCGCGTATTGGGATCAAATCTGCATTGAATGTAGAAAACCATTTGATGCCCATTCGATTTTCTATTTGATTTTGCTTCTATAAGCAAAATCGAATATAAAAATAGTGCATATCTCACCGTATGTACCCTCTATTAAATAGACGGTACACACGGTGAGATATGCACTATTTTTCTTCAGAAGAGAAGTGTATTCGCACTAAGAAAACTGAAGAGTTTCATACTATAGATTTGCACATGAGCTTCTTCAGACATTTCTGCTTCTTCGCACAGCGAATGTAGGTGCACATCGAAGTTCTGGGGTCATCACTATAGCTTGAAGACTAGGCAGACACTTTAATATGGGCTGGATTGATCTCGTGTATGCAACAGTGGAAAACAAAGGCCACAGGCTTTAATAATAATAATATAATATTATAATATTAACATAATATATCCGATATAATAACCCATGGAGGCGCTGCAACAGATAGTCAGTAGATTTAATGCAGTAATTGGTTTAAAGGTGAAACCAACCTAGTTTTGCCTGCTGTAAATGTAGTGAATACTACACCGCAATCGCACCTTCTCCCGCAAATTACAGGCTAGTACATTTGGCCCCTCCTGTGGGTCATATTCCGTGCACTGTGTCAGGTCGTTAATAGATCCCAGTTATATATTTTCAGCAGGGCCAATGTAATTTCATTCACTGGTTGTACAGTGTTAGCATTGCTGACTGATGATGCTGGGGTGACAGGTTAAATTCCAATCAGGCCCTATCAGTGTTAAGTTTTCATCTTCACCCCATGCTTCTATGGCTTTCACCAAACAGCTCCAATTGGGTATGGGTCATTAAGTCGGGTGCCGGATGACTGCATGGCAGTCGGTATTCTGGCGGTCAGTATTCCGACATCGGAATCCCGACTGTTTAAATGCCCGACAGTTGGGATCCCGACTGAAAGGGGCTATTCTCTCTTGTGGGGGTCCACGACCCCCATAGAGGGAGAGTAGAACCTGTGGCGAGCAAAGTGAGCCACCGAGCCCGCAGTGTGGCTTCTTTGTGCTCGACTCATCCGACCCCTTCCCCGGTGGAGCACCGTCAGTCGGGATTCCAAGTCGGGATATTGACCATAGGGATCCCGATTGGCGGACCCCCATACCACACTAAGTCAACCCCTATTAGGTCGACATGGATCACTGAAGGTCAACATGGCTATTCTATTCTCCAGTCGACTCAATGCATGTCAACCTAATAATGTTCGATCTATTGACCATACTGTATATCCTCCAGTTTCCTACCTCACTCCCAAAATACACTGGATTCCGGTAAATATGTGACTTGAGTGTCAGCTCCAGTAGGTCAAGTATTTATGTGAGTGCTTAAAAATAATTGGGATACAGGAACTTTATAGAAATAAAAAGTTGTATTATTATTAATTATTTGAAAGTAAGCTAATAAAACAAATGGTTGTTTGGTCCCATTCATTTTCTTTATAGATTGTCCTATTTTCAATTTCTAAACCTTTTTTTAAAATGTTGCATCTAAAATTTTGATCCAAAATGACGCAAATCATACTGTGATTAATAACTACTACTATTTGGAAACTGAGCCATTTATTTGAAGAATGTCCTCTACATTTCAGTTTATACAATATACTACATTGTATAAAATGAAGCTTAACTCTGCCATCTAGTGGTTGTCTTTACGGTGAACAAATGACTAATTAATTTGGCCGGTATTACAGTAGGAGAGGTGTAGTAAATTAGGGCACACATCTACACAACATAACAACGCACATTGTTTGACATTTGCAAGGGTTAACTGGTGATTTTAATGCTAAAATATTGTTTTCCTTTTTCCCTTTTATAATATTCATATGTTTTGAATTTTATATTCGCTTGGAAATTCAGAGTTCTAAAAACACACTCTGTCCAGGCTCGATAAGAGAGTTTATAAAGGCTTGCTGTGGCAAGTCATAAACATGATATTAGCATAACCTTACAGCCAACGCATTATCGTGTGCAAAGCTGGCTTGGGTTATGGGAGGAGGTATGTAGCTGTCAGAAGTATTTTGGTATTAACTGGATTTTTATGCATATGCATAGAATTCTCATTCCTTGAGAACTTTTAATTTATTGCATTAAAACCAACAGTTGCTAGTATTTGCTCTGTGCCAGCTATAAGTGATTCGATTGTGTTAAATGCTACAAAGCAGAGATTGGTGAGGCATAAGGGGCATACACACATTTCAGCATCATTTCTAATACCCCTTTCACACCAGCCTAAATTCCCAGATTGGGCTCGGGAACATCCCACGACTAGCGCTGGTTTGTAAGGTTCCTGGGACAAAATACCGGGAAAAATTGCCGGGATTTCAACCCTGCTATGGAGCAGGGTTGATCCTGGGTTCAACCCGGGGTCCTGGCCAGCGTGAAAGGGGAAGGGGTACTCACCTGGGTTGCCGGTCCTCCATGCGTGTGGCTGGGGATCCACACAGGCGGCGGGCACAGATGATAGGACAGGCAGCGGATGAAGATAACTAGCTCTCCGACTCCCTCACTGCCGCCGGAGAGCTGGGTCATCTGCGCCCGCCGTCTGACCTGTCATCTGTGCCCGCCGAATGTGGGGATCACCGGCCTGCACTGAGGAGTGAGTACTGTTCACCACCTCCACCGCCAACCCAACTCCTGCCCATCTCCTGGCCACCTCCTGCCTCCACCCTGTTTCCTTCCCACCTCCTGCCCGCCTCCTCCCCACACCAGAAAATGCTGGGACTTTTCTGGTGTGAAACGGGGCCAACCCAGGAATGCCCCGGCAGAATCCGTGGGCCAAATTCCCAGGTGGGTCCCTGTATTTTCTGGTGTGAAAGGGGTATAAGTGACCTGACTAGGGGCAGCCAATCAGCTCCCATCTGACATTTTTCAAACCCAGCCTGCAACATGTCAGCTACGAGCTGACTGGCTGTTTATCACTTTCCATTTGATCACTTTTTGACGCTTGATATATCTGGCCCTAGATTGCTTAGAAATAGAGCACTGATCACATGTGTATGCCCCATAGCGATAGCGATGCACAGTCCCACGTGTCGCTATCGCTATGGCCCCTACAAACAGCACGATGTAGGGGGCATGGACTAGATCGCTTAGGAAATGCCCTGAACTCGTCCCGTGTGTACGCCCCTTTACAGACTAATACAAAATGACCTTTGTGCTCCCTCAAAAATTTCAAACAAAAAATCATTACTATGTTTAATTAACTTTCTTACACTACAAGGGCTCATTCTGTCTCAATTCAGTGAACCTAAACATTCCGCTGGAGCAATTAGTAGCAATGCATTAATCTAGAGGAATCTTACACCTGACAGACAGTATAATGAGTTCTGTGCCGTGGGCAGAGATTAACACTTAACAGGTAAGTAAGCCCTAAAATGTGAATCTGTAATCAACCCTGCAGGCTGCTGGTGGTACTCCGGGAGCTAGCAGTGCTGTACCCCTGTTTTAGTGACGGATGGCTGTTTGGATTATAGGGTAGGCTTGTGTCAACTGTGCTAATTGGGCTAAACGTAATCTTCAACTGAGCTATAACTGCACAAAGGATACGGATATCTGTGCCTTTATGAAGAATTGTACACACCTTTGCACACACAGTGCCTAGGACTATATCCTTGGTTTTATGGCAGTCATCATTATCAATGTACACTTGAACCAGCCTTATCCCTGATAAGCCTGATTACCACCCAGTTACAGATGGAGCGCCTTTCAGAAAGCGCTGGGAATCGGTAGATTCCCTTAGCTGGCGATCGCCGACAGAGAGGCACTCCTTCTGATGGGGACACACAAGCATCTCACATGCATGTGCGTCCCCGTGAACATGGCGGAGGGGAGCACTTTTCCTGCCCATCTCTGCTTCAGGGAGATGGGCAGGGATTGGGGGTCTGGGGACAGCTGGGAGGGGGAGGCAGTGGGGGAGCTGCAGCGGGTGGCGGAGGGTGGCAGAAGGCTCCGTCGGAACTGCGCGCGCACCCCCTTCTGGCGGATGGTGGAGGCTGGCGGTTGACGATTCCATCGCCAGGAGCAGCTCCAACGGGAGCTACTCTGTCTGTATGTCCCTCCAGCCATAAGTGGCGATTCACTGACTTGTATGTATAACCTGCAGTGGTGGTGGCTCGGTACCGGAGTATACAAAGGGTGAAATAATGCAAGAACCACCCACGAAAATTACTTAGGTTCATCTCTGCACCAGCCCCTATATAAGTAAATCTTAGGGGATCTGAGTGCTGTCTTCTGTAAAAAGAAGCCCATCGGCTGTTTCTCAGATCCGTTGTTTGTTTGCTTCCTATAATAAAACATTGGTCGGACATAGGATATATTGGTCACACCGCTTGACCACTGAGCAACCATAGGGTTGCTCAGAATGACTTCTGCAACTGCCAGAGCTAAAGATGCTGGCTACAACTCCCTCCAAAAATGGTCATGACCAGGGGCGTCTTAAGCGAAGAGGAGGCCTGTGTGCAGACTCCTCTGCTGGGCCCCCTCCTCGGCGCCGGGAGCAATAGGGTCTGAGCACTTTAATGCTCAGACCCTACTGTGCATGCATAAACCTCCGCTTTGCTGTGGAGTCTGAACACTAGAGCGCTCAGACTCCACTCTGCATCCGCAGATCGCCAGAAAAAGGTGTTTCCTTATGTAACACACATATATCATATTTGAAACATTATCCTATTCAAATAAAATATTAAATAGTATGTGAAATATCAATATGACCTAAAACCATGTTAGTGGGGTATATTTTAGATAAAACACAGTAAACCAGTTTTAGCCTATAGAAACATGGAACAAAGAATTTTATAGCATCTCTCACTGTCTCTATGGAGAGAAAGGGTGGAGGGTAAAAGCCACAGCACATCCCTCGCTGTGAGGAAATGGCTTAAATTGTGTCTGCTATATGCATACTCAGAAGAACATGCCATCGCTGGAGTACCATAATAAATATAATTATTAGCTCAGATAAGAGAGATGGTTTGGACAGGAAAAAAGAGACTTGCATTAGTAATCCAGAAACAGAATGATAAGCGCAGTCTGTAAACTGCAAAAAGAAAATTAGCACTTTGCCTGGGAAGGTAGATTTGAGGCTTCAGATGGATTTCTGAGCTGTAGAACATTAACTCCTTGTCTGTCAACAGGCGGTCAGACACTATAGTAATACTGACTGAGCCATTAGAGGAGGAATCACTACCTGTATTTCGACTAGTGAGCTAGGACTCAAGTGTATTTAAAGTGTATTCAGTGGCGTAGCTTTGTTTGGGGCGCCCCCCCTCTCCCCCCCCCCCCCCCCGGCTGCCCGTGCCCCCCGTGCCCCCTCCCCCCATCGCCGTATGCTTACCTTTCCGAGCGTCCCGGCTCCCCTCCTGGCTTCAATCAATTCTATGCAGACGGACCACGATAAAATGGCCACCCCCATACCGCAGACAGTTTCAGAGAACAGTCTGCTTTATGGGGCGGCCATTTTATCGTGGTCCGTCTCCATAGCATTGATTGAAGCCAGGAGGGGAGCCGGGACGCGCGGACAGGTAAGCCTGCGGGGGATGGGGGGCGGGGGGATTACTATAGCACCGCAGCCCCCCCGGCGCCCCCATATGCATAGCGCCCCCCGCGACCGCGGGGGCTGCGGTGCTATAGCTACGCCACTGAGTGTATTAAAGCTACACTATTACCTCATTGAGATTGTAGGGTCCCACCATCAGATTATTATGCAAACCATGTGCTTATCTGAATCTGAATGTGATTTTGGATGCAGAGACCAGGGGTGAGATTTAATAGGATGAGAGATTCAGAAAGTGAGAGATTTGCTAAGAAATCTCCTGGTTTTTTTTTAAAGCGGCAATCATTTACACTGCAAAACCAGTTTGATTTTGCAGTGTAAATGATTGCCGCTTTAAAAAAAAACTATAGATTTCTTACCAAATCTCTCACTTTCTGAATCTCTCATCCTATTAAATCTTACCCCTGGTATTTCAGTGGGCAACTCTGGGTAATAGACGCAGGGTGCATGAACCCTACACGGCGGGCGGGGGGGGCTGAGATGGGTGGGGGCGCTGGTTAGCCCCATTAGCATTTGGGAACGCCGAGCGTTTCATGGGCCGTGACGTGGGTGTGGGGGGCAGGCAGTTGACATCACCGGCGCCTGCAGTTTAGAGACACTATATAGGTGTCTCTGCAGGGCGACAGTTAGGAGCAGGTCGCCAGGGATGGAGGATAGCATCAATTCTCCCCCCCATCTCCCCCCCTGGAGTGACTCGGCGGCCGCCACTGCCGCATCACCCTCGTGGAGTTACTCTGTGGCCCTAGCCGCATCATACTCGTCCCCTCCCATTGAACGCTGCATTGCAGGGCACCCCCTTGTGGAGCGTTCGGAGCAGGTGAGCCCTGGAGCACCCAGCACGCCCCCTGCAGTGTAGCAACGCCGGAGCACCCGGCAACCCCCCCCCAGTGTAGTGACGGAGCGACCCCCCCCGCGCCTGGGGCGCTCCGGTGCCTTCCACTGGCCCTACCTCTGAACTGCAAGCGCTGGAGAAATGATTCGATCCATTCCCAGCCATGCGGGGGGGGGGGGGCGTGCATGCGAGGGGGGCAGCCGGCACTGCGGGCACCAGGCGGCATCTGATGGAATCGCAAGGCTCCGAATTTCACAACCTTGCGAGTCAATCAGAATAAGGTCCAATGTGACATTATTTTATTTCACCGGCAATTTACCAACACTACTCATGAAAACCACAAGAATCTAGCGCAACAATACTGCTGGGTTCCAATGTAAACCTAAATGATATGCATTATTATGTTTGAGCAACAGGAGATATTCAATGTAACAGTTTCAAAAGTTCACCGATTTTTTTGAACGCAGTAAAACTGTCAAACTCTGTGGCAGACGCAATACAGCAGATGTCAGATGGGTACAGGCTGCATTAATGTTCCATATAATATAATCCTGATTGTTTTTTGTTACAGCTCTGACATTATTCTGCTGCATATTACAAAACATTATTGAAGATTATATTGTAAAAAGACATCTAAAATGTCATCTGGAATATCATAATAGAATCGTCACAACCCATCTTATATTGAAAGTGAACATCATGCCGGTTCGGAGAGATTCAAAAGTAAATATGAAAACGTAATCGTTACCTCCGGAATCTATATGTATAAAGCTATCCATTGTAGCCTTTGGGATACAGACCACACTGCCGGCGGGGAAGTGCAGTCAGCGGGGTCAAAGGAAGACAGCACTGACCATGCCTGCACAGGCCCCCCAGCACCCAGCTGAGTGCATTGCAGGGATGGGTTCTTATCAGGTAGGTCCCTAACATTTCTATAGTCCAAATCTAGATCTGACTCCCCAGGTCAGCACATGAAAGCCCCCAAGGGAGAACAGTTGCCTAAATGACGCATACAATCTAGTTTGTGTCCATCTCCGATGGTTATTGATCTGTGCATGTCCGGATCTGTACTCTACATGTGCATATCAGTGGATGAATGACAATCACTGTGCTCCCTAAGCTACAGCATGTGTGTTTGGGGGCAGGGTGCTGTTAACAGTGAGCATTTGACAAATGGGGGGTGTTTGCCTTCTGCAGCTGCCGAGGCCAGGATCTGCGTATTCTGAAATAGAGTTCCTGGCCCCTGCTGCATAGTTACACTAAAGGTGCCCACACACTAGAAAGATCTGCAATCATAAGATGTGCGCATAAATTAAGGTGCCACACACTAGAACGATTTTTTGGCCGATTTCCGAGGTTTACCGATAATCGGTCGAAAATCGTCCGATTTTGGTCCGATGCGCGCTCCTGTGGATCTTTTGCTAAATCTGCTGATGGTGCCCACACACTAGAAAGATCTGCGATCATAAGATGTGCGCATAAATTAGCCTTCAAATCTTTTGCCTGTCCAGGAGCGCACATCTTTACCAAAGATTTTTCTTAAGATCCCGTGTGCGTTCCTATCGATCTTTTGTTAAATCTTCTGATCTTTCATGCAGCACGTAAGATCAGAAGATTTAGCAAAAGATCCACGGGAGTGCGCATCGGACCGAAATCGGCCGATTTTCGACCGATTATCGGTAAACATCGGACGATATATCGGCCGGTTTATCGGAAATTGGCCAATCGGCCAAAAAATCGTTCTAGTGTGTGGGCACCTTAATAAGGTATCATCAATAACCTGAGGGCACTCGGATGGCTGATGTTCACCCAGAGTAATCTGATGCTGCATCTTTCGAAGCAGCAGCCGATCAGACAAACTGTCAGGAGGGGTATATTTATTCAAGATGCCTCCTGCGATTTCATCATATTTTGGCACAGCTGCTTTGCATACCTCTAATCTGTCCCAATTTTCGTGAGACAGTCACAATTTTTTACCCACCCGCAGGCAGCAGTATTCAGCAGTGGTGGTCGGAGGCAGTCAGGAGTCCCCCCGTCACTCACTGCTCTCCTTAGCACTGCAGCGGTGCATAGATGCTATTCTCATAATCACAGCATCTATTCAAGGAGACAAGGGGACAGGGGGCATGGCCAGCATCTCATAGAGTGCTGACCATTCCCCCATAATGCTGACGCGTCCTAGTGGGAAGTACCAAAAAAATAGGCCATGCTTCCAGACCACTTTCCCCAATTTTGGGCATTGGTCCCGCTAGTCGCTTATGGAGGTACGGCTTTGTCCAAAGATGCAGCTGTTGTGCGTCCGACTCTGGATCAGACCCTAAAAAGAAGGTTGGACTTGATGGACGAACATCTTTATTCAATCTTACCTACTATATTACTATGTAAGCAGTGGTGTAACAATAGCTCCGCAGACCCAGCGGTGGCGGAGAGGTGCTGAGAAAGGGTGGGCGCCAGGGGGCTGCAGGGCTATTGTTATGCCGCTGCCTGCCTCCTACCAGGACCTGCCACATCTGTGGCCGGGACCCGCAGAATTACTTGTCTGTGGTCCCGGCTATCCTCCTGGCTCCTGCTGTAATGAAAACGGACACTCACAAAATATCTGACTGAGACGCGCGTGCGTCTCACACGCACATGCGTCTCAGTTTCCTGGCGGCGGGGGGGACGGGAACCCTGTCCGTCTCCGGTTAGGGGGGGTGCGGCAAGGCGGTGGGGACCCGGGGCGACTGTCGGCGAGGCGGCGGGGACCCAGGGGGGAGCCCCGTTGTAAGGGGACGCGCGCGCATCTCGTGCGCGCGTCCCTTTATGGCGGCTGGCGGGGGATGGCGGCTGGCGAATCTTCCGCCATCCCCTGCAAAGATGGGCCACGCTCCATCTGTAGCTGCCCCCATACAGCAGACAGTTTTTTAGGATGCCAGAGAAGGCAGCGGCCATTTTTCCCCATGGGCGGCGGGGGGGCACCCCCCCCCCTAACGGCGGGGGGGGGCGCCCAAAACTTAGTTACGCCACTGGGGGGGGGGGGGGCGCTGCCAAAAGTTTCGGCAGGGGGCTCAAATTTAGTAGTTACACCACTGTATGTAAGTAACCACACAATAGAGTACTTTTTAGTCAACATACACTTAACACAAGCATTAGGAGCTTGGGAGGAAATCCTAGTACCCAGTAGAAACCCAAGCAAACACAGGGAAAACCTGAAACCTCCACACAGATAGATCCCCGGACAGAAATCAAACTCATGACCCCGGTGCCGTGAGACATCACTGCTGACCACTATACATCTGTGTTTCACATGTATGTTTTCTGCTTATGCGAGGAGGCGTTCCACACCAAGTTTTTATTTTTATTTTTGATAAGCAAAGCTACGTTGGAAAGTCATGGTAAATATAAAACATATATATAAATATACTATAGGTTCCAGAAACTATACTATTTTATTGAACAAAGAAAACACAAATACAGATACATGTGGCTCCAGACATTTTGACAATTCACCTGTAAAAAATAAAAATAATATAGGACTATGCTTGGCGGCTATATAAGATAAGTACGTTTCCTCATCTACACAGAGTTTGCAATCAGGCGGCAATTTGTGTCAGCTAGCATAGTCTTGCTGTACTTCAGATAATGGAGTGCTGAGGTACTGAGAGAGACCAATTGCAGACTCAACTTGCTGTCAGATAACTGTCTCTAGACAGCTTTACTTGAGTGCTCTGTAATAGGTCTGTTAGAGAAGGGTGATCTAAAGGAGGTAATCAAAAACTACTGAACACCAGGTCAGGCAAACAAACAGATTTGAAACCTTTTCTATCTAACAAAGGAAAAAAAAATATCCTGTGAAAATCTGGAAACTTTTCCCATAGAAAGATAGATCAGAAAACCAATTGGACAGACATAAAACCATCTTCACTTCTTTAACAATGCCATCATGTCCACACTTCGCCCTAAAAAAAGGCTTCATTACCTCACATCATTGCTGTATTTAGACCCTGATTATCCTGCTAAGTGTCCTTTTCAAGAAACTTTGATACCGAATAGTTGCAACAAACAGTGGTCTAGGTTGGTTCAGCTACCTGCTTGTACATAGCAGTAGAAATTTTGCTCATCTTGCCCACTGTAACCTACTGTTTAGAGTGCTCTCAAAATGACTGCCTTGTGTCACACACCGGACTATTCAGCTACTTTCCTGCACCCAGGTCTTTTGCTAAATGGCATTTTGCCACCAAAAAACATGAAAAATTCAAGTTGACTTTGCTACTGTCAAACATGTTCCCGTTGACCATTGACAGGCGTAGATCTTCCGTCACTGTCTAACTAGACACGGTCCACCAAGATTAGGTGTCTAATTAGACACCTTCGACCCAGAGCTGGGGACAAAATGTTATACATGAGTTGCAGTCCATAGCACTTCTGAGCACTAGAATTTTGACAATATAATAGACCCTCCAGCATGACCTGATCCATCTGGCACAAAATGCTCTGCTCCTGGTTTTCCCACTTCATTTCTGATTGCAGTCACCTGCATGAAGAGAAAAGCCCAGGAGCAGAGTTTTTTGTTTCTGAAGGAAGGTCATGTTGGAGGGCGTGATATAGTATTTCTTCTCAGCTAAATACTGTCTCCTTGCATCTGCTAATCTGACATGAATGATGCCACAAGCCAGGATCCGGGTCACACGAGGGATACCTGCCAAGAAGATTGATCTTTACTACAGGATCTATGCAGGTCATGGTGTGAAGTCCCTGATTGGTTTTCCCAGGTAAGTATGTAGACGGTTTCCTCTTCTTCAAGGATTACACGTTAGATTTCAAAGACTGTTTTTTTTTTACTTTTATTATACGTCAAACAATATATTAAATAGACAATATTACAGTGTAATTTTTCTCTCGCAGGAGTAATCACATGGAATATACTACCATTTCAATGCAAATTTTTATTAAACCGGAACCTGTCTGTTCTTCACTCGAATTCCTCGCTTGTCAGGCTCTCACAATAAACATAACATATTATCCTACCTTTGACGCTAGGAATAACAATGGTGAATTCAATAACACTTAGTTATTCTACACTGTAGGTGAATTATGTAATAACACTCAGACCAAGGGTTTATGACTTATTGCGCAATAAGGTATACTTATAAAGAGCTTAGAATTGTCTAAACGTGACTAAACTGTTAAATAAAATGTTTCTAAATTGAACTGTTCTCTTTTAGGTTAAGCTGCTGGGCACCGACTATAATAGGCGTAGAGGTAAGTTGACTGTAATTTCCTGCACTGACTCTTCCTACTTTGGTCGTTGTAACTCTGTATCTCCTACTCTGAAGATCCTGTTGGAGGCGTCCCCTGGCCCAACGAAAGCCGGGTTTAGCCTCTTGTGCTTACTAAATAATTTCTCTCCTGTATGCTGCGAAGGGTTTCCCTGGCTCTAGTAGATCTGTTGTAGCTTCCTTGTGTCAGCTAGGAATGTTATAATGTCTCTTTAGGCGTCCCCTGGCTTCTTGTTAGCCGGGTTTAGCCTGATATTTATATATATAGAGGTATAAGTAAGTGGCACACGGTGTCAGTATTAAGACTGTCAAAACTTCACGATCTCTCAATTGCCCTTGCTTATGCTTAGTCTACTTTCCCGTCAGGAATCTACCAATGCTCAACTGCACTGTGTGAAAAGCTGTAGAATAATAACTCTGGAAGCTGTGTGAAATTAGATGTTACTTAGGTTTTATTGAGGTAGCTGCTGGTTCAAGGTAACTATGCAGACTTTTATACTTTCTCCTCTTTAATATTAATGAGATAGATTGAGGTTTATAAAGTCACTGCCATATACGGTGCAGCTAACATAGTTCCCTAGTAAACTTGACAGCAGGATGCTCGTCCAATATAGAGCTGCTGTCTCTTAATGAGCAGCTGTACGGGTCCCTCCTTTATGTATAACAAAACTGCACTGATGTCCACTTTATTTATTTTGCTGGCAATATATATATCACTGGTAAGCTGTTGGCATTTGTTGTGGAAGAAGGTATAGGTGACAAGCTGTTACTTGCAATCCCTGTCTGTCTGTACTTTGCTGCCTGTAGCTGCGCTGGCTCAGTGTAGCTGGCTGGGAATGTCTCTTCCTTATTTATGTGAATAAGACGATCTGCAGCTACACTCACTGCCCCTTACTACTACAACTGGAGTACGCAACTCCCTCTGAAAACCAGCATATACTGCTGTGTCACAGTCAATCACTCCTCTAACCTCGCTGCATGCACTGGAATATGTATCCTGCGGGGGTCTGTCTAACATAGGATGCGACTGCCTTTTGGAGGCCGGGGGTACACTCACCACTCCCCTTGGGCTGGCACTGGGAGGACTCCGGCTGAGCACCGCCTCCGCTGCCGCCCTCTTGATGTCGAAGCGGCCCGCCTTCCTCCCGCGTCCTCGGCACTATTCCTGTCAGTCACCGCTCACCGCCTGTCAGGCCTCCGGCTTCTGGATACGCCCTGCACTGACGTCGCGGCCCGCCTTTTCCTCTCCGATGATGCGGCTTCTGGGATTCCCTTTCTCCGTCCTCCGCTAAGAAGCTGTCTCAGTCACCGGTAAGCGCCGGGTTACCGGATAGCCGGGTCTCTTTCTTTTACATATATCTAGCCTCCGGTGACACAGTTAAACATAACCGCTCAGCACCGCTCTCCGTAGCTCATCCGGCTGCGCAGCTCTGCCGTATCTCCCCCTTCTTCTCTCACTGAGGTAACTCTCCCTCACCGCTGTCAACTGCCCTTTTTATAACCTTTCAGTTAGGCGGGCAAACACAGGGAGCTCGCGCTGGTCGCGAGTCTCCCAACTTTATTAATTAGTGTTCATGTCTCAGACACTCGGGGATCAGGCTCCCCTGTAGGGTTAAGTTGATAATTCCGTCCCCTGGCGTTGCCATAGGGCAGATTGCCCTGTGAAGTCCAGGCTGCCTGCTATGAACGGGGTGGATCTTTTCCTCCCTAGATTGGGCATTACCTTCCATGAAGGTGCCCAGGGATGCATTTATTACTTTACACTAAAGTCTATGCTGCCCTCTGCGAGGGTGTGTGTATGTCCACCGTTTAACACTTTCTGTGAAAGTCTGTGTTGCCTTCTGTGAAGGCATGGCTGAATAAATATATACTATACACATTTTACATTTTGTGCTGTCTATACCTTTCCCCTGTGGGGAGAATACTTTCAAAACACCACAGTATTTTATATTAAAAGATTATAGTATGTATGGAAAACATCACTATATGTACAATCATCACAATGGCTCTCAGAGATGCCTCTTATGTGGCAAGTTAGTAGCCAAGTTGCGCCATGTATCAACAGTGAGTGTGGCTACATGTTAGGCGCACTGGCTGTTTCAACCCTTTAGACTGTTGAGGAACGGAGCTTTTGTTGGTGCCCAGTAGAAGCCGGGGGCGTAACTAGAATTCTGATGGCCCCATAGCAAAATATTGAAAGCCCCCCCCCCCCCCCCCCACACACACACACACACAAACACACACACCATTGTATATACAATGCCCCCCCTTAGGGAGCAGAGGAAAGAGTGAGGGTAGTGAGAGAAAAAAGAGGTTGTCAGGAAAAGAGGAGAGGAGAAAGAGAAAAAGAAAGAGACAGAGGAGTAGTCAAAGAGAGAGAGTTTCATGGAACAAGTGAGAATGAGAGAAAAGAAGAGGAGAGAGAGAGAGAGAGAGAATGTCAGGGAGGGAGACCGAAAAAGAGTGGAACAAAATAGAGTGTCAGGGAGAGAAAGTTGGGGAGACAGGGAATGAGAGTGTCAGGAAGAGAGAAAGACAGTGCCAGTGGAGAGAGAAATCACAGATGGCATGGTAAAGATGGCATGGTACAAAAGAGAGAGATAAAAAGGGGGAGGGAGCATAAAAGAGAGGAGAGAGAGAGACGGGGTGGGGGAGCAGAAGAGAGAGAAGAGCTGGGGAGTCAGGAATGAAGAGAGAGGGGGCTGGAGAGACTTGAAGGGGGGTTGGGGAAATGGAGAGAGCGGGGGGGGGGGGACGGAGACAAGTAGGGGCACCAAAGGAGATCAGGTCTGGGGATACAGGGAGGGAGACTCAGAGGGGGGCTGGGGAGATGGAGGGAGAGAGAGTTGGGTTGTGGAGACTTTGAGGGGGGCTGGGGAGACTGAGAGAGGGGGAGTGGGGCTGGGGAGATGAAGGGGGAGACTGCCAAGTCCCCCTTCATCTCATGATCCATAATTACAGCTGCCACAATGCTGACATCCAGAAGGATATACTGTATATAGAACAATAAGGAAGAATAGTAGCTATATAATGGACTGCAGTAATAAATGTATGTGTGGCACTCAACTGTCTCCTGCTGACCGGTACCAGTCGCTTCAATTCTATTGATCTCCCGCTGACACACAGGACTGTAGGAGACCACTTCCATTAACTGGGGGCTACGGCGCCGCTGCCGCCACCACTATGCGTTTGGCACTGTTTTTTTAAAGACATTCAAGAGGGTGCAGGGGATTGCATGCTGGGTCCTCGGGCTCCCCATGCCCCGGGCCCCATAACAGCTGCATCCCATGCACCCTCTATAGTTACACCACTGGTAGAAGCCTTGGCATGGTGAATGCAACTCGCAAACAGGACAGGGCTGCTTCAGAGTCACATGATCCCCAGTCATTTGCAATTCTGCTTCTAAGCTTCCACATACTGTACACTACAGACATTAATGCTTGATCACCATTACTACTTTTACGGCGATTGCTACATTTGTTGCAATTAGAAATCGTGTTCCTATATGGATTTCTATTTTATGTATACGTAATAAAACAGTATTTTTAATCTCAGTGCAGATTTGAGCTACATGTCGCAATCAGCAAATTGTTCCTACATTATACAGCGGGTAAGTCATTGTTTTCTGCGAGAAATCCTCGTAGACGGAAGAAGTGATCCAGACTAAACACCTCTGTAGCTCAACATCATCAAATTCATTATTTTACATGAATCCAAGGGTGCTAGGAGATTTTTGATGAAGAACAACAATCTCGCTCAAAGGTTGCAGAGGGGTCGCCGGGAGGAAAATTACACATTGATCAGTGTTAATGGACCGGAGTTGCTATAAACAACACAAGACAATGCAAAGATACTGTATTGCTGTTATACAGGGATCCCAGGGAACAAATATTACAACAGGTTAAAGAGGCCGCATAACCGGGTTAACAGTGGCTGGACAATTGGGCTAACAGCGGCTGCAGACGCGGGCTAAGGGGGTTATTCTGGTTGATTCACAAGGCTGCGAATTCGCAGCCTTGCGAGTCCACCAAACCCCGCCCCATTCGCTCACAGGGCCTGCAAATGGATGCTACACAGTAACATCCATTCGCAGCCTTGGGGGATCCTCCCACATCGGCGACCATCGAATGATAGCGAAGGCACACACATATAAAAGTGACTCTCAAGTGACTTATATATGCGTGGACGCTCGGGAGGAAGTCTGCGGGCAGGAAGCTGTGCGCCCCTCGCACCTGCATCATCGGCCCATTAGCATGAGAACACCCATGAAATGCTGGACATTCCCATATGCAAATGGGCCGCCCCGCCACCCCCCCCCCCCCCCGCCCGCACACTTGGGTGACTGCGCCCAGCAAACACCCTGTTCACCGTGGACGCACCCACCTGGCGCAAGCACATGCGCAGAAATGACCCTGTGCATACACCCACCATTGATGCCCTTGTGAAGATTCTGGTCCGGACCAGAATAAGGGCCTAACTGTGACTGCAAAACCAGGTACATCCATACTGCCTGAAAATCTGTATTTTTCTTGTTGGTTTCTTATAGCTTTAGGAAAAAAAAAACTATATAAAAGAACATTATTGCTGCATAATTTAGGATTTATTATTTATAAAACCCTCGTCACTTGCATACTACTGGGGAAGCCAATGTAGTATTCGGAGCCAACATCATACCTTCCAGCTGTGCTGATGGAGAGGGATTAAGGCCCGATTCAGATCTGATTGCACAGCTGCAAATTTGCACAGCGGGTGATTATCGATACACTGTGCATGTGCACGGTTCATAGTAGGCGGGCACAAGAACGTCCTGCTATGAACTACAGTAGTTCTGTTTGCTGGTTGTTCTCAAGGTGATTGATAGGGAGTGGGGGTTGAAGCTGACCGTTTTTTTGCGAGTGCTTAGAAAAAAGCTGGGTATGCCTGGAAAAACTCTAGGAGTGGTGGTGGAAACGTAGGCTTGCGAAGCCGGCTTAGGGGGAGGGTGTGAGACGTCAGCTTCAGCCCGGATGTGACTGTTTTCATCAGTACTCAGTTAGTATCAGGTTATGCGGCGCCTGCAGTGACTTGTGCATCGTGTAAATATCATTGGATGGTTAGAAGGATTTCAAACATATTCGCACAAGTGTGCACCCATACACATCCATGCGCACAGGTGGGATTTCAAGGCGGCGGCTTAACTGATTGTTGGCTGCTGCGAATTCGCAGCCGTTCGATCAGGTCTGAATGAGGCCCTTAGTCCCAATTCATGAACCTTAGAAGGGGTAATGCTTGTCCAGTTTAGAAGTGGGTGTGCTTAGCCATAATGTACAAGTAATTGGACTTGGGCCATGGCTTGTCCAGATTGTGGCTTAATTGCTTCTAACTCGACTTTGACAAATGTTGGAGGTAGGCAAAGTTCAGTATCAAGCCACCACAAATGTAGGAGCCGGACTTGAGGCAAAGCCTAGGGGTAGGCTCCCCTGACAGGGTTTGTAGGGAGCTGATTAGCAGGATAGTCATAGAAGGGGTGTCAAAGGAGAGGGTCATAGGGGGAGGGGCTTAACGGGGTGTTGGAAGGGTTTATAAGCAGGGTTCAGGCGGGAAATAGGGGTCACTGGGAGAATTTTTCAACAGCTAAGCAGCTCTGGCATCTCCCATGGCTTCCCCAGGCGACGCTGATGCGGAGGTATCCGCTGCGCTTGCTGCCCTTAGGGAGGCAGCGGGCACTAGAGGGGCTGATTGGCTGCAGCAGCAGATGTCCGGTCTGCTGGGGGGACTGGGAGCAGCAACGCAAGAGGCGGCTTCAGCGGGCGCACGGCCTCGGAGGTCTAGGCCTCCGGAGCGCTTCAGCCCATCGGTGTCCCCCAGGGTTCAGCGCCGTTCACGGAGCCCCGTCAGGGACCCTCCAGGCCGGGCTGCGGGCCGGGCACCTTCCGCCCGCAGGACCAGGTCTGGGAGGAATCCAGCTAGCAGGCGGAACCCTCCGCGTGGGGGGGATCCCCCCCCCCGTGCATGAAGATCCGGCGGTGCGGGGTACTGGACCTGGAGCGGCGGGGCATGCGGTGCATGCCGCTGCCCAGCGCGGGGTGAGTCGTGCCAGGGGGGCAGAAGTACGGGCTGAGGAACGCAGGCCTGGTACACGGAGCGAGCGGCGCCCATCTGGCTCCGCCTCCAGTGAGGTCACGCCGGCTGTCGCTGTACCTGAGGGTCGCGATGACAGGAGAAGTGAGATGCCACCGTCAGCAGATGATGGAGAAGTACCTGGTCCTTCCACATTGGCTGGGGCCCGTCAGGACGCTGGATCTGCGGCTGCTGGGTTCACAGCCCCCAGGCAGCCTGGTGAGTCTGTCTCTATGTCTGTTAATGCTTTAGCGCAGAGTCAGGGGGGGGAGGGTTAGCCCTCCAAGGGGAGATGAGCAGGGGTTTTACTGAATTGTTGAGTGGTTTTGCAGATTGGTTGGCTGGTTTGCGGCAGGGGGCGGGGCCGTCCCCGGCAGCGGCGTGGGTGCCGCAGAATGCGGGCACACCAGCCAGCAGTAGCGTGCCAGTCAGCAGTAGTGTGCCGATTAGCAGTGGGGTGCCGGCTAGCAGCGGGGTGCCGGTGGCCGGCGGTGGGCAAAGCAGCAGCAGTGCAGGGGCACAAGGGAGCAGTGGGGAGACGCAGGAAGAGAGTGGGAGGCTCAGTGACACTGCAAAAGGGGAGGTGTATGTCTGTTTTGAGGGGCCATTGGGGGCCCACCTGAAGCAAGAAGTGAGGGAGAAGATTTGGAAAGGGGAATACGTAGATATATTTTCACTGCTCCCTTTGGAGCGCTTTAATCTGGATAGGCCCCGTAAGGAGGAGAAGAAGGAGGAGGAGGAACGTCGGCGGTATCGGCTGATACCGCGGTCGTTCACGAACTGGTTACAAGCATTTGCTATTTTAGCTAGCGTGATTGGGGATAGGGGAGGCGCACCGTGTGTATGGGGGCCTGGCTTGGCTCCGGTACGATGAACAGTTTAGACAGAGGAAGGCGGTGCGCCCTAACATACGTTGGGACCATAAGGATATTGCTTTATGGTTAAAGGTGACGGCTCCCATGAAAAGCGGGCAGCCCTTTCGTGGGGACGGGGGGGCGAGGGAGGCCACAAACGGGACGGCCATGCAGAAGGGACTCTGTTTTGCCTTCAACGACGGGTCATGCCGGTTTGGGGCAAAATGCAAATTTAAGCATGAATGTTCCTCGTGTGGAGGGACCCATGGTGCAAATAAATGCTTCAGGGGGAAGTCACGGGACGGTAATTCAAAAGGGGGAGACGCTGGTTCGGCTGGAAAGGATGCTGGGCTATCTACGTAGATATCCCGACCAGCAGACAGCCGCGTTGTTGGAGGAGGGGTTTAAGGAAGGTTTTAAGATACCTTCCGATGTGCGGGTTTCAGGGGTTTTTAGGAGGAATTTGAAGTCCGCAAGGGAACACCCAGAAGTGGTTCGGGATAAATTGTTTAAGGAGGTACAGCTGGGTCGTATGGCGGGACCTTTTGGGTCGCCACCATGGCCAGATTTGATAGTCTCACCTTTAGGGGTGGTGCCTAAAAAGGAGGCGAACAAGTTTCGTCTTATACACCATTTATCTTTTCCAAAAGGGGCGTCGGTCAATGATGGCATTGACCCCGACATCTGCTCGGTGGTTTATACATCGTTTGACGCGGCTGTTCAGTGGGTGAAGCGGTTTGGGAAAGGGGCCCGGTTGGCAAAAACTGATATTGAATCGGCATTTCGTTTGCTGCCGGTTCACCCAACTAGTTTGCGTTTGTTAGGATGTTGTTGGGACGGGGAGTTTTTTGTTGATCGATGTTTACCGATGGGTTGCTCCTTGTCGTGTGCTTATTTTGAGGCCTTTAGTTCCTTTTTGGAGTGGGTGGTTAAGGATGTCTCTGGGTGCAGTTCAGTTATTCATTACCTAGATGACTTCTTATGTATTGGTCCTGGGGGGACTGGGGTATGCGACTTGTTGTTGAGGACGGTTGAAAGGGTGGCGGCAGACTTTGGGGTCC
Source organism: Crinia signifera (assembly GCF_055691185.1). Classification (NCBI taxonomy): domain Eukaryota; kingdom Metazoa; phylum Chordata; class Amphibia; order Anura; family Myobatrachidae; genus Crinia; species Crinia signifera. Next base: position 40,723,640 of record NC_139224.1, on the reverse strand, counting down.
CGCTTGCACCTGGTAAGACGGAGGGCCCGGCGACAGTGATCAGTTTTTTGGGTATTGTCATTGATACCGAGAATATGGAGTGCCGCTTGCCCGAGGAGAAACTGCTGGGTTTGAAGGCTGAGGTAGGGAGGGCATTGCTGGTGAAGAAAATTAGATTGCGGGAATTGCAGTCCTTGCTGGGTAAATTAAACTTCGCGTGTCGCATTATGCCTATGGGCCGCATATTCAGCAGGAGGCTGGCAGCAGCGACAGCAGGGGTGGTTCTTCCTCATCATTTTGTCAGATTAGGTAGTGAATTGAAAGGTGACTTGCGGGTATGGGCAACATTTTTGGAGGCTTTTAACGGCAGAGCTTTGTGGATGTCGGACGCATGCGTGGCCACGGAGCTAGACCTCTTCACAGACGCGGCCGGGAGTGGCGGTTTTGGGGCATATTGCCAGGGACATTGGTGTGTAGGCCGGTGGCCTGAGTCTTGGGTGCAGAGGGGCATGGTAAAAAACTTGGCATTGTTGGAGTTGTTTCCTATTTTGGTTGCAGTAGTGGTTTGGGGGGAGTTGTTCCGCAATAGGAAGATTTGTTTTCACTGCGATAATTTAGGGGTTGTCATGGCCATTAACCAATTGTCGGCATCTTCACCGCCAGTGGTCACTATTTTGCAGCAGTTAGTATTGGAATGTCTGGCGTTGAATTTGTGGGTGGTGGCGAGGCACGTCCCCGGTGTCTCTAACGGTATTGCGGATTCTTTATCTCGTTCACAGTGGGAGCGTTTCCGGGAGTTGACGCCAGAGGCGGACAGGGAGGGGACCGGGTTCCCGAGTCAGCTCTGGGATCTGCTGGACGGGTAGTTGACCAGCTCATCAGGGAATCTTTGGCCCCGAATACATGGTCGGCGTATAATCAGGACTGGCGGAGCTGGTTGGAATGGCGTGAGGTAGCAGGTTTGAAGGAGGATGACGATGAGTTGGCCGTTCTGTTATATATAGGCCATTGTAAGGAGATTGGTTGGTCAGTGGCAAAAATCACGCGCTGCATGGCGGGCTTGGCTTTTGGGTTTCGTGCAGGCGGTAGGCCTGATGTCACTAAGAATTTCCTGATTGCGCAAGCATTGAAAGGTTGGAGGAGAGGCCATGTGGTACAGGATCAGAGAAGGCCGGTTTCCTTTCAGTTGTTGCAGAATATGGGAGTGAAGTTAGGGGCGGTTTGTAGTTCCAATTTCGAGGAAAGGTTGTTCGGGGTTGCCTTCTCGCTTGCCTTCTTCGGCGCATTGCGGATAGGTGAGCTCGTGAGTCCAAGTGTGTCCAGGCCGGGGGGCTTGTTGGAAGAGGATGTAGATTTATACTCGGATAGGGTGGAGCTATTGGTGAGGAGGTCAAAGACGGATCAGTTAGGGAGGGGGAAGAGGGTAGTTCTCTTCTCAGTACCAGGGTCGGATATGTGCCCGGTGGGACGGCTAAGGAGGTTTAAGGAAGTCAGAGTGGGCAGGGGAAGTGATCCTTTGTTGGTGCATGCAAATGGGTCCTTTTTGTCACGGTTCCAGTTCACAAGTGTGTTTAGAGCAGTCCTGCGGACGTTGGGCCTCAAGGGGGAGGAATACGCTGGTCACTCTTTCCGTATTGGGGCCGCAACTGAGGCTGCTAGAATGGGGTTTGGTGATGAGTTAATTAAGCGTATTGGGCGGTGGGAATCGTCTCGTTTTCGTTCTTATGTTCGCTTAGGGGATTGTTGAGGTTGACTGCGTGTTTTCTGTTTTTAGGGCAGTCTCCGTGCCTGATTTGGATTTTAGGACATTCATATGTCTTTTGGGGAGCTTTAGGGGCGGATGTCAGACCGAACGGCCGCCAGCTGGGTTTGGATAGAGAGGAGGCATTGGTCCGCTGGCTGGGGAAGCGCGGTATGGTATGGAGTGGAGTATTGCAGGAATTTCACCGTTTTGTTCGACTCGATAGGGCTCCCGATATATTAGTGTTGCATGTGGGTGGGAACGACCTTGGGGGCAGACCATTTAGGGAGTTGATACGGGATATCAAGTTTGATCTCCTGCGTTTATGGGCAATGTTTCCGGAAGGGATCACGGTTTGGTCGGACATTGTGCCACGCCAATATTGGAGGGATGCAAGGTCGGCTGACAAGCTCAATAAGGCACGGATTAAAGTTAACAGGGCGATTGGGCGTTTTATGGCCAGGAACGGGGCTGTGGTGGTGAGGCACAGGGAACTGGAGTCTGGTGCCGGGGCATTTTGGAGAGGGGACGGTGTGCACCTGAATGCTGTAGGGATAGATATTTGGTCTTTGGGACTACAAGAGGGAGTTGAAACAGCGTTCCGGATGTGGGGGGGGCGCACGGGGTTAAGGGTTTAATCCCGTGCTTGGTGGCGGAGGGGGGTCCTCGAGGTTAGTGGCATTGAGGCTTAATTATGCGGCGGGGAGGGCCCCATGAGGGGGCTGGACTCCCCTGGGTGAGGTTAAGTAATGAGCACTGGGTGTTGACAATTGGTGCCCTCGAGCCAATCGCTATCGGCTGGGGGTAAGAACTCCTGGAAGTGCTTGAACGTGTGGATAAATTTATTGGGGGCCTCGGGGACCACCTCCGTGGGGAATGTTTTGGTTATTGTTAAACTTGTATTGTTTCAATAAAGATGGCCGCTGTGGCCAATTTTATCCAACAGGAGAGTTGTGTCATTTTTGGGTGGATATATGGGCACAGCGATTAGACAATACCCTGTCATGTAGGAGCCGGACTTGAGGCAAAGCCTAGGGGTAGGCTCCCCTGACAGGGTTTGTAGGGAGCTGATTAGCAGGATAGTCATAGAAGGGGTGTCAAAGGAGAGGGTCATAGGGGGAGGGGCTTAACGGGGTGTTGGAAGGGTTTATAAGCAGGGTTCAGGCGGGAAATAGGGGTCACTGGGAGAATTTTTCAACAGCTCCCACCCACCCTCCCTATTTTTTAGAAGGTTAGGTAAAATAATTGATAGAATGTCTTTTTGTCACAGTGGCCTGTGCGGAGGGGGGTCCTCGAGGTTAGTGGCATTGAGGCTTAATTATGCGGCGGGGAGGGCCCCATGAGGGGGCTGGACTCCCCTGGGTGAGGTTAAGTAATGAGCACTGAGTGTTGACAATTGGTGCCCTCGAGCCAATCGCTATCGGCTGTGGGTAAGAACTCCTGGAAGTGCTTGAACGTGTGGATAAATTTATTGGGGGCCTCGGGGACCACCTCCGTGGGGAATGTTTTGGTTATTGTTAAACTTGTATTGTTTCAATAAAGATGGCCGCTGTGGCCAATTTTATCCAACAGGAGAGTTGTGTCATTTTTGGGTGGATATATGGGCACAGCGATTAGACAATACCCTGTCAGGAGTGTATGATGACGTTATGACAGGTGGAAAAAATTGGTGTAAGCTGCACTATTTGGTGGGCAATGCACCACAGCTACTGTAAGTCTCACATCAGAGTGCACCCCCCCCCCCCCACACACACACACACACATACACACACACACACATACCCCTTTACAAACCTTAAAAAGATTTCTATTTGTCATCTAAAATACTGCTGGGTTTACCCTTATTTATGGCATAAATAAATCATGAGTATTATTTAAGAGAGGTTTGGTCACATTTTTAAGGGAATTTTATTTTATTTGGAAAACACAAATATTTTCTTTTGCAGTTGAACTATAATGAAGCAATACAAAATAGTTTTATTCAATAATAAGGTAGCGAACAAGTGGATTGACCTCTGTGCCCACAGTCCGACTCCTGGGGCTTTGGAAGACCCCGAGTGCTTTCAGCAAAGCTGGTAGCCATTGCTGAGGGGTTGATACTGTAGCTGTGACTTCTTTACAGAACCACAATGACCAGCCTTGGTTTGATATCTATTATAGCAGACAGATTTCACCATCATTGGTCTTCCTGTCCCCAGTGTCTCTTCCCTCTCCATCCCTGGCTGCTGCTGCGCGGCTCCTCCTCCCTGCACCCGGAAGGTCACTGGTCCGTGCAGGAGCAGGAGGCTGCCCGAACACAGGTGAGGGGGAGCTGTGTGGGTCCGGGCGGGTTGGCAACGGAACAGTGACTTAGCAACTGGCCCAGTTAATTAAGTCTGGGTAATTACAAATCACCCCCCCCCCCCCTCCCCTCAGAATGCCTGTGGCCACACAGCCTATGGGCACAGTCATGTGTTACAGGGGTGTGTCTAGCATGTCCTATGCCATGGCAGGCCTGCAATTCTCCCAACCAACACCATCATGCTATACTGAGTTGTGAAATTAGGACTGTCTTGCCGACAACGGAACATTTGGGAGTTGTTCCAAGGCAGTAGCATAAGATTACTGTGTCCCCCTCCCCACCGCAAGAAGTTTGGCATCCACCGTCCTGTTGCTGTAGGTGAACCCCGCACATACGGTCACCAGTGTGTGTCAAAGGATTCTCTTCTCCATTCTGCCTCTGTCCTCTGCTGCCGCTGGGCTCCCATCACACATGCTGACAAGAAAAATGTCGCTCCTAAAATGTCCGCTGCCTCATAGAAGACATTTACTATAGATACTAATAGGAGTCAGCGGTCATTTTGGGAGGGACATTTTCATTGCCTGCAGGCGAAATGGGACCTTAGTGGTAGCGGCACAGGTGTGTATAGGCAGGTGGAAAGGAGGCAGAATGGGGGAGGGCTGAGAGGGGGAGGAGTGGGGAATCCCCTGAATCCCATAACAACTAGCAGGTACCTGGGGTCGGCAGTATTAACAATAGCCAGGCAGACCCCTAACTAACGCCCACAAGCCACCCACTCCTTCCAAGCCTCCATGGGGTCAGTGGGGACTAGTGATAAGCCTCTGTTCCAAGGCCATATTGCATTTTGTAATTTGGGCCTTTTGTAAACAAATCACAAAGATTTCCCCCAACCTGCCATCAACACAGTTATTTTTCTTTCATTCTACGACTATTGTCTAGTTATGATAAAATACGTAAAAAAAAATAATAATGAACAAATATTCTCCCACGGAAATTATCAGTTATATGCAAATTTGCTAAAATTCTCTTAATCAGGACATAATAACTATTTAAGAAACAAGCGTGAACTGTCTGATGCCAAGCACTGTCTCACAATAGTAGTTTTCTAAAAGATCATCAGGAAAAATTGCCTTCAGGCACCAAGTAAAAGATTTTGTATATTGCATTAAAACAAAAGGAAGAAAATGAGCTCAGAGTGAATTAACGATGCGCGATGGAGCCAAGTCACATGTAAATGGCTGGAGGGAAAGCACCATGCACCCCCCATACAGTTCACATAGGGCCAATACTAAGAGCTGTTACTACATGATCTGCATTCAGGCATCTTGTAGAAATGTTTTACATGGACAAAAAAAGTACACTTGGACAGTACAGAACACAGAATTCTGCTAGCCTTTCATGTAGGAGACAGAGGTCCCAAAGAGAGACTCTAACTGCTGACATTCGCCAAGGACTAATCGATTATCACCCTTAAAATTGGTCTTAGTATAGGACCAACATGAACGGTGTAGGAGACATCCCAGTGTAGGAGATGTACTATGAGTATATATGGTTATAATAATTATTTCTACTTGTACAACTTATATCAGAAAATGTGATTGATTGCCAATTAGTATTTAGAAATTGGAGAATCTTTATCTCCACCAAAGAAAAGGATCTCTACTAATTTCATTCGCCTAGAAAATCATGAGTTCAAAAACACAATGGCCCTTATTCTGGTTGGTGCAGTAATATCCGCGTGCGTTCGTGCCGCCGATGTTTTGTGTCTGCGCATGTGCAGAGGCGTCTCTGCGCATGAGCGAGCGGGACGCACGACCAAATCCCGCATGAAATGTGAACACTCCGAACAGGGGGTGGAGAGGGGCGTGAAGGGCTATTTGGGCTCATTACCATATGCATACGCCCCGCGTTTCATGGGCGTTCCCATGCAAACGCTGGGCGTACGTATGGTAATGCGGCCGTGACGCACGTGTATGGGGCGGACATATGACATCGCCGGATGTCAGCTGCCCGCCCAGATCCCTGCTTTTGCACGGAAAAATGTCTGTGTGGTCTGAGGTTGCGGGAGCTGGTGGACCACTCGGTCCTGCATTCGATGGTCTGCGACCATCGAATGATGGGGGAGGTTCCCTGAGATGGAGGAGGCGTATTCCATGAAAAATACACGTGCGGTCCGTTCGGCCAGCTTCTTACCGCGTACAGACGGAGTTGGCGATCTGTATGGAAGGCGGGGTTTCGCACGCACGGTCCTGGCCGCATATTCGGATCCTGATCAGAATAAGGGCCAATAGGAGATGTTAATGGTTCCCCTGATGAAGTCTATCTAGACTAAACGCGTCGGGGCATTACTGTACTGCTTTAACATCTATGACTTTAATAAACTTTTACCTTGGAAGAATTTCTGCCTCATTTGGATGGATTTATTATAAGTTGGAGGTGCCGTACCACTATTGGGAATATATTGTGGTTTGTTGTTTCCTAACCCTCAGGGAACACTGTGGTCTAGCAGCTGTTTTTATTTATTTTTGAAAGAATCTACAACAAATATAAGCTCGTCTTTGAGTATTGGGTTTCATATATATATAACATTGATTATTTATTGTAGGTATTAGATATTCACTTTGCGCTTCAATTTGACAAAATAATATATCAATCTGTGAACAATGTGTAACTACAGTATACTGCCGTACTACTGTACATAGGGGGTTATTCTAGTTCACTCGCAAAGGCACAATCACTCTCTAATGGACAAAACCATATGCACTGCAGGTGGGGCTGATGTAACATGTGCAGCGATAGTTACATTTGGGTGTTTTAATGTTTCTGTGCAGGATAAATACTGGCTGTTTTACTTTTACACTGCAATATAGATACAGTATCAGTTCAAGTACAAACTCACCCCAAATGTAACTCTCTCTGCACATGTTACATCAGCCCCACCTGCAGTGAATATGGTGTTGTCCATTAGAGAGTGATTGTGCCTTTCCGAGTGAACTAGAATAACCCCCATAGTGTAAAATGAGAGATACAACGTCAGTGGAAATAATCACATAACAATGACATTAAAGAATGTCATTATTAACATCACAGTTAAAGTTATTAAAAGTTTGAACCCCCTAAGGAACAGGTGTGAGTAACCTACCTGCAAATCAGCATCAAATTCGTGTTTAAGATGGGCCTCCTCTGCTGCTTCCACAAGTCTCTGGAAGAAAAGAAAGATGTCAAAGTTATTGGAATCTTAAATAACATCTCACCAAACATGTAAGTACTGATCTCCCGATTAACCTGTGAGCTGTTATCTCCCCATTCACCTATGAGCAGTGATCTCCCCATTCAGCTGTGAGCAGGTATCTGCCCATCCACCTGTGAGCAGTGATCTCCCCATTCACCTGTGAGCAGAGATCTCCCAATTCACCTGTGAGCAGAGATCCCCCCATCCACCTGTGAGCAGAGTTCCCCACATCCAGCTGTGAGTACTTAACTCTGATTAACCTGTGAGTTCTTATCTCCCCAACCACCCACATGAGAGTAGTGATCTCCCTCATTCAGCTATGAGAGTGATCTCCCCACCCACCTGTGAGCAGTGATCTCCTCACCCACCTGAGAGTAGTGATCTCCCTCATTCAGCTGGAAGCAGTGATTTTTACATTCACCTGTGAGCAGTGATCTCCCATTCACCTGTGAGTAGGGATCTCCCCATCCACCTGTGAGCAGTAATCTCCCATTCACCTGTGAGCAGTAATCTCCCATTCACCTGTGAGCAGTGATCTCCCCATTCACCTGTGAGCAGTGATCTCCCCATTCACCTCTGAGTAGGGATCTCCCCATCCACCTGTAAGCAGTGATCTCTCATTCACCTGTGAGCAGTGATCTCCCCATTCACCTGTGAGCAGTGATCTCCCCATTCACCTGTGAGCAGTGATCTCCCCATTCACCTGTGAGCAGTGATCTCCCCATTCACCTGTGAGCAGTGATCTCCCCATTCACCTGTGAGCAGTGATCTCCCTAACCACCTGTGAGCAGTGATCTCCCCATTCACCTGTGAGCAGTGATCTCCCCATTCACCTGTGAGTAGTGATCTCCCCATTCACCTGTGAGCAGTGATCTCCCTAACCACCTGTGAGCAGTGATCTCCCCATTCACCTGCGAGCAGTGATCTCCCCATTCACCTGTGAGCAGTGATCTCCCCATTCACCTGTGAGCAGTGATCTCCCCATTCACCTGTGAGCAGTGATCTCCCTAACCACCTGTGAGCAGTGATCTCCCCATTCACCTGTGAGCAGTGATCTCCCCATTCACCTGTGAGCAGTGATCTCCCTAACCACCTGTGAACAGTGATCTCCCTAACCACCTGTGAGCAGTGATCTCCCCATTCACCTGTAAGCAGTGATCTCCCTAACCACCTGTGAGCAGTGATCTCCCCATTCACCTGTAAGCAGTGATCTCCCTAACCACCTGTGAGCAGAGATCTCCCTAACCACCTGTGAGCAGTGATCTCCCCATTCACCTGTGAGCAGTGATCTCCCCATTCACCTGTGAGCAGTGATCTCCCATTCACCTGTGAGTAGGGATCTCCCCATCCACCTGTGAGCAGTAATCTCCCATTCACCTGTGAGCAGTAATCTCCCGTTCACCTGTGAGCAGTGATCTCCCCATTCACCTGTGAGCAGTGATCTCCCCATTCACCTGTGAGCAGTGATCTCCCCATTCACCTGTGAGTAGGGATCTCCCCATCCACCTGTAAGCAGTGATCTCTCATTCACCTGTGAGCAGTGATCTCCCCATTCACCTGTGAGCAGTGATCTCCCCATTCACCTGTGAGCAGTGATCTCCCCATTCACCTGTGAGCAGTGATCTCCCCATTCACCTGTGAGCAGTGATCTCCCTAACCACCTGTGAGCAGTGATCTCCCCATTCACCTGTGAGCAGTGATCTCCCCATTCACCTGTGAGCAGTGATCTCCCTAACCACCTGTGAGCAGTGATCTCCCCATTCACCTGCGAGCAGTGATCTCCCCATTCACCTGTGAGCAGTGATCTCCCCATTCACCTGTGAGCAGTGATCTCCCCATTCACCTGTGAGCAGTGATCTCCCTAACCACCTGTGAGCAGTGATCTCCCCATTCACCTGCGAGCAGTGATCTCCCCATTCACCTGTAAGCAGTGATCTCCCTAACCACCTGTGAGCAGTGATCTCCCCATTCACCTGTAAGCAGTGATCTCCCTAACCACCTGTGAGCAGAGATCTCCCTAACCACCTGTGAGCAGTGATCTCCCCATTCACCTGTGAGCAGTGATCTCCCCATTCACCTGTGAGCAGTGATCTCCCTAACCACCTGTGACCAGTGATCTCCCTAACCACCTGTGACCAGTGATCTCCCTAACCACCTGTGAGCAGTGATCTCCCCATTCACCTGTAAGCAGTGATCTCCCTAACCACCTGTGAGCAGTGATCTCCCCATTCACCTGTAAGCAGTGATCTCCCTAACCACCTGTGAGCAGAGATCTCCCTAACCACCTGTGAGCAGTGAGCTATCCTATTAGCTCCGATGCTGGCATCCTGATCCCCCTATCATGTCTGAAGATCATAGTTCTTGATAAACCGCCCTTCCTACACACGGCTTCAGGAACTTATTTCAGATCCTATGTGTTGATTGCGGCACATTTTTTCAGTCAAAGAAAATGGGCTGTAATATGATAGCATGATACCATCGGGCTCAGATCGCAATTCTGAAAGAATTATCGGGGCTAATAGGTACCCCTATATGAATTTTTAACCAAAAACATATTAATTTAATGGGCAGAAAAAATGGGTGCTTATTGAGCAGCCCAAAGCACAAAAAATGCGAAACAGACCCATTTTTGGGGATTGTTAAATGATCTTGGCTAATTGAATTCTCTCCTAGTTAAAACTGGTGTTTTCAGGCGATATCACACAAATATTATTTAATATATAGGCCCCATAATACCTTGATATTAAATCCTTAAAACCTCTACACTGGTAGCAATGAACTGAGTCACCTAATGACAGGTAGACAAATAAATCAATATCGCATTATATGGAAAGTCTATAAACATTATTATAAAGTACAATTACAGCATTATTTCACTATAATCCATTAGGAGAGTAGAGCGGGACATCACTAATCTGTATTGCTCTATTACATGAATAGGATCAATACTTCTCACAATGTGCTGATGTAGTTATTGAAACATTAACTTTCATCGGATGGGGATGTGAGCTTTGTTATAATATACTGTCTTCGTTTAAAGAAGAATGTTTTTGTTATTGAGGGGTATACAGTAAGTATCAGTGGCGGAAATGCCCTAGGACAGCAAAACTGGTGTTTGTGCAGTGGTGGCGCTTTACCTCATACATCAAGGGGAACTACCGTCAGCAAGTCTAATACTGTAGGATTCCCGCTCCTCTGTCAATAACGTACTTACCCAGGACTGCTGTGGTACACTTGTAATATGTAATACGCCACTGGTCAGCAGAAATCTTGACTAACTTGGGAGCAGTTCAAGTAGCCACAGATTCTGTGCCAGATTAAGATTATGCACATTTTACAGGATATACAGATGGAGTGCCTCTCATTCAGCGCCGGGGATCAAAAGAATACCCCCGCAGGTGATCGCCAGCTAAGAGGCACTCCATCTGACTTTGACGCAAGAGCCTCTCACCAACACGAATGTCCCAGTTTTTCAGTGGCAGGGGACGGAAACCCTGTCCGTCTCCACTTCAGGGAGACAGGTAGGGTTAGGTGGGGGTGCGGGGGGCTGCAGGCACTGACTGGGGAGCAGCATGGAGGCGGCGGAGGGTGGCGGTGAGCTCCGTCAGAAGGGGGCTGGCGGTTGGCGATCTGACTGCCAGCACCCATTACAGTGAGAGGCGCTCCATCTGTAGAAATATATACCTGATTATCTTCTTCTTCTTATTATTATTATTATTAATAATAATATTAACATGGAAATGGTAAGGTGGGGATGTTGTGCATTAATACTGCAGTTATGTGAACCCCATGAAGGAGTGAGGAAATCATCCAGAACCCAAAGGGCAGTATTCAATGAGAAAAATGACGACGTGCAGCGAATCCTGTTTAGGATTTGCTGCACATTCGCCACTGCCCGCCGCGTTCCGGAGCCTCGCCGGCTCCAGTATTCAACGAGTCAGGGGCTCGCTGCCCCTGACCGGCGAATTTTAACTTCTGCGGTGGATGCCACAGGGAGCCTGAGGACAGCGGCAGGCAGGGAGATGGAAGTCTCCCTGCCTGCCCCAGAAGTTTGTGGGGGGGAGGTGGGCTCCCCGGGTGCCAGGCAGCACAGGCTGCCCCCCGGGAGAGCCAGCAGGGAAGCAGATATTCACTACACCCGATCGTGCATATGGTAATGATCGGGTGCAGTGAATATATGAATATCTAATGAGCGGCTCGGCTCCGGCCCCCTGCTGGCTGCTGTGTAAAACAAAAATATGTATATTTTTTAATTAAATATATATTCATGTGCTTACAGCACATGAATAAAAATAGCATGTCCCTCCTCAGAATAAAAATCCTGATTTTTTTACACCAAATATAAAAAACAAAACACTTTATTTTAAAAGTTCACATTCCACTTTACCATAAAAAGATAGCGATTGCTACTCGGTGAATCATGGCGAAAAAAACCTTTAAAATGTATTCGCCATCTGGTCATTGAATAGGGTGATTCACCGTTTTAGTCAAAAATTTGCCGTACAGCACGAAAATAGCACAAAATCACCAGAAAACATGGAGAATTAGGCTCATTGAATACGGCCCAAAGTATTAATGGAGCAATTATTGCCAGTATGTATATTCACTAAATAAAATGATATATTGTATGTTGGGGCACAATAAAGCAAGCACATTGCTACATACATTTAGCTGCTATTGGGCCCAGAGCTGATTGGTCCCCGCCTTCTATCTTTACATGTGTTATATAATTTTTTGGTACTTGTTTCCTAGCACGGCCACAATCTTATGGATCGTGTACCTTTAAGTTAAGGTACACGATCCATACGATGGACCCGATTTCCTTTGAAATCAGGTCCATTTTGCCGGCTAGGAGACAACATCGGGGGCATCGCGTCGGTCGGGACCATTAACATTGGTCCCGACGCGACCGACGCGATGCCCCCGATATTTCCATAGGCTTCAATGTTAAAAAATATTTTAACATTGAAATCGTGTCGGGAAAGGTAAAATATCGGGGGCATCGCGTCGGTCGGGACCATTAACATAGGTCCCGACGCGATGCCCCCGATTTTTCCATAGGCTTCAATGTTAAAAGATTTTTTAACATTGAAATCGTGAAAAAATGTGAAAAATGTGAAATGGGCCAATATGACCCATTTCACATTATAGATGTCCCCGTCGTCACCCCACGATAGACGCCAACTCGAAGCGTGGCGAGCGCAGCGAGCCCGCGAGGGGCGGCGGTGCGCGTCCTCCGACCTTTTCATTCCCCTACTATCCACGTCGGCGTGGAGTTGAGAATAGAATAGTGTGGCGAGCGCAGCGAGCCACCGAGTCCGAAGCGTGGCGAGCGCAGGCGTATAACTTCACAGGTATACGCGTCCGCTCGCCACGCTTCGGGCTCGGTGGCTCGCTGCGCTTGCCACACTATTCTATTCTCAACTCCACGCCGACGTGGATAGTAGGGGAATGAAAAGGTCGGAGGACGCGCACCGCCGCCCCTCGCGGGCTCGCTGCGCTCGCCACGCTTCGGGATGGCGTCTATCGTGGGGTGGGGTGTACGCCGTGAAATTTGGGGGGGTTGGGAATATTTTACATTGAATCCAATGTAAAATCGGGTCCCAGGGACCCGATTTACATTTCATTCAATAAAAAAATCGGGTCGAAAATCGGTCGGTCGCGTCGATCGCATCGCATGCGACCAAATCGCATGCGATGCGATCGACCCGATTTTTCCGACACGACCACCCCGATGTAAATCGGTGTGGCCGTGCTAGGAAACAAGTACCAATTTTTTTACCATTGGGTGACACATTGGGGTCCTTACACATTATTGTCTAGTGGCCTATAATACTATCTACTTATGCACCTGGAGCTGCCATAATTATGCGGACCGGCATCCCTACAATGTGACATAATGTGCACTGGCATCCCTACAATGTGACATAATGTAAACTAGGACACATCTATATTAACATAATGAAGTACAGTAGTGCACACTATGGACATAAAATTTAGAAATTAATTAAAATTAATTAAAAACTAGGCAGTGTCTCTCTAGAAGCTCTAGAACCTGCAATAAAGTCTATAGCGATCACCTTAAAAATGTCTTGTCTTTATTGTCTATATTTTCCTGTTTAAAAACTTATAAATATTATAGGTTATTGGGAGGTGCATCCCAGGGATACTGTACTGTGTCCTGACATATTTGTTTTAATATATGATTTATTTTTCCTACAGTACCCTTCACCTAGTCTGGAACTGCAAACTAAAATCTCATGGAGACTTCTGTTACCTTGTCATGGTTTTTTAATCTAGTAGCAAAAAGTTGTGAACGCAGGCTTTTAATCCATTTTACGCAAGTTTCACTCAACTCATGGGCAATTTAATTGCCTAATTTATGTCTATAAAAGTACAGTGTTAAAAAACACCAGTCTGACCTTAATGGAGTTACTGTACAGATGAGCGAGGACCAGGCTGTTACAGCATCCAAGATTCATGTCAGTCACTCAGATTAACTATTATTTTTATATGGAAATGCTAATATATTATATAGTATATTATATAGCGTTGGATTTACAGAACATATGTTGTTTTTACTCAGTATTTAATGTGGAAATATTTTCTTTTGAGAAAATACTTTTTACGCTGGTTCCCACTAGATTTTAATTCAATGACTACAGTAGATTAGCCTCCGAAGGTGAAAGCCAAAGCAACAAACACCTGCATTTTGTGTAATTAAATCTAATGCACCAGAGCAGAAAGCCAGAGCCAAAGCCATAAACAATGAAATAAACTCAATTTTAGCATGTAATATAGGAACGTAGATAGCGAGTGAATTCCTCGGCAAAACGGATATATTACCCACACACAGAAATGATTCTTATAGATTAGCGTATCCAATCTCAAACATAAGATAAAAGAATATGAAATTCATTGGTTTTAATAAGTCGGTATTGACCTTTGATGATTGTACGGTACATTGTGTCTGTGCACACGCTAAGGGGAGAATTACGAGTGTACGAGTTTGTAAAGTAGCAATTTATTTTCATTTAAAGGTTAAAGTTAAACCATCTTTTTTGCTTTTGTTTACCTGGGATCGATCCCACCGGTAAATATATGGTATTTACTGTTCGCAACTGGTAGGATCTTATCAAATTTCTGTTCCAAAAAGAACGTTTTAAGAAATTGGAGATGAATACAGGTCGGGTCTCCCTTATCCGTGGATTCCGAAAACCGAAATATTCAGAAAACAGTGGTTTTTCCGACTATTTAATCCCCCCCCCCCCCCCCCCGGCCCCTTTTTTCATACTTACCTCGTCCCCAGATGTCCACGGGATCTTCTTCAGCGGCATCTCCCGTCCCACGGTCACAGGGGTGCATTATGCGAGTAAGCGGGCGTGCTGGTGACATCACTCGTATAATGCACCCCTGGGACTGGAGATGCCACTGAAGAGGATCCTGAAGGCCGCCGTGAATGCCGGGGGACACCGTGGACAGCGGGGGACCATCGGGGCACCACCAGGGGACCAGGGGGGAGATTCCTAAAACTCGCCGCCCAGCTCCGCCCCCATTCGCCGCCCATCGCAATCATAATCCTCGCATATGTTCTAACATATGCGATAATTATGGCAAAGGACAGCTCTTGCGTTAAGAGCTGTCCTTTGCGGTGAGAGTCGCTGGGTCCCAGCATGTCCCGGCGGCTCCCCCCTCCCACGCCCGGCGCTGCTGCTGCTGCGCCGGGCTCTCCTCCTCCCTGCACCCGGAAGAGGATCAGTGCAGGGAGGAGGTCACAGGTCCGGGCAGCACAGCTCTGTGCTGCCCGGACACAGGTGACGGGGAGATGCGGGGCGGCGGGTGTCCGTGCGGATTCAGTATTGAATCCCGGCGGTCGGGATCCCGGCGTTCAGAATCCCGACGCCGGAATCCCGACAGCTGAAATGCAGACAAGGGGGGGGCGTGGATCGCCCCCCCTTGCGGGCTCGCTGCGCTCGCCACGCAGCGGGCCCGGTGCCTCGCTACGCTCGGCACACTAATTTATTCTCCCTCCAGGGGTGTCGTGGACACCCACGGAGTGAGAATGTGTCGGCATTCAGCGGTCGGGATTCCGGCGTCGGGATTCTGAACGCCGGGATCCCGACCGCCGGGATTGTAACTGCATCCCGTCCGTGCGGGGCGGCGGTGGGTTTGCGTTAGAAGCCCATTGGCTTCTATGGGGCATCTCCAGATTTTTCTGGCGATGCCCCCCGCCGGGGAAACCCGGTGGGGGATGCTTAGAGCATCCCGAAATGCGGTAAAACCCCCGATAACGGGGGTTTTACCGCATTTTTACCTTAGAGAATCTCCCCCCAGGTGAGTATGGAAAAAAATGTATATTCCAAAATCACAAAAAATCCCTTATCCAAAATGTTTGTGGTCCCGAGCATTTCAGATAAGGGATGCTCAACCTGTATTATTTAATGTTTCCACCAGTGGTACTGAGACGGTGGATACTAATTTTCCTCTTCCTGTGTCCTTGTGTGTGTGTGTGTGGGGGGGGGGGGGCGCGATTGTACTTATTGGATCCTCCATGGAGCGTGTGACTGCTTTATTAATCTGAAACATGGCCACGCCCCCTTACATTAGGTCACTCCTTCTACGGCTATGAGTAACATGATATGCAGGATGAAAATGATCCCTGTGCCATCCATGCCCCTGAATTTATGACATCATGACATTACATTCACTTGGCGGACCGCCGGGACCAGGCAGAAGCAGAGCATCCGGAGTATTCTAGGAACCCCCTGGGCAGCTCTGCTGCAATGTCCAGAACCTCCTAATGACACGGCTGCAGGACGCTATTCCGGGCCATGCAGCAAAATACTTGTGCAGAGAACAGCGGTTACGGTATAAATGGTAGACAATGTCTAGGTCGAGAGTCACTAGGTTGACCATTAATGGTCAACAGTGACTAGGTCGACACCTTGAAATGGTCGACATGACGTTTTAGGTGTGTCTGTGTTGACATTTGTCAACATGGACACCGTATAAGTGCACCGCATCCCTTCACATTGCTCACTGCACTCGAGTATAGAACTCTCTGCGCTATACTATTATATTGACTCTCTATGGCCACTTGGATATTATAAAGATGAAAAACCACCTTTAAAAAAAACGAGAAAAACTCATGTCGACATAAGCGTGTGTCGACATATTGTCACTGTCGACCTTGGGTGTGTCCACCAATTCAAGGTATAGACCACTGGTGGTCAACCTAGTGACTGTGGCCCTAGATATCGTCTAGCCAGTGACCACATACCCGGTAGTGCAACAGTGCCGCTACCCTAAGCTCTGCACCAACTTCCAGTTATGGCCTTGGAGATATGTGACATAATAAAATAGTATTTTTGGTGACACATAATAAACATGTATTTTTGGATGATATCAATCTTTTTTTCCCAGGTATCAGTACAGTATATTAAAGAAAAATACATTATTTACAAAACAACAGGATGTCATCTGGCAATTGCACCTTACAGTCATGTGTATGTGCATTAGTAATTCCCAGGGGGCAAGCTATCAGCATTGTGGGAAATAAGAAGGCGAGAGCCAGAAAATGGAAATAATCATCCCCTATTAGTCGCTACTGAGCTACAACAGGATTTTGTGTTATCTGTGGTAAACAAGTTTCCACTTCACATTTATCAAGAGGTGATGTGCTCTAATATATAATGCGTATAATTACGCATTGGGATAAATACCGGTGTAAAAGCAGCATAAATAGCAGGCGGAGAGCTCTCTCAGGCTGTGGAACCCAATAAATGCTAGCACTTTCGTGATAACATACAGAACATACAGAAGGCGGTAACACAACCCTGGCCCTTATTCTGATCGGTGCGGATATTCCCGCATTCTTACGGTGCGGTCCGCACGCCACGGTGTTTTGCCGCGTGCGGCCATCGTCCGTAGAAACGCCCACGTGTCCTCCGCATTCGGACGGACTCACTCTTTAAGAACAGGGCGTGTTTACGGACGACATACAAAGCATGCGTGTGCGGGAGAAACACTCCGATTCGGCACGGTATTACAGAGTATTACAGAGTATGCTCGGGAATACCGCATCCGAACGGGAGCCAAGCGGTGCTACCGCACGTAAGCGGAGTATTTACGCCAAACAACCCACTATGAAGTATCTTCTGCTATACATCACATGACCCACTTATTCAATTACCTATCCTCATAAAAAACTTCTTATTTTGAATTGGAATCAATTAGATGCCAATATATCCTTACAAGCATGCCTAACACATGCATTGCACACATTAACCCTTACAGCAATTGAAGTGCAATGGTTTCAATTAAAGCACTGACAAGCGTCCTATTAGTGAGTAATGAGTAAAGGAGTAGATTCTATTGGGTTCAGGTGTTAATGGTTGTAGTCATTAGGCGTACGTTCGCCTAGCGCATGAACGAGTGGTGTCCGCAAAGCAATAGTACACTTGTGGACACCGCACATTTCTGCCCTTTTTGATCGCGTGCATTCGGAGTGGTTTCCGAATGTACGCCCCCCAACATAAGTGTACTCCCCCGTGTCCGCCCATGTTTCCGCCCCGTTTTGCCCACTTTGAAACTACGCCCATGTGTCATTCCGCATGACGCCCATAATACGCCCCTATTTCCCGAATGATAGCGGTGAACAGTTCTGGACGGGATCTGGCCGAACTGGTACCGAGTCAAGGCGTGGCACATGCGCGTTGCGTTCTCCACGCATGCGCAGACGCCGTAAACACGCGATCCGAAAGTATGCGGTAAAGTCCGCGTCAATCAGAATAAGGGCCCCTGTTTTGTTTTTTTAAACATGCAATGCCTTTGCTGCACTCCCTATCTGCTCATAAGCGTTAGCTCAGCGGAATGGAGTCAGCCAAGTTTTGGGCAAAACTAATAATTAGCCTGTGAATCCACTCTAAAGTAGGGGCAACACTGAGGTATGAGGCACATTCTACCTCAGTGATGTCACTCGTCCGGCCTAGATGAACTGTGGGGTAAATGTAGGTAGCTTGGAGAAGTAGTATCTATCCCCATAAGGAACGTTATGTGCAAGATGATAATGCACCAGCCAATCAGCTCCAATATGTAAATTGACAGTCAGGAGCTGATTGGCTGGAGCATTATCACCTAGGACATAACGTTCCTTATGGGGACAGCTACCACTTCTCCAAGCTTCGTACATTTACCCATGTATGACATAATGGAATGATCTTGAAGACTCATGAATTTTGGATGATACCAGGTCACAGTCCCACATCCCACCCTCACCTACCTTTCTGTACATGTCCCCTCTGTGTGCTCCCATTCTGAAGAAGAATAAATAAGATCGTAAGCAGGGGCAGTGGCGCACACAAGCGATGTTTCTGAATACCAAGAAACCCCCTCCGTTCCACTGTAAACATTAGCCATGAACCCATGGCTTCACCCGGTGCAGCTTTCATGGGTATTATAATGGCATATGCAGCATTGTTTATGCAGCTTGTATCCATATTCTGTAATGTTCTGTAAATGTTTAGCCCTTTTTAGATTGTTTTGCTTGCAACAGCTCTGTGGCCCCTTGTGATGCCATAAAAATAAAATATTATAGTAATAATGGCTAAGTGTGCTCAGGGCTGTCTTAACAGAATTCTAGGCACTGGGCAAATGAATGCACTAGAGCCCCTTCACGTCCATTCATAGGGAAAACAACATAAAGGAAGAGGATGCTGCACTCTGATTGGTGGGTTGCCCCAGCCAGCCACCAGTTAACATGCTGACAGCCAGTCACTGTCTGGCTGCAGGCTGGGAAGCAGGAAGAGGATACTGCCTGGCCATTCTGATTCTAAATCACAATCAAAGCAATCCCCCCCCCAGCAGCCCATTAAGCCCATACGTTAAGCCCAGAGTATGCTGTATTCTCATAAGAACTGCCATGCCCACAAAATGGCTGCCTTCATGCGTTTGTGACATTCACTTTTCTGAGAACCTCAATGCATTGTCCTGCTGTATAACCCTATGTAGAGCGTTTTATTGCTTTAATGGCAAAGGATTACATCTGTTTGCTTAGGAAGAAATATAATTCCTGTAATTAGGTCACAGCCACTGAGACTCAATGAGAATCTGTTGTTGTCTCTAAACTTCAGTTGCTTAGAAAGGGATTTTTCTCTTTAATTCCAATACACAAAACTCAAATCTACAGTGTTGTATTTGTTTCACCAAATTACACAGCGCAGAAAGCAGAATACAGGGAAAAAAATCTCTATTGGGAGCGAGCTCTTCAAACAACTATGATATCAATTAAAGCCACACTCTATTTACTGCTGGCAAAATCCTAATTAAACAGCTTGGCTCTCTTTCCGTTCAAAGAAACCCAGAAAAAAGGTCAGGCAGGCCTCTTGACATTGCTGGATTATGGGTTTGTTTGTTCAAGTGAGGAGGGAAAATGATCAATGGTTCTCGCAGCTGGCAGTGAGGGTCTGCACCGGTCAGCAAACAGTTAACGCAAGCCTGTTAGCATGGATTAACATTTACTTATTTAAAAGTAAATAGAAATCAAATCAGTTACTTTATTAGATACTTCTTTTTCAATCCGTCTTTTCTTCCTGCCGGCTAACTCGCTGGCGGCATTCAGGTTCAAATGCCAGGCAAACGAATTTGACATTTGGTTATTGACTTTGAGGTTTTGTTACATTCTGAAGGTCATTGAAAGTTACTCCACTGACCTCAATACTCTTATCTTGCATTAAACACACTGAATGGAGCAGGTGTCAATAAACAACTACTGCAGGTTTGTGTGATCTGATGCTCCGTCCAAAGACGCAGCATCAGATCACTTGCGTGGATATTGTCTATCTGAGTAACCCCCAGTTCAGTGGCTGAACTTGTGGGTGGTGAGCCTACTGTAGGTGCAAAAATATCATTTCGGCCCCCTTGTCCACCCAAACCCGATTTCACAATATGTCTCACCTCTCTCCCCTCTCCACCACTGTTTTGTGGGCATGACCAGGAAGCACTGGGCGTCCCCATGCGACAGCCCCCTACCCGCCCACTACCTGTCCCAGGATATTGTAGAACTGGAAAAGGGTCTGAGAAGGGCAACTAAACTGATCAAGGATTGGGAGTCATTGAGATACGGAGAAAGATTAGCAATGTTGGGTAGGTTTACACTGGAGACAAGGAGTTTAAGAGGGACTAAGATACAAATATATCAGAGGTCAATATAAAGAACTGTCAGGCACTTTGTTTGCTTTGAGGGCTAGGCACAGGACCCACGGGCACCCCTCATGTAAGAGGAGGATTTCTGTTGCTATTTTGTAGCATGCGAGAGTAATACTGGGTACACACTCTTCGACCAGATCACCAGATATCAGGTGTATAGGTGTGTACATTGGGGCAGGTTGCATGCATCTTATGCGCTGTTTAATATGCTACGTTCCAGCAAAAGCTACTCGTCTACTATACTGTAATTTCCAGGAGACTGGTAAAATTTAGGGGAAGGTCTCCCGAGAAAGTATACAATCCTTCTGCATCCCATCTATTTTTTCAGTGACTCAGAGGCGTAACTCTAGGAGGCAATGGAGTCACCTGCCACCAGGCTCCTGCTCCCAAGGGGGCACCTCTCCTCCTCTGCAAGTTTAAATCAGTTAACTTAAAGCCATCCATGTAATTTCTGTGGCTGACTCCTCCTCCTAACATCATTTTTGCAAGTGTCACACCTTGTGATAGAACCCATGACCTGTCTTACTGTAGACAGACACCTTACTGATTAAGATATTTGAGGGGCACCAATATTTATCTTGTCTCCGGGCAACTGGGACAAACTTACGCCACTGCAGTGACTCATCATCATTGCCAAATGCAGCAAAGACGTGATGCCACGTGCACCAATGCCACATCTATACCCCTTCCGCCAAAGCCTCCCTGGGTCTGCCGAAGTACAAACAAAAGTAGGAAAGCCTAATTATAAGCTGAGTCTACATCTACTGTATATCAAAAACAGAGGACCTGCCCCATAAGATTTTCACAGTGTTCTAAGATACGATATACAGTCAGTGGATGAAGCCTGGTTGGTTCTGGAATCTGGTTGGTTTAAATAAATGATAAAAAGGGAATACTTATTAAAATACCACAATTAACATGTCAGCATCTCTCCCTCTCCTACACACTTCTGCTATTACAAGACCTGAACTTTGCAGTTAGCTCATGATTTTAAGTTAACAAAATTAGGATCATACTGAACGCTGATCTTCTACATGAATCAGAGATGAATAAAATATTGTAAATTGCTGTTTTGACTGCTGAGTGGGATGACAGGTTGAGATTATCCATGACAGCTGTCTGAGCTAATCAGTGTCTCATTTAGGAGGCTGCCGAAACTCTTGTACCATATTAAGAGTGCGTCCATCACATCTAAAAAGAAAAAGGGTAGTATCACTCTCAGAGAAGCGCCGCTTTCATTGTGATACACAGGCTACGAGATCAAACGTGTTTACCACTATGCATATGAAAGAAGACTTCCCTTTAAATGAATAATTTACATGCATTTTTGAGAGATCTTACACTGCAATCAAAGACAAAATATTTGATATAGTGTAGGGAGGAAGAAGTGCACTCTTATATACTTACTTGCATGACAAGGGTCTTAAGTTGCTCTCTTGCCGTACTTACCACCGGTGTCCTTTTTGGTTACCAACGAGGCCTAGCCTGTCATAAAATATGAGCCCCATTTTCAAAATGGCCATGGTTTCTGTAGCCCAAAGTGTAATTTGACCTAGCCAAAACTGTAGCAATTTGCAGATGGGAATGCTGGCAAACTTGAATGCATGAGGCCATATTTCTGCTTTAGACATCTGGTGTGTCATCCATATAAGGTATGACCCAGAAGCCTCTTTGGAGGCAGCTAGTCATGCTGCCTCCTCAGTCTTGCATCGTGGACAGTGGTGTCAGCCGCCCCTCCCTACCTGTTATCTGCTTTTTGCCATTTCCATCAGGTGAACCCAGACTCCATGGATGCCACCCAATGGCTAAGCATGGGCATGCACACATTGAGTGTTAGAGGTGCACAGGCACACCCTAATGCTATGCATACCCTTATGAACACCTCCCTGCCACTAGCAAGACCTTTTACCAAAGACTTTTGCTTTTTAGAACCAAATTCCTTTAAAAGAAGTGCCAATCAATCAATTATTTATCTTTTTACAGTTTCTTATATAGAGCAGCATATTCCTTTGTGCTTTACATTTGGAATCAACAGTGAGAAGACAAACTGGGTGATTACAGACAGACATAGAGGTTGGAGGACCCTGCTCGCAAGCTTACAATATATAGGGATGTGTGTTTTGCATTGTTAATTAGACTAGACCATTGTCATATCACTACATACCTGTGTCATCCATATAAGTTTTTTACTTTATTTGCATGTACTGTTACACAGGGTTATTAAAACTGAAATAGGCCGGAGATTATGGTGTGACTGAGAGACGTTTTATATTGTAGCGAGAGCCACATCTGATTGGCGGTGTTAGACACACCCCTTTGACTGTGCAACCCCCTATGCGCAGGCCTATGTGGCCAAATGAGGTGTTCATGGCCCAATCCATTGTGGAAAGCCTCCACATAGAAAGCCTACAGCCTGATACTACATATCATGGCATTCCACAGCTGGGACACAATGGCGCTTTCCTGTGTGCCATGCTCTCCGAACCTCTTTATGCACATCCAGATCTCCCGTCAAGAACAACGTAAAAGTAAATAAGGGGTAGATGTATGAAGCAATGATAATGGATGAGAATTGATAAAGTGCCTGATCTTTTATCACCGGCCAATCGGCTCTTAACTGTCCCTTTTTAAAACCAGTCTGTAACTTAAGAGTAAGAAGCTGATTGGCGGGTGATAAACCACCAAGCACTTTATCAGTTCTCCTCCCTTATCACTGCTTCATACATCTACCCCTAAGTGTGGTGTTATATCATGACGTGGTAATATTAGCACTAGGGATGAGCGCCGGGGCCAAAGATTTGGATTTGGATTCGTCGCCGAGATTTGGCTTTGTTGAACAGTGAAGAAAATTTTGCATTTTTTTTTAAATGGTCAAAAAAAGTCCAAATAACGTAATTTTAGCATTTTTTTGTCCCTACAGTAATATTAACCTCAATAACATAATAATAACAATAATTTCCAGCCCTTTCAAGACAATTTTGACCATTTACACCTTACAATATTGTTTTTAGGGCAAAAAGTTGCACCAAGGTAGCTGGATAACTATACTAAGCCACACAAGTGTGCGGCACAAACATGTGGCTCATCTAGGAGTGGCACTGCAGTGGCAGACAGGATAGCAGTTTGAAAATGTAGGCCTCAAGAAGCACATAATGGCAAAAAAAGAGGTGCAAGATGGAATTGGGCCAACTCAAGCACCCTTACCTTGAAAAAAAATGGTCAAAAAATACTATGGGTGCAGTACACACAAAGAATGAATAAAGAAAGACGAGAAAAATTGATTAGGATTTTTTTAAATTTTAATTGTTTTTTATTGCGCAGCTTGTATAACGCTGCTTGGGGGCCGAACAATCACACACGCAACTTGTGGTGTATACTATTGGGGTGCAGTTACAGTATACAGCAAACAAATAAAGAACAGCAACATTTATTTTAATATTGTATTTCTTTTTTATGGACGGCTCTTGGATAACTGCGTGGACCATGGATGCAGAATATTCACACACTGAACTTGTTCTGCTTCTTCTGACAGTAGCATATATGGTGTATAGTCTGCACTGCACAAGTTCACAACACCCCTCTGTCTGCACTGCACAGCACCCCTCTTCAGTCTGCACAACACCTATCTGAGTCTGCACACTAATGTACTGTAATTGTAATCTTGACTGAGTGATTGATGACGACAACAAGTTCAAGTTTAAGTTAAACACCCCAGTGCCAAACCTCTCTGCAGTCTGCATGCACTGCACACAACACCCCTCTGTCTACTCTGCACTGCACAACACCACTCTCTCTGCACTACACTAATGACTCTGAGTAATTGATGATGACAAGTACAAGTTATGTTAAACACCCCAGTGCCAAACCCCTCTGCAGCCTGACTCTGCATGCACTGCGGTGCACAACACCCCTCTGTCTGACTCTGCACTGCACAGACAGCACCCCTCTGCAGTCTGCACAACACCCCCAGTTAAACTTTCAAACACCCCAGTGCACATCCCCAGAAGCCCGCCACCGCCGTGAACTGCAGACCTGTGCACAGCAGGAAGCGTGACTGTGAAATGGCGCCGAATTATCAGGATGCCGAGCTTTTATAGACTTAGCCTCTCTCGAGAATCCGACGGCAGCTTCCTGCGTTCGCCCGCGCTTGGGTTTCCGAACAAAGCCGGAAACTCGTGAACGCGGCTCGCGGGCTCTCGGGACAGCTATGTTCGGAGTGGTTCGGATTACATAGAATCCAAACCGCTCATCTCTAATTAGCACATATAGCCCATGTCTCCCAATGAAATAATGAGCAGACTAGTGCAAAGAAGACTACTAATACCCCTTTCAGACATATGGCAAAATCCCAGGATTTTTCACGTGCACGCGCACAATCCCGGGACTAGGGTATGTCTGAAAGGCTCTACCTGGAATTTTAGTCCTCTAAAATCCCGGGTCCTGCGCACCTGCAATGGACCCGGGATTTTTAAAAACCCGGGTTTGAACCGGGACTAAAATCCCGGGTAGTACTGTATGTCTGAAAGGGGTATTAGAGAAAATTGTTGAGCGGTTGCTGGGCTTCATCCTTATTCCATATTCCTATGTCTGATCATTTGTAACGTTTAAATGCAAATAACTATCTTTAGTTCATTTTTTTTTAAATACATATAAACAAGTTGCATTCAAAATGGAATACAGAGATCAAGCACATTAATTAATGAGTCTGCATTGGTTTGTGTTGTAGACTAGTATGACATGCCTGGCTTATTAGAGTGTGACATGTTTCATTATACACTGCTGCAGGGGCAACTAGACAGAGTTAACAAGGAGTAAAAATATTGGTGTAAATGGATGCTAAATATTAATAACTTTGGAGAAGCTTAGTGCAAATAATAGCTCATGGGAAAAAGTCATTTTCATGAAAGAACCTGGTGAGATAACGGAGGTTTATAGCAATATTTCCGATTCAGAGCAATCTTCTTCCTTGGGGTCATATGCAAATAGAATGCAATCAGCTGCTATTTTTATCGGGCTGTGAAATTGCTAAGGATATATCGGGACTGTATACAAACCCTGAGATATGTGTGCTCTGCAAATTCAACCTGTCTCTAAATCATGCCCCATGCACCTAAAAAACATATTTAAAATTCGCCCTCACCTTACACAACACACTGCAAAAACTCTAATTTATGCTCTCATCATCTCACACATTGATTATTGCAATAGTCTCCTTGTTGGCCTTCCCCAATACAGACTCTCACCACTACAGTCCATCATGTGTGCAGCTGCGATGCTAATCTTCCTAGCCAGATCATCATCTGCAAAGCTACTCTGTCAGTCACTTCATTGGTTACCTCTATTCTACTGTATTCAATACAAAATAATTTTACTTACACCCAAAGCCATAATCACACCCCCACTGTACAGGCCACACATCCACACATATCCACTCATTCTTTTTCACATTTTCCTCCTGACCTATGGCCAAACTGCTGGGTCACCGTATCTTACAGCACACCAGGAACCTTGCATTCTGATGGAATGAACGCAATAAAGGATACAGTATCTATCCTTAAGTATCAATGCCTATTTCCCTTTAGATTGTAAGCTTGCAAGCAGGGCCCTCCTACCATTTGACTGTCTGTAAATACCCGGTGTGTTGTATCACTGTCTCCTTTTGTAAACGCAACGGAATATGCTGTACTATATACTGTAAGAAACTGTTATTAAATAAATAATAAAATAAATAAATGAGGACTAGTTGGATTGATATACAGATGGAGCCAGCTTAAACTTTGCAGCCCTGCCAGCCGCACGAGACGCTCGCGCGCCCCATGGCAAGGGAGCTTCCCCCGGGTCCCCGCCGCCTTCCCCGCCGCCAGTCTCCCTCGCCTCCCCGACCCCACCTAACCCTGCCTGTCTCCCTGAAGCAGAGACGGGCAGGATGCCGCTTCCCCTGCCGATGGAGGATTGGGACGCATGTGCGTCCCAGTTCAGTGAAGTCCCTGTCTGCCCGCGCTCACCAGAGGGGAGGCTCTGGTGAGCCCCGGCAAAAGATGAGGACTACATCTGTACTTCATACAGGTCATATTACTGGATATACTGCATGAAAAACATTAAGGAAGGAACAGGGTAGGCAAGTACTTAAGTAATGAAGAGAGACTGAACAAGTACACCACCTGCTACCCACTCAGAAACCTCCGGTGTAAGTGTCATCCACACTCCAATACACATATACACAAAACAAGTTCACCGGCAGGGACCAGTAGGCACTCAATAACGCAGACCCACTTCTTTTCCAGATATGGGCGGAGACATAAAAAAAAAAATACATTCCATAGTGTTATACTGTTGCCTTTAAATCATAGATGATTTCCAAAATTTCTGATGCACATACTGCTAATGATAGTCTACTAAGAAAAAGTAGCTCAAGAAGTGGGTTCTTGCCCAGACAAGCTGCAGAATCCCTCTTCCAATGATTCACTTTCTCACCAGTTTTCACTTTATCATAAAAAAAGAAAACTCCAATAGGGTAAAACCTGTGTTTTGGAGGAAACTCCAGCGTTAGTCAGGATACAGAGTGGAATCTGAGTTCTGCAAAGAGAAACTCTGTATTTTTCACTGAACACTGAGAGCACTGTGCAGGGAGCAAGATTGTTGTCACACACCAGTAAACACCTTACGCGTTTCGCTGCCTAAGCAGCTATTTAAAAGGTCACCTTTGTAAAAACCTGCTGAGGCAGTGAAACGCATAAGTTCGTACTGGTGTGCTACAACAACCCTCTCAACTAGGATCACTTACATAACCCACCTACCTAAGGAACCTTCATTTACCTCAGGATTACCATCCTAATTGTGCCCTTGGGAGCATTGCCCACAACTGGAACCCCATTCCGCAATTTGGGGAAAAAACACCTTGGACCTCCCCAGTACTTGCGGATTCATTGGGTGATTGTATAACCTATTTACTAAAAAAAATTTGTGCACACCATAGGTTTTTTTTTAATAACTTGAAAATTTCCTTATTAATAATTATTTTAATGTATAAATAAATGTTAACCCCATCCCTGGCTTGGACCTGGTAGACCCTCCCCCTAAGTAGTTTACTGTATATATAGCTTTCGGTGTGATTTGCACTGCAGCTGTGTAACCGACATAGTATTGACATTGACACCATATAAGTGTACCGCATCCTCGCGCATGGCTCGCTGCGCTCGGCACACTATTTTATTCTCCTTCTATGCCTACTAGGGTAAAGTATGAACAAGTCGGTTTAAAACAAAAATATATGAAAAACTCATGTTGACCTTTTTTTATGTCAACCTTTTCCATGGCGACCTTTTGCATGTCAACATTTTGCCTGTCGGCTATTACTGGTCGACTTTTTTGGCGGTCAAGCTTTTGCTCGTCATCCTATCGACCGCATTCCATTTGGCCTGTGCAAGATGCAGGTGGACCACCAGGTAGATACTTGGCGCTGTGTTATGGGCTGATTTCTGTTAGCTAAAAAAACAAACATTTTTAAAGGCAATAGACCTTATGGTTGATTCACAGAAATTCGCAGCCTTGTGAGTCCACCAGATGCCGCCCTGAGAATGCAGATATGCACGCAACCCCTCATGCGCCACTTTCGTACACACGGCTGCGAATGGATGTTTAACACAAACATCCATTCGCAGGCTGCAGGGGAACACCCACATCAATGATGTGGAAGGCACGCTCACATTTAAGGTTACTCTGAGGTAACAAGATGTGTGTGCGTATTTAGAAGGAAGTGGACGTCTGGTGATGTCAGCTGCCTGTCCCCGGTGTCCACGTCACCAGGCGACCTCTGTGGGAACGCTAAGCACTTTCATGGGAATCAAGAGGAAAAATGGGAAGATTGCGCTAATATATATACAATAAATTCCAATGCACCATGGAGGGGATCACATTTATAGCAAAAGACTGGAGACTGCTTCAAACTATTGTATCAAAAAACTATTTAATTAACATATAAAGTATACATATGTATAGCTATTTAGGGTGGCCACCTAAAAAATTAAACATGTATATTAGCATATGCTATAATAACAATGTGCACATAAAAACAAGCTAAATATTTAGCTATGGATAAAAAAGGGGGTGATGATAATATTCACTCTGAATTTACATAAAAACTCGCAATCTTGCATATGTTGACACTGTGTCGACTGGGTTTAGTGTCAGACCATACTGGGGATGTTTTAGTAGAATGCTGGTAGTAACAATGGCCCTTATTCTGGTTGGTGCGGTAATATCCGCGTGCGTTCGTGCCGCCGATGTTTTGTGTCTGCGCATGTGCAGAGGCATCTTTGCGCATGTGAGAGCGGGGCGTACGTCAAAATCCCGCATGAAATGTGAACACTCCGAACAGGGGGTGGAGAGGGGCGTGAAGGGCTATTTGGGCTCATTACCATATGCATACGCCCCGCGTTTCATGGGCGTTCCCATGCAAACGCTGGGCGCACGTATGGTAATGCGGCCGTGACGCACGTGTAGGGGGCGGACATATGACATCGCCGGATGTCAGCTGCCCGCCCAGATCCCTGCTTTTGCACGGAAAAATGTCCGTGTGGTCTGAGGTTGCGGGAGCTGGCGGACCACTCGGTCCTGCATTCGATGGTCTGCGACCATCGAATGATGGGGGAGGTTCCCTGAGATGGAGGAGGCGTATTCCATGAAAAATACACGTGCGGTCCGTTCGGCCAGCTTCTTACCGCGTACGGACGGAGTTGGCGATCCGTATGGAAGGCGGGGTTTCGCACGCACGGTCCTGGCCGCATATTCGGATCCGGCCGCACCGATCAGAATAAGGCCCAATGTCCTTTTCAGGAGCAATGGATCATAGCACAGTGAGCGCATACATCACCTGTGCTGCCGGATGGTAAAAAGTCCTGTGCGGTGTTTGTTTGGTGGAGTGTCCCACCTGAGGAGAATGACAGTGCGGACCTGGATGTAATGGCCGGTACGCGTGTGTCTCACCCACGCTGCCGGAGATGTTAGGGTCCTGCAGTGCACCACCGTGACTTTCACTCACGGGTGCTTGTGTCGGTTCCTGCTGGCGTTCTCCACTCTGCACAATGGACAGGGGCTGGCGGATGTACCGTTCCACGCACGGCGATAAGGATGGAGTGATATATCAGATGGTAATCGCCCAGTATTCTGCTGGCAAGCAAGAAGTTGGCTAGTAAGCTGGATGGCTGGCTTCTAACATGTTTCGCCCTTAAACAGGGCTTTTTCAAGGAATGCCCATGAAAAGCTGGGTGTTCCCATGGGCGTAACTATACGCTCCCACCCTACACCCCCCTGCTGCAGCAGTGCGTGCATGCACCCAGTCTGTTCGCCATGGCCGCACGCACCCGGGGTATGCACATGCGTAGAAATGCGGCTGCGCATACACAAAAACATCAATCCCCGTGCAAACGTATGGTCCTTGCGAATGGACCAGAATAACCCCCAATGTCCTATATGACATTTAACGTATACAGTATACATAGACATCTGTGTAACACAGCAGGGGCTTGGAGAGGTAATTAGTTGGGTGTTTGATAACATTTTAATGTGAAGGAATTGGAGTTCTGCTCTCTAGATATCTGTGTTTCGGTATGCATTGTGATTGAGTGGTAGCATTTACACACAGCAGGGATGTGAGCAGGAGGTCAGACAGAGGATACAAAGTCACCACTGACAACGCTCCCTGCTCCTTCCAGTTACTGTTAATGAGCTCATCACCACAATTATTATAGAAGACATTTCTCTAGCTTAGAACAGCAACCTGCCTGGCCTATACAGACTGAGCCAATCCATGAGATAATACAGCCGTATCATTGTACCATGGCCATGCTGCCACCCATATGTATTATATACTGTATTTATTTCACTAAATGATTTTTATTTGCAAGGTGCATATGTCTCTACCTAACCAATATGTCTCATGTTATTAGAATCCCTGCCAGCATTGCTGTATCATCCCTGTAATATTGGTCTTGGACATATGAAATACAATTTTCTTTATTAAAACCAGGTGAAATAGAAGCTAGCCAGGCACAGTATCTGTGTACTTCATATGTATAGGAATGATCTGGTAACCCTATTCTGTGCCAGAACCTGATCTGTAAAAATCGCACCCGTATTATCAGGATGCCATGACACTCGTCTGCATCTGCCTTTACATTACATCATAAATAAAACCAGATGCAGAACTGGGTGGTGAGCCCAGGTGCAAAAATATAATTGGGACCCCCCTCCTCCACCCCAACACAAGTTCACAATATGCACCATGGCAGTGGGTGACAGGGAGAGACAGGAGGAGGCAGAGAGAGGCTGGGGGAGGTGGAGAGGCAGAGAGAGGCAGGGGGAGGTGGAGAGGCAGGAGGAGGCAGAGAGAGGCAGGGGGAGGTGGAGAGGCAGAGAGAGGCAGGGGGAGGTGGAGAGGCAGGAGGAGGCAGAGAGAGGCAGGGGGAGGTGGAGAGGCAGGAGGAGGCAGAGAGAGGCAGGGGGAGGTGGAGAGGCAGGTGGAGGAAGAGCGTGACAGGAAAAAAACAGTGGGTGACAAGATCAGGGTGACAGGGGCAGCAGTGGGCCCCTTAGCCCTCAGGGGCCCCGGAACACTGCACCTGCTGCACCAATGGTAGCCCTGCCTCAGAGTTAAACTGCGTAGGTCTGATCTATTCATACTCACTTCATGACAAATAAACAGATGGTAGCACAGTCTTGATGTGCTTATCTATAGAATGTAAGCTTGCAAGTAGCTCTTTGACTGTCTGTAACTACCCAGTTTGTTGTATCACTGTTTCCACTTGTGCAGCACATCATCTCCAAGCACCGGGACCACGGATCTTACGGCTAGGACTGCTGATCGCCACGCTGTGGAGCCGTGGAGAGGTGAGCAAGCCCAGCACCAAGGTAAACTTCTGGGCTGCCCCTAGCCTCCATGCACCCCCTATCCCCTGTCCATGAGGTAAATGGTGCCGCACCCAGGCATCCATTCACCTCCTCCATGGCTCCGCTGCTGTATGCACAGTACAGCAGCGGAGGCTGTGTGCGCCCCCCACCCAACCTGCATACTGACTGCAGGATGCTACAGTCGGTAGGTTGGGCTCCCCCATTGGTGTAGATAGGAGCCTGGACAGATGACCCAGCATACCCATTTACACTGCCCCCCGTATTCATGACCTGGGTAGGATTCGCAGGGAAATGGACCCGGGTTTTATTCAGCTACCACTTTTACACCGACATGAGGCAAAACCCCGGCTTTTTGCCTCATTGTAAAAGGGGTATTAATGTTTTGTTTCTTCCAAAGCTGGGTATACACCAACCAGTTATCAAGCTGATAATCTACAGCAATAACTGGATGATTGGCCCGATCATCCCATTATCAGCTGATAAACATTGTTTAAACACTCCTGCAATGGTCAGACCAAGATGTCAGGATAAGGTGTGCAGCATATGTTAAGGTGCCCATATACAGGTCCGATTTGGCCTGTTTTTATCCGATTCGGATACATCGGGCCAATATATCCGATGAAAACTTGCCAGATTAGAGGTGTTTCACAGCAGGTCACCTCCGATGTGTGTTCCCTTGCACATTGGATCAGATTCTGTATTTAATACATGCAGCATGTATGATCAGATTGGACCCAACAAGGCATATCGCGGATGCTTTCTAGCACCCGAGATTTATCGCATCCCATCAGGCCCGTAGGTGTGTGCCAGCAGTGCCGCCTGCACCTATAGTCTGTAGAGCATGGAAGCACCGGGCCGGAGAGGTGCTCTCCCCACTCTGTATGTAACAAGCTATTTAACAATGGCCAAATCATATGCAGCCCTCCCGGGAAGCTGCTGGGCTAGTTGAAGGGAAATAAGGTCCAACCTGTAGTCAGACCTTCAGTCGATCCTTACTTACCGATTCCATTAAGAAGATCCGAAGGCAGTACATAATAAGCTAAGAATTGCTCAGCGTGCATGGGTGAAAACCAATCCGATAATCACTCTTTTGGGTCAGAACATCTATTGGATTGCCAGCATAAATCTTTGTTTTTATCACTATATCTACTGTAGATCATAAATCATCCATGGTCCCCAATGCTGTGTTTATATAATTCTGTTATACATATAATATACAAATAAATAGCAAAAATAAAGACAACCACAACTTCAAAGCTCATAGCATCTTCAGAACTTAATCTCCATGATAACACGACCATTGGACTTGAGGCGCTGCTCCATTCCACAGTACTGTGCATCATTAAGTCTTCCAGTCCACAGCTACCTAATACAATACCAGCAAGGGCCATGCAGTTTGAAGGTTACACAGGACATAATATGATGTGATTTTATGTGGGCTGTTCTCTAAGGAGCTTTCTATAATTATGTGTTAACAATATAATCATAACAATGTTCGATGATATAAATTTTCCAGATTTTCTGTGTATTTTACAAGCAGTGGAAATTGGATGTGTAATTGCATTTGCAGTGTTTTAGTGTCAGTTTTGGAGGGAAATGAGTAGTGTTCAGGTAAGGTAAAACTAACAGAGAGGAGGACAAATGTGAACATGAGAAGGCTGGAACACAATGTTTGCTAACTTACATTAGCAGTAATATGATTGTTAAAGCAAATGTAATCTGTATTTATCTGTGGAGTTTTTTTGTGTTTTTTTTTTATCTTTTCAAACATTCCCATAGTGTTGGGCCATTAACATGTTATGCAGAAAATGTCTTTGTACTTGAAACTTACAGTACATTACTATTTGTGAATGGAAGAAGTAAGGATGAGGCAGGACAGTGTATCGCTGGGTCTCAAAGCAATATTTGGGTTGGGGGCTCACCATGTTGCTCATGGGTGGTCCAACCTAATTACTAATAGCAAGCAGCAGCCTATTATGCACTACCCTGGTATCCAACTTCTTCCTTGGTGGGTTCCAGGTGTGCTGTTGTTGCAGAGGGAATGGGTAACACTGTGTCTGCATGTCACCACCAGTGCGGCCACAGACAGAGGCCAGAGGCATCCGTGGGGTCCTCTCTTCACTGAACTGAACTAGAAATGGAATTGATCATTGATGGCTTAAAACTTGGCGTCAATGTGCCTGGATGCCAAATGGTTAGTATGCAGGCAGCTTGAGGGTATGGCCAGGGATGGGGGATAGGTTTAGCCACTAGTAGGTTACAGTAAGGCTACAGTGAGGGGTCTAGATAAGGCACCTAAAAGTAGGGGGGATAGGCTGCGGGGTGGGATGATTAGATGGTGGGTTGTGGGGGTGAGGTTTAGGCACCAGTGTGGAAGGTTATGGTCAAGCTGCATGGGGCGAGGAGAGGGTTAGGTTGCTGGAAGCGAGGGTTATGGGGGGCAGGGGTTGGGTATACTTACCTGACTCCTGTCAGGATTCCCTCCATTAGGATGCTCACATCAGTATTCTGATCGCTGGCATCCTGACCACAAGTCATCCTTATGCATCCCCTCTAGCAGATTAAAACCATGTTAAATGTAGGCTTGAGGTCTGGAAGCTATAGAACCTGTATAATTCATGAGTGCACCAGTTTAAAGTTAAAGTATGGTAAACCCACCTATGCATAGAAAAGATTAACTACTCCTCGCCTCTATGAGGGGAAATACCGCCAATGACCACTAGAAGCCACTCAATGGAACAAAGTACTCCTTAATAGAAAGTGAAAGCTATTTTTGCAGGGACATTAATCTGTTTTAACCTTGCTGGATATGGACAGAGGGAGCTGTGAAGACAGAGATTGCAGGTACATTGCAGAAGCCATCATTTTGAAAGGCTTTCAACTAGTGGCTGAATAACAGTTAAAGATCTGCTCAGCAATATGTGTTACTGGACTTTGGGGGAGATTCTCTAAAGCAGAAATGCGGTAAAAACCCCGTTATCGGGGGTTTTATTGCATTTCTGTATGCTCCAATGGCCCTCCGCAGTAACAGCGAGGCAGAAGGAATCGCCAGCAAAAGCTGGCGATTCCCTGTTGAAGCCTATGGGCTTATTACCGCAGCACTACTGTGAGGGATCCATCATGGATCCCTCCCAGCATGCCCCCCGGCCGTCCCCGTCACCCGGAAGTCCAGTGCCGGCACCACATCGCAAGGGACAGCTCTTATTGCAAGAGCTGTCTCGCGTTAATAATCACATATGTTAGAACATATGTGATTATTAACAATGCAATGGCCGGCGAAAATGGGCAGCAGATGTTAGAACATCCCGCCCCTTTATTTGAAATAGATCAGACTGAGCTAAAACAATTATTAATCAATCTAGATAACCTAACTAAAATATTTTTACTCTGGTGCTGTGAAACTGGTTATGTGTCTGCACTATTGACAACTGAAAACAGTATCTGCTGAATTGCCCTGCTGTATACCACCTGAATGTTCAACACAGGACTTCGAACACGGACCTAATCTGTGTCAGACACGGTTTTAGACACCGTTTCATTACACATCGACCCATGTTATACCCGTGTCGGAGCCATTTCCACTAAACCCGGGAAAGCTTTGTAAAACCTATGAATGTCAACAAGAAAAATGTGCTCAGCATGTCCCAGAGTGTCTCCCATGGATGACATCATCTTCACGTGCCCCTGAAGAACCAATAACGGCCTCTGAGCATTACCCAGATATAAAAACCAGGGTACTGTCCATTTCCACTGCACTCAGACATGTGTCATTCCCGTGTCCGACCCTGGTAGCTACCAGGGTAAAATTCCCTAGACTCTCTACCCATGTTTTTTTTCAAGGATCCATTTCCACTACCAAAAAATCCGGTTAATATTTGCTAGTGGAAAAGGGGTATTTCAAATCTTCAAAACTGTCTGATTAAGGATTAAGAATTTTTGAATCAAGCTAATTGATTATTTCCGGTTTCTGGAGTTAGGCTCTTATTATACGTCAAATAAACCGATTGCTAATAAAAGTACAGAGTTGGCTAGCCACTGGATTGTAGGTGCCAATTCTGGCAAATAATTATACCTACAAAATTTTGGAGGCGTGGCCTAATTGTGGGAGATGACTGCCTCCCACGAGTAGACCACACCCCCAAAAATGTTTAAGGTGGGTGAAAAAAATACACACCTACAGCATGTGCTATGTGAAAAAATAGTAGCACACACCTACAGCATGTGCTATGCGGACAGCAGGCTCAGCATGAGCTCTAACGCTGTCAGTGATATGCTCATGCTGAGCCTGCTGTCAGCACATGCTGCTGTAGGTTTGAGCTGCTGCCCGGAAGGAACGGAGGGGGGAAGGTATGGTGGGGTCGGACCAGGGCCCCGCTGGGCCTCTCCAGCAATCCCGGGTAATTAGTACCCTCCCCCCCTCTTGGGTGCCGTGTTTATGTTACTGTATATATCCCCAATATAATGATATCTCCCGGTGTAATTGCATGTAACTCATTGTATGAGATAAAATAATAAATACTGGCGGCGCTTCGTTCTCCTTTTTGTTGTTCTGTCATATTGGGGTTCCGGTGGGTCCCTACAGAAGAAGCTGCAGTCGGTATTAAATCTTGCACAGTAGGTCAGCATCTGGAGCCATCAAGGTGCCCACTTATGTGTTTCGTACTTCAGATCATTCTAATGCAATTAATTGATTTATCTTTCTGACTTACATTTTTCAGCATTAATGACATATCACAAGGTAGATCGGTTTTGCTCCGTATCCCTTGGCGATACACATAAAGAACTCTGATATTAGATCCATCGCTGGGAGAGGTGTTATGTCAGTGTTACAGGAGAGGCATAAAGGTATAACATGCCTTTTAAACTGCGCTTCAGAGACATTGTATCTCTTGGCATATCACTCTGCGAACAGATTGTTGCAACTGTACCAGTAATAATTACAACTACTCACTGTCTATATATGTTTGATATTAATGCAGGAGTGACAGTGTTCGGAGCCAATATTACAGGGAAAGAAGCTGCTTTCGGATCCAAGTGCCTTTTAATGGGCATAAATGATTCATAAATGATGTACTGTGCAGAGTAACCTGAATCCCAGCAGTGTATTACTGTAACTCAACAAAACCAACACAACATTAAACGCAGAGGCAATCTTTCCTCTGTTTATTGGATGAGGGAGAATCTTTTTGTTGTACCTCTGAAAACAAGTAGATAGACATGTTTGCCAACTATAATCCCTATGACACACATAATATGGCTAGAAATAACTGACAAGGAAAAAAGGGCCTCATTCAGGCTGATCAGAAAATAAGGGCCTGATTCATGCGCTGAATATATGCTGCCTAGCAAGCGGGCAAGCACCGGACTGACGAACGCACGCCACCCACTCCGCACGCACAACCCACAAACCCCCTAGCTTGCATGTGAGGGGTTGTGTATGAGAACACATCCCCTTGCACGCGGTAGAAGGGGACAGAAATCATTCGATGGTCGCGAACCATCGGATGATTTTCTTCCCCTTCAGAAATAAAAGTCAGTGAAAGCGTCATGCAGCTGATTGATTTCCATGGGCATCTGGATCACTTCACTCTTTTCACTGCTTCATACAAATTCCTTTATGCTATGCTAATGCTATTAAAAGTCATTATGACAGCGCACATTTGTGCAAAGACCGAGATGTCCACTGTGTAAGTGTTCAGATGGAACGATCCTGCGTGGAGTGTCTTTCATTGCAACAACACCATTGGTTGTAACAGTTGTATCTGCCTCAAACTCTACGCACATACTGTATATCAGAGTATGGACTCAAAAGTAAGTGATTAAGCAGCTAAGTCTGCAACCAGTTATGTAACTCAGCCATGACATGCCCATAACACACCCATAGGCGGGACCATTTCTGTTGGCTGGGACAGCCACCTCCCAGACATTGCCCAGAAACACATTATGCATTTCCAATACATTTCTGAGACCATGCCTCTAATCGCATCCAGTAGCAGACTGCAACTGGATGCGATTAGAGCTATTCCAGGCGCTGATATTGTCCGGGGTTTGACCCTGCTTTTTTTATTGAGGATGCATTAAAAAGGTCCATTTTTTAATGGTCCGGTGAGACTTGAGTCATCCATTCTTTGGCTAGCATTAATTTTTTGACTGGCAATTAAAGGTTGATTTTCATCGTGAGGCATTGACCATTCCGCATGTCCTATAGGACACTTCAATTTCCAATCACGGGATCTCTATAAGAATGTGAATTGCACCCTTTGAATTATTAGCTTTATTGGTGTTTTAAAAAACCCTGATGAAGTCTTTTTAAAGACGAAACGCGTAGGGTTAAATATTTTTGAAAGAAAGAAATGGATGCAAATCATGAAGTCTGAGTAAAGATTTTAATAAAATATATATTGTTTTTATGAATAATTGTTCTTATTGTGTCATATCCGAATGTAATTGGACAACAATCCTATCAGGTGGAATTCATCAGCGCTCTCTATAACCCCTTTTTTTACATGCTTTCTTCCCCCGCTCCAGTGATCTCTTATCCACTGGAAATGATGACTGTGGGACACAGGCACTGGAAGCAACACCTGCAGTTAAGGAGCTTAAAGGCCCATACACACTGGGTGACTTTCAGCTCAGTTTACTCGTTTGAGCGGCGTTCACCTCGAAAGCTGCCCAGTGTGTACGGGGCAGCGATGAGCAGTGAGCACTAATGTGTGCTCCCGCATAATCGCTGGCCCGGCCACTTATCTGCTGGTATTACCAGCAGATGAGCGGGGGACTGGACAGCTTTCCATAGCGTCCTGCAGTGGAAAGTCATCCACCCCAGGGAAAATTCTTAAAACAGGCGAATATCACTCAGTGTGTATGTACTGAGCGTTTTTCCGCCCATCAGATTTTTCCCATTATCGGTATCCATACACGCTGGACAAAATCGGCCAGTGTGTATGGACCTTAAGGTTACTTTAAGAGCCTAGTTTTCCTATGCATCCATTGCTATCACCTCTGTAAATCTAAGCCTTTATCTACTCTAATAATTATCATTTACATGTCAACTGTCGGGAATTGTAGCATAAACCAGACCGGAAAGGCATCTGTTCAGCAGACTATAACATTGCTATGTTCCGTTATAGATCAATAATATGGAAAACCTACTGTATTTAATTTATGATGATTGCAGGTTAAAGGTATTACATTTTTACTAAGATTGTTGCCTGATATTTGATGACCATAAAGGCATGTATTTATGTTAAAAATGTCCATAAAAACATATCGATTGATTTGCGTAATCAGACCTCCTAATATAATTTCTCTGAAACGTTAATTCATGAGACCGACATGCACCCAGCACAAATTTATATAACGTTAGTGAATGATTGATACTTTGCTTTAAAAAGAAACTGTTAATTACTCAGGATGGTTTGACCTGCAAATTGCAGGGTCTCAGTGTTATAATGACTGGTAATCTGTCTGGGAAATAAAAGGTTGTGTAGTAAATACTGGTAATTATTAGTACATGCCAAATGAGGATAAGTGGACAGTGCTTTTAGCACTGAGAAAGTAACATTGTACACACGGGGCGATTTCTGGGCATTTTTTATATGGTCAAAATCGTAAGAAAAGTTAGACAGAATCGCACAATGATAATATATAGCTTATGATATCAGCGCCCCGCCCCCCCCCCCCCCCTAAATTTAACCCTGTCTCCCCCCACCGCGTCTGTATTCGGCCAGGATTCGGGACTGCAGATCTACTAATCTGTGTCCCAGCACTCCTCCTGGCTCCTTATGAGTCAAATGTCCATTACAAAATGGCTGCCCTCTTACAGCAAAACGTTTGTAAGGATGCTATAAGAGGCCGCCGTTGCCTCCTCTAGCATCTTAAAAAACTGTCTGCTCTACGGGGCATTTTGTGATGGACATTTGACTCATAAGGAGCGAGGAAGAGCGCCGGGATGCAGTTTAGTAGATCTGCGGTCCGGACTCCCGGCCAAATACAGACACGTCGGCGGCGGGATAAGGCAGGTGGAGGTAGCATAACAATAGCAGGGGGATGGGCAGGGCGAGTGGTGAGTTCTGGGAGCTACAGGGAGGATGGAGAAGCAGCCGGCAGCCGGTGGCAGGTTCCGACATAACATGGCGAACGAGTGTCTCATGCGCACACGCCCCCTTCTGTCAGATGGCGGACAGAAGCGGTTGGTTATTCTGTCACCAGGAGCAGCTCAAATGAGAGCTGTTCTGTCTGTAGTCAAAATTGCAACTGCATATAGTCAATATTGGCTCCATGCACTTTAAGAGGAAATTGCATAGTCAAAGTCATCCATAGCCAATATCTCACTGCGTATGTAAATGAAGGTGCATAAACATGGTGCAATTTTGGCTACTGTATGTACGATTTTGGATATGCAATTTCCCTTGTACTCCCCAGAGCTCAGAACCATACAATATTGACTATATTTACTTGAGATTATGACTATGGCCTATGTTGTCTATACTAAAACACTAGACTGTATACAAAATAGTCACAATTGGCGTGCCTGCCCAGTCTATTTTTTCTTGCAATGCCAAACAAACAGGGGCACACATCGGCACCGCAAGCTGTATACACGCGGTGTGGTGTGGTTAGTGATTGCACCGTGTGTATGTACCTTTAAACTGTATAGATTGTGTTTCTCTTGTATCTCAGTATTATTACAGGTATAGTATAAAGAGTTGTTTCCACTTTTCATCTATATAATTTCCTTTTCTGATCTATATAATTTTCTTGAAAATCTGTATTTTCAAAAGCTTAATAAAGCCTTATATAACGGTTTCCGTGTGATTTTTATCTTTGTACGCTATCACTAATCAGAATTTCGATAAGTTGCCCAGACATTGAACACCACTGTATCTAAATGTATCAGGCAATGAAAACAAGAAACTTAGTTGATGATGAAAGCACAAAAGGAATTAATGGTCTGGTAACATTCCAGAATCAACAGTCAGACCGGTCCCGAGAAGGAGGAGGGATCATCAGAACAATGAGGCCATTCGGTGGCTAACTATTTGCAGCCAACCCCTTAACCTTTTATATAAAGTGATTCCATAACTCTGGTACTGGAACAAAAGGAGGGAGTATGTTTATTATTGTCATTGATTTGTAGGGCGCCACAGGGCTCCTTAACACTGGGCAGTGGGGAAAATAGAATAGACCTGACACAGGAACATCCAACTAAATACAGATGCACAAAGGAAGGCTAAGAGGTCTCTGCTCATATGAAATCTCACATCCTACTGGTAAAACAGAGTTTACCTCAGAAAGGGAAATGCTAAATTAAAATATATGCACAAAAGATAGGTAGGAGGTCCCTGTTTATGAGTAGGCTTACCATACTATCACTTTAAATCAGGACACTAATGAACACAGGTTCTGTGGCTGACTGACTTCAAGCCTACATTTCACCTGGTGTTACTCCACCACAGAATCAGTGTAATTCATGAGCATCTCAGGTTAAATGGATGTTTTGGTAAGCCTATGCATGAGAAAGCTCACAGCCTACTGGGAAAAGCTGCCGGTCATGTTATAGCGGATCGAAGCTGTCTAGAACGACCATGTTATGGTCAAACCAATCTAGTTAGATGCCCAAAGATAGTCCACCGCGTCTAGATGGGCAGTAATGGAAGTTAGACGTCAGCGTTAGAGTGATGGTCACATGGTCAACATGATTTTTTCACTTTTTGGGGGGCTGAATGTCAGAGGGGTCCCTGTGGACACTGTATATGTGCACATGGCTCACTATGTTCGGCACACTATTATAATCTCACTCTATGTCCACCTGTGACATTTGGCACACAAAAAACCCATGAAAAACTCAAGATGACCATGTGAACGTCGACCATGCTCCCGTCGCTCTAACACTGGTGTCTAACTTCCGGTACTGTCCATCTAGACGCGGTCGACTATCTTTAGGCGTCTAACTATACAGGTTTGACTAAGCATGGTCGACCATAACATGGTGAATCTAGACATCGTAGATCCATTGACCAGATACCAAAGCTGACACAGAAGCAGAAAGTGTGGGGTCAGAGTGGAGATTTGGGCAGAGACAAGGGTCCAATCCTAGTTGCAACTTGAACAGAGCCTTTAGTGATCTAAAGGATGTCTTTCATGATACATAGCCAGTATGAATACTTACGGTTAGGGAGGCGGAGCAAGGGAGGTACTGTAAGAGGCGGGAAAGCTTGTCCGAAGTGCAGGCGGGAAAGCTTGTCCCAAGTGCAGGCGGGAAAGCATGTCCCAAGTGTACATGTAATTCTCATTCACAACTCTGAGGTTGATGTTGAGGTCGTCTGTGTTTTGTGACACATTCATAAGACATCTCATAAGACAACTCTTTAAGTCTAATTTATACAAGGATGGATTCTCAGTAAAACAGCGCTACAACCGCAGCTGGATTGCTATCCAGGAGCACCAACTCCTTAACATTTAAACATAGACATAAAGAAAAAGGGTAGCTCTCCAGCGCTGGTTGAATCCAATACAAGTTGGATCAGTAGTGTCTTTGAGTCCGTACCCCAAAGGGACCACACTGACCTTGGTGTTGGTCCCTATATACAGGCAAAGGTATCTTTACGGATTCAATTTCAAGGTGATCGTATACACTCCTATCTAGACACGGGGGGATTACAACTGACCTTGTTGCAATTCCCTATATGCACATCACGGTTTCTTTAAAAGCTGCAATTTTTCTGTGACACATACACTCTGTTTCAGATAGTACTGACCTGGTGGCAATGCCCTATGTTCATATAGGGGTTTCTTTTAGTGCGTCCCAGTCAGCAAAATGAGTCCCCAGACCAAGGCAGCATGAATCCAAAATGTCCAAAATTTATTGCAGATAAAATTCCAATACGAATAAAAGGTAATTTTTTAAAAAATAAAGAGAGGGACCGAGAGCTCCAGATATAACCACCTAAAAATCTAACTCATCCGGACTGAGATAGAGAATGGTGGGACCGATGGCAGGGGTCTGATCCTGAAGCTGTCCGTACCTCCCTCCTCACACACCAACGCGTTTCAAAGTTAAATCCTTCCTCAGGGTGTGCTACTGATGGCTACATGAAGGGTTTTTATACCCAAATCCCAAATATGTGGGTGGGAACAATCCTGCCCCGGTTTGGGAGAGTGTAAAAACCCAGATTACATCACATTCAAACAGAATGAGTAAACATATAAATATCATCCTTTAGAAATCAATAAATAGTAGGTAAAACATTAAATTATTATTAAAAACCGTGATAAACATAAAAATCGATGTGGGGATTTGCGGATCATATATAAGCATTTAAGAACATAACCA
Organism: Crinia signifera; assembly: GCF_055691185.1. Taxonomy (NCBI): domain Eukaryota; kingdom Metazoa; phylum Chordata; class Amphibia; order Anura; family Myobatrachidae; genus Crinia; species Crinia signifera. The sequence continues at coordinate 40,680,958 of NC_139224.1, read as the reverse complement.
GAGTCCGTTCCGGGTTTGCCGGTGTGGGGAGCCTTCCTTCTCGTGTGTGCTTAGGTCCGCTTGATGCCGGAAGTTCTGGACATCGTGTAGCGTAAAAAGTTCCGTTTCCGGAAGTACGTCCGCGTCACTTCCGTCTTTTGGAACGCAAACAAGGAAGTGCTTTTGACCCGCAAGCCGCATATCAATAAGACGGCTCCAGAAGTTCATTGTAGAAGTTGTAATTATACAAAACAAGAGAGAGAAATATCATGAGTGTTGTTTGTATTACAATCTCCATATCCTCAAGGAGATAAAACAAGTTTGTTTAGGAAATGACATACATATATTTATTTCACAAAACGGAGAAGCAGCAATGGAAAAGGCGATCAGGGATGTGTTGTCAGTACTAGAGAAACCACTTTAGTTCAAATTCTGCGTTGAGCCCCTGTGGTACCAGGGTCCTCAACTCATATATGGTTTTCATCTCCAGTCTGGCCAAGGAAGCATCCCTGTCGTTCTGTCTCCATATATTAGGTGCCAACTTGATAACACAAAAGGATACAATATGACCAGGGTCACTATTGTGAACATTCTTGAAATGCATAGGAACCGTGTGAGTTTCAACTTGGTTCCCTATGTTTCTGACATGTTCAGAAAGTCTGGTCTTTAATAGCCTTTTAGTTCGCCCCACATATTGTAACCCACAACTACATTCCACTAAATAGACACAATACAAGTTACAAGTTATAAAATCTTTGATCTCATACCGTCTTCCTGTATGATTAGATTTATAATGTGTGATTTTGCTCACATCATGTTTACACATTTTACATAATTTGCATGAGCCGCACCTATAAAAACCTTTTGATAGAATATTGGTCTTTGATTTAGGTGCATTAATAACACTGCATACTATGTTTTCTTTAATATTTTTGGCTCTTCTAAAGACAAACCTAGGTCTGTCTTTAACATAACTTTTCAGTAGTGGGTCTTTGGACAATAAGCCCCAGTGTCTTTTTATTATCGATTCGATTTGGTTATGTTGTGAATTATATTGGGTAATAAATGGTAGATTGAGGTTTTTTTCCTTCTTTTGTTTGTTTCGTATTAGATAGCATATTTTCTCTGTTCATATTCCTGCACCTTTCTCTTGTATTTGCTATATTTAGTTTCTTATATCCCTTTGCTACCAATTTGTTCTCCAGAAGGGTGGCCTGTTCATCATACCGTTCTAAATCCGTGCAATTCCACCTAATGCGCTGGAATTGGCTGTTTGGGATGCTTCGCAGCCAATTAAGGTGATGGTTGCTGGAAGACTCTATGTATGAATTGCAGTCGGTTTTTTTAATATAATTCTTAGTCTTTAGTACATTTTCTTCTATATATATGGTAAGATCCAAAAAATTGACTTGTGTACTATTAATATCAAAGGTAAGGACGATGTTCAAGTGATTGTTGTTTAGATGATCGCAAAAACAGTTGAGGGATTCATCATCTCCGTCCCAAACGAAGAAGATGTCATCTATATATCTATACCATGTCACCAGGCTGGCTCCGTACGGGTGTCCGCTCCACACCTTATCGGACTCCCACCACGCCATAAAAAGATTGGCGTAGCTGGGAGCCAGCCTGGTACCCATAGCAGTCCCTCGTAATAACAGAAAGCTCTTAAAGATCTGAAGGACAATGCCAAAATTGTAATAAAGCCCGCCGACAAGGGGGGCGGCATCATAGTTCTCAATATTGAGGACTATAATGCGGAAATCATAAGACAACTATCGGACACGTCAACCTATAGGAAAATGAGAGGCAATCCAACGATTAATATAACCTTTTTGGCATTATACCTTACCAAAGAAATTATTACTGTAGATATTAGGGACTACATTAATATTCAACATCCATCAATACCTGTGATTTACGTACTCCCTAAAATACATAAAAATAAAGACAAACCGCCAGGACGTCCGATAGTCGCAGGGACTAATTCTGTTCTCTCTAATCTATCACACTATCTCGATTATTTATTACAACCCATGGTCATCAAAATACCCTCATATCTTAAAGATACTATAGCAACCATAAAGATATTAAAGGATATAGAATGGAAACCCACATACAAGCTTGTCACTGCTGACGTGACAAGCCTATACACCATCATAGAACACAAAGCAGGTTTAGAGGGTGTCCGTTATCATTTGGACAAGGAAGGCCATCCTCCTGATTATATCGATTTTGTCCTTAAAGGTATTGAATTAATTTTATCGAATAATTACTTCTGGTTTGAAGACACCTTCTTCATTCAATTACGAGGGACTGCTATGGGCACCAGGCTGGCTCCGAGCTACGCCAATCTTTTTATGGCGTGGTGGGAGTCCGATAAGGTGTGGAGCGGACACCCGTACGGAGCCAGCCTGGTGACATGGTATAGATATATAGATGACATCATCTTCGTTTGGGACGGAGATGATGAATCCCTCAACTGTTTTTGCGATCATCTAAACAACAATCACTTGAACATCGTCCTTACCTTTGATATTAATAGTACACAAGTCAATTTTTTGGATCTTACCGTATATATAGAAGAAAATGTACTAAAGACTAAGAATTATATTAAAAAAACCGACTGCAATTCATACATAGAGTCTTCCAGCAACCATCACCTTAATTGGCTGCGAAGCATCCCAAACAGCCAATTCCAGCGCATTAGGCGGAATTGCACGGATTTAGAACGGTATGATGAACAGGCCACCCTTCTGGAGAACAAATTGGTAGCAAAGGGATATAAGAAACTAAATATAGCAAATACAAGAGAAAGGTGCAGGAATATGAACAGAGAAAATATGCTATCTAATACGAAACAAACAAAAGAAGGAAAAAACCTCAATCTACCATTTATTACCCAATATAATTCACAACATAACCAAATCGAATCGATAATAAAAAGACACTGGGGCTTATTGTCCAAAGACCCACTACTGAAAAGTTATGTTGAAGACAGACCTAGGTTTGTCTTTAGAAGAGCCAAAAATATTAAAGAAAACATAGTATGCAGTGTTATTAATGCACCTAAATCAAAGACCAATATTCTATCAAAAGGTTTTTATAGGTGCGGCTCATGCAAATTATGTAAAATGTGTAAACATGATGTGAGCAAAATCACACATTATAAATCTAATCATACAGGAAGACGGTATGAGATCAAAGATTTTATAAATTGTAACTCCAAGTATTGTGTCTATTTAGTTGAATGTAGTTGTGGGTTACAATATGTGGGGCGAACTAAAAGGCTATTAAAGACCAGACTTTCTGAACATGTCAGAAACATAGGGAAAGTGGATCCTACCTACACACGGAGTGAGTACGGTATGCAGCATTGAGACCATTGTCATCCACCTTCGCATGCCTGTGATATATTAAGTGTCAAAAGAAACCTTTATTTGTTTCATCTTATATTTTCACTAGTGAGTATGGTACGCACATTGGAGTACTTACTCACCTTCTGATATCTGCACTTCAGTTGTTCACCAGCGGTGTACCCGTAAAAAGATACCGTTATATGTGTTAAGCACTGCACTGTGAGTTCCGGTACGATATTTGTCTCTGGGACCCATGATAATTTTATTATCTATTTTTTGATTGTGTCACTGATACACATTCTTTGTTTATGTTTTGTTTCCCACCACTGAGAAATTAATCTACACATCTGGACATACCAGTCAAGCGCCTTCAGTTCCTTGTTGTTTTTCTAAAAGGCTATTAAAGACCAGACTTTCTGAACATGTCAGAAACATAGGGAACCAAGTTGAAACTCACACGGTTCCTATGCATTTCAAGAATGTTCACAATAGTGACCCTGGTCATATTGTATCCTTTTGTGGTATCAAGTTGGCACCTAATATATGGAGACAGAACGACAGGGATGCTTCCTTGGCCAGACTGGAGATGAAAACCATATATGAGTTGAGGACCCTGGTACCACAGGGGCTCAACGCAGAATTTGAACTAAAGTGGTTTCTCTAGTACTGACAACACATCCCTGATCGCCTTTTCCATTGCTGCTTCTCCGTTTTGTGAAATAAATATATGTATGTCATTTCCTAAACAAACTTGTTTTATCTCCTTGAGGATATGGAGATTGTAATACAAACAACACTCATGATATTTCTCTCTCTCGTTTTGTATAATTACAACTTCTACAATGAACTTCTGGAGCCGTCTTATTGATATGCGGCTTGCGGGTCAAAAGCACTTCCTTGTTTGCGTTCCAAAAGACGGAAGTGACGCGGACGTACTTCCGGAAACGGAACTTTTTACGCTACACGATGTCCAGAACTTCCGGCATCAAGCGGACCTAAGCACACACGAGAAGGAAGGCTCCCCACGCCGGCAAACCCGGAACGGACTCTGGTTATGTTCTTAAATGCTTATATATGATCCGCAAATCCCCACATCGATTTTTATGTTTATCACGTTTTTTAATAATAATTTAATGTTTTACCTACTATTTATTGATTTCTAAAGGATGATATTTATATGTTTACTCATTCTGTTTAATTGTGATGTAATCCGGGTTTTTACACTCTCCCAAACCGGGGCAGGATTGTTCCCACCCCCATATTTGGGATTTGGGTATAAAAACCCTTCATGTAGCCATCAGTAGCACACCCTGAGGAAGGATTTAACTTTGAAACGCGTTGGTGTGTGAGGAGGGAGGTACGGACAGCTTCAGGATCAGACCCCTGCCATCGGTCCCACCATTCTCTATCTCAGTCCGGATGAGTTAGATTTTTTAGGTGGTTATATCTGGAGCTCTCGGTCCCTCTCTTTATTTTTTAAAAAATTACCTTTTATTCGTATTGGAATTTTATCTGCAATAAATTTTGGACATTTTGGATTCATGCTGCCTTGGTCTGGGGACTCATTTTGCTGACTGGGACGCACTAAAAGAAACCCCTATATGAACATAGGGCATTGCCACCAGGTCAGTACTATCTGAAACAGAGTGTATGTGTCACAGAAAAATTGCAGCTTTTAAAGAAACCGTGATGTGCATATAGGGAATTGCAACAAGGTCAGTTGTAATCCCCCCGTGTCTAGATAGGAGTGTATACGATCACCTTGAAATTGAATCTGTAAAGATACCTTTGCCTGTATATAGGGACCAACACCAAGGTCAGTGTGGTCCCTTTGGGGTACGGACTCAGAGACACTACTGATCCAACTTGTATTGGATTCAACCAGCGCTGGAGAGCTACCCTTTTTCTTTAAAACTCTTTAAGTCTGACTTCTTGTCCTGCATCAGGCATATAATAATATCCCTACACCCAAATAACAAAGTAGCTGAGTCGCAGTTATAGGGGAAAAATTACTAAGATGTTGGTTCTATTGAAGGTGGGATTTTGCCCATCGCAACCAATCAGATTCTACTTCTTATTTATTTAACACCTAGAAGACAATAGAATCTGGTTGCTATGGGAAGCGTCCCATCTGCAATAGAACTCTTATCTTAGTAAATTTACCCCATAGTAGAAAATATATTTAAAGAACGCAGGCTCATAGGTTATGTTCAGCAGATATGGTAAGAAGACAAAAATCTCTGCATATCTCATTTGTTATGGCTAAACCATTGTATTCTCTCGCAGGAAGGAGGAGACGGGCTTGTCAGATTATTATTAAACACTCCTCAGCGGGGATCACCAGAGCGCTCAGTGTACGATAGCCTTCGTGTACTGTGGGATTACTGTAATACACATACGGCTGATGTCCAAAACATGCTGCTACTTCCTGGGATACTATCATTGACTTTATTCCCAATATAATTAAGTAATAGTGCGCAATAGGATCATTCATTAAACAATTTGCAGTCCACTTTAACTGCTAAAAGCTATTGATGAACACAGAGAGAAGCAACCTATGACAGGTACATGCAGGGCCACCGAGAGGGGGGCGGGTTCTAATTACCCAGGCCCAGGCTTGCTGGAGGGGCCCCGCCAGGGCCCTGGTCCGACCCCACATCCCTCCGGGGCAGAAGCACACACCTCTACAGCATGTGGTGTTCTGGCAGCAGGCTCAGCATGAGCATCTCACTCACAGCGTGAGAGCTCATGCTGAGTCTGCTGTCAGCACAGCACATGCTGTAGGTGTGTGCTGCTGCTACTGAGGGGGACACACACAATAACAACCCCCCTCGACTTTAGAGTGTTTTTTTTACCCCCTTCTTCACATTTTGGGGGTGTGGCCTAATTTCAGGAGGTGGCCACGCCTTCCGCAATTAGACTACGCCCCACAATTTTACCGGGGCCCGGGATACCTCTCGGCTGCCCTGGGTACACAAGGGATGAAGTGCAGTGTGAGCACAGAGGTGAAATGAATCGAATACGTCAATAGTGTCTCTGTTGCCTCATTGTGAGGATAAACACTCAGCGTGTTGGCTACACATGAAACTAAAACCTGAGCAGGATACAGTAATGAGCCCATCAGAGTGACAATAATGGAACAGATTTACTTGAACACGGGATGTATGTGCAATTTAAGCAGTATTCATACAAAATGTTATTTATTGCTTTTTTCAATGTCATGTTCTATTTGTTATGTTGTAGAATAGACTTAGATGATTCTTGGCTGAAAAACATACTGGAAGTCGAGGCATTTAAATGTGCATTTCTTGTCTTTGACCTGTTGATGTATAGGGGAGGGGAGGGTAAGAGGAGCCAAATTTTACTTATGCTGTTTCCTAGGCAAGGAAAAATGAGACACACACAGCAAAAACATCTGCCTTTATTTCAGGATGTCTCCTGGCATCTATCAAAGGGCCTGGCTTGTTTCTCAACTTGCCCCTGCTTAAGGGTTAGTTGATCCGAGTCACTGGATAAATTGATTGTTATTGGGTTAAATTGACCGGCTGCCTTTTTCCGGTTGAAACATGAGCATAAATAACAACAACAATAAAAAGTTACTTATGACTTTTTCCGAATAGTAACTTTAATCTGTATAAAACATATAAAACCAACCCAAATATAGTTTATCATTCATAAGGGGTGTACATATGGTGTGATTGCCTTGCTATTCGATCAAGATCGAATCGCACGGCAAGGCAATTGCATTTCATTTAGACTGTATAGTACAGATTTACATAATCTTGCCGGCACAGTCTATTTAATTTTTATTAAATTTTGATTCGATTTGATTTCGATTTGCTTATATATGCAAAATTTAATAGAAAAATGTACCACATGGAACCATGGAGGTGATTCTGGTTTACTTGGTCCCCCACGCGTTCGCATGGGGGACCGATGTTTTCCGATTTCGCATGCGCATAACATTTTATTTGCATGTGCAGGTTTTTTTGGCGAACAGATTCGCACATAGCGATGCGACTCAGGGGTTTGGGGCAGCGGACTCGGGTAACACCCATGGAAATGCCCATGGGCATTCCCATAAAATGCTGGGCATTCCCATGGGTATTTGGGGGGATGCAGGCAGCTGATGTCACAGGACGTCTGCCGCCTGCCCTGCCTTCGGCCGGATGCCCGCAAATATAAGTCAGTCTACACTGAGTCCTGGAGAAATCATTCGATGGTCAGCGATGTGTCTTCACGGCGGCAGCGTGGCGGGCGGTGATTCGGTGGGGCACACCCTTTGGGACTCGTTAAGCTACTTATGATCTCACCTCTCCGGGAGAAGCCCAGAGAGGCAACACGTCAGGGGGGCGGGGGCAAGACTGACATCACTTGGCCCCGCCCAAATGCCGAAAAACGGCGCGATTTGCGGGCCGTGGAGATGGGCGCGGCTTAAATGATGCAAAATGCCGCGATCTAGTAATTTAAGCCCCGCCCCCTCACCGCTTACCCGCAATTTATGGTAATTGAACCAGCGGGCAAGGGGGGAGCGGGGGCTATCACTAGAAGCGGGAGGCTTGCCCACCTTCCCGGGGGACAGGGAGAAGGACCCAATTTTCGGGAGGCTCCCGGCCATTCCGGGAGTGTAGGCAAGCCTGGTATACTGTATATTTACGGCAGTGGTATACGTAGTGTAACAAGCAGTGTGGACACAGTGGTAATCAGGGGCACATCCTTCCTCTATAAAGGACAGAGCTGCAGGACGTACGGTTGTGCGATGTGCATGCGCAGTAGAGCATCTGGGCTGGAGGTCGCACTGTTACATAACTCTGGCACTATAAGGTCCCAGCAACTATCTATTCCCTTTCCCCAAGATAAATTCATTACACACATCACAGTTTGTTAGCAGAGCTAAACATGGAATGTAAACATGATATAAAACTAGAGATACAGTATGCAGGTTCGGATTTATCCGGATTTACTCACTCAATAAGATCCCGCTTTAAGATCTATCGGCTTCCACATCTTTTGGATAGCCAGTGAGAACAATTTGGATAAATCCGAACTTGCACGAGTTTGGTGGTGAGGACCAAGTAACTCCAAACCTACACATCTCTATATAAAATAATTGTGGTTACTGGTGTTTTATGGTTCCAACGCAAAATTAGATATCTAGGGGGAAAATATACCCCTAGATTCTGCTTCTTAGAATACAAAGGACAATACATGATTTTGCTCACTTAGGGGGGTATTCAATGTTGGGTCACGACTGTCGGGCTGGCCTGACAGCCGCGACCCTGTCCCGGTCTCGGTCTGCTCAACCGAGATTTTGCAGGCGGGATTCAATGTCCGTCTGTCGAGCGTTGAGAAGGGGGCGTAGCCTCGAGAAGCAGCCCGGAATTGTCGAGCTGGGGCCGGGAGCATAACATTTAATAACATTTTTGGAAAATATAAAGTCAAAATATATTGAATCTTAGTATTTCAGACACATATAAGTATAATTGAGTCATTAAAAATGTTTTCTTGTGAAAGGACGAGTAATCAGAATGCCTTCTATTGACATGCATGTGTACCACCAAACTTCAATTAATCTCACGTAAATGAAATGAATCCTAATTTATTTTATAGAGAGCACAAGTCTCTTAGGACAAGACGATCAGTCCCAATTAACAAAAACTCAAGTCAGAAGGGTAGATGTTCCAAGACATCAAAGTCATTAATTGTTTGTTTGGGTCTTAATACGACCACTGCATAAATGGAGAATATTACTGTAGTGCCAGGCAATTATGCAATCATGTTTATTGAATATAAATAAATAAATACATAAATAAATGAATAATGAATTGAGAATTGGTCATTTCAAGGCGATTGTTGCCTGTCTTCATTTCCCGCCAAGTGCCGCACCTCCAGACTTATATATATACAGTAAATTTGTATACACAGGCAATACTAAGAATTTGACTGCAGATAAAAACCAGGTAGCCCATCTAGTCTGCCCTAAACACATTGGGGGAATTTACTAAAATGTGAGCTCTACTTCACATGTTTTGTTGCTATGGGCAACCAATCAGATCCTGTCTGGTATCTTCTAGAGGGTGCTAAATAAATAAGAAGTACAGTAGATTCTGATTGGTTGCCCATAGCAACATCACATGTGAAGTAGAATACACATCTTAGTAAATTTCCCCCATACAGAGCTAACCAGTATATATACTGGTAGGTCAATTGGCTTCCAACAAAAGTTAACCCTAGAATGTCTGTGTGCGTGTGTACATGTGGTAGGGAATATAGATTGTAAGCTCACTGGGGCAGGGACTGATGTGAATGTTCAACTATACTCTGTAAAGCGCTGCGTAATATGTATGCGCTATATAAGAAACTGTTAATAAATAATTTATATACTGTATATATATATATATATATATATATATATATATATATACACAGTATATCTGGATTGATTGGGGAAACCCCTAGCACCCACAGAAAACCCAGGCAAGCAAAAGTTCAGATGCCGGATGACTCACCAACAGTCGGGATTTCGATGCTCGTTTCTTTGACATCGAGCTCCTGGCAGTCGGAATTCTGATGTTCTGAAATGACCGTCGGGATCCCAACTGTCGCTTGAGTTACACCATACCCCAAAAGTTCAATTCAAAAATACAGAACAGGGTTTCTAAAGAAATTACTTTATTTTGCACCTTACATGGTTCCCAATATGCTTAAACCATTTATAAATGTAAAATCTATGTTAGAAACTTAACCAGAAATATGATAACAAATCACTAGCACCCTTAAAAAAGAGGGAAAGATAAACAAATAATCAGAATTAGAAAATAAATCCACATTCTCCCCAGTTGAGTCAGGAGGACCATATTTTGATTTTTTTTTCCAGCTGATGAAAAGACACTTTAATAAAATAAATTATATAATGAAATCTTAGAATAAAACCTGACTTCCACTGAGACTCAAGCTTCGAAAGTTCTGATATCAAACAAATATTTGGTTGTTCAGCAAGCTAACATGGAATTATATATATTTGGGCAGTATTAGTATATATGGTGTAATGGTTAGCATTACTGTCTCACAGCACTAATAGGTTCAAATCCCATCATGGGCCTAACTGTGTGGAGTTTGTATATTCTCCCTGGACTTGCATAGCTTCCTCCGGATACTCCTGGTTCCACCAAGAATCCCCAAAAATATTCTGGTAAGTTAATTGGCTTCTGACAAAAATTAACCCTAGTGTGTGTGTGTGTGTGTGTGTGTGTGTGTGTACATGTATTTAGAGCAGGCGAGATGGGCCAATTGGTACTTATCTGCAAATAAATTCCATACAAGAATCCTAAAGATTATCAGATACAAGTCCTATGTCAGGTTAAACCATGACCCACAGTTCAGGTTTGGCAACAATTAACCCTCTGCCTAAGATCCATAAGTATGATAAAGCTCCTTACGGTCATTCTATTAATTCGACACATACTGTAGCAGCAATGGGAGAAATTGTCGCACCTAGTTTAGCGAGTCTGTACACGGGAGAAAAATGTATCGATCCTTGTTTAAACTTTATAATTTTACTTAAATATTATATTGACAATATTTTGACTGTATGGTATGGGTCACCAGTTGATTTTTCCGAATTTCTTGTATAACTGAACATAAATAAGTACAATTTGCTGTTCAGTCCAACTTCGAGGAAAGTAAATATAGAATTTAAAATCTTACTCTAAATGCACAAAATTGCTTCGAAGACTACACAAGATTGTGGCATATGCATTTCAAACAAAGAGCAATAGTTAGTATTCTAGCTGCCATTAAAGCAGTCATGTCATGTCCCATCATGCATTGCCACAGTTTTGCTATCAGGGAATGCTAAAGCTATGGCAAGGCATGCTGGGATGTGTAGTTTTACAACAGCTGGAGGGCCACAGTTTGGACATACCTGCACTACAGTGATTGAATACAAAAAAATGCCATTTTCTCAACTAGTGCAATTGAAATACAACTATTGAACTTTGGATACATTTGTGGAACAGCCCAGAGGCTAAACGTCAAAAAGTGATAAACAACCAGCCAATCAGCTCCTGTAATTTTTCAAACCCAGCCTTTAGCATGGCAGTTAGGAACTGATTGGCTGGTACTTTATCACCTATTGAAGCTTGGTGTACTGCCTCTCAGCACAGAGGTCATGAGTTCAATTCCCACCATGGCCCTAACTGTGCAGAGTTGGCATATTCTCCTTGCGTTTTTGTGGATTTCCTCCGGGTGCTCCGGTTTCCTCCCACAATCCAAAAATATACTGATAGGTCAACTGCATGAACAACAAAATGAACCCTATAATGTGTGTGCGTATACATGTGGTAAGGAGTATAGATTGTAAGCTCCACTGGGACAGGGATTGATGGGAATGTTCAAATATTCTTTGTAAAGCGCTGCGGAATATGTGTGTGCTATATAAATAACTGGAAATAAATAAATAATAAATAAGTAAAGATTATGGAAGCTAGTGGAACAATGCTAAGTCCTTTTATTAGCCGGTGCTGGCGGATTTAGAACTAGATATATCAAGCTTCAAAAAGTGATAAAATGGAAAGTAATATCAACTGGCCAATCAGCTGCTACCTGTAATATCACAGGCTGTGACCTTATAGCACGCCACACACCACACCAGCAAGGTGATATTTTCGCTAGTTTGCTGTCAATTTGATTGAGCCCCTCTGCTCCAGACCATATTTGAAGCAAGGGCATTCTTATTTTACAATTGTTTTGTTTGTCCTGTCAAAGAAAAAAAACCTTTTTTTCTTGACAACTGTTGCATGTTCAATGTGATGTTTGTAGAAATATTTATGTACTAACAGCCAGCCAATCAGCTCCTACCTGCCATGTCACAGACTGTGTTTGAAAAATGTCAGACAGGAGCTGATTGGCTGGCTGTTTATCACTCTCCAGTTTATCACTCTTGAAGCTTCATACATCTAGAACTTACTAAGGATTACAAATGATACAAAAAACAAGGAAGAGTCACTCCTAGGGTGGCCAATCCCGGGATCAGGATCGGCGGGATCCCGGGTTTTGGCCCCCAAAACACCGGGATTTCAATCCCGGGATTGGAGTTCCCAATCCCGGGATTTCGGGATTAGACTGCGCATGCGCACAGTCTAATGCCGGGCAACGTCTGAGCATAGCTCAGACACTGCCCGACTTCTCCCGGCAGCACTGTGCAGCATGACCTCTCAGAGTGACGAGATCAGAGGTCACGCTGCGCAGACAGAGGTCGTGCCTGGCAGTATGATGCCGCGCCGCATACCCACACACCCAGCCAGCGCGCCAGCCGACCAGCCAGCCAGCCCACATAGCTAGCCCACCCAGCCAACAGCATGGACGACCCGTCCCCCCACCCAGCAACCGGGCTCCTGGCTCCCGGCAGTATGAAACTGACCGGCAACCCTGCTGCACCCTCAAATGTAAGTGAATGCGGGGCAGCCAGGGTGTCTTCTTATTAGGAAAGCCAATCCCGGGATTGAATCCCGGGATTGAGCATTTTTCAATCCCGAATCCCGGGATTGAAAAAATGCCCCGGGATTGGCATCCCTAGTCACTCCATTAAACAATACAAAAAACAAGGAAATTACAAATGATGCCAGGTGCAGGTAGCAATTTCAGTTACGAGCAACTTTGTGCTTTGTACCTCACTGTTGTTAATTTGCTGCTTTTACTGTATAGACAGGTAATAGCCCTATAAAACGGTACAACATAGTAATATCACCAATAGAACAGCGGGCTGACAGAAACATATCTATTCAGAGAGCAATTTCCCTTTTCTACAGATTTACTGTAAATATAAATTTCAGATGAAAATTTCGAAAACAGCTTTTACCCGATTTCCCATAAACCCCGGACCTGATGCTGCTAAACAAATTTCTAATTGTATTCTACGCTGCAAAAAATGACTGATAAAATAAATAGGAAAATTGGCCCAAATATGTTATCTAACATTCCAGCAGCTGAACAGTGTTTGCAATACCTGTATCTAACATGGCATTGACTACATTTCAGGTCTTCCTTCTACTGCTGTCTCTCCTCAACTAGCGATACAATTCAATGAGCTGAATGCATCCAATTTGCATTGTTATGAAGTCTCTGCATTATGTACGCACTGATATTTAACCTGAACATCACATGATTGTCATGTGAGCATGGAAATGAATTGTAAAAGCCACTGATCTGATATGCTTGACTGATGATCTCCAGGCTGCAATTGCTAGATATCAACTGCTATCTTTCAGGCGCTGTCAGCGCGAGGCACTCGGTTGTAACGCTGCTGTTAGTGACACATTACAAAACCAGGTTCAAACTGCATTTACATGCAATATAAATATTCTCACTTAATGCTGATTGATATAAATTACACACAAACGCTAAAATAAGGAGGCAAATAAAAAAATAGCATCATGGTCATAGTAACCTTCAACTAGTTGTAGGAACCTAATTTAGACAATATCTACCTACTTTTATAAGATCCTGCAAGGAAGGTAGAAGTGGAGGTTTGCAGAAGCGTGGTGTCACCAATTGCTAAGACCGGCAAGGGGGCCAATAATTCTACTGGGCCCTGTTAAAGTGAGGGGCGTGGTCAATGGGAGGGGTGTGGACAATGGAGGAGGCATGGCCTAACCCCAAGTAAAAAAGACTTAGATTCTGCGGGTGTGTGCCTTGCAGAAATCGCCTGTGTCTAATCTGGCTTCTCCTTGTGTCCTGGTATGGAAAGAGATGCTGCTCTCCATAATGAGGGGAGGGGGTAGAAGGCCCCGGGTAAAAAAAGTGCCCCCCCCCTCTTGGCACCACTGTTAACCAGGGCCTAATTAGTTCCAGACCTCCACATAAATATAAGTCAATCATTATGACAGCCTGATGATCACCAGCTGGCTACACATCATTATCAAGTATTACATTTGTATTTATATTTTTCCATATACAGTATGCTTTATATATTTAGGAAGAAATGGGGGCTTATGGTGTATGGGTCATACAAGCCTACATGGCATTGGCCTCACCTCCTCCACCTCTCATAATAGGTGCTGGAACATTTTCAGCTCCGGGCCCATGATGCCCTTAATCCGACACTCTGGACATTGGTGGAAACTGGAAAGTTGTGGAAGTCTACCAAAGATTCTAGAAGTGTTTTCAGACACATAAACTCCTGCGCTCAATCGTTTGAATTTTTACGTGTTGCCTCTTTAAATGTAAAATTGAAGGGGTACCAATTACAACACTTTAATTGAAGTACACTGGTAGTCTTTTATTTGCCTTTTAATGTGGTACATACAGTAATAACTTGGCTGATGCCAATGTTCATATTCAAGTTCGGCACAGCCCCTTCCTGAAGCAGCACACAGCGGCTGGCAGAATATATTATATTAAATATTTGCACACTTTATAAAATAAATGCAACCAAAAACTATTTACTATGAAGACAAGTAGCTGTGTGTTTTGCGCAGTGCAAGATATTTCTTGAAAATATATTTTTTTAATTGACAATTGAATTCCAGGTATCTGTGATGTACAGCAGGTGTCATGAGTGTGAGAGATCCACAGCTGATAGGTCCTGGAACGTTCATCAATGGGAGACAGTCTTAACACATTTAAATCAGCAGCTGACACTTTGTACTTCCCTGCTGTGCGCTTGATTTATGGTATTGCATTATATGAAAATTTGGATGAGGAGTACAGTACCTTTGTGATGCAAATTTGCAAAGCTATGGGTTCTGTGTTAGCAGGAGAATGGTGTATAGTCACAGCCTTAAATACTGTCCACTCTATAATTACTAACAGAGGGGAAGGTTCATGTTGGACACAGTTTATGTTAAGACTTTTAACAAACCGTAATTATAGGAAATTGGACCAGCTCTTTTACAGTAGGTTGATCCAGTAACTATCAATCTGAGGTTTGTACTTACTGGGTACTTATGTGTTTGCAGGGCGCCCACTAAACAAATAGCTTAGTCGGCGATTCTGCGTAAGAAAATCGCATCACATGCGTTTTTTGCATGCGATGCAATCACATGTGATGCGACTTTCCTATGTCATTTTTTCACTGCTCTCTGGCCTTGGGCGGTGCGATTAGTTATCACCGCACATAAAATCGCATACGATCACATGCGATTTTATAGGGTGCATTGCCATTTAATTTACTATACACTTGTATGACATACAATGGGATTTAGGCACCCCCTCACTATCCACACCACCCCGAAGCGTGGCGAGCGCAGCGAGCCCGGTAAGCGGTGGCAGAATGCGCCCTCCCTACCTTTTCATACTCCCACTATCCACATCAGCGTGGAGTTGATATTAAATAGTGTGGCGAGTGCAGCGAGCCACCGAAGCATGGCGAGCGCATCGAACCCCGCGAGGGGATGCAGATTACGTTACATGTATTCCGCGTCTGCTCACTACGGTTCGGGCTCAGCGGCTCGCTACGCTCGCCACACTAAATAAATTCAACTCCATGCTCTTTTTAATCATGTCCTACTGTCTGGTGATGCTTAAAAGAAATAAAATGTATAGTGGCCTATTCCCAAACTCTCAAATAGAAAATGTCAAAATGTAAATATTAATCTATCACTGTAAAAACATAACATTCAGGGCTATAGCATTTGATGTTACAGTATGAAGGGTGACAGGACAAGTTTGAAACAGACAAGGAATGACCAGTCTGAAATGCGTTGGTGTGAAGGCACCATCTACCTTTTGGATTCAATACTGACCCAATACTTCGGTGAGCATTGTGCCATTCCCACTCAGACCGGGTGCATTCAGCGTTGGTTCTTTTTTATCTATGTATTTTATGGACATCTTTCTGTAAAAAAAATATTTTCTAACCTTGGCACTGGATATCCAAGTTCACTTTATTGATGACGGATCGTCTTTGTGGAAAGACCACTTAAAGATACCGTTTGGGGAATGGGAGGCAGAATTATTTGGTGAGTGTCTGTTTTAAAGAATATACCATTGTGGTATAGATAAAGAAACCTAGTTTATGTGAACCTCTCACATATTTGTGAGGGGAGTTGGTTGTTCCCTTTACCTTGGTGAAGTCAGTAGAGGTGTGACATTGGATTTAAACATCTGATCTTCTCTCATTTGAATTTGAAATAATTGTGACGACGTATCTGAGACTTCTGAGTATCAGGGAGAAAGAACAGACTGACATAGGAGGAAAGCACCTTATGAATACTCTCCCTGTAGCTGTAAAGGTTGAAGCCGAGCCCCAGACCATCTGGGGAGCAATGCAGGTATTATAGAGGATGCAGCAGAACCAGATTACCAAATAGGAAGCATAAGCACTGACCTATAGGACCAGCACCTTTTAGAAGCCCCATAACAACAGATCAAAATAATATTAATTTGATCTTAAAAGAAAATTACAATCAAACATATGCAATTTGTTCCCAAAGACAGAAAAAATTATCTTTACATAAAAGACTTTATAAGAAAAATACTCTATTAATAAAATGTACCTATTAACATGATGGGCAGTCTCTCAGTTCGATATCAGTGAATGTGAATGATGAACTCTAGTAAGAAGAAGCATCACAACCCCTCGGACCACGGTATGTGCTTACCAGGTCCGAGGGCCCTGGAAGTGGGCAGAGGCGTCAGATGTCCAAGTGGGTGTCAGGTGATAATGGTTTATGTGCATGTGCAGGGTCCCTGTGCGAACGGCAATAGCGTCTTGCATAGTCGCCAAGCTGTTTGTGCAGAGCGGTGCAGGCCGGGGGCATGCGGCGGCCAAGATGGGTGTCGACCATGGGATTGCCCAGGACTGTTATGAGGTCTTGCTGCATTAGCCACTTTAGGCTGAGCGCCTGTAGGAATAAACATGCATATTGTTCCTATTAACCCCTTCAGTGGTGGTTTTTTTTTCAGGGAGCGCTCCCCACTGGGGAAGTTTTTTCTGGGGAGCCTCATAAATAAAAAAAAAAACACCACTGTATCCCCAGGTCCGGGCAGCGCCGCTGAAGAGTGTATCAGCCGCTGCCTGGCCCTGCCCCTGGCAACACGGCGGTGTGCTGCATGACTTTACAAGGTCATGCCGCACACAGCCAGGGGAGGGAGGCAGGGCTGGGCAGCAGGAGCCGGGCAGCCGCCGAAGCTGAGTGCGGTGCTGATCTCATCCCTCAGCTCAGCGGTGCTGCCTGGCAAGAGGGAGCGCAAACAGTGGCACTCCTGAGAATTTTCCAGGTTTGCCAGTCTGCACACTGGAGCAAACACCGGAAAATTCTCGGGAGTGCCACTGAAAGGGTTAAGTGTCCCCTTCCCCCCATTTAACAGATTGGTTTCATGCTAAATGTGAAATATTTAACCCCATACTATGGGCTTGATTCAGAGATGGACGCAACTTTCTACTAGAGGAGGCAGCTTGCATCTCAAATATTCTGCTAGTAAATAATAATCAAATATATATAGAGAGAGAGAGAGAGAGAGAGAGAGAGAGATCCAGGTGGACCGGCACTCCCGTTGCACTGGAAGCTTTCACCGATGCCCCACAGCTTCAGGTAAGCATGTTCACAAGGTAAGTAGGTGCGGCACTCAGCTTTCTCATCCAAATAAGGAAATGACGACAGGACCAAGTCGATGTGTCGTGTCAACGTTTCAGTGCTTTTATTTGTGCACTATCATCAGGATAGTGCACAAATAAAAGCACTGAAACGTTGACACGACACGTCGACTTGGTCCTGTCGTCATTTCCTTATTTGGATGAGAAAGCTGAGTGCCGCACCTACTTACCTTGTGTATATATATATATATATATATATATATATATATTACTGCTAAAGGTTTGCTCATGTTCAGCACAAAATGTGTGCTATTCTCTATGTGTTATATGTATCTTACATTGTCAGTAATTCAAGCTACTTTACCTCTGCTAAGGACAAGCTCCTACTACTATATTCAATTTCCACTGATTTACAGCGTACAGTTGTTCAGCCACTTAATAAACATGTCAAGTTTCCTTTGACTTAACCTGATGCTTCTGTTTATGTAGTGTGTGTAAGACAGGGTTTCCTAGGCAATCCATGGTAGACCTTAACGAGATCTGCAACCTCACTGCTGACAGAGCACAACTAGAGGTGCTGCATTTAATAAGCAGCCATACCAGTTTCTGTGGGATTATTCCAGCCTGTGCTTCAGGTACGTTGTAGTAGCCAGTAGGCTGTACACCGACTATTAGAAGAAAGATCAAATTAAATTGAAAATCGTGTTTTTAATTATCTTTCCTGTAACTAAGCTATTTAAACCCAAATCTAGAGTTGGAGCCTATGAATAAAAAATTAAAAACATTTAATTAAAAACAAAACTTCTTACAATTCTATGTCCATACTTTTATGTGATCCCTTCATTTTAAGAAGCAGATAGTACTGTTTTCAAAGGACGGAACATTAAAAAGATACTAAATAGCAAGGGGCAATTTAGCTGGCATAAAGTCCCCCTCTTTAATAATTGTCACCAGTTGCCATGGAAATCTAAAGGCCCAAACATGATAAAAGGAAAACTGGTGATACATGAAAGTTGTGAAGATTTATTGTACAAGCTGAAATTCCAGACATAATTGCTAGAGAAGTTTTAAATGAGGAATATAAACTAAGCATGGCTGATGCAAGAAAATGTTTCCTTAATGCAACAAATATATTCCTGCATCCCGACCAGGGCTTAAAGGGGTCCTTGAGAGATGAAGGAACTCATTTCCCCTTCCACTTCCCCCCATAAGATGGAGCCCAGCCACTGCCAGAGTTTTCAGCACCACCTGCAAACTACAACATTTGTGCCATACCGCCTATACTCTATAAAGATATGTGGTCTCACAATAGTACCCCCCAATTCAAATGATGCCACACAGTAGCACAATCATATTCACATTACACCGCATGTAGTGACCCTGATTCATATTACAGAACAAAATAGTGCCCCTTATTCAAGTTATGCCACACAGTAGTGTCACTTAAACATAATACTCACAGTAGTATTGCTTATACATAAAATGCCCACAGCAGTAGTGAACAAAATGTC
The DNA here is from genome assembly GCF_055691185.1 of Crinia signifera. NCBI lineage: Eukaryota > Metazoa > Chordata > Amphibia > Anura > Myobatrachidae > Crinia > Crinia signifera. Next base: position 40,661,573 of record NC_139224.1, on the reverse strand, counting down.
CACAGTAAGTTCCTTTTATACACTCATATCTGTCTGTCCCTCCAGCAGCCTCTTTTTCTCTCTTCTTCACTTCAGCAGTGGTAACGGAATTCCATAATAGAAAAGAAAGCTGCTGGGACAGGCTTTTCTGTTGAAATTACTGTGCAGAGCCATGGAGGAGGTGGAACTGAGTTCCCCCTACCATTACAGGCGTTAAACTCAGTTCCACCCACTTTAACCCCTGATCCCTACAAGTCATTTATTTATTAACAGTTTGTTATATAGCGCACACATATTACGCAGCGCTTTACAGAGAATATTTGAACATTTACATCAGTCTTTGCCCCAGTGGAGCTTACAATTTATCTTCCCTATCACATGTACACGCAAACATAGACATTCTAGGGTTCATTTGTTGGGGGTCAATTAGCCTACCAGTATATTTTTGGAGTGTGGGAGGAAACCGGAGTACCCGGAGGAAACCCACGCAAGTACGCGGAGAATATTCAAACTCCGCACAGTTAGAGCCATGGTGGGAATCGAACCCATGACCTCAGTACTGTGAGGCAGTAATGCAAACCATTACACTGTCCGTACTGCCCCAAGTCATGGGATCAAGTGCACTGCAGGGGTTATGGGTTACAGCATGTAGTTTATGCACTCTGGGAGCATTACAATGACAGCCCGCAGTATTCAGTATCATTATAAAGAGAGAAGATGAGCCTCCATAAAGATGTCTATTCAGGGCCTGATTAAAAGTTCCAAGTGCCCTAGGCTAATACATTTAGCTTCCCCTGTAATGCTGTTAAATACATGTGTATAGACTCTCAGGGACTCGTCAGTCATACTGCCCATGTGCATGCACTGAAGGTTATACAACTGGCATGTAGGATCTAATGTGTGTGGCATGAGAAGGAGACTTTGGCATTAGGCTGCCCAGCTGGCGCTGTAGCACAATGTACATGAAGTAATGGTTCCATCAGTTAGTTACATAGGCACAGTCATCTGACAGTCACAGAACTTTACCCCCCACACTACATCATATGAGGACTGCTGGGATTGAAGTCCCAGGCTCGGACAGAGGGGGATCTTACAATTTTGGAGATTATGTTAATTTTATTGTAACTTTCTACCAGCCTCCCATGATCCATCCCATTCCCCTCTCTTCTTCTGAATTACTTTTCAATCTCATCCGTCTTATACAGTATGCCACTTTATATCATAAACTCTAAGAATTAAGGGAGCATTTTTTTTTCATTTATAATATTTAGAGTACTACATGTTAGTCACTATTTATTGTATACGGTGTGTCAACTACATAGGCGCATAGTTAAAACATGACATCATTTACATAATTATCCCTGGTGGGGCCCTGCCAGTTCCGTCAGTATTGTCTGATGGCAGCCCTGCATGATTTGCCCAAAAGTTGGTAAAATATCTCTTGACCTTTACAACATATCTTTGTCACAAACAAAAGAGGTGACCTATTGTACGCAAAATAAAATGGTTGCAATAAGCAACACCACCTTGATACAGTATGCCTTTCTTGAAAAAGGACTAGTTTGACCGAAATGTCGATGTATATGGGTACTTTGCAACTATTAAACTTTGACTGAGCTACCCTTGGTGAGTGCCCTTCTCTACTCTCTCTCTCTCTCTCTCTCTCTCGATATATATAGATATATCTAGATATATCTATATATATCTAGATATATATATATATATATACATATAGATATATATATATATATATATATATATATATATATATATATATATATAGCAAATGGAATAATGTAGCACTCCAGACTTCTTCAACAAGTAGTTAAAACGTAACTTTCAATTTGCAACGTTTCAATGCCCGTGTCATCAGTCATCATTTGCAGGAAACGTTGCAAATTAAAAGTTAAGTTTTAACTACTTGTTGAAGAAGTCTGGCGTGCTACATTATTCCGTTTGCTGCATCCCTATTGTTTGTGGGCACCCAACTAAGAATTCCCTTCTGTGGCTGTGCTCGACCCCTGGATCTTTATATATATATATATATATATATATATATATATATATATATATAAGCAGGGGTACCCCCCTTCCCAAAGCTGAGAAGGCGGAATGAGGCGGCACTCACAGGACTTGATGTAAATATTTGTAGATGGATTTATTAAAAGTGCATCATAAGATTGTCCAGTAATCTACGTTTCGAGGCATTCGCCTCTTCCTCAGGACGGACAAAGAAGGTAAGTGCATGTGCTGAATAAGACATGCAGGTGGGTGAGGATTACTCCTAGGAGATAAGTCACCAACGCGGCACTCCAGGGCTTGTGAGAAATCAGGCAAATTTATTGTGCAACAGTTTCGGGGACAACGTTACCCTTCCTCAGGCAGACAGCAATACAGACAGTATTGCTGTCTGCCTGAGGAAGGGGAACGTTGTCCCCGAAACTGTTGCACAATAAATTTGCCTGATTTCTCACAAGCCCTGGAGTGCCGCGTTGGTGACTTATCTCCTAGGAGTAATCCTCACCCACCTGCATGTACGATTATCTACGAAGGCACCCAGGCCATTGACCAAGGTACCAGGAGTGCCAGATCGCAAGTATCCTATATATATATATATATATATATATATATATATATATAATATATATATATATATATATATTGAGAGAGAGAGAGAGAGATAACCCTATCACTGAGCTAAGCTAGATATATTTAGGCCGCAACTCTATAAGTCCCCCCTGTTAGTGGGGGAAGAAGAGCAGCATACACAACAAAGATATAGAGTGTGCTTTCTCGTGTGTCACCACCACCACCTTTGATTTAGATGGCAATTACTCACTTCTTTCAATATCACAAGACGATTATACAATTTATAAAAAATTGGTAAAACAAATGACAGCGTTGTTTCATTCAGTAATTCATAAGGAGTCAAAGCTTTCAATCGTCACAATAACCTGACGCGTTTCGTCACTCGGACTTCATCAGGGGTGAAATAGAAAAGACTCTGGGTGGTGAAAACAAAAATGGCCTTAGTATGTCAATCCAGGCAATCTTATGAATAAATGGTGTAATTACATAGCAGTATACCTACCAATAAAAAGAAACTTCAAAAGAAAAGCAACGATTATATATATATATATATATATATATATATATATATATATATACAGATGGAGCCGGGCTCTTCTTTGCAGGGGATGGCGATGGCAACACCATCCGCCATCCCCCACCACCCGCCATCTATATTTGCGAAAGGGGACGCGCGCGCACGAGATGCGCGCGCGTCCCCTTCCGACGGCTTCCCCCGGGTCCCCGCCGGCTTGTCGGCGGTCACCCGGGGACCCCACCGCCTCGCCGTTGCCCCCCCAACCCTGTCCATCTCCCTGAAGCGGAGACAGACAGGGTCCCATTGCCCCGGCGCACGGACACTGAGACGATCATGCGTGTGAGACGCACGCGCGTCTCAGTCATATGGCGAGCCGGGCTGCTGGCGGATCGCCAGCGGTGACGTTCTGGCGATTCGCCAGCAAAGATGAGCCCGGCCCCATCTGTATATATATATATATAACAAGAATATATAATATTGGTTAACCTTTTAGATACTCATTACATTATCCACATTGTACAATTGTGTTACATACATACGTGTAGTTATTTTAAATTTGTATGTTTTATATGCTGTTTATGTATATCAAAATTTGTACATTTCATATGTTTTATATGTTTATCAAATTTTGTACACTTGTTTTGCACTTTACTTTTTTATTTTATATATATTTACCCTATACTCATTAAGGCGGGTCTCCTACCTATACTCCTTGTGTGACAACTGTTGCCCACAGGTGAGGGGGAGGAGCCACCTGATTGAGCTTACACTGATTGGTGTGGGTGGTACTAATGCTGCTATATTAATGGATTGTGTGTGTTCACTTGCTTTATCCCTGACGACGGGAGGTTACTCCCGAAACATGTAGTATGCAATAAAGAGTTTTTCTTTCACCTACTTCTACAAAAGCCTCAAGAGTGCCGCTTATTCCACAAAACCTACATTGAATCATCGATTCTAGGAGGGCACCAGAGCAGTACTAATATCCCTGCAGAGGAACCGAGTGCCGGATCTACCGAGTATATATATATATACATAAATATAGATTGTAAGCTTGCGAGCAGGGCCCTCCTACCTCTATGTTGGTTATTCAGTTTGCTTTATCACTGTATCCAACTGAATATGCTGCGCTATATAACAATCAGTAAATGGTTAACTAAATAAATAAATATACATACAACCCTCAGCATCCTATTGTGTGTAAGGAAGGTTTAAAAAAAAAAAAACATGCTGTATTCAGACTCTATATATTCTATGTAGTTTAGCATTGCCTGTCTCCCTGGTGACGGATCTTCATTAAGAAGGCTGAAAAAATGCAACGATTCTAATAATGTATAACAATCCCATTTTACAAAGTTGTCGAACAATTTCCAAAGAAATGTATCCCAGTCCAAAGACTCTTTTGCTGTTTTGATTTCAAATGTGCTTTTGTTCTTTTTTCTTTCACAACTTGAGACCAATTATTGCCTAGTTCTTCATGTGTAAAATTGATACTGGATTCCTAAGTACAACTGACAGTTTCTGCAGCACAGACAGTTAGCGCGCAGCCTTTTCGCTACTATCTACTATGTTATATTAGTGCTAGAATTAGCCGGGCAGCCTATGAGGTTTTTCAAATCAAATTATACTCCCTTGTAGATATGATTGCAGCCTTTATATTCATGTCATGTAGAGGAAGAATGCAGATTCATTGGTTGCATTGTTTTGCTTATTGCTTCCCCTCTTGTTGCCATAAATTGTGGTTGTTTTTCCCCCGTGAATGCTTTTTGCAAAGTGATACAAGAAACAATATTATTTCCAAGTGTATTCATGTTCCCGTGCTTTGTGCTCCAGTGATTGCCGTCATTTCAGCTTTACAGTAAAACACAGAATCAGAAACTACAATTTGTGCTACAGTTTGAGACTGTTTACCTCAGCCGTGCAACACAATTCTGATTGCAATTTACAGTCATTGTTTGTCCTGCGGGAGTACTTATATTGCGGAGAAAGACTCCATTCCTCAAAGGGATCAGAGTGGAGAAATATGTTTTATTAATACAGACGAATCACCTAAACACACAATTTATTTTTCCATTAAAAAAAAAAAACAGTCGATTTAGCTTGTGCATTAAAGAAGATCGTCTGAAATGCGTGCTGCCGGAATACACACATGGATTTGACAATGATTTCTCTCACACCTTCGTAAAACATATTGTCAATAAATTATTTTTCTGTGGTACATGCAGGGCCAGCGCCACCACTAGGAAGCTTTAGGCATCTGCCTAGGGCGCCGGCCACTGGAGGGCGGCACTGAGTTGCAGAAAAGAACCCGCCCGCCACGCAAGAAGCAGAAAAACAGCCTCCAGCCCATTTATTATATCAGCTGGACAGGCACGCCACACTATCCTTCAGGGAAAAATATGGTATCCAGCCCCCAGCCACGAGTAGCCCAACAAGTCAGCAGTGGAAATCCTAGTTTGGTGATGGAACATTACCGGCAAGACAGTTTTGCTTTGCAAAGCTCAACTGCGGTGTACAGGTATGTGCAGTACAGAACGTTCAACTGCACAAACATCGGCATAGTGTTCTGAATCAGGCACTTTGTTACATTTCGGAAGACTAAAGACCAAATTCTACTGTATATATACAATATGTTTGGTGGGCCAGAATCAATCAGTGACTAGCAATCAATCATCTATGGTCTGTTTTAGTGGGTTTCCGCCTACTCCCATCCGAGGCGGACAAATATTAAACATCAATGGGTGTGGCGGTCCCACTTTGCACATATGTTGGTTCATCTTCACAAGCTCCTGATGATGGGAATGAAAATAATCCTCACCGCTGATGACTCAAAAACACTGACATCGATGACAGAGTAACCGATAGCTATAAAAAATGTGCAAAACATTATAAGGAAGGTAGTATTTAATATGCAAAGATGATTAAATGTATACCACAACCGTGTGTAAATAGCTGAAGGCAAAATAGAAATTTCCATCTGAAGTCCAGAGATCTACGTCATACGTTGTGTATTTCTGTATATATTAATGTTGGAAGACTCAGTGAGAGTGCCCTTGTTCCTCTTACCTCGGAACAAATATTTTTGAGGCATGTAGTTGTTTTAGTACATTCCAGTGTCATGAATCAATGTTCAAGTTCATCCTTCACCATAACCCCAATAACACAAACACCAGCAGATCTTTTCTCCAGGCAATCACCCAGAACCCGTACATGAATGTAAACGAGTACGCTCCTGGGTATTCCTTTGCAGTTGAAGCTTCAATATTTAGGCGTTTAACAATCTCAGTATCTTATATAGCAGTGCCGAGATCTTTTGTGTTGGAAGCTGAATTCCTGCAGGTTTAATGAGGCGTAAATCCCTCGCTGTCCTGTGTGAGACTGAACTATAGCTGAGTGAATCATGATATTACTAAACTTACTGCTCTGCCGGCCTCTCGTATTCCCCTAATGCAAAATGTCCTTTATTCTGCATCAAGACATTCTTCTCTAATCTACAGTGTATCCAGTTAACATCCAGCCCCCTGACCAGGGAAGGGATGAGGGCATTTAATGAGTAAGGTCTCTGCAAGATCCAGACCTACTAATGTGGATATATTTCCTGCTTCAGGTCATTTATAATGATTTCCATTGGAAATATTTAGCATAAGAAATAAATCTATATATCAGTCTTGTCGCTGAAGATTTGGGCCTATTAACCGTATATGTAGAGTCAGGGCCGGATTAACAATGGGCCCGATGGAGCTACAGCTCCAGGCCCACTCTCCAAATTTTGTAGATGAGGACAGGGACTTTCCAACGAGCCCAGCCCTACGTCGCTAGCCCCCCGGGAACCGGAGATACCACCGGGCATGTAGGAATATACACCCTAAACATTGTTGTATTCAACAGATTACTAGGCAGCGCTGTATATGAATTTCCTAAATACCTGAGTTAAAAGAGGTTGGGACACCTCTTGTTTACAGCAGCACCTATAGACATAACAATATCCGGGGCGGCTGATGCAGTTAATTAGCGCTGAGGTCGCCTAGCTCCAAGGACGCAAGGTTGTTATTATCCACTCCGTCTCCACCCATCAGCGCCCAACAACCGCCCCTTTCCCTCTCTGCATGGGACTGCTCCATCCTCCAGGACCAGGACCAATGTGCTGTTTTCTTGGCTTCCCTTGCTCCTTCCTTCTTTCCCAAGGCTCCGCCTGTCTTATCTGAAGCTTCACCTCTTTTTCTATGCTCCTGCATGCCTGCCGTGGCCAGGGCTTAACAATGGGCCTGATGGCGCTACAGCTCCAGGCCCACTCTCCAAATAGGCTCCCGGGAACCGGAGATACCACCGGGCAAAGTTGGAACGTTTTCCCCATAGGATAACATGGGACCCGCTAATTTCGACCACCACCCATTTTCGACGGCTGCCAGTTCCCCCCACTGGCATCACAGAAGCTTAATGCCCAAATTGCTGGGCCTCTAATCTGATACCAGCTGTTCATATGGGTTAATTGGTTCCAGAGATATTGCAGGTAAACCCTTTTTTATTTCTGAAATGTAAATTCATGGCTGTTCATGTTCTTTGAGGGCAGATTTCTCTGGAACCAAATGGCCCAGTTTCATGGGACTAAAATTATTCAATCAAACCAACATAAAAGTTATTCAATATGATACTGGTCTCATGTAAATGGGTCTGTTGGTTCCGAAGATATAGACGGTTATTATTTCAAATAGCCGGGACCGGCAGTGCTCTGAATACAGCCAGGCAGCCCCCCCGCTCTCTGCCCGGCTGTCAATGGCTGTCACTTCTGCCTGGCGGCGGCTGTCCCCCAGTTACCGTGAGCATGTATTCCCCCTTGGCAATGAGCATGTAATCCCACATGGCAACGAGCATGGAACCCCTGGCAATGAGCATGGAACCCGAGGCAATGAGCACATAGGTAAGCAGCACTTACAGTATGTAGCATAATTTTTAATTGGCATTATGGTGTTTGGCATAATACATAATGGAAATGATGGTGTGTGGCTTAACATGTAATGGGCATTATGGTGTAAATTTTTAATGTGCGCCTTCGGCAATGTTCCTGTTTGAGGAGCATATTGTGAATTTTGGCTCAATCCGTTTGGTATAGGGTGTATTTTGTCTCAATCCATGTGGCAAAATGTGTAAGAGGCAAGTACAGTATAAGGGGGTTACTATTGTGTTGCATGATTTGTATAAGGGGTATATGGTGTGGTAAACTTAGGTGACAACATAAAAGGTGCGGAAATGTTGTCTACCAAGTTTTGTTTTTCAGTATTTATTTTATGGCTGGAGTGCCGCCTCACCCCGCAAGTATCTTAGGACATCGGTGTCCTGAGGGTGCACCTTTGGAGGGAACCCGGCAATATATCTCCCCAAAAAGAGACACACCCATGAGCAGACTACCCAACCAGAACAATGGTCACCCCCCCCCCCCCAGGGCCGGCGCCACCACTAGGCAGCATTAGGCATTTGCCTAGGGCGTCGGCCACTGGAGGGCGGTACTGGGCAGCAGAATAAGCAGCAGCGGCAAAGTTCCCTCCGAGGAGAGCAAGAAGAAAGGAGCTGGCTGGGAGCAGGTGAGTGACCCCCGCCCCCCCTGGAGCCCACCCAGAGCCGCAACTCCAACCCCCTCCCCATCTACCGCCACCAACTTCCCCCCCGTGGAGCGCAGCGGCGAGCATCTACACTCTAGTCTTATCCCAGAGAGGATTCATGTAAAGTAGGTAAATATGCATCAGCAGATGCAATTCTGGAGGTTATCAGAGAACAATTGCGCTTCATGTGACAATAGATTTAAGGGTTATTTTTTATTCTTTCAAATATGTGAATTAATATTGGCTTGTATGCTTGGAACGCTAAACTTTGTTTTAAAGTTCCAGCATGCTCCTGATTATGGGAATGAAAATAGATCCCCCCAAATTCTCTAATATATATAAAAGAAACTTAATGTATCAAACAAAATAACTCTCTATAATTCCTGTACTCTTTACTTAAATAAAAAGCATAGCTAAATTAATTTTCAAGCATATTTGTGTATTTTATAATGCATTGTATAATAACATTAGCAAGGATGACATGTGACGGTCCAGTGACAATATACTTACCTGGGTTACAAGCTGTGGCTCAGAACAGAACTAGAGCAGATAGTGAGAATAATTACATTATTGAGACTGATGCATGGAAGCTAATCTGATTGGCTGCATGTTTCTGGGACATCTTTGTTAAGCCACGCCCTGATGATTAATTCCCACCCCTCTCCCCAGTGACGGGTGAAAAAAAACAATCGGCAAAGGAATATCATCATCAGGAACAGAAAAATTAATGAGTAGCACTTTTCCTGCATTTAATGAGAGTGAGGGCCACATGTGGCCCTTGGGAATCAGGTTGTACACAGCTGATTAAAAGGGATAACATGCACTTAGACAAACAATGGTGCAATGTTAGGTTGCGGGAGAACTACTGGTTCTGTATGTACTGTAGCACAGAGAATGTTTCCCAAATATGCAGATTTAGACAGGACAAGCCCAGCGTGAGGCTGAATTGTGCTAGGACACGCCCCACAACAAATTGTTCTGCATATTTAAATTTGACTCCCATGCAGTGCAACACAGAATTCCTAAGGCACAATTCTGTATTTTATAGCTAGATTTATTCTTAGCTCTGCCTGTGTCAGTTCAAAGAAACGTTCAACCCCTGTCCTGTAGTAATTTATACGAGCTATACATACAGTATGCAGGCACATGGCTCCTAAGAGCACATTAGGTCAAACCCAAGGAAAATATACTTTAGACAAGCAATTTTTCTCTGCTTTCAAATGTCATAAATTATTCCCAATGACTTCCTCTACTGTGAAAGAGAATTCCAGGACAAACACTTCTGTGGATTGTTTCAAAAGGGTATATCTGAACTAAACTCCATGGCATTCATTTAATAGATAATACAGGAACCATAGCCTGCTTCAGAAGAGCAGAACAGACTATTAAAAGTAGAGCTGTGTGGTTCAGTTTGCCAGAACTGTATTTGCCCAAATTTTGTGTCACAAACCTGCTTGTTTTGTTGCTCTGATCATCAACCCCTATACAGTTAAGATCAGTGCATTCTCACACCATGCTGTCAATGCTTCCAGTCCTAGCTCCAGTACATTCTCATCTGCTGTGTTGTAGCCTAACTCCTCTGGCTCCTTGCCACCTGTACCATCTAACGACATTGCCCGCCAGTACTTTACTTCTATACTATTGGATATAGGCATAGACGCGGTCCATATCCAGGGAGGTATTCCAGTGCTCCCAGTATCCCTGGTTATCCCGGTGCTCTTGGATCCGGTCTTCCTCAGTATCCCAGGATCAAGTACTCCTGAATCCTTGGATCCAGCCTTATAACCTAGGAGGTGTTTATTTCCAGTTTATTTTTTTTATTGCCACGGAGGCATTTCCTGAGTTTCTTCATTTTAATTTATTATATTGCCCCGGAGGTATTGCTTAGTTGATTTGTCAAGAGACCATAATGGTTTCTCTCATCCAGAGACATTATCCAGAGTTATTCTGAGATCCCCGGGATCTGTAATATTGCTTCACTAAGCAAAAGCAAGTCACTAAGGGCCTTATTCTGGTCTGTGCGTACTTTCCCGAACTCTTTCGGATGGCGTTTTTTAGCCGTCTGCGCATGCGTGGGCAACGCTATGCGCATGTGCCACGCAAGGTCTCCGTACTTGTTCTCACCTATACCGTACAGAAATGTGCACCGCATTCACTCGTGAAATATGGGCGTATTATGGGCGTCATTCGGAACTACACAGGGGCGTAGTTTCAAAGTAGGCTAAACTGGGCGTAAACATGGGCGTACACGAGGGAGTGCACTAATTCTGGTACGCGTACATTCGGACAGCACACCGAATGCACACGAGCAAAAAGGCAGGAAACATGCGGTCTTCATAAGCAAGTATTGCTTTGCGGACACCACTCGGTCATGCGCTAGGCATTCGGAACGCCCAATCAGTACAGGCGCACCTCAACCAATGTCAGCTGAACACAATACAATCCACTCCTTTACTCATTAATTACACTCTTGTCATTGCTTCAATTGGAACCATTGCAGATTAAATGGACCATTACAAAACACACAAATATATGCTGCATTTTTGACACACATTTACACTGCAAGCAATGGACAGAACTTCCTATCACTAATATAAATATACATGTCACTTGTACATTTACAAACAATCCCTTTTTAATGAGGTTGCCTAATTGCATAAGTGGGTCATGTAACAGATTTCGGTGTTCAGATAATAGTGGTGAGTTTTGCGGAAATACACTGCATCGGTGCGTACGGGCAGGTTCCCGTCCGTTCTGACGCAGTAAGACCGTGCATACGCTGTAAGACCGTGCAGAATATGTGTGTGTCCACCGCACACGCAAAGGTTTGGATGTCGTCCGTAAAAACGCCCTCTTCTTAAAGAGTGAGTCCGTCCCAATGCGGAGGACCAGTGGGCGTTTCTTCGTACGATGTCCGCACAGCATGGCGTGCGGACCGCTCCGAAATAATTAGGAAATATACGCACCAACCAGAATAACCTCCTAAATCACAACTGGGTCCTCAAAACCAAGAATCCTGACATTTTGTGAAGCCAACTAAACCAAATCCCAAAGATAATTAAGCTGAACCCAGTCCCATTTTGGATCTAGCCATGGTTTGGAATTAATCATTTAAATCTGAATTTTGGGTTTTTGAAATTCATAAATGACTTGATTTAAGCGTTTTTTATAGATTTTTTTTTTATCAATGATTATTATTAGATTTTTTAATACATTTTTTTATTGGAATAAAACTGAATCTAAACCAGAAACACCTGAGGGTGGTTTTGTCAAAATCAAAACATAATGATGAATTAGAACCATGACACGGGGGTCTACGCACGGCTCTAATTAAAAAATATATATATTAAGTGGTTTGAACTGTAATTAGGTATGGAATTAACAGTCTTTACTGGCTTCTCACAATCTAGTGTATAAAAAATTTAATAAGGGCCATGTGTAAAAAGGCCAAGACCACCTGGAACATCCTTCACACAAGATATAGAGACCTATATCTGTGGCAGTCCGTCACAGTTTGTAGTTTCCATAAGCAGTCACCGTGGTCATTGATGGGGACTGTGAAAATTGGGATTTACCAAGTTTTTCAGAGATAACGCCCTCTAACATTTTGCTCTTCGATAGTCTATAGATTAGCTGAAGGGTTACCTTTCTGCAACTTAAGAGGGATAACTGGATATTTTCACTATTTATGTTTGATTAGAGCTCAAAACAGTAGACAGCAGACCCGTGAAGTTGCCGGGTCTAGCATGCCGGCAAATTCCCGGGTCTAGCATGCCTGTAAATTCCCGGGTCTCAGGAGTAGATGTATAAAGCAGTGATAAGGGAGGAGAAGTGATAAGTGCCTGGTACTTTATCACCGGCCAATCAGCTACTAAATGTCTCCTTTTAAAACCAGCCTGTAACTAAACAGTCAGGAGCTGATTGGCCGGTGATAAAGTGTCAAGACCTTTACAACGTCTCCCTGTGACATGCAGTTCTAAGCAATTACACTTTTAAATTGCAAAGGGCCTTAAGTAGCCCATTACATTTAAAAAAAAAAAGAACATCATATGAAGCTTTTAGGGTTACCACTTCATCCCTTTAATTCCGGACACATATTAATTACACAGGTTCTGTGGCTGTTTAAAAAAACAGTTGAAATGTAGTCTTGAAGTCAGCCAGCCACGGAGCCTGTGTAATTAATATGTGTCCGGAATTAAAGGGATGAGGTGGTAACTTAATCCTGCCACAGGCCAGAACATAACTACTCTAAACCATGGTATATTTAATAAAATCTGTTCTATTAAACATACCTGTCTTTATGTTGGCTATAAATGACAACAGCTGCAAAAGTGGGGAAAGCAGGAACAGTGTCATCAAGAACAGACTGTCCTAGAGCACAAAACATATGGACAAGGTAATGGGCAAAAATAAATCCAGTTTGGGTCTATTACAGGTGTCTAACAACAATGCAATGCTCTACTAATAACCCCAGTCTGTTCTATAAAGCCTCCATGAATAGCTGGCTAGGACAAATGATTTTAATAGTAAGACATCAGTTAGAACTATATATCAATGTGTGTTTGCCAAAAGGGTTAATAGACTAAAGGCTATATATGTTAGTAAGTCAAGGCAGTACTCTGCATTGAAGTATTAGTGTTTTGTGTCCAGTTTATTTACTCTTTGACAGTACGTGTACCCCTGGGGGGTACGCTGCAGACCAGTTGGGAGTAAGAAGTAGCCTCCCGAGGGCGGAGGAAGTCTCCCATTGCCATGGAGATGAACCACGTTGCCTAACTTCCTGTTCCGTCTGCAACGACTTCAGCATCTCCTTGTGATTTTGCCCGACCAGCAATCCACTAAGAGCTACCCGCACTGCCCTCAGACATCAGCATTCATCTGCCCCATGCTGACACGGGTGGAAGAAGCAGCGGCATTAATCCTACAGGCATTAGTGGGAACCCCAGAGACCATACACAGCCAGCGGCCAGATACAGTGGCAACTGATTCCTGACCACACACTACTCCTCCTTTACTACTTAAATCAGGAGACGCATACCGCTCATTTCCACTCCACTCATGAATACTGTGGATATTTCAAATTGAGAGGAGGGGTACTCATAAATGATAAGCCTAATCAAGGGGTACGGGAGAGAAAAAATATTGGGAACCGCTGCTCTATGACAAGACCCATCTTCTGGTGCCAGTACTCAATTGACCACCACATCTCATATTTCCGGACTTCTACATATGGAGCGCCTCTGATCCTTTGCCGGGGATCGCCAGCATGCCTGCGTTGGTGATCACCGGCGCAGAGGCGCTCCATCTGACTTGGAAGCGCGTGCGTCTCACACGCACGAGCGTCCCAGTTTCAGGACGGCGCCACGGCGGCATCCTGCACGTCTCCTCTTCAGGGAGATGGGAAGGGATGGCGGGGCGGCGAGGGACACAGAGAGAGGCGGCGGGAGAGGTGGCGGGCGGCGGATCCAGCTCTGTAGCCAGGGGGCACGTGTGAGCATCTCGTGCGCATGCCCCTGGCGAGAGCAGGCTCCATCTGTATATCTAAAAAACAGGTGCGGTTTTTATTAACCCAACAATAACTTGCCTGTTCATGATGAAAGAAATCTAGAAAACATGTACTGTTGGGGGAGCTTGAGATTACTACCACTGAACCATAATTACAGTAAGATTTGATCCAAGAGTCTTATGACAATGTGCAAAATGCCAGGCCTGGCTGACATGAGAATATGTGTGGTAACATCACATGGTTAATTTACATTGCTTTCACATACCTCCGAACATTTGGTTCCAGCGCTGCGGGACAGTGTGCGTGGTCTAGCTAAATGGGGCGTGGCCTGTTCTCGCGGCCATGCTCCATTTCTGCCGCTGTGGGGGCATGCCCAGCAGCTCCATGAGCTGATGGCTATGGCCCCAGCCCCTCTGGCTGCAAGAATAGACAGACAAGGGGGGGGGGGACTCCCAACTGCCATGGGACACTGTTGGCTGGGGAGGGACGCAGGAACGTCCCAAAAAACTGGGACGTTCCAGCGATAAGCGGGACAGTTGGGAGGTATGCTTTGATATGACAATGCAAAACTTACTCCAGTGTTTCGCATTGTACAAATATGTATGTAGCTGGCCCCGTTGCTTCACCTGCTGGCTGTTACTGACAGCCGTATTTTGTAGATGGAGGAATAATTTGCCCAATTAAAACAGGAAGAAAATTAGTCATAACATAAACTGTGTAATACACAAGTGCCGAGGACACTGAACTATGGTGTAATTACAATCTGAGCAATCTCTAAATAAACTTGAAAGAATCTATTTGTATCCTGCCAGCACCGAATAGAAATATAATAATGCAAATGAATGTAAACAAATATTCTGGAAAACCTTTAATTTGTTGGCAACAATTAACAATTATAGGCAATTGTATCTTCTATTATGGCAGATTCTGTCATTTAGGGCTATTTATGGTACCATTTAGTCCATAATTTTCTTCCACCCACGAACCTCTCACATTTCTCTCCTCAAAATGCTTAGAAATCCTGCAAATATTATCCATTTTATACGGCTTCTAGCAAAATACAAAGAATGAGTATCTTGGGAATTAGCACATAAATATCTTTGTGATGTTTGATTGATATTAGGGTTTTTATACAAGTTATTTTGCCTGATTTACAGCAGGCAAAAGGACCGATTCAGGCCTGTTCGCACAGGTCTGAATTCGTCCACCAATAGTGGGGGTCTGCGCAAGTGCACAGGCGATAATGCACATGTGCAAACCCCTGCAGTGAGTGCCTTGGGCAACTTTTTGATATGCTGGGGCGTTTGTTGCTTCATTGACAGGCAGGGGGATGTTTCGGGGGTGGAAACCCGGTGTTTTCTGGGCGTGCCCACAAAAACAGTGGGCCCACCCATAGAAATGCTGGGCGGACACAAGTAAATGCAGGCGTGCCTCTGCCTGCTCGAGGTGGGCAGATGACATAGTATGACATCAGCGCCCGCCTTCAATATGGCCATCTCCGTTCAACTAAAAAGTATGTATAGCGAAGAGAGGAAAAATCATGCGATGGTGAGTAACCAGTGCGTTTGATGGGGGGCCGTTAACCTGCTCGCTAGGCAGCAAATATATTCAGTCTAGCAAGCAGGTCTGAATCGTGCCCATGTATTCTAAGTAAAATACACATACAGTACAAATAGATATCCTTAACAATACAGTGTAGCAATTATCCTGTACAGCTTTTAATTGCATTATTTTTGAGTAAGGATAGCACTTATAATGTCATACCTATTCAACTGGGGAATGTTGGGCCCAACAAAAGAGTTGGTAGGAAGGTAGAACCTTGAAATAATTCCTCCCAAATGTGTGGAGTTTCTTAGGTCAGTCTTGATTTATGTATTTTGTCCCGTCGTCATGTTCGGGACACTACAGTCCCCCAATCATGACAGAGCACTCAAATTGGTAATATAAAAAAATGGTGAAACGGTCCTTGTGGTGAAGACTTTGAAGAGTTGAGTCGGACAGGAAATATACTCCTGATGGCACGGTTTCACCATCTAGATAATACAGCTATGACCCTTGTCCCCATCCACCCACCTTTAATGTTGTGAGTTATGCATAAGCTAAAAAACAAGTGTTGAACAAGGTACAAGGGGCCACCTACAAAAGCCCCCCAGCTGTCAATCACCTTGCGACCAGCCAGCAATGGAAGTCAGTATATTTAAATGGAACTCACCCCTCTTCATTACTAACACTGTATTCTTAGAGAAGCATTCTTGTATTCTCTCAATGCCTTTCTTTGAGTGGCATGGTTGAGAGATGAGGGCTTGACCATGGGAACAAGAGCCACCCACCTACCTATGCATACTCACCTCCAGGATGGCATTTTACAATGTCCTTCTGCAGTCAAGGACCCCCAAATTTAACATTTCAAAAAGTCCTGATGCATGTTATTTGACTGCTAAACGGAGACTAATCCAGATGCAATTTGTATTGTAATAATTCGCCAAGTGAAATCTCCAGGCTGAGCTGCATGTTGATGCGTGTCCTATCTCTGGCCAGCTTCCACCTCCATATAGTTCTCTTACCTTGCCAATGAAGGCCCAGGAGAGAGCACACCACAGTATAAAGCTTGGAAGCCAAGTCATGCAGTACACAGAGCATGGTATTCTACTACTTCTCTCTTCCAGGTACTGTAGATGGGGGCTTGTTTAGCATCCGTTAATAAATCAAAATCAACATCTTCAATGTAAAATATAATTAGCTAAAGTCTACTGCATGTGCGTACTTAGTAACATTCCCATGTCTGCTGTGTTACAAGTTCTTTAATCAAGGTGACCCCAGACCCCAGTTCCTTATAAACAATCACCACATTGTGCATTTGCTGCAAAACTTCAAATATTTATTTGGCAGAATTTGTCCCCAGCCTTATCCCAACCACATCACAGGACAGAATGAACTGCGCCTTGTTGGGTTCATTCTCATAAATTATGTGAATTTACTAATAGTCAGAGATGGACACTAATGCATTTGCATCTGTGATCCCGCACATTTCCACCTGGAAATGCCTTAACACATCTGCCGGCTTCGTAGAGGTGCCGGATGATGCTCCTACTGCCGGGATTCTGATGGTCAGCATATTGACATCGGAATCCCAAATGTTAAATGCCCGACAGACGGGATACCGACTAACAGGGGCTATACTCCCTCGTGGGGGTCCATGGCCTGCATAGAGGAAGAATAGGACCTGTGGCAAGCCACCAAGCCCGTAAGGGCCATCTTAGCATTCGTCCCCCTGTCGGGGTAACGTCGGTCAGGATTCCGATGTCAGTATAGTGACCATCGGACCCGACTGTTGGAGCATCATACCAAACCGCTTAGTAGATCCTAGGAACAGTAAGTGTATATTTATTGAGTATTAAGTGTGGACTTCAGTGGTGGGGACTGTGAAGAAGCACATGAAGGGAGTTCCTATCTCCATACTTTTGGGATTAAAAACCAGTGTGAGAAATTTATGGAAGCAGCCCTTGAGGGGGTGAAGTCTATCTACTGAAGTCTATCTACATCTTTTCTCATATGGCCAGATTGTTGGACAGAGTTACAGCCGTCCTTGTGTCTTTTCCTGCAGTTATGTCTGGGACATTATGTTAATTCCACTACAATGCCCTACCCTGGTGTTATGGGTGGATTAGGAATTTAAAGTGGCCCTGAACAAAAATATCCACACCTTCCTGCCACCCTCTACACCATGGGTCCTCAAACTGCGGCCCTCCAGATGTTGTGAAACTACAAATCCCAGCATGCATTGCCACAGTTTTGCTATAAGGGAGTGTTAAAACTGTGGCAAGGCATGCTGGGATTTTTAGTTTCACAACATCTGGAGGGCCGCAGTTTGAGGACCCATGCGTCTACACTCTAACTCACCCACACCAGTCTGTCACCCTCAACCTTCTCTGGGCCACAGGCAGACCATAGAGGCCTCTAGAGTCCAGTAGCAATCTTCCCCGTGGCTTATATTTGCCATCCGCCCTTGAGCAGCTTATTCACATACCAGCAAATACCTGTCCTCTTAGTGATAAAACATGCTCTGATTGGCTATTTCTCTAACCATGGCTACAATACAGATATGAAGACGTATCATGTAGTGCGCCAATCCCATCTCTGGCCAGGGAGAATGGTGGTGTTTTCCACATTGTGGTGCGCTACATGGATGTGTACCTGGCATAATGATTTGTAAAACAGTAAATAGTGTATTAGAAACATAAAGATTTTTTTTTAGATTTGCTTCTGATGTTATTAGGATGAATATCAGATCAAATAGTATATTATAAATATAGTTTTTGCTTTAAGTCAAAATGGCAAAAAGTTGCTATATAAAATATAGTATTATAATGCAATAATACTGATAACTTTCAAAGATCCTCAAACTTTCTCCTACTAACGTACAGTATATAGCAATATATGCATTTATAAAATTAAAAATGTTTAAGACTCACAAAGATCTTAAAAAGCTTTGGCCAATGTTTCAAAGCTGTTTCAAAATTTAATTCTGCAGCTCTGAATTAGGATATATTAATAATTACAAACTGGAAGGCATTCAGTAATGGCTAAGAAAGTATAACTGAGAGTATTTCTATCCTTAGTCATCCCAAATAACGACATTCCCCAAGTGCGTTTGATTAAATGCATATGCCAGGGAACTGTACTTTGGGAAACTAGTGCTCTACATGTGGAGTTCCGTGATAAAAAGCTTAATATTCCCAGGATTCCTTAGCTAAGCCCCATCGGTGCACCGAACCATGAATCTTTGGAAATTGAATTAAAGTATTGCGGCAATTACTTTATACAGTGCTGTTGCGATGTGAATCTGCTTGGCTTTGAACACCTGGTAACACGGAAAATAAATAGCACAATAAAAAAATATATTTGTAATATGTTTACTAATATTTGGATGGAGGTTATGAATATAATGCACTGTGTTAGCATGTTGTAAAGCAGATCAAACACAATTAAAAATAAATTGCTTATTCACATTTAGAACTAGGCAATTATAAAAAATAGATTTCCAGAGTCCCGGTGAGGGTGTTAAATAAGGCAAAACATCAGTTTTTTTCTTAATGCACTATTTGGGCGATGCTTGTAAAGAGGTTTATTTGCTCTGGCAATGTGTAGTCTGTGAAAACCACAATAAAAGTTTAATCAATGACTGCAATTATCTGTTGAGAAGTCAGTATAGTAAAAATCATTTATCTCAACATCTGCATGTGCATCGAAGCAAAAATAAAAGCAACTCAGCAACCTTTTCTGAGAGAGGAGAAAGCCAATACCTTGCCTAGGAAATTATCAGTACACAAATGTTTTTGCCAAAAAAATACATTTACTGGGGATGCCAAACTGACTGTTCCAGCAATATGGTTCGCCAGCTGAAGGCACCAAAAATACAACAGGAAATAAAGTAATTCCTCCTTTTCCACAGCTACTGTACATAACCAGAATATTATTTTTTTCTGAATCCAATCAAGAAGACCCCACTCATGTCCATTCCACTAGTAAATGGGGTATTCAATATTGTCCGGATTTTTCAGGTAGCCAAAAATGCCGAACAGTGGCTTTACCTATGATACATGCATCCACGGAAAATAGTCAAAAACAGATGCGTTTTTGTTGTTGGATGAAACATATCGATCGGAGAGTTTTTCAATGATCCACGTGTTTTCAGACAGTGACAGTGACAGTTGAAAAATTGCCACCGAGATCAATTACGGTAGCTTAAATGTAAATTCGACTGAGAATTGCCAAAAAGAGACGATATTTCCAACTGTCGGAAATATTAAAACATATTGAATACCGAGAACAGAGATAAAGATAGTGTAGATCTTAAATAATAAGAACTATATTATAAATTTAAATATTGATCAAATTGGGTATTACAAAATTTGTAAATTTATTGTTTCATAATGATCTAATTTGAGTGAAAAAAAGAGAAGCATAAAATTGCTAGCATTAAGTATATAAAATAAATTAATAAAGAATAAAACAGATCATAAAAATAGCACTTTTTGTACATATATGTAGATGTTACAAAGGACAATGAATTATACTTATGGTGGAATCCTGTTTGTTCCTATGTGGCTCCCTTGAAGTAGATGCTATTTGTCCTCAATAGTGTCCACCAGAGCTGAATACCCCCTTAGTCTCCATGTTCCAAATTTCTACCATTGTCAGGTAGCAGGAGGGTGTATATACAGTAGTATAGCCTATATAAACTATTATTGCTCCTCATCTTCTGAGTTAAGGAGAATGCTCTGATAGACAGTTTATCAGGTTCATCAGTTAAGATAACGGTTGATTAAGACCTACTGCAAGATATCTACACAATTAGCATTTGCTGTCTTAATGTGCAACTTTATGTTGTATCCAGAAATGTTATAGGTTTCTATTGCTTAATTAGGGGGGGGGGAGTACAAATATTGTTTTATCTTCCAGGCTACATTTAGAAAAGCCAGTGGAGGTCTACAAAATAATAGGATTTTGGGTACCTACCGGTAAATCCTTTTCTCGTAGTCCATATGGGATACTGGGCTTCACTACTATGGGGATTGAGACCTCCGCAGGAGAGACAGGCACATAAAAGAACTTTCAGTGTGGGTGCACTGGCTCCTCCCCTCAATCTCCCTCCACTAGTCAGTTAATGCAAAAACTGTGCCGAAGGAGAGCATGTGAGGAGTATGTGATAATGTATTGTGGTGAGATTCATCCAGCACACCCAAACGAACAAAAAACATATAAAAGAGGTGAATCCTAACAACTTAAGAGGACACCTGTAACTAGAACAAATCTATAGTCATACTTATCCTATAGAAAACAAGGCAATAAGCCTAACAATAAAGTAGGTCTGACAGCAGAAAAAGCCGCACTGAGGCGGGCTCCCAGTATCCCATATGGACTACGAGAAAAGGATTTACCGGTAGGTACCCAAAATCCTATTTTCTCTACCGTCCAATGGGATACTGGGCTTCACTACTATGGGGAGCTCCCAAAGCTACCAGAACGGGTGGGAACGTGCGGATTCTGCTGTAGAACCGCATTCCCGAACTGGGAATCCTCCCTGGCCAGGGTGTCAAACTTGTAGAACTTCACAAACGTGTGTTGCCCTGACCAAGTTGCGGCTCTGCATAGCTGCATTGCCGACACCCCTCGAGCAGCCGCCCAAGAGGTACCTACAGACCTGGTTGAATGAGCCTTTACTGAAAAAGGAAGCGACAAACCAGCTGATGCATAAGCCTGCTGGATAGTACATCTTATCCACCTGGCAATGGTACGCGTTGAAGCAGGTAAACCCTTCTTCTGCGCATCATAAAGCACAAACAGGCTGTCCGTCTTACGGATCCTAGCTGTGCGCTTGACATACCCCTTAAGGGTGAGAACCACATCCAAGGTATCTGGTATATCTGGGTGTGTCGCGCTAGAAGGGACCACAATAGGTTGGTTTAGGTGGAACCCTGACACCACCTTTGGAAGGAATTGTGGTCTAGTCCTGAGTTCCGCCCTATCGTTGTGGAACACAAGGTAAGGGCTCCGACAAGATAAAGCCCCGAGCTCGGACACCCTCCTGGCCGAAGCTAGAGCCAGTAGAACAACAGTCTTCCAAGTGAGGTGTCGCAGCTCAGACTCCTCCAGTGGAACAAACCGGGCTGATTTTAAGAAAGTAAGAACTACTTCCAAATCCCATGGTGCAGTGGGAGGCACAAAGGGGGGCTGAATCCTCAGCACCCCCTGTAAGAAGGTTTGGACTTCCGGCAAGGCCGCAATCTTTTTCTGAAAAAACACAGATAGTGCGGAGATTTGGACCTTTAAGGAACCCAATCTGAGTCCCTTATCCAGGCCAGCCTGAAGGAAACGTAGCAGACTGTTTAATTGAAAACTGGCTGGAGGCAAGTCATTCTTCTCACACCAGGCAATATACCTGCGCCATATTACATGATAATGAGACGCCGTCACCGGCTTCCTGGCTTTTATCATTGTAGTGACGACAGAGGGATGGAGACCCTTGTGGACTAAGATCTGCCGCTCAACCTCCAGGCCGTTAAACGTAGCCGCTGTAAGTCCTGGAAGACGAACGGGCCCTGGAGGAGCAGGTCTTCTCTTAGGGGCAGACGCCACGGGTCTTCCACTAGCATGGCCTGAATGTCCCCGTACCAGGCCCTTCTTGGCCAGTCTGGTGCCACCAGTATGGCCTCCGTCCCCTGATGCCGGAGCCGCTTTAGCACCCGAGCCAACAATGGGAGAGGTGGGAAGAGGTACACCAATTGGAAATCCCAGGTCCAGGTGAGAGCGTCCACCGCTATCGCCCCTGGGTCTCTGGTCCGTGCACAGTACATTGCTACCTTGTGGTTCAATCGTGAAGCCATCAGGTCGATCTGAGGGAGCCCCCACAGATCCACTATGGCATTGAACACTTGAGTGTGAAGGCCCCACTCTCCCGGGTGAAGATCGTGACGACTCAGGAAGTCCGCCTCCCAATTGTCGACCCCCGGGATAAAAATGGCAGACAGGGCCTGGACATTCTGTTCCGCCCAGGACAGAATTTTTGACGCTTCTCTCATGCAAGGCATGCTCTTGGTACCACCCTGCCGATTTATATAGGCCACAGTGGTGGCATTGTCCGACTGGACCTGGATTGCCTTTCCCTGTAACAATGGAGCTGCCTGTAACAGGGCATAGTAGACCGCCCTCAACTCCAGCTTGTTGATATGAAGGCCTGACTCCAGTGGAGACCATCGACCCTGTAGGCGGACTCCCTGTGTCACAGCTCCCCAGCCCCTCAGGCTGGCGTCCGTGGTTACCAGAATCCAGTCCTGGATCTGGAACCGTCTGCCTGCCAACAAATTGGATGAATCTAGCCACCACTGTAGCGAGATCCTGGTTCTTGTTGCAAGGCCAATCCTTCTGCGCATCTGCAGGGGGGAGCCGGACCATTTTGTCAGAATATCCAATTGAAAAGTCCTGGAATGGAAGCGGCCAAATTGTATTGCTTCGAATGAAGCCACCATCTTGCCTAGAAGCCGGAGGCAAAGATGGATCTGTACCAGAGGTGACTGTAGGACCTCCCTGACCAGCTGTTGTATTGCAGTGACCTTTTCCATCGGCAGAAAGACTTTTTGTTCCGACGTATCCAGGATCATGCCCAAGAAAACCATCCTCTGGGTTGGAACCAGCGATGATTTGGGCATGTTCAGGATCCACCCGTGGTCTCTTAGAACCTGTATGGACAGATTGAGAGCACTGCTTAAAGCCTCCGCCGACCCTGCTTTTATTAGCAGATCGTCCAGGTATGGCACTACATTCACCCTCCGGAGTCTGAGTAGTGACATCATTTCCGCCATTACCTTTGTGAAAACCCGCGGGGCTGTCGACAGGCCGAAAGGTAACGCCCGGAATTGGTAATGGTGGTTCCCCAAGGCAAACCTGAGATAGATTTGGTGTGGGGGCCAGATAGGGATGTGTAGATAGGCGTCTTTGACGTCTATAGAGGCCAGGAACTCCCCTCTTTCTAGGCTGGCGATCACAGAGCGCAAGGACTCCATCCTGAACTTGAACACGCGCAGGAAGGGGTTCAGTGACTTTAGGTTCAGGATGGGTCTTACTGAGCCGTCTGGCTTCGGTACCAGGAATAAGTTGGAATAATATCCCTGGCCCTGCTCCGTGTCTGGCACCGGTACAATTACCTGAGACTGAAGCAGCCTGGTAATGGCCCCCTGAAGGAGCACCTGATCTTCCTGGGATGCTGGAAGTGCCGACCTGAAGTATCTTCTGGGAGGGGGCTTGTCGAATTCCAGCTTGTAACCTAGTGAAATGAGACCCCTGGCCCAGGGATCCAGACCCGAGGCGTCCCACACATGGCTGAAATGCAACAATCGCGCTCCCACCGCGAGAGAGTCTCGTGGCGGGAAAACCCCGTCATGCTGCAGGCTTAGAGGAAGTCGCGGCATTTGGACGGTCCTGGGTGTTGGAGGTGTTAGGCTTCCTAAACTTGCCTCTCGTGCCCCTGCTGGCATTGGAGGCGCCCCTAGCCTTGGGGCGAAACCTGTTCCCACGAAAGGACTGCTGGGAAGCACCTGTGAAGGTACGTTTTGCAACCGTGGGGGCTGATGGAAGGAAGGTAGATTTTCCTGCCGTGGCTTTGGAAATCCAACCGTCTAATTCACTGCCAAACAGCCATTCTCCTGCAAAGGGAATACCCTCCACACTCTTCTTTGAGTCTACATCTGCAGACCACTGACGCAGCCACAAGGCCCGTCTGGCTGAAACCGCCATGGCTGAATTGCGCGCGTTTATTGCGCCCAATTCCTTTTGTGCCTCGCACAGGATTTTTGCGGTATCCTGAATGTGACGCAGGCTGTCCCCTATCTGGGCCACAGTCATGTCACCCAACAACCCTTCCTGAATCTGGGTTGACCAGGTATGAATTGCCTTGGCCATCCAGCAGCTGGCTAAAACTGGACGCTGGGATGCCCCACTGGCCGTATATATGGACTTGAGGGTAGCTTCCAGCCTTCTGTCCGCCCCGTCCTTAAGGGTGGATACCCCTGGGACTGGTAACAACACCTTTTTAGAGAGGCGGGAAACAGAGGAGTCCACTACCGGTGGCTCCTCCCATTTCTTTCTGCCCAAAGGTTCAAAAGGATATGCATTTGTGAACCTTTTTGAAAGAGTAAACCTCTTATCAGGGTTTTGCCATGCAGCCCTGAAAGCAGTTTCTAACTCTGCCTGCTCAGGGAAGTACACTGGCTGTTTCTTCTGAGTCATGAAGAAAGGATCTCCTTCTGTGGATGCCACTACTGGGAGATCTAAAACATCCCTAATGGCCCTGATAAGGGGCTCGGGACCATGCACTGCCGCCTCAGGAGCTGGTTCCTGCAGACCCTGCTCCTCACCCTCCTCCAATATGTCCTCATCGTCCTCATCTGTGTCAGGATCCATAGCAGTAGCCTGCCTCTTTTGAGGCTGTGCGGGAGGAGGAGGTACATTTTGGGTATGAAGAATATCCACCCTGGCAGCTAACATGGACAATTCCCTCTGAACCCTCTGCGTTTGCTGAGTGTTAGTGGAAAGCTGTGAAGCCACAGAATCCAACAAGGTTTTTATGTTGGAGGCCCACGCAGGCTCCTGCTCGTCTGCCTGCGACTGCCCCGCAAGCTGTGGGGGAACCCCACTGATCTGGGTGTCAGCACTACTGGGCTGAGGTGACATACAAGCCTCACAAGTAACCTGGGACTGTGACTTGGGCACAAACTTGGTGCTACACACCATGCAAGTGAACTTTTTCACCATGATGAGATAATACTACAATGTCTGTAGTAACAAACACAACCCCCACGCAGTCACACACGTGCACACAACTGCTGGATGTGTTTCCTCTGAGTGAAAACAGACTATGTGCTTTGCTTTACTGTCTGTAACTAATCAGTGGGGAAAAAACAGAGCAAATGGGGAGCCAAGTGCACCCTTAACCTGAACTCACAGATCTGGGTGAGCTGGTAACGCTAAACACAGTGATATAAACAACACAGTGTCTGAGTAAGCTAGATAGCGCAGCAGCGCTAAATCGCTATAAAAACCTGCTGTCTCTGCCGTGCTGCAAGTACCCGGATCCACCACGCCAGTGAGGAGCCCTGTAATGGAGTCTGGCAGCGTGTGAAGAAGCAGGAAGTGACAGCGCGCGCCCAGCAGAGCTTGGTCCCGCTCTGAGTGAAGCCCCGCCCCCTTACACGGAGCTGGCGCTTACATATATTTATACTGACATTATTAAGGTGTAAAATATATATCATACATTATACCCTGAGGGGTGTCCCTGGTGGTCCAGCGGCAGCACCCCTATGCCAGTTATCAGACGCGGTGTTCACGCGGTCCCTGCTGGAGAGCCGCCATTACTAGCCGTCGTCTTGCCGCAACAGCAATGGCTGCGGGGACCCCTTGTGGGACCCCCAGCCTGTACTCACCACCGATGTCTTCAGACCTGTCAGGGGTGTGCGGCGGCTAGGGGACTTGCTCGCTACAGCGCAATGCTGTGCGGTGACAAGTCCCACGCAGGACTGGATTGTCCTGTAGCAGGGTCAGCTCTGCACCTGAAGAGGTCGGGGACTGACCCTTCCCCTGACACCCACGAAGCAGGACAGCTGTGTGGTCACTACAGCGCCCCAAAATAACAAACTTGAAAATAAATGTGGAAAAAACTCTGGAGCATCCAGAAGCACTGCCTCTCCTGAGGCACATTTTTCAAAACTGACTAGTGGAGGGAGATTGAGGGGAGGAGCCAGTGCACCCACACTGAAAGTTCTTTTATGTGCCTGTCTCTCCTGCGGAGGTCTCAATCCCCATAGTAGTGAAGCCCAGTATCCCATTGGACGGTAGAGAAATATAGACTAATCAGAGTACACAGGAGAACCTACGTATTCTATGGATGAAGCACATGTGGTCTTACACACACACACACACACACACACGCACAAACATACACACAAACACACACACACTTCTTACTCCTACCAATAGAATTTCTCTCAATCTACTAGCCACTTATGGAATTCTCTTTCAAGTCTTCTATGAAAGCCCATCTCTGTACTGTATTTTGAAGAAAAAAGAGAATAAAGTAGCGCTACTACACCAATGAACATTTAAAGTATACCATTTAATAACATATAAAACAATTTAAAACACTTCAATTAAGGTGTGGATCCGTTCCTATATATACCGCCAATAGTATCTACATAGGATCCAATATTCCAAATTAGACTGTGGATAGATTGAGTAACACAGTCCCCACTTGTGGGTGGTGGAATTTTATAGTTACCACAGTTGTTGTCACCTGGAGATTGTGTTCCAACCGGAATGCATTGCAGCATGAAATTTCTCCAAAATGGGTGATGTGGTCCAGAGGTGGAAAAGGAGGATGGAATGGGTGGCAAGAAAGTCACTGGGGGCGACTGGTCCGGATCCAAAGGTGGTATAATAAAAGTGCTGGATAAAGTGTCCAGGGTTTGCTCCTGACGCGTTTCCCTGCATCTAAGTGCAGCTTTGTCACTCCTTCTCACTCTTGTTTTAATCGTGCCCTCTTCCAATTATAAGGTAAGCTCTCTTACAAGCAGTACTCGCCCTATGCTATGTTTTCATATCTATGTTTTTATTTGTATTATGTATTATGTGCAGATTCGAATTTACCAGGATCTCAAAATGGGATCTTATTGGCTATCCGACTGTCACGTGTTTTGGAGCCAAAACATGTGACAGCTGATAGCCAATAAGATCCCGTTTTGAGATCCGGGTAAATCCAGATCTGCACATCCCTAGTTTTAATGCTGTGATTTACAATATGGGAGACTCAGTGGGGATACTGTATATACTGTAGGTGGTTCTTTAATAGCTTTAAATATAATTATTTTATCCAACACCTTAAACGCTTATAAACAAGGAATAAGTATGTGATGGAATTAATTTTACATTCCACATAAAATTAATGTCAGTATCCAATTTCAGGAATGTCATCTGTTTGTTATGCAAATTATTAATGATCAAACGTGAGATGAAGAACAATAAAATATATTTGATACTGCGGAGCAATTTCATAATCCATCAGCTCAGTGCTGTGAGTCAGATAAGAGGTTATTTTAGTAACACGTTGCCAATACTGTAACCTCAGAGCAAACCGTTTGGTGGGTTTTGTCTTTTTTTTCAAGAACTAAAGAAGAACAAATGATAAGGCTTTTTTCACCCTATTATGTTTTTATTAAAACCAGAGAATGTATAACATATTGTACACTGTCCATTTGCAGCAACACACTTAGGGGTAGATTTATGTTGCGGCGCTGTGGAGCATATGCGATATCCCCGCACGCTAAAGCAGGGTATAGCGCTTCACTATATCTATTAAACCCGCTGGCTGGGTACTTTATAATCGGCGGTGCGGGGGCGGCGCCGTAGCGCATGTACTAGTTCTAGTACAGTGCGCAATAGCCTTACCCGATTCATGAAACCTCCTTATGTGCCCCTTGGTTGTCGCTGTCCCTCTATCAATAACGGCAGATTTGTCCGGCGATGTATGCTTCTCCTCGTTTTTTTTTTTGTTCATTTAAACTAATTTTTTTGGTCCTCTCCCTCTGTAGCCTAACCCTAGCTCTTGATCTACTGTATTCCCTCTTCTGGCTATCCCGACCCTCCCATCCCATAGCCTACCCTAACTTTCCCCATAGTGTAAACATTATGAAAGTTGACATTGTTAATGAAGACATTATGACAATCTAAGTAAGCTACTCCGTGACTCCAGCCATCTGATCGCCTGCGTCCAGCGCTGTGACCATCTGATGTCTGCTATAAAAGCACATGCCAGTTTACAGCAAACATCAGATGAAGGAGGGCAAACAGCAGGAAGCAGGTGATCAGATGACCAGTGTCATGCCGGAGCTCACCAGGTCACTGATCACAGGACCGTGGCAATCGTAAGGTTTTTTTTTTTATGGTGATCAGCTTGTGGTATTATTAGACACACATGGCTGATCACAGGCACCGGCCTAACTCAGCTCTGCCTGTTTGAGTGGAGATTGAGCCGGGAGACTCATTGATAGCTCATAGAAAGGCTCCCTCCAGTATTTGTTCACAATCTTTTTTAGAAATCTGAGCAGTATGGAAATGTGATGAGCTTACAAAAAAAAAAAAAATAGAGAGCATGGACTAGTTTTTCATGAAAACTGCTCCAAAAGCCCTTATATAGTACATTTAGGTGAAACTTACATAATGGCCCTTATTCAGATCTGATCGCAGTACAAATTTATTCTTAAAATGGGCAAAACCATGTGCACTGCAGGTGGGGCAGATGTAACATATATAGAGATAGTTAGATTTGTGTGAGTTATTTTGTTTCTGTGCAGGGTAAATACTGGCTGCATTATTTTTACACTGCAATTTAGATTTCAGTTTTAACACACCCCACCCACCTGCAGTGCACATGGTTTTACCTATTTTGAGAACAAATTTGTACTGCGATCAGATTTGAATAAGAGCCAATGTGTAAAGGATGTGAAAACACCCATTTTCACATAATGGCCCTTATTCTGATTGAGTCGGATCGCTGCATGTGCGTTCAGACAGCCGATGTTTGGTGTTTGCCCATGTGCAGAGGCGTATCTGCGCATGTGTGAACACCTCGCACATCCGAACACGTGTGAATTCCGTGCAGAAAATGATTGGTCGGACCCATCCGAGCAGGGAGATGAGAGAGCGTGAAGGGTTGTTTTGGCTCATTACCATATGCGTACGCCCCGCGTTTCATGTGCGTTCCCATGAAAACGCTGGGTGTACATATGGTAATGCGGCTGTGACGCACGTGTGGGGGGCGGACAGCTGACATAGCCGGATGTCAGCTGCCTGCCCATATCCCTGCTTTCATACGGAAAAATGTCCGATTGGTCTGGAGCACCATTCGATGGTCGGCCGCCATCAGAGGATGAGGGAGGTTTCCACAGATAAGGGAGGTGTTCACATGAAAAATCCGCTCATGGTTGTTCGCTCTGCGTTTTACCACATTTGGACGGTGTGAGCGATCCGTACGGTAGGCGGGGCTAAGAACACTCGGTGGCCGTCCAAAAATACGCATCCGACCGAGTCAACTAGAATAAGGGCCGATGTTAGTAAAAATTATACTGATGTGAATGTTCAAATATTCTCTGTAAAGCGATGCGGAATATGTGTACGCTATATAAGAAAGTGTTATTAATAATAATAATAATAATAATAATAATAAATAGGGCCATAGTTACTTAACTTATTGTTGATATGTTGAGTTGAAAATCCACTCACTTTTTGAAGTGAGAATCAAGGCTAATTTACAAGATGAGCCTCTTAAAACAACACAACATTGAGTATCAAAATACAGATCAATATATATCAGAGCAAAAAAGGGGGAGCTGAAAGTAAGGACAAAACCCTACCTGATATAATCAGTCACATGATATTTTATTCCAGATTATCAGAAAAGTACTTGGGTGAAGCTACTTACAGTACTTACAAAGCAGATTATTCCTCAGTGGGGTTGAGGGACACTTACGTTAGCATGGTGGCAACCATATCTAAAACACATTACAGTTTTTTGATGCACATTCCTCAAGAAAAACTAGCTACGAAACCAAGCACTGGAGAGGATTTTTGTTGTACAAAAATATTCTGGCCCTATATAAGTACAATAAGTAAGTATTATTAAAAAATATATATACAGTGAGGGTTAATATGGTTATAGAATCCTAGACCCAATAACAGACATATGGGTATATTCATTTGATGCTGGATCCATTCCAACATTCTTTTGCCGGAATGGATCCGGCATCCATTATTCAATCAGCGGCTAAATCCAGATGTTGGATTTGGCCACTAGTTGATGCTGACCCGGATTCGGTTTGATCGATCCGGATTGATTCGATCGCCCGCGTGTCCGCACAGGGGACAGATGATGTGCGTCTGCGCATGTGTAGATGCAGGGTGCGTGCACCCACGGCGAACATTCTGTTCGCCGGGTGCACACACCCAGGACAGCGGGCGGGGGGCGGAGAAAGGCAGGGAGCACCAGGCAGCCCTATTACCATATGCAAAAGCCCAGTATTTCATGGGCGTTTCCATGAGTGTAAGGCCGTGATGCGGGTGAGGATTATATGTGTGCTTTACAGCAAGTGTTCCTACTGTATGAAGTATATTCAATGCCCTGAGGGTGAGCTATGACAGCGAGCAGTGGCGATAGCTTGCTGTCATGGCTCGCCCTCAGTATTCAACCAAGTGCCCTTCACTTGCCATTTCCAACCTCGCCGGTTCTTTATGGCGAGGTGTTAACCGGTGGTGCGGCCATCAAAACGGCAGAGCTCACCACAAAATACAGTGGGCTTGCTGCATTTGCGGCGAACTTCGCCATTCCGGGGAATCATCGCCATGCTCTGACAGCGAGGATTTCTCTGGAATATTGAATACAACAAGCAGCCAGCGAGGGGGTTAGACAGCAAAGATGGCTTGTTTTCGGCAATCTTCGCCGTAAACAAGCCATCCTCGCTGCACAAACCCAGTCGCCGGCGGCATTGAATATCTCCCTTAATCTCAAAGGCGCTAGCTTGAAGTACAACTAATGCCTGTTCAATGTTATTGATTTAATGTTTCTTATTCATTCATTGCTTATCTTTCTGTTTTTTGATTCATGTTTTCATTATGTTTATTGTTTGCATTACTATAAGTAACTGATTACCACACCCAATGGTGCTTTTATACTTGTGCTATGATATTTTCTACTATGTATTAGTGCAGTGGTTTCCAACCTGTCACTCGTGAACTACCGGTAGCTCGCCTGAACACAACGGGTGGCTCGACCACTGTTGCCCGCCTCCTGCCCATGTGTACGGCCATCCATCCGCCCGCCCGCCTGTGTGTCCAACCACCCACCCGCTGACAGCAGCTGCAGCAGCCAGGCAGGCAGGCAGAGGGGTTGGGGACATGGCCAGCAGTACACACAGCACTGGCCATGCCCTCACAACGACAAAAATGGTGCCCACCAAATTTTGGCACGTGCCGCAGGTATGCCTTAGGTGTGAGGGGCATTGGGGCAACGGTTAAGGAAGGAAAATATTGGTCCACATAAAGATAAGCAGGGTACCCTGGTAATAGAAGGAAAAGATAAGCGGAATTATTCAAAAATTTCCCGGGCTGGTTTTCCAACCCAATCCACCCCTGCCGGAAACATGTCCGTGTTTCCAGCAAAAGCAGGTGGATTATTTAAACCTGTCGAAAAAAACGGCTAGGATTGAATAGATCAGAACCCCTTCCGATCTATTCATGTCGAAAACTGCCATCTTTTCGGCAAGATGGCAGTTTCGACATCAAGTGAATATATACCAAAGGGGTAAATTTACTAACATGGGAGTTCTATTATCTTCTAGAAGGGCTAAATAAATAAGTAGAATCTGATTAATTGGGTGCTATGGACAACATCCAATCTTCAATATAACTCCCGTCTTAGTAAATTGACCCCAAAGTGTCTGTAAGCAACTTATTAAGTCCGTAAGGGATAATACAATGGCCTAGGTAGACACTGTTAAACACACCAAAAAAAATCTTCTAAACAATAATTGGGTTCAATATGGGGTAATGCACTATAAGTGAAAGTAACCATATAAGAACAGAGAACATAGTAGGCCCTTCAACAAATGTAAACCACCTGTCCACCTTTCACAATTCAATGTGTAAACTTGATCATTCTGCGGGAAGAAAGGCTACAGGGTGCAAACTGACATTTAAAGACAAATATAACAGAATATAAAATGAAACACCACTAAGCATCAGATGCTGAGAGTATAGCAACAGTGGAAGGCTAAGTAGAAGCTATATCAGAGGGACAGTAGGTGGCGCTGAAACAGAAATTATCACTGTGTTGTCTCTCTTGTTTGTGTGATAGTGCATTCTCCTTATCATCTCTTGTTCATCCTCATATCATGCAATAAAGTTTTACATTTCAGGTGCTGGTTATACAGTAAAACATTTTCCACAAATTCCACTGTGTGGTTCATGCTTAAATAGTGAAGCACAATCTATAACATAATATTGCCAGTAACTTCCACCTGTACATTATAAAACAGAGTATGTTTGTGTCTGTGACTTATAAGTGACTAAATACAGTATAAGAGATGCTGTTTCTATAAACATCCTAGCATCTGATGTGTGTGACCTCTAGCATGTATATACATCACATTTCAACTTACAAACTAAACCTGAAATAAAGACTCAGAGACTTAGGTTTGGCAGAAATTGTTAGCTGATTTATTTAAGCATTTTTTAGCTAGATTGATTTATTAATAATTAATTTATTAATGGTGGCCCAGAAAGAACGGCTAATTAACTAAGCTCCACCCACACAATCTGCATACGTTATTAAGCCTACCTTAACAAGCGGTATCCGCTTGACCTACTGCATTGACTACCCACCCATCAGGATGGGGTCGCTGTCCCCGAGCCAGTGATCCAGTGAAGGCCTAAGCCAATGAGAGGTGAGCGCACCGAAAATCAGACATATACGTAGCATAATCATTTGAATAAGAACTAATTCTATTAACCTGCCATTCTTTCCCGCCTATCAGCCAATGCAATTAACACCCACCCCACCACAGTGACATAAGGGAGGGAGGGTGGGAAAACCTTCAGGAAAGAGAGGAAGACTCCTCCCTTTCCTGCACTGATATCCCAGCTAACACTGAACTTCCCTAAGTCCTTATTGGAACACCGATTCACATGCTTCCCGAGGTCACACAACAGCCTTGTATGTTTAACCCACTCCATGCCTATTGCAGACATTACTTTATTCTTCTCATCTGATTTCTAGTTTCACAACACAAATATATCGGTACTTGTTTCCTAGAACGGCCACCATCGGGGGTAATCGTGTACCTTAACTTAAGGTACACGATTACCCCCGATGGACCCGATTTCCTTTGAAATCAGGTCCATTTTGCCAGCAAAGGCAAAATCGGGTCCATCGCATCGGTCGGGTGCATTAACATAGCACGCGATGCAACCGACGCGATGCACCCGATTTAGCCATAGGGTTCAATGTTAAGATATTTTTTAAGATTGAAATCAGGAAAAAAATGGGAAATGGGCCAATATGGCCCATTTCTCATTGTATATGCCCCCCCCCCCCCCATTGTGAACGTCACCCCACGGTTGACGCCAACCCGAAGCGTGGCAAGCGTGGCGATCGTAGCGAGCCCGCGAGGGGCGGCGGTACACGTCCTCCGACCTTTTAATACCCACGCTTCGGGTTGGCGTCAATCGTGGGGTGGCGTTGAGGGGGTTAAAATTAGGGTCTGGGGATAATTTTACATTGAATCCAATGTAAAATAGGGTCCCAGGGACCCTATTCACCTTTTTAATCAATGTAAAAATCGGGACCATCGCGTCGGTCGCATCGCATGCGATTTGGTTGCATGCGATGCGATCGATGCGATGCGACCGACCCGATCAACATCGGTGTGGCCGTGCTAGGAAACAAGTACCAATATATCAATTATAAATCACAGGGGTGTACAGTACAGTATGTTCTCCTACATCATACTGTATATGTAATTCTGTGACATGATGAGCATATTCTTGTACAAATGGGCCTTGGTACATGAGAGAGGCATACATCTGAGAGGGATGCACACAATTCGGAGCTGGAAGGATCGGAGTGATTCCTTTTTCATTATACACAGATACCAACAATAAGCCAATGGTGTGCACCTATTAGTAGACAATTTAAAATATACTAACCCGCACTGCCTCTGACTTTTTGTGGAACATCTCCTCCATATCTTTTGCAAGTTTTTTAACAAGCTGAAGTCCATCTATTTCTTCTATGGAGACTTCTTTCTCAAACTCTTTGTATTTCTGTAGAAACAAAACATCATTATTATTTTGAAGACATTTGTTCTGCACACATAAAGCATACAATGTGGGGCAATTATAACAGAAAATATTATTATTATTATTATTATTATTATTATTAAAGAAGTCCAAATACATTTTTTGCAATTCAGTCTCGTTTAATTGTTTAAATTAATTGTAATTTTTTTAATTTTTTTTTATTCAAAAATGGTATACATTGAATGTTGAATGATGTTAATGTTCTTAAAGTGGCTCACCATTGGATCTGCTGCTAGCGCTAGGGCTGTTGAGCCTGATTAGACATTGGACTTGAAAGGGTTAATGATAAATGTCTCCAACATTAGACAAAAACTACTTACAATGACTGCAGAAGACACTGGGTTGTCCTGTTGGAATACATAGGGATGGGCGATGGGTGGGATGCCGGCAGTCGGAAAACTGTCAGCAGCATCCCGATAATAAGCATCTTAGCACGGGTCTGGGTAAGTATACTTGTTCTCTCCATGTCCCCTAACCCTCCCTACATGGTGCCTAACCATAACCGTTCCCACCATGCCGTCTAACCATAACCCTCCCCATTAGTTCCTAACTCTCCCTGCCTGCACCCTATCCCTCCCACTGTAGCCTAACCATAACTCCCCCTTTTTAGTGTTTAACCCTTTCCCTTCCTTCCTACAGCCTAACCCTACTCCCCCGGCAACATACACACAAATACACCCACGAGTGCCTAAACAACACCCGACATCCTCCCCAACTCTCCCCAACATTCTAATAAGGAGTACACACAGTTCGATTTAGTCTATTTTTCTATTTGATTTTGTTTATATAGGCAAAATCGAATAAAAAAATACATCAAAATGAAACAGAAGTTGAAGCAATCAATTTAAATTTGATCCCGGTGCGGGGCCCCGCGGCATTGAAATCAAATAGAGAAATAGACTGTGCAGGCAAGACTATATAGTACAGATTTGTGCCATACAGTCTAAATCGAATGTGTACACGGTGCTGTGTGATTCGATCCCAATTAGATTGAGATTGATTCGGGATTGAATAGAAAGTAAATCGGACCGTGTGTACACTACTTTACAGTTGCCATTCCAACGTCTGTCTTCTGGCCGTGAGTCAGGATTCCGGCACATGTCGACTAACGGCATCCCAACCGGCGGGATATGTTTACTGCATTTCATCATGTCTATCACATCCATTATTTACCTTTTTCTTTCTGTTTAATTTGGAATTCAGAGGACACTGGTTTCTGGATAACAAATACCACACACCTGTTATCCACTAATGAGAGCAGCATACCGGTGGAAAGCACTAAAATACATCTACTTTTATTTCCCCAAACTTCCAAACGAGATATTGACTAAATATGTTTTTGTGTGCATAGAGCAGGGGTTCTCAAACTCGGTTCTCAGGACCCCACACAGTTCACGTTTTCCAGGTCACCCGGCAGGTGCCCAGGTGCATTTAATACTCATGGACACAGGTGGTGCTAATTATTTCACTTGTGATTCTGGGGTAGATTTATTAAGCTCAGTGAAGTGATAAAATGTCTGGTTTTTATCATCGGCCAATCAGCTCCTACCTATCATTTATCAAACCAAGCCTGTAACTTCCCAGGTAGGATCTGATTGGCTGGTGATAAAAAACAGACATTTTATCACTTCACCGAGCTTAATAAATCTGCCCCCTCTGTGAGGAGACCTGCAAAATATGTGTGTTGTCCTGAGGGCCGAGTTTGAGATCCTGTGGCATAGAGCACTATGCTTTCACTTTACGTGTCTGCAGAGTGGATCAACAGTAAACTGCATGTGAATTTAATTTCTCAGAAATAAATCAAATGATAACACACTTTCTATTTAGTAATCACTTCCAGATACTGCAAAATATTACCTGAATTATGCATCTTGCTAATAGCTTGGTAGAGGTTATAAAATTTTTTTGACTTTTTCCAGCATTTTAACAGTTTAAAAATTGTTGGCAGTTGTAGACCACCTGATATCTAGTAAGTGTATGTGCGGAAGTATTGTTTCGCCCATACACTTGCATTAGCTATAGCTCACCTGTACAGTACTTCATCAATGTCAGCCTCACGGGTTGGGATCATTTGGTCTATTGCATTATGGTAGAAAGTCATTAGGTCGAATCCATTAGGTCGACATGCTAAAAGGTCGACATGATTCTAGGTCGACATGGGAAAAGGTCGACATGATTCTAGGTCGAAAGGTCATTAGTTCGACAGGTCATTAGTTCGACAAGGTCATTAGTTCGACATTGTCTATGTCGACATTCACAAGGTCGACATGGGGTTTTTCACTGTTTTTTTTACCTGAATGTCAACACAGTCGACATGGACACAGTTTAAAGTGCACTGCATCCCCTCGCATCGCTCGCTGCGCTCGCTATGCGTCGGGCACGGTGCCTCGCTACGCTCGGCACACTATTTTATTCTCCCACCACGCCCTAGTGGATGGTAGGGCATGAAATACCGCCTGTCGGCACATGTTGGCTCAAAAAACAGTGAAAAACTCCATGTCGACCTTGTGAATGTCGACATAGACCATGTCGAACTAATGACCTTGTCGAACTAATGACCTGTCGAACTAATGACCTTTCGACCTAGAATCATGTCGACCTTTTCCCATGTCGACCTAGAGTCATGTCGACCTTTTAGCATGTCGACCTAATGGATTCGACCTAATGACTGTCTACCATAATGCAGTAGACCAAATGACCGCATCCCCAGCCTCACATGTGTAGGGAATTCTACAAGGTGATGCAAAAAATACTCCCAGATTTTAGAGGTTAAAAAAGGGCATGGTAAATGCTATTTAAAATTTTAGTACGTAATCTAATGGAATATAGTATATTTTCTATTGGTTTTATATATGATATCGTCATTTCTTTGTGGCCCTAAGTTTATTAACAGTTCTTGGCTGATGTTTGTAGACCTCAGCTGTAAAGGTGCATAAACTCTGGCCGATATATTGGCCGTTCGATTGAACAGCCAATATATCGATGCACCATCGGCCAGTGCACTTGAGCGATATATCAGTGACCGGCGTCGTTCACAGATATATTGCGTTGGCTCTGCAACACAGCTGATGCCCAATAGATCTAGAAATATATCAGGGCATCGTGCTGTGTGTACGGGTGATCCACCAACTGCCCGTACAGCCTCGCCGGTAGCTGTCAGTGATTGACAGCTCACTGGGCAGGCGCATTCAAATGCGCCCACCCACTTGTGATGTCAGTTCCGACAGATTGGGCAGTGTGAATGGAGATATGTAGATATATCTGCAGATCAATTGATTGATATTAGTGCGTACCCAGCTGTAAGGTGTCCCCATTGACTGTGTAGAAGCCTCTCATGAAGCTGATGGTGAGGATGGTTTTCCACCCAGTAATGAAAATTATACCTGTTAATGTAGCCAGACAAATAAAAGTGAGTTTCCTCAAGACATTGCAGCGGTAATGCCAGCAATCACCCGCCGAGTAATGCACAACTTCAGAAATCGACTATCGACTTTTACGAATGGAGGCCACCGTGTGGGCAATATCATATTCAAAATCAACTGAAAAATCTGGGATTTTTTTTTTTTTTGCCTCATCCTGTACTGTACCTGCCTGATCCTTAGATCACAGAACCGGGCTTCAGCTTGTGGTCAGTCTAAGAGCATCACCAGGCAGATGCTGAATCACAACAACAATATCTCATCTATGCAAACAGGGTTTATATTTTATTAAATGGACCCAAATGTGTCTACTTGTTGCGGGTTGCAGTGAGATTTTGGTTGATTTAGCCATTAGGTGATTTAGTCAACCTTGTTTTATCTTTTATAAAATTACCACTTTAAATCTAGATGCTAAATCAACAAAATGTTTGATACATACAAACTTAGGGGTTATTCTGATTCACTGGCACAATCACTCTCTAATGGACAAAACCATGTGCACTGCAGGTGGGGCAGATGTAACATGTGCAGAGAGAGTTAGATTTGGGTGGGGGGTGTACTTCAAACGGATATCTATATTGCAGTGTAAAAATAAAGCAGCCACTATTTACCCTGCACAGAAACAATAAAAAACCCAAATCTAACTCTCTCTGCACATGTTACATCAGCCCCACCTGCAGTGCACATGGTTTTATCCATTAGAGAGTGATTGTGCCTTTTCGAGTGAATCAGAATAATCCCCTTAGTTTCTTTAGTTTTATTACATTTGGGGCCCGATTCAGGTTGGGGCCCGTCTCAGGTGTTCAGTAAGCCTCCTGTCCGAACCCCCGACCCCTCTCTGCTGACCCCGATTCCACCCTTGCATGCCTCCGCTGCAGAACAAATAATTTAATGATCATCGACCATCGAATGAGTTCTCCTTCTTTCGCAAGTAGAAGTCAGTGAAAACTGACGTTTATTTATTTACATGCGGCTGGACGAAGACGGGGCAGGCAGCTGATGTCCCCAGACATCAGCCGCCCGCCCGCTCCCCGCAGGCAACGGCCTGGTTGCGTATACATGGGAACCCCCAGAGTTTTCATGGGAGCACCCATGAAACACTAGGTGTTCCCATGGATGAGCTCCATTCCCGCCACCTTCCGCCCCGGCTTGCCCCAATGCTTGAGAACGGCTCGACGAGTTACAAAAGCCATTCACACAGGGGGCTGCACATGTGTATAACAGAGCATGCGCAGTTCCCAAAACATCAGAATCACCCCCTACATTTGACCTCTAGATTTTTCCAATGACCTCAATGGTAAAACAGGTGGGGAAGAGTCCAAAATCCTCACAGAAAGGTGTAAACACGGCCCCAAAATTGCATGACCATTCATTTAACATAGGTATTCACAATTGGGCATGGCCATTCACCCACATTCGCTCTGCCCCTCCCCACACAGTGGAGGCACACTCCAATTTGTAGAGAGGTCTCCCAAAACTGAAGAGCACTTTCTGCCTATACTGTATATACAGATTTCATGTTTTGTGAATGACAGCCAAACTTACACACAAATAAATAAATAATGTTAATATACTGTAATTGTGCCTATAACTACTTTACATTAGTTCAATGGATATCTAGAAAAAGTTAATTAATTTAAACTTCTTTTATAGAAAACCAACATGGCTTAAAAACAATTAATTTCTTTCCTGTAGAAAACATAATGACTATTGATGGTTGCAGGGAAATTGACATTACAATTAAGTTAATCTTACACAAGCTATCTTCCATGCAAATAAAACAATTAGTTTCTATTCAATTTACAGGTGAGCCAATTAAACTGTGTTCTGGTTTTGTTGACAAAACTATCATTGTGCTTTTGTATCGGATTTTGGCAAAGCCGGGCTTGTATTTTTTTTTTATATTTTCGGTATCACCAAAAAATAATAATAATAATAATAATAATAATTACAGTATTACTATAGGTAATCAACTTGGTAGCCTCATGTTGTAACATTGGTGGCTATTCAATTCACCTCCCAACTTCTCCTGACAGGCATGTTAACGCCTGGACATGGTAACCCCCAGAGGTATCAGGGATTTTCTTTCGCCAGCTGGAGGCTTGTGGAAAAAAAACCTGATGCTGCCATCTTTGGGGCTAATTGAATAGCCCCCAGGTGATTAACCCCTTTGGTGGTATTCCTGGAAACTTTCCAGGCTGAGCCGTACTGCCGGCGCAGGCTCTCTCGGAAAATTTCTGAGCATTCCACTGTAAAGAAAGGGTGTGCCACTGGTGGCTCCAACGGTGAACCACTGGCGCACCAAGGGAGCAGGGGCTGCTGCAATAGGCAGCGGCTGCCCCTTCTGTGGTGAGTATTTCTAGAGCAGGACAAACCTGCCCTGGTAGGTTTGTTTTGCCCCAGCAAAACCCACCACTCAAGGGCATAATTACCTACAATAAAATACTGCTGTAATCGAATATCATCCTGTGTCGTTTTTCCTTATTTCTGTGATTCTACAATAGTGTTGATGGAAGTTATCTATTTAATGTTTGTGTCAACTCAATTTCTTCCATTAACATTGATTTGCACATTGATTTGCTCATGGAAGCAGCAGCCTAGTGTAGCATTCTGACACAATATATGCATGCTTGACTTTTGGTCATCAGAAATATTATATCACAAAAAGTATTGCAGGCCACAGCCCTAGTTCATGGTTGATGATGATGAAACATAGTGTGACACAGTACATAGCTCACAGCCTTAATACATTTAGTCATTTATTGTAATTGTATCTTAATAACATTTTAAGCTAGCTTATCAACGAAAATAAAGACTCGGACACAACTGCAACTTCCAAAACCTCAAGAGGAAGTGCTGTCATTCAAATCCCCCTTAAATACCTATCTAAAGAAAACCTCCTACATACTTCTTGATAGAATCTAACTACCCACCCCCTACAGAGATTGATCTGTCTCACAACCAAGTCCTAGTCCAACCAATAACAAAAATTCAAGACTCTTAAGGTGCCCACACACTAGAACGATTTTTGGGCCGATTGTCCGATTTCCGATAAATCGTCCGATATATCATCCGATGTTTACCGATAATCGGTCGAAAATTGGCTGATTTTGGTCTGATGCGCACTCCCGTGGATCTTTAGCTGAATCTTCTGATCTTACATACTGCAAAAAAGATCAGAAGATTTAACAAAAGATCCATAGGAACGCACACGGGATCTTAAGAAAAATCTTTGGTAAAGATGTGCGCTTGCCTGAAATCTTTTGTCCAGGATGGAAAAAAGATTTCATGGCTAATTTGTGCGCACATCTTACGATCGCAGATCTTTCTAGTGTGTGGGCACCTTCATGCTATGCAGCCCTCACATTATCTAATCACAGTCACACTGCAGCTCACCACCACACCTAGGGCCTTATTCTGGTCTGTGCGGCCGGAGCCGAATATGCGGCCAGGACCGAGCGTCCTAAACCCGCCTTCCGTACGGATCGATCACTCCGTCCGAATGCGGTAAGCCGCTGACCGCACGGAGCACGAGTGGATTTCTCATGTATACACCTCCTCCATCTCTGGGAACCTCCCCCATCATTCGATGGTCGCATACCATCGAATGCAGGACCGAGTGGTCAGGCAGCTCCCGCGAGCTCAGACCACTCTGGCATTTCTCCGTGCAAAAGCAGGGATCTGGGCGGGCAGCTGACATCCGGCAATGTCATATGTGCGCCCCCTACACGTGCGTCACGGCCACATTACCATACGTACGCCCAGCGTTTTCGCGGAGCGTATGCATATGTTAATGAGGCCAAACAGCCCTTCACGCCCCTCTCCTCCCCCTGTTCGTAGTGTAAACAATTCATGCGGAATTTGGACGTATGTCCCTTTCGCACATGCGCAGAAATGCCTCTGCACATGCGCAAACACAAAACATCGGCGGAACGAACGCACGTGGACATATCCGCACCAACCAGAATAAGGGCCCTAGTTCTCTGGCACCTGAACCAAAATAGAGGGTATTGTATTGAATACAAATTATGCAAGATCCAACACCGGGAGGATGATGTTTTGGCTTATTTTTGGATCCGGATCTGGCAGGAAAACTGGAGCCTGGGCTTGGAAATATTTAGAAACACCTGGGGGGGAATGTAATAGGGTGAGAGAAAAAGTGAAGATTTGGTAAGAAATCTTTAGTTTTTTTTAAAGCGGCAATCCTTTACACTGCAAAACCAGTTTGATTTTGCAGTGTTTACCATTCTATTACATTTCACCCCCGTGTTTATGTGTTTTTAGTTTTTGGGAAAACAAATTTCTCATCTCCGGCTTAAAGTAAAAGTCAGTTAGGCTTGTTCCATATAGCAGGGAACGTCACAAAACTGCTAGTTAGGTTCTAGAATATCCTGTAAATTTTATCTAGGGATGTTATTTTGCCCATTCCTCTAACATCTGTGCTTTGTACTACGCTACTACACCCAGGGGCGAATTTAGGGGTCAGGCCGCCCCTAGGCACAACACTTTTGCCGCCGCCCATTTTAACATATTCATCATTCAGGCTGATGTTGGAATATATAATCAAACTTCAGCCACAGTAGTACGCACCATTTTTTTTTATTATTCTGTAGTACAGTGGACTCGGGAGGGAGGGTGGGAGCCTGGAGCTGAGGCACACAGACACACTGTGACGCCCACCCTGCACGCCCATTGACACAGCAGCCAATAGCGGCAGGGGGGCAGTGGCTCAGCTCAGAATCAGCACGTTGAGCTGAACCTCAACCACCGGAGCGTACGGGGACGTCGCCGCTGCGAGACAGCACAGCAATCACATATGTGCAGTTGCAGCACGTGGACTCCAAGTGGGCAGTGGTGAGTGACAAACAGCGCCACCGC
This sequence comes from Crinia signifera, assembly GCF_055691185.1. Classification (NCBI taxonomy): domain Eukaryota; kingdom Metazoa; phylum Chordata; class Amphibia; order Anura; family Myobatrachidae; genus Crinia; species Crinia signifera. Next base: position 40,618,631 of record NC_139224.1, on the reverse strand, counting down.
CAATCATGACGGCAGCAGCGCTGCTTGACTTGTCACTCGACGATGCATGCTTGGAGTCCACGTGCTGCAGCTGCACATATGTGATTGCTGTGCTATCTCGCAGCGGCGATATCCCCTGCGAGACAGCACTGCTGGCTCGGCTATCTGAGCCCGATGTTGCTGACTGCCGCCCATAAAATGTGCCGACTGACTACACCTTCATACCTTCCAACTGTCCCGATGTCCCACCTGTGGGCAGCAGTTTCCTGAGTCCGTAGATCACTAAGTTGGGCGGGATGCACATGTGACACCATGCATAGGGGCCTCTCAAGGGCTGACAGAGGAGAAGATTCAGCTTACTGTAAGTGGAAGTAGAACAAGACGTATAAGCTGTTCTTGCTCATGAGGACCAAACCCAAAGGTTGCAAATACACTAGTTTATAACCGTGGCTGCTCTAGAAGAAAATATATGTATAACATAATTATTGGAAACCATTTTCCTTCCTTGCATTTTTTGCATTCACCTTTATAACCGAGAATCTGTAAGTTTCAGCCTCTGGAATGGTCATTCTCAGACTCTGCTAAAAGTATGTTCTTCCATATATTAGAAGTTAAGGCTTTCTACTGTTTACAGCCCAATACAGATAAGTATTACCATTGCAATTATTAGTCCCTACAGGTGAACTTAGCTGTAAGGTAAATTGGAGCCCAAGTCTTAAATAGAAAAATGTACAGAACATGTCAGTGGTCAATTTACTATTCATTACATACCAAACAGCACATCATGTACTGGTTATAAATAGAACTTAATACGGAACCTCTGCATTTTCGCCATTAAGCAGTGAGAATCAGCCATAAGAAACGAGTGGTTCAGGAGAATAGAGTAAGTATTATTATTATCCTATTATACTGTAGTGATAATTATATTACAGTATTAGAGCACTGTACAGAGAATAGGAAACCACTCACATCAGTCCCTGACAAATAGGAGCTTTCAAGTCTAAATTTTCTATATAAATGTGGCTCTTTTCTTAATGAGATGTGGCTCCCGCACCCGCTGCACTGCTGCATGCCTCCTAAGTGCGCAACTTTTCTGTGTGCCTGATGTGATGTTATCCAGTCATGTTGCGTGAAGAGCATGCTGTACCCAGCATTAGGAATGGTAACAGAGACCGGGTGATGGGTGCTGCGGCGCGGGGGGACCTGGGTTCGGCCGTGGCACTCCACGGTTGAGGGGCCGGTGGGTTTGCCGGGCAATGTAGAGAGCTGTGGTAAAGTACCTAATCCACGGTGGGGGTGTTGTTGTGCCGGGTGATGGGTGCTGTGGCGCGGGAGGGACCTGGGTTCGGCCGCGGCGCTCCACAAGTAGCGGGGGCAGGCGGGTTTTGCCAGGTGATGTAAAGAGATGCAGGAAATGTACCCCTGCTGCCGGCGTCCCTGCTGCTCCGATCCTCTCTGCTGATGAAAGGGGGGGGGGGTGTGGGTGATGCTCCAGTGGGGGGAGAAAGTTGTGGATGGCGCTGATCTCCATCCAGGGGGATGGTGCTCCAAACTGCCGCCCTCCAGTGGCCGGCGCCCTAATCAAATGCCTAAAGCTGCCTAGTGGTGGTGCCGGCCCTGCATGTTGGTAGACCACCTATGCTCTACAGTATGCATTCACTATGGTTCATTTAATTAGAAACCAAGCAACCTATCTGTATGTTCTCCCCTGCAAATCAGAGCATCTGGAGGAAATCCGGGGGCGAATTTAGGGGTCAAGCTGCCCCTAGGCACAACATTTTTGTGTCCCCCTCTCCCCTTATTTTAATGTAATCATATATGTATAAACATTTTTATTTATATATTTCATAAAAATGTAACTGTAGCCCACCTTAATATTTTTTAAAGCACTTTGGACTGCTCACTGTACGGAGGCCCCGGAGGGAGGGAGGCACTTATTAGTACAGTGATTAGCACAGTGTCTCCGTCAGTCTCTCTCCGGCTTACACACTGTGATGAGCACAGGGAGGATCTGCGCGCCGCTCAGCTGCTGGATACACAGCAGCCAATAGACTGTGTGTGTGTGTAGAGTAGCCAATAAGCGGGAGCCGTCAGCTGTGTGGCTGAGCCATTTCCGGACGCACAGGTGGACCGTCGGACCCAGCCACTAAGTGGTGATGTAATGTGTATGGCAGAGTGGGTGGGCAGTGGCGGGTGACGAGCGGCACTGCCGCCGACATATGATAATTCGTGTCTGCGGCGCTCGTCACTCGCCGCTGCCCACCCGCTGTGCCAGAATGTCAGCCTGCCTGCCGCCCTTAATTGGTGCCGCCCTGAGGCCGGTGCCTCATGGGCCTAGGCACAAATCCGGCCCTGGTAGCACCACCTGTGTATTTTTTTAAATGTGCCAGTGGTATTTGCATACACCTTTTCTCCTGCCATGTGGTCTGGAAAATGTGAACCATTGGTAGCTCTTAAACTGGCTAGTCCAATGCAAACCAATGATGGATATCCAACCTAAATTTTACTTTAGATTATTCTATCTAGCACAGAAGACTACGAGTATTTTCAATGGATGATTGTTCATTATTGCTACTAAAATTGTTTGTCAGTAGGAAAACAGAAATATTGTCCCTTCCCCAGTTGGAATCCTGGGCTGTTTTTGCTGTGCTTGACAGATACTTGACAGGCGGAATTCAATGTTCTACCTGTTCAGTGTCGAAAAGTGGGCATGTCAGATTTTCGAAAACGGCCATGAATTTTACAACCCACAGCCGTTTCCATAAAATTAGATTCAACTTGTTTTAAAGTCAGATCTGTTTTGTCTAAATCTACCTTCAATGCTGTCGGAAACGGCAGCATGGAATAGGCAACGGCCGCTATTTCCCCTATTGAGAAGCAGAGCACTTTTCTGGCACAAGAGTCCAATTTCCCAAACTACGCGCAATAAGGTGAAATATGTCCACAGACTAAGAAGCAGATGTTAAAGGTCCGCTTAATGAAGATGCACAATCCAATTAAAAAACACACCTGTGAAATTACGCAGTATCTTTTTCTGGTTATTGGATAATCACAGAGTGCGCTATAAAAAACACTTTCACCGGTCATCCACATTTTCGTACGAGACCAGCGATCGTTCGCCCATCTGAATATCACTTGTCACTATGCTAAGTCACATGGCAATGGCTCGTTGGTGGTTCTGTGATCCATTTTAATGTAATCAGTGAACAATGCAGCTAAATTGCAAAGTCTGTCGCACGTGTGCTTGAAGTTTTAATTATAGCTTAGCTGGGTTTACTTCATTATTGTCAAGGAGGTAAACTAGGAAAAACAAAAGACAGCCAATAACAAAGAGACCACTCGTTTAATGGTCTGCGATATGCGGGAGAAAAGATGCATAATGAAAGAGTCCAATTTGCGGAGCAATTACGAGGTTATCCACAAGACAAGCAGTGCTGAGGACAGCCGAGGACAGGTAACAGAAGCACTGTGTTCACACTGCACAGAGTCTATATGGAAATTGGTGCAGAGGGAAAATATGCAGTTGCCTCATTCAATCAGATGCTGTCATTTTTTCTGATAATAAAAGAAAATACCAGATTAGTTGCTATGGACAATGCCGAATTATTATTTTGCAAAAGCTACAGTACAATACATTTCTTTGGGCCTTCTGGTTGACTCGCTCGGGCATGTATTTGCACCCTTGTGAGTCATCCAGAACCCACCCGTTGAATGGTGGTACGCCCGCCCCCATTCGCACGCCGGGTTCTTCCGTCCAGCATGTGAATGGGTGTTTTACAGAAACAACCATTTGCATGCCAGCGGGAACCTCCCCTTGTCGACCATCGAATGATGGGAAGGGCACACGCATATGTACGGGTGATCCAGACCACTCGTACATATGAACAAAGAAATGCAGTGATATGGGCGAGCAGCTGTCATCCGGTTATGTCAGCTGTCCACCCCCACACGTGCAGCACGACTGCATTACCGTATGTACACCCAGCGTTTTCTTTGGAACGCCCAGGAAGCGCTGGGTGTATGCATATGCTAATGCCCCTGGCAGTGGCGTAACTATAAATTTTGCTCCCCCCTGCCAAAAATAATTGGAGCGCCCCCCCCCCCCACCCACCCTCATCTGAGTGCCAAAACAGGGAAATTTAACAAATGAAATAAAAAATGAAATATAGATATCTATACATTTGAAAAAATGACACCTGGGTTTTGCATAGTTAATGGGATATACACACACACTGTGACACACTTTATGTGACACTCACCCCCTCTTAAACACCCGTTATGCTCCATGCTAGTGTGCTACAGGCTCCAGAGAGTCCACCCTGTAAGAAAAGTCTCAGAAGTCACGCTGGAAGTAAGGGACAGTCTGCAAACTACTTGCGGCTATACAAGTGTAATCAAGAGTGTATGAATACACTTGTAAAGTGGAAAGTAGTTTACAGACTATCCCTTAATCCAGTGTGTGACTGTGTGAGCTCTAGCACACCTGAGAGGACTGGGGAGGACGGGACTGCATACAGAAGTAATAAATCAGTGCAGCTCCGTGACCCCAGTGCCCTCTCTTATCCTGCACAGCAGCAGAGAACTGAAGGCAAGTCAGGGAGAGCGCCCTGCAGACCCCCGGCTCCTCCAAGCCACTGCGGGGGTTGCTGTATGCTAGTTACGCCACTGGCCCCTGGCCAACACCCCACGCCCCTCTCCACCCCCCACCCCCCCAAGGCAGGGAGCGTGCAATCGGCAAACAGATTAAGAGAAGAGATTGCACATTCCCAGCGTATGTGCATGCACAGAAATGCAGCTGCCCATACGCAAAACACCGGCCCCCCATTCGAATTCGCACAAGAGTGAGTCAACCAGAATAAGGGCCTTTATGTGTTAAAAGGCAGAATATCCTAACTAAGGGCCTGATTCAGACTTGTTCGCTAGACTGCCGCCCAGCCGAACGCCCACCCTGCCCAGCACCCGAATCCCCTCGCATGAGGCCGAAAGGAGGACAAATCATTGCTCCGAAAAGTAAGTCAATACTTACTTTTCAGAAGCTCGGAGATCGCCGAATTGGGGTCGGGCGCTGATGTCTTGCAACGTCAGCTGTCTGCCCTGAGCAGGCATCTCCATGACTGCGTTCTCCATATGGACAGGGGTTGTGTCCAGTGTGACAGGGCCTGTGTCCAGTGTGACAGGGGCTGTGTCCAGTGTACAGGAGCTGTGTCCAGAGGCTGTGTCCATTGTCCAGGGGCTGTGTCCAGGGTGACAGGCTGTGTCCAGTGTCCAGGGGCAGTGTCCAGGGGCTGTGTCTAGGGGCAGTGTCCAGTGTCCAAGGGGCTGTGTCCAGTGTGACAGGCTGTGTCCAGTGTAAAGTAAAGATACCTCTTTGTATTTTTTGCTCTTTGGAGCATTTCTCTTTTTTTGGGATAGTTTATTAAACTGCCACCCTGTCTGCCCCTGCAGTGCCGCTCTGCTTCCAAGATGTGCCAGGTTGGAAGTGTAAGGTCCACATGTACAGTATGTGATGCCCACTGCTGTCGCTTAGCTCAGTCATCCAGCTACCTCGGTATACCCTTTTGGCCCAACTACATTAAATGAAAACAATTTTGTAAGCTGTGAAGTGATCAAAATTGACTAGAAATTTGTGGAAACTAATGTTATTGAGGTCATTAATACTTTAGGGGCAAAAACAGGCCCAAATTCTGTTATTTTAGCAATTTTTAGCATTTTTTCATAAAAATCCAGATCCAAAACCAATACCCACAAGGGTGGTTTTGCCAAAACCAATCCAGATCCAAAACACGAAGGGAGATCCAGATCCAAAACCAAAACCTGAAAAAGTGGCCGCCGCACATCTCTAGTTTGCACATGCACATTTTTGCGCATGCACAGACTACCCACCATCGAAAACAGGGCCGAATTCGGGCCGAACGAACAGGTCTGAATCAGCCCATATATTACTAAATGAAATGGTCCTATACTGTGTGACCAGGAACTGTCAGGCACGCAGATGCTACAAGAAGCACATAATGTACCTTGTGCATAAATGACAGTACAGAGAGTGATCATGATTTATCAATAGCTTAATCTACCATTTATAGGTATGGACACTCTATCACCTCATACGGTACAGTATGCCCATAATTAATAACAATTAAGCTATAACTGTTGTGGGTCAAATATTTACTGAGCCCCATAATAGCTTCAGGGTGCCTGGTGGCATCGTCACTTCCACCCCTGAGTACATGCAGTCATTAAGCCGTGCTACAGAGGGTGAGCGGTTGATTAGCAACATGACCAAAGTAGTGAGGGGTCTGGGGTGCAATACACTGCAACAATGAATAAGGCTTTTGGATCTAAAGTGTATGTAAAACACAAAACTTATTGAATATTCGGTACTCTTTACCTAGAACGGCGCCCACGATTGAAATCGCGGGATCGCGGGTAAAATCGCGGCAATCGCGGTAATCGCGGGTAAATCGCGGGTACATCAAAATCGGGTACCCGCGATTACCGCGATTTTCCCATAGGGAACAATGTTAAAAAGGCAGATTGACCGCGATTTTAGCGTTAAATGCCTCAATGCCCGCGATTTTTACATAGGAAACAATGTTAAATGGTCCACAGAGCCCTAATAGTCCCCCTGAATTGTTAAATGGCCCCCACAATTTTTAACGCCACCCCACGATCAACGTGAACCCGAAGCGTGGCGAGCGCAGCGAGCCCGCGAGGGGCGGCGGTACGCGTCCTACGACCTTTTCATGCCCTACTATCCACGTCGGCGTGGAGTTGAGAATAGAATAGTGTGGCGAGCGCAGCGAGCCACCGAGCCCGAAGCGTGGCGAGCGCAGCGAGCCCCGCGAGGGGACGCGGATACCTTCACAGGTAAACGCGTCCCTTCGCGGGCTTCACAGGTGTCCGCGTCGCCACGGACACCTGTGAAGCCCGCGAGGGGACGCGTTTACCTGTGAAGGTATCCGCGTCCCCTCGCGGGGCTCGCTGCGCTCGCCACGCTTCGGGCTCGGTGGCTCGCTGCGCTCGCCACACTATTCTATTCTCAACTCCACGCCGACGTGGATAGTAGGGCATGAAAAGGTCGTAGGACGCGTACCGCCGCCCCTCGCGGGGCTCGCTGCGCTCGCCACGCTTCGGGTTCACGTTGATCGTGGGGTGGCGTTAAAATTTTGGGGGCCATTTAAGACTTCAGGGGGACTATTTGGGCTCTGTGGCCCATTTAACATTGTTTCCTATGTCAAAATCGCGGTCATTGAGGCATTTAACGGTAAAATCGCGGTCAATCTGCCTTTTAACATTGTTCCCTATGGGAAATCGCGGGCATCGCGTCGCGGGCATCGCGGGTACATTTATGGCCGGCCGCGACGCGACCGACGCGATTTTTCAGGTTTAACATGGTTTTCAATGGGAAAATCGCGGGCATCGCGTCGGTCGCGTCGCGGGTAGCCATAAATGTACCCGCGATGCCCGCGACGGGCGCCGTTCTAGGTAAAGAGTACCGAATATTCTAATCTTAGATATCGTAGTTCTTTATCTAAACTGTTCTATATACTATAGATGAACCTGGAATCTGATTGGTTGCAAAGAGATTTGTTAAACTGCACAATTCTATTAAATAAGCCCCAGTGCTTATTCCAAATTAGATGTGATGTACAGTGCAATAATTACACCAGAAGCTAGAAATATGATTCTCGGCCTAATCACTATGGGGGCACTTATTTATATTTCTAGGTTCTGCAGTTTTGTGTATGCCACGATTATTCACTGACTTTGTACCCATTGGTATTTTTCCTGTGCTACACACACAGTTTCGAATGAGACAGATGGCAAATTGCTTATTAAACTACTATAGCTGCTTTGGTGAACAAGTTTAGAGATATACAAAATCAGGGGTGTGGATCGTTTTATTAACCATAGTTAGGTCGACAGTCATTAGGTTGACACCGTTGGGTCAACAGGCAGCAAGGTCGATAGGGTTCTAGGTCAACATGGGTCAAGGTGGACAGGTGTCTTGGTCGACATGGGGCAAGGTCGACATATGAGTTAGGTCGACATGGGTTAGGTCAACAGGTCGTTATGTCGACATGTGTTTTTTCACTGTTTTTTTACCCGAATGTCGACACAGTCAACATGGACACAGTTGGAAGTCAACCGCAGCCTTTCACATCGCTCGCAATGCTTCGGGCACGGTGCCTCGCTGCACTTGGCACACTATTTTATTCTCCTACCATGCCCTAGTGGATGGTAGGGCATGAAATACCGCCTGTCGGCACATGTCGACTCAAAAAACTGTGAAAACAACCCATGTCAACCTAATGCATATGTCGACCTAAAGCCGCGTCAACCTTGTCCCATGTCGACCTAGACACTTGTCCACCTGGACCCATGTCGACTTAGAACCCTGTCAACCTTCCCACCTGTCAACCCAAAGGTGTCGACCTAACTATGGATGATAATACGATCGTATCGGTTAACATACTGCACTGTCGCAAAGTAAAGTATTCTGTGACAGTGGCAAATGAAGGATATTTAGAGGGGGGTTTCCAAATGTAATCCAAAATTTCCCACTCTTCAGCGTGTTGGAATAAATACAGGAGTCTGGGGGAGTGGTAACAGCCCTGAATATATGGCGTACAGTATTAATATTTAACAGTACAGATGGTCTGTAGTATAGGCTGTTTCAAACATTTAAATAAGATAATTGGTCAGGAAAAGGTTAAACATGTCATAATAAATAAATACACAAACATAATAGAACCAGTGCTGCACTGTCTCTTCCTCCTGCCAGCTACTCTCTGGTCCATTGCGATGTTTGAGGGCAGTAAATGTGGTATAAGAAGCTGGTACATTAGGCATGTGCAGCATCTATGCTCTGTCCCTTACACTGCAGGGTGTGGTGGCAGCTCTTTTGATATTATATACCAGGGCTATTGTTGTCATGATTTAAGGCACTTGCCAAGAGCAGGAGGGTTTCTAGGCAACCAGATGTAGTAACATATGTAGTAACATATGCGATAATTATAGCAAAGGACAGCTCTTGCGTTAAGAGCTGTCCTTTGCGGTGAGAGTCGCCGGGTCCCAGCAGGTCTCGGCGGCTCCCCCCTCCCTCCCACACCCGGCGCTGCTGCTGCTGCGCCGGGCTCTCCTCCTCCCTGCACCCGGAAGAGGATCAGTGCAGGGAGGAGGTCACAGGTCTGGGCAGCACAGCTCTGTGCTGCCCGGACACAGGTGAGGGGGCGATGCGAGGTGGCGGGGGTCCGTGCGGGGCGGCGGTGGGGGATGCTTAGAGCATCCCGAAATGCGGTAAAAACCCAGATAACGGGGGTTTTACCGCATTTTTACCTTAGAGAATCTCCCCCTAAATCTTCTTGGTGTGCAACGTTAAACTTGCAGGGTCCAGGGAGAGGGTAAATTACCCCAACCATGAAGCATATAGAGTTCTGAGGGTCACAGATTTAAATACCTCCCAAAATAATAAGGCACACAGGGGTTGTTGTATGAAGCAGTGTTAAGGGAGGAGAAGAGGCACATGAAAAGTTGGAAGCCAATCAGCTGCTCTGTATTATTTGATATTATGCAAATTGTGTCCAGGACACGACCCCGCATTTGCGAGGTGAAGTTCCCCTCAGAGACCCGTCAATAAGCCGGCTCGCTGATGGCACACGGACAGGGCAGAGTGGGGCCCTCATCGGGGGGAGGCAGAAGAGGAGGCAGCGATTAGAACGGATGCTGCCTCCTCCCGATAGTTTAAACGGGACCAGGCTCGCTTGCCCCAGGTTACCCTTTTACACTTCTCAGCAACCCGGGTAAAACCCTTATTTTAACCCAGGTCGGAATGATGGGTTGCCGGGTTTTTCCAAATGGCGCTTTCACACCACACAGAGATCCGGGTCGGACCCGAGTTATTTGTGAGGTGTTAATGGGGTATTAGCTATGTGCATCTAATAACACATTAGCAGCTATAAGGATGGCAGGAGCTGAATAACGTTAGTCTATATCTTATTTAAGAATAACCTCCAGCTGGAGGATGTGAGAAAATCCCATGCTTTACATTTGTATTCTTATCAGGGAATAATGTCTTATACAGTATTCTCAATGCAATGATAATCCTAATTGTATGCATTACAGTCCTGTCTCTGTCTTCTCTACTGGCCTAATCATTATCTTACTGCTGAAACATTCCCTAAAGGAACCATAGAATAATCAATATTATACATAAACGTGTAAGGTTGAATCTTTAATGAGACAATTATCAGTCTACTGTATATAGAATTATAATAGGTCTACAACAAAACACATACATAGGGGGAGATTCTCGAAACTAAAAATGCGGTAAAAACCTGGTTATCTGGGTTTTTACCGCATTTTGGGATGCTCTAAGCATCCCCCGCCGGGTTACTGTGGCGGGGGGCATTGCCAGAAAAATCTGGCGATGCCCCATAGAAGCCTATGGGCTTCTAACGCGATCTCCGCCACCCCGCACCAACCCCCCTCACCTGTGTCCGGGCAGCACAGCGCTGTGCTGCCCGGACCTGTGACCTCCTCCTGCCTGCACTAAAATCCTCTTCCGGGTACAGGGAGGAGGAGAGCCCGGCGCAGCAGCAGCAGCGCCGGGTAAGGGAGGGAGGGGGAGCCGCCGGGTCCCGATGGTTCCCGCTGACTCACCGCAAAGGACAGCTCTTAACGCAAGAGCTGTCCTTTGCCATAATTATTGCATATGTTACAGCATATGCGATAATTATGTATGCGAAGGGCGGCGATGTACGGCGGAGCTGGGCTGCGGATGTAAAAACATCCCGCCCATTGTGTGGTAATAATGAACTACGAACCTCAGCTGCAATGATTCTGACCAGTTATGGGGATTGAAGTGATCGCAGTTATATCATATTTTTGAATAAATGTTTTTAGTGACCTTTCCCCTATGCGTATGTGTGACCTTATATCTCGGGCCTGATTCAGACGGGGTGTAATCGCAGCCTAGTAAACAGGTAAACACCGGCCACCGCCTGGCCGAATACCCCACCCCCAACACCCTAATCCCTCGCTAGCATGTGAGTGAGTTTGTACGCGAACACATCCCCTCACATGCGGCTGTATGGTAATAAAAATCAGTCCAGACTGCCGAATACAGGGCGGGTTCTGATGTCACGTGACGTCAGCTGCCCGCGCCCAACACCCGCATCATCTTGGAATTACCATGAGCATGCCAAACATTTTCATGGGGCGCATCCTCTGGCCCACCACCCCACGCCCCCCACCCACACTGTTGTGAGCAAGCGCCCGGCGAATAATCTATACACCATGGCCCCTCGCACACAGCGGCTGCACATGCGCATAAATGACTATGAGCGTGCACAGTCACACAAAAAAAACGCTCCCCTGTGAGTACACGCAGGGGAGCGTTGAAAGTAGAATAAGCTCCCAGGTGTATTCGGATGCACTGCCTGGCCATCACTGTACTGCAGAGATTCAGGCCCTTTTTGTCAATAATCCTCTTATACAAGCGATTTTTATTGCTATGTATCACAGAAATTGAATTCACTTTTCCAAAAATATATAGCTCAGGCAGCTGTCACCTCAGAGATATTGATCCGGAGTCACATGGCTTCATTTATTGCTTGGCCGGTCCCTCTATTCTGATACGGTATGCTAATGCATGAGCTGTCTTGTACATGACCAGTGGAACTGGAAATGTGAAAATTCAGTTCCAATAATGAACATATTTGGCATAATGTGGTCGGAGTTGCTATCGCTGCTGCATACAGAGCAGCCGAGAGGAATGCCGGGCCCCGGTAAAATTTTGGGGGAGTGGCCTAAGTGTGTGTTGTGGGAACCTCCCACACTTAGGCCACGCCCCCAAAATGTTTAGAGGAGGGTGAAAGAAAACTCTAAAAACTGTAATCTCAGAAGCAGCACACACCTACAGCATGTGCTGTGCTGACTGCAGGCTCAGCATGACCTCTCATGCTGTCAGTGAGACACTCATGCTGAGCCTGCTGTCAGCACAGCACATGCTGTAGAAGTGTGTGCTACTGTTGCTACCCGGGAGGGATGGAGGGGGAAGGGAGGGGTCAGACCAGGGCCCCTGCGGGGCCCCTTCAGCAAGTGTGTGCACGGGTAATTAGTACCCGCTCCCCCCCTCTCTCGTCTCCCCTGGCTGCATACATGGAAACAGCAGTGATAACACTACTATGTTATAGCATCAGGGGACGCCATGCCTATTGGCTGCATTATTGAGCTGAGCTGCATCTTCCAAGGATGCAGTCGTCTCTTCTGTGACACCTTTGACTGGCTGCTTGGTCTCTGTCACCCAGCCGCTACTACAACACAGAGGCCAGGAAATCTCTGCCCTCCGGTCCATCCCCAACTCGGCGGCAAAGCGGCGAAGTGCCTCAGTTCCCCCCTCCCAGCCCCCAAACAGCATCAAACTGTCAAAAACTGACAGAGTGATGCTGTAGTGCAATTTCGCAGAACTGTACCGCGCAGTAAGGGGGGAATTCAAATGTTTAATTGTCTAAAGTGACGGGAGATCACGAGGCGATATTCAAATGGTGATTTTGATCATGCATTTGACTCCCATTAGGGTCAGGTTTAGATGCGCAAAGCCTTAACCCGAGATGACATATTCCACTCTCCACAGTAGCAAGATGGTGCTGTGCATTTGCATTACTAACCCTGGTGTCCATCTTGTTTAGGGATTGAAGCATCCCTGGAAGAGCTATTTTGGAGAGTGGCAAGAAACACTATCACATTCTAACACCCTGTGGTACATTCTACATATTTAAGCACATTCATTTCTTTTGGCCTTTTAAATGATTACCATTGGTAACTAGTGATGTTGGAGGTCAGTCCCGGGCCCCCAGGCCCCCCCTCCCTCGCACGTGCCGGCATCCCGCCTTCCTCCCCAATTACTTACCAACGGTGGTGTCGACGGTGCAGCAGCATCTTCTCCAGGGACTCGGGGCTCGGAGCACTCACTGCACAGTACAGCCTGCAGAGCGCCAGGCCCCTAGGCTCGGCGCTCTGCAGGCTGCACTGTGTATTGTGCAAGCCTGGCCGCCTGCGCCAGGTGGGGACATCTGTGTGGATGCGGTGGTGGGGTGGTGCCGTGCCACTGTGGGCAGCTGCCCGGGCCCCTCCAGAGGCCGGGGCCCGGGACAGTTGTACCCCTGGCACCCCCCTGTCGGCGGCATTGGGACAAATTATGAGTACACCTTACCATACCTTACATGTACATTATTTTAAAATGTAATTTCTAATTTGAATTTAAACAACATTGAACATAAAAATAAGCTTGCGGCCCGTTGTGGTTGGCAATCCATATAAATACTTTCGTACAGTATCTTTTAAGCTTTAGATTTCCGGACTCTTTCACCAACGTATCACATTATGTTTCAATTTTGACATCTATATATGGCTGCCAGTCCCCATTATTACATAGTGCTGTGAAACATGTAATCATAATGTGCTGTAAACCTCCGTTCCAAACTGTGATCGCAATAACAACCCAAGTTCCAGTGCGGCTTAACTGACCTATTATCGCATCACTTACAGAATGAAATCTCCTATATATATTGCCTGATGTTATTAAATGAAAACATTGGGAACAATAAAAGTAGGTATAAAAAGGATTATTGAGATTGTTTTGGAACATTTCGTCTTGGCCCGATTCTGCTTTGGCAATAAGCAATCTGCGTAAGTATTCCTTAGAAAAAAGAATTGCTCTCCCATGAGAGTGAGAATGGCCCACTGTCATTGAGTTTCACTAAGGCCCTCATTCTGGTTGACTCAGTAAGCTGCGAAGCTCGTAGCTTACTGAGTCCAAGAGGTCCTTCCCTGCCACCCGCCGAATCGCTCTCCCCTCCGCCGCCATATCCCCTCGCAATCAGGAAGACACATCCCCTCGCATGTTCCGCTGGTGGAGAAATCATTCGATGGTCGCCGACCATCGAATGCTTTCTTCAAGCTACGCAAATATAAGGTAGTATTGAATGATTTATATTTGCGTCCATTCCGCCAAAGACGGAGAAGACGGCTGAAGTCATGTGACATCAGCCACCTGACCCCCGGCACACCTGGGACCTTCGCCTCAAGCCCGCACTGCCCCGGGCAAATGGTCCGGCGACATTGTAAATTGATGCGGCACAATGGTCTTGCACATGAGCACAACCATCGTAACACGGCCGCATTCGGACCTATCTAAATGGATCAGAATGACCCCCTAAGACTCACTGACTCTAACATAGAGGTGGGCAGCATATGGCCCCCAGGCCATATGTGGCCTGCGACCTGATCTTGACTGGATCGCTGCCTCCCGACAGTGCACAATGACAAGTGGCCCAATGGGCTGAGCTGCTTGTCATTACGGCCTGGATTTCTCAGCAGCGCCGCATAACTTTTGCATCTGACAGGGCCCCCCGCCTCCCCCCCCCCCCCCCACTGCCACAGGTCAGATCTCTGTTATGGATCTGCGGCACAGCACACCTGGCTCCACGCTGCTCCAACTCAACTCAGCTGTACCATAGTTTGTTGGATAGATGCCGGCAGCTCAGTGATTGGCTGAGCCGCAAGCACTGCAAGAGGCAGGATGCTGGGCAACATGTGCCATGTGGACAGAGGCTGCTTGGAGGAGAGACACAGTCTCTTGTTTCTGTGCTACAGGCTGGCTGCTCCCCACAAAGCAAGTAAGACAGCCTGTTTTATCTATCTATATCTATTGATGTAGACCAGGCATGCCCAAAGTAAGGCCCGGGGGCCAATTGCGGCCCATGCTGTCATTTCAAGCGGCCCGCAGCCTCCAGCTGGAAGTGGGCAGAGCATCAGATGTGGGAAGCACAGCACAGGATACTAAAGGTGGGGCCCCGGCGTGCGTGCCTTTATCTTGCTGTCTGCAGCAGTGAGGAGGTGCCGGCCACCAAAGTGAGATGTGTTTGGCATCTTTCGGTTGAGTATGCATCCTACCCCTGCTGCTGCAATCATATATCACCCTCCTCCACAATCACAGTGACAGCAGTGTGTGGGGAGGAGGGCAGTAAGGGGGAAGCTTGCTCCCGTAACATACAGAGCAGAGGAGGATGGCAGCGGGAGCCCAATCATCTACTGTCCTTGCAGTTCCTGCTTTGCCTCTCCTTCCTCTGGCTCACACAAGGGACTGGAAAACATACAGAGAAGGGAGGGGGCAGAGTGGGGGACATACAGTGAAGGAGGGTCAGGCTGGGGGACATACAGTGAATGGAGGCAGTGATGGCCATTCAGAGAAGGGGGAGCAGGGGCAGGCTGGGGGATATACAGTGAATGGGGGCAGAGTGGGGTACATAGTGAATGGGGGTCATACAGTGAATGGGAGTCATACACTGAAGGAGGGTTAGGCTTGGGGACATACAATGAATGGAGGCACTGATGGACATTAAGAGAAGGGGGGCAGGCTGGGGGACAGAGTGAATGGGTGTAGAGTGGGGAACATACAGTGAATGGGGGACATACAGTGAAGGAGGGGCAGGCTGGGGTACATAAAGTTAATGGGGCAGAGTGGGGGACCATTCTGATGTGATTAATGATTCAAAGAATGTCAGGCTGAATGGTCAGCCCCCACACATTTACACTTCATCAAATCTGGCCCTCGTTGCAAAAAGTTTGGACACCCCTGATGTAGACAGATATATATATAAAATTTTAAGGGCGCACAAAACTCCATCACAGGCAACATCTGAGATGAACTTACAATTGTAAAGAGACCCCCTTCCCCCTCCCATCCCATCACAGAACTTTGCGTCACTCGTGTGGTGTAATGTGATTTGGCGTGATGTCCACGGGTTGCGAAACCCAATCCCACTGTGGTCCTGACGCACTCCTGCTGAAAACAATGGTGTTTAGAAGCATTGAACTGATCCAGAGGTTTCCCACCTCAGAAACTTCAAAAAGTGATAAAATGCAGAGTGATAAAAAGCCAGCCAATGAGCTCCTACCTGTCATTTTTTAAACCCAGTCTGTAACATGACAGTTAGGAGCTGATTGCCTGGTTGTTTATCACTCCCACTTTTTGAAGCTTGATGCATCTGGCCAATTAGAACCAACACTAAGGGCCTTATTTTGGTTCATTCTTTCTGACAAAATCCTTCTTAGATGGGCAAAACCATGTGCACTGCAGGTGGGGCAGATGTAACATGTGCAGAGAGAATTAGATTTGGGTGGGGTTTTACTTCAAAGTGAGATCTATATTGCAGTGTAAAAATAAATCAGTCAGTATTTTCCCTGCACAGAAACAAAATTACTCACCCAAATCTAATTCTCTCTGCACATGTTACATCTGCCCCCCCCTGCAGTGCACATGGTTTTGTCCATCTAAGAAGGATTTTGACAGAAAGAATGAACCAAAATAAGACCCTAAGCTTGTAAACTTAAGCTAGTAGTGAATAAAATCAGGGAGACAAAGAGCTTGTGGCCTTATAGCAATAGGGACTTGGTGCCGCCTCACTATAATGCCAACCAACCTTGGCCAGTTCACAGAGGTTTGGAAGTCCACCAAAATAATTGGCCCACCCCTTCCTAAGAACACACCCTTTACTTAGAACACAGGTTTTAGGGTTAATAAATCTGATTTAAAAATATAAATGATATTTGCTGGTGCTCAATATGTCAAAGCTAGCTGTGTTATACCGAATATAAATGGCTGCCCGTTCATGATGGCACCTAAATCCATTTAAAAAGACTAGTAAATCTACTCAAAGCAAAAGCTCCGAAAGCTAGTCTGCTACCTTCTGAGTTTGTGCATGTGTGAGAAAGAGATGTAGTTTCACTCTCTGCCACCAGATGGCAGTGTTTCAGAGACTCCCCAACACTAGACATTTTTTATAAAAACATACGTGACTATGCTGTAAATCTTCAATAGGACCTTGAAAGCCCTTTTGTGACTGTCAGGTCACAAACAGTCATCCCATTGAAATCAAAGGCAGTGCTTTGATTGGTCCGTTCCAAGCTTAGTTAATAGTGCCGAATTTGACATATCGGCGTATAGAGTCTAATAAAACAGCGCCACCAGCAGGTAATTTCTGTAACTTGGTAGAATTGCTTTCTTTAGTATTTAGTTTGTTCAGTAAAATATTTCTGCAAAAAGAATACTGATTTAAAGATGTGTATTATGGTAATTAAATCCTGATAAAAACAATTAAAACAAAGGCCTAGAAAGCAGGAAGAGATAAACGTGTTTTACTGTAACTGAATTGACTGTAAAATGATTACATTGTTTTGTCTCCATTGAAAATGCTTTGTAAACTGCATACCAAGCGAATCAATTCACTCCCCTCCAGCATTCACTTTTGTTAGTTATGCAAAACTCGACAGTAATTTTGCTTTACAGCATGGAAAATTGTTTCTGAGCACTGAAAAATGTATCAACAAAATAATAAAATGTTTTATAAGGCTATGAATGAAATAAATATTGTAATGTATGATAAGAACCGATTTGAATAGTGTACATTTTATCAGCGGCGGCACTGGGGTCAGTGACACCCGTTGCGCTAAAAAAAACCTGAAAACATCCAAAAAGAGGGCATGGCTAACCCCACATTCATTACTCTGGGGGCATCCCAACATCCCCGGAATCTCATGTACCTGCACTACCACCTGCTCTCCAGTGCTCTATTAGATTGTAAGCTCTTCAGAGCAGGGCCCTCTTCCCTCCTGTTGTTTAAGCCCTCTTCTCTTCACATTGCACTCACAGCTCTCCCATACTCAAACACCCAGCCTCCATCTCTGGCCACCAGTCCCTAGTAGTACGTTGATCAAGTCCACACTACTTACATTTAACCACTTGAGTGGTATGCCCAGAAATTTTCCGGGCTCAGCTGCGCTGCCGCAGCGGGCTGTCCCGGGACATTTCCGGGCATACCACTATGTAGTAGGTGCGCGCCAGTGGTGCCTCCACCGGAGCACCACTGGCATACTACCTTTAGGGGTCCCCCCCTCCGTCACCCCCCATTTCTCCTGTTGGTCCCCCCCAGTCCATCCACTCCGGCGTACCCGGCAATCATACACCAGAGCTCCGGGGATGTTCGGGCAGCTCGGGGGGACTCGGGAGAGTCAAGGCACCCGAGTCCTCCCGAGCCACCTCAAAACATCCCGAGCCTGCCGCCTCTGTGATGACTGACAGGCGGCTGGGGCAGCGGCGGCAGGGGAGCTCCGGCGTACTAAAGCCTGAGCAAAGGTGAGGGGGGACGGCGGCTTCCTGTGATCTGTGGTGGGTTTTGCTGGGGCAGGACAAACCTGCCCTGGTAGGTTTGTCCTGCCCCATCAAAACCCACCACTCAAGGGGTTAAGCTGTAATGTGTATTGAACTGTGGCATTCATTTTACCTGTAATCTATTTCTGTTACTTATTTACTGTAATGTTCAGTTTTGTCTCCCTGTACTGTTCCTTTGTACAGTGCTGAGGAACACTTGTGGTGCCTTATAAATAAAATAATTAAATTAATAGGACAATAATTTAACACTGCAGCAACTGGCTCCCTGTCACTGAGAAAGAGCTGGCATTTTGGTGTCACCTCTAGGAGGTGACACCCTGGGACTGTTCTCGGTATCAGAAAATATATCCATGGATCAAATCCGCCCAAAAATTGGACAACTGCAAAATCAGACCAATCACAGAGTTTGAACCAAAAAAGTATCCAATCAGGGATCAATATGTCTATAGCCATATACAAGTGAATTTACTGTATTTTGCTTACGTTATACAAGAGATAAACCATACCTCCCAACAGTCCCGATTTCAGCGGGACAGTCACGATTATCAGGGCCTGTCCCGCTGTCCCTCCCGCGGCCGGCAGTGTCCCGCGGTGAGGGGGGGCTGTTGGGAGTCCCCCCTGTCAGCTGCTAAGCAGCGGGGAATAAACGCTGTGTGCATGCGCACAGCGTCTATTCCCGCAGCCAGGGGGCTGGGGGCATGGCTAGAGGCTCACAGAGCCTCTAGGTCATGCCCCCATAGCGTCAAAATGGGGGCGTGGCCTCGCGGGAGATCCGCGAGTATAGGCCACGCCCCGAAATTAGGCCACGTCCCCCGAAAATTCATCAGCGTTGTCCCACCTGCTCCTCCATCAAAGTTGGGAGGCATGGATAAACTACTGTCTGATTGTGCTTATCAGTTGCCCCTGTTAACATGCTATAAAAAGAACTTGAAAATAGGCAAAAAAAAAAAATCATAGAAAAGATAAGTCTTCATGTTCATCAACAATCTCATGTCAATAGTAATGGATATAATAATGAGATTCAGTAAACTGTCAACAAAACTCCCTCTAAGGGAAATGGAAAATCTATTAACAATTCAAAAAATCTATTCTTATGAAAATTGCACAGACATTAAAAAAAATAATTTTAAATGATGAACTGGCCAGTTCCACACCTTACGTACATGAGCGATACCTGAATTGCCTTATGGTACCATCACCACATAATCATCTGCTGGACCAGCGGCTAGAAATTTTTCACAAGAGTCAGTAAAACACTTTTCTTTCCATGTTATATTGTGCAGTGTTCCCATTTGTTTTCGGTGCTGCCAGCAGGGCCGTCTTAACATTAGGAAGGGCCCCTGGGCAACCTAGTTCACTGGACCCCCCCCCCCCCCCAAATTAGTTTGCCCAGGAGCCCACAGTCACCTCCCCAACCCTCACCTCTCTGGCTCCGTGCGGCAGCCAGTCAGCTTCCGGCGTAATGTCCCTTACACATAATTCCCCTCGTAGTGCCCCTTAAACATTGCCCATATTACTGCCCCTTACAGAATTCCCATACTGATTCCATATAAGAGGAGAGACCTCATTGCCACGTCCCTCTATCCCCACCACAAACACCCTGTCCCCCAACATACACCCCATAACCCTCTATCCCCACCACAAACACCCTGTTCCACCCACAGACCCCCTATAAAGCTTTACTCACATATACACCCTAGTCCCCCTGTTTGTGTCACATTCACTCCCTATTCCTCTACACCACTCCCAATTACACACCCTACTCTTTCACTGTCCCCAACATACCCATAACATCCAACACCAGGGTGGTGAGTCTGGACCTCTTTTAGGTTTGTTATACTGGAGCTCGAGCATGGTCCCCCTTCTGATGGCCACAACTTACCAGCACATTGGGAGCCGGGTGGGCGGGATGATGATGTTAGCTGCGGCGGCTGTGATGGCTGTCGCGAGAGGGGAGCAGTGCCGCGGATCGCCCCTGCGCGCGACATCTGACAGTGGGGACCCCCCAGCTGTCCGCTGCCCAGGCGCTTCCAGTCCCCGCTGTAACAGTGCACTAGTGTGTGCTGCTGCGCCTGCTATTTAAGATTCACATATCCCGCTGGACCGCGCTAGCCAATAGGCGCTCGCGGTCCAGCAGCCACCAGTTGATTGGCTGCTGGACCGCAAGCGCCTATTGGCTGGCGGTCCAGAGGGAGACGTGAATTTTAAATAGCATCACGTCTCCCGCACACAGCGAGCCGCGGTGGGAGCTAGCGGGGGAGATGGAGCGGGCGAGCTGGCGGTGCTGGGACGGCTCCGGCGCCATGATAGCTTCCATCGCCCGGAGCTGGTGCTCCACCGGCACCGCCCTCGCTAGGCCTCTGACGCCACCGCCCTGATCCCCCTGCCCGGATCCCCCAGCGAGGGTGAGCGGATTCCCGGACCCCGGCCACCATCTTTCCCATCTTTTCCACCATCCTAGGGCCCCCGGGCAACTGCCCATCGTGCCCAATGGGAAAGACGGCACTGGCTGCCAGTGGAATTGTAATGGAAATGTGCAAGCAGTTATCTCCCAAAACTTTTAATTGAACCAACATTTGATAAACCCTTAATTAACACAAATACTTCACAACATTCACAGAACAATAAGTATTACTGTAAATAGAATTGTAACAGAGCAATATTACATGATAGGACAATACCGATGCCAGCATCCCGAGTACCTTCAGAAGATTGCACAAGTATACTTACCTGACCCCTGTTAGGATTCCCTCCATTGGGAAGACTAGGCAGCTGTCCTGCATAATGCCCGCTTCCTAGTGAAGTGGGTAGGATGGTGTAACATTTACCAGACCCTGCGGGAAAGGGGCTAGATCAAATGATTTTGTAGCTCCACCCCATCACAAAGGACCCACGCAGGTGTTTCTCTGTGATGGGGGTGGGGCCTAATGATAAGCCAGTTCGGTCCTGTCCCCAAAGTGGTCTGAAGTGTCTCCCAGGGAGGACACTAAAGAAGTAGGCAAGTAATATTTCACATTGTCTGTCAGTGGTGTCACCCGTACATGCAGCCGCTGATGATATTGTCAGATTGAGCTGCATGTGCCTATATTGAACGTACACACGAGACGATATACATACGATAACGTTAAAGATATATATTGTCTATATCGTTAACGACGTATCTCCTAGTGTGTACCCAGCTTTACTATGAAAGTTCTTCCCATGTTGTAGAATCAAATTTTATTAAATGAATATCCTGTTATACAATAACTGTTTATTTCTTTACTTCCTCCAGCAATGAAATAATGTAGCAAGCAAGACTATATAAATAAAACCAGTAAAGCCGCTCATGGTGTTTATCTCTTCACATACAACACTGTGAAATAATGTGGCAAATAAAATTGATGATAAACTTGATATACATACAGTAGCAGTGCCTGAGCCAAAGACAAAGCAGCACTGAAATTCACGAACATATATATATATATATACAGTATATACGCAGGTGTCAATCCGGGTCTTTGGATGCCGTTTCGGGCATCCGCCCTTCGTCAGGACCAACACAGCAATGCGAACAAACTGAGCAGTGATTAAATAATAACTTACATTCAGAGGATGCAGAGGTTATTATTTAATCACTGCTCAGTTCGCTCACATTGTTGTGTTGGTCCTGACGAAGGGCAGATGCCCGAAACGGCGTAGAAGTCACTCTTAATTCTTATACTTCTACGTTTCGGTCTTGTGTAAAAACCGTCATCATTGCTGATGATGGTTTTTACACAAAACCGAAACGTAGAAGTATAAGAATAAAGAGTGACTTCTTTATTACACAAGAGTATATATATATATATATATATATATATATATATATATATATATTGAAGTATATTGAATGATCGGCATTGATAAGTGGTGCACAGTCCGTAATAAATAAATATTCAAACTTACTTTCTTTGTAGAAAACTGAGGAAAACTGTGTTGAACAGTTGAAACAGCTGTCGGGCCATGTGTTTAGTATGTATACTTTTTCCATATGCCCTGAATGAAATCACGTTGGACCCTATAATTGGAGTGCCAGTTCTTCCGACTTCTCTTTCTACAAAGAGGGTGAGTGTGAATATATATTTATTACAGACTGTGCACCACTAATCGATTAGAAATCGATCAGAATCAGGATTTCAAATTAAAGTAATTTTTAATTTGTGCACTTAGGGGGTATTCAATCCGGAATGTCCCAACAGTCAGAATCCCGGGCCGCTTTCATTCCGGTTGACTGTACTTGGACAGCTGGAACTCAATGTTCCAACTGTCAAGTGTCCAAAACTGGCTGTAAATTCGCCAATACGTGGCCATTTTCGACAAATCAGATCCAACTTGTTTTAAAGTTGGATCTGTTTTGTGGGAAACTGCCTTAAATGCTGTTGTTAACGGTGATTAGGCGAGGGCCGGAATTGAACGCCCCCTTAGCTAAGTACACACCTAAAGATTTATATGTCCAATCTGTCTGGTGGGAACAAACGTGAACAGGAATTCGGGTGCCAATAGGAGTTGCTTCTAATGTAGGAGCAGCTGATTGGAAGGGGGTATAGTCAAACTCCCACGAAGGTACAATGCAATAGAATCAATTGTATATAATCACAGAGCGCTGCTTTTTCCTTTTTTCTATGGTGGGAAAACACATCTGGTAATGTATAGGAGCAAAAAAAAACATCATCCATTTGTTCCCAAACACTGGAAAACAGACAAAAAAAAAAAAAAAAACTACTGTGAAATACATTTGTGAAATCAAACAGATTAAATAACCACTGTCTGTTCTCCAGCATTTCATTGTCATTTGCTCCCATACATTGCCAGATTTTTGTTCCCACCAGACAGATTGGACAGATAAATTTGGGCTTAATATAGCTGAGTGATATATCGCTCAGTGACCATATCGCAGTGTACTCAGTGTCATCAGCGACTAGCGATTTTGACTGAAAATCGCTAGAAATTCTGTATTTTTTTTATCCTCTATTCCGGTCCGGGGGATGTGCTGATGACCTCATTTTGACTAGAAATCGATGCTCGTCTTGCACAGTGCATCTGTACATCAGCAACCAGCGATTTCTAGTCTAAAGGAAGGAGCATGCTCCTGGACCAGCTATCAATACAGGTTTGGTTTCGGGAGCCATGTACACACTCCAAAACACAGGCAATATGGTTGCTTAGTCATCATTTAGCCAGCGATTCTGGCTAATATTGCCCTGTGTCGATAGATAGATAGATAGATAGATAGATAGATAGATAGATAGATAGATAGATAGATAGATAGATAGATAGATAGATTCATAATAGCTAAGTGTGAAGGGGTGTATACATGGGCAGGATATTGGTCGATTTTGACAACGTGATTTTTCATAGTCAAAATCATGATGTTGCTGCCGGAGAAAAGCCGGTGACCATCCCCAGCAGCAGCAAGCGAGTACAGCAGAATAGACACTGCAGTCTATTTAAAATATTCTTTCCTGAAGTGTCTACTCGGCCGGGTGATAGCAACGCTACGGTGCCGCGCAACGCTATCGCCAGCTGTGTACACACGGGGCAATTCAGGCAAACCTACTAATCAATTTTGACAATGTGGTAAAAATCACTAAGAACAATCTCCCTGTGTGTGCACGGTTTAACAGTACGGTCTGTTCTGGCAAAGTTAAAACAAGATTTCTGGCATAAAAGCAAGTTTTCCTCCCCATATGTTATCTAGTCATAAGATACCACAGGTGCGTAAAGTGCAGGTGCATGATGATGCAACGCCTCACATAAATTTACCCAAGCAATCATGACCCAATTATGACAGATACATGTTCTCGTAGTCTAAAAAAGAGCAGACCTTTTCCAAATTGAAAGAACCTGTGAAATCTGGTCAAACAGATGTTACTTCTGCCTTTGATAACACAGCAATCGCTCCGCATTAGCAGCATAAAAGTCATGAAATAAGCTTTGCTCTCCCAACCTTACAACTCTTTGCTTCAACTGGGAAGCCAAAAATCATTTTGTTCTTTTGACAAGTAAATGTCAGCTTCGAGCTGGCAACACGCTAATGTCAAAATAGAGAGGATTCACTTTAAAGCCGTACATGGAACAACAGCTAATAATGTCATGGTAATTACAGTTCCAGCAAGTTTACGATACTTTAATCTGTGGGTGATAATGTGTAAATATTGCTCTATGAGCTGTTTATTTGGCACACACGGTATTTGGTAGAATCAAGTGGGGCAGGATGATGGAACTTGCAGCCAATAACATCACTGAGCTCTGGGGAAAACACTTATTTATTTATTAACAGTTTCTTAAATAGTGCAGCATATTCTGTTGCGCTTTACAATAGGAGCCAGTGATACAACAAACTGGGTATTTACAGACAGTCAAAGGTATGAGGGTCCTGCTCGCAAGCTTACAATCTATAGGGAAATAGACATTGATACACAAGGATAGATATTCTTTATTGCATAAAGTCCACTAGAATGCAAAGGCTCCTGGTGTGCTGTAAGATACGGTGACCCAGCAGTTTGGCCAGGCGTCAGGAGGATGGAAAATGTGAAAAAAGAGAGTGGATATGTGTGGCCTGTACAGTGGGGATGTGATGGGTCAGGAACGGTATATGAAGGTTAAGTGGCTGGTTCTGGAATTTGATAAGCTTGCCTGAAGAGGGGAGTTTTCAGGGAACGCTTGTAGGTTTGGAGACTGAAGGAGAGTCTTATTGTGCATGGGAGAGCATTCCACAGAGTGGGTGCAGCCCGAAGAAAGTCCTGCAGTTGGGAATGGGTAATGAGTGTGGATGGGAGACGCAGATTTTGGGAGGAGCGTAGAGGTGGCGATGGAAGATATTTGAGATAAGAGAAGAGATGTATGTTGGTGTAGTTTGGTTTATGGCTTTGTGTGTAAGTAAAATAATTTTGTATTGAATATGGTAGAATACTTATTTAGGACAAGTTCACAGAGACAGCCGGGATAAGTGGGCAGAAGCTGGTTTACCTTTGGGAGCTCACCAAAATTCAGGCCTCATACTGGACATTCCTGGAAAATACAGTAGGCACACACTAATTGAGAGTCCATGTCGACAGTTGTGGACACTGACACATAAAAAGTGAAAAGCTCATGTTGACCTTTTCATGTGTCTACCTTTTTCACGTCTCTTTTTAGCTAAAATTGACTAAGATGTTCTATTGAAGATGGGATGTTGCCCATACCAACCAATCAGATTCGACTTCTTAATTATTTAGCTCCTTCTAGAAGATAATAGATAAAACTCCCATCTTAGTAAATTTACCCATGTGACTTCTTCACAACAAATATAAAGTGCGTCATTTCCTGATATTCTATTTTTGTGGAAAGGAAAACATTGGTCCTAAGAGGCAATTTAATAAAAATATAGGGGTTATTTCTAAAATAAAATAGTGTATGTCTGAATATTGAGACTGTACAAAGAAGGGAAAGTAAAATGGTGCATGGCCTACATCACAAAACGTACCGGGAAAGACTAAAATATCTTAATATGTATACTTTGAGAAGGGAAAGGGGGGACATGATAGAAACTTTCAAATATATCAAGGGCTTTAACAAGGTACAGGTGGGAGACATTCTTCACAGGAAGAGGAGCAACAGAACACGAGGACATGCACTGAAACTAGAGGGAGGAAGATTCAGGGGAAATGTGAGGAAGAATTACTTCACAGAAAGGCCAGTATTCAATGCTCCCGATTCACCGTTTTTTTTCGTCGAATTGTGCTGTTTTCACTCCTTGCGGTAAATCTTTTTCACTGAAAATGTGATTCACCCTATTCAATGTTCACTGTTTGCCGAAAGCATACAGTGAGTGCCGGCCAGTTCTCCGTTTCATGCTCGCTGCAATTCGCTGGTGTATTTCAATGGGGTTTTCACTGGGATTCGCCGAGAGTGTATTCAATGCTAGGATGGTGAATTGCTTTCTCCCTGATTTTTGCCATGATTCACCGTTTTGCATTTGACATCTTTTTAAGGTGAATGGGAAAGTAATCTTTGAAAATATAGGTTTTTTTTATTATTTTTTTGGTGTCAAAAAATCCAAAAAAAATTTCTGTGAATGGGCATGCTATTTTTATTCATGTGCTTGAAGCACATTAATATATATTTAATTTTTAGTTTTATTTTTTTTAACATTTTATTTTTTTACACATTGCCCAGCAGGGGGCCAGGAGCCTCTCATTAGATATTCATATATTCACTTCACTCTGGTTCCGGCTTATTACGTGCGGGACCAGTGAAGCAGCTCCCTACCCCTGTTCCCTGCCAGATCTCCCAGGGGGCAGCTTCTGCTGCCTGTGTCCCCGGGAGCCCTCCCCCACAAATTCTGGGGCAGGCAGGGAGGCTTACATCTCACTGCCTGCCTCTGTCCCCTGCAGCATTGAATAGGGTGACAGGGAGGGCTGGCATCGAACGCTGCAGCACTCCTGAACCCTGCGAATGTGCAGCGAATCCTAAACAGGATTCGCTGCACATGGAGAAAAAAAAGTTGAATACTCCCCAAAGAGTAGTAGATAAGTAGAATAGCCTCCCATCAGAGGTGGTAGAGGCAAATACAGTAGTAAAATTTAAACATACTTGGGATAGGCATATTGATATCCTTACAAAACAATAAGGATCAAATATGGGTTGAGGTAACATGTTTAAAAAAAGGGGCAGACTAAATGGGCCAAGTGGTTCTTATCTGCCATCAAATTCTATGTTTCTATGTTTCTATTTGTCAGAGGGCAAAGTAACACAACTCATTTAACCTTATTTGACATGGAAGTCCATTAAGAGATCATAGAACTAGAGGGGGGAAAAAAGAAAATTCCCAGAGGGAGTTTGGTAAAAGGACCTCTTTATTCTGCAAGTTATTTACTAAATATAGTAAATCTATAAATTGCAGAGCAGGTGCGAGGAAGCACGTTACTTAATGGGGTGGATTGTACAGTCTAATCTTTTCCTTGAAGAAAAAGTCAATATTTTTTTGTTATTCTCAAAAGAAACCGCTGAAAAACATCTGCAAAATGACAGTTGTGGAAATATTACTGCTTATCAGAAACCAAGCAAAAGTGAAATAATGCAATAAGATGCTGGGCTCTTTAGTTGAAATCTAATGCCAAAAAATAATACAATTCACTTAAAATTGGAGACACTAGTTATACATGTAGATACAGCCATTCCTAAATTTTATTTATTTATTACCAGTTTCATATATAGCGCATACATATACTGTACCACAGCGCATTACAGAAAATATCTGAACATTCACATCAGTCCCTGCCCCAGTGGAGCTTACAATCTATATTCCCTACCACATATACATGCACATTTATTCTAGGGTTAATTTTGTTGGGAGCCAATTAACCTACAGTACCAGTATATTTTTTGATTGTGGGAGGAAACCGGAGTACCCAGAGAAAACCCACGCAAGTACGGGGAGAATGTACAAACTCCGCACAGTTAGAGTCATGGTGGGAATAGAACCCATCACCTCAGTGCTGTGAGGTAGTAATGCTAACCATTACACCATCTGTACTGCCCTAAAGCTGTAAGCTTGGTCAGTGTATTGGTCTTGCTGATTTCCACCAAAGCTTTGATGCATCTACTTTGCATTCTTTCGTCACGCTCTAGTTGTAAGAAAGATAGATATATAGATAGGTAGAAAGAAAAAAAAAATCACCTATCTATCTATCTATCTATCTATCTATCTATCTATCTATTCTCCATGTAATCTCTGACATCTGGTAGGTAATATAGAAGCTCATTATTGTAAGCTCCACTGGGGCAGGGACTGATGTCCAAATATTCTCCGTAAATATAATGTTCAAATATTCTCCGTAAGGGGCTGCTGAATATGTGTGCGCTATATAAGAAACTGTTAGTACTGTAAATAGATAAATCGGCCTGTATTGGCTCATTGGTACTGTTGCTACCTATAGTACTCGTATTGGGCCAGATACACTGGGCTTCAAAAAGTGATAATGTGGAGAGTGATAAACAACCAGCTAATCAGCTCCTAACTGCCATGTTACAGACTGCGGAGTGACAGCGGCAGCTGTAGGGCATGCTGGATGGAATTTGTTACGGATCCCCAGCCCAGCAGACGGAATATAGGCTTTTATAGCGTTATGGCAACTTTTTGAGCGGGGTTTAGTGCATCGGGAAATGCGGTAAAAACCCCGAAAAATGTTTTTTACACCATTTTCCCTTTAGTGCAGCTCGCTCTTCATCTGGAAATGTCATATTGGACATAGCCGGTAAATCTTTAGAATCTTGGACGTGCCACTTAAAACTGTTGTGTGTGCCGAGGTTTGGCATGCGCCGTGACATATAGACATTTTTCTACAAAAGTAACTTTATGTGCAACAAATTTCATATATCCAACTTTTTATATATCATGAATAGGTGTGAATGTGGGATCTAAATACAAATAAAAGAAAGCAGTGTGTCTGTGGAATAATATAAACGGCAAATTTCTTTACCGTTTGCAGGAAAAAAATATTTAACATTCAATTTAAGGACAATGATTTATTTATGAATTTATCACAGACAGTCTGCATCTGTGTGAACATAACACAATTTGAATAAAATGGCAGTTTGAGATGATTTGCTCCAGTAGAATTCAATACCGCTGAATGTATCTGTCGCACCTAATTCGCTCTGAAGAGTAAACAAGTAGTCTGATAAATCCTCTATAAAGAGAATGAGTTACATAGGATAACATTAAACTGTTTGCAAAACACCATTAGCCTTTGCCAGATGAAGGCTATTTTCACTTTATTTTACAGAGTTTCTTATTTACTGCAGATATTTTTCCATGGACATTTGTCTCCACGTAAAATCAATGTATCTGTAACACCGTTAAGTGAGAGAAATATGCATATTCGAGGGTACCCTTCCTGATCCATTTATCTCTGTTGGTTACCCTGTTGGGACAAAGGCCTTTCTATGCTGTCACACTGGGTAGTCCCAAGCCCCCCATACACTAATGCGATTTTTGTGCCAATTTCATCCGATTCCGACAGATCGGGCCAAGCCACCAAGTGAAATTGGCCCAAATCTCATGTTTCAGACAACCCAGCCGATCTGATGGAAGGTTCCGGAAGGCACATGAGGGATCGGATTGCCATATACTGTTGCCCCCTTTAAAAGAATGTCCAAGTTGGTCTGGCATCCCTCACTGCCACCAAATTCAGGCGGGATTACATTCCACCGATTGAGTGGGAAAAATGGAAGATTTTTCTTAATTTTTCTTCAATATACTTTTTGGTGGCTGTGTGTTTTTACTGCCGCAGACCTGAAAATCCAGCAGTTCTACGGGATTTATTTTTGCCCAGTAGTAGCATTGGCCAAGGATAGCAGGAATCCCGTGAACCACATTGACACCTCTTTCACCTGCCCAGATGACCCAGCCAGACAGGGGCATTAGAGATTCCACCATTTAATATTTCCTATAAAACAGATTTATATTTTACCTCTGAGGTTTAGAGCAGCCTAATATGATTATTCCACCTGTCTCATGAATTTATTTTGGATTGTGTTCATCACCAGTTCCCTCACACTAAGGGCAAAATTTACTAAGACTGGAGTTCTATTTCAGATGGGATGTTGCTATGGGCAACCAATCAGATACTATCTATTATCTACTAGAAGGTGCTAAATAAAGAAATAAGAAGTAGATTCTGATTGGTTGCCGTAGCAAGGTCCCATGTGAAATAGAACTCCCATCTTAGTAAATTCCCCCTACATATCTAATCTCACCTTGACAACAGTCAGTCCTCAGTATGTTTATTTTGTTATTGATTATCTGCTTACAAATTGGCGTTATCTTATGTGCATAGGAATAAACCAAGGTGTGAGCGCGATATAAGTGTATATTATTTCTTAGCAGAAACAGAAATTTAGCTACAGTATATGAAGCTCATTCTTTATCGCACAACATATGGACGATCATTACTAACAGCACAGTGGTTGGTAAATTGCTGGAAACTGAAGGAAAGAATTACATTAAAAGCATGATTGAAATCACACCAACACGAGCAAATGAATATTTTTGCATCATGATGAAGACAAGACTAGAGAGAGTCTCTAAGCCCCGTACACTGTTGGGCACTGATGCTACAGTCATTTCATGTTACATTTTACATCTGTTTTTCCCTTCTATTTAAAGTACATAATGTTGGTGCTATAGGAGTGTTTCAGTTCTAGTTTATTATTTTAAGCAGGGATTTTTTTGTTACTGTAGTTGTTACTGTAGTTCCTGGATTTCCAATGGAAACATATGGCATATGTATGTGGAGAGAGGTGAGAAAGGGCTCTTCATGGTGGATTAAAAGAGTATATTGTTGGACCAAACAAAAGTAAAATGATCGCGGATACATAAGAAGTACCAGGCAAGTCAGCTCACACGTCCTTTGTGATAGGCAAAATTACTCAATTTATTATTGCGGTGATATGCAGCGATAGGAAATTATCATTTAAGGGGCTCAAATACCATCAAGAAAAAAAAATAGTTCCCTACTCCCATGTTTGTAATGTACAACTGGGCATGTGTAAAGCAAAAAACCCTTCTGGGCAACAGATGAAACCCAATTGGTGGAGCCAGTAGATCACTCTATGGCTGTGGTTTCCAAACCTTTTTTGAACCACGGCGCCTTAGAATATTAGAATATTTTTCACGACACCCCTAGGTCAAAAATTTCTTGTTGATAAGTTTTGAAAAAATATAAAATCATGTAAATTATGTTTATATGTCATCCTTAGGATCAATGATTTAGTGAGGAACCATATAAGCTTTGTTTGCCCACATATTTCATGATTGGAGGCCACCAGTTATGGTCTTTGGAAATAATGGGGGTTAGTGCTGAGCTTTGCCCTGGTGTGTGTCCAATCAAATATAAATGTAAATTGTGTCTGACACAGTGATGCAATATAAAAATGCTTTTACTGAGTGGTATCGTAAATCAAACAAAATAAAATAAAATAAAATACAAGAAAGGTTGTAACACAGGGCCTTATTCTGATCGGTGCGGATATTACCGCATGCGGACGTCCCGCCGATGTTGATCGTCTGCGCATGTGCAGAGGTCACTCTGCGCATGTGCAGGCGATTTCGCCGCACGGATTCTTTATACGCCGCACAGGGGGCGTAGAGGGGCGTGAGGGGCTACTTAGCCTCATTACCCTATGCATACGCCCCGCGTTTCATGAGCGTTCCCATGCAAACGCGGGGCGTATGCATGGTAATGAGGCCGTGACGCGTGGGTACGGGGCGGGCATCTGACATCGCCGGATGTCAGCTGCCCGCCCCCATACATGATTTCACACGGACAAGTGTCCGTGTGGTCTTGTGTTGCGGGACCTGGTGGAGCGTGCGGCCCTGCATTCGATGTTCGGCGACCATCGAATGCAGGGGCTGCTCCCAAGACGGAGGAGGCGTATCCCCGTCCAATTTCATGCGGATCGCCACATATCCGCGTACGGACGGCAGGTGGCGATCCGTATGGAAGGCGGGGATTCGCCTGCACGGTTGCGGCCGCATATTCTGATCGGGCCGCACCGATCAGAATAAGGCCCACAATGAATTGTCGTCTGCAACAGTGGTCTAAATGATAACAATACTTCTAGACAACTTTCTCCCCAAAAAACTTGCGCACCGGGCTTGCTGCCCGTCTTGCCAAGGTGATTGGGGGTAAACAGACGATTCCTTGGTTTAAAGTCAAATGTCCCAAAAGTTTGGTTGCTGGTATTGCAAAATGCTGAAAGTCTCTGTCTAAGTGCGGCGTCCTGCTGCTCAGACACAATGTCAAGATTCGGTTACCCCTTTTGAACTTGCCACGGTGTGGGTGCGGGGTGCGGATTTTCGGAAGCGTTTACTGGTGGTGCAGCCTAGGGTGTGCCAGTGTGCGATCAGCCTGTCAAACGTGTTACCGCCGCACGCGTGTGGATCCCACAGCGTGTAGCGGTCCCGGTGTTTCAGGCGTGTGCACTGGAGCGGGCGACAAGATCACCTCGCCGTAACCGATATTGTCGGTGTGTGCGTGGTGTCCCGCCGCCCGACTGGGAGCCCTCCTGCCTCTCATGCAGTGCCTGCCTCCTACTTACCCTTCCTTTCACGGATGGTCCTGCCATGCCGCGTCCTCAGTTTCAGTGCTTGCTGTAGAGTCTTCCGGGGTTGCGTCACGGAGTAGCCGGGCGTTGTTTGTGAGGGGTCCTGATTGTGGATAGTGTCCGTATTATTCAACGCGTTTCAGCTTTCAAAAGCCTTCTTCGTGGAGGTTGGGTCTTTGCCCATAACTATATGAATTTGTTCTAGACCTCCAATCCAAGGCAACCCTGCAAGTGTCCCGAGGCACCCCAGGGTGCCTAGGCACACAGTTTGGACCACTGCTCTATGGTTAGAGGTAATTTGGCAAGCACCATCTTCAGATGCCGTTAATGGAGTCAAACTCTGAAGGTTATTCTGATTCACTCAGAAAGGCACAATCACTCTCTAATGGACAAAACTATATGCATTGCAGGTGGGGCTGATGTAACATGTGCAGAGAGAGAAAATACTGGCTGCTTTATTTTTTCTCTGCAATATAGATATCAGTTTGAAGTACACCCCCCACCCAAATCTAACTCTCTCTGCACATGTTACATCAGCCCCACCTGCAATGCATATGGTTTTGTCCATTAGAGAGTGATTGTGCCTTTCCGAGTGAATCAGAATAACCCCCTCTGAAAAAAAATAAAAAAAACTTTTTGGTGCTTGTCAAGTAACCCTAGTAACACCAATCCCACAGAAAATGTTGGCAATGACTGCAGTGAGTACTGTCATTAAGAAAACAAAAGATATCTACTGTACATATAATGTTCCTGTCTGGTAGGATAACTGACCCTCACTGCACCCTAGGGTAAGTTTATGTTTATTTGGCGCCCTGCTCCGTCTTTTGATATACTGTAATTCCAATTACTTTACTCTATAACTCCAATTTGGCAAATAGTGATATCACTGGCGTACCTATAATGGGTGCACCCATTTAATGATACTCACCTCTTCATTGATCCGGGCCTATCTGCACAACACAAAAATCACTGTGAAAATGGCCACACTTTTCCGATGGTTTGCACATGCAAATAAAGGTGTCCTAGGAAACGCTGTGCAGGCGCCATGTTCTAGGAGACCAGCTCATGTGGAGTAGACACAATGCCAGAGTCTCTGCACCACTGGAGAGGAGGAAGCCAATTGGAACCTGCACACAGGCCCCACCCTCTCTTAGAGCGTCTCTGAGTGATATACAGTACTGTAGATATGAAATTAAATGTTTAGTTGAATACGTTACCAATTGTATTGTAAGGGATATTGAGAAATGCAATTTCATTACATTCTAAGCTGTACTGTTAACTTAAATTAAAATAACACTATAATGTATTTTTAAAATAGATTCCAGAAAGAATTTGTCATTGAACAGGTGAATCTCAGTATATGCAGTACGTCATTATTATATACATTTCAGTGCTTATCATTACCTGTACAGGGAAATTGGCCACATGTTATTTATTTCAATTTAATTCTTTCCACAATCAATCATTATTTAACTTCTAAAGCTCAGAGAATAACCACAACTATGGACAGATGTACTAAGACTTGAATAGTGATTAAATGGAGAACGGTAAAGTATTCGTCAGCATTCTTCAAACACTGAGGCAGATGTATTAAGGGGGTATGCAATGCCGGATCACGGCTGTCGATCCCTCCCGACAGCCGTGATCCAGGCCCGTTTACGTTTTGCCGACAGCAAATCGGCAGGCAGGATTCAATGTCCCGTCTGCTGATTGGTGAAAAGTGGGTGTGTCTGCGTAAACGGCTATTATCATCAGAACGGGTCGAAACAGCTTCTAAAGTCAGGCCCGTTCTGCCGTCATCCCTCTTCAATGCTGTCGGTAAACACAGCATTGATTAGGGACCCGCCGCTATTTTCCCCCATCAGGAATAACAGTGGAGCATTGCATGCCCCCCTAAGACTTGTGAAGAGATAAAGCGGAGATAAAGAATAAGGTGATAATGCACCAGCAAATCAGCTATGTTTGAAAAATGACAGTTAGGAGATGATTGGCTGGTGCGTTATCACCTTTCACTTTATCTCTTCACCAGGCTTACAACATCTGCCCCACAATCTGGAATATGGTGGTTAGAACTTAAGCTGACTGGTGGTACTTTATCATACTCCACTTTTCCACTTTTCAAGGCTTAATGCATCTCCTCCATAGTGAGTAGTTGACTTGGGGCCTGTTTCATAGGACTCACCAGGGAATGCTGAGGTAGGAGCCAGCCACCAGAGAGTCCAGTACACATGGAAAGACAGCCAACCATTAGAGAGGTAATGGAAGGTATGGATCTCCTTTATAAAAGGAGATGACAGGGATGGGTCAGGGCCATGTGCTTTGATTGGCAGAAGGTATAATCTTGATGGAGATTTTATAGAAACAAACTTGAAACCCAAATGTATCCATCATTCTGCTCCACCAAGTTACTGGCCCCTAGAGGAAGTGGTGTGGCCCTCCCTTTTTGTTAATCACTTTGCACAAAAATAATTTCAGCGACCACGGTAGCACGACCATTGCAGCACATGTGCAGTGATAATGAATAAATAAGGACCTACAGATGGAGCGCCTCTCAGCCAGCGTCGGTGAGCTGGCGCTCCATCTGACTGGGATGCGTGAGCATCTCCCATGCACATGCGTGTCCCAGTTTCCAGGCAACAGGGGACACAAACCCTGGCCGTCTCCGCTTCAGGGAGACAGGCATGGTTGGGGGGGGGGGGGGTTCAGGGAGGTGGGGGCGATCAGCAGAGACACGGCGGAGACCGGCGAGAAGCTCAGTTGGAAGGGGACGTGCAAGTGTCTCATGCGCACGCATCCCCCTTCCGGCAACTGGCGGTTGCCGATCTGACAGCCAGACCCCCGCTACAAGAGAGGCGCTCCATCTGTATACTTTATATACAGAGTAAGATACATTTTCTGAACAGTTGTTCAAAATTGAAAAATGTCATCAAGTATTTATAACCAGCATCATTGCAACTTGTCATAAACATTGAGTTCTTCATTGTCCAAACCTATGACATCACTTCATCGCGCCATCTTTCCTTTTTCCGGGTCACATAAGAGGAGGACTCATCCTCACATAACTCTACTGAGGCACTGCAGAGTTGGGAGTCAAGATGAAGAGAATAAGACGCTGCAGCATTAGGACCGTACAGTTGCCGTGCAACGCAGAAACAAATTGTTCTTTAAAACAAGAATGCAGGTCTTACATGGAGTGGAACAATTAATTTCGCGGTTGTCATCACCCCCTCAATAGAAAGTTGATTTGAATGAGATATTGGTGGCACACTGAGCGTGCAGTCCGGGGCCATGTGTCTGACACATTGCAATGATGACTTCCATTGTAAAACAATCCATCAATAAGAGTAATTACGATATTGATCAAAATGGCTGACTGTTTGGGATCAGAATCCATCCTAAGAAGTCATAAAGAGCAGTGAAGTCTAATGAAGTATTCTATCGCCCGCGTTTACCGCATGTGAAACAGCTAATTACCCATTGACTCCGGGGTTCTGCTTCAACGCTTTGCGCTGGAATTATTGACATGGAGAGCAGGCTGGCTGAATAAATGAAAAGATAGGGCCCTGTGCAAGTTTTATTATTATTATTATTCCTTTTTTTTTAATACATTATCTGCATCAGCAGAATCCTCAGGAAACTTAAATAATGCCCCACATTTTGCTAATCAGAGAATGTAATTATATTTTGTATTACATTGCTTCTGGGTGATAAGATGCATGCCTGGTGCAGACAGCTCATTTTACAGTGGCTGGTCTTACAGTAGTTTGTGACAGAGAAGGATGCATTATGGTTATTATGGTAAACAATGGAAAAGAATGAAGGCATTAGTGAGAAATGTTCTTGCAAAATGTCACCCAGCCGACTGCAACTTCTGCTGAGGTAGCTCGCCTTTTGTCCTCCCGTAGCCTGAACTCTGTAATGTAATGTATAATCCTTCACAGCTGTGTGCGCTGAGGGCCTGATTCAGAGAAGAACTTAAGTCAAGCCCATTAGCGTCAAGCCTCATATGTTTTTTAAAGTTCAATTATGGAGTTTAAAGTAGTTCATGAAGTTAAACTAAGTAGAAATCAAAAAGACGACGTTGTTCTTTTCTAAGGTGAAATATATATTCATTATTTACAGTATTAATTGATAATAATTTATTTAGCACATACATATTATGCAGTGCTTTAAATTGAAATAAAACATCAGTCCCTGCCCCAGTGGAGCTTACGATCTATATTCCCTACCACATAAACTGTATGCATAAGGGTCATTTTTTTATTTAGAATTCAGTTAACCTATCAGTGTGTTTTATGATAGTTTGGGGACTCCTGAGAACAAAACCCAAGCATACATAGGAGGAACGTACAAACTCTACATAGAGGTGATTTTTCCACAAAGCAACCCCCTGCAGGTTCCAAGGGGCCCCATAAAAATACTCTGGATTTCCAAAATGTTCCCAGAGGAGCACTGAGTGACTACTGTGGGATGTCATGACATCACGTGGACCTACCCACACTTCCAAAGTCCCTTTGATGTTCTTTGATAGGATAAAAATGCTTGGACACAAAAAAAGGTTCCATCCACTGTATGTGGGCAGTTTGACTACTTCCAAAAGATCTGAATCAGATTTTTACGCAATCTGATGTCCACATCAGTAGACTGTGCACACACCAAGGTACTCTATCCATGCCAGCTGCAAAAGTTTAGTGCTGTGGATGTTTTGAGGGAGGAAGGGCCTCGAGTTGGTATCTTGTTTAGGATCCCATGAGCGATCCTAAACCCACCTCTGACTCTACACAGTTAGGGCCTTTACATGAAACAAAAGCAAGGCATCAATGCTGTGAGGCTGTAATGCATACTTATAGTGGGATGCGATCATTTTACTTACAGATGGAGATGGCCTAGTTCTTGCAGGGGCTGGCAAAAGTATCGCGCCCCATGGCAACGGAGCTTGCCCCCGGTTCCCGCCACTTCCTCCGCGGTTGCTGCCGGTCTCCCTTGCCGGAATTTGCCTCTGAGAGTGAATCAGAATAAGGACCAAAGTTTGTGTACAATCTCAGATACTGAATTTGAATTCCAAGCAATCATGTCCTTGCACAGATTTAGTGCCAGTTACATGTTATTTCTCCAGTAGTTACAGATGTAGCCAGTACGTTTTTATCAAAAAAAAAATTTTTTAAAGTACATTTTGGAGACTATGGTTTCTGGAATAATTTGGATAACGGATATTTGGATAAGGGATACTCAAGCTGTATTCCTAGTAAGGTCCTTTTTGTTTTTTGTTCATGGAATATTCAGAAGCATAGGAGTTGCGAGGTGCTAAAGGACAGAACTTAACCCTTTGGGTGCCAACATTTTTGTGAGCGATGCGCAAAATATCCGCTTAAAATGCCAGCTTCGCTCACATTTGTTATATACATTCAAACAAAATGACAGGTCATTGGCCCTTATTCTGGTTGGTGCGGCCAGAGCCGCACACGGGGCTCCGGCCGCACAAACCAATCCCCGCCCACGATACGGATCGCCACGGCCGTCCGTACACGGACGGCTGGCGATCCGCAAGAAAATGGTGGGGCGTACGCCTCCACCATGGTGGGAGCTGCCCCCTGCATTCGATGGTCGTCGACCATCGAAGGCAGGGCCGCACGCCCCACCAGGTCCCGCAAGCTGAGACCACACGGACAATCGTCCGTGTGATAGCTTGTATGGGGCCGGAGAACTGACATCCGGCGACGTCAGCTTTCCGCCCCCATCACTGGCGTCATACCCTCATTAGCATGCATACGCCCCGCGTTTGCATGGGAACGCCCATGAAACGCGGGGCGTATGCATAAGGAAATGAGGGTATGAAGCCCCTCACGCCCCTATACGCCCCCTTTGCGGCGGACGAACTACGTCTGCGGCGAATTGGGCTGCACATGCGCAGATTGACCTCTGCGCATGTGCAGACTGAAAACATCGGCGGTACGGCCGCACGCGGGCCGTACCGCACGATGCAGAATAAGGGCCATTATGAGGAATACAAATGTTTTCTTGGCAAGTTTTACACCTATTTTGACAAATTCACTTGGCACTCAAAGGGTTAATTGCACACAAAGAAATCTACCTGTTAGAAAACAAATGTAATTGCGCATTACTGTGACTGTATGTATCATATAACACATTATATGCAGCAATGTAAGATGGAACACGTGCCGGGACTTAGTTGTGCTTGCTCTGTGACATATCCTTTGACCTGTAACAGAAATGCTGTCACACTTTCATAGGCAGGCACTGTGAGATAAGCCTGACATCTCTCACACAGTCTAGGGGGGGGCGGTGAGCAACCTGCTGGTTTTACAACTGCCAGCACACGGTACACAAGTGCATTTTCCCCCCTCTCAAATGAGCAGAGAAATTGCACTACTGTGAGATAGGCAGGGGGTGTCTCTCTCCGTTTCATCATAGCTGCAGAAAAAGCAGCAGGGACTGCCATATACTTTCATAGCCTTCCAAGATAGCAGATACTTTTACCCTTTAGTTCCCAATGCATGATATTTTGGAAGAATAAGGGTTCTATAATTATTGTAAAATGCTACTACTGTACAAGTGAATAGTCAGTACGACCATGACCCCTTTTTAAAGGTTTTGTATACAGTGCCAGTGCAAGCCTCCCCCCGCCCCAGGCAAATCCTCCGCCTGCTGAAAAATAAATCTACGCGACCATATGCATTTTTTTTAAATGTCTTTTTTTTTTTACACAAACTTGATGTTAAAGAATAAAAGTGTCAATAGGCCAACAGGATGACACCACACATATGGTCAACATAATCAGAAGGTCAACATGACCAAAAGGTCACAACATCCTTGCTTCTTTCTTCAAGGACAAGATTGCTAAAATCCAAGATGAAATGTCATGCTCTTCTTCAGTCAATGACTTGCTTACTTCCTTTCCTGAGCCCTTTGCCACGTTCTCCTCATTTGACCTCACAAGTGAGGATGAAGTATCAACACTCTTCTCATCCTCCTACTACACTGACTTTCCTCTTGATCCTTTATCAAGTCAGTAAAGCTCTGTCTCCTGTGCTTATCCCAAGCTTAACTAAACTCTGTAACTTCTCTGTCTCTACTGGTATCTTCTCTGTTCAAGCATACACTTATTGCTCCCATTCTAAAAAAAACACAATTCTGATCCAAATTGCCTCTCTAACTACCATCCTATCTCTCAGCTCCCATGCCTCTCCAAACTACTTGAGAGACTTGCCTACACTCGCCTCACACACTTTCTTAACTCCTACAACTTATTGGACCCACTTCAGTAAGGCTTTCGCTCTCAACACTCCACAGAGACAGCACTGACTAAAGTATTCAATGATCTGTTCACTGCTAAATCTAAAGGCCATTTCCCACTTCTTATTCTTCTAGATCTCTCTGCGGCCTTTGACATTGTCGACCACTCTCTTCTCATACAAACACTACAATCCCTCGATCTTTAGAACACAGCCCTTTCTTAGTTCTCATTCTACCTATCTAATCGCTCTTTCGGTGTTCGCTTCTCTGATTCTACCTCCTCTTCAATACATCTGTCAGTTGGTGTACCACAAGGTTTAGTCTTAGGTCCTCTGCTTTTCTCAATCTATACCTCCTCTCTTGGTAAACAAATCAACTCTTTTGAATTTCAGTATCATCTGTACACTGATGATAATCAAATCTATCTATCCTCCCCAGAATTCTCACCATCTGTATTGCTCCGTGTCTCTGAATGCCTTTCTGCCATTTTCTCTTGGATGTCATCTCGCCACCTCAAACTTAACATTTCCAAAACAGTATTAATTATATTCCCACCAGCCAAGAGTAGTTACCAACCTGATATCTATATCACTGTTGAGAACACAACAATCAATCCGGTACTTATGTAATATCTGGGCTCCCGTTTTTCTTATGAGACCGCGTCCCCTCGCGGGGCTCGCTGCGCTCGCCACGCTTCGGGCAGGGTGGCTCGCTGCGCTCGCCACACTATATAAAATCAACTCCATGCGTAGTAGGATAGTAGGGGTATGAAAAAATGGGGTGCATTTAACATGGGAGCCCAGATAATACATAAGTACCATCAATCCTACTTCACAAGCTCGCTGCCTAGGGTCATCCTCGCCTCTGAACTGTCCTTTATTCCTCACATTCAATCTGTCTCTAAATCATGTTACATGTTTCTAAAAAACATATCCAAAATGAATCTGTACCTTACACAAGACACTGCAAAAACTCTAATCCATGCACTCATTATACAGTATCATCCTTACCCTGTCTTCCTGAGAAAAGACTCTCACCACTACAATTCATTTTGAAAGCAGCTGCGAGGCTGATCTTCCTGGCTCAATGTCTATTGATTTACTCTGTCAGTCCCTCCACTGGTTGCCTGTATATTACCGTATTCAATATAAAATACTTCTACTTACATACAATGCCATTACTCTGACTACACCGACTTATATCTCTTCGTTTATCTCAAAATATATCCCCACCAGACCCCTCCGCTCTGCACAAGATCTGCATCTCTCATCCACACTCACTACTCGCTCCCACTTACACTTGCAGGATTTTTGTCGGGCAGCACCCACCCTATGGAATGCCCTTCCACGCACACTAAGACTCTCCTCTAACCTCCAAACTTTGAAGTGTTCCCTGAAAACTCACCTCTTCAGGCAAGCTTATCATATTCCTGAACCCCCACATAACCTCCAGTAGCATTCATATCTAACTGCATTCCATCAGGACTCTCTTGTAGTCTGGTGAGACTGCCATGCTATGGAATTCTATCCTTATGTATCCCCCCTATTATCCCTATAGATTGTAAGCTTGGAAGCAGGGCCCTCCTACCTCTATGTCGGTTTGTTTCTACCAATTGTTTAATCACTGTTGTTTCCAATTAAAATAAATAAGGCCGACATGGATTTTTTTATAATTATTTTTCCTACTTTACTATCCACGTGGACTCCAAATGTGATCTTAAAGTGTGCAAGGGCAGCAAGGGAATGCCGTACACTAATTTGAGGTCCATGTGCTGAAATTGACTTAAAAATGTAAAAACTCATGTCGACCTTCTCATGTGTCAACAATTTCCACCTTTTGCTTGTGACCTCTATGTCAACCTTGACCATGTTTGCTATTGAGTGGTTGACCTTTTGGCTGTTGACCATGCAGTCCATAGCTG
The DNA here is from genome assembly GCF_055691185.1 of Crinia signifera. NCBI lineage: Eukaryota > Metazoa > Chordata > Amphibia > Anura > Myobatrachidae > Crinia > Crinia signifera. Next base: position 40,577,130 of record NC_139224.1, on the reverse strand, counting down.
TAACAATGGCAGCATCTGCAATAGAATATGTTGGTAGAGGTGATGGCGGATTGGGAGTTTTATACCGCCATGGGGCCTAGCCGCACTGATGCACATTATTATTTTACAGCCCAATTACTCAAACTTTCATATTGGAGAAAAAGATGGACACAAAGGGTATGGTCTTGGTTTGCAGAGTGGGGTCTATTTACTGTACTAACCCTTAAGGACCCCATACACAGGTCCAACTTGACCTGTTTTCATCCGATTCCGACAGATCGGGTCAACAGATCAGATGAAAACTTTCCAAATCAGATGTGTTGACATCTGATCCGATGCACGGCCCCGTGTGCATCGGATTGGATTCAGAGATCATATGTGCCGCACATGTGATGTCCAGATTGGACCCCCTTCCCAGCGGAGAGGAATGGAGTTGCATGTGATACATCGCATTTGAAAAGACAGCATGCGATCCTGCGACCCAGGATGGTCCGGGGCAGCTCAAGGGGGATCGGATGGAGATGTCTCGTAGCAGTGTATGGCCACATAACGTGGACAGAGATAATATACCAACCAGCTCCTGACAACATGGCAATTAGGAGATGATTTATCTCTGTGTACTTTATCTCTATCCAAGGCTTAGTACATAGACCCCTTTGTCCATAGGCATGTGCAGGACCCTTGTTGGGTGTGCCATTATGGGACTTCCCACAACCACAACTTTATGGACTACCTACTGTACTCCACCCCTTGCTCTTGGACAAAGACTGATCACCCGGGATGCCAAGGTAAGCAGTCTATGTCCTGGAAGGGTAGCGGGGGGAACACTCCATAATGTGGGAGTGACTTGGCTCCTTTGCACGCCTAAACCTTTGTTTGTGATAAAACAGAGTAACCCATTAAGCATAGACTAACTCACTAAAATGACACACTAAGGGTTCGATTCTAAGTTGCAAGAGTCTCTTTCCGTAGTGGCATCTGTGACTTTCCCTTCCCCTGGTTTTATCCAATATGATGTATGTAATTAAGTCTCTTTTAAGGGAATCAAGACTGGACTGGCTTACAGTACAGCATGTTCCAAGTGCCACTGAAGATGGAAGTAACTGAGTTTATATTTGATGATTTTATCACATGCAGCTAAACGACCATTGATATGTTTTCATTTAACATAACCCGTCCATCACCTGGGCGTTCGCTGCCCTTCAGAGGGTAGATAACCCTACAATGACCTAACATGTTTGTCGATCATATATGTGTAACTTGGCGCTGATGTGAAAATCTACAATAGACACAGAGAGATGGTTATTGTGCGCAGTGGACGTTGATTGATGTCTAATAATCCGGTCAGTGGCAGACTAGCGCTTACTGTCACACAGTCATCAATCAACATTCACTTTCCACTCCAGCAGGGAGAGAACTGGAAAATGTTGCGCAACGATTGGTAATTTGTAAGTGGCATGGCTGCCCATGCAATTTAAATGTCATGCATTCGTGTCAAGGGGAATTATTAGGAAGTAATTACTATCTAATTGTTCAACTTCATCTCAGTTACTCTATATATTAGATAGATAGATAGATAGATAGATATAGAGATATATATCGTTATATCTAAATAGCAGTTGTGCTTGTGTGTTGGATCATTGTTATGATTAAGGACCTTGTTTGGTCCAAAATGTCGGCTTACTCTCAGAAATGAGAAAATAAAGGACTTTTGTTGCAGACTATCAGTTTGGTGAGTGCCCTGGATCTTTGGATTGTATATATATATATATATATATATATATATATATATATTGCAAATGGTTGAATAGAGGTGTAAGCGACAACAGATACCTATATACTAGAAGGAGTACTTTTTATAATAAAAAATAATTTATTTTACGTATATAAAAAATTGCAAAATAGCACTAATTTGGAGAACAAACAGTAAAATACAGTTTACATAGAAAAAACACAATAGTAAAAAATGCGAGATTTTTTCTAAAATGCCTACAGGTGGTATCGCTAAAAATGGGGAGGGAATTAAGAAACAATCTAAAAAGTGAAGGACTTAACTTAGTGGAGGAGTCAGCAGGCAGTACCCAACGCGTTTCGTCTAGGAGACTTCTTCAAGGGGTGAGGGAGAGATGTGTCTGGTGCTCTATTTATACTAGATATGCCTAGTGCTCATAATTATGAGGTCACATCCTGTGGGATGTGGCCTCCGTTTTTTATAAAAGTAATTATATATAGAATTTGTGTTTACTTATAAAGGTGCTTATGTGCTTGGTAACATGTAGCTGACATTAGTGCAGAATAAATAAAAAACATCGTTTGAATAGTAAAAAGACGTGCGAATGGAGTAAAGGGATGCGCATCCCCACTTCCGGCGGGTGGACGTCACTTCCACCCCGCTTCCTGTGTGTATACAGTTCGTTAGACTCGGAGATTTCCGCCTCTCTCCGGCGGATGTTCAGGCTTGCCCCACTTCCGCTTAGCGGAGAGTGGCTGCAGCAGCTGTCCGTCAGCCTCAGGCTGATGCTTCAGTCGGTATTGGCTTTCGAACGGAGACAAAGATCCCTCTAGAAAGCCAATACCGACTGAAGCATCAGCCTGAGGCTGACGGACAGCTGCTGCAGCCACTCTCCACTAAGCGGAAGTGGGGCAAGCATTCATTGACATTTGAAATTTGGATGTCCTTCTGGGATAGGAGGGTTAGTCTGTAGCAGTGAATGGTTATGGTTAGACACTAGGGGTTCAGGGTAGCCATTGTCATTGGGCCAGATCTGCTGGAGGTCATCAGGATCACAAACTAATCATGTCAACATTTCAGCAATGTTAAGATGAATGCCTCTTTGGCCAATGCCGATATGCCAATCATGTCAACATTACAACCATGCCAACATTCTCATGTGAACAAAGTACACCTCCCCCATTTACATATCATTAATTTACAATATGCAGCTATAATATCCGACAAACTATAAACAAACTTCTAAATAATAATAAAATAATAATGATATTCATGATTCTTTATTCTGCATATTTTGTATATAAGATGAATAAAAATCAATAAAATAGTTGAAAAAAAAACTTCATAAAAATATACGAGTCTACTGTATATATATTAGTACATTATTTTATTCTGTAAATATGAATTCTAAATCTTGATTTTCAAGCCATTTCCAGCTAAATGATATGCTTGTGACATTGCAAAATAAAACCGATGCCTTGAGTGGTATCTTCATTTAATGGAAATAAGACAAAAAGGAGAAAGGAGTGAATGAGGCAAATAAACAACTACAATGAGAGGTAGTAAAGAGAAACCGCAATACAGTCACCGTGCAGTAAGTTCAAGGACACATAACCTACAGTAATGTGCTTTATACATTTCACATGAAAAGTATTTGTATTATTCACACAAAAGCGCTGCCGGATGTCGTAATTTGTGGGGGACGTATTTGAAAAGGCTAAATTTGCTCTGCGGTTTATTATTGTTATCTATAGAATATATGAGACTCATTGCCACACGCCTGCAGAAGGTCAGTTGATTATTTACAGGGACATCATTCTTAATAATCAGATATTGAAAAAAAACCTCAATAAAGGCATATGTGTATATGCCACTCCATGCTATGGAAATGTTAACTTATGTAGGGTACACACCAGGACGACCCGCTCACGATGCACATCGTGAGCGGGTCGTCAGTGTCTCGTCCGACCCGCTCACGATGACGCGGGGGGGCACGACCCGCTCACGATGTGCACCGTGAGCGGGTCCGATCCGATGGCGACCCGCACCCGGCTGTATGGTCGTAATTGAGATCCTACCTGCAGCAGGTAGGATCTCAATAACGACCGACCGACCCGCGGGACCGCGCATCGGATCGGTATCGTCCACACCAGGTCAGAAAAGGGCCCAATCAGCACACAATCTACATCCAATTGATCGGAATTGGATCTAGATTGTGGGGATCGGGCCCTAGTCGTCCTGGTGTGTACCCAGCATTACTGTTTAAAAGCTTTTTAAAAACTTGTGTTGTAAAATGAACCTTTTTTGTCTGTGCTGAGCAGCATAAATACACCTGTTTTCATAGTGCCTTACCTGACATTTTTGTGCCTTGTGCCAGAAAGGGAATGGAGCCCCCTCCCACATCCATACAGAAAATATGAACAGTGCGCACGTAAGGCGCTCTGGAAATGTAGTGGTGTGACTTCACGGGGAAAGGGGCATGGGCACATATTAGCACCAATTCACATTACGCCACATAGTAGTGTCCGCTATTCACATTACACCCCATGGTAGTGTCTGTTATTCACATTACTGCACATTGTACACTAGTGCCACTTGGCTACATTCCACTGCAACTGCACACAGGGCTTGGGATATTGTGTGGGCCAGATACAGTGCGGGATAATGTGTGGGCCGGATACAGTGCGGGATATACTGTGGGTCAGATACAGTGTACATCAGACACAGTGCGGGGTATAGTGTGGTTTGGATACAGTGCAGGTTGGATACAATGTCCATCAGAGTGCGGATTAAAGTGTGGCTAGGATACAGTGCAGTTTGGACACAATGGGGCAGATGTATTAAGCCTTAACAAGAGATAAATGCAAGGGTGATAAGGAGAGATAAACATCCAGCCAATCAGCTCCTTACTGACTTTTTTCAAACACAGCCTGTAACATGGCAGTTAGCAGGTGATTGGCTGGACGTTTATCTCTCCTTATCACCCTTGGATTTATCTCTTGTTAAAGCTTAATACATCTGCCCCAGTGTCCAGTAAAGTGTGGATTGGATACAGTGAAGATTAGTTTGGTATACAGTACGGGTTGGATACAGTGTGGGTTGGATACAGTGTGGTTTGGATACAGTGCGGGATATAAAGCAGGTTGAATAAAATGCGGGATACAGTGCAGATTGGATATACAGCAGGATACAATGCAGGATAAATACAATATGGGGTATAGAGTGGGTTGGATACAGTATGGGTTAGAAGAAGTGTGGATACAGTACGGGCAGGATACATTTCAAAATGGATACAGTGTGGGTCTGATGAAGTGTGGAATACAGAGTGATGGATACACTGTGGGATACAGTGTGGGATGGAAACAGTGTGGGATGGATACAGTGCAGGATGGCGGCACTGCAGGAGCACAGACTGTGTCGGCAGTACAGGTGTGCTTGTGTTGTACTCAGTTTGAGAGTGGCAGCGGTTCCCTCAGTTCAAGGGAGACAACTGTGTCAGGAGTGCCGACAATTCCGGCATTGCGGGTGCCAGTTGTTTCGGCAGTGCTGGGGGTGGATGTGTCAGCAGTACAAGGGTTCCAGTAGTGCCAGCAGAGTTGGCAGCACTTGGGTGCCAGTAGCACAGTGCTCAGTGCAAGGGGTGTGCTATCCTGCTGCTGTCTACTGCGGGGAGAGAGGCCGTTGCAGAGGAGCGGATCGCTAAGAAAATGTAATCAAATCGCCCCGTGTGTAGGTCCCATAAGTCTCTGTCTCTGCAACCCAGGTCAAGATATAATTTATTCAAGACTTTCAATCGATAAAGGCTATTGATAATAATGAAAACTTTATATTATACCTTTTTTTGATTTTTCAAATGACATAAGAACTTCTATTGTCATATCGGAAGTCAGTCACATGGAACATTAGTACTGTATGCGAATCAAGATGAGATCAGAAAATCAATAGAATAGAAAAGCAGCATCTAGAACAATATCAGGGACCATTAAATAGAGCAAATGATTGAAGTTGTAGGAAAGTTCATGTCCTCTCGTGTCACAGATGATCAGGGACAGCGACAATACTGCCCCTTTAACTATACTTGTACGGACAAAGCTGGATAGCTGCTCACTGTGATTGCTGAAGCTTTTACAGCAAACACTCCCAATGGAAGAGTGAATTCCTACTCAAAGAGGTCCCAATTGAGCAATTAACAAATGAATAGACTGATATTGCGAAATTCTACCAGTACTCATTAACGTAATCATTTAATTTTTTCCCTGCTAATCAAATACAATTGTCTCATTTTTGTTCTCTGATTTGGGGCTTAGTAATTCTTCTATCTCCCATTCTTTTTTATTTTCTGGTCATTAGCCAATAAAAGTGGGTGGAATTTTAATTATATGAACTTTTGAACTCAGTGACGAAACACAAAAGGGGTCTAATCAAAGGTACGGATTCTATGAACAATAATCAACCGTATAACCTTCTGACGTTCCGTCTTCATCTGTTCCTTGAAGATATTTAAAGCCCCGTATTTTTGCTGCTAGCACTTTCTTTTCAATTGCATAATATAATTAATATTCAGACCATTTATGTCTGAGCAAGAAACATTTATGCAGATTCTCTTTCCTGATTATACCAGAGAAGCAAAGTCTCTTCTTAACTTACATTGACAATTATTATGTCAGGTGATTATTGTACTCAGAGCTAGATTGATTGTGATAGTCTTAAAATGTTCTTTTTCCATCCCATAATTGTTAAACCTGTTCCAGCTCTAGATTTCTTTCTTTTCTTTAATAACCAATTCATTGGCCCATGAATTGTCCATAATAAATATGTTTAGGTAATAAAGAGATGCGTATTGTGTTCTACCTATTCCCGCTCCCAAATAACCTTTTGGAAATTTACATTTCACTCTTAAGAAGCAATTATTTTGTAATAATCATCTGTAGAAAATAACAAAGTAACACTGACAAATACAGACCTATGATACATTTATAATGCACAGAGATGTATTTGTTTATGTAGTGTTTGAATATGTTCTCAAAATGGGCAAAAAACATGTAGCACTGCAGGTGGGGCAGATGTAACATGTGCAGAGAGAATTATATTTGGGGGAAGTTACTGTATATTGTTTCTGTGCAGGGTAAATACGGGCTGCTTTATTTTTACACTGCAATTTAGATTTCAGTTTGAACACACCCCACCCAAATCTAACTCTCCCTGCATATTTAAGGATGGCCATCGGTGAAGTTGCCATCGATGGTTGCCATCGAAGGCGATACTGCAACCGGTCATTGATAGTAATAAACTATGTGATGGATGACCATCGATAGTTTTACCTAACAATGGTCATCCATTTTCTTTGACTGACTGGCCCGTAGGCAAATCAGAATGTGGGGGCGGGCTTTACGGGTGTCGGAGCTACTGTATGCTCCGTATCCCGGAACTTTGAAAAAACAAAAGCAAAACATTGTTTTTTCTGTGCCATCGATGGAGGGAAACCATCTTGGTCTCCCCCCATCGATGGCAAAAGTATTCGATTTTGTTTGATGAGTTTGAATCATCGATGGTTGATGGTCATCCCTACACATGTTACATCAGCCCAAACTGCAGTGCAGCATGGTTTTTCCCATTTTGAGAAATTTGCCCTGCCATTGTTTTCTGAGATGTTCTTCTTGAAGATTTACCTCAAAAAAGGGGATTTTGTATATTTTGTTGACATTTATCATGAAATATCACCAAGATTCCATTGTCGACAAATAGTTCCCGGTGATCTAGTGGCGATTCACCTAGTTCAGCGAGTTTGTTGGCTTCTGTTCCTGTGGTGGTTTCAGCAGTGGGTATCACTAACCCTCTGCAGTGCCTAAACTTATTCTACCATCCCACAACCTAAACCTTCTACCTTAAGTGGAAATCCTTTTAGGCACTGTGTTTACAGTGCGGGGAAAAGCTCTGAGTTTCACGCAGAGCCATTCAATAAATATGCATTTTAACCTGATAATGCAGAATCAACAGGGTTCCCCAAAAGGTAAATCCCAGATGAATGCAGAGTTAACTGAGGCTACAAGTACAGCACATTCCCTGATCAGGTCCGTGTTTATAATTAGCTGCAGGTAAACCCCAAATCTAATAGGGTATATGCCCCTTATAGTGTCTATACCTAATATCCCCCTTTTCCCCAGAAGCCTAATTGTCCCCTTAATGATTAACCCTCCCCTTTCCAAGCCTACCCCACACCCTCTGATTTGTGCAAAATGTAGAAAATCTGTACTGTATATGTTCCATGTTGACATTTCAACAATACAGACATCCAAGCAAACAATGGGTATGGTTCATAGAGTCAACCTAAAGATGGTAGACAGTCATTAGGTCGACACCACTAGGTCGACATACTGGAAGGTCAACAGGTGTCTAGGTCAACATGGCACAAGGTCAACAGGTGGTTAGGTCGACACAAGCATTAGGTCGTCATGGTCTAGGTCGACAGTCAAAAGGTTGACCATTGGGTTTTTTCACTGTTTTTTTACCCGAATGTCGACACAGTCGACGTGGACACAGTTTAAAGTGCACCACCTCCAATGCTTCAGGCTCGGTACCTCGCTGCGCTTGGTAAACTATTTTTTTCTCCCACCACACCCTAGTGGAATGTAGGGCATGAAATACTGCCTGTCGGCACATGTCAGCTAAAAAGTGAAAATCCCCATGTCGACCTTTTGACTGTCGACCTAGACCATGTCGACCTAATGCTTGTGTTGACCAAACCACCTGTCGACCTTGTGCCATGTCGACCTAGACACCCGTCGACCTTCCAGTATGTTGACCTAGTGGTGTCGACCTAATGACTGTTGACAATATTTAGGTCGACCAACTAACCGTATCCCCAAACAACATTGGGACTGATAACAAGATGTTTGCAAACCTGGTAGTTTGCATACAAGTCTGATGGCAACTGGGTGTCCCCTGATTGTCAGGCTGCTGGAATTTGGGGCAGTGCTGGGAGGAGTTAGCCAATGTTCACAACAACAAGGGACTGTTACTTGAAGTGCCAATGCCAGGGACAGCTAACAATGCAACACTCGGATCGTAGATGCTGGCAAGAGGAGTCTTTATTTCCTACAGACTTTTCCTGCGGCATTAACATTCTTACACACTGAGGCTACCCCCAAAGACACAGCTGCATTGTGCACTGCACCATCTCTGAATCAGGCCCATAATGTTGTCAAAATTATGATTGTTGACATTTTAAATGTCAACATGACTGCATCCCTAGATAAAGCATTCTGGAAAAAGTCAACCTTTCTCATATGGAAATGTCAAATTACAATATTGCCAACAACCCACGTAAATTATTACACCACAATCAGTTGAATTAAATAAGCAGTGTGCATAAAAAAATGATTAATTTACAAATGTGCGTGTCATGATCTTAAGAGAAACAGAGAGCTTATCTGCAATCAATAGTTTTAAGCAAAACACTGTTTTGTTCCACAGAATGAATGAATCACATGTATTAATAAATATATAATCATATATAATATATAATCACATGTACAGTATATAACAAATTCACAAAGCATAACACAAATGTACAGTAAGTGCGGCTTATTTTCCCTACACAGTCAATCTTACGGACAGACATTAACCTGCACAAAAACCTGACTTTATATTGTTGTAATGAATAGGGGCTTCTCATTGGCAAATGCAGGATTTTTAGAGGGTGGGTTTCCAAATGTAATCCCACTCCAGAGCAAGCACGGGAGTGTTAACAGCCCCGAAAATTAGTCTTTTTATACACTGGATACTGTATGGAATACAATATTAATATTTAATAGTACAGATGGTCTACTATAAGTGTAGGCTGTTTCAAACATTTAAAAAAAGATAAGTGGTCAGGAAAAGGTTAAACATGCCATAATAAATAAATACATAAACATTATGGAACCAATACTGCACTTTCTAAGCTCACAGTCTCCCACTTCATGGTAAGGCTCCTGACTCTTCTTTTTTGCAGCTACTGTCTGGTCCACACATACAGCAAATGTGGTAGAATAAGCTCTATTGATCATATTATATACCAGCTATTGTTGTCATAATTTCTGAGCAACCAGAACCCCCCCCCCCCCCCCCCGCATTTGCCTTTGCTTATCTCAGTCATTACTAGCAAGTTAGAACCCCACCTTTTCATTTACCCTTATACGTTCATCAATAAAGTACAGCACTGGATGCATTCTTTCACATTTTTATACAATGTAATAATGTGGTATGTGTTTAAAGAGTAATAATGTGCTTTCAAGCATTTTAATGAGTAATTAGCCATTGGGTGGAAAACATTATACCAATCTAAGCATCAGATGTTTTAATAGTATTTTTATTCAGTCAGTTAAAACAGAAATTGCTGATTTTTATGTAAATTCCTGGTGGCTGTTTATTTAGCAACAGACAAATGTGAGAGTGGTAGGAGTCCATTGGAGGGGGGGCAATGAAATGGAACAGCTCTGATTCAAAATCACGGTTTCAAATGTAAAAACAAAGCACTATAGAACCAGTATTGCAATTGTATCGCTTTAAAGGTGCACATTGCATTGCTTAGAGAAGAGAGGTAACAATAAATTGGGGTCTGATTCAGAGATGGAGGCAGTTTGTACTGCAGATGCATCTTTGAACCAATCAGAATTCACAATCACTGATATTAAAGCTTTTGATTGGTTCCAACCTTTAAACAGCCTTCTTTGCAGTCATTGTTTAGTGGTTACCTGAGGTGTCCTGCCACTAAGGTAGCAATGCACTTTAAATCCCTTTGTGTGCCAAGGGAATTTGTCATAAAAGGTGTGAAAATTGCCAACCACACCTTGTTTTTAATAATTAACCCTTTGAGTGCCAACGTTGCTGTAAGAGATCCTTAAAATATCCATTAAAAATGCCAGCGTTGCTCGCAGCGACTGTTCTTCTTTTGGGTGCAATATTTAGCTAAAATTCACTTAATTGGCTTGGCTGGATTTGTATTTATTCATTCCAAAAGAACAGTCGCTGTGAGCGATGCTGGCATTTATGAATGAATGTAGGTTATAGTGACATCATCCACACGCATGATAATTACATTTTTTTTTGTAACTTTTTTTTTTAAAACTTTAAACAAATTCTGCTAAACAGCAAAAACTGCTACTGCTAGGGATTGCATGTTGAGGTTTGCCCAGAACTCAGCAAAAGATGTCCAGGGCTGTCCAGCAATTTTATCATAGTGATTGGAGCCGACCCCTACCAGTGCAGCTAAGCTGTAAATGTAGACGCAAATACCGCCACAGCGGCTGCGGGTGATGTCAAAAATCCACCCATAACCTGCTGCATTGTCCAGACCACAACCAGAAAATGCCACATCAACACCTGTGTGCTGTGCGCCAATGTCACTCGTAGTGAATTCCCTTATCATAGTAACTTGTGGCTCATCCTTCCAGGTTGCGATCACATGTGCAAAGAAGTCCGCAAATTGCCTGTTTCTGGACTCTTGCAACCCTAAGATCCTAATTCAGACTTGATCGCAAAGCACATTTTTGCTCAAATGGACAAAACCATGTGCACTGCAGGTGGGGCAGATGTAACACATGCAGAGACAGTTAAATTTGGGTGGATTATACTGTTTCTGTGCAGGGTAAATACTGTCTGCTTTATTTTTATACTGCAATTTAGATTTAAATTTCAACACAAGTCACCCAATCTAACTCTTTCTCTGCACATATTACATTTGCCCCACCTGAAGTGCATCATGGATTTAAAAAATGTGCTTTGCGATCAAAACTGAGTTAGACCCTAAATTTGTTTCATTGTGTGTTTCAGCTGTTTTCCGTGCTTCCATAAAGTACAACTGAGATTGATTGAGAGAAAAGTATTTGTTTGTATCAGTGCTAAAGAGTAATCTATGCAACCAAGTGAATCCGTCCAACTATAAAGGATTCCAAAGAAGTCAATGAACAGTCTATTTCCTATAGAGTTTTGTTTTATGGAAGAATTAAGCCGGTCCTGATAGAAGCTGTTTTATGCTGTTTTGTACGCACTGTAAAGACCCTTGACTCGGCAGCAATAAACTGACTCTGTGATGCGAATCAATAGATCACCATGCTTCACTGAAATTGATTATTTCCCAAATGATTCTGAACTACAGGGCTGGGGACGGCTCGGTGACAGCCTTTAAAATATATTTCTCCCCAGAAAGAACAGTTCAGCTTTGGAAAGCAATCCAGAACTCTCTATTCCACTGCCCAGGAAACATGATGCATTTACATAATCACACAATATTTGACATAGTTGTTATCCAGTAATATACATGTATAACCCCAGAGGTGTCCTGATACAATTTTTTTTAATGAGTGATTCAACAATATCGAGGGAGTTTTTTATGCGTGTGTTATTAAAATAAGGTTTTTTTAGAGACAGAATCAGCACACGTCTCGTCTGTGCATTTTATTACCAAAAAACAGATTGTCACCTCTTGATTTTTTGTATGGTTATATAGCTCACTACCAATATCACCATGACACCTAGGCTTCCAGTACAGCACAGCTCCCACACCAGCTTGGTTGTGCATCGCTTATTACTGCGGCAGCTGCTGGGAGTTGTAGTCTAGCTCTGGGAGTTGTGCTCTCTAATTAATGTGAATTGTCTGTTTTAACTAGGCGCTGAGTGTTGTGTGCATTTATTGAAGAGTGGGGGGGGGGGGTGAGAGTGCTGTGAGGTAATAAATGAAGTGTTGGTTCTTTGAGGTGATGACTGGAGGGGATGGAGTGCTGTGAGAGGTAGATATTTGGATCTTGTTGCCAGAGTCTTCACTGTACATGTGCTGGTACAGGGAAGGCACATGGAAATAAGGCACTCCTCAGATAAAATGGCACTGAGTGGAAAAAACTGAGGGGTAGATATATGAAGCATTGAAAAGGGAAGAGAAGTGAGCTAGAGGAGAAGTGGCCCATGGCAACGAACCAATCAGCACTGAGGTAACATTTAGAATTTGCATAATATAAAATTATACAGAGCAGCTGATTGGTTGCCATGGGCCACTTCTCTTCTGGCTCAATTTTCCTCCTTTATCACTGCTTCATACATCTACCCCTGAAAGTAGTAGATCATGATTTAAAACTCCATTGGAATACAACAGTCAGGCAAAACAAAGGGAATTTGTTTTGGGCCTGCCAATAGGCTTCATAGTAATGAAGCTTCTATAGTACCTCAGCTCCCTAGACCAGACACCAATAATGTGAAAACTCATGTCAACATTTTGCATGTATCGACTCTCTGCCAATGTTGGCCTAGAAGATGTAGAACATTTTAGGTGTCGATCTACTCACTGTCGACCATTAGTAGACCATTAGTGGTTGTTGACCTAGACATTGTTGATCATTTATCCCAGAACCCCCCCCCCCCCTCCTTAGTATGCAACCCCAACTCTAGAACTTACCTTGGGGATCTGATGAAATTTTGACCATCGATATTCCCCTATCAATACTTTTCAGGATCTTGACTGTCGGGTTCGTGACTGCATTTTGTAGGGGTGACTTACTGCAGGGCATATTATGGGGTATCACGACTGCTGAACATATTACTGGCATTCTATCATTGCTACTAGCAACTACCAGATACAACAAACACTGGTGGCATAAAAGAGCATCACTACTAAGGTAGCCGCATTATCGTGCCTTATTTCTGCTGGCATATGACAGGAATATCAGTATTACTGCTGCAATATTACCAGTGGCGTAACTACCAGCTTTGCACCGCTTGTGTAGCAGGGTCCTGCAGATCTTGTCTGCGGTCCCGGCTACCCTCCTGGCTTCTGCTGCTATGAAAACAGACCATCACAAAATGTCCGCCCCCATACAGCAGACAGTTTTTGAGGATGCTAGAGAAGGCCGCCGACATCCTCAAAAACGCAGACCCCCAGCGCCCACACTTACACAGCTCCTCCCCGCCCCCGCGGGGTTTGAGGAGCTATTGTTATGCCACTGAATGCTACAGTACTAAGGACCAGATGTATCTGGCTTCAAAAAGTGCTAAAAAGGAGAGTGATAAACAGCCAGCCAATCAGCTCCCACCTGTTATTTTTCAAACTCAGTCTGTGACATGGCAGTTACGAGCTGATTGGCTGGCTGTTTACAACTCTCCATTTTATCACTTTTCAAGCTTAGTACATCTGGCCCTAAGGGAGTGCTTCTGGATATGGGGGTGTGTGCAAAGACTTATATACTTCTATGATACATGAAACAAATTATAAGGAAAGGAACCTGACGTTCACTGCTGTCTGTCTCTTCCAAAATGACTCAATTAATGCAGCGCACTCTTCTCATCCTGGAAAATGAGTGCCACTGAGTATGAGAGAGTGAAGAGAAATAACCCATTGAAGCTTTCGTAAGTAGTGCTGCTTAGGACATGGAGTGCCTTATAAAACAGCATTTATAACCATTAAGTTACCTGTTTCTCTAGTATAAAAGCATCAGAAATAGCAAAAAGGCAGCTGGCTAAGAGGCAGAATAGAAAATTGAAATGTATTTTCCTTTATTACTCTTACATTACAGAAAAGCAAAATGCGCTACCCCACCGGGTGAAATTACAGCGCTGCACCTGCTATTTAGCCCATTTTCCTGTTTTCCTTAATGTCACGACATTATGCCCTTTTAAATAGACCAGCATAAAAGTTGTATTATATAATTCTGATAGTTTACTATTTGAGCAATTTTTATGCCAGTCGCTGCGCAATTTATTTTGCAGCGGTAACAAGATGTGCTATGGAGCTTGGAACTCATATTGTCAGGCCAGAAACACACAAACAAACACGTTAGGTTCTGGCTGGAGCAAATAGCTGGTAACTGGCTCTTATCTGCCAAATACAGGCCTACCGTTATCACGGGGTTCATTAATTTACTTTAAACTAGATATCACACATGGAGCTGAAACAGAGGTGATTAATAAACTTTGTCAAAGTCTACTAATTTAGAACACAAGTTGATTTTAATTGCCTTTAATGGAGATTTTCAGGAAAAAAAATGTAAGTTTAAAGAGCTTAAAGCTACAATTTAATGATTGATTTTTATTTGATTTTTAAAAAAAATGTAAACCATTCTGGTTTCTTTTTAGAAGATACATAATTATTTTATTTTTATTAAGTATTATGTGATTACCATGGCAACCACAGTCACAAGACACACTGGGTGAGATTTAATAGGATGAGAGATTCAGAAAGTGAGAGATTTGGTAAGAAATCTCCAGTTTTTTAAAGCGGCAATCATTTACACTGCAAAACCAGTTTGATTTTGAAGTGTAAATGATTGCAGCTTTAAAAAAAACTGGAGATTTCTTACCAAATCTCTCACTTTCTGAATCTCTCATCCTAATAAATCTCACCCTTTATGTAGTTTAGAACAGCTCTCTCCTCAGCATGCACAGTGTTCTAGGCTCTCTCCATTCTATGCCATTATGTATTCCATCATTTGTAATTATAGGTGGTACCTGTTCTGCCTCTGCCCACCCACCATGCCCAGCCAAAGCAGCGCACGGCACTCGCTCCCTGAAGCCTCATAAACCTACCACCTCACACACCAGGAGGAGGAGGAGGACGGGTGCTGCTAGCAGTACCTCTGGCCAGGAACTGCCAGAGGTAGTTTCAGCCCCAGCTCTCCTGCATGGCTAAATGAATGCACATTTTACCTTGGCCTCCACAAGGGTCTCCAGCAGCTTACCATGCTGGAGAGCAGCTACTGGGAAAATTGAGTTCCAAAAAAAAATTACCTCTCCAGGACCATTATATGCCCTGGTGGTAAGGGGATATGGTCATTGGGTCACCAGCAAGTTGTTAAACAGTCATTCGGTCGACACCATTAGGTCAACATGCATTTAGGTGGACATGTGTCTATTTCTACATGCAGGAAGGTCGACATGAGTCTAGGTTGAAATGGGTTAGGTCTACAGGGCCATTAGGTCGACAGGGTCATTCGGTCGACAATCAAAAGGTCAACATGGGGCTTTCATTGTTTTTCGAATGGACATGTGCCAACAGGCGGTATTTCATGCCCTACCAACCACTAGGGTGTGGTCGGAGAATAAAATAGTGTGCCAAGCATAGCGAGGCACCGAGCCCAAAGCATGGTGAGTGCATCGAGCCATGCGAGGGGACACAGTGTATTTAACCTGTGTCTATGTCGACTGTGTCGACAGTCGGGTCAAAAAACAGTGAAAAAACCCATGTCGACCTTTTCACTGTTGACCTAAATCATGTCAACCTAATGACCCTGTCAACCTAACCCATGTCGACCTAGACACATGTTGACCTAATGGTGTCGACCTAATGACTGTCTAACAACTTGCTGGTGACCAACTGATCCACCCCTGTGGTAAGAAACCACAGCACCAAGAGAAAACTTAATAGATACAAAGGATCAAAATACAGACTTCTACTGTAGACGCTTGGGGTGACATTCTATGGGATGAGATAAATGTGCATTTTTTTTATCGCACCACTTCGCCCTTTTTAAAATCGCAAAATTGGCCCGTTTTTCGCATATTTAATGAGATGCAAAAAACGGGCCAAATAGTGCGAATAGGTGCGAGGTGGTGCGATGTCTTTAGTCCTGAAAATGTGCGATTTTCATGTCTGAAAATCGCACGTTTGCAGGAAAGTGTAAATTAAAATAAAAAAAAAACAGCGCGGGGTCCCCCGCCCGAGCATAACCAGCCCCGGGCTCATTGAGCCGGTGCTGGTGACATAAAATCAGGGTCCCCGACAAATAGGGGTCCCCTTGATTTAATGAAACCAGCACCAGGCTCAAGGCCCGCCGCTGGTTCCCAAAATACGGGGGACAAAATGACTAGGGGTCCCCCGTATTTTAAGAACCAGCACCAGACCCAACCAGCCAGCAGGGTAATGCCACAGCCGGGGGACACTTATTATATAAGGTCCCGCGGCCAAAGCATTAACCCCCTGGCTGGTCAGCATGGGCAGGGGTCCTGGGGAAGTGGGGACCCCCCCAAAGAAGGGGTCCCCCCCCTCTAGGACTTACCAGCCCATGCTGAAAGTCCGGGGCTGTCCCCGATGCCCGTGGGCGGTGGGCATCGGGTTGATGTAAAGTGTAAAAAAAAGAATATAAACTATTGTTTTCTCGTTTTTTTTTTTATTTTAACTGTTTAAATTTTTTTTTACACCAGAACCCTGCACAGAACATTGCGATCTGTGCAGGGTTCTGGCTAATTCGCCCATCAGAACCTGGTCTGATTTTTGGGCGAATTATACAAATCGCATAATTAAATATGCGATTTGTATACTTTTTCATGTGAAAACATCTGGATGCGATGTGCTGCGAAAAGCAGCCATCGCATTTCCAGTGTGTCCAACTTGTTGGCAAAAATCGCACTTTTTTCACATTTTCGCAGCTCATTAAATATGCAAAAAAATGCGATTTCGGACGTTTTTGCGAAAAAAAATCGCAAAAGTCTATTTATCTCATCCCATAGAATGTCACCCATAGAATGTCACCCAATATCTATATAGACAATGTTGGAAGCTATGCTTATATATTTCCTATACCACCAAGAATACATTTGGGTCAGCACAGTAGGTGTTAATTATATTCCTTTCGTCTAACCAAATTATTGGGAGAGTTGCAGAGTTTGAGAATCACTGTGCTAACTGACCTTGCCTCAGCACACCTGGGGCCAAATGTAATAGGGTGAGAGTTTTAGAAAGTGAGAGATTTTGGGAGAGTTTTCCCCTGTTTTTTAAAGCAGGAATCAATTACATGGCAAAATCAACCTGGTTTTGCAGTGAATCTCTCACTTTCTGAAACTCTCACCCTATTACATTTGGCCCCTGGTGTCTTCAATGTTACCTCCATTGTGCTACCCAAAGCCTACCTTACAGGTGTGTTTTCTCCCTTATAGCTGATCCCAATCCTACCTTACATCTGCCCACTGGTAATAAAGTGTTGATAAAGTGGAAGCCAACCAGCTGTGTTTGAAACATGACAGCTCGTAGCTCATCGGTTGATGCGTTATCACCCTCCACTTTATTACCACTTTATCACTTTACCCTTCTATAGGACACAATGGACGTTACGACCAGGGCCGCCACTAGTAATTTTGGGGCCCGGGACTGACCTTCAGTCCGCCCCCCCCTGCTCCACTCCCGCAACACAACACCTCCCCCCCCCCCCCGCAGCACGACACCCCCCCCCCCCTGCTCTGCTCCCACAACACAAACCCTCCCCGCACCCGTGCCCCCCTTCCCCGGAACTCACCTCAGCTGACCTCACTCTCGGTGAATACACAAGTCCCCAGAAGGGAACAGGTGTATGACCATTTGTCACATTAAAAAATCCGTAGGTGACCTAAAAACCATAAGCTGATAGGGGTCCTTGGGGCCAGAGTTTGGGAACCATTGCTCTATAAGCTAGCAAACACATCCCCTGTTCTCTTTCTCATGTTTTTTTCTGTCTTGGTTTGGTACCTAAATAATGTTCTGCTTTATGTAGGTGATATTGAAATGCTGAAAATACATATAGGCAGTCGTATTAGCATACGAATGCTTACCAATACGCCTATTTCAGGCGTATTCAGGTTAGTACATTTCCTTCATTGTGCATTATACAAAAAAAAAATGTTGATGATGATGCTTTTACGGATTATGGGCCTTATTCTAGTTCACTCTTAGAGGCAAATTCCTTCTCAAATGGACAAAACCATGTGCACTGCAGGCAGGTAGGGCAGATATAACATGTGCAGAGAGAATTTAGTATTTGCCATTGTTGTAAATAGATATTAGATTATTTGTATGTTTTATGTATGGTATAGCATAGTTGATGTGTACCTACTGTTTGAAATATTAGCACAAAGCTAATTTGTAAGAACATAAAACTTGTCTTGGCATACAATGTTCTCCACTCGCAGTGCGGCTGCTGTTCCGGAACATAATATGCAGGTTGTTTATGGAATGTCATTTTTATGCTGCTTTATCAGTGCTGCTGTTACCAGCACAACCACAATTTAGCATTTTCGTAGAAATGTAATTTGGGATTAAGGACTATTGAGAGTGAAAAGTATGACATTAATCATAATGCAAAGAGGCTAAAATTGAAACCAATTTTAAAAGGAAGTCCACCAGTATCAGCTATTACAATCCACCAAAAGGTCATAACTACTAGATTTAATTAAATTATGCATTTTTTTTTACCTTTCCCTCATATAGTCCTCATATAGTGGGTTATTTTGAAACATAGAATTTGACGGCAGATAAGAACCACTTGGCCCATCTAGTCTGGCCATTTTTAAACATGTTACCTCAAACCATATTTGATCCTTATTTTTTTGTAAGGATATCAATATGCTTATCCCAAGCATGTTTAAATTGTGCTACTGTATTTGCGTCTACCACCTCTGATGGTAGGCTATTCCAGTTATCTACTACTCTTTCTTTGAAGTAATTCTTCCTCACATTTCCCCTGAATCTTCCTCCCTCTAGTTTCAGTGCATGTCCTCGTGTTCTGCTGCTCCTCTTCCTGTGAAGAATGTCTCCCACCTGCGCCTTGTTAAAGCCATGATATATTTGAACGTTTCTATCATGTCCCCCCTTTCCCTTCTCTGCTCTAAAGTATACATATTAAGATCTTTTAGTCTTTCCTGGTACGTTTTGTGATGTAGGCCATGCACCATTTGAGTTGCTCTTCTTTGTACAGTCTCTAATGTATTTATATCCTTCTGGAGATATGGCCTCCAGAACTGAACACAATACTCTAGGTGAGGTCGAACCAATGACCTATACAGTGGCATTATTACTTCTTTCTTTCTACTGCTGATACCTCTCCCTATGCAACCAAGCATCTGACTTGCCTTCTTCATTGCTTTGTTACATTGCCTACCTGCTTTTAAGTCCCCTGAAATAGTGACACCTAGATCCCTCTCTTCCTCAGTAGTTTCCATTATAGTGCCATTTATACTATATTGATCTTTGGATTTCTGAGACCCAAGTGCATGATTTTGCATTTTTTGGCATTAAACTGTAGTTGCCATTCTCTTGACCATTTCTCTAATCTACCTAGATCATCAATCATTTGTTTTACCCCTCCTGGTGTGTCTACCCTGTTGCATACCTTTGTGTCATCTGCAAAAAGGCACATTTTACCCTCAATTCCATTTGCAATATCACCAATAAAGATATTAAAAAGCACCTTATTCTAGTTCACTCTTAGAGGCAAATTCCTTCTTAGCTGGACAAAACCATGTGCACTGAAGGGGGGCAGATGTAACATGTGCAGAGAGATTTAGATTTGGGTGAGTTATTTTGTTTTTATGCAGGGAAAATACTGACTGCTTTATTTTTACACTGCAAAATAGATAGGTCTGAATCACTATTCTTTCTTGTGATGCCCTGGGGGGGTCCTTAACTGGATC
Source organism: Crinia signifera (assembly GCF_055691185.1). Taxonomy (NCBI): domain Eukaryota; kingdom Metazoa; phylum Chordata; class Amphibia; order Anura; family Myobatrachidae; genus Crinia; species Crinia signifera. The sequence continues at coordinate 40,557,017 of NC_139224.1, read as the reverse complement.
ATGTTTCGGGGTTCCCTGCATCCCAGGTGGTGACCCCATAGTGTTAGGGACCTGCTCGACAAGAGGTGACCTGGACGATTGGTGGGCAGGCCAATATCACTGGCCAATGATATACCAACAACCGCTTATTATATAATGTAATGATCGCATAGTGCATTTGCACCCTCTCTCTCTCTCTCTGTGTAAACCATTTTATTCTCAGTAAATGGCACCTTTCATTACTGAGGGTGGGCAATTTAGAGCCACTGTTCCCTAGGTCTGAATCATATATTAATTTAAAGTACAGACTTTGGAAGCTATAAGGTCCCGGCATTCCAGCGATTGCTCACCTCATGCCCATCAACAATACAGGACACACTTGACTACTTTTGAAAAACAATTTCAGGGAGATTACAGTTGGTAGTACAATTTTGCAAAGCGCCCCATTGAGGGGGCGTGTCATGCTCCACCCAAAGGGTGTGTCTAGTTCCATATATCGAGAGATTGTGAAACGAGATTGTGAACGTGGCACCTAGAAGCGTGGGTGTGCACTGCTACATCTGAGAGGAATCATGTAAAATGACTTGGATCCAAATGTAGATGAGCCCCAAAGCAGTTAGTAAGAGATACAATACTAAAGTGCTGGGGAATGGTGCTGATGTAAATGTATCTATCTCTCATTCCTTTTTTCCCAAAAAAATGTAACAGTATAATGTGGGCTAGGTGACATGAGGGAGATTGCTAGACTTATGAGGGAGAGAGGGAGATTGCTGCTATTTCAGGGAGTCTCCTGCAGAATGCAGGAGGGTAGGCAACTATGATACAGGCTTATCCTCCTTAATAATTATTGGTGACCGCACACCATTGCAAATTTGATTTTAAAAAAAAATCTAGAAAATGTATTTCACAGCATCTATATCTGTAGGAAGAACCATATGTTAGCTTGGAAGAGTAAATATATCTCTATATTATTGGTGACAGTGATTGTGGAGGACGTTATCTGTGTAGTGGGACTTCTTACAAATGTGTTGTTTTCAAAGCAAGTTAAAAATACACTTTAGAAATCATGAATTTTTACTTTTCTGAAATAGCTGCGTTCTCTTTCTGCTAATGCTCTTCATATATCCCTTGTTTGCATACAGTGCCCATGGCAATAATCCTGACTCCTGGGGATTGGCTGCTGGCACAAGGTGAACACAATATAAAAAAAAAAAATAGAGGAAAATTGAAAGTAGTTCTCGTAAGTATATTCAGATGTATGAAGATCTACAGTGTCTAGATAGACAGTTAATAGGCTCAACCATTATGGTCGACATGCTTTATGTTGACAGGTTCAAAAGGTCAACATTAAAAAGGGAGACAGTAGAGAGATACAAAAGGTCGACATAGTAATAGTTGATACACTTTTTTTTTTAGGAGGGGGGGGTGGCATTTTCACAACAATAAATGAAAACGTACCCTTGTGGTACAAGGTGACACGCTCCACTGCGCAAACCACAGGTTACTTCCCAATCTTAGTTCACTAGGATATTAAGTAAATCAAGCTAAAGTTGGAAGAACATATGTGACGTTAACCACATGTCGACCTTTTGACAGTGTCAACTATTTGTGACTGTCGACCTAACAGATGTTAACTAGAGTACATAGTGTCGACCTACATAGCATGTGAAAGGATTGCATTCAATGTATCGCATCCGATCTTGGAGCGGCTCAGGAAGAGTTGAATGGCCATACACTGCTATGATACATCGCAGTAGTGTATGGCCACCTTACAGATACAGTACTCACCAGTGTTGGCTCCAGAGGTGGGCTTTCAGCAAAGTTCAAAATTCAAAGAGGGGGGGGAGGGGGTAGGGAATGTCGGACTTCCAGTGAGTCAGTTGGAATGGCAGTTGGAGTTTCTCCCCTATTTGAATTTGTAACTGTGCTGAAGCCCCTCCTCTGGAGCCACCACTGGTACTCACCAAGAAAGGTTGTTTTTTAAACACAGTTTACACTGACATACAGTACATCCACCTTGATAAGCCATAATGGAATATACAGGTGAATGATCACTCCAGTGCTTGGTAAGAAGTTACTTGTTTAGACTAGAACCAAGTCAGCCTGGGAGAGAGGCAGTTATCCTGTATTGCTGGTTCCCATATGATATTACTTTGTTAGTTGCTTAATTGTTCTGTAGCCATTATTGGGTGTTAACGAATTGTTTCCAAGTCCTCATAAAATACCAAAGTGTAAATATTGATTTGCATTTCTATTTAAAAATATGAGATTTTCATGCAAAAATAATGTGAGTCATACAGTTTCCTATAAGCCTTGAACCAGCCTGTCTAATGTCCTCATTTCACACTGTCCCAACATATCGCAGAACATACATAGAAGCTTCTACCACTCTCCTCCGCAGATGCTTCTTGACAAGCTGTAGACGTATACAATCTGTACAGCCAAAATATTAAAAGTTACTCATTCCTCCAATCTACCGTACAATGGAAAATGTGAAAATGAAAATAAATGTCCCCGTTCCATTATGTTCCCCACCATTTGTGCATTATAATAATACAAAATAGCAGGTGGCAAACTCCCGATAAATAGATTTTCTAGTAAATGACTGTATTTTGCAATTTGTTTACTCAGCATGTGAGCCATTAATTGCCTTAGTTCCCCATTACCACTTAAATGATACACCTGTTGGAGTATACATGCATTTATGTGAGCCATAATTATAATTATTATTATTGTTTATGCGCAATGTGGCACAGTGAGGAACACCGCTGGACTGTGGGGGAATGGTGTACGTAGGAAACAGCGGCATGCAAGACAGCAATGGCATGAGTGTGAACACAGATAAAAGGAGGAGAGTAGGATTAGGGATAAAGTGGAAGAGTAAGGGCCAGATGTACGAAGCTTAGAAAGTGTCATGTAGGAGCCAATCAGCTCCTACCTGCCATATCACCAGCTGGCTTTGAAAAATGGCAGGTAAAAGCTGATTGGCTGCCTGTTTATCACTCTCCACTTGATCACTTTTTGAAGCTTGATACATCTAATCCTTAGTGTTACTCATGTTGGAGTGTTGGGCAACATGGTAGTATTACACAGTATAAAGGCAAGGAGAGCTTTATATGGTGTGGTAGGGAATCCTAGGAATAGGTGGCAGCATGGGATAAATTCTCTAGATGATGTGGGAGGTGATTATGGGTACAGAGGTGAGGGGAAGGTCAGATGTAGATCAGAGAGTGGAATAGGGATTATTTGGAAATAAAGGGTGAAATTCGTCACGCATCAGCATTCACTTGAGCCAATGTGACAAAGGGTTAATTAAACACATCCCTCTGTACTGTAAAAAAAAAAAATCCATGTCATCTAACCCATTTCATAGTAATTCCCATATTATGTTGTTTTAAGTACTGAGGGCCCGATTCAGACCTGATCTCTGGGCTGCGAGCATTTGGTTTTGCTGGCTTTGTTGTACGGACAGCTCACGCAGTACTTTCTTCTATATCTATTTTTTCCGTCCTCCACTAACAGGGAGGACTAATAGAGAGCTACTGCTATCCTTAGCGCAAACAAAAGTCTATCTTCTTGTACTACACACATATATATATATATATATATATATATATATATATATACACACACACACAGGGAAGGTGCAGCACTTACGACTCTTGTAACTTGGAGGCATCCAAGTTACAAGAGTCGTGAGTGCCGCACCTTCCCTGTGTATATCGCTTACTCTAGCTGTGGGGGCTCCGACCGCAAAGAGACACTGTTGTTTGGAGTGCCGGACCACATATCTGTATACAGATATGTATCTTTTCCTTAGGAATCTCTGCGGTAAAATTCTTATACGCAACAACAAGTTCCTTTATTTTTAATAAACCAAATATGATTTGTACTGTAAATATAATGTTAATTAGCTATATTATTTTGTTCAGAACACAGGTGTACTGTAATTGTCACTGTGGACAGCTCTCCTGTCACTGTGCTAGGCAATTTCTAATACACTTCAACAATGCCCAGAAAGGCAAGGCTCTAAATTATGTTTGTTATCAAGGAGTATTGGGACTGTAAATGGTCATTTCTGAAGGTGGACATGAGCCAAGGTCAGCACATGGGAAGGTCAACATGTCATTAGGTCAACACAAGCATAAGGTCAACATGGGCAAGGTCAACAGTCAAAAGGTCAACATGGGGTTTTTCACTCTTTTTTTTTTAGCCGACTTGTGCCGACGGGCGGTATTTCATGCCCTACAATCAACGAGGGCATGGTGCGAGAATAAAATAGTGTCCGAAGCATGTCAAGTGCAGAGAGCCGTGTGAGGGGACGCGGTGCGCCAAAACATTGTCCATATTGACTGTGTCCACATTCAGGATAAAAAAGTGAAAAACCTCATGTTGACCTTTTCACTGTCACCCTAGCCAATGTCAAGCTAATGCTTGCGTCAACCTAATGACATGTTGACCGAAGCCCATGTTGACCTTCCCATGTGTCAACATTGGCTCATGACAACCTTCAGTGGTCAACCCAATGCATGTTGAACTTAATGCTGTGGACCCATGACCCATACCCATTGGGCCAGATGTACTAAGCTTGTAAAGTGATAATATGGAGAGTGATAAACCACCAGCCAATCATACCCTAACTACCATGTCACAGGCTGTGTTTGAAAAATGACAGGTAGGAGCTGATTGGTTGGTGGTTTATCTCTGTTAATTTTATTACTTTTCATGGCTTAGTCCATCTCATCCATTATGAGATAAATAAAGAGATCCTGTATTGATAAGTTGCTGTTGTTAAGTGTTTTTTTATTTCAGAGAGGTTGAATTAAGCAGCTGATTTTGAATTTGAGTCTGGAGGGTATGGGAATCCAGTGGAGGCATATTTAAAAGGGGAGTGGTAAGTAGTACATACAGTACAGGAGTATTGCTTACATTGGATTGTGTACATTGGGCCTATTTCAGAGATGCATAAAACCTGATGGTTTCTGTACAACTCTTGTTTTCGATCGGCACATGAGCAGAAGCTACTGTACAATGAGCATGTTCAGATCCGAGGCTTTTGATACAGTGACATTGCTTTTTCTGACCATTCAAGGTACATAAACGTTGTTAAATGCACAAAATAATTACATATATTGTATGAAATTACCTTCAGGCTATGTGTTAACATAAATAAATTAGACTTGGTTCCCGAAGGTGGTAGAGGTTAAGGGGGTATTCAATTCAGTCTGGGTTGTTTTTTTTTTTTTTTGTGGCTAGCTGACAAAAATAGACTTTTCTATTCAATTGCAGCCATTTTCACATGTTTTTTAGGCATGTTTCGGGTATGCCTATTTTAAAGTTAAAAAAAAGCATGGTTCGGTGATTAATTTGCCGATCCACGTGTTTTTTGACTGTGCCAGATTTTTTCGATAGTCGAAAAATCTGCGTTTTAATTGAATAGGTTGAATATCACTTTGACCTAAAAACATTAAAAAGTACTGTCGACTGTCGAAAAAGTACCTAAAGGATAAAAGGGGCAGACTAGATGGGCCAAATGGTTCTTTTCTGTCGTAAAATACTAAGTTTCTATGTTTTTCCATCTCATTATTTTATACAAATGTTCCAAAACACTGAAAAATCTGAAATCTAAAATACTACCATTTTAGATATGGGAGAATCAATCTGTAGTATATACTAATGTCAATACTAATTATTTAGTATTTAATGATTAGAAAGGTGGGCATCTCTTAGGCCTGCCCAGTTGTACATTTAGAAATATAGAGAACTCAGAATGTACAACTCATCTTTTTACCTTAATTTCCCATCATATTTCATACATGCTGTTATCAGAGATCTCAGGGTGGGACACAATTACTGTGACATGTTAGATCCATGAGGCAGAAAATGTAAATCACTTATGAAAAAGGATTTTCAAGAAATACAATTACGGAGAAACCATTATGGTAAAAATGAGGAGCCTACAAATTGCAAGAATAATAGACAGATTCAGTAGATATCCTGCTCTCTGTCTCTTGGAAATGTGACATTATGATTTTGACTTTATAACTTTGATAAAATTCATTAAATAATCAATGTTAATTCCTAGATACAGGGTTGGATTATAGTGTGGGCCCATGGGGTCTGTACCCCTGGGCCCCCTCTATCTAGTGGCCCCCTGTGGTTGGCATGTATTTAAAAAATAATTTTTTTTTCAGCTAAAGGTTTTGTGCATGGGAGTGGGGTGGCGCTGCAGCTTCACCTATCTGCCAATGTGACAATGATTAATAGTGCTGAGCATCAGGAGTCAATGCACACTGACTGCACAAGTGTGCAATGCATTACTGGGAGTTAACTAAGTCCCATAAGACTTTGCACAAGAGGTCAGAGGCAGAGAGGCTTGTGCTGAGCTTTGCTTGTTGGAGCTCATCACATGCTTCTCAGGCCCATGCAGAACAGCAGCTGCCTTGTCATGGGATGGTTTTTAAGGTACAGAGGGACAAACACAGGCTTTTCATGTGGTATTTAAATATGTTTGTATCAACCCCCCCCCCCTACACTGCTTTTACTCTGTGTTTTGACAGTGTAATATTCTCCCATGCAGTTTGCGTCCAGTAATGACAAGTAGGAGGGGCCCCCTTTCTAAAGTGCCCCCCGTCTGGTTACGGGGTCGGGAGCCTGGCAGCCCAGCCGCACGGTGATGGGGGGTGTCTATATAGGTAAGTATCATTTGCTGTACAATTTGAGCCTGATGACGTGCATTAAAGCACTAGACGTTGCTTAAAGAGACCGCCGTGTCCTAGCCTTATTTACTGCTTGTTGAAAGTCCCGAGAGTGCTGTTTGTTCTATTCCTTTGCTATCATTCGGATGTCCTCCGACTATTTCAGCACCAGGGCGAGGTGTACCAAAGGAACTTTGAGTGCCCTCACTCTTCCTGTATATGTATATATATATATATATATATATATATACAGCTGCGATAGCCCGGCACTCCCAATGACTCTGATAGCTGCGCCCGGTGCCCCTGTCAGAAGGGGGTGATGTAGGGTGCGGAAGACGTGGCACTCGCGGCGACTTGAGAAAGAAGACTCTTGGAGACGGTGTGTATCACCAATCAACGTTTCATTCAATTAAGAATTTCGTCAGGATGTAATCCTGACGAAATTCTTTATTGAATGAAACGTTGATTGGTGATACACACCGTCTCCAAGAGTCTTCTTTCTCAAGTCGCCGCGAGTGCCACGTCTTCCGCACCCTATATATATATATATATATAGATGCAGGGCCGGATTAACAATGGGCCTGATCGAGCTATAGCTCCAGGCCCACTTTCCAAATAGGCCCATTTTGTAGCTGAGGGCAAGAGCTTTCCAACTAGCCCAGCCCCACGTCGCTATCCCTCTGGGAACCGGAGATACCGCCAGGCAAATCTGGAACATGGGACCCACTAATTCTGACCCCCACCCGGTTCCAACGGCTGCCAGTTCCCCCTCCAGCATCACAGAAGCTCGAGGTTGATCTCAGTCGAACCCAAATCGCTGGGCCTTCAATCTGATACCAAGCGGGTCCATATGGGTTCATTGTTTCTAGAGATATTGCGGGTAAACCTATTTTTTTATTTCTGAAATGTAATTTCACGGCTGTTCATGTTGTTTGAGGACAGATTTCTCTGGAACCAAGCGCCCACACAAAAGTTCTTCAATATGATACTGTTCTCATGTAAATGGGTCAGTTGGTTCCGAAGATATAGCTGGTTGTTTAAGGGGGGTTGTGGTTTTCTCTCCCCCTCACACCAGAAAATACAGGAACCAGGCTGGTGTAAAATGGGCCAGCCCCGGAATGTCCATGCATGATCCTGGGACCATAATCCTGGTTAAATCCCTGCATTTTCTGGTGTGAAAGGGGTATTATTTCAAATAGCCAGGACCTGCAGTGCTCTGAATACAGCCGGGCAGCCCCCTGCTCTCTGCCCAGCTGTCAATGGCTGTTATTTGTGCCCGGCGGTGGCTGTCCCCCAGTTACCACGAGCATGTATTCCCCCTTGGCAATGAGCATGTAATCCCACATTGCAATGAGCATGGAACCCCTGGCAATGAGCATGGAACCCATGACAATGAGCATGTAGGTAAGCAGCAACTATGTAGCATTAGGCAAATAGGCATTATTTATGAAGCATATTGTGCATTATTGCTAAATCTGTTTGGTATAGTGTGCATTTTGGCTCAATCCATGTGGCAAAATGTGAATTTTGCCTTAATCTGTGTGGCATAACGTGAGTTTTGAGTCAATCCGTGTGCCATGGTGTGAATTTTTGCTCAGTCGTGGGGGGAACTTTGGCTCATTCCATGTGGCATAGTGTGTAAGAGGCAAGTACAGTATAAGGGGGTTACTATTGTGTTGCATGATTTGTATACCGGTAGCTTGCGGCAGTGATCCAGGTGGCTCGCCCACTCTGCCGCCGCCCGCCACTCCATTATCCGCCGCTGCTGCTTCCCTTATCCCTGAGGGGAGGAGAGCGCATTGCGCTTCTCTCCTACCCCTCACTGTGCATCCCTGTGACTGGGACGTCCGCCAATCAGAGCTTGTGTGGAGCTGGAGGAGCCGGTCCACGAGCTTTGATTGGCAGATGGCACAGTCACAAGGAAGTGAGGGGAAGGAGAGACGCATGGTGTGCTGTGCTCTTCTCCCCTGAATAGGGAAGCAGTGGTGCCGGCAGCATCAGCAGCAATGGTGAGTGTGCTGCTGCTGGGAAACACCTGGCACTGTGGGGGCATACTTATTGCTGGCACTGTGGGGGCATACTTATTGCTGGCACTGTGGGGGCCTACTTGTTGGCACTGTGGGGGCATACCCAGCACCATGGGGTCATACCTGGCACCGTGGAGGTATTCCTGTTTCTGGCACTGTCGGAGCATACCTGGCACCGTGGGAGCATATGTGTATCTGGAACTATTTGGGCATATGTATATCTGGCACTGCACTATTGGAGGCATATGTGTATCACACCCCCATATTCATTGGATGCACACATCCAATTTTTGGCGCGTGGACGCAGTTATGTATGTGGCATATTGTGTCAGGGGCATTACGGTGTGTGGCATGATGCGTAAAGGGCATTATTTGGTTATTAGGCAGATTTTTTAAAATTCTTTTAATTTTAGTAGCCCTCTGGGTGGTTTATTTTGGCGCGAGTAGCTCACACCCCAAAAAGGTTGGAGACCACTGGTATAAGGGGTATATGGTGTGGTAAACTTAGGTGACCACATAAAAGGTGCTGAAATGTTGTCTACCAAATTTCGGCTTTCAGTATTTTTTTATCACTGCAGTGCCACCTCACCCCGCAAGTATCTTAGGACATCGGCATCCTGCGGGTGCACCTTTGGAGGGCACCCACCAATATCTCTCCCTGCATTTTTCCTATGCCAGACCCCTGCTTTGTCCAGGCATATATAATTAGTTGAAAGTATTTACACAAATACAGACACATCTATGAGCAGACCACCCAAACAGAACACTGGTCACGCCTTCCATATTATTAGGTGCTGGCCACAACCCCTATTATTGCGCCTAATAGGCCCTTGATAATTTTCAGCTCCAGGCCCATTTAGACCTTAATCTGGCTCTGTATGGATGGCAGAAATGCCCAGCACTCATCCGAACTTGTTGCAGCTTGTATGGTGCACGCAATCTCAGGTAGAGAAATGTAGATATCGCATTGGTTTGCGGCACTCATCCATGTAATAACTGTACAACGCAAATAAATCAGCCAACAGGCAGTGCGGTAAGTCGACGATTCGGGTACTGAAACCCTTTATGTCTTGATAAAGGGTTTCAGTACCCGAAACGTCGACTTACCGCACTGCCTGTTGGCTGATTTATTTGCGTTGTACAGTTATTACATGGATGAGTGCCGCAAACCAATGCAATATCTATATATATATATATATATATATATATATATATATCATGCATAGTTGCAAACATAGGGCGATAGATAAGGGGATGCTGTCAAAGACCCACACATCCTGTATGTACCATAAGTACAGGAGTTAGGGCTAGGCATAGGCAGTATGAAAAGAAAAAATAAATCATAAAAAAAATGGCGCTGCCCCTCCTCTTCCCTCCCACGCGGCCATAACCTGCCCCAGGCTCAAAGAGCCGGTCCTGGTTTTAAGAAATCAGGGAACCAAACAAGTAGGGGTCCCTTGTATTTTTTAAAACCGGTATCAGGCTCAAGGGCCGGTCCTGGTTCCCAAAATACGGGGGACAAAATGAATAGGGGTCCCCAGAGTTTGTGAACCAGCGCCAGGCCCAACCAGCCAGCAGGGTAATGCCACAACCGTGGGGATGTCCCCCTGGCCCCCCTGAAGTGCATTTTCCAAGCATATTTTACCGGCAATTAGCGGCCATATCTTGCTAATTAGCAGCCTTATATTATAGTAAATTAGGAATCATCATTCGAATGAATGGTGATTCCTAGTCGTATTGTTTCGATGGCATATACAGTACATTTGTATTCGTAAATACAAATATGAATGTGCCATGAATACAAATACAAATTTACGTATTTTCGGCATAGTAAATGCCGAAAATAGGAATATGCCTAAATAGGTGTATTTAATTATACGAATATGCCCATTTTAGGCATATTTAGCTTAGTGAATTTCCCTCTAAGTCACATACAGATATACAAGCATCGCACAGGAAATTAATCAGTGCAGTATTGTGAAATAGTTTCAAGTGGTGGAGACTGAATTGACCGTATTTGCTTAAGGTTGCTCTTATTCGGCAACAGAGCATGTGCTCTTACGTCGATGTCAGTAGCGCACCCGGGGGGCGGGGTTCCGAGTACCCAGAAACCCCCCGTGATGAAGCACATACATTTTTTCGTTGCTCGAGCATTGCGGCCATAGCTTCGCCCACTTTCCGGATTAGGCTCCGCCCACTCAAGACATTTTGCCGCGAATCGTATAATGATGGGAGAGCTGAGGCACAGGAAGGAGCACCTTCTAAGACTTTATAAGGACTGGGACTGGCAATTCAGACTGACTAGGGTAGAAGCACTTAACAGTACCATCATATATATGTGTGTGTATATATAATTTTTAAACTTCGATACATATATATATATATATATATTTTATTTTTTATTCCATCTGGAAACCCCCCTTTAACAATCCTGCATTTGCCCCTGCATGTGACATAAGATTGACAAAATAGTTCATAATTACATATAAATATTTTTGTGTTATTTTTAGAGCCAGGGTTAAAGTTAGAGATAGTATGAGGTTTAGGGTTAGGCTAATAAATGAAAATAAAAATTTGTGTCAACATGTTAAAAAAATCGACATTATGTAAATGTATGTTGATATTATGGTATCAAAATATTAAATAGACGACACAGGGGTGTAACTACATATTCTATTTAGCAACTGATGGTAATAAATGTATATAGCACATACAACTTAGACTGTAGAGATGGGCCCCCTTCAGCTCTGGGCCCCATAGCAGCTGCATCCCTTGCACCTATGGTAGTTACGCCCTTGGACTAAATTATGTAAATATATAAAATAAATATTTTTTAACAGTATTGATTCTATAACAAGCAGGCATGAATGGAGATCTTGTGTGTGTGATAATGTGTGCAATGACCGGTATAATGCCCTTTCTAATCAATACCAGAACAGAGCTGTTACATTAAATACTCTAAGCTACATTATACATATTAAGAGCTAAGTTGACCTTTATCTACATATAAAGTGCTTGGAGTCTAATCATCTTTAGAGTGGTCTATTGACAACCCCTGAAATGCACCAGGTATAAAGTTGCCGTAAGGCCCTACAGACCAAGAGTAGACTTGTTTCTTTCTCTGATAAAAAAAATGTGCCATTCAAATATAAGCATAAAACATTGTGTAAATGAGGGATGAATTTGTTGTATATTAAATTCACGTAAACATAATGCAGCAGAACTCAGTAATATTGTGTGTTATAACACAAAGGAGGATGGAGCCGCACAGTTCAGATATATATGGCTTCAACACAAGGCTATTGGATTCTAAACTAGGGATGGCCATCGGTACAGTCGCCATCGATGGCTGCCATTGATGGAATTACTGCAACCAACCATCGATAGCAACAAACTATGAGGTGTATGGCCATCGATAGATTTACCTATCGATGGTCATCCATTTTCTTTGACTGACTGGCCAGTGGCTGAATCAGAATGTGGGAGCTGGGCTTTAGGGTTGTCGGGGGCGGAACAATGCTTCATGTTCCGGCACCTTGAAAAAAAAAAAAACATTGGTTTTGCTGTGCCATCAATGGAAGGAAACCATCTGGCTCTTCCTCATCGATGGCAAAAGTATTAAACATCGGCTACAAACCATCAATAATGTAGATGGTTGATGATGGTCGATGGCCATGACTATTCTAAAAACTCCCTGACCAGAAAGCTTCTTATGTTAGCTGACTTCCAATGGAGCAGAGATACTGAAGTCTTATAACCAACTCAAGTTGTCCAAGAGTTCCACTGAATATTGGTAGGGAAGGTGGAATATCAGTCTGTAGGGATAAGGGATATCAAAATTTATGGAGAAGAAATATGATACTGCAGTGTTAAGGACATCATACATCAATGATGAGAAACATGATACTGCAGTGACTGGGAAAATCAGACTTCAGTGACAGGTGGTATTGCTCTACAGAAGTGGTTCTCAAACTGCCAAGGGCTGGTGCTACTGGAACAATTCAATTATCTACGGTCAACGTGATATTTATAACCAGTGCTAGTGTCATCCAATCGTAAACTATGGACAAACAGAAGCACCACCCTATTCCCACCCCATTACTCTATCTGCTGTTAACAGGTAAGCCAAATGACTTAACTACCTCATTTGTTTTTCTGACCTTCTCAAAGAAACATTTTTCCATGAAAAACTGTGATACTGTGATTCAAGGAAACACTGCTCTACAGTTATCATGCACCTTGTAATGAGGGATATCCAACTGCCAAAGGTACCACCATCCTAATACCATGCCAATCTCAGTAATCTGATGCCAGGCTAATTCAGACAATCTGACTTTACTTTGTACACCAGTAACAATTTGTGCCATCTGCACAATACGTTAACACAGAGAACACTTTTAGAAAAACAAGTATTGGCATTTCCAGTTGAAGCCATGGCTTAGAAATGATGATCATTATAGTATTGATTATCTGTTCAGCTCAAATTATTTATTAACTCTCTGTAGTGGTAAATTACCATCAACGGTAATCATTGAACACAGCTGGATATTAGCAAAATTAGACATCAGCGGTTTAGCTCCGGTGAAGCGGCGCAAATCTTTAGGCAAGAAATAATTACTTATCTGATGCAATGGTTTTTTTGTGAACCAGGGCAAAAACATTCCTTAGAAATATAATATGACACTCTTAGAAACATAATATGACACTCTAGTCTATGTAGAACTTCATGGATGTTTCATTAGGTGGAGGAACCTTGGACTCTTTGCCATGGTTCTCCTTTACCGCTTCTTTAGGCCTCTGCTCTCATGGCTCTGCTCCCCTGCTATGCCAGGGCCGAAACTAGGTGTTTCGGTGCCCGGGGCGGCAGTCATTTGGCCGCCCCCCCACCAAATTAATGCCTTGGGGACAGGCAGCAGGGATCCGGGGACTGGAGAAGGTTAACTCCGGCTCCTAGCGCTGCCGGGCGGTGGGCGGGAAGCAGATTTTGAAAAGACTTGCCGGACGCTGATTGGCTGAATTCAGCCAATCAGCGTCCAGCAAGTCTTTTCAAAATCATCAGCGCCTTCTGCCGCCAGGCAAATAGCGAGCGGAGGTGTATGTGAAAGCCACCAGGCAAATAGCGAGCGGCTGTGTATGTGAAAGCTGCTGCTACACCAGTCCCTGGACCCCCGCTGCCAACATACCTAAGTGCAGCCAGCAGGGGTAGGCAGCGTCCAGGGTTCCAGGGACTGGTATAGCGGCAGCCTTCACTCACTCCATCTCCTAGCGCTATCTGCCTGGCGGCGGGAAGCGCTGATTACTTTGAAAAGACTTGCCGGACGCTGATTGGCTGAATTCGGCCAATCAGCGTCTGGCAAGTCTTTTCAAAACTTGCTTCCCGGCCCGCTGCCCGTCCCCGGGACCCCGGTAGGAGCCAGTGTTAACCCACCAGTCCCTGGACCCCCGCTGCCCATCCCCGGGACCTCACACTAGCGCCCCCACCCTCCAGCGCCCGGTGCACGTGACCCCCTAGCCCCCCCCCCCAGTTACGGCCCTGGCTACGCACTGTATAAGAGGTTTCCCCTCTTCCCCCTTTTTTCTTTAATCCCCTTATTTTCCTTTCTAATTTTAAAAATTCAAAGCCAACTCAGTTTTTAATATTTTATTTGTTTATGCATGGCATGAGGGCATTATCACTCATGCAAAAGCGCAACAGTGTTGTGATCATTTTTGAGACGTGTGTCAGCTCACAGGGCAACCACAGGGCTATTCAGAAGTTCTTTAATCGACTGATCTGTAACCGATGCTGCATCTTTATACACCGGTGCAGGGTGCAGGTGCGGAAGCAATAGAGTACATCTCTGAATCAGGCCCAATTTGCATGAGCAGCCGACTACAGCATGTGATAACATAGCCAAATTGTCAGTCAGTTGCACCAGCAGATGGGGATGTTGGGTCATGGAACTAACTTAAAGGACACAAAACTATACTGTATATTTATTCGTATACCAGTGGAAAAAAGACACACAGATGCTAGTTAAGGTAAGCTACAAATGTGCAAAGTTGCCCCTTCCTGGGAATATGCTTTTCTTGCTTATACTTTTGTACAGATATTTGGCTCAAGATGGCAGGTTCTAGAGCTGGGATCCATCTTCAATGACAAGATTCAGCACAGGACGTGTCGTTGGGTGGCTGGGTGGTGAGTTTGGGCCAGTTCCAAGAGGCTTGATTAAAGTTAAATAACGGGTAAATATGCTCAATTGAAAACTTTTGTGTGGGAGGTATGGCATAGGGGCTGGGTGCAGGGGCATGGCTCATCTGAAAATTATTGTGTGGGTGGTATGGCATAAGGACTGGGTGCAGGGCCATGGCTCAACTGAAAACTGTTGCTATGCCCTATTGGCATCAGACAAATGTGAATTGGAGTTTAGGCAAAATAGTGTATCCTTAAGCCGGTTTGGAAGTTATTTAGAATAAGAGTAAGCGGTTATAACACCAGGGACAGCGGTAGCGGTAATGATAATGGTGATATCTGTGGCACAACCTACTTGGAATGGACGTCTGGACAGTACATAACAGTCTCATATAAGTACCGTGGTGTAGGGTTGCACATGTGCAGTAAAAGTTTAGTGGCCATCTTGGTAAACGTGGCTGACTGACATCAATACAAAGAACAGGAGATATTTTCTTGACCACATTTTTGTATTTCCATACTGTAAGTAGCTTTTTAGTAATTACCTTATTTCACATTTTGATGTTGCTTGTGTTCTTTTCCTACCGCAACTGACTTCTATGTCTGCACCTCTATAAATTAGATTATTGTTTTAGTGCCGGGAACGCCAGCATTGTACTGCACTAAGCAACGTTACTACGGAGTTATTCACTTAACGTGTCATTCAGACTGCTAATATAATTTGGAAAGAGGGAGAACCCGGCAGTGACTTCAATCCTTGCAAACAGCATCATTTAATAGAATTAACCTCAATCTGGTAGATAAATCGATGACAGTGACGGAGGATGCCCTTATTTACTGAGCAAGTGGAGTGAGACTGACTGAAGCAAGACGCACTGGTTCTGAGCAGCTGTACACCGGGCAGAGGTGCTATACACTGTATGGCCTGCACCAGTAGGCATTGAAGAATAAAAACGCAATATAAGTGTACATTGTAACATAATATCAAAACTAACAGCATTTTAGATCATTTTTTACGCAATATGCATGATAACAAACATCGTTAACTACATTATCATGCATATCATCTAGTGCACAAGTTCTCAAACTCGGTCCTCAGGAACACAGTGCATGTTTTGCAGGTCTCCTCACAGAATAATTAAATAATTAGCTCCAAATTTAGCCCTAAATCCTGGGAAAATGTCCTTCCATAAATCTGTTCCTTTACACCAATAGAAATACTGTAGATAGCCAGTCTTAAATAATACAGGAATAGATCAGACAAATGTATTATTGATTTATATTAAGGGGCGGTTCACCCGTTTGGTGAGAGCTGAATTTGCTCCCACCGGCCGTTGCGTTTGCTAAGTGATGGGGGGCAGGGGGAGTGACGATGCCTGCTTGGGGCGGGCACCTGACTCCCCCTTTTCGGCCATCTCCGTCCAAGATAAAATTAAGTATAGACTTACTTTTATCCACAAACAGAGGAAAAATAATTTGATGGTGAGCGATCAGCGAATGATTTAAGTTCCGTGAGGCCACATCCACTCGCATGCTAGTGCAGAGATTCGCTCAGCTGGGGGGAGGGTCTTCGGCTTGGCGGAGTTTACCTGCACGCTAGGCAGCGAATATACGCAGCCTAGGGAATAGGTCTGGGGGGGGGGGGGGTGTTGCAGGTGTGTGAGAACATAAACATTTGTTTAATTAAACAATTATTTATATACAGGTTTACTATCCCTTATCCAAAATGCTCGGGACCAGAAGAATTTTGAATAACGGATTATTCCGTATTTTGGAATATTTTTATATTTGAATGATGTAATTTAAGGTTTCTTGCATTTATGTTGTATATACACATCAAACACATGAAATACACACACATATATTTTATTTGTGCATGAAACAAGGTTTCAAAACATGAAACAAAGTTTGTGTACTATCTCAGGTACTGAATTTGAATGCAAAGTAATCATGTCCTTGCACATATTTAGTGCCAGTTACATGTTATTTCCCCAGTAGTGCCAGTTACATATCATGTCCCCAGTAGTGCCAGTTATAGATATACCCAGTAGTGCAAGTTACATATAATATCCCCAGTAGTGCCAGTTACAGATATACCCAGTAGTGCCAGTTACATATCATATCCCCAGTAGTGCCAGTTATATATACCCAGTAGTGCCAGTTACATATCATATCCCCAGTAGTGCCAGTTACAAATATACCCAGTAGTGCCAGTTACATATCATATCCCCAGTAGTGCCAGTTACAGATATACCCAGTAGTGCCAGTTACAGTACATATCATATCCCCAGTAGTGCCAGTTAGATATACCCAGTAGTGGCAGTAACATATCATATCCCCAGTAGTGCCAGTTACAGATATACCCTGTAGTGCCAGTTACATATCATATCCCCAGTAGTGCCAGTTACAGATAGTACCCATTAGTGCCAGTTACATATCAAGTCCCCAGTTGTGCCAGTTACAGATGTACCCAGTAGTTCCAATTACATATCATGTCCCCAGTAGTGCCAATTACAGATGTACCCATTAGTGCCAGTTACATATCATATCCCCAGTAGTGCCAGTTACAGATGTACCCAATAGTGCCAGTTACATATCATATCCCCAGTAGTGCCAGTTACAGATGTACCCAATAGTGCCAGTTACATATCATATCCCCAGTAGTGCCAGTTACAGATGTACCCAGTAGGTTTTTAGCAAAACAAAAAAAAAGGTACATTTTGGAGACTATGGTTTTCGGAATAATTTGGATAAAGGATATTTGGATAAGGGATACTCAAGCTGTATAACATTGTATTCTGTTTTTCCCATTCAAGAAAAATTAACTTGTAAAGTTCAGATAATGATCATATATGGTAATTATTTCACGACAATATTAAGTCAATCAAAGAACAGGTGGTTCTGTATTGTTTAAAAGTTCTGTTGTCACAGAAAGTTCTCTACTAGGAATTCCATTCAGAAAACAATGATGAGGGAATTGCCTGCTAAGCACATACATCGAAATTCTATCAGAAAAATGTGCAACAATTCCACAGCCAAAACGTGGAACGAGGCCAATATTCTGCGGAACAGTTCTGAAAATCCTGCCCATCTCTAGTTAAAAGCGATCTGCTCTCTCTGATTAACTGTCTCAGATTAAATGTCTCAGGCTGCGCTATCTCTAAGTTCCAGATAGATTATTAACTGCCCTTATTGATGAGCTCATGAACTGCCTGAAAAATCCATTGGAGCCTCTCCACACAGCTGGTGACAGTTCATACACCCACTACACCACGATTTCCAACCAAATATTATTTAATGTAAAAGCCTCTCATCTCAGGTTTACTGTTAAAAAGACAAAACAAAAAAAAAATGGGAATCTTATGATTAATAGCAACTGAATAATTGGTGTCCAATGTCTATTTATCACTTATTTTCAATTTCTTTGTAAAAATTCTAGGCTGCATGATAAATATAAGGCTCTCGTGTTCCAGCTGACAGTGTGATTAATGATGATCCAGCCCCCAGCCATTCTTACAATAAGCGCAGTATAAGTATTGTAAATGTCAGTTGTTCTGCACTGGCTTCAAGTCGATTTATTTCCGTTCACCATTAATAAAGAAAACACCAGCTGAAAACAGTTCCCCTGACTAAGGTTCCTTTTTATTGATTTTGTGCTGTTAAATCATCCCAGATTACCTCTTCAGGTACCGTCGCCCTCTCTGAAATGTGGACTCCTCTGGAGGAGCTAGTGGAATAAAATCTAATTTAAATAGCATTAATGCAATCTGTAATTTCATGGTAAATTACTGGAAAAGAAGCTATCATCTAAACGAAATTGGCTAAACATGATTAGCGGTGAAAGTGCTCTACCTGCTTCCATCTCCACTCGCCCTGTCCTCATTTTATATGGACATAGATTTATTTCATGGCAGTTAAGCCAGACGCCACCAGTACATCATTTTTTTTTATATATATAATATTTTTTTTATTATCTGATCTATGTTAATCATGGAGCGAAGTTTAACATGAATTCCACTTTTTTTTTTGTTCTATCGATGAATTGATGATATACATATGGAGCGCCTCTCTTCTTGCCAAGGGCTGGCGATAGAATCATCAACCGCCAGCCCCCATCAGCCACCGGAAGGGGACGCGCTCATGCCACCCAGCCTGCCTCTATGCCGCCTCCCCAACGCTCCCCCTGCTGCCCGCACCCCCCAGAGTTGGGGGCAGGGTTTCTGCTCCCGCCATCGAGTGACTGGGACGCGCGTGCGTGTGAGACGCTCATGCGTCCCAGTCAGATGGAGCGCCTCTCTGCCAGCGATCGCCAGCGGATGCAATCTGTCGATTCCCAGTGCTCCATCTGCAGGGGGAAATTTACTAAGATGGGAGTTCTATTTTACATGGGATGCTATGGGCAACCAATCAGATACTATGTATTATCTTCTAGAAGGTACTAAATAAGTAAGAAAATGATTCTGATTGGTTGCCCATAGCAACATCCCATGTGAAATAGAACTCCCATCTTAGTAAATTTCCCTATAGTGTTTTATAAATTATATAATCAATTAATCAATAGAACAAAAACAAACAAACGTGGAGTTCCTGTTAAAATTAGCTCCATGATTAACATAAATCAGATAATAAAAAAAATCTACTTATATTTTTGTCGACTTCTGGTAAAATATATTTATAGAATGCTTATTTTGTTATAGAACTTCCCATTATAAACATCCGGTTATCTTAACTAACATATATCATATGGATTTGGAAATGTGTTGGTCTGAGCTCACATCTCATGCGTACATCAAGGGAGTATTAGGCCAATTACCCATTATGCTGATGCTTGGGTCGGGTTAACGGGAAATCCAACATGCTAGAAATCCTCAATTTGATGATTTTGGGCAAAACTTTTTTAGTTTCAGCCAGTCTGGGATTTTTAAAATGCTGTATTTAGCTGATTCTCGGATCAGAGCAGTTGCATTGGATTGGCAAAATGGGGAATTGGACCACATTAGTTTCTACAATAGAGCTTGGCAGGCCGTCATTATAAATTAGATTAGAGTCAAAACACCAGTTCTTGCTTATCTGACTTATTCTCAATTCTGTAGATGATGATGGGAGAAAATCTAGGTAGCCAGTCAAATGATGGAATGTTGAAGGTAACAGAGGCTTTACCTCCTGCTATTGTCCAAGGAAATGCGAGAACCATATTAACAATGGTGCTTACAAAATTACATTTCCAGATAGCCTCTCACAAATTGGTGGCTGGTCCCACAGCACTAGGCACCTGCCAATAAGTTATGACACTGCTGTGCTAAATGCATCCAATCAAAGCTCAGCTCAAACATGGGACGTGGCCTAACCAGGAAGCCAGCAAACATATATATCCTGACCGGGAACCCCATTCGGAGGTAAGTCACACTCCTATTCTGCTTTATCTGTCCACCCTTTCCCCACGTTAACAGCCTCACAACCCCAAGTCTGTACTTTATCCCTACTATCTCTGCTTAAGTGGCATCCCAGTATCACTCACTGTTATTTGTTGCCTCCCTGCATTTGACGGTGTGCTAGCCACCAACATTTTCCTGTGGCCCACCATTACATTGACTGGTTTGTTTAACCTACTTTGCTGATCCTCTGCTGTGGATCTTATATTGGAACCATGGATATCTCTTTACAGAGAATACACAGCCTATTCATGCCTCTACTCAATGGCTTCTTAACAAGTTTACTGTCACACAATTGGATGCCCCTTTTCCTTTTTGTCATCCTGAGTAATGCAGTGGAGGAAACACTGAAGATCTGTCTCTAAACTACAATTCTACAATTACTGTTGCCCCTGAGGCTGACTATACTCTGGCCTAAGTCATCAAGTGGTTCTGGCCAAATTCGAGGCGTACTCTCTCATCAGACCTGGATGTACCCTCCTATAGATTTTGTCTATTATTTCTCTATTGAACCCTAGGAAATGATAGGCAGAATCTGATTGGTTGCTATGAGCAACAAAAAATAGTTTTAGAAGCTTTAGTTAATGTACCCCTTAGTGTCAGAGTAGTGTGTGCCAAACCCTAGTTTCAGGATCTTAGCACACAATGGAGAAGCTGTATCAAACCTTCTAAAGAGCACAAATGGAGAAGTTTATCTAGCAACAAAACAGATTCTAACTACGGTTTAATGGAATACCTTTTCCATTTGTCCTCTTTCGAAGTGTTGATTTCCCGCATAGATACTGAGTGATGTGCGGTGCAGGGAATGTTCTGCTCCAGCAGCACTGTGATTCTGTAGGGAGAGTGAGTCTAGACAAGGAAGGATGATAAAAGAGGAAGAAGCAGTAGGATTGAGGGAGAGGATGAAGGTGGAACAGAATGAGTTAAAAGTAAGAAGAGGAAGGAGGACAAATGAGAAGAAAAAAAGAGGAGGGCGGAGGAGGACAAATGAGAAGAAAACGAGAAGGTGATGGGTGACAAATGAGAACAAAACAAAAGAAGGTGGATAAGAACAAATGAGGAAAAAAAAGAAGGTGGATAAGGTCAAATGAAAAGAAAAAAAAGAAGGTGGATGAGGACAAATGAGAAGAAAAAAAGAAGGTGGATGAGGACAAATGAGAAGAAAAAAAGAAGGTAGATAAGGACAAATGAGAAGAAGAAAGGAAGGCAGATAAGGACAAATGAAATAGAAAGAAGGTGGATGAGGACAAAAGTAAAAACCAGGAAGGTGGATGAGTGCAACTGAGAAGATAAAAAGGCAAAGTGATGGATGACAAATGAGAAGAAAAAAAGAAGGTGGATAAGGACAAATGAGAACGAAAAAAAAGGAAGGTAGATGAGGACAAATGAGAAGAAAAATAGGAAGAAGTTGGAGGACAATGAAGGGGGTAGAAAAAGGAAAGTGAAGGAGGAAGCTGATCAAAAATGAAGATATTATAAGAGGGAAAAACTGAAGGAGGAAGAACACAAATGAGGAAGAGGATAAAGCATGTGGAGGATGACAAAGCAAGAGGATTAAGAGGGAGAAAAATAGAGGAAGGAATAGAGAATGAAGGAGAAAGAATGTGATGGAGGAAGATAATGAAAGTGGCTAATTAAGAAGGCTAATGAAATAGCAAATGGAGGTGTACAATGAAGGAGTATGAGCAGGGTGGAATCAGAGGAACAGGAAGTTGGATCATGAGGAGGAAGAAGAGGAACAATAAGAATGAAGGATGAGTGGGCTAAAGAAGTATAAAGAGGATGGAAAAGGAGGAAGAAGGAGAGGGCAACTAGGACTTATAACTGCTTTATATGGATTGGATATTGGGAACCCTGCAAACTAGTCTACTGTAGTTTAAAGAAGAGGAAAGTGATGATATTTAGTTAAAGCTGAAAAAAATCAGCTGCATTTATGAACCCACTAAGATGTTCAGTTCCTCAGCAATATCACTTACTCTTATACATTTGTCCTCAGAACTTTATTGCTGCACATGTGGTGGACATGCTTGGCCACCCAGATCACTGCCCATCTTGAACACCTATCCTGCCATTATTAAAGGCAGTGCACCAAGCACAAACTATTTCCATGACATGGTGTTATCACCATACCCCTCGACAAGTTGATCATGAATTTTAGCTCCTGATGTGACCTTTAGATGTAAAAATATGATCACCTGTTTGATAAGCACCAGCCCCACCATCCTACAACTGATGTTGGGACTTATGACTAATATGAGAAACTAATGGCAGTGAGGGGAAGCAGTGGTCTACCATGTCTGCCCTGATGGGAAATCTAAAATGATATAGAGAACATTACACAACGGAAAGGTCTTGCTACCTTACTTGGTCCACTCATGTATATATTTATACTGTATACATAATTGTCCTATTAATTTTCATTATCCATTCATTTAAAATTAATTTGAGCTTGCAGCCCATGAAATAAATGGAAAATATATATATAAAACTAGTGAATTCTCTTTTTTCAAAATCAATTATGGGGGATATTCAATGTTGGGTCACGATTGTCGGGCTGGCCCGACAGCCGTGACCCTGTCCCATTCTCGATCTGCTCGACTGAGATTTTGCAGGCGGGATTCAATGTCCTGCCAGCCACGGGGCAAGAAGGGGGCGTGTCCGTGAGAAGCAGCCGGGAATCGTCGAGCTGCCGCCGGGAGCTCATCAATACCTGGCTGATCTCCGCAGAACGGGCCCGACTGTTTGTGAAGTTGTGCTCGTTCTGCCCAGATCCCCTGTTCAATGCTGTCGAGGAAGACAGCATTGAATAGGGCCCCGCAGCCATACTGTATCCCCCGTCAGGAATGGCTGCGGGAGATTGAATATCCCCCTTAAGGTATCACACTTCCTATGATTTACCCTAGCAATAAAATCACTGTTTACTAGATTGCAGAGTTTTCTCAATGAATTCACAATTTTTTTCTGCAGATTTTGATTGATATAAATTACTGAACTAAACTGATCTTTAACATAGTAAAATTGATGACATTTTTAATAGTGGGTGATTAGTGTGGATTTGAAATATTTTAAGGGATGTCAAAAATGTTTAAATTATAGTAACAGAAAAATGTAACTAAATTCCCATATGCCAAATGGTTAGAGTAAAATGTATAAACAAGCACTTACGGTTAAGGGCATAGGAAGCTAAATGTGTTTTTCTTATTTTAGAAATAAGAGAGTTCCCATTTTCCATGTTTTTATCTATCTTATTCTAAAAAAAAGGCTTGTAGGCACTTATTTTAGAAGTGGTTTATTTTAGAATTCTATTGAAAACATTCTGTTGCCAAAGCACTTCTAATACGTTCAAAACATTCCACCTGGACGCACCCTTAAGCTTCATATCAGAGGCTTTATCTCACACATACGAAATTGCACTGGTGTATTATACCATTTTATGCAATTATGCAATCATCGTTTTGGATCAAAGGGAGTTACCATGATGCAATGGGTAGTACAGTGTGCCGGGAGCACAGAAAACCCCACGATCGCTACATAATTATCTGTGTTTTTTTTTTTTTAAACACTGATATTTAACTCTTTCAGTGCCATGTGAATTTGTCAAAATAGGTTTGAAAAATCTCATGTCTGTGGTGAGATTGGGGGAGTTGGTGTGAAGCTGCTGGGGTATCTCTTAGAGCCTTTTATGTCTAAGTAACAGAGAAAGAATGTTTTCACTGCATTACATATAAAAATAATCACTCTGCTGTTGCAAGAATTCATGCCAAGAAATGGTTTCAATTAAAAAAAAAAACATAGCGATTTATTCCATATAAAAAATATTTCAAGAGAGCATCAATTAAAATGCAAATCTTCTTTAAATTTCATCACTACATTGTAAAACATGGCTTTATAAGCAATTCTAGGGAGGTACTTCAATTAATTAATGTCTCACTTTTCCTGTCCAAATGATGTGTTAGTGCCATCGTAGATAGTACAGCAAGCTCGTTCCGTGTGTATGCCCCATAGTGATGGCGATGAGCAGTCCCGGGCATCGACATTGCCGTTCCAATCTTTTGCACATGCAGTCAAGCTCTAGATAGATCTTCTGCATTTGCTAAAGAAAGCACTAGTTAGAACAGATCATACTTACCTACCCTCCCGGAATGGCCGGGAGGGTCCTGAAATGGGTCCCCTCCCAGCTCCCCAGAGGAGTGGGCAAGCCTCCCACATAAGCACCTGCATCCCTACCCTCTGCCGGTCAAATACCGGCATTCGCGGCTCTTTGGGGAATGGGCAGGGCTAAATTTAC
This sequence comes from Crinia signifera, assembly GCF_055691185.1. Taxonomy (NCBI): domain Eukaryota; kingdom Metazoa; phylum Chordata; class Amphibia; order Anura; family Myobatrachidae; genus Crinia; species Crinia signifera. Next base: position 40,532,421 of record NC_139224.1, on the reverse strand, counting down.
ACAAATTGTGTAATTTAGTACCACCTCCTCCCTGAAGATCCGTGAATCATGGCATTTACTGGAATGGGGGTGGAGACAGTACGCCCTGCCCCCTGAAAAACTGCAGAGAGGCTCCTCTCCAGGCTTCTCCTGGAGAGGAGTCCCTTAAGGTATGGCAAGTATGGCCCAGATCGCTCAGCACATATCTCTATCTCATCTAAGCAACTGCACCACTCCCAGCCCTATGCTCTGCAGAGCTCAAGTGGACACTATTGCACCAGGACTCCCCTCTGAATAGGATGCAACTATGTGTACACATCCATGGAAAATGTATTCTACTGTATGTGCAAACTCCCTGTTACCTCTACGTTACCATTCTGTAATGCCCACACAGCTGACAGTGAGGAGCAACTGAAATGTGCAAGACCCAGAAATGCTGGGTCTTGCACACATGCAGCGCGCACCACGTGTGCAGTAAAAATGGCACTTTAAAGTTTTTTAAACCCACATTCAGAAATGTGTTAGATCCAGGGAGATTCCACATAATGTATTCTTGTTAGTTCATCTCCTGCACGTGTTATAACAAAAACAGGATTTAGAGACTCTGAACGTTTTCTTGTAGATGTAGAACAAAGCAAAAGTCTTATAGAGCTTCAAATGTCTGCTTCAAATATTGGCTGAGGAAAAGGCTTGTAAGGGTGCGGTAAAATAGGTAAAATCTAGGTCAACCCCAAACAGTTTGCATGCACAATACCGCCATAGACAAAAGGTCAACATGGAAAGGTAAATGCGTAAAAAAAAAGTTTGTAGGTTTAATTTATTATTTATTTATAACCACTTTATATAGCGCACAGATTCAATTGATCCCCTGCGTGTTCACATGGGGACCGGTTGTTCGCAACTTTATGCGCATGTGCAGCCGCTGTGTGCGAGCACCGACACCGCTCGCACACTTAAGTGCGGGCAGTGGTGTGGGGTGGTGGGCCGGGCAATTTGCAAATGGGAACGCCTAGCGTTCCCATGCAATTTGCATATGTTGCAATATTGCATGCAAATTGCCCTGTGACACGGGGGGCGGGCCTCGCACAGGGCACCTGCAGGTCTGAGGCTGAGGTGTCTCAGATCTGCAAGCGCTGAAATAATCATTTGATGGTTGCCGACCATCGAATGATTTCTCTCCCACACCCAAGGCTGTGAGGGGATGATTATGCAAATTATCCATTCGCATGCCTCGGGGGTTTGGGGGGGGGGGGCGCCGGCCCTTGGTGGACTCGCAAGGCTGCGAAATTTGCAGCCTTGCGAGTCAGCCAGAATAAGGGCCATATTCCACAGCACTTAGAATATTCACATCAGTCCCTGCCCCTGTGGAGCTTACAATCTATATTCTCTACCACATGTCCGCGCACACACAGACATTCTAGGGTTAATTTTTGGGGGGCAACCCAATTAACCTACCAGTATATTTTTGGAGGTTGGGAGGAAACTGGAGTACCCGGAGGAAACTCACGCAAGCACGGGGAGAATATACAAACTCTGCACAGATAGGGCCATGGTGGGAATCAAACCCATGACCTCAGTGCTGCGAGGCAGTAATGCTAACCATTACACTGTCCGTGCACCGTCCCATCGACCACAAATTAATGTACCATTATTGGACATTTTGACCAGGTCAAAGCCGCCGTATGACTGGTTGATCTGCCATCTGGATACCGCCTTGTACAGTATATATGTATATAGGTATATGTATAAAACATAATTTACATTACATCGTGTCACACCGCTTTGCATAAATATTTGTGTGTGTTAAAAAAAATATTTTTCAATTAGATCAATTTCTGTTTCACGCTTGGCGGTCTCCTAACCTCCCTTTTCCTTGGAGTTGAATGCTAGTGACTTTCTGATTTAAATAAAGGTCTCAGAATAGTACATTTATCTTATGCAACGTCTAGAGATGTTTCAGCTACAGTATGCTGGTATGTAATTATTACAGCAATGCCATCTTACAGAGCGTGTCATCTAGGGTTGCCATAACAACTGGCTCATTTTATACTTTGTACTGTTTGTGGATATATTCAATTGTGTAATCTCAATTTCCTTAACTAGTAAAAATAAAGCTAACATTTTTTTTAACAATGTATTTTGGCGACTAAGGCTTTGTAATTCTGGTGTGATCGCAAGGGATGGGGGGTCAGAGGCGGTGGATGACCTGTTATTTAATCTCATGAATTGTCATTTAATTACTAGTGAGCGGATTGCTACATGACCCAATAATTAAATTGTTCAATGCAGATATAAATAAAGAGGATTGTGGGTTAATAATTCCGAACTGAACAATTTTTTTTTTTATATTGTGGGATATTGACTTTGTTTAAATATTGTTTTCAATAAAATGAATGTTTTTATTTATTATAAAACTTTTTGTTTTGCTGTGTTTGTAAATTTCAGGTTTTCCAGGCAGAGCCTGCCGGCTAAGGCTCTATAACTGTGGCGAGTACCGGCATTTCCTACAGGCAAAAGTCTTTGAATTTGTTGGGATTTCATCAGAGACCCAGTGTACTTTCTGTCTGCACTTGTGCAAGTCAAGCCACTTGTAGGCACTTGTTGGCTGATTGTATTCTCTAAAAGTGTTTATCCAGATAACTTGAAACAGAAATTGCCCAACGGGCATACCATAATTCCCTCTACCAATTCTAGTTACAAAAAACATTTATTGTGAGAAAGTCAATCAATTCATTTTTAAATTCTCTTTATCATAATCATTTCAGGTGGTAAGAAATTCCACAGCTTTTACCACCCTTACCATAAAGAATCCTTCCCATGCTGATGGTGAAACCATCTTCCTTCCCTATATGATTCTTTAATGGAAACGGTTGAAATACAGATGTTTATATTGACACTAGTTAAACAAAATGACCGCTTCCTCAATGTATTTTAACTATGAGCTGTGACAGTTTTTAGCACACAAACTCTCTGTCCCACTCCCAGTCCCTATCTTCTCCTACCTCCAGTCTCTGTCTTCACCCCATATCCAGCAAGTTTTAAGCAGATTAGTGTCCCTGCATAAAGTGCTTTCTCTTTCTGTAATTACATCTTTTAGCACACAAAAGAGTAATTTGGTCCGTCAAGTGGCGGTACTTCACCTCATGTAGGTAAGGAGTAGTTTCATCAGAGAGTGATCTATTTCTCTGGTCACAACTGCCGAGTGCCTTGCAACCAGGTAACATAACCTGGCTCACTGCAAAGCCAGGGATGGGTGTGGGGACCATGGAGGTGGTGGACGGCGGAAGGGAGCTCTGTTGGAATGGGGCGCGCAAGCGACTTGTGCGTGCGCACCCCCTTCCGATGGCTGGTGGGGGCCTGCCGACTGGCAATGCCAGCCCCTACAAGCATGAAGCCAGCTCCATCTGTATATTGAATATATTTATAAAAACAGTATTAAGTCACCTCAAAAGTTTTCTTTACAAATATTTAGATTTGAATTGTCCCTATACTGTACTTTCATTACTTAATATCATACTTGCCTACTTTTGAAAAATAGTTTCAGGGAGATTATAGTTGGTAGTAGAATTTTGCACAGCGCCCCATTGAGGGGGCATGTCATTCTCCACCCAAAGGGCGTGTCTAGTTCCATATATGGAGAGACTGTGAAAATACATTGTGAACGTGGCACCTAGAAGCGTGGGTGTGTACTGCTACATCTGAGAGGAATATTTTAAAATGACTTATATCCAAATGTATATACAGAATCAGTGCTTGTCTTTTGGTAAATGTACCTTTATGACTTCATTATCTTGCAAAGGTAATATACTACAGAGGAGATGCACCAGAAATAGGCAATGTCAATAGCATCTAAAGGCTTTGTAAAATATCCAAGGCACAGCATAAAGTCCTACAAGTGAGGCTGTACTCCTCATTTTGTATAGGAGTGGCTACGTCTCTATATCATACACTAGTCTGTAAAGTGGAGGTTTTCTCTCTGTTAAAAATTTAGAGCACTACTGCATAGACTCTATATTTTTTCTCCAGGGAAGCCTCATTCCCTGTACCAAGATGGCCACCCACCTATGTATTGCACATACTGTAAGCAGCACCACTTTATCACGGTGTAAAACTGCCACAGTGAGAGCCCGTAATCTTCCACTTAGCTCCAAAAAGACCTCGAATTACCTGCCTCCCAGAAGTATTTCCAGTGATCCTGCAATGCTACATGATAAACTTAATGGCTGGTGAGCTATATGAAACCCCCTCAACTCCATCTACTAGAGTAAGTAATAGTGAATACGGCTGCTTTATCCTCACTCCATGGTGTCTCCATTGTAAAGGCTTGTGAAGCACTTTGTGGTTATACTGCATAACCATTTTATATAGAAAATAAAAAAAAAATGCTTAAAAAGTCATCTGAATTTAAGTTAAAATTAGATTTTTAAAATTAAATGCTTGCTTTGCATGTGTTGGGGTCAGTTAAACATTATTGCCCTTATTACCAGCAAAACAATGTGATAGTTGCCAAAACAACCCCAGTATCGAATACTGGGGTGTTCTTATAGATCAGTTTAGGTACATCTGTAGCTTATTACTGGATTCTATTTAAGAACTCCAGCCCGATTCTAAAATTCCTTTAAAGCATTGGTCTGTATGTGTCTCAGATGAATGATAACCTCTATCAAAAAAACATCTTCTCAAGCGGTCCCCTTGTGACAAATAATCTGTTATCTCTGCAGTTTCTCCATCCTGAATTGTCCCTTAGGGATATTCTTTACTCATGCGAGGTAATGACAACTTGTTTTATAAAAATAACTATTCTATCTATCTGTCTTTAAGAAAAGAAAAACCCTGTTTCTGTCTTCATAGCACCCTTTGCTATAAAACAGTTTAAGATACTGACAATCAAGACTTTGTAGCTGAAAAAAGTTAACTCCTATCATTTAAAATAGTAAACGATATATGCAATATTTCTATAAATACTGGTGAAGAAAACCTACTAAATTAGCAAACTTTACACTTTATTATTAAGTAAATCTAAATAACTTGGTGCACATGTTCTACCCATTGCGGTACCAGTAAACTGTAAATAAAAATTCCCACGCCAAACAAATATTATTCTGTTCTGAATAAAATAAATGACATCTTAAAATAAAATCCCTTGATTGGCCACATGGATGTTTGTGAAAAAAATCACTATTCACTATTCATTCACTATTACAGGACTTTCATCACGCTGCTGCCACCTTATGGAATCCCCACACACAATTAGACTCTCTACTCGCCTCCAAACGTTCAAGCGCTCCCTGAAAACTCACCTCTTCAGGCAAGCCTATCATATTTAAGTTCTACACACATAACCCTCTGTGGCACTTATGTATTATATAGCTTCCCTTCTGGACTTGCAACTTGGTGGGACTGCTATGCTATTACTGGTGCCTGTCCTTGTGTTTCCCTCCTATGTCCTTATAGATTGTAAGCTTGCAACAGGGCTGTCCTACCTCCAAGTCTGTCTGTTGTTACCCAGTTTGTTCTATCACTGTCTACTATTGTAAAGTGCAACGGAATCTGCTGCGCTATATAAGAATCTGTAAATAAATAAATAATAAATAAAATAACTAATTTCCGGTACTGCTTCTGTATACAAAAAATGGCTACTCAACAGAAACAGATTATACAAAAAAAAAAAAAAAAAAAATAGCTACTCACTGCCAGATAAAAGTCACCATTAGACAGACAGACCAATAATTTGATATTGCCATACACTGTCTGATCTTGAGTACTGGAAGCTTATGTATGCCTGAAAGCGCGATAATTGAAACAGCCATACATTATACTTGGCTGATTGGACCAATAATTGCATAGAGAATGGCCGCCTTAAGATTTAAGGTCAGAAAATATTAATTATGATTACAGTTACTGTGGTACAATCTTGCTAGTTTGTCAAACTGCCTAATAAACACACTTTCTGAAAATGTACAAAGCCGACCGACAGGCTGTATCAGAGAATTACAAAGTATAAGAGGGCAGGGAATTAGGGAGTCTAGGCCAGAGGGAGAGAGGCCACAAAACCAGCATAAGCTTAAAGACAAAGAGGGAGCAACAGTAGGAATATGTCACTTGTTATCATGGTTATATAGTGTTTATTATAGTTATGCTATTTGTCCAGCATTATCAAAATGAATAGAAAAATATTGTTAGAGAACATAAATGTCTTTTAGAAAATAGAATGTATTTACATTTGTTAGACATTTATTTACGGCACTGTCTTCCTACATCTATATAATAATTCTCTAAGGCCTGTTAAGCCGACCAAGTGCTTGTGGAGCAGTGGCATGCACTGACAGCGTCCTCTATTAGGGAGAAGGGACCAAGCCAACGAGGAGGAAAGCCCATCAGGCTGCTGGGAATGAAGCGGGGCAGAGTGAATGGCACAGGATGCGATGAAGCGGTAATGGATGGGGCAGTGTACGGATAGCTGACTAGGACATAGCAGTAGAGAGCGGTGCAGGGTGGAACACCGTGTGTGTGTGGGGGGGGATTGGGTATTGAGAAATGCAGACTGAGGTGACATGTTAAATTAAGATTTTTAGTGGGCCAACTTCATAAATGATAAGCCCAGGGAATAACAAAGAAAAGTGACATTTGCAGGAACCACAAGGACTTACCCTGCCTTCTGGGATGGCAATTTTTAGGGACATATCTTTATAACCTGGGACTGTCCCTGAAAATTATGGATAGTTGGTATCTATTCACTGGAAAGTTGAAAACAGGTTAAAACAATAATCCTTATTTTGCATTTCATTCAGTTGTGTTAATCATCTGGTGAACACAACATCGGGAATCAGAGATAAGAAGTAAAAATGTCCATAACTTGAACTTGATAAATGATAGATACTGTAGTAGGTGATTGTTGTTTTGGGCAACTTCTCTACGTGTGTTCTCTAGAAAGTATGATATATCTTATCCATTATGCACAGCAATGCCGACACAGTGGGGTGCATTACCCATATACTATTTCCAGCAAAGTCACAATGCAGAAAGATGGCAAACAGATGACCGGAGGCACGGAAGAGCTCACCGGGACACCAATCACCATACCAGAGGCATGTACTGTAGATCAATTTAATTTTTTTATGGGGTGATCAGCCAGTGTTCTTGTTAAACACACATGGCAGACCACCTAACACTGTTCTACCTGTCAGATTGGAGAATGGAGCCAAGAACTGGAGGGACAGTCTCAGGATAGTGTTATTATCACAGGGCTCCTTAGGGTATTTCTTTCCCATTTATATTTCTTAGTATTTGTACTTTAATACATGCCAGTGAAACTAAAATAATGTGTAAATACCCTTTCTCATATTACTTTGGTAAAAATAATATTAGTAAATATGCCCGCTAGTATCAGCTAGTATCATCGGTAAGTATTTTTGCTGAATCTTTCAAGTAGTTGAATGTAGAGCTTGTACATTGTTAATTTATTTAATACATTTGTTGGCTGCTCTTTCCGGTAATAATTGTTTCAACAACAATGGACATAGCTTCAGACAAGACACTAGAACAAGGACATACAAGTTTTTTTTTTATCACAAATTCCATCTTCTGCTCCTGGGAGCATTCGAAACATCCGATCAGTTATAGGTTTTTCTTTAATGACGGGCAAGTGCTTGAATGAGAAGGTGCAAGTATAAACTCCTAGGGAGTGTGAGATTGGGGAAGCTTCACGCAAGGTTGTAGGGTTAAAAGGTTAGGGATTTTCAAGTTGACCATTCCTTTATTTATTGGGCGGCTAAGTCTGTAAAGTAAATAAGGTTGACCAATTTGAATGACATTTCAATTGTCTGTGTCATTATTTCTAGATATGTTAGAAATTAATCATTGGCAAATAAGGTTTATTGTGTGTTGTTACACTCAGTCTCATATACAGATGGAGCCTTCTTCATCCAGCCTTCTCTGGATAGCCATGGCTCACCAAGGCCTTTTGTTCTCAGCTGGAGTACAATACATAGAACAATACAGTAGGGCAGTGGTTCCCAAACTGTGTGCCGTGGCTCCCTGGGGTGCCTCGGGACACATGCAGGGGTGCCCTGGGTTGGTAGTCCAGGACCAACTCAAATTATTAATGGTTAATTATTTATAAGCAAAAGCAATGCTGGTGGCTGCCATTAATAAAATGTGTACAAACAGAAGCAAATCCTGTCCTTTACCACATACCTGACCCAAAGAATCACATATAAACCCAATCTAATAAATGTATTTTTGGCCTAGGGGTGCCGTGAAAAATTTTTGATACTCTAGGGTGCCGTGATTCAAAAAAGATTGGGAACCCCTGCAGTAGGGGATTAGCATAGGATGAAGTCTGACAGCTCTGGCTCACTTACTCCTATTAAAGGGCTAGATGAGAATGGCTCTATCTGTATTTGACAAATCTAGATGCTTTGATATAGCATTAGGGACCCCCAATACAAAGAGAAGCCTTGACCATGGCTTGGGGGCTTTTTGATATAGTGCAAATATATGTAATCAAGATCTGTGAATTCTACTATCATGCAGTATTTACATTTGGTTACTGATATCATTCAGTGTGCTGGGGGAAACAATGTATTTTTCACTCCCATCTTCCTATAGGAAGTTTATAAGTTGTTCAGGGACTAATCAGTGTGCTGGAAGATGATGTATTTCTAATGAACCTGTCACCTAGGTGTAAAGATCCCTTTCTGGTCTAGACGAATGTCCATAAAAATGTAGTCTAAAAACTGACTAGGAACCAGGACCTCGTCAAGATTAGTTACTCCACAAAATTATTACTCACACAGTGCCTCTGGAATTGGGTGCATACTAACTCAGCCCACAAAAAAGTATAGCTTCTATAAGGATGACTTGTGTTTGATTTTTAGGGGGGTATTCAATCTCCCGCCACCATTCTGAAGGGGGAAATGGTGGCGTAGCCCTATTCAATGCTGTCTTCCCCAACAGCATTGAACAGGGATCTCGGCAGAACGTACCTGACTTCATAAGCAGTCGAGCATGTTCTGCCGAGAACGGTCGAGAAATGACGAGCTCCTGGCAGCAGCTCGCCGACTTCCGTCCCCTTCTCGAGGCCACGCCCCCTTCTCGGTGCTCAGCAAGCTGGACATTGAATCATGCCTGCAAAATCCCTGTCGAGCCGGCCGAGAACAGGACAGGGTCACGCCTGTCGGGCCAGCCCGACAGGCGTGACCCTACATTTAATACCTCCCTTAATATAATTTGAAATGAAGTGGAATCAAATTATGAAAATGTGCACGGTAGGTAATATGCTAGGCCAAAACACACACACACACACACACATATACAGTAAAATTGTGATGTGACTTTTAACTCTTAATTATGCAAAACTGTAGAATAAAAATAAGTTAATTGGCAGGTGCAGTGACTGTATGCAGATTCATGTGGAAGGGGGCATTTTCACCCCGCGATAACTGGCGTGTGCCAGTGTCAGAAATGCCAGCTGACAGCTGGATTACGGAATTAATGAAGGAGGTTGGTCTCTAATTAAATGAAGGGTCACTGCGATCTTTAGGCAGATAACACAGCTTTTCATTAATTATTAGGTCAGTTCTTACTGCCACTGATGTCTACTTGCATATTTACTGAATATGTTAAAATAAATAAGCCAAGACGTTTTAATAAATGCCCTGAATAAAGCTTTGCCAACCTGGCCATTCCATAGGACTGCTACGCATTTATATTCTTCAAGTCTATTTATTTATGGATGAAATGACTTTAATATCTACAGGCGAGACTCCTGCTATACAGTCAGCTTCTAGTGCTTGTGATTTCAGTTTGTGGAATACGCTTGTCAATTAGAGATTACCGAGCTGACAAAGTCATTGTTCCCCTTCTGTTGCTCTATGAGGAACGATATTAATTAAATCCTTAATTGAGCATATTTACATGTATAATGATGTTCGCCTCTAGTCTGCGAGGAGGGAAGTTTCCAACTTAATATAATATCCCTTCATTTAAACATATTTTTGTGTAAAATGCAATCACAGTAAAATCATTCTGCTTTCTCCATACAACTTACTTCTTCAACATTATCTAAAAGCAGCGTGTTGTTCGCTATTTCCTTCTGTTACAACTATATACAGTACAGCAGCATCAGGGCTTAAAGTGGTGCTGTAGAGGTGGTGGAACTCATTTCCCTCTGCCACCTAATTACCTCCCTCCCTCTTCCCCCATTAGGCAGAGCAAGTGCTGTTGGTAGAGTTTTGGGCACGAAACACTTAGTGCATGAAACACTTGGCGCATAACACTTCTAAAATGAAAGCACTTTAGTGCTTTCATGTTAGAATAACTGTGCAGGACAAAGGCGTAGGGTGAACTACAGTAGTCCCACCTCACCAGTTCCCCCACACTTCCACACTTTAACCCCTGAACAGCATCAAAATAAACTGACCAATGACTTGTCCATGACCCAAGGTACTGTAGTGTTTTTTTTCCTACTGCAATTACTGGGATCTTGGCATAAAACCTTTTTTTCCCTTCCTGTATTACTGCTTACAGGGGTCGATTCAATTCTCAGCACAGTAAATATCGCCATCAAGCATATATACTGTAAATATACATGTTATTATTATGTGCTTAGCGATCACCTCCTGTAATACATGGTTGGCACTGCAGACCAGGGGCCCTGTCTAGGGCTGCCATCAGAAATTGTGGGGCCCGGGACTGACAAAGTAGACCCACCCAACCCCCTACTTTATTGTACAACAAACACCGTAATGCCTATTAAATATTATGCCACATAACTGCCGCTTACGTACATGCTCTTGCCAGGAGTTACATGCTTGTTGCCAGCAGTTTCCTACTCGATGCCAGGGGTACCGCGCTCATTGCCAGGCATTACATTTAGTTCCCTACGGGTTACATGCTCCTTGCCAGGGATTTCATGCTCGTTGCCATGGGGTGGGATGATATGCACATTGCCAGGGGGAGTTACATGCTTGTTGCCATGGAAGAAAACATGCTCACTGCTAGAGGGTGTTACATGCTCATAGCCATAGGGTAACCCTGGGTGCTTAAACCTGCCCTCCTTCACTGTATGTCCCCCAGCCTAACCCCCTTTTACTGTATGACCCCCAGCCTGCCCCCCCCCCCCCCCTTCAATGGATGTCCCCACCCAGCCTTCCCCTCTTTCAATCTATGTCCCTCGGCCCCATCACCTGCATTTCTGTGTGAGACAGAGCACAGCAAGGCCAAGCAATAACATAGAAGCTGACATAGAAGTGCGCCCCCCCTCCCACTTTGCTGCCACTGAGATAGTGGTGGAGGATGCGGGTAGTTCAGAAAGATACAATCGAGGGCGGGGTAAAGAGGGGGTGCGCAGTGAGATTGTGGAAGGATGAGTATGTGAGGGCAGGGTTGCTCACAGTCTGCTGGATGGAGCATTCAATGCCTAGTGCTGCGCACTGTGTGCAGTACAGAACAAAGAGCAGACTGTCCCGGGCCCTGCCACTCTGAAGAGAGGGGAGGGCCCGGGCTGCTCTACCGGAGCTGCTAGCTGCTGACCCTCTGGCCGCACAGTGCAGTGTTTACCCTGCATAGTACTGAACAGTGTGCAGCTTACTATGTGAATAGTGTGCCGCTCATGTATACACTGCTGGCTGATAACGGTTGGTAGCAGCAGTCGCATCACTGCTCCTCATCCCTAAAGGAAGAGCTCATAGTGGTAAGAGGAAGAGCTCATCACTATATACCTCAATGAGCTCCTCTTCTTCCTGTAGGGAGTCGGGACGAGGAGCAGTGATGCTGCTGCTGCTGCTGCCGCCAACCGCTATCAGCCAGCAGTGTATACATGAGCGGCGCACTATTCACATAGTAAGCTGAACACTGTTCAGTACTATGCAGGGTAAGCAATTCACTGCACTGTGCGGCCAGAGGGTCAGCAGCTGGCAGCTCCGCTAGAGCAGCCCAAGCCCTCCCCTCTCTTCAGAGTGGAGGGGAGTGGCCAGGGACAGTTGCCCCTTTAGTACCCCCTGATGGCTGCCCTGGCCCTGTCCACCTTATGTCCATGTCCACCTTTTGATGGTCTATGTTTTAAAAGTCTACATTTTGGCTACATCCCTCTATATCAGGGGTAGCCATCTCCAGTCCTCGAGAGCTACCAACAGTTAACATTTTCCAGGTCTCCTCACAGAATCACAAGTTAAGTAATTATCTCTACCTGTGGAACTTTGTAATTTGCCAGTGAATAAAGAGTGCACCTGTTAGGTGGCCTGGAAAACATGAACTGTTGGTAGCTCTCGAGGACTGATGTTGGCTACCCCTGGGCGGGCGGCGGGGTGTAACTATAGCACTGCAGCCCCCCGGCGCCCGCACATGCATAGCGCCCGGCTGCGGTGCTATAGTTACACCACTGCCTATAATATTTAAACAGAAGTTGGGATCAAAATGTCTAAATCTAATAAATCTTTCCAAGTGTAATTGCACTGCTATCATAGTTTACTTAGTTCGGCAGTAAAAGGGGCAGCATTGAATAGGTGGGGAACTAATCTGTTTTGTCTGAAATGGATGCGGATTTTCGAATTCTTGGACATTTCTCGACAATCCGCAACCATTTTCACCTATACTACGACTTTCTGGCAATCGACATTCAGAACATTGAATTCCGCTGTCGAGTTGCAGTCAAGAGAAACTAAAATGGCCTGGGATTCCAACAGTCGGAATCCCATATTGAATCCCCCTAATTATGAAATGACAAAACTTCTGGGTATTCTTTTATCTGAAAGAAAACCGTCTTTTAATGTACAATATCAGGTCATTGCAGCTGAATGTCTGTTTAGCATAGGAGGTCTATAGCAGAGAAAATTATGGGAACTTCCAAATCTCGATTGGAACCTACTGTATCTGCAGTTTCACTGCTTAGTACCTGTACTGCTTACTATTGTTATATACTATTGGTAAATAAAATAAAAAAACACTTTTCACGTAATCAACATAAAAATGTTCGTACGTTCATTTAGCTGGACTCTTTTATCTGAAGTATTAATATAGGAGTCGAGTTGGCAAGGAAAAAAGTTGTCAAAAATAATTCTCCTTTTAAAATGATACAATGTATTTAAATTCTAAAGAGACCATTAAAATTAAAATTACAGTCCTTCTGGAAAAATTAGCGAGTTCTCGAGCAAAATAAAGGCACTTGCCTAGTCAATCAATAGACAGACGCACATTGTGCTCATTTTGCATTATGTTCATTCAAAGTGAGCCGCTAATAACTTGCATGGAACAGGACTGGGCAGGAGGAGAGAAAATTTGTGGCATGATAATTTGGCATTGTCACAGGTGTTAGCACATAGAGAGAAAAATATAGTGGGAGTCGGTACAATTTATCACTGGACAGTGCATTAAATTGAGAAGAGTTTAGACATAATTACTGTATTTATAAGATACAGTATTCAGTGCTTCTGCCACAAAGGATCAATTTAATGTATGCCTAATTGTAGAAGACCTGAAAATAAAGTGGAGCTTTTTAAAATGTTATTGTTAATATCTCCCATGTTTTCTTTGATAAACAGAACAAAGCAGGATAATACATACACATTAATTCTTACTAAAGCTAGGAATTTTTATGTAGCATCCTGAAACATAAAATGTACATAAATGTGCGGCAGTATCAGAACAAATATGTAGATAATATAAAAATATGTGATAATATTTTATTATTAAGAGTAGGTGTCTTTGCATAAATAATAAAATCTCTCTCTCTCTCTCTCTCTCTCTCTCTCTCTCTCTCTCTCTCTCTCTCTCTCTCTCTCTCATATTTATTAAAATATGCAGTCCAGTCTGCATTGTCTAAGAAGTGAGGAATCTTCTTTCTGTTAGGATAATGGATGTACCCATTTTGCTCACAAAGACACTGAAAAGAGCCTGTTCTGGCGATCAGGAAGAAGTGATTTTATCAATGATCACTTTTTGTCGACCTATGGCACCCCTTGAAGCTTTGACACATGTGCTTTGGGATTTCCAGCAGCCCAGCAGAAAGGGATCACAAAAAATCCCTCTCCTGCAGAGCTTCCCCACTGCAGTCAAAGGGCTAATGACATCTGAAGATGGCATTAGTCCATGCAGGCAATATCTGGAAAGCGTGATTTTGCAGATCTTGTTAAATGCTGTCCCCATAGAAAACTAGGGGAACAACTATTGTGGGAGTCAATAAATGGTGAGCAGGAGATACCTCCAATACTGTATGTCCGGCTTACCACTTTGGTTCATTTAATACATACTCAATGCTGCCATTCAACATGCTGAGGGCAGCGCAACATTCACTAATGACGCGCTCTTTCTGCTTTTGTAATGTCAATGTTATTGTACGGGGTTACAGGGATGCCCAGGACTCAGCCCTTACTCTTTGCCTTCTCCTTTTGGTCTACATGGCTTAGGTCAACACATAAAGCAGGTTGACGTGCCTTGGAAGGTCGACGCAAACATTAGGTTGACAATGGCTAGTTCGGCAGTCAAAAGGTCAACATGGGTTTTACAGATTTTTTTTGGTCCCGAATGTCGACATGGACACATGAAAAACCGCCTGTCGGCACATGTCGGCTCAAAAAAAAGGTGAAAAACCTATGTCGACCTTTTGACTATCAACCAAGCCATTGTCGACCAAATGACTTTCCAACCATGTGGACCTTAGGCATGTTGACCTATTTAATGTATCAACCTAAGACATGTCGACCCTCCAGAAACAAACCTTATATGTTTTGACTCCCCCGACTGTATACCCTCCAATCTTGCAGGTTATAAATTGGTTGAATCATCCCTACAACAGTTCTCTCAAACCCACTGAGCCCTATTTCTGCTACTGAGGGCAATATGGCGCCATGACACTGATGTGCACATTCTACCCTCTCATACTGTACTATACATCCTATGTTCTCTGCTAGCTAGTAACAGTTTACACATCAGCATTCAATAGGCGGTGCTAGCAGACAGCTCTATAACATGGTTAGCTGGGTCATGTAATAATTATCTTCATAAGAGGCCTATAACTTAACAAAGACAAAACTTATTCCATTCTAGATTTAATATGATCATAATAAGAAAGTTTGTTCAACTCCATTCCTCCTGGTGGTCAAGGTGTGTGGTCAAGATGGGATGTTGCTACGGGCAACCAATCACATACTTTCTTATCTTCTAGAAATAAATAAGAAGTCGATCTGATTGGTTGCCTATAGCAACATCTCAGCTGAAATAGAACGCCCATCCTAGTAAATTTCCCCCAATGTGTTTTGGAGACTATATTTAGTTATAGTAATATAATAATTATAAAGCACAGAACAATGTCAATATATAATTCCAGCATAGCACATTACATTACATGCAGCACATTGTGACTCACCGTGAAGATGCTCTGCAGCAGTAACAGAAAATAAGATGACATGTTAAAGTCTGTAACTCTGTGGGTATAATGGAACAGGTATAAATATCTTATCAAGCCCTTTATCACAGTTCACAGTCCTGCATACTGTACATAGTATTGTAACTTTCTCTTTAATATATGAAATACAGTTCTGGAGATTAAAGGGTTCCCTGAATGTTTCCTAATGATCATGTATAACACATGGGTAACTATAGTATGTCAAAACAAATGATCGTTAAAGTAATACAAACAGAAATATAAACATGCACATTCCAACTATATACGTATACATAAAGCAACGTTATGACCCTTATTGCTTATATAATATAAAAATATTATAAAACCCCATTTCGCCCTTTTTCATGTCGACCTTTGACCTGTCAACTTAATGCTTGTGTTGACCTAATGTTCATGCTGACCTAATGACAGTAATTAGCAATAGGTCGACATGAAAAACAGTCTACATGAGTTTTCAGGTTTTTTTTTTTTTAGATAAAGGGGGTTGTCATACTTAACTATCCATGTAGACCTATGTTGACATAGACACCCAAAAAAAAAAACTGAAAAAAATGCGTTGACCTTTTTGACTTTTTGATCATGTCAGCATTTTTTACTTGTCAACCCTTTGCCTGTTGACCAATAGTGGTTGACCTGTTAACTGTTGACCTAATTACTGTCGACCATATGACCCATTCCCTCTAAAGTGTGCTGTCTCTGCCGCCATTTAGGCCTTGATAAAACCATCAGATTGCAAAACTGCTGCTAAGCCGCCACCATTCGTCAATATCTGGGGTAGCCAACCCTAGTCCTCCAGAGCTACCAACAGTGCATGTTTTGCAGGTCTCCTCACAGAATCACAAGTGAGCTAATTAGCTCCATCTGTGGATCTTTTAAAATGTGTCCGTGATTGAGTGCAGCTGTGCAGCAGCTAGGTTGTCTGGAAAATGTGAACTGTTGGTAGCTCTCGAGGGCTAGGGTTGGCTACCACTGGTCTATATGCACCACTTCTATTAATATATGTAAGCATGGTGTTATTAACTGGATAGGTTTTATTGTGTGATGGGTCAGATTTATTACTACATTGGCTTTCAGCTTTCAGTAAGCCCTAACTGAAAGGCAGACAGACGCAGAGCACGGAGAGCTTAAGTAAACAGGCTGCAAATATAATTATTTTGGTCATTCGGACAACGGGTCATTTCACCTACAAGGAAATTTCCCCCTGAACACTATCGAAATATAAATGATCACAAAGTGTTGTCTGTGAAGTCTCTCGCCTGAGGAGTAATTTCATCAGCCTGAGCGGTATTTGTAAAATGATATTCCTGTGCAGCGATGGTTGGTGAAATTGACAGACTAAGCCATTCCAAAGTTACACATGAAGGTTAATACCCTGGCTCACGAGCATGGTCCAGGGCTTCCCGCTCAATAGGCAAAAGAGCTTGAAGCTGAGCAAGATGCACAGGTGAAAATAAGTTCTGAGACAAGATGCGGATGAGGAAGGATGAAGGATGGATTTTAGTAAGCTGGGAGGCTGCTGACGCGGCAGCCTGTCTCGGTTCGTGCTGCTCGGTACACATAGAAAGGTGAGGGAAACACATGCATTATTTAGCAGGTTCAGTTCCACTTGAAGAACGATTGCAGAGCATGACATTGCGAGGTCACAGCAGGTGACTCAGCACCAGGATTCCTCTTATAGAAACCTTGAGAGACAAACACATTTGAAAACAGATCAAGACCGTTTACCAAATCAGGAATTATTTTCCAAATTAAACGTGAGCATGTGTGGAGTGGTGGAATGCGCTTCGTCTCTACCACGTTTGATGGGAGTCGGTTCAAAGCAACCACTGTCCATGATGACTTTTCTCATGAGCATTCTGACATCCATTGTCACAGCACTGCTTACTGCAGATGTGCCTTGGGGAATAGAGTGCTCGTTAAATGCCCACTATACTGCAATCTAAAGCATGAAGCTCATATACTACATTTACTGTAGTGGTGACCTCATGTTCCCCATCCGCATTTTCAGGACAGTGCGTGGTCTGTTCAGCTGCATAGACGTCAAAGACATTTTGCTTTTATAGAAGTTTATCCAAGGGGAATGTTAAGGTTCTCTTGTGATGGTTACGAAAAGTAGAAAAAAAGTAAACAACAATTAAGGTGCGCGGTCAACAGCAGCTGGTAAGAGGGGTGTCAATCCTCACCATACATTAATAATAAATAAATAAATACATAGGTGTAAATACCAGGGCTGGCTGAAAATAAAACAATTGTAATATGTCTGTTGTATCAAAAAATATAGATCATTTTATTATTACAAATATTTATACACATCTAACAAAGTTACCCATTCTCCCAGAGTATTTGGAAAAAAAATCTAATTAAGTTGAGACCACCCAAACGTATTCCTATTATTGTTATTACATTATATTTACAAGGTGCCACCAGTGGTACGCAGCACCATACATATGGCATGCTTTGGAACAATACAGGGTATTGTCCCGGGGCAGGTTATCATTGGTAGAGATGAATGAACACAAGTGAGAAGAGTTGCAGGTATAGAAGGTGGCTGAGTAACACCTGTAATTGATGTGCCAAAGATGAGAACTTTGAGAACAGGTGGGAAGAGAGCCCTGCCCTATTGAGCTTACAGTCTAGAGCAGCCATTCCCAACCACGGTCCTCAAGGCACACCAACAGTGCAGGTTTTAGTGATATCCAGGCTTCAGCACAGATGGTTTAATCAGAATCCCTCAGATACTAATTAAGTCACCTGTGCTCAAGCCTAGATATCTACAAAACGTGCACTGTTGGTGTGCCTTGAGGACCGTGGTTGGGAATGCCTGGTCTAGAGGGAGGGGGACAGATCAGGGGCGTAACTATAGCACTGCAGCCCCCGCCACCGTGGGGGGGCGCTGTGCATGTGGGGGCGCCGGGGGCTGCGGTGCTATAGTTAAACCCCCCTCAATCCCCCGCAGACTTACCTATCGCGCTGGTCCCGGCGGCTCCGTTCTTCTGCTGAGGACCACCACAAAATGGCCGCCCCCATATAGCACACTGTTCTCTGAAACTGTCTGCTGTATGGGGGCGGCCATTTTCTGGTGGTCCTCAGCAGAAGAACGGAGCCGCCGGGACCAGCGCGATAGGTAAGGCTGTGGGGGATTGAGGGGGGGTTTGCATGGGCGGCGGGGTAGGGGTGCTCGGTGGGGCGGCGGGGTAGGGGTGCTCGGCGGGGCGGCGACGGGGGGGGGGGCGCCCAAAACGTAGCTACGCCACTGGGACAGATAGATGACATACAAACAAGGAGGCCTGAAGGCAGTAAGTGAACATGATAGGGATGGCCAGGACATGAGGCAGCAGATATAGAGAGAGGCCTCGGTACTAGGTAATGTGGAAGGACATGAGTTGATGAACAGGTGGGTTTTCAGTGCCCATTTGTAGCTTGGGGCTAAAATGAGGGAGCTCATTCCAGTTAAGGGGGCAGCACAGGCAAAATCTTGGATATGCGCATGGAATGCAGTGACCAGGGTAGAGGGGAGGCGACAGTCATTGGCCAGCCGAAGGGTGTGGGAGGGAGTTGTAGTTAAATGAGGATGGAGATGTAGGGAGCAGTGGCATTAGAGAGGGCCTTGTATGTGAGGGTAAGGAATTTGCAGAGGATTCTGTAGGGGAATGGGAGCCAGTGCAGGAGCTTGGGAGAAGGAAGATAGTTGCAGAGCTGAGGACAGAATGGACGGGAGCGAGCTGGTAGCTGCATTATTGTGCCATGATGAAAGAGAACATGCTAAGACATGCCCACAATAGTGAGAACTGAGTGGTCAGGGCCGCCAACAGGTGGGTGCTATGGGGACAACTGTCCCGGGCCCAGCCGCTATGACAGAGGGTAGGGCCATGACCGCGGGTCATCTGGCCGCCATCCCCCACTACACAGTCCCCAGGCCCGGCAGGTACCTCCTGCTGCCCGAGGACATACACAGGCAGTGCAGCGGAATGCTGGGAGCCCGCACAGATAAGCCCCCACCATTTGATGACATCACACCATGCACGCCAGATGGAGAAGGAGGGTGAGTGTGAGGAGCCGGTGCTGCTGCCGCTGGCTCTGTAGTTTGATTCTGTAGTTTGTATAGAATATTTCCTTATTGCAGTTGGTTTTCATTTTACAACTCCCCAATAATCAGATACTCCTTTAAATTTTGATGACTATAGATTGTAAATGGTGAGCAAATAGGTAAAAACTGTGGCATGCTGGCGTTTTGTAATACACCTATCCATTATGCACAATACGGCTTGAATCCGTGGTACAAATGAAATAATCCGCCATGTGTAGCGATTCCCTACTTTAGATACTTTTGCCAGGACTTTCATTCACAGATATATGGGAGGAATTCAATTGTTTTCGGGATGCCCAACAGAGCAATTCCAGAAGTACCAGGTTTAGCCGTGCAAAGCGATACACCCGTCTACACCAAACTTATTGATGGAGGAGTCCTCAAGCTGAAATGTGGAATCTTTTTGCGCCTGGAGCAACAATTGAATGCTTTGTGAAATCGCCATCTAGCGGCAGCCATGGGGTAAAGCAATAGAATCAGTCCTAAGTACTTACAATTAGTATTTGTAATGCAAAAAGTATTCAAGGTACCCCAGCATTGTACTTTTGCCACATTAGTGATGTGAATAAGACATATATTTTGGTACTCTTTACTTAGTTGGGCGCCCGTCGCGGTCATCGCGGGTACATTTATGTCTGGCCGCGACGCGACCGACGCGATGCCCGCGATTTCCCATTGAAACCCATGTTAAACATGGAAATTGTGTCGGTCGCGTCGCGGCCGGCCATAAATGTACCCGCGATGCCCGCGACGCGATGCTCCCGATTTACCATAGGAATCAATGTTAAAAGGCGCGATGGACCCGATTTTACTGTTAAATGGCTCAATGGACCCGATTTGGCCATAGGAATCAATGTTAAATGGGCCACAGAGCCCATTAACCCTTAAATGTCCCCCCAAATTTTTAACGCCACCCCTCGATCCACGCCAACCCGAAGCGTGGTGAGCGCAGCGAGCCCGCGAGGGGCGGCGGTATGCGTCCTCCGACCTTTTCATGCCCTACTATCCACTAGGGCGTGGAGTGAGAATATAATAGTGTGGCGAGCGCAGCGAGCCACCGAGCCCGAAGCGTGGCGAGCGCAGCGAGCCCCGCGAGAGGACGCGGATACCTTCACAGATATACGCGTCCCCTCGCGGGCTTCACAGGTGTCCGTGGCGACGCGGACACCTGTGAAGCCCGCGAGGGGACGCGTCTACCTGTGAAGGTATCCGCGTCCCCTCGCCACGCTTCGGGCTCGGTGGCTCGCTGCGCTCGCCACACTATTCTATTCTCACTCCACGCCCTAGTGGATAGTAGGGCATGAAAAGGTCGGAGGACGCGTACCGCCGCCCCTCGCGGGCTCGCTGCGCTCGCCACGCTTCGGGTTGCCGTGGATCGTGGGGTGGCGTTAAAAATTGGGGGGGACATTTAAGGGTTAATTGTGCCTATTTGGGCTCTGTGGCCCATTCCTATGGCCAATTCCCATGGCGATTCCTATGGCCAAATCGGGTCCATTGAGGCATTTAACAGTAAAATCGCGGTCAATCAGCCTTTTTAACATTGTTCCCTATGGGAAAATCGCGGTCATCGCGGTCATCGCGGGCATCGCGGGCATCCCGATTTACCCGCGATGCCCGCGATGGCCACGATTTTTACCCCCGACGCCCGCGATTTCAATCGCTGGCGCCCATCTAGGTAAAGAGTACCTATATTTTTGTGAAAAGGTCTTTGCTGGAACGCTTGGGGCAGTTAAGTCGTTAAGGTGCGATTTCATCCTGTGTGATTGTGTATACATCTGTAGTTAACAATCTGTATGTTAGCAGATATTAGACAGATTATAGGCCAGATGTGCTAAGCTTCAAAAGTGATCAAATGGAGAGTGATAAGCAGCCAGCCAATCAGCTCCCACCTGCCATGTCACAGACTGTGTTTGAAAATGTCAGGCAGGAGCTGATTGGTTGGTTGTTTATCACTCTTCGTTTTGTTTACTTTTGAAGCTTAGTGCATCTGGCCTGATAAAAGATAGTATAAATAAACATAAGATTGTAGCATAATCACGTTAATGAATAAATGAAGAAATTTATCCCACACCGGTACCTAACTCATCTTTACGCCTTCCACAAAGGCATCTGCTACAGCGCCCTATTTACATCTACTGAAAATCAATTTCCCCCAGCACAGTTCTCCTTTAAGAACTGTGTTTGATAACAATTAGAAAACGGAACTTGCCGTGGGTATTTGTTCTATTAAGTTGTGATAACCACAGCTGGGTAATTGTTTCTGAATGAAGCGGAGCCTGTTTGGTGCTTGATAAAGCAATTAATTCCCATTATATTCAGCAAAAGTGCCATTGTTTTTATTGTCTGTGGCAGTGAATGTATATGATTATTATGCAGCATTGATGTCAGAAATAAATGGTTACAAAATTTTGACATTTCAAACTGTACCTGGAAATCAGCCCCTAATTGTAACTACATTCTGTGATATGTCATGAAGTGTCAGAAGCAAAGAAACAGCTGTAGAACATGCGCTTTCCCAGTGTGATCCTGTGCGAACAACATGTTGACTCTCCTGGACAATTTCTAATAAATTTAGATTTTTTTTTTTAACATTTACATTTTTCTTTATTATTTTTAAATTATTTAATACTGCTTTCCCATTGCTGAAACGGGTCATTACCCGTTATTTTTAAACAGGTTTTTAAACGGCAAGAGCCTTAAAGACCCTTTCCCACTGCAGCTTTTAAACGGTAAATTACCGTTTAAAAGACGTTTTTGGCTTTCGATTGGCCGCCAGGTGGCCAATAGAATCATTCTGAGGAGAGGCGCGGAAGATGAATATCTCTGCGTCTCTCCAGTGTCCGAGCGGTTACCAGCCGGGAGAAGTGCGACTTGAAGAGAAGATGCCGGGTCCGTCGCCAGAGTGAGTAGGATTTCCTTCCACAGGTACCCCTTTGGATTACTACGGATCCTGGACCCCGGACTCTTCAGCCCTGGAGCCCCGGACCCCTGACCCAGGATCCAGGGACCTACCTACGGGCTCAAGATAGGTGAGTATCAGTGTGTTTGTGTAATGTATGTATTAAACTTTTAATTTTTCTGGCTTGTCAGTGTGTTTATTTAACTATTTCTTGTACTGTGGAACTACAAGTGCCAGCGGGCCCTTTGATGCCCCGCATGCTGGGACTTGTGGTTCTCCAAGTCCCAGCATGCGGGGGAGGCTTGCTGGGACTCATAGTTCCACAGTATAAGACAATAGTTTTTAATCTATTTTCTTTACACAAATATCAGCTCGATGCCCACAGCCCAAGGGCATAGAGGACAGCACCAGGCTTCAGCCTGGTCAGGTAAGTCCTGGAGGGGGGAGGGCCTTTATTGGGGGGATCCCCACTCCCCCAGGACCCCTGGCCAGGCTGACTGGTCGGTAGGGTTAATGCTTTGGCCGCGGGACCTTATATAATAAGTGTCCCCCGGCTGTGGCATTACCCTGCTGGCTGGTTGTGCCTGGGGCTGGTTCTTAAAATACGGGGGACCCCTACTCATTTTGTCCCCCGTATTTTGGGAACCAGCCCCGGCCCTTGAGCCTGGGGCTGGTTTTAAAAAATCAGCGAAGCCCTATTTGTCGGGTTTCCTGATTTTTTAATACCAGCCCCGGCTCATTCAGCCTGGTGCTGGTTACGGCAGTGGGGGAGACCCATTCCCACTGCCTAAAAAACAGCTCTGAAACATGTAGGACTCTGCTTTTTAAACGTGTTGAAACACCGGTTAACTTTAACCGGTAAATCAACTCAGCCTTAAACGTTTAGAAAGGGGAAAAAAACGGCAATATACCATTTAAGACCTGCAGTGGGAAAGGGGCATACTGTAGTGATGCTTTATATTACCAATAGTTAAAAGGCCTTCAAAATGATGGCTTAAGGCCCATACACACTAAAAGGTTATCTGTCCAATATGGCTGGTTGGAATGAAATTCTAGAAATTTCTGGGAACAAATTACAATCAACCGTTTGCTCCCAAACGCTGGAAAATGGACAAAAGCAGTTCTCTGCATAAAGGCCCATACACACTAGAAGATATTGGCATTAATCTAATTCGGAAAGGGGCTTCTGAACGATATTGATGGCAATATCTTCTAGTGTGTATGCCTTAAGGCCCATACACACTGGGCGACTTTGAGCTGAAAGCCACTCAAAACAGCAGGTTTGAGCAGCTTTCAGCTGAAAGCCGCCCAGTGTGTATGGCCCAGCGATGAGCGGTGAGTGCTGCTGCACGCTCCCACATCATCGCCGGGAAAGCCGCTCATCTGCTGGTTATACCAGCAGATGAGCGGCGTTGAAGATGGCTTTGCATAGCTCTGCGCTAGGCAACGCCGTCCTCCCCCTTCGTCGGCGACAGGCAGGGGGAAAGCCGCTCAGTGTGTATGCACTGAGCGGCTTTCCCCGCAGCGATGATTGACATCATCGCTGTCCATACATGCTGGGCATAGTCACCCAGTGTGTATGGACCTTAACATCATCAACAATGCAGACATACAGGTCAATCTGCCAATGTACAATATCTTTCATCATCAGCTCAAGGGAAATTGTTCACCAATATCTTTCGTCTTTCATATCTTCTAGTGTGTATGGGCCTTTAGTCCGTATCTGCTCCTACCTAGGGATGTGCACCAGCCACTTTTCGGGTTTTGGGTTCTGATTACCTTGAGGTTTTGGGTTCTAATGGGTTTTGGCAAAACACCTCCTAAGTGTTTTGTGTTTGGATTTTTTGGGTTTTGGGTTCTGATTTTTTTGTTAAAAAAGCATAAAAACTGCTAAAATCCCAGAATTTGTTTATTTATCTTTTTTTGCTCCTACGCTATATTAACCTCAATAACATTAATTTCCACTCATTTCCAGTCTATTCTGAACACCTCACAATATTGTTTTTAGGGCAAAAGGTTGCACCGAGGTAGATGGATAACTATGCTAAGCCACACAAGTGTGCGGTGCAAACACGTGGCTCATGCAAGAGTGGCACTGCAGCAGCAGATACGGCAGTACTAGGCACCAGACAGGTAGATAAGGCATTACTAGGCACCAGACAGGTAGATACGTCAGCAATACTAGTATTGTGCACCAGCAGAAATTATAATAATTAATTTTATTATTAGGTACTGCTTGGCAGTGGCACTCAGTGGCACACGTCAGTGCACCAGCAGCATGGAATTATTTTTCACAGTATAGGTACACTATAAATACCTAGAGACAGATGCAAAAAATGGGAATACACCCTAGGGGTGTCACTCTGCGCTCACAGTCACTAAGGGTATGGTATGGAGTATATAGAATATATAGAATATATAGAACTCAAACTCTGGAGATAGATAGAAAATATTTTATTAATAATCTATTTTCTATTTTCTATCTATCTCCAGAGTTTGAGTTCTATATGTTATATATACTCCATACCATACCCCTTAGTGACTGTGAGCACCCGATTAACCAATAGGCTGATCAGGTTGCAGCCTGTAGTCCTGGGTCCTGGTGGGGGGCTCTTCTTTCTGTGGGAGCAGAATTGATTGCACTGGGATGGGAGCACTTATATCTGTGGAATAGTGGCGTGCGGTGGGGTGAGGAAGGTGAGGCACAGCCTTTCCTGTGATACTAGGGTATATGCCAGAGTTTTGAATTTATAAAGTATGTCAAACATACAAAGAATATTTTAAAAAAATCTTATTTTTATTATTCTAATTTTATATTTTATAGTAAAAATTCTGGAGTAAAAAGTCTATGGCAGGTGAGGCAGTGCCTCACCTGGTTACCTTTTCTGCACATCTCTTATCAAAACTCAGCAAATTTCCAGCAATGTACAGTATACTGCTGCACATGTGTATAATGCCGGCATGTACCCCATGGCTCATATATTGTGTTAATATCTGGCTCTGGAACTTGCCAGGGACTCGAGCCATTTACCTCACCGCACTTCCCTGCTGTGGAATTAACCGGCATCATCGAAGCAGGGGTGTGGGAAGAGGAGATCCTGTGAGAGCTATGGTGGGCATTAGTTGATGCCATTGCCACCGCTGCCAGCACTGCTAGGGCTGTAAGTGGCAATATGGATGGAGCAGATTTTTAGCTGAATATGAGCAAAATAATTGGTGGTGGGGACGGAGACCGGTGGGGGGGGGAAATGTTCAAATATGTGGCATGCGGTGGGGTGAGGCAGGTGAGGCACCGTCTTTACTCTCATACTAGCGCATATGCCAGCATTTTTAATTGATAAAGTATGTAAGAAATACTAATAATTTATTAAAAAAAATCTTATTTTTATTATTCTAATCATTTTTATAGTCAAAACGGTGGAGTAAAAAGTCTATGGCAGGTGAGGCAGTGCCTCACCTGGTTACCTTTTCTGTGCATCTCTGATCAAAACTCAGCAAATCTCCAGCAGTATATACTGCTGCACATGTGTATAATGCCGGCATGTACCCCATGGCTCATAAATTGTGTGCAAATCTGGCTCTGGTACTTGAAAGGGACTCGAGCCATTTACCTCACCGCACGTCCATGGAAAATATTTGCTAAAAATGCCAGCGTTGCTCACATTTGCTATATAAATTCAAATAATAAATGTTTTATGCATTAAAAGATGATATTTCATATATAAGGAAAGCAATAACAGGTCATTATGATAAAAAAAGGTTTGCTTGGCAATTTTCACACCTATTTTGACAAATTCACTTGGTACTCAAAGGGTTAATACTATCAGCAGTCTCATAATACTGTATCAGAATGCACAATGGATGCTGGATTTTGTTGGAATTAAACGGTTTCCCTGTTATTGTGTGAGACTGGAAAATAGCAATGCAACAAGTTTATTTTTTTTTCCAGTTATTGAACTTATATTATCTAACATTACATAACAATGCTTTATCTGGCATTATACAATAATATTCGCATTCGCAAGTAAAGACAAGTATTTTAAAACTATTTGGAATTATCGGCTATTCTAATAAAATTTTGTGGACAAAAGAACTCACAAAATAATCCGAAAATATGAAACTGCATAAAAGATCAAAATAATTCCTCAATAGAGAAACCACCACCCACTGTGAGCTGAAAAGCTGAGTGAATTAAGTCTTTTGAAATACTGCAGCCAAAATACAATAGGCATGGTTGTCTAGAGTTTCAAATATTTTAAATGTAGGCCCTTATTCAGGTTCACTCGCAAAGGGAGCTTCCTTCCCAAATGGAGAAAACCATGTGCACTGCAGGGGAGGGGGGTCAGATGTAACATGTGCAGAGAGAAACTTGGGTGAGTTATTTTGTTTCTGTGCAGGGACAATACTGACTGCTTTATTTTTACACTGCAATATAGATCATACTTTGAAGTAAGACCCCACCCAAATATAATTATCTCTGCACACCGTAAATCTGCCCCCCCCCCCCCCCGTAGTGCACCTGGTTTTATCTATTTGAGAAGGAATTTGCCTTTACGATTGAACCAGAATACGGGTCATAGACTACTTCCAAGCTGGGGCATTTCATAACATAAAGCTATGCTTTTTAGGAAATGTAATGTTCCTAGGATTTATTTGGAATCACTGGCTGATTAGCAGCACCTGGTGCTTCCTGTTATATGTGTGTCCAAGACATAAGGTTGGTATTTCCAATGGCAGTTTGTGCCTGAGCAATAAACTTGCGGGGTTCAGGGATTACGTTAGTGATTCTCTGGAAGTACCCTTATTGTGAGAACTGCCATGATGTAAATTAAAAAATGCCAATCTGTTATCCTGGAATGCTGTCTACCTGCTGAGAATAAAGAACCAGACTTCATTTTTAACCAGTGTATGTGATTCCTTGTGGGATCAAATGAAGAGAATGTGCCAGAGGGTTCCGGTAGGGAATTGAGCAGAACACTGGCTGAGGAGGCGCATACCAGTTCATTTGGTGGCTTGGTCGAGGGAGGGATGAGAAGTTATTTAAATGTAAACAGTTTTTAGGGGTTATAAGCTTGAACAGAGATGAAAGTTTGGAAATATGTTTGTTTGGCAATGTGCAGGCCAGGGCAAAGTATAGGAGTGGTGGATAGTCTTATATGTGAGGAAGTCCATTGGATAAGAGATTCACGCCATTTATGTTAAACCTTGGCTTACATGAAAGTTTTTGTAGGTGTCTTCTTAATTTAGAGTGCCACGGTTATGGAGTGTGGTGGGTAGCTGGAGCCACTTCATCAAGGGCTATTTCGAGAGTCAGATTCATGTGTCATATAGCCATCTCATGAGTGGTAAAAGCAGAAATAGGTGAAAGCAGTTGTTGTAGAGTGGAAGATATGGATAATTGTGCTTTAACCAATGCAGATAAATTGCACATTTGCTCATCCCATTTGAATGTATATACAGTATCTCTCATTTCTTTATTTCCCCCTCAAAAAATGTAACAGCTGCATAATGTGGGTTAGGTGAAAATCAGGGAGATTGCTAGAAGATTCAGGGAGTAAGGGAGATCGCTAATATATCAGGAAGTCTCCTGCAGAATGCAGGAGTATAGGCAAGTTTGGGCAAATGCAGAATCCGGCGTGTTGCAAGCACTTGCAGATTTTTGGAAGGTTTTTTTTTTTTTTAAATGTTTTTGCCTGGTAAAATTATTCTCTCTCTAAATCTAGCAGCTAAATCAACAAAAACTCAAGGGGGCCTGCAATTCGCAGGCTGTTATTTTGACCCTCATAGCTACATTGTTACCTTTTATTAAGAACAGATATAGGACCAGACTCTCTAAGCTTCAAAAGTGATAAAATGGAGAGTGATAAACAGCCAGCCAATCAGCTCCTACCTGTCATGTCACAGACTGTGTTTGAAAAATGTCAGACAGGAGCTGATTGGCTGGCTGTTTATCACTCTCCATTTTATCACTTTTGAAGCTTAGAGAATCTGGCCCATAATCTCACAGGCCATTTTATTTACATTTCATTATAAAATGCCAGTGGCATTACATGACCAGCAGGGGACATGTATTATGCTGTTATTTGCTGCTGCAGTAGGTCATTGAAGGTCACTGTATTGGCGTCACTATAACTAAAATAGGAAATGTATTGAATGGCAGAAAAAATTTCATCGCTGCTGCAACACTGCGGAATAAAAGAACTGTGTGTGAGCATGCGGTCACTGGCTTTCATTGTCACAACATGTTTTTGTGCAATGTACTAATACACAGAATCGGCTCCAGAGGATATAAGTCTCATAATAACCCTATTGGCATACATGAAAACTCTGGTGCTAATAATATTTGTGTCCTTCATGGAGACTAAGGGGGTTATTCTGGTTCACCCGCAAAGGCAAAATCACTCTCTAATGGATAAAACCATGTGCACTGCAGGTGGGGCTGATGTAACATGTGCAGAGAGAGAGTAAGATTTGGGTGTTTTATTGTGACTGCTTTATTTTTACTTTAGTTTTACACTGCAATATAAGTAGATAAGGCACACTTTTTCTGCAAACTAATTGGTTTTGACAGGTCCACGCCCCTTTTATACACTTTAATATCAAACGCGATATCGAGTTTGATATGTCTGATATCAAGCCCGTATCACGTTTGATATGAAAGTGGTATAAATAATATTAACCCCCGTATTAAAATATATTTGGTTTGATACTGTAACTTCATACACTGATATTGGCTATGTGAAATAACACATATATAAAGTACGCTTAATGTTATCTTAATCAGCTGGTAGAATTTCTAAACATAATGCTAAAAAGATGTTAGAAAAATATGGTATACAACAGATATATAATTCGTAGAACTGTAGATCTTGTTTTATATCAAATTTGATTTGTGTAGGATGTCTCGCAACGCTGATCATCAAAACAGCCGGCTGAAAGCCTGGTATTATAACGTTTTAAAGCCGGGTAGTTTTTGCGGCATTGATAAATATTATAAAGCTTTGAAAAATAAATTTAAAAGAACCAAAAACTATAAAATTTATAATAGAACATACCTTAGAACATGGAGAGGGCGGCAAACAAAAATCCTGACCATTTGGGGTTATAAAAAATAAAAAAAAAAAGTTATATTCCACACGATAACTTCCACATCATCTAAGGACCTTCTTGCTTTTAAAATAAATGAAATATCCGAGTACATAACAAAGAGGTCTGGGTATACATATGTTATGCATTTAAAGACAGGGGCCTGAGAAATGGCATATTGTTTTACACACACGTCAACCCATTTTGACTGATGATTGTAATTTTCAAAAGTAATTTTAAACACCGGATTCCATTGGATCCCCTGTAATTAATTTTTATTGGCTGGTCTATAGAATACAATGTTAGTAGATGTGGTTTTTGGTATTACAGCTTTGATATTTATAAATAGCTTCATTTTAATATTGTATCATTGTATTATACATAATGATTTTAAATAATGAGCTAGTTATCACATTTATATGTGCTGTCTGCTGACTACACATGTGATATGATGGGGATGCTGCAGTAGCTTTGTCGGATCCCCTGTAATTAATTTTTATTGGATGATCTATAGAATACATTGTCAGGTCGTATTCATAGATGAGTTTTTTTTTTTTTTTTGTGAGAGCGTTAATAGTTTTATGTGATTTTGTGCACGCAAATTTCGTTATGGATACTTATCATGTTATCTTTTATTATCAACAGTGATTGTTGCAGAAATTGACTTTGAACTATAAATATTCACCACAAATTAAGCTACTGTATCAATTAACAAAACATCAACATGCAGGTGTGTATATGATATTTACAATAGTTTAACAATAGCTTATTGTATTGTTATTTCAACTTATTATTATTTATTACAGAGAAAGGAATACAAAACCATTAATGCAAACACAATAAGTCTCAGAGATTTACAAGATTTACCCAGCTTCCAACAGCAGTCAAATGAGCAGACAAATACATGTAAGTTTACAGATCAAGGACACATTGTTGTTGCTAGGGGCATGATTTGTTAAGGCACAGGGGCTATTGACAGGTTTTATAAATGTTACGTTGTTGGTGT
This sequence comes from Crinia signifera, assembly GCF_055691185.1. NCBI lineage: Eukaryota > Metazoa > Chordata > Amphibia > Anura > Myobatrachidae > Crinia > Crinia signifera. The sequence goes on along the minus strand of NC_139224.1, from coordinate 40,501,961 downwards.
TAATTATTATTACAAGGCTCAGTTGTGTTAGTCACAGGGTCTGTTAAGACAAGCGCCCTATTGGTATAAATGTTACACGTGTTGATTGTATTTTTCGTTCTACAAAATTGTTGTGTTAATTTTTATTTTATTTTTTATGTATATATTATTTTTTATTAAATTGTTAATCCCATAAATCAGTTTCAGATGTCACAAATGACGCATCTGAAGTTGGATCATTTGGTTCGGATTTCACAGTCGGGCCGGATCTGACGACATTCGAAAACCCATACGCAGCATACTCTGATTTGTCCGAGTCGCAAAAATGTAGGTATTCATATATGCCATCAAAAAATGTGATGTATGTTAAAAGAAATATACGGGGGCGTGTCTAAATTTCCAAAAATATGTCTCTCACACTCTCTCACGCTATCTCGCGCGCACTCTCTCGATCTCTCTCATATATATATACTGTATATATATGTATATATATATATAAATATATATCCTGTTATATTCATTTTTATACAGCCTGTGATATTAATGTGTTATTTGTTCTCTGTTAGTATCACCAATTATGTCGAAAGCTGATGCAGAACACATAATGGATGATCTCTGGAATTTACCATCGGCAAAACACTATAAACCGTTATACCAGAACCCGGCTATACAAGGTGAATTTTGACGCTTGGCTAGTGATGTTTTTATAATGTGTTTTTGTGTTAAATGTTGCATATCGTCGCAAAATCATGAATAGTGTCCACAGGAGTTGTTGTTATCATGACTTAAATGGCGTTTTTTTTTCTCAAGTCAGCGAATGTGTTGTTAATTGATAATATATGTATTACAGATGCTATAGCTAGCCGGTATGAACCTACGGTACCTAGGGCCGATACGTGTGAAGCGGGACCATCCGGATACAGAGAACCGACAGCGGGTGTTGGATCAAACGCCAAACAACACAACAGCTTGGCTAAAGGTGCAAAAAGACCCCAGATCAGCGATCAAGCTTTCTGGTCATTGTTTAAAGGAACCATGCCGGCACAAACCTTTGACAAATACCCGTGTATGTTTATTTATTTGGTTTCTTATATAGCACAACATTTACCATTGTTCTTTACAAATGGAAACCACAGGTATTAAACAGCCTGTGTAGACGTAAGCCGACAAGGAAGGTGGGGTTGGGATGTGGGACTGAAGGTGTTATAAAGCGACTGTCTTTGTGGCCGCGTATGTGTAACTAAAACGGTGTGATTTTTATTACAGTAGGAACCACGCCGATGGAAAGATCTGGCAAATATTCAGGTGTGTAATGTAATGTTTATTTAGTTTCTTATATAGGACCGCGTTCATCATTGCTCTTTACAAATGGAAGCCACCGGTATTAAACAGACTGTATAGATGCAAACCGACATGGAGGGGTGGGTGTTTTGGGAGGCGGGCCTGAAGGTGTTATAAAGCGGTTGTCTTAGTGTCCGCGAATGTGTAACTAAAACGTTGTTATTTTTTATTTACAGCGGATCCGCGACAATTCGCAAAAATGATAGCCGCGGCCGGGGTTGCTCAACCACTCAATGCTGAAATGGATGGGGGAGAATCCGCTAAAACGGTGATCGACCCACAACGCCAAGAAAATGTATCAAGGGCCGAGATCATGGCCACCGAGCGCGACGATTTCAAGCCAAGCAAGCGGAGAATTTCAAAAAGTCGAACCGGTCAAGAAAACAATGCCGATTTATCAGACCTTAAAAGAAGGTTGAAATATTCGGAAGGTAGACCCATGAGAAAAAGAATTGCATTACAAACAGTGCCAACCGTGAGTAATGTGGATTACCCGCACGCATTTACAACACCTGCAACACCTACTGAATCCGACATTGACATTGCCGGTAATACAAAGACTGTGAAGACTCGTAAAACTTTACGACTGTCAAGAGAGAGATACACGCCGCTGACGGATGATGATGTCATCGTAATTTCAGACACGCAGGAACATCATACTGCAGAAACGCAAAGCGTGGTCAGTAACACGCCTGCAGCTACATTATCCGCTAATGATGAGGACTTAAATGGGCAAACATTTTTTATCACCCCTAGTGAAGAGTCAGTCTCAGATACACCACAGAATGATGATGAGACTGTAACATCTGTAGCCGGAATCCCTGATAAAGTAATGGGTGATGATTACACAAAACTACCCAGTGTTTTTACCACGGTCGGCGAGGCAACCGCATTGGGCGGTGCGGATGCCCCGCCGACCGTGGTATCGACAGACATAGTTGATGGGGGTCAGAATGTGGAACAATTAGGACAAGATGCGGAAATACAATACTACGCGGTCATGGGGAGGATGCGTGAGCATATAGGGTACATGCGTAGAAATGTCAATTCCCTGTTGAACCGTATAAAAGATGAGCTTTATGGTTCAAAAAAGAAGCCAGAGATCATTAAAGAACTTGTAGAAATGTACATGAATGTAACATCAAATCATATAGCAGAGACCGTGAGGACTAGGGATTTTATTAAAGCGAACATGTATCATTTTGCCGAGATAATTGAAACGAATCAGTGACTAGGCATGGTGGGTTATGGGTTGAAACGTAATTTACATGTGTGTAAAAAAGCCCCAAGAATTAAAGCAAATGTACCGTGCAAAATCTCACACTTATTTCGCCGTTCGAAAATAAAACAGGCTTTAAAATGCATATACAGGCTGAGAAAGCGTAAACAACACAGGGTGCGAGGCACACCCCCAACCCCGTGTGCACAGGCTGACAAATCACCGGACCAACCATCACCGGGTGACGCTGCGTCACCTGACAATGTTGAACACCCCGCAACGCCCATGCATAATGACATAGATGGGGGTGCGCCACCCGGTAATGGTGAAGGTCGGCGAGATGTGTACTTAGAAGCTGTTAACAGGTATGAGCGACACCATCCTAATTTCAGAGCTATTGAGTATCATAATCATTTTCAATTTGTTAATTTGGAAAGAGTTACATCATTTGCAGAGGGTGTTGAAGCCGTACACAACGCTATACAGGTTATGATTGATGAATTCATGGTTGGTGTTGACCCTAATGATCGTGTACAGTTAAGATTGGAGGGGGGTGGTTTACACAACGCCATCTACTCACACCGTAAGCCGCAAGAATCATTAGACGCTGTCAGTTTCTTGAATCAAATTACAAACACTCTTCAAAGTAACGCAGAATTCTTATTAGCCACGGGTTTAAGGTTTGTGATCACTGTTTTTAGAAATAGAGCGGGTGGGGCCCTAACTGGTCGCGGCCTTAGACGCATTCCATACAGCTTAATTATAGAAAGGCGCAGAAGACACCTGTATGATTTCAACAATACGCACAATTATTTGTGCTTTGCGGCATCGATCTGCAAACTTCTGGATAAAGGTAATGCCACAGACGCTGAAATACATGATCGGGCGCTTCAAATTCATAAGGATTTGAACCTACCGATCGATAAAGCAGTCAGCTTTAGCGACGTTGTTGTTTTTGAAAAACACTTAAAAACAAAAATTACAATATTATATCATAATAATGGGTCTTGGCATTACTTTTCTTCAGTATCGTATTACGATGATACCCTGTATGTATTATATCACGATTCACACTATTATGGCCTGATTAATATCTGCGCATTTCTCGGATCGAGAAATTTCTGTTCCTTCTGTAATCGAACTTTTGAGCGCAAAAATAGCCACGATTGTCTTTTCTTTTGTAAGGCTTGTCACAGACAAGCGTGCGCTGATGATGGGGCTTCCGCATTAAGATGTTCGGTTTGTAGGGTATTTTGCAGATCGCGTGAATGTTTAGAGGAGCACAAATCCTTAGCTTTAGATCGCAAAATATCCTGTCTTGAACATGTTTATTGCGACAGGTGTTGTCTCTACCGTCGCAGGTCTCATGAGTGTCAGGGGCTAAAGTGTTCTACTTGCAAGGCATATGTTGATGGGTTTGCGGATCATTTGTGTTACATACAGCCCATCAAAGCGGAAGAACCCACCACCAAATACATCTTTTATGATTTTGAATGCATGCAGGAGACAGGTATACATATACCAAACTACTGTTACGCTCTCACATTAATGGGTGAGAAATCCTGGGAGTTTAAGGGCAAAGGTTGTATCGATGATTTTGTAAAGACGTTCATGAAACCAAAATTTGCGCATTACACATTCATAGCCCATAACGCTGGGCGGTATGATGCGTATTTTGTATTGAACAAGATCATCAAAGAACGGTATACAGTATCCCTTATCTCTAATGGCGGAAACATAATGTGTATCACAATAAAAGATCTGAAGATTAGGTTTATAGACTCTCTCAATTTTCTCCCCATGAAATTGAGCAGATTTCCAAAGGCCATGGGATTTGATGGCGTTAAAGGTCATTTCCCGCATTTTTTTAACACAGCCGATAACCAAAATTACATAGGGGGCATGCCCTCAATAGAATATTTTGGCCTACAACACATGATGCCTGAGGAGGCCGCTGATGTTACAGAGTGGTACGAAAAAAACAAACACAAGGCGTTTAATTTTCAAAAAGAATTAATACGATATTGTAAAGAGGATGTCAGAATATTGCAAAAAGGGTGCGCAGCTTTCAGATCAGCCGTTATAGCCATGACAGAACAGGAGTTTGTAATAGCGGCAGAGAAAAAAGATGTAGCCGTTAAACGTCACGTTGATCCATTCCAACTGACGACTTTAGCGTCGGTTTGTATGGCTATGTATCGTTGTAAATATTTACAGGCAAACACATTGGCTCTTGTACCGGGTGATAACTATCACAAGACCCAGAAGCGTTACTCAACACCTGCCATACAGTGGTTAATGTACATAGAACACAAAGAAGGTGTGAGTATAAGACACGCTTTACAAGGTGGTGAGAAGAAAGTCGGCAGATACAGTCTGGATGGTTACGCCGTGATTAACGGCGTGCCAACAGCTTTTGAATTCCAGGGGTGTTTTTATCACGGTTGTGACAACTGTTACAAAGCCGATGATGAAAACAATCTGACTAAAACAACCTACGGTCAACTGTGGCACAAGACACAGTTAAGGATACAATTCCTTAAACGGTGTGGATTTCAGATAAGGGAGATGTGGGGGTGTGAGTGGAAGAAAATGAGGGAGACTGATGAGGAGCTTCAGGTTTTTCTGAAAGGTTTGGAAATCCCTGAACCCTTGGATCCTCGTGATGGTCTTTATGGCGGACGCACTAACGCCATAAAACTTTATCACAAGACAGAGTGCGATGAAAAAATACACTATTTTGACTTTACTAGCCTATACCCATTTGTCAACAAGACCAAAACATATCCTATACGTCACCCACGCATCATTTATAAGGACTTTGATGATGTCACAAAGTATTTCGGTTTTGTTAAATTAAAAATTAATCCTCCGCGAGGCCTTTTCTTTCCAGTTTTACCGGTTAAAATGAATGGTAAGTTAATGTTTCCGCTGTGCCGCACATGCGCCGAATCTGGACAGTGTGAGCCGTGCGTTCATGACTCAGAAAACCGCGCCCTAACCGGTACATGGTGCACAGTGGAGATAAATCTTGCTATAGAAAAGGGGTACAAAGTGTGTAAAATCTATGAGGTGTGGCATTTTGATGAGAGATCTGATGATTTGTTTTCAGGTTACATTAAAACACACCTCAGAGATAAACAGGAGGCTTCTGGTTACCCCGATTGGTGTACAGACTCTGTGAAACAACAAGAGTACATAGACGCGTATCAAAAAAATGAGGGCATAGCTTTAAGACACGAACACATAAATGTCAACCCCGCCAAAAGACAAATTTCTAAATTGTTTTTAAACTCATTATGGGGTAAATTTGGTCAACGTAGCAACATGCCCAATACTTGTCTAGTGACAGATCCTGATAAGCTTTTTGAATATGCCTTTCAACCACACTATGAGGTGTCTGCTTTAGACTTCATAGACTCAGAAACTGTTATGGTCAACTGGAAATACGCCAAAGACCATTATACCAGGTCTTCAACAACAAATATATTTATAGCTGCATTTACCACAGCGCACGCACGCGTCGAGTTGTACAACCTATTGGATAGATTACAAGATAGATGTCTGTATCACGATACAGATTCTGTAATATTTGTCAGCAGGCCCGGTGACTGGAATCCGCCATTAGGCGATTATCTAGGGGAGTTGACCAGCGAACTACCAGCTGGTACGCATATAACAGAGTTTGTTTCAGCCGGCCCCAAGTCATACGGCTATAGACTAAGCAACGGCAAGACGAGCCTCAAGGTCAAAGGTATAACGTTGAATGTTTGTAATGAGCAGCACGTTAACTTTGACAGTCTGAAAGAACTGGTCTTAGATTATCCTTTAAACCCCAAAGGCGAGGATCAGAAAAAAATTGTGACCAGGCAGCCCGGTATAGTACGTGTGAAAAAGTACTGGCAGATTGAAACCCGTATGCTGCAGAAAACGCAAAAGTGCGTTTACACTAAACGTAACCTCACGGATAATTTTACAACCCTACCATTTGGTTATTAAGATGGATATCCGTTTTCAACACCCCTTCTCCTGTATTTTAGCTGGGCCCTCCAATTCGGGGAAAAGTTATTTTGTGAAAACGCTAATACAACACGCATCCACACATATGACGCATGTACCTGATAATATTGTTTGGTTTTACACCTGTTGGCAACCGATATATGACCAACTTCTGAGTGTTCACCCTGGTATGCGTTTTATAGAGGGGTTGCCCGAGTCATTTAGCGACGACCAGCTTTTTCCCCCTGATAAGGTTAATTTAACGGTGATAGATGACTTGATGGATGCAGCGAGTAATAATTCTGAGGTTGAGAAAGCGTTCACAAAGTATGTGCACCATCGTAATCTCAGTGTCATGTACCTTGTGCAAAACATATTTTGTCAAGGTAGAAAGAGCAGGACTATACATTTAAACACAAAATACATGGTCCTGTTTAAAAACCCCCGGGATAAAATGCAGGTTAGCATTCTGGCTAGACAAATGTACCCATCAAAATATCGTTTTTTTCTTGAAGCCTATGAGTCCGCTACGGAGCCACCATACGGTTATTTACTGGTTGATTTAAGAAACAATGCCCTTGATGATTATCGTTTACGAAGCGGTTTATTTCCCCCCGACACACCAGTAGCTTATGTTGTTAAGAAGCGGGGTTCTAAATAGCTATAACCGCGCATCCTATAGTCATTCATTACCACTTCTAACAGCTGTGAACATGTCGACCAGGATAAGGCGTAATTGGGCCCTTTTAAAAACCCTCATTAAAGCCAAACCGGCCCAAAGAAACACTATATTATCCAACGCTTCAAACGATTTGGTGACAGCCATATGTGAGATTGCTCTCAATACGCTTAAAGGTAAAATACCCCTGTCACAGCGTCAGTTGAACTACCTTAAAAAGAAGAGGAACCTTATAAAATCGCTTTGTAATAAGAAATGCGCCATTGGGAAAAAGAAGAGGTTGGTGAAACAGTCGGGTGGGTTTATCGGATCGTTGCTAGGATTTGCTATTCCATTAATTACCGGACTACTGTCTAATCGGTGATGGAATACGCTGAGAAAATGTATCTGGTCCCCCAGCAACAGATAGACCGTTTAAACAACAAACCAACCGGCGATGATATACGCAAAACAGCCACGCAAAGCCTAGATGCAGAGATCATAAGTATACTACATAATAATGCTTTATCAGAGTATGAAAAGGCAAAACGATACACAGCTGTGTTACAGAGGTACCTGGTGTTGAGTAAACAAACTGATAGAGAAATGTCAACTTTAACGCTTTTATCACCCGGTGCAAATGCTGTTGAGGATACTGCTAACCCTACACAAGATGATGCTACCGACGCTGTTTACCACGATGTCTTGAACAGTGTTAATGCGCGGTATAAAAAGAACTGTGAAATACTAATGAGTAAAATGGTTCGCTCTAAAGACGTTGCGAATTGGGACCGCAAGGGTGTGTTTATGTATAAAGGTGTCACAGTGCCAGGATCCAATGTGTTAGACTTGATAAGGGGTATCACGCAAAATCACAGCGTGACGAGTCATAAAATGCCTAACGGTTGGATTGAATTTATGCGCGCTATGGCTGAGTTGAATATCCCGTCCACTGTAGTTGGTAATGCCTCAAACAGATTACAGTTAGATCGCTTAAAAGCTGAAATCTACGATGATGAAATTGGCAATGTAAATATAGCCTCCCCAATACACAACATTAAAAAAAGTCGTATAAATGTTTTAAATTCCCCCGGGTTAACAACGCCACACGGCTACTTACTACCGAGGAAAAGATCCGTAAATCTGTTTCAGGATTCGCAGTGGTTGAACCTTTAACATATAACTAATTTATAATGTTTTTATACAATGTATTTTTGTGTGTTTAATTTGTACGATGACGTTTAATTTGTATTGTATCATGTATTTAGTGTATTGTTTTAACTGTAAAGTTTATCGTGTTATTCGTGATTATCTTGCTGTAAATACATTTTGCCTGTACCAATAAAATATGATTATGATTTATAAAATGCTGTTTTGTTCTTTGATTCTAATCAGTTTGTCTGCAAAAATATGCAATCACACGGTATAAAGTTCAATAAGCAAGATTTTTTAATAGAAAGTAACCATAAGCGATGTACATACAACATTTCAATCACAACATTAGTTACAAGTTACACAAACAATTTTTGTATTACACATTATTTTTATCAAACACATGTTGGTTACTGGTGACACAGGACTGTATACAGTTACCCGTATATCGACTCAAACAATGACTTCTAGGGAGACGTCTTACAAAGTTTGACACATAGCGATCATTACGTTTTGTATCAAAACTAAAACGGGCCAACACAGCTGTATATTTGTAATTTTTACACATGAAAAATATAAAGTATATACAATATTGTCCACAAACGGTACTGTTAAAACCTTGCAACTGCTTATTTTGGTGGTAAATTCTTTTTGAATTTGAGTTTAAAAAATTTATTATGGCCTTTGGGAATAGGGGGTTGTCAGGTTCTAATCCGTAAGAGTCCAAAAAGTAACACTCGCGCTGGTTGTTAAAATAAACGGCCAACCAATGCTCCCCCGGTTGGGTGCTGGTATGTGTGTTGATTACAAACGCGCAGGGGTATTGCGATAGTTTACCGCTCGGTAGCATATCGCACGGGTAGGTCCCTTTAAAAAACAGGCGCGTCACCGGATTAGCGTACAGTATACAATTTATCTGTAATGTGTTCATATCGCTGCTGGGGTGCTGAATATTGGTAAATAAACGATAAATATAAAAATTATTTATTTCATTTATAGATAATCATACAGCACATCGCGCCTCTGGTTGATCTCGATGATATTATCAAATAATGCGTATATTATTATGTTGACTGTCCGGTCTAGTGCTCCTGCAAACCGGAATTCAGCTCGTAGATTTCCGGTTCTGATTAGAGACAGATGCTCCGCGCATTCCTGTTCAGGCGACAGATCAAAAGCAAATAGTGTGTAGCCGTTGAGGTACTCTTCACGGTCAATTAGTATACCCGAATCTGATTTCTGCTTATTTGTGATCTGAATGAGTGACATATACTCGCGAACCGCATTACCGTGTTCAAAGTCTGGTTGAAATGGTTTGGCCGGATGCGGTGTTCCATCCAGGTATAGGGATGCGAAGTTTACATTTTTATGTTCAAACCGTAGAGGGTTTTTGTCATAGGCTCCTGAAAACGCTTCATTATCTACAAAAGCGGCTATAACGGTTTTTGGTACCTGGCCTAAAAACAGATTTTCTAAATTAAATACGCGACTCCCCGTCGGTATGCTATAGATCTTCATGCCCACTCTATCGATCGCATATTTGGCGTTGGTGGTCAGTAAGGCCTGGGCGTGTCCAATCCGGACTGCGGGTGAGACCTGAACTCTTTTCACAAACAGGGACGCTGCAACAATCTGAATTTTAAAGGCCTCCGCTTCAGCAGACATTAAGCAGAAAGCATCTTTGTTTCTGATGAGTTTTATCTTCAAGTCCACGGCGTTCAATATTAGTTTATGTTGATGAAAAAGGTCACAGTGTAGCGGCCCCAATAATTCAACCGTTCGACTTTGTGTCGTTGTTCTTGCCCTTTTTATAAACCCTGTGTTTACACCATCCAGGGTTCTTGTGTTGTGTTCTCCAGCCACATCTTTGTAGAATAATCCAGTTGTGTGTTTTGTGGATAACGCATCTGAGCTATAATTCAGTATGGTCTCTATGTAGGCCCTATAAGCGTAAAGATTATTGGACTGCGATATGAGCCTATCGCCCAATGTGACATCAACCTGGCTAAATAAAGTTGCTATGGGGTAATTAATAAGAGCGACCTTGGCGTCTTGAGGTATAGCCGTGTTATCATGCCGTACGATCTTGCAGGTCACGTACAGCAACGTGTTGTTCAGATCGTAGTAGTGTTCCCCGCTGGCCGCTATGTAGAATTCAAGCGGAGCGGTCTCGGATAATGCCGCCAAAGGTTGAACTTCGACGTAGAGGCTTTTCTCTACGCTGGTCTGCGTCGGTGGTACGTCAAAAAGATCAAGTTCAGATTTTGCGCATTCCATGGATTCATTGTGTATGAAAGACATGCTTAAAAAATATCACCGACCCTCCGCTTCGGTTTCCTTTTTTTAATTAAGCCGCGTCTGCTCCGTTTTTTGTTTAAAAGGGGTCTGCACCATGTCGGAAGTCGTATTGCCCGCTTCCGTTCATTTTTAGCCGCCCCTTTCCTGGCATAGATTAAACCTGATCCATCTTGCTTCGCTTGATTTGCATCGTGTATTTTGCTCACAACCGCCGCTGTGGCTTGTCCGATGACGTCTTTCGCGATGTTGCGTGCTGCATTCTTCACGTGGGGCTTTGCTATCGCCAGCCCTCTTCGGAAAAGCGGTACCGCTTTTCTGAACAGGCTTCGAAAAATACCGCCTAAACCGCACCCGTACATATACGCGCTGCCGTGAAAACCGGGTAATCCATTACCAGCCTGTGTTTTATAATATTGCGCGTAGAGCCCCGGGTCACCATAATTTTTAACGGCCACCATTGTCTTTAATAAAATTCGGATTTGCGACGTCTGAAATGTAGTTTCACGTTCGCTTTCCCAAACTTGAATGACATGTTTTCGATCTGATCATTCTTTATCTCTATGGCTATAGTGTCAAAATGCGTCTTGCACAACGGAACATAATCGGGCTTCTCATACCGTATAGTGACCATCTCGTTGTTACGGCCCTTTATTTCAACGGTGCGCAACAACGGAACATAACTATCACCGACCCTCTGATGTTCGATAATATCTGTGTACACAAAGAGCGTATATTGTCCTCCGCTGATGTCGGCGCACGGTTTTAAAAACTTAGTTTTCGGGTATAACCCCAGTATTCTCGACAATTTAGGACCGGCTGAGATGTTGTACATCGCCTTGTTGTCGATGATTATCTCTCGTTCAAGCGGATCGTACAATAGTTTTAAACCATCCAGTTTATGTCGGTCAATTTCAGCGTTGAAAGAAAACAGTAACGCCCCGATGGTTTCATAAAACCCCGGTTTAACGCAAACCCTCGTTACTGTACCGCTCGTCCCATCCCACTTTGTTATTTTCAACACACAATCACGCACATCGATTGTATTCCAGGTGTGTGGGTATTGTATTTCTGTAAGAGCTACTTCCCAATCTCCACTTAAGTCTATAGGCCTTGCTAACTTTGTGGTATAGGCCCTTATTCTGATTGACGCGGACTTTACCGCATACTTTCGGATCGCGTGTTTACGGCGTCTGCGCATGCGTGGAGAACGCAACGCGCATGTGCCACGCCTTGACTCGGTACCAGTTCGGCCAGATCCCGTCCAGAACTGTTCACCGCTATCATTCGGGAAATAGGGGCGTATTATGGGCGTCATGCGGAATGACACATGGGCGTAGTTTCAAAGTGGGCAAAACGGGGCGGAAACATGGGCGGACACGGGGGAGTACACTTATGTTGGGGGGCGTACATTCGGAAACCACTCCGAATGCACGCGATCAAAAAGGGCAGAAATGTGCGGTGTCCACAAGTGTACTATTGCTTTGCGGACACCACTCGTTCATGCGCTAGGCGAACGTACGCCTAATGACTACAAGCATTAACACCTGAACCCAATAGAATCGACTCCTTTACTCATTACTCACTAATAGGACGCTTGTCAGTGCTTTAATTGAAACCATTGCACTTCAATTGCTGTAAGGGTTAATGTGTGCAATGCATGTGTTAGGCATGCTTGTAAGGATATATTGGCATCTAATTGATTCCAATTCAAAATAAGAAGTTTTTTATGAGGATAGGTAATTGAATAAGTGGGTCATGTGATGTATAGCAGAAGTTACTTCATAGTGGGTTGTTTGGCGTAAATACTCCGCTTACGTGCGGTAGCACCGCTTGGCTCCCGTTCGGATGCGGTATTCCCGAGCATACTCTGTAATACTCTGTAATACCGTGCCGAATCGGAGTGTTTCTCCCGCACACGCATGCTTTGTATGTCGTCCGTAAACACGCCCTGTTCTTAAAGAGTGAGTCCGTCCGAATGCGGAGGACACGTGGGCGTTTCTACGGACGATGGCCGCACGCGGCAAAACACCGTGGCGTGCGGACCGCACCGTAAGAATGCGGGAATATCCGCACCGATCAGAATAAGGGCCATAGTCAGAAATCTTATTTTGTGGAAATGTATCGGCTGAGGCGTTACTCGGCAATGTTATGTAGAAGGGTTTGTCATCCATCTTCCTCTTTGTTTATATATCTTTTATCTCTGATGCAGCGACCCAACTGTTAAATTTTGTGGGGTATCCGCGCCACTTGACTAATACGTATTTCCTCCCTCTAACCGTCTTATTTTTTAAAACCTTCTCCACTTTGTAAATCCTATTATAGTTTTTCGGTATACTTTGAAGTTCTTCGGGGTAAAAACTACCCGTTATAGCTTCCCCGTAGAGATCCTCCAACGTGTAAAGCGGCTTAAGTCCTTTAGTGTTCACGCCGCGTATTACAAATATTTCCTCAGAAAAACTCTGTTCGTAACCTTTCTGAAATATATCCTTATATTTTGAGATACGAACGTGGTCCCCGACCGCTAAACAAGCCTTTGTTTTCTTACTTCTAAAGTAATCGCCATATATCGTCTTGAAGACATCCAGCGCATTAGAGCCATCCACCTCATTCGGCGCCCGCTTAATCGTTCTATGGTATGTGTTATTATAACTGGTTATGAACGCTTGTAAAACGTCTATATATCGGTATGTATTATTCGCCGTGAAATATCGCCACATTCGTGTTTTTAAAGTCCTATTGAAGCGTTCTATAACGGCTGCTTTCACATCATTATTGGTTGTGAAATGTTGTATACCGTATTTTTCTAACAACTTTTTTAGGACTTTGTTTAGAAACTCTTTACCATTATCGGTTTGTAGTTTCCTCGGTACGTCCCCCTGTTGGAATAATTTTTCAAAAGCCTTAGCGACAGTCGTCGCGCTCTTAGCAGTCAGACTTTCAGCCCAGGCCCTCTTACTGAATATATCGATGACTGTTAGTATATATTTTACTCCGTCGTTGTGCTTTGCCAGATCTATGAGCGATACCAAATCACATTGCCACTGTTGATTTATATCCGATACGCATATCATATTCCTTTTATAGTTTTTTCTAGCCGGTTTGTGCAATGTGTACGCGTCTTGCTCTTGTAACCATTTTCTCACATCGGACCTTTTAAATTTATTTTTCAAAGCTTTATAATATTTATCAATGCCGCAAAAACTACCCGGCTTTAAAACGTTATAATACCAGGCTTTCAGCCGGCTGTTTTGATGATCAGCGTTGCGAGACATCCTACACAAATCAAATTTGATATAAAACAAGATCTACAGTTCTACGAATTATATATCTGTTGTATACCATATTTTTCTAACATCTTTTTAGCATTATGTTTAGAAATTCTACCAGCTGATTAAGATAACATTAAGCGTACTTTATATATGTGTTATTTCACATAGCCAATATCAGTGTATGAAGTTACAGTATCAAACCAATTATATTTTAATACGGGGGTTAATATTATTTATACCACTTTCATATCAAACGTGATACGGGCTTGATATCAGACATATCAAACTCGATATCGCGTTTGATATTAAAGTGTATAAAAGGGGCGTGGACCTGTCAAAACCAATTAGTTTGAAGAAAAAGTGTGCCTTATCTACTTATATAGATCTCACTCAAGTACAAACCCCACCCAAGTCTAACCCTCTCTGCACAGGTTACATCAGCCCCACCTGCAGTGCACATGGTTTTGTCCATTAGAGAGTGATTGTGCCTTTGCGAGTGAATCAGAATATTCCCCTAAATATATTATATGCTACTTGCAGTGTTTGTTACAGCATCGTTATCCTTTACCTTATAAAACACGTTACTATTTTTGGCAAAGTTTACTTTGAGAAACTGGGCAACAAGCTCTGGTATTACGCCACACCATGACCCATATCTACTGATAAATGAGCGGTGTTCTGGCCAGAAACAATCTGCTTCCAAGCAGGTCAGACACAAACATTAATGCCGTCTCATTGATGCTGCCACCGTGTGACATAAAACGGAACAAATGGGTAACATATGGCAGAGGTTATAGACATAACAATGCCTGACAGAAAAGTTACACAAAGTCGCCTTACAGATCAATATTTTTACCTTAAATTGAAGATAAGGGAGGAAAAAATAATACCTGGATTTCATTTTGTTATTTAACTGTACTTATTTATTATTTTCTATTATTAGAGGGAGGAAGATTCAGGGAAAATGTGAGGAAGAATTACTTCACAGAAAGAGTAGTAGATAAGTGGAATAGCCTTCCATCAGAGGTGGTGGAGGCAAATACAGTAGTACAATTTAAACATGCTTGGGATAGGCATATTGATATCCTTACAAAGAAATAAGGATCAGATATGGTTTGAGGTAACATGTTTAAAAAAGGGGCAGACTAGGGGGGAGATTCTCTAAGAATCTCCGCCCCCCTTCGCCGTCCATCGCATACTTAATTATCGCATATGTTGTAACATATGCTATAATTAAGGCAAAGGACAGCTCTTGCGTTAAGAGCTGTCCTTTGCGGTGAGTGTCGCCGGGTCCCAGCAGGTCCCGGCGGCTCTCCCCTCCCTCACACACCCGGCGCTGCTGCTGCTGCGCCGGGCTCTCCTCCTCCCTGCACCCGGAAGAGGATCAGTGCAGGGAGGAGGTCACAGGTCCGGGCAGCACTGCGCTGTGCTGCCCGGACACAGGTGAGGGGGGAGGGGGCGATGCGGGTCGGCGGGGGGTCGGCGCGGGGAAGCGGAGGGTTGCGATAGAAGCCCATTGGCTTCTATGGGGCATCGCCAGATTTTTCTGGCGATGCCCCCCGCCGCGGTAACCCGGCGGGGGATGCTTACAGCATCCCAAAATGCGGTAAAAACCCCGATAACTGAGTTTTTACTGCATTTTTAGTTTAGAGAATCCCGCCCTAGATGGGCCAAGTGGTTCTTATCTGCCGTCAAATTCTATGTTTCTATGTTTCTATTTATTTTATTTATTAACAGTTTCTTATATAGCGCACACAGATTCCGCAGCTTTACAGAGAATATTTGAACATCCACATCAGTCTCTGCCCCTATGAAGCTTACAATCTATATTGTCTACCACATATACACTCGCACAGACATTCTAGGGTTAATTTTGTTGGGCGCCAATTAGCCTACCTATATCTTTGGATTGTGAGAGGAAACCGGAGTACCCGGAGGAAATCCGCGCAAGTACGGGGAGAATATACAAACTCCACGCAGCCATGGTGGGAATGGAACCCATGACCTCAGCGCTGTGAGGCAGTAATGCTAACCATTACACCATCCGTACTGTACTTTTGGCATTGACGTTTATCGGCGTTGTGTTTGTGTGTAAAAATATCATTAGTTAATGACCGTCAGATTTTTAGTGTAAATTGAAAATCAGACGATTGCAGCGGCTCTAAATTACTTTTTAGTCTTCCTCTAAATTGTAAGCTCAGAGCAGGGCCCTCTTACCTCGAGCATATTTGCCCGAATATTCTCCTGCTGGTAAATGCTCATCTCCTGCCTATGACCGCCAGCCCATGGTAGCATGATGACTACTCCCTCGCTACATACAGATGGAGCCGTGCTTATTCAACCAACCGGTGCACCAGAGCGCTCCGTCTCAATGTGCTGGTCCTCGAGATGGGGACGCGCGAGCGTCTCACACACACACACACGCGTCCCATTGCCACAAATTGGGCACGGGAGCGTCTCATACGCACGTGCGTTCCATTCTCGTCGAATGGCACGCTGAGTTGGAACTCTCTGGTGCGCCAGGTGGTTGAATAAGCACGGCTCCATCTGTACATCTAAGCTGCATTGTGTGTTGTATTGTGGCACTCTTTGTTACCTGTACTTAATTTTTGTTATGTATTTACTGTAATGCATAGGCGTGCGCAGGGGGGTGCCCAGACATCCCCTAATGATGACACACCCCCTTTGCCACTGCCGCCACCACCACCTCCAGCCACAAACCCACAGGCTTTCCAGCTGCATGCATGTGTCTGTATGCAGTACCTCCCCCTGGCAAAGAACATCTAATTCGCCCTGGCAACAAGCATGTAACACCCCACCCCCCTTCCCCAGCAATGAGCATGTAGCACTCCATAGCAACAACCATGTTTTTTTCCCTAGCAATGAGCCTGTAAGATCCCCCTGGCAACAAGCATGTAAATTCCCCCTGGGCAACGACCATGTAATTCCATATGGCAACTAGAATGAAACCCCTGGCAATGAGCATGTATCCCCAACATTGAGCAATATACCTCTGACAATGAGCATGTATAGTAGGTAAGCCTCACTTATGTGGTATAATATGTAATAGGCGTTATGGTGTATGGTGTGCTATAATATGTAATGGGCATTATGGTGTGTGGTATAATGTGTAATGGGCATTACCGTATGTGGTGTATTGTGTAATGGGCAATGCCATGTGTGGCATTATGTTTAATGGGCATTAGTGTGTGGCATTATGTTTAAAGGGCATTATGGTGTGTGGCATTATATTTAAATGGCATTATGGTGTGTGTCATTATGTGTAATGGGCATTACGGTGTGTGGCATTATGTTTATAGGGCATTACGATGTGTGGCATTATGTTTAATGGGCATTACGGTGTGGCATTGTGTATAATTGGCATTACAGTGTGTGGCATTATGTGTAATGGGCATTATTGTGTGTGGCATTTTGTATAATGGGCATTGCAGTGTTTGACATTAAGTTTATAGGGCATGTGGCATTATGTTTAATGGGCATTACAGTGTGGCATTATGTGTAATTGGCATTACGTGTGCAGCATTATGTGTAATGGACATTATGGTGTAAGGCATTATGTTTATAGGGTATTACGATGTGTGGCATTATGTTTAATGGGCATTACAGTGTGGCATTATGTATAATGTGCATTACAGTGTAAATTTTTGCAGCGTGCCTTTTTGCACTGTCCCCATTTCTGGTATGTATGGGGGAATGATTTATTTAGTTTGCATTGATGCCCAGTAGGCAGTGATAGACACATCCTCCAATGGTGCACCCCTTAAAAAAATGGTCTGCGCACGCCCATGCTATAATATCTGTCACCCTGTACTGTTCCATTGTATGCCATCCCCTGCTGCATTAGCATAATAGTGCAACTGTGAAGACAGCAGCAATTGCAACTCTGCCAACATATGAATCAGGACCCGTCTGAAGATGCCAAAGTGGGTATCTCAGTCCTTGCACATGCATACACATACCTCCCAACTTACAGAATTCCCCATTTGGGACATCAGCACAGCCCGCCATGCACGGCTCGAAAAGGGGATGTAGCTTCAGTCAGGAGGGGTGTGGTTTACACATAATGCTGGGAGGGGCATAACACATAATGCCAATATTGTGAAGCCACGCCCCATTTGCATCACATTGGGGGCGTGGTCAGCACTGTGTACTCCCATCCCTCTGCCTCCCGTGAATATACCCTGTACATATGCGCAGGGCATCTATTCACCGCTGCTCAGCAGTTCAGTGGTAAGCAGTGGGCACTCCCAACTGCCCCCCACCACGTGACACTGTCGGAACTGGGCTGGATGCGGGACCATCCCAAATCAGGGCCGAAACTAGGGTTTCCGGTACCCGGGCCAAGGCAGTCATTTGGTGCCCCCCCCCCCTCCTCCCCTTACCGCCGGAGACCCCCCCCTGCTGACAACATACATACCTCCTGTGTGCAGCCAGCGGGGGTCCGGGGACAGCTTGACTCCATCCGTCTCTCCTACTAGCGCAGCGGCGGGAAGCGCTGGTGATGACTTTGAAAAGACTCGCCGGATGCTGATTGGCTGAATTCAGCCAATCAGCGTCCGGCAAGTCTTTTCAAAGTCATCACCAGCGCATCCCGCCACCGCCGTAGTAGGAGAGAGTAGAGACAGACGGAGTCTAGCTGCCGCTACAGCGGCTACCAGGAACCCCGCTGCCTGTCACCGGACCTCCGCTGGCTGTCCCCGGACCTGATAGCGCCCCCCCTCCAGCGCCCGGTGTTACGGCCCTGCCCAAATAAACAGGAAGGTTCCGTGAAAATTGGGACAGTTGGGAGGAATGCATACACATGTAGGTACACTAGGGATGGGTTCTGTAGCGGCATCGGCATAAAGTCGCACATGTTACAGCGGCAAAAGGAAGCCATCACTTCTGACTCAGAATAAGCCCCAGGATGTCTTATCCTTGTATCAGTCATATTCATCAGTAGTATTATTGCTGCCTCCTGACAAGTATATGCAAAAGCAGAATACACAGGTTTATTTCCTGCATAAAACCCAGTGCTTTCATATGTCCTGCCAGATGTAATAGAAAGTAAAAGGTAGCTTTCTCTTTAAAGGCAACAGAGAAAACAGAGGATCCGTACATCAATGAAGGAACGGGCTTTCTTGTTCAAATTAATTTTCTAATTTAGTACTAAGTTTATCTGTCTCTGGATTCAGATGCCTTAAAATGAATACATTACTTTTGTGCTACGTAAATATAGCATTCATCAAAGTGACATGGAAGTAATGAATATATTTGAAATACAATTAGGACACCAGTTTATACTTTTTTTCCGCTTTCTCTGTTTGGTGATGTACAGAGCCCAGAAGAAATGATGTTGAACTTATAGCTGGACGACATTTACTAGGTCATCAGACCCATCGGAAAATGAGTTGGTAATATGTATGTGTTATTGGTGGAAAATATAAACACTGGATATCCATTCCTTTAGAATATAAGCTCTAACAAGCAGGGTTACTTAAACCATCTTTGATGGCCCTTTTAACCCGATTCCTATCCATCGGGTCGAGAAATTGCTGGGAAAGTGTCAAATTGTATGTGTTTTCCCTCAGCTTCGATGCTCTGTCCCTTGCGCATTGGATTAGAACCAAAGATCACCGTGGCTGCCACAAATACCGCACAGGGAAGCCCAGCGCCGCCGTAGACGGTGATGCCCGACGCTTCCCCGGCAGCACAGCAACTTTCGGAGGGGCTGGGCCCGCCCCCTTTGGAGACGGCGGTGGCTGGGCCTGCCCCCTTTGGTGACGGCAGTGGCCTTGCCCACCCCCTTTGGTGACGACAGTGGCCAGGCCCGCCCACTTTAATGACGTCGGTGGCCGGGCCCGCCCTCTTTGATGACATCACAGCCCGGGCACGCCCCTTTTGTGACATCGGCGGCCCAGGACCACCCACAGCTGTGACATCGGCGGGCCCGGTCCGCCCCACGGCAACCTGCCCGCACAAAATTCTAGAGTGAACGCTACCACAAACATTTATCGGATCCCGCAACCATGACTGGGATCGCATCCGATACATTGTATGGAAAAGGACCGCATGTGGTGTATCGTATTCCACCCTGCCACCCAGGTAGCTGCCAGGGAGTATACGGGAAACAACATGCGACTTCAATCTTCCGATAAATCTCATATCTCATTTCGATCATCGCTGCTAGAAAGAACAGTCAGTCTTTTATTTGCGAACAGGAAAAAAAAATTGATGGTCGCGACCATCGAATGATTTTTCACTTGTGCGCCACATGCTAGAGGATGAGTAAGTGTACACATCCCCTCGCATCCAAATGCATGGATTCACAGTACTGCAATGGGGTACTGCTGTTCCTTTATGTATTCAGTGGCCTAGGGCAGCACTGCGGTCTCTGAAACTGCACCTTGGATCGGACATTCTTATATTTGGAAAAACATTAACAATTTACAAAAATAAGCAGAAATAAAA
The DNA here is from genome assembly GCF_055691185.1 of Crinia signifera. NCBI lineage: Eukaryota > Metazoa > Chordata > Amphibia > Anura > Myobatrachidae > Crinia > Crinia signifera. The sequence continues at coordinate 40,481,575 of NC_139224.1, read as the reverse complement.
GATGTCACAGAACTGTCAACATTTCTAACACATATATCCCAAATTGCACTGCAGCTATTATCCATCATTTTCATAATAAATGCCATGTCCTCTAAGATAGGATTAGCAGTGTTCTGCCGCGCCGGCCGTCCCACAATGCGGATCTTGCAGCAGCATTTTTCAGCCTAGTACAGCAGCCTCCCTCCCTCCTCCTCCTCCACCCATTCCCAATGCTGGAGAGACAGCCTTCACGCTTCACTGACTTATGCTGGAGTTTTAATATCTGCCGTGAAACACTCATCTATCATCACCTGATCTATTCACCGGCTTAAACTAATAGAACGTAGATAGGAATCAGATAGCGTACACTTCCACACGGGCTCAGAAATAATTTGTGTGCTACTGCAAGAAAATAAAGGCATGCATGCAGATTGACGATCCTGCTGAAAGGAATTCACACTACAGTACCGCTCTGACCGAAGAATAAAAACCAAGGAGGGCAATTTCTAGATCACAGGGTAACCGTAACAATGACACGCTTTTTGCTGTCAGGTGTGACAGAAGCAGGACCAATCACAGAACAGATCTGTATTTAACCGATTACCCTTCCTTTTTGTACACTTATATATTGGCTGGAGGCAGACGACAGATAACCATGCAGGTATCAATGGCTCACTGGTACAGGTTGGGATTTCTCTAGACGTTGCATGCAGTGATGTCTACAAGACACTTTGACAATGAATTATTGTTACTGATTTCAACCATGTCATTGATAGTGGTTGGCCACCCGTTCCGGAAAACGTCAGTTGCAGAGCTGTCAGCGGAGGATTCTGCTATAGACATGCAAGTCCATGACACACAACATTCCCAGACCAAGCATACAACAGATAGTGGAAAAACAGAGACATATTGATATATGAAGGCCATTAAAAGCCAGTACACACTGGGCGGTTTTGAGCTGAAAGCAGCTAAGTTTACCCATCTGAGCTGCTTTCAGCTTAAAAGCCGCCCAGTGTGTATGGGGCAGCAAGGAGCGGTGAGCACGGATGTGCAGTCCTGCATCATCGCTGGCCCAGCTGCTTATTTGCTGGTATTAACAGGAGAAGGAGGAGTGGACGGCTTTCCGTAGCGTTTTGCACTGGAAAGTTTTCGACCCTGGGAAAAATTGCTAAAACGGGTGAAAAATGCCCAGTGTGCACGCACAGACCGGTTTTCCCCATCATCTGTCAGCATACAGGCTGACAAAACGGCCAGTGTATATGGACCTTAACTAATGTAAATCAACATTTTCCCACCTACTGTATATGACAATGTCCAATGTACAGTAATGATAGCACGGAACTCAGGTCCAAGTCATCCTCGGCAGAAAGGTCATTGGATGGGTGTGCATACCCCAGAGTAGCGATATATGTGCCTTACTCCGAAACCTATATGGCACTGTCAGAGGTAATGATAGTATGGGAATCAGCAGAAAGATCATTGGGTGATGTGCATATCCCAGAGTAGTGGTATATGTGCATTACTGTCACACCTACATGGCACTGTCCCAGGTAATGATAGCACAGAACTCAGGGTGATGTCATCCTCAGCAGAAAGCCTGCTGGGTGGATGCACATACCCTAGAATAGTGATATACTTTGAAGTACAAGGCACAACAATGAGATAATCAGTCCTGACAATGCACCTTTGCAGGTTCACTAGAGCAAAGAGCATGGGCTATGGATTCCCGAAAGATAAAATAGGCAAATGATCATCTTTTACTATGCTCTATAAAACAATATGGGTGCATATTGGGTGTCAAGCTAAAAACTCAACATTCTTGAGTGCTTGTTTCCAACAGGGTAGCGTCCAGATGGTTTTGTAATGTGTCCTGTGTATTCCCAACATGTGTTTTGTTACCTTAGAAGAAAATGTCACTGGTGCCGGACCCTTTCAGCTTGGTAATCGGTCAACTAACTATCACAATTAGATGTCTGAGCCAAGCAGAATTCTCTGTAAACTCTTCACCCCCTCACAACAAGGCCATCTCTAATTCCTCTGCTCCAAACATCTCCAACCTCATCTCCCTTCATTCTCCCTCCCACCCTCTATGGTCGGCTGATGACTTTTACCTCTGTTCTATCACTGCCTCCTAATGCTCGAGTTCAAGATTTTCACTGTGCTGCACTCCTTCAGTGGAATACGCTCCCTCGCTCCATTATGCTCGCCCCAACCTTGCAAATCTACAAACAGGCACCTATTGATCAAAGTGTACCCTTCCGCAGCATAACCTAGCCCTGGGGCTGCTCATCCAATCCCCTGCCCCATGCCTCGACCATCTCTGCTTTGCTTACATCCTGCCATAAAGTCACCTCATGTCATCTGTCTGTTGGCCCTTCCCACTAGATTGTTAGCTTCTTAAAGCAGGGCCCTCTTCCCTGTTGTTGCCATAACCCTCTTCCCTCCTGTTGCCATAGCCCTCTTCCCTCCAGTAGCCATAGCTCTCTTCCCTCCTGTTGCCATAGCCCTCTTCCCTCCTGTAGCAATAGCCCTCTTCCCTCCTGTTGCCATAGCCCTCTTCCCTCCTGTTGCCATAGCCCTCTTCCCTCCTGTATCCATAGCCCTCTTCCCTCCTGTATCCATAGCCCTATTCCCTCCTGTTGCCATAGCCCTATTCCCTCCTGTTGCCATAGCCCTCTTCCCTCCTGTATCCATAGCCCTATTCCCTCCTGTTGCCATAGCCCTATTCCCTCCTGTTGCCATAGCCCTCTTCCCTCCTGTTGCCATAGCCCTCTTCCCTCCTGTTGCCATAGCCCTCTTCCCTCCTGTTGCCATAGCCCTCTTCCCTCCTGTTGCCATAGCCCTCTTCCCTCCTGTTGCCATAGCCCTCTTCCCTCCTGTTGCCATAGCTCTCTTCCCTCCTGTTGCCATAGCCCTCTTCCCTCCTGTATCCATAGCCCTCTTCCCTCCTGTTGCCATAGCCCTCTTCCCTCCTGTTGCCATAGCCCTCTTCCCTCCTGTATCCATAGCCCTATTCCCTCCTGTTGCCATAGCCATATTCCCTCCTGTTGCCATAGCCCTCTTCCCTCCTGTATCCATAGCCCTATTCCCTCCTGTTGCCATAGCCCTATTCCCTCCTGTTGCCATAGCCCTCTTCCCTCCTGTTGCCATAGCCCTCTTCCCTCCTGTTGCCATAGCCCTCTTCCCTCCTGTTGCCATAGCCCTCTTCCCTCCTGTTGCCATAGCCCTCTTCCCTCCTGTATCCATAGCCCTCTTCCCTCCTGTAGCCATAGCCCTCTTCCCTCCTGTTGCCATAGCCCTCTTCCCTCCTGTTGCCATAGCCCTCTTCCCTCCTGTTGCCATAGCCCTCTTCCCTCCTGTTGCCATATCCCTCTTCCCTCCTGTATCCATAGCCCTCTTCCCTCCTGTAGCCATAGCCCTCTTCCCTCCTGTATCCATAGCCCTCTTCTCCTTACATTCCACTTACAGCTCTCTCCTACTCAGCAACCATCTCTCCCCACATACAGATGGAGCGCCTATAGTTCTTGCCCGGGGATCGCCAGCATGCCTGCGCTGGCGATCGCTAGCGCAGAGGCACTCCATCTGACTGGGACGCGCGCAGTTTCCGGATGGCGCCGCTGCGGGTCCCTGCCCGTCTCCACTTCAGATGGGCAGGGATAGGGGGACGGCGAGGCAGCAAGGGGTACCGGGAGAGGCAGCGGGCGGTGGAGAAAGCTCTGTAGCCACGGGGCACGTGAGCGTCTTGTGCGCGCGCGCCCCTGGTGAGAGCCGGCCGATAGAATCGCCAGCCCTTGCATGGATGGAGCCGGCTCCATCTACATCTATATCTATGGCGGCCAACCGCTAGTAGTATGCTGATTACTTACATCAGTACATGTATGCACACACACATATACATACATGTTTTTGCTGTCTTTTTACTTTGCAAATGAAGGGCAGCATAGAGGACCAACATTGTATACAGATAGAATTTCAGTTGAAGATAACTAATAGCTAAATGCATTGTTAACATATTTTCCAGAAGAAGAAAAAAGGCATTTTTTTTTAATAAATAGATTTCTAAGATGCAGATATACAACCAACAGCTGCCTCTCTGTGGATGAGTAAGTTCCAGGTCATTGCCGGCTGGTATAACAGTGTGTTTGGACAAAGTCCTCCATTGTCAGTTGTCCTGTGTGCTGGCATGGGCTCAGGAGATGTATCAATAGGTGCTGCCTGCATGCAGATACCTGTATAATCTTATTATGTTTATTTTGCTGTAGTAAGAAATATTAATTTTATTTCCATCTCAGTATGATGGCTACTGCTGTGACACCACTGTTTCCTGACAGTGATAATCCTGCCTTTTCTTGTATTACACTGCTTTACAAGTATTGTGATATTACATGTTCCAACAATGGGCCTAATTCAGACTCGCAAAGAACATTTTTTCTCTAAGGGACAAAACTATGGTACATTGCAGGTGGGGACAATGTAACCTGTGCATAGAGAGTTAGATTCCGGGGATTTGTTTTATTACTAAGGCAGCTACAGTATTTGTTAATTTTCCTGGCAATTCTTTTTGAATGCCAATAAAAGCAGTGATAAAGAATCGGCCTTAGCTATAACTGCCTACTTCAATATGCTTGGCAGTCTAGTGGCCAACAGCCCTTAAGATGCGGTTACAAACCACAAACCTCCACAATCCAATTAATACCCTCTCCATTGAGACTGATCACAGACCAGTGGCGGAACTTGTGGGTGGTGAACCCTGGTGCAAAAATATAATTTGGTTCCGCTCCTCCGCCTAAGTTCACAATATGCATCATGGCAGTGGGTGACAGGGAGAGGCGGGGGGGGGGGAGGCAGAGTGTGATAGGGAAAAATTGTGGGTGACAGGAAGAGGGTCACAGAGGCAGCAGTGGGCCCCTTAGTCCTCAGGGACTCTGCCTCTTGCACAGACCCCAAAACCTCCATCATGCAGACAAACAACTCATTACCATAATCCTTCGAATATCACAAATATCCCCACCTCATCCCAGTGGAGCCCAGAAACACCCCAGATATTGTTAAGCCCCAGATAACACCCACTCCTACCTTTTAACAGATGTAACGGGTTGGGATCATTTGGTCTATTGCATTATGGTAGAAAGTCATTAGGTCGAATCCATTAGGTCGACATGCTAAAAGGTCGACATGATTGTAGGTCGACATGGGAAAAGGTCGACATGATTCTAGGTCGAAAGGTCATTAGTTCGACAGGTCATTAGTTCGACAAGGTCATTAGTTCGACATTGTCTATGTCGACATTCACAAGGTCGACATGGGGTTTTTCACTGTTTTTTTACCTGAATGTCAACACAGTCGACATGGACACAGTTTAAAGTGCACTGCAACCCCTCGCATCGCTCGCTGCGCTCGCTATGCGTCGGGCACGGTGCCTCGCTACGCTCGGCACACTATTTTATTCTCCCACCACGCCCTAGTGGATGGTAGGGCATGAAATACCGCCTGTCGGCACATGTTGGCTCAAAAAACAGTGAAATACTCCATGTCGACCTTGTGAATGTCGGATAGACAATGTCGAACTAATGACCTTGTCGAACTAATGACCTGTCGAACTAATGACCTTTCGAACTAGAATCATGTCGACCTTTTCCCATGTCGACCTAGAGTCATGTCGACCTTTTAGCATGTCGACCTAATGGATTCGACCTAATGACTGTCTACCATAATGCAGTAGACCAAATGACCGCATCCCGATGTAACAATGGATATAGATGGGCACCAGTCATATATGAGTATTTACAGCGTTGGGTACTCAACTCTATGAACCAGCAGAGGTTGTTTGTGTGGGAGACAGGAGGGTATGGGGCCACTACTCTGGGCAGTGTCACAGCATATAAAAAAAAGTCACTGGCTGACTGGATGATGTATCGCATGCGACCCTGCCACCAGGGAAGGTCCCGGGTGGCCTGGTGGGGGATCGGCTGGCCTACACTGCTGTGACAGATCGCAGTAGTGTATGACCAGCTTGAGGCCTGAGGGAAAACCACCCCTGCGGCCCGACATCTCTAGGCCCTTATTCTGGTTCACTCACAAAGGTAAATTCCTTCTCAAATGGACAAAACCATGTGCACTGCAGGTGGGGCAGATGTAACATGTGCAGAGAGAATTAGATTTGGGTAAGGTTTTACTAAAAATAAAGCAGTCAGTATTTGCCCTGCACAGAAACAAAATAACCACCCAAATTAAAATCTCTCTGCACCTGTTATATCTGTCCCCTCTGCAGTGCAGCATGTTTTTTTTTTCCATTTGAGAAGGAATTTGCCTTTGCAAGTGAACCAGAATAAGGGCCCTAGTGCACAGTAAGTTCGGAATGTGACTTAAGTGGTGTCTTAATATTCTTTAAAATGTGTTTTGTATGGCTTTAAATTGGAAGCCAGTAATTTTGTTAAACAACTTATATAGTAGTGCCGGGTCACACCACACATCCAAACAATCTTAACTGGTGTAGAAGACATTGGCAGAGAAGCAGTTAATATACATATTATAGTCTACGTGTCTTTTCCCATTTCCTTTTCATCCTAGATCTGAAATAGTCATCAAACATATAGATGACCAGAAGTTTGAAAGGGAAAATATAATCAAGCAGGGGTCAGGGTACAAGTCTGTGAGGCATGAAATAGGGGAATTACCGGTGAAAATGGCACAGGCCGGTGCGTGCGTGCCGAGCATTTTCCCAACGAGACGAGTCCCACTGCTCCAAATACATAATAATTATCCGAATACCACCTGCAATGGACACAAATGTAAAATCTAAATAAGCCGTGAATGTATTACAGTTAAGATGAGCATTCCTTGATTATTTTCCCTTTCTTGAGAACAGCACACAACGTGGTCTTTTCATTTCCCGCAGAAAAATATCAATAACGGCTTCGCAATAATAAAAGCTTTTAAAAAGAAGCCGGCCAGCAACAATAATTCAGACTACGGGGGGTCAGCAAAATGAAACAACAAATAAAGGGGATGGCGGTCATGAATGTTAAATCGGGAAAGGAGAATTATAGCAGTGGTTGCAGATTATATCTATATTCCAAATCATCAAAATATTAACATCTTTCGAGGCATCGTGACAGGTTGCGGTAGGAGGCTTCCTGCGTGTAGCAGTGGTGCTGCACATCTGCTGTAAATGGGTGAGGCTGAATTCCAAAACATCAACAAAGTAACTAGATTAGGAGATTAGCTGTAATCATCACTAATACATGTAATTAGCGATGGGAAGCTGTTTCTCCGTCACGTAGATCCCGCGTCTTGCTGAGGACATCAATGTTCAGTATTAATGAAAGTATAATGATGACTTGAATTCTTTATGTTAGAAAAATGACGGTGTCCGGATGGAAGATAGACAGTTAATAGTTCGACGACAGTTCTACGGGTCAAGAGGTTCAAAAGATCGACACATGGTTTTTTTTTGTGATTTTTCAGGTTAGGGTGAGGGTTAGGTACTTGGGGGAGGTTAAGGCTGCCATAGGGAAGGATAGGATCAGGAACTTTGCAGAGGGCTAATATAAGACTGCAGAAGGGTATGGTAAGGTCAGGAACCAGGTCAAGGGTTAGGGTTTGACCTGTAATAAAAAAAAAAATGAAAAAAAAGTTGACTTTTGTGTTAACCATTTGCATGTCGACTTTTTGACACTGACAACATTTTGATGTTAACCTAAGTTTATGTTGACCATTTAAATGATGACCTTTTGACCCTGTTGATCTATCCCCGTCAACCATCTGGTGTCACCCTATGGGCTGCTTATCTAGATATGGTCGATCTTTTAACGTACACCCAAAAATGATGGGAGCCAGCCATTCCCCCTTGAAGCTTCTTCACAGTCCCCCTTGTAGCTTTTGTGCTTTCCCATGATAGCAAAAAAGGCTCCTGGGGCTTTTGCTGATTTGTACTTATATGTTTTAAAGAAAAAAGTAAAAACACCTACTGTATACCAAACTAGATCAGGGCTGTACTCAGTACTTTGAGGGCCCCACAGCAATGCTGCTTTCAGCAGTGCTAGAAAGTGACACAGAGCAGAAAAGAGGAAAGACACAGAGAGAAAGAGAAAGAGGAGGCGGGAGGTGAGGGAGGAGAACAATGATAGGGCAGGTGAGATAAGAGAGTGTAAAAGAAGAGATAGAAAACATGAGAGGGGAATGGGGAGTGAGAGAGTGCAAGACAGAGAACAAAAAAGGAGAGATGTGCAGGGTGGGGGGAGTGGTTTGGGGGTTAAGCAGGATTTTAACCTGCCCATTACAAGTTACTGTGCTTCTTCCCATTTTTCAGTATAAACTGCTTAATACCTCCAGCGGCGGCATCGGGTTTCCACATCAGTGCCGGGCTTCCTTAGTGGAGAAGGATCCCTTCAGTGGCGCCAGGTCACCATAACAGAGCGGATACCCTCAGTGGCACTGGGTCTCCACATAAGAACGAAACCCCTCAGTGGTGCCGGGTCACCACATAAGCGGTCTCTGTCTAACCAGTGCTGCCAGTCCCGGGTCAAGCTGCAGCACACTGTTCCATTTTTCCATTTTGTGCCATGCAGGGTCTGGGTGGTGTGAGATAAGAGCCGCCATGACAGGTCTGTGTTTGGTTTGGTCTCTGGCTGGAATCGCCGGCAGCAGCGCATGTGCACACAATCCCCGCCGGCTGGTTTCCGTCGCCTCCGCTGGCGGCGGCCATATTTTGTGATCCATCAACCTATACTGCGTGGCTCCACCTAGTGCTGTCAAACAGCCATCCAATCGCCACACAGCTCACCCTTCAAGTACTGACTTGCCGGGCAAGACCGGCAGTCAGTACAATGATGTCCATCCCTATACATCATTGTTCACTCCTGGCTGTCTGTAGCGTTCACTACAGTTCCTGCACCTCCGGTGAAGTCATACTCTACTCCTGCTGATCGTCTCACTGCTATACCTGTGTCCAGTCCTAAACGGACTGGATAAGGTTAGCCCCCCAAAGGGGTATTCTCTTTCTCCTCACTCCTGACAGTTATTCTCCACGGTTACTTCTGGTTCTGCAGCCAAGATCCTATTCAGCAAGGTCATTCGGACTTCATCATCATATCCTCATTCAATTCTCCAATTCTATACTCAACCATCCAATCTTCATCCAACCATCCAATTATTCTTCCAATCATCCAATCTTCATCCAACCATCCAATTATTCTTCCAATCATCCAATCTTCATTCAACCATCCAATTATTATTACAATCATCCAATCCTCATCCAATCGTTCAAGTTTTTATCCAATTCTTCATCCAATCATCCAACCTTAAACCCGATCATCCAATTCTTCAACAATTCTTCAATACTTCTTTCAATTGCCAAGCATCTTCAACTTCTTCAATAAAGTATTGTATATTATTGACTTTTATCATACCAGCAACTACAGTATTATTATTGTGCCATTATTTACAACCTGTACCGCAGTATCTTCATTAAATAAGGTTTTACTTCATCTCATTTCTTCACTCCCTTCTGTCGTTAATGCAACAACCTTATATTAAAGCAGAAAAAAACAGAGAGTAGAACTGCGCAATAAGGGGGAAATAGTACATGCAATTTATTTATGTACCAATAAAAAACACATATAAAACATACACAGAAATTTAAAACACAATATTATGAAAAAGAAAAAAATTACAATGATAATACATAAAAGGGGGTATTATATAAAAGGATTATTGCACAACCGGTCGTGTCGGGTTAAGGTTTAAAACCAAATAGATTTTGCTTCCCTTTGACTTGTCACGGTCACATTAGTATGTTAGTTGTGATTAGAATACTGGTTAAGTAGCAGTCTTTGTATGGATTAGTATGTATAACTGTCCAGGTTTTAATGTCTGGCCAGACAATATTGCATTTGGGGTACCTTACAGCTGCCACCTGTAATTCCTCCGGTCTCCCAGTGGATGGTGCTGAATCACCTGTCTTGGTCCAACTATATCTGGAGTCACCTTTGGGCTGGTGGGCTGATGGTAAGCCTGTATGGTATCCCCTGTAGTGCAGAAAGAATTTTTGTAAATATCCAACGCGTTTCCCCGCCTCCGGTAACGGTATCAGCGGCTTTTTCAAGGAAAGAAAGGAAGCCTTTCCTTGAAAAAGCCGCTGATACCGTTACCGGAGGCGGGGAAACGCGTTGGATATTTACAAAAATTCTTTCTGCACTACAGGGGATACCATACAGGCTTACCATCAGCCCACCAGCCCAAAGGTGACTCCAGATATAGTTGGACCAAGACAGGTGATTCAGCACCATCCACTGGGAGACCGGAGGAATTACAGGTGACAGCTGGTGCTTCACGAAACGTGACACATAGGATGCATTACATTTCCACAAAAAGTGGAAGGGCCGTAGAGATCAGGTCCGGGCCCAGGTACAGCATAAAAAAAAAATCACGTAGATCATGCTGGCAGAGGAGACCCTTACCCTCTCTGGACCCAATGCAGTCCAACATAACAGTATATGCAGATCTGGCATAACAGTACAGTATATGCAGATCTTTTGCCACTGACAGGCAAAAAGTGTGTATGGAACTGTGTCCTGTGAAATAAGGCAGAATTCCTTAACAGAATTACTGAGCTCAGAAACTTGAGATGGTCAGATAATCAAGGTCACCAGACAAGGTAGACGGGGTCACAACACAGTGGTCATAGAGGCCAAAGTAAGCACAGGCAAAGAAGTCTACACAGCAAGTCCGCAGACACAGAATATTTAGAACAGGTCGTAATCTCATGTCACAGAGAACCTTCAGACTAATAACTGCAGGGACTACAGCATGACATCATCACATGCTGCTTTGTTACCGTACAGATAAACACCACACAGGAACTAGCAACGATGGTAATGTGATGTCAGTAGAGGCCACATACTCAAGAGACCTGGGTAAGATATCTTTGAAGGTCTTGTAAGGTTAAGGATTCTAAACTAATGGTGGTCACTGCGTTGCACCACCTATTTTATTTATTTTCCTTACCAAATATATTATTCAGAAACAAAACTAGCAAACCACTCAAGGACGCAGTTCTAAAAATATATTTGCAAACTAAAAAAGTAAATTGAAATATAAATTGTCCTAGTCAAAGCTGTGCGACCTACGAAATACAGATCATAAAACGTATTTATGACATCATCACCAGCAGATAATACTACACCAGTCACCTAAAGGCTGCATTACCCATGATTCATTTCCAATCACTTCCTGGAAAATTTGTTCATGGCTTATATACTGTAGGTTAGCATCTGTTTGCATAACTAGGGATTCACATATATACTGTTCATTTGCAATGAGATTTGCAAAAACCCTTATAGATAAGATCACTGTATTATTATTTTTAACAGTCCAATTTCTGCCGGTAACACAGATGAAAAAATATTAAACCTTCCATGTTACAATTCTAACTATCAATTCCTGGCAGATGTGGTGCGTCTCCGTCCGTGGAGCTATCTGCATATGATGTTATCACATTACATTAATACAGAAGAGTCTAGTATAATAGAAGCTGCCAGGAGTTGAGGAGTAACCGCTTTCTGCTACTACTTGCAGCCATAGCATCTATGCACCACGTAGAGTTCTTGCATTCTTTGCAATATTTTGTTACCTCTTTTTTGAGATAGAGCGGTGTAAATGGCATCCCCCTCATGCACCCTCCCATCACCCTCATGCACCCCCCTCCCCTCAATGTTGTTCGTTGTGGCCGCATGCACCCTGCTTCTGCACATGCGCAGAAATGTATCTGGATTAATACCGGTCGGAGTCAACAAAGATACCTTTATATGAGGACAACCCACGTATGCATGTAAGCTTTGATGTAAGCATCCGGTGTATTTGAAAGATACCTTTATATGTGTACCCTGCACCTATTTAAAGTAAGCTTCATGTAAGCTTCCACTACCTAAATTTACATACTCAAGGTGACTCCATAGAAGCTACATATCACGGATCCATAGAACATAGGGGATCCCAGCTTTATGAACTTTCTTCTATTTTTTCCATTTAAATTGATTATTGGACTTACTACACCATAACATCCTTCGTTTTATCTTTTATGTACAAAAAATGTACATTACATCTGTAAATGACCGTCTTAATTGAAATCTGAAATTGTATGTATGTATAATTGATATATGTAACTACTGTACATAGTCGGAGTAACCACAGGTGGTTTTATTTCTTTGTTTTTGCATATTCAGGCGATGAAAATAATAATAAGGTCCATTAACTCTCATGTGTCAAAGTTAAGAATCTGAGCAACCTTATATATGCGTGTACGCTCGGGGGGGGAAGTGGGTGGACAGCTGACATCCAGTCATATCAGCTGCCCTCCCCCCCCCCCCCCCCCCCCGCATCTCCGTCACGGTTGCATTAGCATAAGAACTTCCTGCGTTCACATGGGAACGCCCATGATACACTGGGCAATCCCATATGCTAATGTGCCAGACCGCCGCCCTACGACCCCCCTCCTACCCTCCATCCGTAAGGATGGGTATGTGCCCCCAGCGAACATGTGCATTAAAAACATTGCCCCAGTTCAAACGCATATGGGCTTGCGAATAGACCGGAATAAGGTCCTAAGTGTTGTAGTGACCCCCTTCCAAAATGCAGGCATTTGTTCAATCCATGTTTGCAGTCAGGAAAACAAAATACTAAAAATAGGATATTAGCCCCCACCACAAATAACACAGACACACACAAACAATCCTCTTTAAACATGGAAGGAAAAAAAAAACCTTTATTTACATTAATTTTTAACTTGCCTTTTTCCCTGATGCTTTCATATTGCTGCCTGTTTATTTTTGGAAACCATTACAGTACACAGCTCACCAGCATCCCATTAAAAATGCCCTTTCTCACAAGGATTTAGCCGGCAACATAGTGCTTTTATTTTAGGAAATGTTGCCTGAATTAAGTGTGTTATGATTTAGCAAAATGTTCTTCAAAGCACAGTTGTAGCAATTTATTTTCTATCAGGTTATTTTTTTTTTCAAAAATATTTTGAATAGAATTACAAAATAAACCTAAAATGAGCATTTTAAGACATTCTAAAAGAATATATACGGATATATAATCAGGTCTCATGATACCAATGAAGTATACTATTGTAAAGCGCAACGGAATCTGCTGCGCTATATAAGAAACTGAAAATAAATAAATAAATATACTTCACTAACATTTGAAGGTTTAACAGTGTTTAAAGAAATAACAACATGTGAATATTCACTGTAGACAACCGGACACCTACTAGACCCCTCCCCCCAGCCCTCTTTTTAGTGTCCTCAGTACTCCCCCCCTCTTCATTCTGAACTTTATTTAGAACAGCGGTTCTCAAACTGTGGGTCCCGACCTTCTCAGCATGGGGTTGCGACTCCATGTTGCTGACCATCAGGCTGATGACTTTTCTAATCTCAGTCAGTGATTCAAGAAGTCTGAAACATCTGTTGAATTGTCTGTTATTCAGACTTCTCACATCATTTTGTGCTTCCACAATGCTGCCATGTATGTGCTGTCTGCTGACTACACATGTGACGTGATGACCTTCTGCAGTAACTTGCTGGGGTCCTGTCATTATTTTTATTGTCTGTTGGGGTACCAGATGTAGATTAATGATTATATAATGTACACTAATAAACCTTCTGATTTCACATTTGGATACAATGTAATAAAACAATAAACAAAGTTGTGAAATACACTACACAGGTCATGTTGCTATGGGCAACCAATCACATCCTGTCTACTATCTACTAGATGGTGGTAAATAAATAAGAAGTAGCTTCTGATTGGTTGCCTAAAGCAACATGACCTGTGAAGTGTATTTCACATCTTAGTAAATTTCACCCTAACAGCCTTCATAGGCTACTTCGATCTTATCACTGCGCTACCCAGTGTAATTTTTTCTTCAATTTAAGCTTAACATTTTAAATCCAACGCATTTCATTTTAATAAAGACTTCTTCAGGGATATCCTAAATTCTATGGTATATATACTGTCAGTTTAGGCTGATGGCGGTTTAGGCAGGTGGACTAGTAATGTGTGAGATGCAGAAGTGAGTCAGGGCGTATTCAGGGATGTGTGTCGCTGCAAGGACTAACAGGCATGTGTGCTGCCCCTCGGCCTTGCCTGTTGGTGGCAGCACTGGTATGACCACTCTCAGTTATGGTCCTTCTGATCATCTAGTATCACACAAAAATCTTTCCCTAAGCTCATTAACTTATGAACCAACCTTGCCCACTTTTTTTTACATTTCCCTCTTCTGCCGGTTGTTTATGGCTAAAGCTCCAGACATTATTTATAGTTTATTTCATAACAGTATAAACAAAGTGGTGGTAATTCTATTCTAATGCCAAACTTGCACTTGCAGGGGAGGTGAGGAGGGGGGAGGGGCACGTGCACCAGATTTGAGGGAAAACCAAAAAGCAGCATAGAGATGGCAATCTATAGCAGCAGCGCCTGGGTAAGGTGCCAAATGACTGCTTTGCCCCAGGTGACAAAAATCCTAGTGTCAGCCCTGATGGCAGATAGACTATAGGAGGTTATTCGAATCTGTTCGCACCCCTATGAGCTCTCGCAGGGGAGCGATGTTTGGGGTCTGCATTTATGTGCATGTGCAGACCTCTGGTGCAAGCAGGCATGGGGGATATGGGTCATAGGGCAGGGGGCGTGAGGTGGCGACCCAGCGTTTTATGGGCGTTCCCATGGTAATGTTGCGATGACGCGTATGCGGGCAGTTGATGTCAGTGGATGTCAGCTGCCCGTCTGATTCCCGCTGTAGAAATCATTAGATGGTCGGTGATTTCCTCCCCGCACGCAAACTGCAAAGGGATGTTTATGCGTTTATGCACATGCCGTGCGAGGGGTAGGGGGGGGGGCGGCGGCCATGCAGGCGGCATTTGGTGGACTTGCAAGGCTGCGAAATTTGCCGCCTGGTGTGTCAACCAGAATAAGATCCATAGTACAGAAATCAGAGTACAGTATGCAGGAGTCCACAGTAAACATGGATGCACCAAGCCAAAATTTAGCAGAGCAGTGCCCGTGGTCAAAGCAAGATCATTAGCAGCTTGGAACAGCAGAATGCACAGATGAGAGGTAGCGCCAATCAGTGTCGGACTGGGGAAAGAGGGGCTCACCGGGGGAATGCACTGGTAGGGGTCCATGTATACATAGTAAATACTATTAGTGTATGTTATACGGTCGTTAGGTTTACACACCTAAGGTCGACATGCATTCGGTCAACCACTGAATGTCGACATGGGCTTAGGTCGACACCTCAGAAGGTTGACATGGGCTTGGGTCGTCAGGGTCATTAGGTCGACATGGGTAAGGTCGACAGTCTAAAGGTCGATATGGGTTTTTCATGGGCTTTTTTTGCCAACGCGCCGACAGGCGTAATTTCATGCCCTACCATCCATCTAGGGCAGGGGCTTAACTACATCTATGTGGGCCCCATAGCAAAATCTTGAAAGGGCCCCCCCCCCACTACCGTTGTCCCTATGCGACCTAGGGGGCAGAAGAAAGAGTGAGCAACAAAGAGGGCATGGAAAAGAGAGAGAGAGAGAGAGAGTGCTTCATGGGAACGAATAAAAATGAGAGAGGGGAAGGAGCACGGGAGGGAGAAAAAGAGTAGAGCGCAAGGGATTGCAGGGGATAGAGGGAGGGGGAGCACAGAAGGGAGAGGGAGGGAGCGCAGAGGAGAAAGGAAGGGGGAGCACAGGATGGGGAAAAAGGAGAGAGCAGCATGGGAGGGATTAAAAGAGGAGAGAGAGAGAGCGAGCACAGGAAAGAGGGAGGGGGTAGGCGAGCATGAGAGGGACAGGGGTACACTGGGGAGAGGAAGCACAGGAGATAGAGGGAGGGAGAGATGAGAGAGGGAGAGCCACGCTGTGACAGGGTCTCATAAGCAGCGCCTCCTGAGGATACCTGCTCCCCTCTCACCAACGCTGATGGGCTTCCCACTCCACAGTTAGCCACCGGGTCACCTGTATCATCGCTACCATCAGGCCTCCCACTCCACCGCCAGGTCTCCTGTATCCCCGTGGCCTGCATAGAGGCACAGCCGGGACTCTGTCTCCCCACACACTGGTTCCACGGAACGTCCTGCTCCCCAACATGCCGCCGAGTCTGCTGTTCATCCGTGTACAGCGGCAGCCGCTGACTGATCTCCTGCTCCTCCACGTTCATCCAGCCCCGCCCCCTGGCCTCCTGCTCCACATCTCACTGGTGGGGGCATCTCCTGCCCCCACCCCCCTGCATATAGACGCTGCCGAGTCCAACACCTAATGCTGCTGGATATCCTGCTCCCCAGCTGCTGACGGGGGCTTGGTAATCAGATAGTTTAAAAAAAAAAACAAATTAAGAAAAAAAACATCAAGAGGGTGCAGGGGATGGGCTGTTAAGTCCTCGGGCCCCCCAAGCCGCCGGGCCCCATAGCAGCTGCATCCCCTGCACCCTCTATAGTTACGCTACTGATCTAGGGTGTGGGGGGAGAATAAAATAGTGTGCCGAGCATAGCGAGGCATCGAGCCAGAAGCATGGCAAGGGCAGCGAGCTATGTGAGGAGACGTGGTGGACCGATATGGTGTCCATGTCGACTGTGTCAACCTTCGGGACAGAAAAGTGGAAAACCCATGTTGACCTTTTGACAGTTGACCTTGCCCATGTCGACCTAATGCTTTTGTCGACCTAATGACCCTGTTAACCTAAGCCGATGTCAACCTTCTGAGGTGTCAACCTAAGCCCATGTCGACCTTCCTTGGTTGACCCAATGCATGTCAACCTAAATTGTGTCAACCCTATGACCCATACCCCTATTGCATTTATGATAATGTACCAAACGAATGACAGCAATGCACTGCAGACAATAAATCACAGTCCTGAGCAGTATAATGCACATACTGTATGTATAATTCAAATGCACAGTCTGGAATTTGATCCTACGAGGAGGCGGTGGCCAGGCCGCGGGGCCCACCGGGGGTTTCCCCTGCCCACCTGTGGGACAGTCCAACCCTGCGTGAGTCAGAGCAGTGCAGGAAGTCTGGGTTGCACCAGGAGTATATGAGGACTCCAACACAGCAAAATAGAAGCACACAAGGAATCTGACACTGGGAACTAATACCAGAAAATAGACACCAGGATCTGGCAAGGGGAGTACCGTGAAACAAACAGGTATTTATCAGTGAGTCCCAGGTGCAGTCCACAGCTGCTAAATCAGGCAATTAGCCCAGACTGGAATGTGCTGGACAGACACCACAAGGAAGAGCAGCACCACTCATCGGATAGACGCCGATGATCAATGGATCACTACATTTACAGCAGCAGCGTATATTTCCTTGTGTGCATCTGTGCGGCCAAATCTGCAAGACATGAGACGACCACGTGGTGATTGTTCAAGATGCAATATGACAGGCAGGCTGGGAAGCCACTACACAGTACTGTAGGGTGTAATATAAAAATGGGCTTCCAGTGAAATGTGCATGTGTGACCCCGTAATGCCAGGTTATTCCACATGTAGCAGTTTCTTGCACTGGCTCGCAGGGCGATAAGAGCACATTTTATTGTTAAATCGGCTCCAAAATTTTTTTTCCATTTCTGTGAGAAGCAGCGAGAGAGAGATAAAGTACAGCCCATAATGCTAAATAGGCCCCTCAGTGAGTTATAGATTTGCTTTTCTATGCATGATGGTCCATCGCTCTGTGAGGGAGTGCGAGACAGTACATTGTCCTTGCGTCCCTTCATTGTTCATTTATGTGAGTGCACGTAGCTCCAGGCTCTAACCCACTTAAATGGTTTCTCAAATACAGTTAAAGTGGTATCAAATATCAAACATCATGTCTGCCAGTGTGACTAGAAGCTCCTCTACATTTCCTGCAATGCTGCTTCACAATAAATATACACAACTTCTCTTAGAATTTACATTTTCTAATAATAGTCTTAAAAATGGGAATGTATTTACAAGTAATAAACATAAAGTACTGTATATCATGGTTTCCTACAGTACCTGACTCTCTCCATGATGGAGAAAATGCTCTGTTCCTGGACTTCCCTGGTAATGTATGATTGCCGTCACCTGTGGTAAGTAACACACCTTTCTTATCAATTACCTAGCTCCCCACAGGTGATGGCAATCATACATTACCAGGCAAGTCCAGGAACACAGCATTTTCTCCCTCATGGAGAGGGTCAGGTAGGCAACCATGCTGTATATAAATTATGTTGCCCCCCAGACCCACCCCATCTTGCTATGCTAACCTCTGTCCGTCACTGGGGCAATTGGTGTAAATCGATGTATCCATACCTACCAGCAAGATAGTCCCGCTATCCCTCCCGCGAGACACTGTCCCCTGGGCAGGAGATCACTGCTGCTCTGCACAGCATCTCTTCAGTGCAGGGAACACTGGGCAAGCCCCCAAAAAATTATAAAAATGGAGGTCGCTGCACAAGGCCACGCCCCCTTTACTTGAGGCCCAGCTCACTTTTCAAATGAAGCAGGTCCCGGTTTTAAGATCACCAAAGTTAGGCGGTATAATCTATCTATCGCCTTAGCAGCAGCCCTCATGGGTCATTTAGCCAGAAATCACGTGGTCATTTTCTGCGTTTGACCTTTCAGTCTATGAGATTGAAAGCTGGAACGCAGAGTTTATTGTGTGTTTTCACGTAGTGTGAAAACTCCCAATATGCCCATTACAAAAGGGCGGTATCCAGTCGTTAGGGTCAACAGTCAATAGGTCGACACCATATGGTCGTCCTGATCAAAAGGTCGACTTGGCCAAATGGTCAACATGGCCGACAGGTGAAAAAGACATGAGGTTTGCTGTAAAAAAAAATTGTTCTGTTTCATACTTTACCATTCACTTAGGTTACGGTTGGGGGCCTCATACAACAAGTTTAGTTGTGTTGTGAATAATCACAAAACTACAACTCCTTACACTAGCATGTGGGGGCCACCCAGCGAGAGCAAGGCTGTCCCACATGCCGGATCCCTCTCTGCAATGCAATTGCAAAATTTTGTAATCGCATTGCAGAAATGTGAACGCTTCGCTGTACAGCAAAACATTTGCATCCTTAGGTTCGGTCCTTGCCCGCACAGCTGGGCTGCTATTTTTATGGTCGCAGTGGCTGCATGTGACATCATGCAGCCAATGTGATCTGCCCAGCAACGGTCTGGACACTCCTTCATTGTCCGAACCAGGTCCCCTCCAAACGATGTGTCAATGGTCACAAAGCACTGCATCGCTGTCCCGTGGCCACCCCCCCCCCACACACCAACACTTACACTGTGGTCGCATGTTCTACAAATCGACAAAGGCCTTGTATCGACTATATCCATATTGACCATTAGTCTATGCATACCTCCCAACTGTCACGATTACAGCGGGACAGTCCCGATTTTCGGGTCCTGTCCCGCTGTCCCACCCGCGGCAGGCATTGTCCCGCTGCGGGGGGTGGCAGTTGGGAGACCCCCAATCTAATAGAATAGACGCTGTGCGTATGCGCACAGCGTCTATTCTTGTATGAAAATGAGGTTGCGGCTAATTAGCATAAGCCACGCCCTCATTTGCATACGCCCCAAACCCTTTTCGGCCTTCGCCGCGCGAGTGTCCCTATTTCCCCAACACAGAAGTTGGGAGGTATGGTCTATGTCAAAATTTTCCGTGTCGACCAAATAGGATTGACCTTTTGACCGTCAACCCTTTATATACCATAACTCTATACCACTCTACATCAGCTGTTGTGTGAGCACACTGAGGGCAGAGACTTAACAGTACTTTGTTGCTTTTTTATCTTTTTGGATTTGGGCACAATAAAATGCCAATGACATGTCACAATGGTGTTTTGTTGCTCCTATTAGAAAGAGAAGCTACAGGCTGAGAAGACATAAATAACAGGGATGCGCTTGTTTACTAATGCAGAGATAAATGTCTGCGTCTTTGGCTTCTACAGAATGACACAATACAATTTGTTACATGTGCAAGTAATCCGTCAGAAAATAGCTATTCATTAAAATGAAAAAAAAATTTTTTATCACACTCCGACTCTTATTTAATGGAACTGCCAAATCTCCTGTGTTGAGGGAAATTAGGCATGGTAGTAGTTATATTAGTAAGCAGTAATCCAGCACCTATCTGAGTGCCTGACCCTGAGATGTAATCTGACGCCGTCACGCCTGTGGGATGGCCATCGGTGCAATTACTATCGATAGTCATAAACTGTGATGGATAACTATCAACAGATTTAGCTATCGATGGTTATCCATTATATTTGACTAAATGACCCGTGAACCAATCAGAATGTGGGGACAGGGCTTCTGGGTGTCAGGGGCGGAGCTATGCTCCATGTTCCGCCACCTTGACCAAAAAGAAACATTGGTTCTCTTTTGCCATGGATGTAGGGAAACCGTCTGGTTCTCTGACACTGATGGCAAAAGTATTCAACATCGGCCATAAACCATCAATGATTTCAAATCATTGATGATTGATGGCCATCCCTACTGTAAGCCTGATTCACACCTGTTAGCAAGGCTGCAATTTTTACAGATGGACAAAACCATGCTGCACTGCAGGGGGGGCAGATGGAACATGTGCTGAGAAAGAGTTAGATTTGGGGGAGTTATTTTGTTTGTGCAGGGTAAATAATGGCTGCTTTATTCTGATACTGCAATTTAGACTTCACACCCCACCCAAATGTATCTCTCTCTGCACGTTAAATCTGCCCCACATCAGCCTTGCTACCAGGTGTGAACCAGACCCTGTGTACGCAGACACTGTGCATTAATATGCAGATGCTGCAGCCCCCTGGATTTGAACTGAGGCTTTGCGAGTCCCAGCAGATGCCTAAAACCCTTGCACAGCAGGGTTGCATGAAGTAAGACATTGGAGCCATGGTCTGCGTTTTGCCGCCAACTTCCACAACTGCCCACAAATGGTCAATGACTTGCTGCAAGACACGTACACAGTCAGCCAGTCATCACTCATAGAAGTTTCCATGTTGCTGCGGCCGTACACATCGCAGCACACTGATTATGGGCGTTACTGAGCTATACACGGGCTTCGATGGGAGCCAGTGCGCGCATGTGCCTACCACCCCGTGAGTCATTGGGAGACGGCTACAATACGGGCACATGTAATACGCAGCACAGCTGTATCAGTTCTGCATTCATCTCTGAATCAGGTTCATACACTATGGGGCTCATTCAGACCGGTTCGCAAAGGTCTGAATTTACCCCCGCCACCGATGGTGTGGGTTTGTGCATGCGCATAGGGGATAATGCACACTGGGCCGGCAACACAAATCTTGGGACCCGGTACACTGATCTATCCGCCCCCCCCCCCCCCCCAACCCACTGCACCGTGAGACACACAGGATGCGTTCAGCATCTCACGGATCGGATGCCACCAGCAACAATACTGATGCCCACTACCAACAGAAGACTGGTGCCATAATGCCAACATCCATTATCCCTTGGGTAGGTATATGGGGTATCCCTAGGGTAGGTATATGAGCAGTACTAGTGTGGGGGGTTAGGGGAGTTACTGTGATTGTGCCCGATTCCGATGCATTGGGCCGAGAAATCGTGTAACTCACATGGGTTTTAGATCTGATTCGCCGTCCCGTACGCCTCGGATCAGAGCCCGTAGCTCGTATGTGCTGCACGTAAGATCTGTGGAACCAGACAGCCTCTGGCAGCACTTGCTGGGATTGCTTGATATATATTGCATGCGATCCTGCCGCCCGGGAAGGTCTTTGGCAGTTCAAGGGGATCACGTGTGACTTTAGGGTTAGGCTGGGGGGAAGTGGAGAAAGGGGGTTAGAGAGGGACAGGGGACAAGGGGGCAAGGTTAGTATGTTTACCTGAACCCTGTCGAAATTCCGTACTACGGGAAGCCAGAGTCAGTATTCTGACTGCCGGCATCCAGACCTCCTGTCATCATTCGTATGTATCCCCACCCAACACGCACTGCCCCCTTTATATTATACCGGGCAGCAAAGCCCACAATACATATTTATTTACGCAATAATGGCCATCCAATAAAGACCTCCAATTTATACTGTCGGATGGATACGCTCTGCCGTCATGTCTGAGGCATCCAAACATTGCGCTGCACTGATGTTTTACATAGAAACAGCGCAGTGGAACTTATTTGGCATGTAATAGAGCTGGTGGAAGGGGGATTTTACCAGGTGACTGCCTGAGAAATAAAGTGTATGGAAACACTGCAAACACTGTGCCCCTGCTGAGAACTGGGGTTTGCAAGGGACCCAAACCCACATACAAGATGACAGATGCCCCTCTCCCCTTATATCCTCCACACTGACCATTACATCCATAATAACTTGCAGCTGGAACCACTCTGCATTCCCTCTGCAGGGTCACAGGAGTCATGTTAGGAGTAAGGGGCTGTCTGCAAACTGCTTGCCACTATACAAGTCTAATCACTATCAGCAGTGTTTGATTACACTTGTAAAGTGGCAACACGTTTGTTGACTGTCCCTTCCTCCCTGGTGCTGAACGCTCCGTTTTAAGAAAAGAAAAAAAAACATGTCAGAAATGACAGAGGGTCACAGGCTACTGCCTGGGCCCCTTTGACCCTTGGGGCCCAGCTTGAATGCGCATGTGCAAACCCCAGGAGCGAACATCTTTGGCAAACTTTTAATTCCTGATTAACAGGCAGGGAGCATGTCAGGGTGGACACTCGGCGGTTCATGGGTGAGCCCACAAAAACCGTTGGGCATGCCCATAGAAATGTTGGGCAGACACCTGCTCGGGCCGGTCAGATGACGTCACATGACATCAGCGCCTGCCCCAATTCGTGGAAGACCGGCCTGAAAGTAGCCCAGGACTTACTGAAAAGTAAGTCCTGGGCTACTTTTAGCTACAAACAGAGGAAAAATCATTCAATGGTATGGGGGCGCATGCGAGCAGATGTGTAAGCGGCACAGCAAAGGGATCCGGCAGGATGAGCATGCGTTCGCTGGAGCGGCCTTGACCTGCTCCATACTTGCCTACTTTTGAAAACTAGTTTCAGGGAGATTATAGTTGGTAGTAGAATTTGGCACGGCGCCCCATTGAGGGGGCGTGTCATGCTCCACCCAAAGGGCGTGTCTAGTTCCATATATGGAGAGATTGTGAAAAGAGACTGTGAACGTGGCACCTAGAAGTATGGGTGTGCACTGCTACATCTGAGAGGAATCTTTTAAAATGATTTGTATCCAAATGTAGATGAGCCCCATGATTGTTAAGTAAATTAAATCTTAGACCAATGTCTCATCTGTAGCAGTTGTCCTTTGTAGTGGGAGGGATTATAGCAGTGGTGTTTGGCCAGTGTCCCTGTGTTACTAGCTGGCACCTCCCATGCTGTTAGTTACAGATCAGGAACCGCTAAGCATTGGGGCCTGCATCCATACAGTCATACTGTTACAGCTCTGTTTTTCAGTTATATAGTAATATAATACATAAATCATGTTACTGCTGGAACTCTTATTGTACACCAGCAATATCTGATCTTTACATGTTACATATGGCTATTTGTTATATCTACAATATATGAAATACCAGCCAGAACATCAGAGAGCCATGGCCAGGACGCCGCAGATCATCCCATTTCGAGTCGGTCAGCAAGAAGATCTGGACCAACATCGGGAAGAGGAAGATCTGGACGAGGAGGAAATGAGCCCAGTGCCAGTGACCATCAGGCAGCTGCAGTGACCGTAGAACTCTTCCTGCTGGAAAGACTCATGCGGTGTCTCCCCACCTACAGCAGCACCATTGTGGGAGGAGAGGAACCAGAGCACTGCACCATCTGCATCTCTGACATTGAGGTAGGTACAAAAATGGCTGTATCACACTGTCACCACACCTTCCATGTTCCCTGTCTTACAGAATGGCTGCAGGTCAACAACAGCTGCCCTCTGTGCCGCACGAGACTCTTCAACCTGGACACTTTCTCCCACCTTAACTGACGGCTCCCCAGCAAATCGGAAAAACCAAACATAAGATCAATGGTCTAAAGCGGTAAGAAAGTTCCTGTTTTTAATGTTCAAAAGTTTTTACACTTTTACAGTTTTGTTTGTTTACATTTTTTGTATTTTTCAAATGATTAATACGACTTGTCACTGATCCCTCCAGTTCCAACAATCATTGTTACACATTTACAGTGTTTTTCTCTTTTACTTTATTTTCTGTTTTGAAGCTGGAGGGAATTGATGAGAACAAGCTGGGGGTTAGGGCTACTGGCGACACCCCAAAAACAAAATGACATTGAGCAGCCACCTCATGGGTTTGTTGGAAGAGCTGCTAAGCTGCTAAATATTTTTAAAGTATTGACAATTAAATCCAACTCATTGATAATTTAATAATTTGAACATTTAAACTCGGTTATCGCCGGGTACTTCAGCTATTAATTACTAAACCTGACCCTTTTCATCGCCAATATGTCTCCAAGTAATTATTTTACATACGCTTATTATTGTTTTACATGTGTATAACTGGGGGCTAACAATTAGCTGAAGCAGTGTAACATAATAATTTTATCATCATTTATAGAGCTCCAAAATATTACATGATATTGTGGGTCAGTGTCACAGGTCTTGCGATACATCTTGGTATTAACAACACATGATCTATAACTATACTTGCCTACTATTGAAAACTAGTTTCAGAAAGATTATTGTTGGAAATAGAATTTAGAACAGTGCCCCATTGAGGGGGCGTGTCATGCTCCACCCAAAGGGTGTGTCTAGTTCCATATATGGAGAGATTGTGAAAAGAGATTGTGAACGTGGCACCTAGAAGTGTGGGTGTGTACTGCTACATCTGAGAGGAATCTTTTAAAATGACTTAGATCCAAATGTAGATGAGCCCCAAAGCAGTTAGTAAGAGATACAGTACTATACTGTACTTGGTAAAGTGTTGGGAAATGGTGCTGATGATTCAATGTAAATGAATCTGTCTCTCATTCCTTTTTTCCCCCAAAATGTAACAGCGTAATGTGGGCTAGGTGACATGAGGGAGATTGCTAGACTAGTGAGGGAGAGAGGGAGATTGCTGTTATATCAGGGAGTCTCCTGCAGAATGCAGGAGGGTAGGCAACTATGACCTGCTCGCTAGACTCTGTCTATATGCAGCCTAGCAAGCGCATCTGAATCGGGCCCTATGTTTACAGATTAACACAGATTAGTACAATGTTATGGAAATGTTCTTTTTTTTTTTAACCATTTTTTAGATGCCAGTTGGTTTGGGCATGAAAGGTGTAATAATTGCAGTGTTTTTCTATGAGATAGAGGGAATCTGTGCACGAACAGACTACAGCACGTGTATGGGGAGCGGGGATTAATGCCTAGAACAGAAGGGTGGGTATAGACATCTACCATACATAATTATATGGAACTAATGTGTATTTAGATAACAAGTGAAAATGCATAATTTATTACCACAAAATGTTCCGTAATTACCTGCGCTCGGTTAGATGCTCTCAGCGGGTTCATTGTGAGATAAAGGGGTTCAGAATGCAGTAGTGTGTGTACATCTGCAATTACTGGCTGCGATCAGTCAGGGGATATCTGCCAGATTCTATAGACTGAACAGGCCCAGGCAATCCGCTTATTGCTACTAACTGGTCTGATAAATGCTGTTTAACATTGATTCTGTATTTCTGACTCAATTAGTAGTGATTTCCCTTAACACATACAGAGATGAAAAAGATGCGTCCTGTCAGCACTGCAGATCTGAGTACTGCACCTGAAGACATAGAAACAGATTATCTGCATTGGCCATCTGTGTATCCTGAGATTACTCTGATTGGCCCTTACAGCCGAGACCAGGACCTTACCTCACCACTCCCAGAAAATGGGGACGACTGCGTGTGATAATGCAGGAACCTCTTTGCCATACCTCTCAACTGTCCTGCTTTTTGCGACATTCCAGCGCCCCGCTCCGGGCCCGCTGTGTCCTCCTGTGGGGAGGGGTTGGGAGTTCCTCAGCCAGTATATACCCGGTCTACACAGAAACAAAACAACTCACCAATATCTAATGGGTCCTACACATGTAGCGACATCGCTCCGTGTATGAGCGATAGCGATGCACGGCCCCGCGCGTTGCTATTGCCCCGCAATTAATATCCAGCTGGAGGGCCACAGTTTGGCCATGCCGGGTCTAGACAGCCAATTGGTTCACACCAAAATGTTGACATGCAAAAGGTTGAAATGTACCGTATCGACACTGACAAAATGTCGACATGTAATAAGCAGACACGGCCAAAAAGGTTAACACAAGCCAATTTATTTTTAAATTTTGGGACTTTTTTCGTACTTTACCATCCACGTGGACTACAATTGAGAATGGTAAAGTGTCCCAGGCCTGAAGCATGGTGGGGGTTACACCATAATTGGGAGTCCTTGTTGACAAATGTTGACATTGACAACCAAACATTGAGAAAAAAATCATGTCGACCTTTTCATGTGTCAACGTTTTTCACGCCCATCTTTTGTTTATCTCAATCTTTTGAGCATGTCGGCCTATTGTATGTCGACCTTTTGCATGTCCGCCTAGTGTATAGTGGTTGACCTCTTCACTATCTAGGCACAGTCTATATAATAATCCACACCCAGTGTAAACGGGTAATTCGGGTTATCTGCGGTATACAGCAAGTGATTTGAATTACAGTATTGTACATATTTGGCATCTCATCCCATGCAATATTTGTTTTTGCTGGTAGTTTAGAAGTAGACTACTTCCAGGAGCTCATCACATGTTTCTTAGGCCCATGGAGGATAGCAGCAGCAGCGGCCTTTCATGGGAAGGTTTTTAATCAGAGGCAGAGTAAGGTAAAGAGGGACAAACACAGGCTTTTAATATATATATGTTTATAATAAACCCCCTCCCCCTGGAGTTACCCATTGACCTAGTTTATATACTACCCTTACTCTGTGTTTTGTAATATTCTCCTGTGCAGTTTGCGGCCAGTAATGACAAGTGGGAGGGGGCCCCCCTGTCTAAAATGACCTGGGCCCTCTGAAGGCTTAATCCGGCCCTGCTTCCTGACAATGTTTTACCTGTTCAGCAACAGACTCTGCATCTATGCTGCTATGAAGTGTAGAATATGAAACAGACATTAAGGTTGAAATTTACTAAAGGAAATTTGTAAAAAATAGGTGTATTTGTATTTAGAAATACACTTATTTTTGACATTTACTACCCGAAAATACGGCAATTCGTATTCGCATTGATAGCACATCGATACGAATACGAATTGCCGTATTTTCGGGATAGTAAGTCTGTATAGTGTGTAGGTGGCGATTGGTACTCTTTAAACCTAATTTTTCTTGTAAATTTCTGCTACAGTGATCTTGGTGTCTAGTGATGAATATTAACCGTATGTGCATCTCCAAATAAAGATGTGTCAGAAGGTTTATCACATTTATCTCTGCTCCACATGGCAACCGTAACACAGTGCATGTAGCAAATAACAGATACATGCCTGTGCATTGGAATAGCTAGTCACGCCCCCAGTGATGATTGACCACACCCTCTTCATGTGCACGTGTCACTGGGTTCCAGGATTGGGTGGGGTGTGTTCAAACTGAAATCTAATGATACCCATAAATGGATGCGATGCAATCTAGTTAAAAAAGTATATAGCTTATCGCTTTGTGTATGGGCACATTTACATTTGTGCGCTACAGTACATGCAAAAGCAGCCAGTATTTAGCCTGCACAGAACAAATATAAATATATTTGCTCCCCTTGCTTGGCAACATGGTTAGTTTCAGACATACTGTTACTGTATATGCATTTTTTTCCTTTCCCTTACAGGGCCTAATTCCTTTCCCTTACAGGGCCTAACCCAATTCAAGGCGCTCTTCCTATGAATTCAGGTTAGAGATGAGCAGGTTCAGTTTCATTCGGATTTAATTGGATCTCAAAGCGGGATCTTATTGGCTATCCAAAACATGTGACAGCCGATAACCAACTGACAATTTGGAGATAAGTAAATCCGAGTAAAATCTAACCCGCTCATGTCGAGAATTCAGACTAAGGGCGGGATGTATTAAAATACATCGCCGCCCTTCGCCGCGATGCTGCCGCATATGTACTAACATATGCGGCTGGCATCGCGGTGCGGTGACGGAGGCCCCCCGCGATACCTGTACACTGGTGTGCGGGGGTCTCCGTCACCTCCCTGCCGCCACGCTCTCCCCTCACGCCGGGGACAGCTATGCATGCTGTCCCCGGCGCTTCCTCCTCCCCCCTGCAGCCGGAAGGATGTCCGGCTGCTTCACTAGGGGGAGGCAGGGCTTACCTTCCGGGGTCCAGGAGGACCCTTCAGGAAGGTAAGCCAGAGGGGGGGTCGGCGCAGCGGCGGGTTTGCGTCGGCGTCGACGGGCGGCGAAAAGAAGCCCATAGGCTTCTATAGGGTATCGCCACCCAAAGGTGGCGATACCCTTCAGTGCGGTATCATTTTTGATACATTGGAAAATGCAGTAAAACCGGGGTTTTACCGCATTTTCCATTTAATACATTCCGCCCACAATGCGGAAATGTCTGTGAGAGAGCGTGTTATCTATAGTCCTGTGGTCACGGGTAACTGACCTTGTGCACCTTTACAATCATTTTTTTTTTAAAGTGTTCATTTTTATTAGGTTTTAATGCAGATTTAAACTGCAGCGACTCTAAAACATGACGCTGAAGAGCTTTGTCAGATTTTTTTGCAGAAATTCTCATTCATACGATTCCCTTGATAGGAAAAAAAAAAACAACAGCAACATCACATTGCTGCATGAACATTAAACCGAACTCTGTGAAATACTGAGCGGAAGATCGCTGGCCTACTTAACTGACCATCTGTTTAATTGAGTAACCTGATGAGAGATTTCTATCCACACTGCATCCAGATACAACGCACTAAACAGACAATGTTTTGCAGCAAAAGCTGCTGGGGTAACGTCGAAAACATAACCTACATATCCGCCAAGAGAAATCACAATCACAGGGACAGAAGATGAGGATTCATAGGATTAATGACTTGGATGTGTGTTTATTTCTGAATTTGGGACCATTTATAGGGGCTTGAATGCTCCATAGTTTGCATACAAAGCTGGTTTTTGGTATAGTCGTTCTCAGCCGTTAGTAGTCAATTAAATAAAGCATTTTTTTTGCCTGTCAGTAAGAACAAAGGAAAGAAAACACAGTGGACAGGAAGCACTAAAGCGTAAAAACACAGTTTCAAGGGGTTTTACCGCATTTCCGAATGCACAAAAGCCCCTCCGCCGGGGCTCTGTCATGGAGGGAAACTCCAACCAATAGGCTTCTCCTCGCGGCACTGTTTGAGGGATCAGTCTCGGATCCCACCCAGCATGCCCCACAGGTCAAAGCCAGTGCCCTCACTCATCCCAGGAAGTCCAGCAGCGCTGCATCGCTAAGGATAGCTTTTATCGCAAGAGCTGTCCTTTGCGTTACTAATCGCATATGTTAGTGCATATGCAATTATTAACAATAAGACGAATGGTGATGGCAAAATACTGTGAATGTTTGTGCTTCTCCCCCATTATCTGCTAGAAATTTGCTATCCCACTGTCACTATGAAGCTGGATACACATTGGAGCTATTCCCGCGGCCACCGATATGGTTAACGATATTGATCAGTGAGGTAACCTGCCCTGCCCCCCCAGCTCCTTACATGCAATCGCCAAAAATTTAGACAGATTGACCTGCATGTACAGATAAAAGGGGGGGAAGGGGTGACGTTAACTACCGGCATCCGTGTGCATCAATAATGATATGGACCAGATTCTCTAAGCTTCAAAAGTGATAAAATGGAGAGTGATAAACAGCCAGCCAATCAGCTCCTGTCTGACATTTTTCAAACACAGTCTGTGACATGGCAGGTAGGAGCTGATTGGCTGGCTGTTTATCACTTCTCCATTTTATCACTTTTGAAGCTTAGAGAATCTAGCCCATTGACCCTACACACTGTATGATATGTACGCGATATCATGACCAGTATCGTCCATATCGTTAGGTAAATATCGCCCAGTATGTATCCAGCCTTATATAGACAATTTCATAACACAGTTACTTGACCTACTGAGTCTTTGTGCCCTTGTCTTTTACAATTGTGCAGAATGGACATTTTCATGAGGCATAAATAATTTTTTAACTTTCAGTAAAAATCTCCTCCTCGCCTATATGAGGTAAAGTACCACCAGTGACCACTAGAGGCCACTCAACAGACCAAATTACTCCTTTGTGTGTTAAAAGATGTCCCAAAAGAAAGTGAAAGTCATATTTGCAGGGACACTGATCTGTGTTAAACTTCCTGGATATGGAGAGAGGGAGGTGTGAATACAGAGATTGGACGTAGGAGCAGATAGGGACTGGGTGTGGTGTGGAGAGTTTGTGTGCTAAAACTGTCACAGCTCAGTGAATGCGATGAGGATCCCAGTGCTGCTGCTGCTGTTATTGTTTTGAGGTGGGGCAGTGATAACCAGCGATTTATAACGGGGGGCATGACAGCCCTATTCTGCAGGCGCACCAATGCCAGGTTCTGCTTCTTCAGACACAGATGTCATGGCACTAGCCATTCTGTGTAACCTGGGGTTACTCAGATGACTGACATTCATGCAAATTATCTCATGTTTTAACATCAAACACAATTGCTCCCTGAGTGTATGTTATAAAAGAAAAATTCATGAAGAACATTCAGTACATTTATATGCATCACAAGCTTCAAAAGTGATAAAATGGAGTGTGATAAACAACTAACCAATCAGCTCCTGCCTGACATTTTTCAAACACAGCATGTGACATGGCAGGTAGGAGCTGATTGGCTGGTTATTTATCACCTTCCATTTTAGCACTTTTGAAGTTTAGTGCATCTGGCCCAAGATCCCAAGATAGGTCATCTGTCCAGTAGCATCAGTGCCAGGAGTGTATGTTAGTAAAAAGGTGCACAACCTATTTGTACACAATATAATACAATGTCATATACACAAAAGGGTGTAATGCCTGGATGGTTCTTTATACCATGAAATCATATTTTATGTAATGTTATTATTACATACCAATACAAATTACATTAAACTAAACTAAATACACACATCTGTTGTTTTTACATTTTAAAATCAAACAAAAAATTTCCTTCCTGCAAATGGAAATTTCGATTAAGTGGTACAAATTGATTGCTGTGTCTTCATATAATAAAGCCACGTCTGACACTAATGCATTATGCACATCAGCAGAACAGGACAATGCTGACATACCCAAGACATGCTTTTATCCTATTTGTACTACAGGTCGAGTATCCCGTATCCGAATATCCGTTATCCGAATTATTCCGAAAACCATACATTCCAGAAAGTGAAGAATTTTTTATTTTTTTTGATAAAAACTCACTGGGGACATATGTAACAGCACTACTGAGGACATGACATGTAACTGGCACTATATATGTACAAGAAAATGATTGCTTGCCATTCAAATTCAGTATCTGAGATAGCACACAAATTTTGTTTCATGTTTTGAAACCTTGTTTTTTGAACAAATAAAATATATTTGTGTGTATTTTATGTGGTAATAAAATATATATGTGTGTAGTTTATGTGTTTATACAGCATAAATGAAAGATACTTCAAAAAACATCATTGAAATATTAAAATATTCCGAAATACGGAATAATCCGTTATCCAAAATTCTCCTGGTCCCGAGCATTTTGGATAAGGGATACTCAACCTGTACTGTACTTCCATGGTGTCCTTTAGGATTGTACCCTCTAGTGATCAAGGGTCAGATGCACTAAGCTTCAACAGTGATAAACAGACAGCCAATCAGCTCCTACCTGCCATGTCACAGCCTGTGTTTGAAAAATGTCAGGCATGAGCTGATTGGTTGGTTGTTTATCATTTGGTTGCTGTTCCTGCATTCCTTATTAATGTATTTTTACTGCACTCCGACAGAACCGTACAGCGCAGCACTGAAGAAAGTCTAGAAATATCTATAATTACCTTTCTATTACTGATAATACAGGAGATTGTTAAGTACACTTTCAAAATACACAGAAAAGCTCATAATTGTAACCTCTAACCCGGCGCTCACCTGAGAGGCTGGGTACTGGGAGTGCAGAGACAGATCAGGGGGAGTCATTGCCTCAGACAAAGGAAACTACATAATAGAGCCTTAATGGCTAACCTTGACATTCCAGCTGTTGTTGAACTACACATCCCAGCATGCTATACTACAGTTTTGCTATTTGCCCATGCTAAAACTGATGCAGGGCATGCTGGGATGTGTAGTTCATCAACAGCTGGAGTGTCAAGGTTAGCCATCACTGTATTCGAGCATACCAGATCAAAAAGAAGTGATATTAGAATATGCCACTGCAGAGGAATGTGGCCAGGAAAGATGATGTAGCCATTGTGTGGACCACGGTCTGTCTGGGCAGAGTCGATATGGAAAAGCAGTTTATGAAGAATGTCTATGGGAACTACAGCCACTAGGCAGCTAGTAGGGAGAAGATACACAGGAAGGATCAGCTAGAGTGGGCATAGAAATTAGACAGAAGGCAAAGAGTAGGGTGTCCAGTCTAACATTGAGAGCTGCCACTTTAACGGGTCGATATATTCCCATCTGCATCCTCAGATAGTGATGTGATAACATTGGCCAGATTCGCAATGAGATAATTGATTACATCACATAGATGTATCAATTATTGCAAGCAGGGACAGAGCTTGTGAGTAAGCTGTGTCCGCAGCAATATTGTTTTTTTTGTGTTTTTTAAACCTGACCATGAGCTACCACCGCCGGTGGCAACCCCTCTCTATCACGATGAACCCTGCAGGGCTCACAGTCACCAGGGCTTCCACTTTCTGTGACCACAGGTATACCGCCCAAATTACCCTCTCTGCTGCCTTACAGCATCACTTAACTGCACTGGAGTCACAGGGGCAGCGCAGAGCCCTGTTGACCAGCAGACCTCACTGAAGCACCGATCAGTGGACCCTGGGGAGGTAAGTATAATTGTTTCACTTTGTTTACACAGTGATCAGCTTGTGAGTCCATCAGACCCACATAGATGACCAAACTGGTCCCAGATTTTCATTTCAACCAATCAGCTAGTTGGATGATTGGATTAAAGTTGGTCTAGTGTACACAGTGGCGTAGCTACATAGTTGGCAAACCTTGCAGTGACTTTGGGTAGCGGTGCCAGTGGGGTCTGGGGTGGGTGCTGCTGGCACAACTGACAGGCGACCCAGAAGGCAGCGAGTCCCGCTCATTAAATATGCACTGGGCTGGGTCCTCGCTCATTAGATAAGCACAGAGCGGGACCATCTCAGCGCTCACTGCTGCCTGGGTTGCCTGTCAGCTCAGCCAGCGGAGCCGGAATATTTTTTGGCGGGGTAAAGAAAAATTTCTAGCTATACCACTGAGTGTACAGGTTCTCAAACTCGGTCCTCAGTACCCCACACAGTGCAGTTTTGCAGGTCTCCTAACAGAATCACAAGTGAAATAATTAGCTCCACCTGTGGATCTTTTAAAATGTGAGTAATGAATGCACCTGTGCACCTGCCAGGTGACCTGGAAAACCTGATCTGCGTGGGGTCCTGAGGACTGAGTTTGAGAACCCCTGGTCTAGTGTATGGCCAGCATTAGGACATATCAGTAATGACACTAACCACTTTGATACATTATCTAGTAACAGTTGCCATTATCTATAGTGCCGATGTGCCCGAGTGTCCCATCTCCACGCGCGTCCAATGACACTTGCGCATCTCATACACGTCCAATGACACGCGCGCATCTCATACACGTCCAATGACGCGTGAGCATCTCATACACGTCCATTGCTGCGAATGGGGTGCTCGAGCGTCTCACATGCACGATATAGATAAAGGCGGGTGGCTCCATCTGTACTGAGCATTAAATACCCTATTTTACTGAAAAGCTACTTGAATCAGCGCTCAGAGAGCCTCCACCTGCAGCACTATAATAGAGAAGAGTTTGCTTCACCTGAAAAGCAATTAGCATTTTTGTATGTGGACAATAGTCATTCATGCAGAATATTGATTAGCAGTTTCTTTGCTTAAGGTTAATCACCATAAGCTAAAACCTCCACACGCTGCATCCAGTCACCGATCTATCTCCCTTCCCTATCACGCACATTTGCATGAAGATCAGGTTTTTTAACCTTGAAATGTTACTAGCTCCCAATACAGGATCTAGAAACAGACAAACCTACAGTAAATGCATTAAGCAGGGGCATTAGCATTCATTTCCCTTGAAGAGGCGCATCCTCATTGCTGGACCCTTTTACTTGAAAAGTACCTATCATGATAAATTCCCAGATAATGGCTTGTTGTGTGAAATCAGAACTGCAGGCAATTTTGAAGCCTCCATATTGCCTCTTGACATGCAGCAGATTCTGCTGTACTCGTTACATAAATTTGCATAGACGCTATATATGCACATTAACCCTTCCCCACTTATCTCTCAAGAAAAAAACGAGATTGCTTTAAGCATCCATCTCTCTCAGTTTATAATTGTTAAAATTTGTTTTTTTCTGGCATTACATTTTGTGAAGAAATATAATCAGCGACTTGATGCGTTTTGCAGCCAGAAGAGCAGGTGCTACTCTGAAAACAATAAATAGCATCAGTACAAAAATAATATCTAAAGGACTCCAATATCACAAGTAAAAATACCATAATATATCTCAGAAACGAAGCATCTGATACTGCAAATGTGTTTCACTAAAAGTGTGGAAAAGTAGGACCTGTACT
The DNA here is from genome assembly GCF_055691185.1 of Crinia signifera. Taxonomy (NCBI): domain Eukaryota; kingdom Metazoa; phylum Chordata; class Amphibia; order Anura; family Myobatrachidae; genus Crinia; species Crinia signifera. The sequence goes on along the minus strand of NC_139224.1, from coordinate 40,446,805 downwards.
GTAGATCAGTTTCTGCTTAACAGTGGTTTATTCTGGTTCACTCCTTCTGGCAAATTCCTTCTCAAATGGACAGAACCATGTGCACTGTAGGTGGGGTAGATGTTAAGCTGTGTACACACGCTTAGATTTTTCCCTGTTTTCGATTCGATTTTGCTTATAGAAGCAAAATCAAATCCACATCGAACAGTTTTTAGGACACTTTCGATCTGCATTCGTTTCGATGCCCGCTCCCGTTTTCTCAAAATCGAAAAGAAAAATAGACTGTGCAGCCAAGGAAATCTCGAATTCGATCCAGTAAATCAAATGAGTACATTGTGCCTACATTGTGAAATCGAAATGGAATCAAATGCAAAAGTACAGATCTAATGCTAAATTGAATGGGAATATCTAATGCCAGATCTAATAGAAAATCGAATCTAACATCAAATCTAAAACAAAACGAAGTGTGTGTACAGGGCTTTACTTACAGAGAGAGTTCGATTTGGGTGGGTTTTTACTTCAAAGTCATTTCTATATTGCAGTGTAAAAATAAAGCAGCCAGTTTTTACCCTGCACAGAAACAAAATAACTCACCCAAATCTAACTCTCCCTGCACATTTTACATCTGCCCCCCTGCAGTGCACATGGTTTTGTCCATCTAAGAAGGAATTTGCCAGAAGGAGTGAACCAGAATAACCCCCAGTGATAAGTAGATACATTTTACATCAAAGCTGATAGGTTGCTGTAGGCAACTTCTCCTCAGATCCAATCTTCCCTCTTTTCACTTATTGATACATCAATCCCTAACTTTTTGTTTTTCAAGTGGATCCACATTTGGCTATAGTGTTCATTTTAGCACCCGCTATCTTTGAAAACCCATGCAGTTCCTCTTCCCTGCCTGGGGTGTCGCTTTCTGCTGTAGTGCTTCTAGCACAGTGTGGTCTGTATATCAGTACTGATATGCAAACCAGACCTGTGATAAAACACCACAGCAGACAGAGACACCCCAGGCAGGGAACAGGAACTGCATGGGTATTTAAAGATAGCGGGTGCTAGAATGAACACTAGCTTATGAATACTTGGAAAGACAGTCGGCATTCCTGCTAGATTATTGGGCAGTATGCTGCAGAAACTTTCTTAAGGTGTGTACACACGTACAGATTCATCTGTCTGATCTATCTGGTGGGAACAAAAACCTGGAAATGTATCAGAGCAAATGTCAATCAAAAAATTGTTCCCAAACGCAGACAGTGATCAGTCAGACACATTGTTTAAATCCTTCAGATATAACAATTCCTACATTTGGGTGGATATTTTTGATTGTCATATGCTCCGATACATTTCCAGGTTTTTGTTCCCACCAGATAGATCAGACAGCAAAATCTGTACGTGTGTACGCACCTTAAGAAAGTTTCTGCTGCATACTGCCCAATAATCTACACACCTTGAGAAGTCAGGAAGGGGTCTGAAGGGGATGTGTAGGTACAGAACCAAGACATAAATAATAATAAAATAAGAGCTGTATTAATTTCTGCCTATAAAACCATCAACCTTGAATACTTAACTCATAACCTTTAATTCAACCAAATTGAAACTACCCTAAGAGGGACAGCCTTAGAATCTTACCATGCAAAGCTTATGTAGGTGTAAAATAATGACACGGACATGGTACAGCTTGGCTTAAAAAAGTCACAGCTTTTTATTCCAATTGGTAATTACCCTAAACGAGGGAAAGGTGGCCTGGGTCCTGCTCCAGCTTACTTACTTCGGGCCATGCCCTGGAGGATGACTACAACGTCCTTCCCAATTCACGCACCTATCATGGTGGGGGCTAACCTAACCCTCATGGACGAGACCGGACATAAACTGCACAAGTAACTCCCAGGTCACCTCGCACAGAGCAGGATAAACTTGCCAATGATTTGGGGGTAGGTTCCCTGGAATGATCGTATGTGCCATAAAAGCCACAAAAAATGCAGTGATCATCCGACCTGTTGTGACCTGCTGCTGGGCGGGTGGGACTATGAATGAATAATTCCCAAGAGGCCTTGTGCCTCTGGGGACTCCAATATATACCCTTACTTCAAGTTACCTTCCCTAACAGGGATTGGCTAACCCGAATTATAGACAGCCAGACCATAACCAGTTCTGCCTCAGTGACAAGCTTGTCACCTGACCTTATAGGAAAAACCTGGGATTCTTAACTTTTCTCATGCCGAATTGGCCCTCTCTTTTTCTTGGGATCCGATATGATATCCCGGCGGTCGGGATCCCGGCGGTCGGAATCCCGACACTGGAATCCCGACCGCCGAAATCCCGACAAGGGGGGGACATGGATCGCCCCCCCTTGCGGGCTCGCTGCGCTCGCCACGCAGCGGGCCCGGTGCCTCGCTACGCTCGGCACGCTATTATATTCTCCCTCTATGGGTGTCGTGGACACCCACGGAGGGAGAAAGTTTCGGGATTTCGGCGGTCGGGATTCCAGTGTCGGGATTCCGACCGCCGGGATCCCGACCGCCGGGAAATTAACCGCATCCCTTTTCTTGCTGTGAGAATAAGATTATTACAGTTGCTGCCACAACTAAGAGACAAAGCAAAGCTGCTGTATAAGACCAGTGGTAGCAGCATCTTCTACCACGTTTAGTGTGTGTGGATCTGAGCCCTCAATCAGTGCACTGGACCAGAGAGCAGCTGCCAGTAAGAAGAGACAGGGGATGGAAGAATGTGTGCTTACAAAGTGCAGTTTTGTCTCCTACTGATACTATTATATTTGTCTTTTTATTTCTTATAGGATGTTTAACCATTTAATTACCACTAATTTTATTTATATTGTTTAAATACGTTAATAATATGTTGCTTTTGCACCTGTTTTAATTAATGTCTCCAAATTCTGTTCAGTAAAAACTTTTTAAAAGACCATTAAAAGTTTGCATTAGATCCAATCTTTGCCAAATGTTTCGCTCACTATTGACTATGAACAATATTCCCAAAGCCTAGTTAATTGAAATAATTTTGATGTCGTCCAAATTCTGACATTAGCCATAGTTACAGACAATCCCACAGTTTTACTAACTGTTTCTATTAGGCTGAACACAATTTGCTCCAGCACAAAGCAAGATGCAGCTGTTTGATGTGACATTACTTGTTGCTCTATGGGGGAATGGAAATTTGCAGTCAATCAAGGAGCATATGTGATGAAAGTTCTATTCAGAAAGTGAAATAATGTTTTTGCATTCGGCCCCTGCAATTTCATTGTAAATACCTTGGAAGAGCCCCGGAGGGGAAGAAAAAAAAGATGTTTCAAAAGCAATAATAAAATCTCAATTAGTGTCAAGAAAAATTAACTGTTTTTTGTAGATCAATACAAAATGGACTTCTAAAGACTCTATAAATGTGGTTAGGAACTAAAAGATGGATGTGCAATGTGAATGGGTCTTACTGGCTGAATGCTAATTAATATAAATTATAGTTTAACTGCTCTCTTCCTCTAGGAGTGTAGTAATGTTGGGTACACACTGGGCGATATATCATTAACAATATGGATATCATTATCTATATTTCCTGTGTGTATGCTCAATGTCATTAACGATGCGCCCCTTCGTCTGTACATGCAGCTCAAAGTCGACAGTCAACAACTGCATGTATGGAGTGGGGGGTGGGTGACATCACTGAAAAATATCGTTACTGATATCGGTCAGTGTGTCTGCACTATATTGTTACCCCCGAGACACGAACAATATATTTAACAATATTGGCGGTGCCAGGAATCGCTCAGTGTGTACCCAGCATAAAAATTGTATTCCTGATGGCTGGTGGTTGCCCAGGGGGTAACAGTGGCAAAACAGGGGGACTTTTATTCTGCCCAGTAGCACTGCAAGGGGGAGGGGGGTAATGTCTCTCGCATGTGATTTATTGTGTGTAATATCCCCGGAGAGCTGCGGCGGGGGGCGGGCAGCGGTGTCCGTGCTGCAGCTGTGAGCTCGTAACGCTATTTGCTGGGCGGTAAGCGCTGCTGAATTTGAAAAGACTGGCTGGAAGCTGATTGGCTGGAAGAATTCAGCCAATCAGCGCCTGGACAGTCTTTTCAAATTCAGTAGCGCTTCCCGTCCCACCGCCCGGGAAATAGCGCTCACAGTCACCGCTGCCTGCCCCCAGCTGCATGAACTTTGATGCCCATCCCCAGCCGCACAGACCCCGCTGCCCGCCACCAGCCGCACTGACCCCGCTGCCCGCCACTAGCCGCACTGACCCAGCTGCCTGCTACCTGCTGCCCACCCCCAGCCACATGGACCACGCTGCCCGCCGCAGGACCCATTGCTGCACATAGGTGTGTGCCAGCGGCGCTGCACCGCTGGCACACACCTACGGATCGGACGACACATAACGGGTGCTAAAAAGTACCGGCGACGTGTCACTGATGGGTCCGACCCAACAGATTGAACCTGCAGCAGGACTGTCCGGCAGGATGTTTCCCTCAAGTAGTGCTGTACTTTGGAGGTGCTGCACTGCCACACTGTGTGAGAGCAGCTGGTTTCATATTGTGCAGCATATAAAAAAATTGGGTTTTCTTTAAAAAGATCTCTGATGTTGGAGGTATGGTTCCCAAACTTTTTTGAATCACTGCGCCCTCAGAATTTTCGTCATGGCACACGTAGGCCAAACGTTTCTTACTGAGAAATGTAGGAATAAAAAAATAAATAAGTAAATTGTGTTTATATGCAATGATGGCTCCAGAAGAAGGTCTGCAGCACAGTTTAAAATTGAAATAGGGGAACCACACCAACTTCCAGTGAGTCAGTTTGGAATGGCAGTTGGTGGAACTTGGTGTGACTCCCCTATTTGAACTTTGAACCATGCTGCAGCCTCTTTTCTGTTTTTTTTTTAACTGTTTATATGTCTTCCTTAGGTTGAGTTATGTCTGTTTGTCCACATAGTTTATGATTGGTAGTCACCACTACTGGTTTTGCATATTTTATTGACCATAAACAATTTGAATTGGTCCTGGATCACCAACCCCAGGCAGCCCTGCAATTGTCCAGAAGCACCCCAAGGTGCCCTGGCCCACAGTTGGGGAGCCACTGGCTTAGACGCTTGGGACAAGGGTCAATACTGTTAAAAATATTTATAGTACATTGTGAAATGTTTCACTTGATAACGTACAGTATAGAAGCTGTACTGTATGTGAACATTGTTACCCCCTGCGCTACACAACATCCCATGTCTTTTTAGAATCGTTTATTTCCTTATTAATAAGGGAAGAGATGAGGATCATTTTGTTTATCCACTTCTCATTTATGGTCCCAAAGGACTGTTCAGCATATGAAGCCTTGCTGAGCTTGTGGTCCCATTCATGCAACATAACCTGGTTTTGCAATGGAATAAAATGAGCAATTTAAATCGTGCTGATAAATTGCTGATATCTCAGAACTTTGCAATTCTTGCACAATCTCACATTTGTGTTAAAGTAATGGCGAGTGTACACAGCCCAGAGTCATTATATGGGCTTGGAGGCAAAATGCAAGGAACAAAAGTGTCATGGATCATGCTAAGGGCCAGATGTATAAAGCTTCAAAATGTGATAAAGTGGAGAGTGATAAACAACCAGCCAACCAACTATCATGTTACAGGCTGTGGTTGAAAATGACAGTTAGGAGCTGATTGGCTGTCTGTTTGTCACGCTCCACTTTATAACTTTTTTGAAGCTTAGTGCACCTGGCCCTAAGGGAGAAGGCATCATTGTGCCTTGTGCCAGTCCCTACACATGTGATGTTAAGACACATCTAAAGGTAGGGCCACTGACACCAACGCTGGCTCCAGGTTGTAGACCCCTGATTACAGGGTCCTCAATACTGCAGTAGTGCTATTGGCTGCAAGGTGCTGCTCCAGGAAACCTACAAGCCACAAACTTGTGTCATGGGACAACGAGAGCACAGCCTAAGAGCCATGTGCGGTGGCACCACTTCCACACCTATAGTTAAGGCCAGTGATGTAACTACAATTTGTGCACCCCCACCACTAAAACTTGTGCGCCTCACCACTCATCGCTGCATCTATCAGCGCTGGCCCGCCGGGTGCAGCAGATCCTTCTGTCTGTGGTCCTGCCGCTTCTCCTATTACATTTAAAATATCCCTTGCAAAATGGCCGCCGCCTTACAGCAGACAGTTATTTAGGATGCAAGAGGAGGCCGCCGCCGCCTCTAGCATCCTTAATAACCGTCTGCTGTGGGGGAGGCGGCCATTTTGTGAGGGATATTTATAATGGAAATAGGAGGGACGGCAGACAATAGGCTCAGCTGGTCTTGGAGGGCCGGCAGCAACAGACTCGGTGGTTGCTGCCCCATTAGCAGCAATAGCTTCCGCAGACCCCGCGGCGCCCAAACTAGACTCCATGGCACCTTATCTAGCACCTCCAAGCCACCACGGGGTCTGTGGAGCTATTGTTATGCCACTGGTTAAGGCCCTGCTTTGCGGTCCAGTCCATAGGCCAGATGCGCTTCAAACGTGATAAAATGGAGAGTGATTAACAACCAACCAATCAGCTCCTGCTTGACATTATTTTAAGCACAGTCTATGACATGGCAGGCAAGAGCTGATTGGCTGGCTGTGTATCACTCTCCATTTTATCACTTTTGAAGCTTAGTACATCTGGCCCCATGTCCCTTTGCCGAGTCACACATGCGCAATAAAGCACTTTTGTTGGAAGATTTAATATGTGATAACTACGATAGCTTTCCCATGCTTTGCCCAGGTATCGCTGAGGGTAACCGCTGAATGTTAACACCAGCTGCAGGACTTGTAAAAATAGGGACAAGCCAATACCTGGTGATAGCATATGTAGGACTCTTCCCCCATTATTCAACAAAGGAATGAACTGCAATGGTAATTAAATGGTAAGTAATGACTGCTATCAAAAGGGTTTATTCACTTTGGTGGGATGTTGCCCATAGAAACCAATCAGAATCTATTTTGTATCAATTTAGCACCTTTTATAAGATAACAGATAGAGGGGGGTATTCAATCCTGGATTCCAACTGTCGTAACGTTCCAACAGTCGGAATCCTGCCCTGTTTTTGGCCAGCTCTACAGTTTACCGACAAGCAGAATTCAATGTTTCGAGTGGAGAAAAGGGGTGTCCTGGAGAAAATGGCCATGACCATGATCTTGAGACCTGGCCTTGATCTCGACAATCCATGGGCATTTCCGACAAAACAGATGCGACTGGTTTGAAAGTCGGATGTGTTTTGTCGAGTTCTGCCTTCAATGCTGTTGGAAATAGCTTATAGCAACGTCCCATCTTCAATAGAACTCCCATCTTAGTAAATAAGATAAGTATCCATCAGTGGCTGACTCCTTATAGAACAGTTTCAGCCTGATGGCGCTTATTTGATTAATGCAGTGCCTGCAATAGGCATGTGGTGGGTTAAACAGCCCAGTCTGTGTGTCACCCTTGGGTAGCATGGGTTATCTGAGATATCAGTGCAGGAAGGGGAGGAGGCTTCCGCTTGTTCCTGCTGAATTTTCCCGCCCTCCCTCCCCTTTTGTTTTGTTAGAGGGTGGTGCGTTTTCATTGCGTTAGCTGATAGGCGGGAAAGAACGGCAGGTTTAATCAAATTAGCTTACATTATGTGTTGATTTACGTATATGGCTTGTTTCGGTGCACTCATCTCTCATTGACTTAGGCCTTCGCTGTATCACCCATTCAGGGACAACGACCCCACCCGGCCGGGTGGGTAGTCAATGCAGTAGGATGGAGTGGGTACCGCTTGTTGTAGTTAGGCCATTTATGCTTGTAGTTTGGGGTGGAGTTTTAGTTGATTAGCTTTTTTTTCTTGGCCACCATACTTAATTAATTTAAATAATCAAATTTAAAGTTCGATAAATAAATCAGTTAACAATTTCTGCCAAACCTATGTCTCCGAGTCGTTATTTCTGGTTTAGTTATATAAGTTAAGAATGTGAAATGTTTTCCATGCTAGAGGAACACATAAGACATTGGGATATTTGAAGAATGGTCAAGGTACATGTGTGTGCATATTCTCAATTTGTTTTAAATGGAGCAATTCATTTTGGCACTAAAAGTGTGTGTGTGTGTGTGTGTATGTGTGGGGGGTGGGGGGGCGTTGGGGGTTGGGAGAGAGCATTTCATCATAAGAGTCTTAGTAACCCCTTAATTGTGTTAGTATTCAAACCTATATCTCTATAATTGTGTTTTTAGTAATAATTTAATCAGATCTAGATTCTGTGCATGCCATTTAAATCAGCATTCTAATGTACATATTAACAGCATTGCAGATGGTGCATAATGTGGTTTCAATTTTCATTCTCCTCTTAATAATAAATCCCAAATCAAGTGTGAAAAGCTCTGAAAGAGCTAATTGATTTAAAAGCAGCCGCTCGCTTATCCAGTGAGCATGGAGGAGAATCAGCCGCACAGTCAGGAAAAGTAGAGTGCTGGGTATGTGAAAGCCATTAGTAATATTTTGTACAATATATATACCATGTGGTAATACAGTAAAAGAATATCTAATGCCAAGCCTAAGCCATATCTAATATGCACGCAGTCCAGCCTGGTCCTAAATCTAATCTGGTGTCAAATCTAGCATGCAGAGCCTGATCTGGTACCAAGTCTAATATGCAGAGCCTAATCCATACCTCCCAACTGTCCCGCTTATGTTTTTTGGGACATTCCCACGTCCCTCTCGGGGCTGGAAGTGTCCCATGGCGGGGGGCAGTTGGGAGTCCGTCCATCCGTCCGTCCCCCCCGTCATCCTTGAATAGATGCATGCGCACAACAGTGTCTATTCCTGCGGCCAGAGAGTCTGAGGGCATCGCCAGCAACTAACGAAGCTGCTGAGCAATGCCCCCGCAGCTGCGAAAATTAGTCGTGGCCTCGCCGTAAAGGCACAAGTACAGGCCACGCCTTCTTTCTTCTATGCCACGTCCCCAAAAAATGGGCACAAAAATTGTACGATCAGACCCCGAGTTGAACCTAAACAATATAAATAATAATAAATAAAATATATAATAAACAATATAAATAATAATAATAATAATATAAACAACTCATGCCTTGTTTTAAATGAGGGCGGAGCCTTTGAGACCGTTTAGTGAAAACTAATATTGTAATGCCACCTGATCCTAAACCTCAAATGCTGGGATGTATTCGTTGTACTTGTACTACTTGTAGATGTCTAATCCCAGAAGATACATTTGTCCATAATTTTTCAGGACGTTTCTTTTATTTCAGACACAGGTTGACCTGTAACTCCAAATACGTGGTCTACCAAATTAATTTGCCCATACTGGTTAAGTTATACTGGTAGGACTGAAAGAAGTTTCAAAGAATGGATGGCGGCCCATAGGTCCACTATCATAAAGGCATTGAATAAAGGTACCAGAAAGCAACCCTTTGCTCCTCATTTTGCGGAAGTTTCACATAATATTGCAAGTCTTAAATATCGCATGATCGACCATATCCCCGATTTAAATCGGGGTGGAGATCGAAACAATAAATTATTAGAATGTGAAGCCCGCTGGATTTTAATGCTGGGGACTATGGCCACTAGAGGCCTTAATGAGACATCAGGGCTTAATATAATTAATATACTGTAGCCCTATAAAGTTATGTCAGATTATTGGTAATGATTCACCTTAAATAAGACAAATTTTCTTTACTGCCCATATTTGTCTGAAGGTTATTATTATTTATTAATATTATTTGTTGATCTTGATACTGTATGATAAAACCCTGGACATGTATAATATATAATATTTTTTTCTGTTTATGTTATCTTTGATTTTTTTTAATTTTTGTTGTATATTTGCTATTTCTTAATTTTTTATATTTTTTCTGATGCGCACTTGTATAAAAATATAATGATATGTGTAAATTACATTCCGCTATTAGTATTGTGCAGCCTTAACTAATTACTGTATACATATTTCTGCAATTATTTATACCAAAATAATGTCTAGGTAAATGTACATATGTATGTGCGTCTATGCTAATGCCTTGAAGTGTTCACTACAGATCAAGCAGTTGGTTGCCATAGTGATTTTTGGTTTATTCCGAAAATATCATTTGCGTGCTGCAGCGGCAGATGATATGGTCACACACCCTCTGTGCTTCACGTGTAGCGGGTAGTAACCCACCCATATCTCACTTTGTTGGTTTATAAGGTATGTTTGTCTGCTCACTGCTTTAAGCCTATCGAAAATACTACCTGTATTTAAACGTTGCTTTGCTTAAAAAATAAAATTTGTTTCAAATGGATGGAGTGTCCTGCTCTTGATAACTACTGTGTGTGTGTGTATATATATATATATATATATATATATATATATATATATGCTCTCCTGATGAAGTCCAGCCTGAATCTATAGGCGTCAGAGACGAAACGCGTAGAGAGGCCTCTACCCAACCTTCATTCGCACACTTTATTCATTTATGCAAGTCTAATTTTTTTTTTGTGTGTGCACTTATTAAAAAACTCCTAATTTAAATTTAATTGGAGTTATCCTCGGTACTTATGTAGTATCTGGGCTGCCGATTTTGTGATTGTATGCCTTACCTTAAGGCATACAATCAGATGCGATGCGATGCGATTCGATGCGATTTTGCATAGGATTCAATGTTAAGAAGGTCCTGTTCATTTCCCCACTATCCAAGTGGGCATAGAGTTGATTTTATATAGTGTGGCGAGCGCAGCGAGCCACCGAGCCCGAAGCGTGGCGAGCCCCGCGAGGGGACGCATATTTCTTAAAAAGTATTCTGTGTCCCCTCGCGGGGCTCGCTACGCTCGCCACACTTCGGGCTCGGTGGCTCGCTACGCTCGCCACAGGTTTATATCCAACTACATGCCCACTTGGATAGTGGGGAAAGGAAAAGGACCCCTTTTTCCCATTGAATTCTATGTTAAAATGGACTCAGGCCATTTTAACATTGAATCCTATGGAAAAATCTTGACCATCGCATCGCATACGATTTGGTCGCATGCGATGCGATGCGATCCGATCCGATTTCTAAATCGGACGCCCAGATACTACATAAGTACCTTATCCTCTTTCTTTGCAATCACTACTGCACAAACTTGGAGCACCACTGTGAACTCACTTGGGGGACCACAAGGTCTAGTCTGGACAGTAGCCAGGAAGGTCCTGGTAACCAGCACTACCAAGGAGGAGGGACAGTATTATTGATATGCACTTTATTCTTCATTTCACGGTACGCAGAACTTAAATTAAAGTCACAGTGAACACACTAACTTATTACAATATAGAGCGCCATTCTCATCACTTTCTAGATCTACCCACATTGAGACGGAACAACAAACGTCCCACTAGGAGAATTTTTGGCGGCCGCCTGTCACTCAGGACTGTGTTTTAAAGGGAGGAACGATCCTTCAAGAAAAGGACTAATTTGAATCCAGATCCACCTTAGGGTTACAGCGCAAGACAGTACCCACCCCAGTGTGTATATATATATATATATATATATATATATATATATATATACTGTGTATATAACCCAATATGTGGTATGGCACCTAGAATTTATAGACAATGTCCATATATATGGAGATCCGGAATTCAGTGAATCAACACGTAAAGTTAATCCGATATTTTTATTTTGGTTCTTCAGCAAGTTGAACCAGGAAAATCCTACTACTTAAATCTCAAACAGTCCTACATGATCAGAATTAAAATTATTATATCATAATAATTTGGCAGTTTTTTTTTTTTTGTTTTTTCTGTAAGGGAGGTCGGAAATTACATACCGCACTTCCTATGAGACCAGGTGAATAAGTGCTGGTATTATATATAATGATAAGAAACCTAAAATAAATAAATAAATAAATATGTCCTATACATTAAACCATATAAGAAAATAATTTCTATGTATTTTAAAGGAATATATGTGTCATCCATACCATATAAATTATGATTCTTCAGACATGCCTTCCCTGCATGTGATGATACAATACATCTACACCTAGAATTAATATTATGGTGTTCGATCTTAGTGAATAATGTGAAGTATTTATAAAGACATGAAAAGAGAAAATAAAAGAGTTGTGGGAACATACTGTACCAGTGGTTAAAATGGATAACTGTGCATCCAAACAGCGGTAAAAATGGCGATATAAATGGGTCTATGTACTGTATAAAACAAATTGGACTGAGTCTAATAAAAAAATAGTGTAATAAACAATAGGAATTAAATATCCCATTTTAAACAAAGATTTTCCTTTAAAATAATACACATATTAACAATAGTCCATTAGGTTACCAGACCAATACATATTCTTACCTCTTACTTGGACCTCTATCTCCTGCAAGGAAGGTGAGCACACTGAGTAGATAGGGCCATGGTCTCTAATTTATAGGGGGTATGAGATTACATCATTTCCTGTGAGCATTTAATTGGTCCATTTTTTGTACCATAATAAATGCTAAATGCTGTAGATATTAGAATAAACAGCTATGTCAGTGTTGTAAAATGAACCACTAACCTTAACATTTCTTTGATAGATCCCATTTGTAGAGAGGGGTTTCTATTAAATCTAGTAAGCGTGGCATTACCCATAAATCATTGGGTTTACCCACAATGCCTAGTAACTACTTTCCGTAGTATATTTATGTTATTTTAATAAGCCGGGTTGTGTAAACATGCCTAATTGCTTAATTATTACCCTTGGGGGCAGTGAAGTGGCTGGCTGAGCTCCGATCATTGTCTAAAGTTATTGGATCGCGGCAAGAGTAGGTGCAGTGTCTCCCCTGCTTGCACCTATGGTGAAACCGCGGCTTCCGAGTTGCATTCCACGCTCGCCCGGAAGTGCGGTCCAAATCGCGGCCATTTTGGGAGGAAATCTAGATATGTGATCCACAGCTAGTGTGGTTTGCGTTCCACTTGGCGGCTTTAAATGTAAGGCTTGTGTTTCACCTGGCGGCTCTGTTGGAACGATTACTAATATAGCGTTCTGCTAATTAAGTGGCCATATCCTACTAGATACCATTAACATGGGTGTCTTATGTGTTATAAGGTGAAAAAAATACATATTGGCTGGTACCCAATAGACTTTAAAAACAAATGTTCGAACAATTTAAAAGTTGGAACAATTTAAATAAATATATATATATATATATATCTCAAAACAGAGAATGACCCCTAATGTGCCCTATACAGTACAGCAGCTACTCTATAAATCCCCCATTAGTGGGAGATAGAATGAGGATAGAAATGGAGTGTATAGAGAGCGCTCAAGTTACCCACCACCTGATAGTTTTTCACCACTAGTTTCAGAGTGAAACGAAGTGTACAACCACTGATAATAAAAATGTACAACTGATAATAATAAAAATCGGATGTTTTTAATAAAATTCCATGATTCACATCTGAATTTTTCAGTTCAACGCGTTTCATCTTGAAAAAGACTTCATCAGGGGTTCAGACAAATAAGAAACAAATCATAAATATGATGTATCATGGATCCTTAAAACAGACTTTTTCCAGAAGATTCCATGATCTGGTGAGAAAGAACCTCTAGTAGCCAGGGGGGTGACAGGGGGGTCTCCCTCACTGCAAGGTGAGAGGGGTTGGTGATGAAGGGTGAGAAGGGGATGATTCAATTTTTTTGCACTGATCTGTGCAAGGTTCTGTCAATTTCACCAGTCTGAACCTGGTCTATTTGTTGTGCGATTTTTAAATGACCAAAATTGCTTAGTATTATATTTGGGAATTGGATACTTTGTAATAGAAAAACATTTAGATGTGAATTGTAATGTGTGTGTTTTTTTTTGCACATAACAAAACACGTGATTTTTACCGCTCAATGTGTGAATTAAATCGCAATTGCAGTTGCTATTTTTAAAAACGTGCAAAATCGGGCGTGTTTTGACCAAAATTCGCAAAAGTGAGAAAATCACACATTACTACATATTGCCTGTGATGTTGCGCATAGCAACCACTCAAATTCTATTGATTATCTTCTAGAAGGTGCTAAATAAATAAGCAGTGTCTGATTGGTTGCTATGGGCAACATTCCATCTTCAATAGATCTCCTATTTTAGTAAGTGTAACCCCTAGTGTCAGGGGTGGATTGGTAAAGATAACCGGCCTGTGAACATTCTGTAAGCAGCCTGTGGGGGGGGGGGGTGTTTGGGTGCGGTTGCTCGCGCTACTGCCAGGGGGGGGGGTGCTCACGCTACTGCCCGGGGGAGGGTGTGCGGGTGCTCGCACTACTGCCCGGGGGGGAGTGGTTGCAGGTGCTCGCGCTACTCACCGAAGCCCGGGCAGCTCCAGGTCCCCGCTGGTGCAGGAGTCTGGTGACGTCATCCTATGCGGCCGCAGCATAGACGCATAGGATGATGCCTGCACCGGCCCTGATAGCACGGTCGGCGGCCCAGCCAGGTGGAAATCTGGACCGGCCCACCGGGAAATGGCCCGGTTTCCTGGCGGGCCAATCCGCCCTTGCCTAGTGTCCATCCAGGAGAGTTTATGTGAATTTAGTTTGGGTTCTGGAGATTTTTCTGAATTTAGTGTTGGGACACAGCTTTTGCCCTCTTCATCTCTATTGCAATATTATCCTGAGCATGGAGGACCAAAATACTAGAGAACCAACACACCTGCATGCATGGGGTTAGAATGTATGTCATTATTATTCCCAGAGATAAATGAGATTACAGAGGGCAAAGGGACACTGCTGCTACTGTCACTGATTAAACCATCCATGAAAAGTGCTGATAATAAAGTTTTGTTAATTTAAACCCAAGGCTCCAACTTCTTTTATTTTGTGCATATGATAATCTAGGAGACCTAAATTATACAGCAGCACCAATGTCTAGTGCAAGGTTATTATGATAATGGAAACATTTTTTATGTATTCCTTTCACATATAAGGGGGTTTTGCTCAAAATCTAGGTAATGACATAAAAATGAATATACAAGCAACAACACTACAGACATCACACTTCCACTTGGTGGCGCAGTGATCTTAAGGCCCCCTTACACTTGTTCAACTTATTGATCAACAACTTGAACCTGATTGACTCGAGATTTATCCTATGTGCAGGAGGTTCAATCTCTTCCAATCTCTTCCAATCTCTTGGTTATACCCAATGGCAAGGGATTGTGGATTGTGGATTGTGTCCTACACATCAGGCACATCAGATTTTGTCAGATAAATTGACTCAATCCACCTGAATTGGATTAAATCTCACAAAATCTTACAAGTGTAAGGGGGCCTTTACTTAGAGCCAGCAGTAAAAAAAAAAAATAGATATATTTAAAATACATCACCAAACTGTAATGCCCACACATTTTGCCACATTGCAGAACCCCCCTCCCCTCCACACACACCCACATGGTAATCAAGACCGGCGTCCGAAGGGGTGGCGTTCCCGGACTAGGAGGTAACTACATGCACACACACTGTAAAACCCTACATCATTCTAAGGGCGAGATATATTAAACTGAAAACCCCGGTTTTACAGCATTTTCCGATGTATCAAAACCCGGCTGCACCAATACCGCATAGTAGGGTATCGCCACCTATGGGCTTCTTTTCGCCGCCTCCGACGCAAACCCGCCGCCTCGCCGATCCCCCCCTCTGGCTTACCTTCCTGTAGGGTCCTCCTGGACCCCGGAAGGTAAACCCCTTCTCCCCCTAGTGAAGCAGCCGGACATCCTTCCGGCTGCAGGGGGGAGGAGGAGACGCCGGGGACAGCCTGCTTAGCTGTCCCCGGCGTGAGGGGAGCAGGAGGCGGCAGGAAGGTGACGGAGACCCCCCGCACACCAGAGTACAGGTATCGCGGGGGCCTCCGTCACCGCACCGCGATGCCAGCCGCATATGTTAGTACATATGCGCTGGCATCGCGGCGGGGGGCCACGAAAGGTGGCGATGTATTTTAATACATCTCGCCCTAAATGCCCCACATAATGCCACCATGTAGTCAGACATCAGTTAGCATGGTATCAGGGTTGTGACTAAGGGCCAGATGTATCAAGCTTAAAAAGTGATAAAAGGGAGAGTGATAAACAGCCAGCCAATCAGCTCCTACCTGCCATGTTACAGACTGGGTTTGAAAAATAACAGGTAGGAGCTGATTGGCTGGCTCTTTATCATTCTCCATTTTATCAATTTTGAAGCTTGATACATCTGGCCCTAATTCCCCTTCACCTTAAGGACCAGGATGAGATGTCAGGTGAGGGCGGACATTGTTTGATGCCCTTACAGCAATATTTATTTTGTGTCTAATGTACTTTGGTATAGGTTATTTACATCTATTGCAGCTGTAGTGGACGCTTTTCACGCTTTGGGCAAGGTGGCTTGCTGCGCTCGCCACAGGTTACTCTTCCTCCTCCAGGTATGCATGGACCCAGTGCATAATAGGGGAGGTCCTCCCGGTGAAGGGAATCTAGCTGCTACCATAGCACAGCTTCAGTCTCAGTGTGTCACTCCTACGAGGATTCTGCTGCTACTCAGTGGCGGATTCAGGGGGGGGGCACCCGGGCACGTGCCCCCCCTGTCATTTATTTTGTAGCTGAGGACCAGGACTTTTCAACGAGCCCAGCCCCGTGTCTCTAGCCCCCCGGGAACCGGAGATATCGCCTGGCAAACCTGTAACGTTTTTTCCCCATAGGATAATATGGGACCCGTCAATTCTGACCCCCACCCGGTTACGACGGCTGCCAGTTCCCGCCCTGGCATCACAGAAGCTTTTGGTTGATTTCATTCAATTCCAAATCGCTGGGCCTTCAATATGATACCAGGGGGTCCAAATCGGTTAATCGGTTCCAGAGATATTGCGTGTAAACCGATTTCTTTATTTTTTAAATGTAATTTCATGGCTGTTCATGTTTTTGAGGGCAGATTACTCAGGAACCAAACGTTCCAGTTTCACTGGACCAAAATCATTCAAAGCTCACTCCAAAGTTCTTCAATATAATACTTGTCTCATGTAAATGGGTCAGTTGGTTCCGAAGATATAGCCGGTTAAATTAGATAACTGGTTAAAGGGGGAGGGGTGGTTTTCTCTCCCCATGACACCAGAAAATGCAGGGACTAGGCTGGTGTAAAAGGGGCCAACCTGGGAATGCATTTTCTGGTGTGAAGGGGTATTATTTCAAATAGCCGGGACCTGCAGTGCTCTGAATACAGCCAGGCTCTGACACTGTCAGTGGCTATCACTTCTGCCTGGCGGCGGCTGTCCCCCATTTACCACGAGCATGTATTCCCCCTTGGCAATGAGCATGTAATCCCACATGGTAATGAGCATGGAACCTCTGGCAATGAGCATGGAACCCTTGGCAATGAGCATGTAGAGAAGCAGCACTTATGTAGCATAATTTTTAATAGGCATTATGGTGTTTGGCATAACACATAATGGACATAATGGCGATAATGCAATAGACCAAATGATCCCAACCCAACTTAAGGTGTAATGGACATTCTGGTGTAAATGTTTAATGCGTGCCTTTGGTGGACAATGTCCCTGTTTATGAAGTGTATTGTGAATTTTGGCTTAATCTGTGTGGCATTATGTGAATTCTGGCTCAATCCATGTGGCATTATGTGAATTTTGTCTCAATCCGTGTGGCATTATGTGAATTTTGGCTCAATCCATGTGGCATTATGGGAATTTTGGCTCAATCCGTGTGCCATTATGTGAATTTTTTCCCAATCCGTGTGGCATTATGTGAATTTGGGCTCAATCCGTGTGGCATTATGTGAATTTTGGCTCAATCCGTGTGGCATTATGTGAATTTTGGCTCAATCAGTATGGCATTTTATGCATTTGGCTCAATCCGTGTGGCATTATGTGAATTTTGACACAATCCATGTGGCATTATGTGAATTTTGACACAATCCATGATTCATTATTTGAATTTTGGCTCAATCCATGTGGCATTATGTCAATTTTGTCTCATTCCATTTGGCATCATGTGTAAGGGGCAAGTATAATGGGGTCTAGTATTTTGTTGCATAATGTGTAGAAGTTGTATATGGTGTTGACACGCCCCCTGTTGAGTGGCCACACACCCTTTTCTGGAGCGCGCCTTTGGCGCGCGCACAACTACATCCTTCACTTTTGTCGCCATGGTGGGACTGCGTACTTTAAATGCCAGGGCCTATTTTTAATTCCATTCCCACCCTCTTAGCATGTACACTGGCACCACTAACACCGCCCCTCCCCCACCCAAACCCTTTTTTATCATGGTGCCCCCCCTGTCATTTTATCCTGGATCCGCCCCTGCTGCTACTAATCTCCACGGGTCAAAGGAGCATGTGACAGACTCCTCCAATCATAGCTCAGCACATGCTAATCTGACCATTGGGCACTGCCACATGGGAGTAATTACTTAGTAGTGCATTTCCCCCATTGCCTGCTGTAGGTGACGCTGCCGGTTTCTGGGACTCTGAGTCTCAGGGCCCCTTTGAACCTTGGGGCCCAGGATTGCAGTCCCCTTTGTCCCACCACCCTGTCACCAGGCCTGATCTTGCAACACTAGAGGCTGTCATGCCATGAAGGAAACATTCTCTTTCCACACAGTTTATAATGCATATACATGCCCTCCAACATGACCCATTCCATTAGGTACAAAATGTTCTGCTCCTGGACTTCCCACTTCATTTATGGTTGCCGTCACCTGCGCTGAACTAGTCAATTAATGAGAGGGGGGTTTCAACACAGGTGACAACAATCATACAGTAAAGGGGCATACACAAGGGGGAAATGTCTAGCTATTTTCTAAGCAATATATGTAGATTGCTTACGATTGTACACCCCATAGCGATGGCGATGCAAGGTCACGTGCGTCACCATCGCTGAGTAAGATCTTTAGCACGTGCAGGCAAAATCTAGTTAGCTCGCCCAGCAAGTGCATACAAAACATGTTTATCGCAGACTGCTTAGCACACATCACTATGAATGTATGGGGGATCTAAACACCGGGAATCCCGTAGCACACATCGATAAGCGCACATCTCAGTGGGCCTTATTCTGATCTGAGCTCAGTACAAATTTGTTCTTAAAATGGGCAAAACCATGTGCACTACAGGTGGGGCAGATGTAACATGTATAGAGAGAGTTAGGTTTGTTTGAGTTATTTTGTTTCTGTGCAGGGTAAATACTGGCTGCATTATTTTTACACTGCAATTTAGATTTCAGTTTCAGCACACCCCACCCAAATTTAATTCTCTTTGCACAGGTTACATCTGCCCCACCTGCAGTGCACATGGTTTTGCCCATTTTCAGAACAAATTTGTACTGAGCTCAGATCAGAATAAGGCCCAGTGTGTGTATGGAGCTTTAGAGGGAAGACCAGGAGCAGAACATTTTGTACCTAATGGAAGGGGTCATGTTGGAGGGTGTGCATATAGCGGTAGTGTGCATAGGGACGGATTTGGGATTTACTTCACCAAAGGGCCCAGCAGCACCATTATCCAGGATTTACAGCTGCTGTTATAGTTTTACTGGTTTCACTCTACGTAATGTAACACTTTTAGCACTTAAACTATTTTGTACTAATGTAACACTTTATGGGCGGGATGTACTAAAGGGAAAATGCGGTAAAACCCCCGTTTTACTGCATTTTCCTATGTACTATTACCCGGCCGCACCGTTATCGCAGGGCAGGGTATCGCCACATTTGGGTGGCGATACCCTATAGAAGCCTACGGGAAACCCCGCCGCCTCGCCGACCCCCCCTCTCCCCCTCCCTTGGGCTTACCTTCTTGCAGGTCCTCCTGGACCCCGGAAGGTAAGCCCTTCCTCCCCCTATCAACGCAGCCGGACGTCCTTCCGGCTGCAGGGGGGGGGGGAGGCGCCGGGGACAGCCTGCTTAGCTGTCCCCGGCGTGTAGGCAGCAGAAGCCAGCTGGGAAATGACGGAGACCCCCCGCATACCAGAGTACAGGTATCGCGGGGGGGCTCCGTTACCGCACCACGATGCCAGCCGCATATGTTAGTACATATGCGCTGGCATCGCGGTGGGGGGGCGCGAAGGGCGCCGATGTATTTTATAACACTGTAATTGCTCTTTCTCACCTATATATCACTTTTACCACTTAAGCTGCTACTGTAATTCTTTTTAATATAACACTTTTTAGCACTTAAGCTGATACTTACTGTATTACTAGTGTGATGCCTTACCGCTTCAGATCGCATTCAAGCCCTACCATCCACTAGGGCGTTGTGGGAGAATAAAATAGTGTGCCGAGCGCAGCGAGGAACTGTGCCCGAAGCATAGCGAGCGAAGCGAGGTGCTGCGGTTGACTGTGTCCACGTCGACTGTGCCAACATTCGGGTAAAAAAAAACATGTCGACCTCGTGACCTGTTGACCTTACCCATGTTGATCTAACGCATTTGTCGACCTAAACCCATGTCGACCTTGTCCCATGTCGACCTAGACACCTGTCGACCTTCACCCATGTCGACCTAGAACCCTGTCGACCTTGCTGCCTACATGGGCTACATGCAAAAGCAAACAGTATTTACCCAGCATGCAGAGGTTTAGGAAAAAATTTGTGGGGCCCATAGCAACATTTTGTAGGGGGCCCTGTCTCAGTCCTTCTCTCATAGTAGTGCACATGATGTCACATTAAAGGCCTGCCAGTACACATTATGCAGCACAGTATCCCCAATTCACATTATGTCATACAGTCAGGGGCGGGCTGGGCCGGGGGGCAGAGTGCCATATGCCCCCCGGGCCGCTTACCCACCCACTGGCTGCGGGCCGTGCTGCGGCTGGATCAGCTTCTCCAGCCCTCCTGCACTGGCCGCGGCTTACAGAACACGGCCGCGGCTACAGGAAAATGGCCGCCGGCCCCCTGCGCTGAGGACATGTTCTCAGTGCAGGAGGCCGGCGGCCATTTTCCTGTAGCCGCGGCCGTGTTCTGGAAGCCGCGGCCAGCGCAGGAGGGCTGGAGAAGCTGATCCAGCCGCAGCACGGCCCGCAGCTAGCGAGTGGGTAAGCGCTCTCCCCCCCCCCTCCCTCACCCCAGCATATGTGTTTCTGTCACTGTGTGGGGGCATATCTGGCACTGTGTGGGGGCATATCTGGCACTGTGTGGGGGCATATCTGGCACTGTGTGGGGGCATATCTGGCACTGTGTGGGGGCATATGTGTATCTGGCACTGTGGGGGGCATATCTGGCACTGTGGGGGCATATATGTATCTGGCACAGGGGGGCATATGTGTATTTGGCACAGGGGGGGCATATGTGTATCTGGCACTGTGGGGGCATATGTGTATCTGGCACAGGGGGGCATATGTGTATTTGGCACAGGGGGGGCATATGTGTATCTGGCACTGTGGGGGCATATGTGTATTTGGCACTGTGGGGGCATATGTGTATCTGGCACTGTGGGGCATATGTGTATTTGGCACTGTGGGGGCATATCTGGCACTGTGGGGGCATATGTGTATCTGGCACTGTGGGGCATATGTGTATCTGGCACTGTGGGGACATATGTGTATCTGGCACTGTGGGGACATATGTGTATCTGGCACTGTGGGGGCATATGTGTCTGGCACTGTGGGGGCATATGTGTATTTGGCACTGTGGGGGCATATGTGTCTCTGGCACTGTGGGGGCATATGTGTCTCTGGCACTGTGGGGGCATATGTGTCTCTGGCACTCTGGGGGCATATCTGGCACTGTGGAGGAATATGCGTATTTGGCACTGTGGCAGAATATCTGGCACTGTGGCGGCATTTGTGTCTGGCACTGTGGGGGCATATGTGTATTTGGTACTGTGGCGGAATATCTTGCACTGTGGGGGCATATCTGGCACTGTGGACATCACATTGTGCGGTGTAATGGGCATCATGGTATGGGGCGTAATGGACATTACGGTGTGGGGAGCATTGGGTAATTGCCATCACAGTATGGGGTGTAATGGGCATCAAGGTGTGCAGCATAATGTGTAATTAGCATCACAGTGTGCGGTGTATTGAGTAATTAGCATCGCAGTGATGGGCGTAATGTGTAACTGGCATCATGGTGTTCAGCATAATGTGTAATTGGCATTACGGCATGTGGCTTTATGTGTAATGGGTATTACAAGGTTCGCTAAAATGTGCAATCTGCAGGTACACAATACAATCATGGTACAGGCAACGCCCCTTATGATAGGCCATGCCCCTAATTTTTCGGCGCGCCTACGGCGCGCAAAAGCATTCCTTCCGACGGTGACTTGGCTGATTATGGGCCAGTGCTCTGGACTTGCCCCCTAGGCTAAAAGTTGCCAGCCAGCCCCTGCATACAGTGTCCCCAAATCAAATTATGCCACATTACAATGCCCCGGTTAAAATCATGCCACACTATAGTGCCTCCACTTCATGTTATGCCAAACTTACAGTGCCCCCAGTTCATATTATGCCTTACTATAGTGCCTCCACTTCATAATGTGCCACATTACAGTGCCCCCAGTTCACATTATGTAACATTGTGATGCCCTCCAATTCATTTGATACCACATTACAATAAGCAGATCCACATTCAAAAGTGTTGGTATAGTCATCCTCATAAGCTGAACTGTGGATTTTATTAGTGAAATCACTTGTTGGAATATATCTGCTCTGCCCCTAATGGTTATTTTCCCTTTACTTTATTTCCCTAGAACAGGGGTTCTCAAACTTGGTCCTCGGTATCCCACAATTACAGTGTTAAAGTGTTACATTAGTAAAAAATAGTTTAAGTGCTAAAGGTCACCGGGCAGGTGCGCAGGTGCACTCATTACTCATTGACACATTTTAAAAGATCCACAGGTGGAGCTAATTATTTCTCTTGCAATTCTGTGAGGATATCTGCAAACCATGCACTGTGTGGGCTCCTGAGGACCGAGTTTGAGAACCTGTGCCCTAGAACATTTGGTAGGTGATGGGCACCATGGCTACATGCTACACCTCTAGTAGAACAGACGTGTAATTAGGGTTCTACAAATAAGTAGGCTGATGTACAGTAATAGATGACAATGTTTGTAAGAGTTGGCACTACCCACGTATAAAATATAACAATAAACTCAACAATGCTTAGTAACTTCTTTACTTATTTCTGCCATTTTCCCCTCATAAATAATACAAATTAATGTATTAAATGAAAACATCTGAATGGAAATACCATCCAACTTTTTAAATGTGCGATTCCAGACAAATGTTCATGCCTAGGGTTCCTATCTCTTTGGGGCGTGCAGTATCGCAGTTCACAGCGCTCCCATAGGAAGTGATAGCATAAGAGAGTAACCAGCGGTACAAGCAACCTATTTATTATTATTATTATTATTATTAATAAACTATATTTATATGGTGCCACAAGGGATCTACAGCGCCCAATTACAGAGTGCATAAACGAATAAGCAAAACAGTGACTTATAGTTGAATACAATAGAGGACAAGTACAAGGTATATAACCACCGCTGCATCAGTAGAGGACACTGAAATAAGTATCAGCGTGGCAGGAAACCACAGGATTTGGTTACCATCAAAGATGGTTTAAGTAAGAGAAGGAAAAGCACATGAGAGAAGAGGACCCTGCTTCTAAGAGCTTACATTCTAAAGGGAAGGGGCAGACAAACAGGGGTGACACAGATGGTAGACAGTAAGCATGGAACAAAGGGTTAAGGTGAGATTTGGCTGGGTTTGGTGAGAGCCCATTTGAAGTTTTGTAGGGAGGTGGAGAGCCTGAGAGTGAGAGAGGCAAAGAATTCTAGAGGAAGGGAGCAGCACATGAAAAATAATTAGTTTGCAGGCTAGGCAGCATGCATTATCAGAGCGGAGAGGATGGGTGGGAGCAGTGGCGGTTTTTAACTGGGGGGGCTGCAGCCCATAGGCAATGGCGTAACTACTGAGGGTGCAGGGGATGCAGTTGCTATGGGGCCCGAGCTGTTTCTAGGGCCCGCTGCTCCCCCTGCACCCAGTCACGCTCTGGGATCTTCTGCCGCTGCAGAGTACGGAGCAGCACTGCCACAGACAGGACACAGAAACCCCCCTGCCTAAAGCTCTGCCTCCAAACAGCCCTGCCTTCAGACAGCGATAAGTAATCTGGCCACAGATATGACTCTGAAGACCCGCTCATATTCCGACCTGGTCCGTCCACAGCTGAGTTCCCCAGGTCACCAAGAGCTCTGCCTGAGCCTGGGCTGTGGGCTGTTATAAGCCCCGCCCCATTGGTCATTATAAGCCCGCCCCCTGGATCATCCATAGCTGGATATTTGGAAGATAAGTTGAATGCTGTAATTTGCTGCTATGGTGACCAGCATCGAGGATCCAGCATCTATAGAGGTATGTGCAGCAATGGGTATAATTGATTGGAACATAATGTGGTGCAAATGGCAGTACAGTGGACATTACCATGCAGGACATAACATGGCACCTTACACCTTGCACAGTAATTCCCACTGTGTGGGGTGGAATGTGGCACAGTGGGCATTACTGTGCAAGGTGTAATGTGGTGCAGTAGACATAACTGTACAGGGAGTAATATGGCACAGTGGGAATTACTGTCCTGGGTGTAATGTGGGGCAATGGGCAATACTGTGTGGAGCGGAATGTGGCACAATGGGAGTTACTGTGCAAGGTGGAATGTGGCACATTGGCCATTTCTGTGTGAGGCGACAGTTGGTTGTAATGTGATGCAATCAGCATTACTAAATGTAGTGTAATGTGGTGCAATGGGCATTACTATGTGGGGCATGGGATGCAATGGGCATTACTGTGTGGCGCATAATGTGGTCTTGTAATTCTGTGAAAGGATAGTGCATTTAATTCATTAAAGTATCAGGAATTACAGTACTCTAAATGCCGCCTTTGTCCTTATTGCTGTTTACTCCGCCATCCATTGTCAGGCTACACCACCTCTCTGCTGTTCTGATCAGCTCAAAAGCAAGCCCCCGACCACCACCCCCATTGCTCTCTCAGGTCACGGGGGGCCCTCTCAAAATCTTGCTATGGGGCCCACAAAGGTCTTGTTACGCCCCTGCTCATAGGTAAAAACTGCCACTAGGTGGGACTGTTAACTTATCTCACGTGGTACCTATTAGTCTCACATTTTGCGTAAGGCTGGCTTGGATACTTTCACCTCATAGGGGTTGATTGACTACCACTCTAATCCTAAATGCACTTGAGATGGATACAAATAGTGCAATACCGTTTGGCTAAAACAAGAAAACATTTATTCTATACACTCACAATTTGGATGGATTAAAAAGCATATCGCCCTCCAAGGGGCATGGATTCTCCCGGTAGCCAGGTCTAAACGGTATTGCACTATTTGTATCCATCTCAAGTCTATTTAGGATTAGAGGCTCAAACAAGGCTCCTAAAGTGAAGACTACATCTCCTTTGTGATATGCTGATAATCTCTGCACCCATGTGAGTGTGCTGAGTGAAATAAAAGCATTCATCTATTTCCCTACAATACTGTTGTTATTTTCTTTTTTAGTATATAAAGATTTATCCTGAACATATGTTAGTGTATGTGACATTCGCCCGGGTGCACTCTTTTCTTGTCGTACACATGTCTTTTAAGCTTAGATGGTGAAGGCTTATTGTGTCATCCAGGCTGAATATCACTGATTGCGCTTTGGATATCAGTTTTTTACTTTTGTATCACCCCCATAGAGGTGCAAGCAAAAAAGAGCAAGATTAACCCCTATAATTACCTGCAGTGTACGCAGCTGCATTAAACCAGAGGCTTACATCAGTTATATTAGCGTTACAGTACATTTCATTTGACCTGTCATTTTGGGTACAGATCCGCCACACTTCACTGGGTCTGCACTGCAGTGCCGACATCAAGGGTGGGGGCGCCAGTACAGCAGTCACGGGCCCAGATAGAGGAGGCCCAGTCTGGCTCCTAGTTATATGATGCAATAGAATCTCCCCTTATTCTTTTGGTCCGATTCCCACCTATTCCTTCTGTCATCCCTACCATGTCCCTTTATTCGTTCTCGTTATTCTGTCACTCATGCTTCATCCCTTCCCCTATGGGAATAATGACAGTGGTCAGAGGGGTCCTGCCTATTTTCCATTCACAAGCCCCAAAATATCTGATGACAGCAATGCTGCAAAGACCAACGTAGGTACAGCAGAACTGACATTCCATCTCTTTTTAGATGATAGATGGAACCTATATAACCCATGTATATAGAGTTGACTACGGATTCAGATCAAGACGTCGCTGAGCGTCCCCACATAACAGTGAGTGCTGCTAATACCTAATAATGCTAACTGGGTCAGAACCAACATTTGGTTCTTTGCTTCTTGGTCTCTTAACCACCCAGTGCTCTTCCTTACATTCTTCTACATCATAGAAAACAAAGATTTTAAATAAAGTAAATTCAACAGAACGACTTGCACAAACTATTATATATCTACAATAATACTTTATGATATCTTAGTTTGTCTCTGATTTTTTCTTTTGTTATATGTTTCTAAGAAAAAAAACTGTGAATATAAAGTGGTCAATTCATTTAGGGAGGGAGTGGTTCGAAGAGGCATTGCGGCAAATGAGCTCACCCTGATTTTGCCCCAGGCTCACGGATTTTAGTACACCTATGGGGCTGCATGTAAAGTCTGAGTGCGGAACTACCATACCTGCAGCATATAACGCCGCTTGTGGGGCAAACCGACTTGCGGCTACAGTAATTGAATCTGTCCTAAATAATTATTTCTTACAGTAATGTATTTATTAGGATATGATGTAAATATGTATTACTTGGTGTTACTGATAGGAATACTATGTGTATTTCTTATGTAAAGTAATCTCGCACTTGTAGAGCGTTTCAGAGCCATGTTCCTCAGGCTGAAACACACATAGACAAACCTAATACCTGTGAGACATTAACTCAATATGGAAACTGTTGGAGACTAGAGCGCTCTTCACCTGGTCTCCTGTGTCCACTAGACAGCACTGAGCATGCTCCAGTGAGTCCCCTAGTGTTAGGTCTGTGTAGGAAGGAACCTGATGAGTCAGTTGAAGTTCCTTCCTCCACACTGTCTGAGAGAGAAGTGTGACACTGCTGAGCAGTAACACTGCAGAGAGGAGCCTGACGCGATCTCACTGCCTCTTATACCGGAGAGTGTCAGACTGCATGGCCATGCGGTCTGTCACCACTACAAGCGTAAGTCACAGTCATACACCCCCGGCGCATTACGCTTAGTACAAGCTGCTGCATAGCCACTGTCTCTGCCTTGCTGTGTGTGTGCGGAATCTCCTGCTGCTGCAGAACCTCTTATATTCTTTTACTACTGTTATCGTGTGGCTACTCAATAAACCAAAGTCCTGATTATATTCTGTTGTGTGGATTAACATCACACTAACACCGCAACACTCTGCCAACAGAAACATTTACCTCCCTAGCAGCAATTCCACACTGACACCTGCATTCAGATATTACCAGCTTCTGGGTGGGATTCTCTAACAGCCAGCGCAGCACATCGCCGGCACTCGCATTGTTAATAATCGCATATGCAGTAACATATGCGATTATTAACGCCAAGGCGATGGCTGCGGGTCCCCCCTCCCTCCCTGCACCCTCAGCCGGCTGTGTGACGGCTCCGTTTCCTCCTCCCTGCACTTGGAAGCTGTGCAGGGAGGAGGAGATCACCGGTCCGGGCAGCACAGCAGGAGGCTGCCTGGACACAGGTGAGGGGGGGGCATCGCGGATCAGCGGGGGGTGCGCGGGGCGGCGGGGGACGCGAAGGGAAGCCCATAGGCTTCCATGGGGTTACGCCATATAGAACTGCGTAACTCCCCGCAGCGAAGCCCCAGTGTCGGGGCTTTGCTGCATATGGAAATGCGGTAAAAACCCAGAAACGGGGGTTTTACAGCATTTTTGTGTTTGGTGAATCTCGCCCTCTGTATGCCCTTGTTGGGGATCAATAACTCTTATGGTCCAACAACACTAACTTACTGTACTTTTCTCCATGAACTTACTGTACTATTCTATTCATGACTACTGTCAAGTTTATATTTTCACACCAGGCCTCAAGTTCCTTATAGAATACATGGAGAAAACACCACTGCAAATGAATCGGAATGCACTACTCTCCCTGACAGTGGCGTAAAAGTTTAAATATTGTGCCGGAGCTGGGCTGTCATCGCTGCAGGTGGGAGCTTGGATGCCTGTCAGCGCTGCGGGTGGGATGTCAGTGCTGCGGCCGGGTTAGCTGCAGTGGTCCCGGCTCCCCTCCTGGCTTCATTCTGATGCTATGAAGAACAGACCATCACAAAATGTCCGCCCCCATACAGCAGACAGTTTCAGTGAACTGTGTGCTATATGGGGGCCAGACATTTTATGATGGTCCTTCTCCATAGCAGCAGAATGAAGCCAGGAGGGGAGCTGGGACCACCGCAGCGAATACAGGTAAAGCTGCGGGGGATGGGGGGGGGCATTACAATATCACCGCAGCCCCCCGGCGCCCGCACCTACACAGCACCTCCCCGTGACCGCGGGGGCTGCGGTGCTGTTGTTACGCCACTGCTCCCTGACTCAATGCCTACACTACATGTGCAGCTTATAGTGACACGGACTTTACTCTGCATCTCCAGCCTGCTTCTGCTCCATGGTCACCTCATTACTAACAAACTGAAAAGCAGAATGTCTACAGCACAGGTTCTCAAACTCGGTACTCAGGACCCCACACAGTGCATGTTTTACAGGTCTCCTCACAGAGGGGGCAGATTTATTAAGCTCGGTGAAGTGATAAAGTGTCTGGTTTTTATCACCGGCCAATCAGCTCCTAACTGTGAAGTTACAGGCTTGGTTTGAAAAATGACAGGTACAGTAGGAGCTCAGCGGCGTAACTATAGCACCATGTGGGGGCGCCGGGGGCTGCGGTGCTATAGTTAAACCCCCCCCCAATCCCCTGCAGACTTACCTATCTCGCTGGTCCCGGCGGCTCCGTTCTTCTGCTGAGGACCACCACAAAATGGCCGCCCCCATATAGCACACAGTTCTCTGAAACTGTCTGCTGTATGGGGGCGGCCATTTTGTGGTGGTCCTCAGCAGAAGAACGGAGCCGCCGGGACCAGCGCGATAGGTAAGGCTGTGGGGGATTGGGGGGGGTTTGCATAGGCGGCGGGGCGGCAGGGCAGGGGGGTAGGGGTGCTTGGCGGGGCGGCGGCGAGGGGGGGCGCCCAAAACGTAGCTACGCCACTGTAGGAGCTGATTGGCCGGTGACAAAAAACAAACACTTTATCACTTCACTGAGCTTAATAAATCTACCCCAGAATCACAAGTGAAATAATTAGCTCCACCTGCGTAATGAGTGCACCTGTGCATCTGCCGGGTGACCTGGAAAACGTGAACTGTGTGGGGTCCTGAGGACAGAGTTTGAGAACCCCGGCTCTACACAGTATATTTCTATTAAAACTGCTTTATTGCACATAATCCAAAGTCCCTGTATCCCATATACCCACCAAGCCTTGGAAGCTATCTCTATTTTGCCAACCATCATGTTGGCAGGGGCTATTCTTTGCTTGCTGAAGAGGACAGATGCACATTAACATGGCCAATAGGTGCAGATATCTCTCCATCCCAGAACTGTGTGGGCATACATCAGTTATATTAGCGTTACAGTACATTTCATTTGACCTGTAATTTTGGGTACAGATCCACCACACTTCACTGGGTCTGCACTGCAGTGCCGACATCAAGGGTGGGGGCGCCAGTACAGCAATCCCGGGCCCAGATAGACAAGGAGACGCAGTCTGGCTCCTAGTTATATGATGAAATAGAATCTCCCCTTATTCTTTTGGTCCCATTCCCACCTATTCCTTCTTTCATCCCTACCATGTCCCTTTATTCGTTCTCGTTATTCTGTCACTCATGCTTCATCCCTTCCCCTATGGGAATAATGACAGTGGTCTGAGGGGTCCTGCCTATTTTCCATTCACAAGCCCCAAAATATCTGATGACAGCCATGCTGCAAAGACCAACGGAGGTACAGCAGAACTGACATTCCATCTCTTTTTAGATGATAGATGGAACCTATAAAACCCACGTACAGTTGTCTACGGATTCAAATCAAGACAGCACTGAGCGTCCCCACATACAGTAACAGTGAGTGCTGCTAATACCTAATAATGCTAACTGGGTCAGAACCAACATTTGGTTCTTTGCTTCTTGGTCTCTTAACCACCCAGTGCTCTTCCTTACATTCTTCTACATCGTTCTAAACAAAGATTTTAAATAAAGTAAATTCAGGCACACATCTCCCTCCTTTCGTGCTATTGCTGTCACGACTGAAGGGCTGGATGAAGTCGTGTGGTGTGTAGCGACTGGAGACGGACCAGATGATGAAGGATTAAATCGTGCAGGTTTAATAATAGAATTCATAAATGGAAACAATACACACTTGAATACTTTCTTAAAGTGGCAGTTAGTGATAAACAATACTTGAGCCAGTAAGGCACTTTAGAAGAAGAAAGTTCATTTGAATAATGACAGTTCAAATAGCATAGGACGGCAGGCTGGGGTCTTGAAGAATAAGAGGATCCGGAAAGAGAATGTACTTGATGGTAAATGAAGGATCCTTGAAGACTGGAAGAAGATGAATGATGAATGAAGATTGAAGAATTGCTTGGAAGCAGGAGACTTGAAGGGCTAGGCCAGGAAGCTCAGGGATACAGGCAGAGACCAGACTGTGGAGAGAACTGGCAGCGATGGGGTTAAGCAGCAACCTAGACCAACACAGAGCACGAGCAAGGCACCAAGGTCAGGAGAGGTGAGTCA
The DNA here is from genome assembly GCF_055691185.1 of Crinia signifera. Classification (NCBI taxonomy): domain Eukaryota; kingdom Metazoa; phylum Chordata; class Amphibia; order Anura; family Myobatrachidae; genus Crinia; species Crinia signifera. Next base: position 40,416,085 of record NC_139224.1, on the reverse strand, counting down.
GAGAGCCGGAGTCAGCTGGGAGCTGTGAACGCCTCTGGAGACTCTTTGCACTGACACTGAACAGCCCTAGGCAGATCCCCTATATCCCAAGAGGGCGGCTGCCATTGGCTGTCAGGTCAGTATGGGAGGAAACCTCAGACCTGGGCCAATCTGCTATTTTGCCCTTAACCAAGATGGCGGCGCCGGCCTCCCGGCACCATTACAGCACACACTGCTACACCTGTCGATGTCCCACGCTGCCTGCTGCCCACCAGACTGCCGCTGCCCGCTGCCGCTGACCCGGAGACCACTACACGCTAGCCGACGGCGGGCGCGGACGGGTGAGTAATATGCCCGCCGCGCACCGCCGCGGCTGAGTGTGACAGTACCCCCCCTTTTCTGGGTGACCCCAGGGCACCTACGCACCTTATGTGGGTTCCTTTGAAAGAATTGCCTCACCAGACGGGGAGCATGGAGGTCTGCAGCATCAACCCAGGAGTTCTCCTCAGGACCGAATCCAAGCCACTCCACCAGATACTGCAGATGGGCATTGCGACAACGTGAGTCGATGATGCGTCTCACTTCGAACTCAATCTCTCTTTCAGAACCAATCTTGGGCGGTTTGGGCACCTTCTTTTGATACAAGTTCAATCTCAAGGGCTTTAGAAGAGACACATGAAAAGAATTTGAGATCTTCAGGGAAGAAGGAAGCTGTAGTCTGTATGCAACAGGATTAATAACTTGCGTGATTGGGAACGGTCCGATGAATCGGGGAGCCAGCTTCATGGATGGTAACCGAAGGCGTATGTGGCGGGTAGACAGCCACACTCGATCTCCAACCTTCAATTTGGGAGCCGCTCTTCTTTTCCTGTCCGCCATCCTTTTGTATCGAGCGGATGCTTTGAGGAGAGCGGTATGAACATCTGACCAGATTTTCGCAAACCGTTGTAAAGAAGCAGCAGCTGCAGGAACATCGGATGAAGATAAGTCTGAGAAATCTGGAGATCGGGGATGTTTGCCAAAAACAGTAAAAAAGGGAGTGGTGCCGGAGGATGAATGATAAGAATTATTGTGCGCATATTCCGCCCAAGGCAGAAGATCGACCCAGTCGTCTTGAGAAGAAGAGATGAATAAGCGAATGAAGGCTTCCAGGTCTTGGTTGACCCGTTCCGTCTGCCCGTTGGTTTGTGGGTGGAATGCAGTGGAGAACTTGAGTTTGACTTGTACAGCGGAACAGAGAGCCCTCCAAAACTTTGCAACGAATTGCACTCCACGGTCAGATATAATCTCTTTGGGCAACCCATGAAGTTTGAAGATTGTGGAGATGAAGAGCTGAGCCAGAACTGGAGCGGATGGAAGACCTTTCAATGGGAAGAAGTGCGCCATTTTTGAGAACCGGTCAACCACCACCCAGATTACCGTATGCCCTTTGGAGGGAGGAAGTTCACAGATAAAGTCCATAGACAAGTGGGACCATGGTTCTGTAGGAATGGCTAGAGGTAGAAGAGGACCGGCAGGAGATGTTCTGGGGGACTTATGCTGGGCGCACTTTACACAGGAAGCGACAAAGCTGGTTACATCTTGACGAATGGTGGGCCACCAATATGAACGTAACAGGAACATTAGGGTCTTCTGTGCACCAGTATGTCCTGCAAAACGGGAAGCGTGTGCCCAGGACAGCACTCTTTTGCGAAGATTGAGGGGAACAAAGGTTTTGCCTGGAGGAGGTGAAGGTTGGACCGTAACTTGAGCAAAAACCAGAGGGTCGAGGATTGGTCGAGGAGGAGTCTCTAGGTCGGCCGGAGTCTCGAAGGAGCGTGAAAGGGCATCGGCCTTGGCATTCATCGACCCGGGTCTGAATCTGATCTGGAAATCAAATCGTTCGAAGAACATGGCCCAGCGGGCTTGACGAGCAGTAAGACATTGGGCATGCTTGAGAAATGAGAGATTCTTATGGTCAGAGTATACCGTGATCTTATGTCGTGCCCCCTCCAGGAGGTACCGCCACTCCTCCAACGCTAACTTTACTGCTAGTAACTCTTGCTCCCCAATGGGGTAATTTTTCTCTGCTGGAAGAAACTTCTTAGAGTAGAAAGCACAGGGGTGAAGTTCCTGGTCCTCTCCTTTCTGTGACAAGATTGCCCCGACTCCCTCTGAGGATGCATCCACCTCGATAATGAAGGGTTTGTCGAGGTTCGGCTGAAGAAGAATTGGAGCAGAGACGAATGCATTCTTTAGTTGTTGGAAAGCTAGCGAGGCTTCGGGTGGCCACTGACTAGGATCTACTCCCTTGCGGGTTAGAGCTGTAAGGGGTGCAGCAAGGGTGGAGAAGTCCCGGATGAAGCGACGATAATAATTTGAAAAACCCAGGAACCTCTGGATACCTTTGAGCGTGGTAGGCGCTGTCCAGTCTTGGATGGCTCTTACTTTCTCTGGGTCCATCTCTATCCCAGTGCTGGTGAGGATGTGGCCAAGAAATGGAATGGAAGTGACCTCGAAGACGCATTTGTCTAGCTTGCAGAACAATTGATTTTGGCGTAGACGGCGCAGGACTTCAGATACAGTTTGACGATGGAGATGAAGGTTAGGAGAGAATATGAGGATATCATCGAGATACACCACGACAGAATGATACAGTAAGTCCCGAAATATGTCGTTTACAAACTGTTGGAAGACGGCCGGGGCATTGCAAAGGCCAAATGGCATCACCAGGTATTCGTAGTGGCCATCCCGGGTGTTGAAAGCCGTCTTCCACTCGTCACCGGAACGGATTCGGATCAAGTTGTACGCCCCTCTCAGATCCAGTTTGGTAAAAATAGACGCCCCTCTGATCTTATCGAAGAGTTCGGTGATGAGGGGTAATGGGTAGCGGTTCTTGATTGTGATATCGTTGAGACCCCTATAGTCGATACATGGCCGGAGAGTCCCATCTTTTTTTTTAACGAAGAAAAACCCCGCTCCGGCTGGCGAGGTGGATGGACGAATGAAGCCTTTATTCAAGTTTTCACGAATGTAGTCAGACATAGCCTTGGTCTCGGGTAGAGATAAGGGGTAGATACGACCCCGCGGTGGAAATTTCCCGGGTACCAACTCTATCGGACAGTCCCAAGGACGATGAGGGGGCAGAGAATCGGCAACTCCCTTGCTGAAGACATCAGAAAAAGAATGGTATGGTGTGGGTATAGACAAGGGTGAAGCTGTTGAAGACGGAAGACTGGAACCTCCCTCTTCTTGAGGATTCATTTGATTGAGTGGAATGATACGAGTCATGCAAGTGGTTAAACAGTTCGTACCCCAGGCCTTGATCTCCATGCTGGTCCAATCAATATGAGGATTGTGTTTAGCGAGCCATGGTAGACCCAGGACCACCTGGTGTGATGACTGAGGAAGAACTAAGAACTCTAGAGTCTCTTGATGCAGAGCACCCACTAGGACTGTCACTGGATTGGTTTGAAGGGTGATTTGCCCACTACAGATACGACTCCCATCCACTGCAGTGAGAACCAGGGGATGGGTCAAGGGTTGTACTGCCAGGGAGTGTTGAAAGACGAAAGATGAAGAAAGAAAGTTTCCTGCCGCTCCGGAATCCAATAGGGCCTGGACTTTATTTTCCCCTTGAGGGCACACAATGGTAATTGGAATGGTGGAAACAGCTGAGGAGGGAGATGAAAGCAAGACTCCTAACCGGGCCTCCCTCGGGGAGGTTAGGAGCGGCCGTTTCCCGGACGCAATGGACAGGAGGACAGTAGATGGGCAGCACACCCGCAGTACATGCAGAGATTCTCCCGTCGTCTACGGGACTTTTCTTCCTGTGAGAGCCGAGAACGATTGATCTGCATAGGTTCATCAGGTGGTGTAGTTGTGGAAGGACTTGGTCTAGGAACGGGAACAGCATTTGGGGTGAAGCGAGGGCGAAGACGATCAGAGCGATTTCTCTCTAGTTGGCGTTCCTGCATCCGTAGATCTACTTTGTTGCACAGAGAGATGAGCTCGATCAAGGTAGCCGGGAAGTCACGAGTAGCTAATTCATCCTTGATACGACCTGCCAGCCCATTCCAGAAGGCGGAGAGGAGAGCCTCTTCGTTCCATTTTAATTCTGAGGCCAGGGTCTGGAACTGCACAACATACTGTCCCACCGATCGGCTACCCTGGCGAATCCTCAGGATTTCAGTGGCGGCAGAGGACACTCTGCCAGGGTCATCGAAGATGCGACGAAAAGAGGTAATAAAAGCTTCATAATCATTGAGCAGGGGGTCAGAGCGTTCCCAGAGAGGGGACACCCAGTCCAGAGCTGACCCTGCCAGGAGAGATACAATATAGGCCACCTTTGCCTTGGAGGTTGGGAAGTGAGATGACTGCAAGGTGAAGTGGACATCACATTGGTTCAGGAACCCACGGCATGCCCTTGGCGAACCATCATACTTGCTAGGAGTAGGGAGTTGCATGTGATGAGGAACTACGGATCCTGGTGTGGAAACAGGAACTGGAATCTCTGGCGCTGGAGCAACCGACACTGAGGGAGCCGCCTGGGGCGGGACAAGGCCTGAAGAAATTGAGCCACTTGGCGTTGGGTAGTTTCCACTTGTTCAAGACGAGTCACGATACCTTGAAAGACGTCCGCCATGGAAGCCTGTACTTCACCCGACTCCATCGGGTCAGTGCAAACTGTCACGACTGAAGGGCTGGATGAAGTCGTGTGGTGTGTAGCGACTGGAGACGGACCAGATGATGAAGGATTAAATCGTGCAGGTTTAATAATAGAATTCATAAATGGAAACAATACACACTTGAATACTTTCTTAAAGTGGCAGTTAGTGATAAACAATACTTGAGCCAGTAAGGCACTTTAGAAGAAGAAAGTTCATTTGAATAATGACAGTTCAAATAGCATAGGACGGCAGGCTGGGGTCTTGAAGAATAAGAGGATCCGGAAAGAGAATGTACTTGATGGTAAATGAAGGATCCTTGAAGACTGGAAGAAGATGAATGATGAATGAAGATTGAAGAATTGCTTGGAAGCAGGAGACTTGAAGGGCTAGGCCAGGAAGCTCAGGGATACAGGCAGAGACCAGACTGTGGAGAGAACTGGCAGCGATGGGGTTAAGCAGCAACCTAGACCAACACAGAGCACGAGCAAGGCACCAAGGTCAGGAGAGGTGAGTCAGAGAGCCGGAGTCAGCTGGGAGCTGTGAACGCCTCTGGAGACTCTTTGCACTGACACTGAACAGCCCTAGGCAGATCCCCTATATCCCAAGAGGGCGGCTGCCATTGGCTGTCAGGTCAGTATGGGAGGAAACCTCAGACCTGGGCCAATCTGCTATTTTGCCCTTAACCAAGATGGCGGCGCCGGCCTCCCGGCACCATTACAGCACACACTGCTACACCTGTCGATGTCCCACGCTGCCTGCTGCCCACCAGACTGCCGCTGCCCGCTGCCGCTGACCCGGAGACCACTACACGCTAGCCGACGGCGGGCGCGGACGGGTGAGTAATATGCCCGCCGCGCACCGCCGCGGCTGAGTGTGACAATTGCATTGTGGGATCTGTAGTTCTGGTGCCTGTATATGTCCATTGTTTTATTGTGTAACATCTATTGAGCAGCAGAAATAGCGGACAGACGCTGGCAATCACTGTCCAGGAACGATTCGCTTGCCGAGATCACTGAAAATGTGACCAGATTATTAGGAGATCAGTTGGACACAAACCATGAAGAATGGGCTTTGTATGGAACACGCGTGAATCAGAGTGAGCCCTCAGGACTTAAGTCATTTTTCTACTGTTTGCTTGACTGCAATTATTACCACATGGCGCCCCATGAAAAAGATAAGGCACAAATGTATTTGCATGAAGAAGATTATGTCTTTCACTTACTGCATGAGTGACAAGCAATTCACTGGCACTCACATTAACTGTTCATCAGAGACTGTTGCGCGCTCTTGGCACGTACATATAAAGATGAGAAGGATCCTTTTAAATATTAGAAATAAGGAAATATTACACATACTACTGGTATTTGGTTGGTCGACACATAGCTCCCCACCTCGTTACGTGCGCACCCTGTATACAGTAAGACAAAGTATGGTCGCCCGTATTCCATGCATCTAGTCGCTTTATGTATATGTATTAAAGCACATAGGGTTCAACTATAATGTTATTCTAAAATACCCAATACGTGGAACAGTATTGATACAGAATAGACGCTGATTGGAAATTCCATTTTAGAATTCATTAGCGATGTGCAGGATGTATAGGTTATGAAATTCAGTAATGTAAAATAACAATGCTTGGGCTCTTTATAATTCTAATATATCCCTTGTGGCTTGTACTGATTTATTTATTAACAGTTTCTTATATAGCGCATACATATGCCGCAGCGCTGTACAGAGATATTTGAATATTCACATCAGTCCCTGCCCCAGTGGAGCTTACAATCTATATTCCCTACCACATGTACATGAACACACATACATTTTAAGGTTAATTTGTTGGGAGCCAATTAGCCTACCAGTATGTTTTTGCATTGTTGGAGGAAGCCGTAGTCCTTGGAGGAAACCCACGCAAGTACGGGGAGAATATACAAACTCCGCACAGTTAGGGCCATGGTGGGATTCAAACCCATGACCTCGGTGATGTGAGGCAGTAATGCTTACCATTACACCGTCCGTACTGCCCGATTCAGGGTGCATTATCACATATACTGTATTATAATTATAAGCTGGATGTGTCTAAATGTAAGACCCAGTAAAATGCTGCAGGCCTGGATTTATAGGTGGCTGGATTCTCATCATGTGTAAATACTGTAGGACCTCTGAACTTATCTTATGTTTACACACTGCAGATCACAATGAGAGGGGTCAAGCCGCCATCAACAATCTTACAAAATATCTAATGTACAGAAAGTCGGTTGGGAACTGTCACAGATTCCCAGCAGCGCTCATCAGATCAAAGTACGCTTAATGATCAGTTGTAATTTGCTAAATAATATCTCTCATTTTCCTTCATTCTAACTGTAATTTCAGCAGCTGCAGAAAATCACTCATTTCTTCCATTTGTGTTTTTCAATGCTGGGTAATTTACAGCAAAAAAAGGACCGAAGACCTGTTCTGAAAAAATGCGGAGTGTCTGCATGTCAATGACTAGGTTTATTTGTTGGATCGTACAAGGCTGTGTATGTGTGTGTGCATACTACACTTTGTGTTTTGGACATGTGGATGTGGTTTCAAGTTCTTTGTAAGACTGAGAGCTTCGATTGCATATGGAGGACAGTCATTAAAAGAGTGTAACCCTCAGCAGTTAGTGATTGTTTGTCTCCTGCCCAAATCCAACTTTTCTTTTGTGCTTTTCTCTCTATTTGAAAATCCATAAGATTGTTGGTAATTTATGCAGTGGCTTCAGGACATCAGCTACTTCCTGATCAGGAATACTGAGCAAGGTACGGAACTAGCGGTTGGCTATAGGACATGGTGGAATGATTTGTAGGTTAAAGGACCCAAACAGAACTACTTGCTATTTAATATTCATTATTGGTAATGCAATCATTCCCAATGACTCCTCAAAGACTGTATGTGCGTCCTATTAACTCTTGCACCGCTAACAATCTCTTTGTTACTAAATCAAAATAAATGGCTCTATGTCAGGGACAAACCAGCAAAAAATACAGTTCATAAGACTAGTTTATTGGAAGCCATGCGTTCTTCTAGCCTGCGGAAATGTGCAGCTTTTGCCTCTGAGCTGATATTCGCAATTTCACCTTGCTTATTATTACCCGCAATAATTTTAACTTAGACAGATTCCTCAAGTTGGTACATGACTTCTTTTGGGTTATTACCCAGCTGTGCGGCTGTGCTGGGAGATAACCACATTCACAGCGTCTTATCTGTAATGATGTAATACATCCCAGCACTGGGTTGAGATGATTGGGGAATAATGGGATTGTAAGAACTGCAGAGATGACAACACAGAAATGCCTCCTGTCGCTTGTAACGCGCAATCCTCTGACACGGACAGGCTAGGGGAATATGAAAATAAACACTAATTCGGCTCGGAATTAACTTAGCAAATCTCCGCTCCACCAGCTGTTTGTATCTAGAATTGGGAACCGAAAAGGCACAAACCCCGCAAATTCCTGGATGACATGACCAAACAGTCTGTTCACTTCGTCGGTTTTGCAATTAAGAGTAATGGCTTAATTAACAAGTTATTTTTAGATTCAAATGTATAATAAAAGGCAGGGTGCACGGTGGAACATCCTCCGGCAGTGTCTGCTATCGGAACGCTCTGCCAACGCGCAAATTGCTGCGATCAGAGTATATCACAAACATCACACTGCGCTTACCTTCTGCAGGAGCTGGGAACCTGAGTATTTAGCTGCTATGGATTTGATCTCTCCTCCAAAAGCAGAGGCCCAGAGCTTTACCCTAGGAAGACAAGGTATAGAGAGAAATATAATACACCAGCGTCATTTAGATGAGAATATTTTTTTCCCCCCATCGGAAAAGCTTAGTTAGGAAAACTAACAGCACAGCAAAAACAGGAGAGTGGAGCTCCAGTACTTGCCAGCCCATAGCAAACGTACAGCTAGCTTCCAAGATCTAGGTAAGGCCTTTCTCTGTCTTGCATCTACTGCAGATCTTAGTATTTTTTTTTTTTTTTACTGTAAATAAAAAACCTTGTGCTTCACTCCCTTAGAAATTACATTGCAATCAATGATCCGGTTCATCCACCACCAATTTAATTCCACAACGGATGCGTATAAAAATGACACTATCAAGAGGACGCCTGCAAAAACCGTAAAGCAAGGTCAAAATTATACAGCAGGTAAATTATATCGAGGGGGGAAAGCGGGGAAAAACCCATAATCTCCTCCCCGCACGACTGCATTTAATAGGTTATTTTAGAATAGCCCTCGGAAAAAAAAAAAATATCTGCAGTCTCTTAAACTTGCTTCCTACCAGATAAGTTTACGCGACGTTCTCAGCATTGAAACAAAAAAATTCCGCAGGGCAGCAGAAAACAACTTGACACTTACATAGATAAGGGGATCTGCTGTTCCGATCCAATCGCTGGCTTTAGCGTTGTGTTCAGGGCTATCCAGAAGAACAAGAAAAAGATCCCAACAGCTAGTGGAGTAGTGACAATCCCTTGCATGTTTCCTTGCCTTGTGTCTGTAGAGATTTGTACAGTAAAATGAAAGCACAGGCAGTTGTTTTTGTTCCCCCCTCTGTAGAACAGATTTAAAAGAATCAGAGTTGATCATTCATCATCCATCCTAGAACAGTATCCGGGATGATGGGTGTAAGACTATGAGGGGAAAAACCTGCAATGATTTGAAAAGTTGTGTCCTTGGTAACAGGAAGCGTGATGTACCAGCACTGCAGCCTCGTGCGCTTACTCCTGTACAACTCTGCAGTAAGCAGTGCACTGGAGTTACTTCTTCCCTGACCTACTGCTAGACTGGAGGAGCTCTTAGCTGCGAGAAAGCAGACTATTGATTCCAACTGTGTAGCCTGTCCTCTCACAATTACTGCTCACTTTACAAATAAGAAGCTGCCTTCAGGTCTCCTTTCTGTTCCCGGTAACCTCGAGCCTTCATCCCATATTAAGTCTAGTGCTGGTTCACTGGAGCAGGAACGGACATTAATGGGAAAGTGCTGACAAATAGCAAGAAGGGAACTTGTGCAAATGGACCAAGCGGAAAATATATTAAGAACAAGTGCGTGAGGACGAGAAAAAAAAGGGGGTAGAAAGAGTTGAAGAGGGAGCAGTTATACGGCAAGCAAATCTTCTCGGAGGAATTGCCGACGAACAGTTGCTGGGGGTGTTGTGCTGACAGCAAGTGAGGTGGGGGGAAGCTGACACAAGGGACAATGAACACCCTCCGGAGAGTTCCCCCAATTCATTCAGTGCCGTACTGCATAGCAGCTTTTGTTGTGCGACTGAGAACAGCTAGAGAGCAGCCACCCAAACAGGAGCTTGCTGGCAACGTGCAGAGGAAGAGAAGGAAGACAGCCGGACCTTTGCTGATATGTCATGTTGGTATCGCAGGCAGTTATTCGGTGACACGGACAGTCAGCCCAGCTTGGCTCGATGGAGTCATACGTAACCTGTCTCTGTGCATAGAGGCATGCTAGCCTGTATTTCACAGCTGCAGCAGCTGCTCGAGATATACCGAATTTAAATGCTTATGAATGAAAGGAAAAAAGCAGCCTTGCTAGATCAATGCAGGCTAAGTGACTTGAGCCCATGAATAAATTATTAATTTTGGTTTGAGGAGGAATCCCTTTGGTAGATGGTGCATCAGATATCTCCCATAAAAGCAGATCAGCAGCTCTGGAGTTTTTTTTTTGTTTTTTTTTTCCAGTTATTAATCCAAACACTTATTCCTTTATCTTCCCCGAGTCAGAACTACGCTTTTATTGTTGTACATTCCTCTCATTGCATGCATGCTAGGCGCCCATTAATCTAAGCGCTCACAAAATGCCATGATTATTTGTAATTAGCATACTATTAGAACAAGTCCTGTTTACCGCTGCAATGCAAACATCTCTGCATTTGCCAAGGTTTATCCCTTAACCCCTTTGGCGCTGGAAGCCCCTTCAGAGCACTGTCTTTCAAAGTTTCTGAGACACCCCCCCCCCCCAGTAGTGTGGCGGTCACATCTATGCTAATGTGCGATTATAAGCGAAAGGCTTCCATGTATTATACTCAGCCCACAATATATTCCCTATTACCACGTATTGCCAGCATCTGATAGCATTGTGCATCAGTGGATAATAAGGACATTTTTTCGGTTGATTACCATCCAAACATAAAGGTCTAGGGCAACGGTTTTTTTTTTTGTCACAGAACCCAAAAATGCAAATTAGGATGTGAGTATATATTGTAACCCTACACTCACTCGGTTTTAAATCTAGCACTCCTGCGTGCTGTAGAGTTTCAAAAAGTTTAGCTAAGTAACGCATTTATTATGCAATTTTCCCAGATTAGTAATAAACACTGTATTTATTTACCCTGGCCAGGGTCATCTTGACTTCTACTTCATGTCATCTATGCATTGAGGTGGTAATACGATCCCCAAATGTACAGCGCTGTATAAAATAACAACGCTAAGAATAATAATATACACAATATGTTATTAATAATTGTTAAAGCACCGTAATGGGGCTAAATGGGTTGCCCTGCATTATATACAATATGTACAGGTCTTTCTTTACTTTTTAAATATCTTTATTTTAAAACCTAGATTATGTGCTGCATATTTATCAAACTGTGCCTTTAATGTGAATTAGACGTTGTATCGCCAGGTGCACAGATTACCTACAGGCAAAATGTACAGATACGCATGGATGGCTTACCATGTATAATGAATTACTCGCCGGCGTGCACACAAACCGCACACAGCGTAGTCTCTTTCCTTTATTCTAAAAAAAAAAAAAGAATAACTGTTAGGAAGATATTTTTCATACGTTCCATTGCTGGTAAGCGTCATGATCCAAATATTCCACCCACCGGAAAGTTGGGTCTGTATTTAGTTGCATAATGTGCTAATTTTAACCTTGTTTTTGCTGGACATTAAATGTTCAGCTGTGTGAACACACAATTAATTAGTGGGTAATCTGCAATATTCCATAGATCATAGGGATGTACCCTCTTGTTTGCTAAAATTAGTGAGCCAGAGCTTCCTGAGATAAAATCAATTTAGCAGAGAGGAAATGTCTAAAGCGGAAAAGGTTGATGCGCTTTAATATTTGATGACATATGAGGAAAAATGGAATATATGGTTGGGTGAGCTGGTGAGGGTAGATGGGTTGTGTTCTGTTTTAACAACCAGGAGTGGTCCTTACGGATTTATTGTGTCCGTCCAATCAAAGTGCTCAAACACGGTCCAAAAAAACAGAATGTCGGTGATTAAATCAAATAAAGAATGACTTGAGTCAATAACACACATTTATTCCGTTACTTTAACCTTTCATGAGGCACTGTGCTCCCAAAATGAAGCACTTTAACACATCACACACCCAACTGTCCCACTGCCAACCTTATTGAACTATGACCCTTAGTACATCATGAACACTGAAATAGCTATACTATAATGTACATTTGTGCGTTGTATATAACAATTTTTGATTCATATGGACAAAGAAAGAGACTAGAAGATAATAATTCCATTAAAAGACAGGAATTATATTGTGCAGTTGGTGAATACACAAAGACTTCCTGGATATTAGGGACAGTTGACAGCTACTGTATGCTTAATTGGGGAAAGTGTTGCTAATGGGGCCAATATAAAGTTAAACCATCTGTCTGCCCCTCTGGGAGGTGAAAGAATGGTCAACAGAGCAGGAGCTGTTAGGGGGCGTGGCAAAGCAAGGGGAGTGAAAGTTAATGAAAGTTTGTGGCTTGCTGTGGCACAGGGGCCATGATGCATTGTGTCATCAGCAACAGGACCTAGGGAAGTGAGTGGCAAGGTAGCATGTTTGGACTGGCTTCGGGAGACTAAAATCAACCAATCAGCTTTTAACTCATTTGTCAAGCACAGTCTAGACAGAAGCTGATTGGTTGTTATGTTCAACGTCTATGCTTTAGCTCTCTTCGAGACTTGGTATAGCTCCCCCTTAATACGCATAATCATTGGTATGCTGAGTTGCAAGAGTACCTGTTATTGAGCCACTGACATCTGTATGCTTGGTTTCATAGGCCTCTTCATTATCTGTGCGCACTTGACCCCTACTCCTTTTGTCCCCCCTATTTCAGAAACCAGCACCAGGTTTAAAAAGCCAGCGGTGTAATGCCACTGCCGGGGGGCACTTTTTACATAAGGTACCCCACCCAAAACATGATCACCCTGACTGGTTAGCCCAGGCGGGGCTGTGGGAGAGTGTCCCCACCACCGTGGGCTGTGGGCAGTGGGCTGATGGATTTAAAAAGTAGGGGAAAAAAATAATGAAAATATTAATTTATGTTGTGGAACTACAAGTCCCAGAAAGACTTCCCCGCATGCAGGGACTTGGAGATCCACAAGTCCGAGCATGGGGGGTATTAATGGGCCCGCTGGCTCTTGTAGTCCCACATTATAACCAATATACAAATAAATCTCACACACACACTAATAAAGTAAAACTTTAATGCATACTACACACACACATATACATACTCACCTATAGGGTCCCCCGTAAGCCTGTCCTCTTCTTAAGTAGAATCCTTAGGGTACCCGTGAAAAGACATTCTACTTACTATCCCCCCCGGCGGAGATCAAGTCCTCTTCGGTCAAATACGAATGGCTTCGCCGTCAGAAAATATACGAATCTGGAGAATACGGCAGCTTAGTAAATCTGTTTGTATTTTTGGCCCAATTACGGCCGAACCCGGTCGTACCTTTACATACCACGGATCAGCCGTAATTGCCAATCTTAGTAACTTTCCCCATTAAATTAAATCTTTGGGCATGATTCAGAGTGGCGCGCAAATTATTATTATTATTATTTTATTTATAAGGCACCACAAGTGTTTCGCAGCGCCGTACAAAGGAACAGTACAGGGAGACAAAACTTGGCATAACATTGAATAAATAACAAAATAAAATAAAAAATAAAATGCAAAATCTTTTCCAAATGGGCAAAATCATGTGCACTGCAGGTGTGGCAGATGTAACATGTGCAGAGAGAGTTAGATTTAGATGGAGTGTGTTCAAAATGAAATCTAAATTGCAGTGTACAAATAAAGCAGCCAGTATTTACCCTGCACAGAAACAAAATAACCAGGGCCGGTGCAAGGCATCTAGGCGCCCTAGGCAAACCTACAGGATACCCGCCCCCCCCCCCCCCCCCCCCCCCAACTTCTCACATACACAATTGACTTTTAACATTTTTATTAGCTATATTTTTAGATTAACAACATAAATGATAGCAACAATATTTTAGGGGGCTTATCACAAATATTGTATATCTCTGCATCCATGTACCTGCTGCGATACTGCCAGATGTATCAATGGGGCAGATGTATTACGCCTTAACAAGAGATAAATGCAAGGGTGATAAAGAGAGATAAACGTCCAGCCAATCACCTGCTCACTGCCATGTTACAGGCTGTGTTTGAAAAAAGTCAGCAAGGAGCTGATTGGCTGGACGTTTATCTCTCCTTATCACCCTTGCATTTATCTCTTGTTAAGGCTTAATACATCTGCCCCAATATTAGTTACCAACCTGATAGCTCTACCATTGTACCACAGTCTACCACAAGTGGGCAAGTGTTTGTAGGCTGTCTGGTTAACACTCACGTTTTGTAGTCCCTGACTGGGGTCTGACCGTCCGGTCTGGAGCTCGCCTCCGTGAGTAGATCTTGGGTGTGATGTCTCCCGGGCTGACCACTCTTTGCGGCGTCTCTCACTTGCTGGGTACTGTAGAGCGGGTCTACTCTGATTTTGCCGGCCACTCTGCTTCTTGCTGTAACGTCTGACCAAGACTCCTTTTTCTCCAGCGAGGTCTTGCTTCTTGTGCTGTTAGTAGGAAGCTGGGTTAAAGTGTGTGTGTTATTTGGTGTTTAAACCAATGCGTTTCGGCTGTGTCAGCCTTTTTCCAAGGTTACTGTATGCTTCTTAATACATTATTATACATACACGAATTATAGACTAATCTGCACATACTGTACATATGGATACCAGAACATCACATAATACTGAACAACACCGAAACATTATTATCTTTAATATATATGGAGATACAATATCACCTCTGCCCCATTCATGAAAAGCTGTGATTTTTGATTGACATACTTTCAGTCAGAGAGCTCTCCGCCAATCACTGGCTGTCCATTCATTTCTATGTGCAGGGAGCATTATGCCAAACATTTATACTGGGCAAACCACACAGCTAGTCCCCACCAGCAGCTACAGACAGTGATTATTTATTATAAATTGTGTACAGCAGCCAGGCAGCACGGACTGGAGTCTGGAGGGCAGCGGATTGCCACGGCTCTGAGTAGCTGGGAGGGCGGGTGTGGGGAGGGGGCCATATTGAATGTGGGGAACAAAGGACAGTTCAAATGTCAAGGATGACACCTAGGCAGCGAGCTTGTGGGGTAGAAGTGATTGTCGTGTTCTCAACAGTGATAGAGATACCAGGTTGGTAACTGCATATGGTCGGTGGAAATATAATTCATTCTGTAGTTGAAATATTCAGTTAATTCATATTTAATTCTACAGTGATATGGGCCTGATTCAGCATCAGTTGCAGTTTTGCTAAAGTAGCAAAACTGCAACTGCAGTCTCTCGCATACTGGAATATGCCCAGTATGTAAAGATTCACCCAATGCAATCGTATTTCTAGGGCAAGCCCCCCACCCCCACCCCAGCACAGCCTTGCTGCTATTCTTCATTTGACAGCCGCCCTGAAAATGGTCCGGACACACCTGCTGCGTGCGGACCGCAAACCCCCCCAAAAAAACTTACACCACCCCTGATACTGAGCAAACTGGGATAGCATAACAGAAAGGTTGATATAATTAGCCTAAAGGGGAGTAATAATAACAGAAAGGATGATATAATTCACTTACAACATAATAATAATGACAGCAAGGATGGTATAAATATCCTACACACAGATTATTAATAACAGCAAGGATATATAAAGCCTCTGGCTCCTTATACCCATTACCCATATGTCCCAGAGATCTTATGGAGAGACAAGTGTTCGTATAACAAGAAAGAGAGAACCCAGAAGTGCAACTGTGCAGGCGCGCAGTCATTTGCTCCGCTCCAGCTTCCCCCCATAGAGGACATGCTCTGTGTGACTAACCTTATATTTATAGACTGTTATTTTTAATTACACAAAAGTGTGTAAGAATCAGGACAATCCCCATAGCCTATATGATATAGGCTATGGGGATTGTCCTGATTCTTACACACTTTTGTGTAATTAAAAATAACAGTCTATAAATATAAGGACAACGGTTAGTATATATAGGCATAGGCTATATTATCCCAGTAACATGTGACAGTGACCTGGGTTATGTTATTATAACAGTGTGTGTATTATTACAGCCAGGCTCAGCAGCCAGGCAGCACTGACTGGAGTCTGGAGGACAGCGGATTGCTGGGCGGGCGGCTTGGAGGGGGGTGGGCGGGCGGCAGCTCCTCCACCCGCCGGAGATTGACCTGGGAGGATTGCTGTTTGTATCCGGCTGGACACTGGTGTCGGTCCAGCGCACCGGGGGGAGGGGGCGGATTGCGGCTGATTTACTCAGCTGACGGGGGCTGGGGCGGCCGCCGCCCGCCCACCGCCGAAGATTGCCGCTGGTTGCTAGGATGAGGTGGGCGGCGGGCCGTGGGGACTGCGTCTGCGACTGACAGTGACAGCAAGTTTACAGGCGGGCTCCGGTGGAGGGGGGGGGGAGGGGGATTTGGGAAATCACTCACCGCGCTTGTTGATCGCTGCCTGCAGCTTCCAGTTCCTTCCTCCGGCTCTCCTCTGCGCTGCGGTAGCTTTCTTTCCTGCTGCTGCAGCTCACTACCGCCCTCCAGTGGCCGGCGCCCTAGGCAAATGCCTAAACCTGCCTAGTGGTGGCGCCGGCCCTGAAAATAACTCTAATTATCTTTGCACAGGTTACATTTGATCTATCTGCATTGCACATGGTTTTGCATTTGCGATCAACACTGAATTAGGCTCTTAGTTTGACAGTGTACAATAAACATAAAATGGATTGGAAGACATACAATGCAGTATAAAAAAACAGTGTATCTACTGACTATTATTTTATTATGAATTGGGGGATATTAACTAATGGCACCCGACCCAAATATTGTCTATGTAGGGGTTATTCGAAAAACTTAAAAGGCTTTAGAGCTTTTGCTTTTTATTTTAATTTGATATCAGTGATAAACATTCGGGAATACATCTTTTTGTATTCTCTAACATAAAAAAAAAAAACTGTAAAAAATGCCAAAAGGGTGAATGCTTTTTCTAACAACTATAAACTATTCCTACATAGTACAACTGCGAAAATAATATATAAAGCAATAGGGATGACTACCATTGGCATGTAGAATGTAAAGCGATCAAAGTCTTGCACTACTAAACTGCATAGGGGCAGATGTACTAACCCCCCCCCCCCCTTTGCGCTTCAGAAATAACGTCCCACTTCTCCTGCATAACGAGGAGAAGTGGGCACTCGTTACTGGGGAGATGTATTAACATCCCCCAAGCCGATAAGGAGAGCCGTTATCCCCAGCGTTAACGGCTCTCCTTATCGGCTCCCTCGCCGCCCCGCACATGCGCATTCGCCGTCGCCCCCCCCCCCCTGCCCGGCTTACTGGGCATGCGCGAGATCTCCAGCGCAGCCCGAGCCAGAAGCACACAGTGGGGGATAGGACAACGCTAGCCCTGAGCTGGCGAAGCGGCCGGGGCGAATTAACGCCTTGAAGGCTGTTAATACATCGCCCCGGGCCGCTAATCCCTGGGGGGGATTGCAGGGACAGCCCCGCCAATGGTAACTCGGCGGGCTGTCACTAGCGCACGTTAGGTGCGCTAGTAATACATTAGGGATAGACGTAATCCCCCCCAGTTAACCAGCGTTAAGTGCATTTTTGCACTTAACGCTGGTTGATACATCTGCCCCATTGTGTGCTACTGTGCAAAACGTAAAAGTCATCGTTTGCGAGTTTGTCGGTAAGTTTTTATTTCTTTAACCCTTTGAGTGCCAAAATCTCTGTGAGAGATCCAGTATGCAAAATATCCGCTGAAAAAGGCATTTGTTATATAGATTCAAATAAAAAATGTTGTTTAAGAAAATATATATATTTCCTATATAAGGTAACATTGCGCGTCGTTATGATGAATAAAAAGGTTTGCTTGTCAATTTTCACACCTATTTTGACAAATTCACTTGGCACTCAGGGTTAATGTAGAATGTTTTTCGTAGAGGGCAATATACTTGCATTATTCCGAAGTGTGAACTTCAGACATGCCCTATTTCTAGAACCAGCGTTTACAGATTGAAACTGTACCCATTTGTATCCAGACAGAGACATCACTATTTGCTCAGTAACTGTGCAAAGTTCAGCTGAGATCCTAAGCTCCACGTTCTAATGTCACGGGAGTCGCTTCGTATTTCTCTTATATGACCATAGCTGATTCTATTACATACTGTAGCATGGTAAATAAATCTTAGCGTCTCTTCTCCGTTACCCAGGGCAGCATTGCTGAAATTGACCTACTGTAGGTGAAAGTTACAAATCATAAGCTAGTAATTTAAAGTATGTCATTTTACGCTACTAGATAAAATATATGAGTTATGCTGTGTACACACGGTCCGATTTCCTTTCCGATGTTGATGATATAGTCAACATCGGATCGGCATCGGATCGGAATCGGATGCAGATCGCAAGGGTTTTAACCCTTGCGATCCCGATCCGATCCCGATGCGCGTTCACGTATCGGAAGCCAGAAAGTCTTGGCTGCCTTGTCTATATAGTGCAGATCTGCACTATATAGTCAAGATAGGATGCAAATCGGATGTGCCTTAAGATCCTATCCACGATCCTATCTGATCGGATCGTGGATAGGATCTTAAGGCACATCTACCGTGTGTACACACCATAAGTTTTGAGTTTTTCATTTTATTTATATTTTCTTGTAACAATGTAAAACAATACAAATATAATAATAGCAATGATCTATTGTGTCATTTAAATATGATGAATTAGAGATTAATTACGGATGGTGTAATGGTTAGCATTACTGCATCATGGGTTTGATACCCACCATGGCCCTAAATGTGCAGAGTTTGTATATTATCCCCATGCTTGCGTGGGTTTCCTCCGGGTACTCCGGTTTCCTCCCACAATCAAAAAATATACTGGTAGGCTAATTGGTTTCCAACAAAATTAACCCTAGAATGTCTGTGCGTGTGTCTACATGTGGTAGGGAATATAGATTATAAGCTACACTGGGGCAGGGACTGATGTGAATGTCTAAATCTCTGTGAAGCGCTGCGGAATATGTGTGCGCTATATAAGAAGCTGTTAATAATATTACAAATAATAATAATAATAATCTCATTGTTTACATTTTTACCTGTCTCCTATATCTTCTGTTGAGTTGTGAAATATTTCCAGAATTGTTTTGTGGAATTTTCTCTTTTTTGAATTTCACAATTTTTTTTTATAAAGGATTTGGCCTTAAGGGTTCCACACAAAATTTATAAAGGATTTGGCCTTAAGGGTTCCACACAAAATTTCCATATAGTGTTTGTTCTGCTTGCCCAGACTTCTTCCTTTATTGTTTCCATTGTACGTCATGAGGTATCAAGTTTCACTCAACGAAATGTGGAATACTATAAAAAGATCAGACACATTATCATTGGAGAAAGAGAGAAAGAGAGAGAGAGAGAGAGAGAGAGAGAGAGAGAGAGAATAATAATAATAATGAAGGGAGAAGGAAAGAGAGAAAGTGTATAAAGGAAAGATCAAAAAAGAGTGATGAAAATAATGGAGTGAAACAAGAAGTGAGAAAAGAATAGATGACTGAGAAGGTCAAAGAGAAGGCAGGAGAAGAGAAGGAGCAAGTGAGAAAAGAAAGAATAGGTGAGAAGAGGAGAGAGGGAGTGGAGGAGAAGAGGAGAGTAAGGGCCAAATGTATCAAGCTTCAAAAACTGATAAAGTGGAGAGTGATAAACAACCATCCAATCAGCTCCTACCTGTCATTTTGTGAACCCATCCAGTAAAATTACAGTTAGGATCTCATTGGCTGGCTGTTTATCATGCTCCCTTTTATCACTGTTTGAAGCTTGATACATCTGGCCCTGTGGGGCAGGTTTATTAAGCTCGGTGAAGTGATAAATTGTCTGTTTTTTATTATCACTCGCCAATCAGCTCCTAACTGTGAAGTTACAGGCTTGGTTTGAAAAATGAAAGGTAGGAGCTGATTGGCCGGTGATAAAACAGCAGACACTTTATCACTTCACCGAACTTAATAAATCTTCCCCGGAGTGAGAAGAGGAGAGCAAGGAGAAAGGAGAGGAGAGAGGGAGTGAGAAGAGGAGACAGAGAAGGATGAGAGGAGGAAAGAGAAAGGGAGTGAGTGAGAAATGGACTAGGGAGAAGTTGTGAGAAGAGGAGAAGGAGAGAAGTAAGAAAAGGAGAGAGGGAGTGTGAAAAGCGGAGAGAGAGTGAGGAAAGGGAGGGAGTGATAAGAGGAGAGAGTGGATTGAGAAGAGGATAGAGAAAAGAAGTGAGAAGAGGAGAGAGCTAATGAGAGGAGAGAGAGGGAGAAGTGAGAAGAGAAAAAGATAGAGAATGGGAAAATGGAAAAACTCTGAAAACAAGATAATATGTACAAAGCTCCAGAAAGTGAAACTTGGGACCAAGATGGGGAAGAGAAGGACTAAGGGGAAGCTGAGAGAGAAGAGGGGAGAAAAGAAACCTATGAAGTGAGAAGGGTGCAGGGCGGGTCCCAGAACAGAGTAACTAGCCTCACACTGTAGGGGTCAGAACTACAGTAGGTAGAGGAGGGTTTAGGAGGTGGGAGGGGGAAGGACTATGAAGGTAGAGCAGTCAGAAATCGAATATCTCCATTCAGAGACTACAGACACACTGCCCATGGATGGCGGCTTCACTGTGACACAAGACCCAATGGGCGACTCCTCCCTTTGCCTCCCCTCTCTCATATGAATGGGGATAAATTGTAAAAAATAAAGGAAGCCAAATTAATAGAAATAGAAACATTTCTCCACCAAACAAACTAGAAAACATAACAAAAGTTTAGATTTAGAAGAAATGTTCACTTCATAGAGATGTCAGCAGGGAGAAATTTTCTGCTGCAGTTCTACCATTTCTCCAGTTGGTGCTTGACATCTAGTTGTGGCATTAACCATTGTGGGAGGAGGTTTGTGCGGCATCTGTTAGTAGTATTGTCTTTGAGACACCTCTGCAGGGTGAGAACTGGCCATGATTGAATATGTGGCTAACAATTACAATTACTTCTGTGTATGATGACATGCCAGCATAGACATTAGTGATGTTGGCTCCATTCCCGCTGTCCCTAGCACTGTCTTTGGTGTTCCCCCTGTTTAGTATTCATAGGTGCAAGTCATTTTTAGTCTGGCCTTGCTGCTTGTGAATCTGTTGTGAAGTTTCCACCCTCAAAAATCAGATTCTTGTTGTCAAGCTCCCACCGCATTGCATTTGCGATCCATACAAAATTTTTTGTCGCTATTCCACCATGCGCAATGCACTTGTAGTACACATGCCCAGTTCTTCGATAATCACATGGTTTGCTAATTCTCTGATAAGCGATGCATGCTGAATTAGGCCCTTTATACTTTAACAATAACATCCACAACCTGTCACCAGAAAAAACATTCACAAACTTCCCACAAGCATATTTATCTCTCTTTCCTGCTTCTATTAGCTGGTGACATTTCACCAGATCTGAGCCCAAACCACTGACCCCACTCCCCTGATTCGCAGCTACATAGAAATCCAGCTAACCTCATAAATATTACATGCCTTCAATCACCCTCCAAATCAGTAAAATGTTCCAAATGTTCCTTATTGTAATAAATTAACATCCACCCATGACCTCTTCATATATAACAACTATGAACCTGCTGAACAGAAACATGGCTCACAAAAACAGACCTGACTCACGCTGGCCTGGACCTGCAATGCACCTATTGGAATGGGTGTAGAACATGCCAGGGCTGGATTTACTGGTGGGTGAAAGAGGACTAAGGACTCACCGAGTCGCACCTGTCACAGCTGCTATGGAATGAATGAGGAGCCGCTTAAAAAAATGGTACAATCTTGTACAGTGGATTTTAGCCGGTACAGTAGAGTTGGAGCCTATGTATACTCAGTTCTACCACAGGTCATTTTAAGTACATTCTATCATATTATACACTAATTTTTCTCTGCACCTGGCAGAAAGGGATCAAATGTGCATGCACATTTCGATCCCAAAATCCAGAGATTGGAGGCACCATTACCGGATTCAAATCCCAACCAAATATGCTCAAAATCCTGGGATCCCACCAATCCCGATCCTGAGATTGGCTTACCTACTCGCCACCTCGATATTTCCAAACAGAAATTCTATTTCTATAGAACAATATTAGTTACCAAAGTGAGAACTCAACAATCAATCATACCCCACAAGCTCACTGCCTAGGTGTTATCCTTGACTCTGAAGTGTCCTTTGTTCCCCAAAGTTAATCTGTTTCAAAATCATGCTACATACCTCTAATAAAACATATCCAATATATGACCTTACCTTACACAAGACACTGCAAAAAATACATGTTCTCATTATTTCCCACATTAATTATTGCAATATTCTCCTTGTTGGCCTTCCCCAATACAGACTCTCACCACTACAGTCCATCCTAAATACTGCTTTGTTGCCAGACCTTCATCATCTCTGGATCCGCAGTCAGTCCCTCCATTAGTTGCCTGTATACTACGGTCTTCAATATAAAATACTTTTACACACAAAGCCATAAACCAAACTACACCAACGTACATCTCTTCGCTTATCTCAAAATATCTCCCAACCTGTCCTCTCTGTACAAGATCTTTGTCTCTTATCCACAGTTATTATTCGTACCCATTCACAGTTGCAGTACTTTCTCCGGGCTTCACCCACTCTGTGGTATGCCCTACCATGCACAATAATACCCCTTTTACACCAAGGAATAACCCAGATCGGACCCAGGTCAACGTTGGTGTAAAAGGGGTCAACCCAGGTCCAGTAACACTGGTCTCCTACCCAGGTCCTGAGCAGGGTTGAACACTGGTTAGACCTGGGTCGTGGGCGGTGTAAATGGTCCCAACCCAGGTTGGGACATCCGGGTAGTGCTAAAAGGATACCAGAAGTGCTGGACGCCTTTCCACAGTGCGCTGCAGTGGCAAAAGACAGCAGCTAGGAAGGATACGGGCAGTGCACACAGAAATCATAATTGGATGCAGTATCATTTATATTATTATTATTATTATTATTTTTTGGGGGGGGGGGGACTGGGGGGAGCACATGGGAGATTCGGTCTGCTGCTGCAGGGGAAGGGGCTGGGGAGAGCACATGGGTGATGCTGCACTTTTATACCGCTATGTGGGCTTGAGCACTGAATAAAACTTTTTGAAAAATATTTTACAAAATAAACAAACCAACATTTTTCAATGCTAACTTGTCATGTCTTTTAATTTATATATTAAATCATTGAGGGAAGGTTGGATGGCAGTTTATCAGTCCTAAAATGGACATTTTTAATGTCATCCATAGGGAAAAGCAGTGCTGACCCAGGTTCAGTGTAAACGGCGCAGACCTGGGTCCGACCTGGGTCACAGTGCTGTGTAAATGGGGTATGAAGCTGGGTCCAACCCTGAAAACTCCTGTGTTCAAAGACCAGGGTCCGACCAGGGATTTTGGTGTAAAAGGGGTATTAGACTTCTAGTCTCCAAACCTTCAAGCGCTCCCTGAAAACTCACCTCTCCATGCAGCTTATCAAATTCCAGAGCCACCCACACAGCATTCATAAATCCACTGTACCGATTGTACCATTTATTTTTTTGATGCAGCTCCTCATTCATTCCATAGCAGCTGTGACAGGCAACGAGTCCTTAGTTTCCCCTCACCCACCAAGTAAATCCGGCCCTGGCATGTCCATAACCTGTTCCCAGAGGTACAATGCAGGTCCAGGCCAGTGTGAGTCAGGTCTGTTTTTGTAAGCCTTTCCTATCCAATTACATCCCCACTGTTCAGTCCAAACATATCCCCCTTTTCTCTTCACTTTCCCATCCTCCTGTCCCCCGGCCAACATTGCTAAATCACCATATCTTATAGCCCACCAATACCTTTGCAATCTTATAGACCATTACACAATAGATTGTAGGCTTGCAAGCAGGACCTCCCTACCTGTACACCTGTCTGTAACTAACCAGTTTTATCACTGTGTTTTCCAACTGTGCCATGGAATTTGCTGCACTGTATAAGAAACAAGCCAAAGTGCTGGCTATAAAAGGTTGTAGTACAAGTGTTACCATATGGGGCCTTGTATGATCAGTGACCCACATAAGAAGATTGGGTAGGCCCATGTGACCATCTTTACAATGCTTCTAAATCTATTAATTACACGGAGGTACGTTGGACGCCCCACTCTCATTGTATTATTTTACTTCTAGAGATAGTCCACATGATCCCCCACCACCACTTCTCCTTCTCTGTGGGCTGCCACACCACCTTTCCTACTGTACCTTACTTCTTTCATGCCTTACAGCTTTGTTTACATAATGTGACATATACACTGGATCAGATGAAGTCTTGGTCTTTATTTTGTAGCAGGTAAACAGCTTACCAGGTAATCAGCAGAAGCAAGAAAAAGTTGCAGCATGCTGGTGTCACAGCATAGTACAAACTCTTTAGAATGCTCGAGTGGTTACTACCGTAGTCCAATACCCCAGCCTATCACTTGGGCAGCTGTTCCACCATCAGGAACAATGACCCTCTATCCTGAAAACCCTTATATAAGGAGAGCACAGGTGCTGCTAATCAGACCAACCCTGAACACATCAGTTTCCCTGCTACAGCTGCTCTAAAACCTGAACCGGATCCTCCACATTATCTCCATGTGGAGGTATGCTGTCCCTGACACAATAACTTCTAACTTCTTGCTTGAAGTCTAATACCACTTTCAGACCGCAAATGCAGGGTAGCACCAGGACTTTGAAACTATTTAATCCCAGATTCGCCCATTTCTGCCTAAAGAGCTGCAGATTCAACGATCCGAATGTCGGAAAAACTAGAAAAACTTTAACTACTGTAGATCGAATGTGAATTTAAACTATTTTTGATTAAAAACTTCCGATATTTCTGACTTTCAAAAATATTGTCAGGGATTGAATACCCCCTATGAAAGTTGTAACTAAGAATTATTTCAAGCAAGTTTGCTCCCAGGTGGGCAGCAAATCTGTTGGTGAGATAAATGGAGGTAATTCCACACCCCTCCTGGAATACAGTAGAAAAGAATATTATCACCCAACACTTTTGCGCCTCAACCCTTCCACATGTATATTAAAACAATAAGAATATACAAATAAAAAATTCTTATCTTTAGATCCAACTGATAGTGAGCTGTTCCTTGTTCAAGTCTCTCCAATATATATCATGCGAAAGAGAGATATAAGAATACCATCATAGCGTAAACAGGTTTAATAATATACAATACAAAGTGACATATATGTAAAAATCCTCACACATGAGACAATTTTGCAATTACCATAAAATACAGAGAACTCTGATTAAAAAGTTCTCAAATAAGCAGGTACAGAAAAGGAATCCACTCCAGATGCATCACAAACAGGAGAGAAGAAATCGTCAGCAAATTACCAGATGTTATGGAGAATCAGTGAGCCACTAGATTCTCAAACGGGCAAAGTGTGCGACTTAGCACTGATCCTGGACCTCTGCAGCAAGTCTCCGGGCAGCGTCACCTCCTCCCTATTCTTGCACCAAGGGTTTGCTCCTTCCAGTCCTTCTCAATAGGCCGACGCGTTTCGACCACGTCCGTGGTCTTTTTCAAGGCTTTGAGGAGTTTGTCAGAAAGTTCCGTCCGCCAATATTTAAAGTCCATACATTTAATGAACTGTCCAATAAGGGAGAAGGTCCTCCTCGCGTCAGCGCGCTGACGCGCTGACGTTCCGTCAGTCACGTGACCCGCTCCTGCCGGTCCGTCAGTCACGTGACCCGCTCCTGCCGGTCCGTCCGCTGATTCGGGGCCATCCTGTATATGAATGCCGGGTTTTCAGGTAGTACTGACTTAAGTATTGGGTCTTTTTTCAGGATTTTCCAATGTTTTTGGAATGATTTCTCCGTTTCCTTATGCTGTACATTGTATCCTGAGATGAATGCCCACTCATACCTGCTGTCATTTGTTCTTTCTTTAGTTTTCCTTGTTAACAGCATCTGTCTATCAGTGTCCCCTACTTGTGATGTTGCTTTCTCTATGAGATCCTTCTTATACCCGCATTCAGAAAATTTCTTTGTGAGGCCCTGTGCTTGTTCCTGGTAAGTGACGTCACTTGTACAATTTCGTTTAATCCGTTTGAGTTGGCCACTTGGGATGGAGTTAAGCCAACTCAAGTGGTGACAGCTGTCATAATTAATATAGATACCTGAATCTGTCGGTTTATAAAATGTTTTGGTACATAGCTTATCTTCTTCTGGAAAGATTGTCAAATCCAGGAAATCCACACTTGTAGTGCTAATATTGAACGAGAACTCTATATTCCAAGCGTTCTCATTCTCATCTCTATCTCCATGCCAGATAAATAGCACATCATCTATATACCTCTTCCAGGCCGCCAGGTTTGCCCCATGTCTTTCTTTTGGCCAAATACATTCGAGCTCCCAACTGCCCATGAATATATTGGCATAACTAGGGGCAAACCTGGTGCCCATTGCAGTGCCATTACGTTGTAGATAAAAAGTACCATTAAAAAGAAAATAGTTATTTGATAAAATAAACAAAACTCTTTCCTTGATGAGTTCCTTCGCCTGTAGATCTATATCGCTTATTTCTAAGAAGTCTGTGACAGCTTGTACTCCTCTCTCATGCTCGATGATAGTATATAGGGACTTCACATCCACAGTCACGAGGAACATTCTCTCCTCCCACTGGACCGTGGGTAGGAATCTTAGAACGTCCCCCGTGTCCTGCAGATGTGAGTCATTTAACAATACTAGAGGTTTCAGGAAGTGGTCAATAAATTCGGACAAATTTGCTGTGACCGAATTTATCCCCGCCACAAAAGGCCGTCCCGGGGGATTTTTTGGGTCCTTATGTACCTTTGGCAACAGATAGATCACTGAAATAGTGACTTCTGTATGAATCAAAAAAAATTCTTCGTTTTCCCCTAGTGTGACATATTTTTTAACTAGATTTTCCAGCTCTTTTTGGATTCTAGTTGAAGGATCCGCTTTAAGTTTTTTGTATGTTATAGGATCATCAAGGTGAGTGCTGACAGCCATCTTGTACCATTGACGATCCATTAACACCACTCCCCCACCTTTATCGGTGGGTTTTATGATAAGTTCTGGGTTCTTTTTCAGACCTTCCAAGGCCTTTCTCTCATTAAAGCTTAGGTTGCGCTGGAATTTCTCCAATTTTATATCCTTCAGATCATCCTGAACCAATGAACTAAAACTATCTATGAAACTCCCTTTGACATGGGAGGGAAAGAAAACTGATCTGGGTTTGAAAGATGTAAGAGGTGGTTCCTCCTTTCTAACTTCTGGATTGTTATCCTTCATTAGAAAAAAAAAAATTATACACAGTTTACTGATGTATTTGTTAATATCCACAAATGTAGAAAATTTGTTTACTGGAATTGATGGGGCATATTTTAGACCCCTCCTGAGTACTTAGTAGACATTGAGTTTATATGAGCTGATATTAAAGATTTAAAAAAAAAATTGAAAAAAGACCCTTAAGTCAGTACTACCTGCAAACCCGGCATTCATATACAGGAAGGCCCCGAATTTGAAGGACAACCTTGTAAATAGTGCTCTCATCCCAAAACAATGGGATGGAAATTTGAGAACTAAAGGCTTCCACAGATGTGGCGTATGTGTGGGATGCCGAGGAATAAAAGGGGAGGGTAACAGCAAAATAGAAAAAGTTACAATCAATGGGAAGGAGGTAACCATTCAGGAATTTATAACTTGCCACACAAGTAACATTGTATATATGATTAAATGTGCATGTGACTTGGTGTATATAGGTAGAACCTCCAGACCTCTAAAAGTGAGACTGGGAGAACACCTACGAAATATAAAGAAAGGTGTGGAGACCCATGCATTGTCCCACCACTTTAAAGTGAAGCATAACTGCTCCACCAATTCGATCAAAGGTTTTGCTGGCATAAAATTTATTAGGAACAATATGAGACACAAGGATACCGCATCACTGCTAGCAAAAAAGGAAATGCAATTAATATATGAATATGGCACTTTGATACCTGGTGGCTTAAACTCTGATTTCGAGTTAAAATGGTTTTTATGATCCTCTCCCCCTTCTTTTTTTTCTATCTGTCATGCACTCGTCACTTTGAATAAGGAATGAAACTATCCATTGCGGTTCTTTTTAAATGTATTTTTTCTATATATATTTGCAAACTCTGTTTTATGGATTTTTAATATGTACTTTTTATGTCTGATTATTAATAGAAATAAGGAAAATTTGGGACCAATGAGAAAATAAAAGGTTGCCAAGGCGACCAAGAATAACATCCTGTGTAGTAGTGCTGGCTGGCTACGGCGATCACGTGACCCAAATCATGCGGGCGTCACGTTACAACCTTCCCCGTAGTCAGATATACAGTGGACAGGAAATCCAGGATCGGCCATCTTTGATCAGGGAAGAAGGTGCCCACATACATCATAGTATATTCCACCTATCAGCGGACGGACCGGCAGGAGCGGGTCACGTGACCGCCGGAATGTCAGCGCGCTGACGCGAGGAGGACCTTCTCCCTTATTGGACAGTTCATTAAATGTATGGACTTTAAATATTGCCGGACGGAACTTTCTGACAAACACTTCAAAGCCTTGAAAAAGACCACGGACGTGGTCGAAACGCGTCGGCCTATTGAGAAGGACTGGAAGGAGCCCACCCTTGGTGCAAGAATAGGGAGGAGGTGACGCAGCCCGGAGACTTGCTGCAGAGGTCCAGGATCAGTCCCAGATCACTTTGCCCGTTTGAGAATCTAGTGGCTCACTGATTCTCCATAACATCTGGTAATTTGCTGACGATTTCTTCTCTCCTGTTTGTGATGCATCTGGAGTGGATTCCTTTTCTGTACCTGCTTATTTGAGAACTTTTTAATCAGAGTTCTCTGTATTTTATGGTAATTGCGAAATTGTCTCATGTGTGAGGATTTTTACATATATGTCACTGTGTATTGTATATTATTAAACCTGTTATGATGGTATTCTTATATCTCTCTTTCGCATGATATATATTGGAGAGATTTGAACAAGGAACAGTGCACTATCAGTTGGATCTAAAGATAAGAATGTTTTAGTAAATTTCCCCCTCAGTGTGGTTTCTGTAAACACTATAGTTTTAGTGACAGAACCAAATGTACAATCTGAGCTTTATTTAACCTCAGCAGGATTTGCTTACACAATCATACAGTAGGTGGAGATCTATAGCTCAGGGTTGCCGACCCTCCCGGAATTTGCGGGAGTCTCCCGAAAATCGGGTCCTTCCTCCCGGCCCCCGGAAGGGTGGGCAACCCTCCCGGAATCAGGGGGACCCCCCTGAGCCCCCCGATCGCGGCATTTATATGCCGCAATCCGCGGGTCTCAGGGGAGGGGGCGGAGCTAAAATGGCACAATCGTGACGTTTTAGCCCCGCCCCTCCTTGGATATCAGTTATTTAGTCTATTTCCCGTAATGGGGGCGGGGCTTAATGACGTCACGGTTAAGCCCCGCCCCCAAAAAATCGTAATGAAAGCTTCCTCTCCGGGCTTCTCCCGGAGAGGATTTTCTAAAAGTCGGCAACCCTGCTATAGCTACAGAGAATAATTCTTCATGCCACATGCACAAGTTTGAGTTGAGATCAATATGTCACTGATCCCCTGACTGGAGTTTTTCTGTTAAAAAATCTGCTCTTTTAAATTTCTGCTTTAACAAACAGAGAAACAATGACGTTTCCTATGACAACTGAGGTGCAGGCTGCATTACCAACAAGGTGGTGCAGCCACCTCCCAGGGCCGTCTTAACATCATTGTAGGCCCCGAGTAAAGCAATGTATTTGGGGCCTCTCCACTCCTATTCATGGGGAAAAAAATGTGACCAGGCTGCATTCTCTACAGCAGTGGTGTCAAACTCATGACCCTCCAGAAGTTGTGGAACTACATGTCCCAGCATGCCCTGCCACAGTTTTTGCAATCCATTATATAAAATCTGTGGCAAGGCATGCTGTGATGTGTAGTTCCACAACATCTGGAGGGACAGGAGTTTGACACCACTGCTCTACAGGATCCCAAGAAGCTCAGAAGGCAGATACCCACAATCCAATCTGCCCCAGCTTGAGGGACCCTAGAATTAGGGGGCCCTTGGGCATCTGCCCATTAGCCCATACGTTAAGATGGCCCTGCCAGTGCCCAGTGGGACCTAGAAAACCTGCCTGACACCAGTGGCCTCTATACTTAGATGTCCATTTTTTTATTCCATGGCCTTCTCTTGAGAGAAGTCAGCATCTACAGCATCATCAATTGGGCACTGCAGTGCTGCTTCAAACATGGAGAACAGCAGTAGAGGGGTATCCATTTATTCGATCTACAGTGTCTAGGCCCACAGTCAAAAGGTTGAAAACTATTGGTCCACAGCCAAAAGGTCAACATGGTCAAAAGGTCAATAGTTAAAAGGTCAACATGGTCAAATACTGCAAGTGGTCGATAGCATGTGGGAACATTTGATGGTCATATAAAGAACATGTGTGAATATCATCTGATGGGCCTATAAGGATCATGTGGGGATATATAATGTGCATATAAAGGGACATGGATGGACATCTAATGGGTATATAAGGGGCATTGGGTATATGATAACATGTAGAGGTAGTCTTATGGCATGTGGGGAGCCTCAGTGGAAATATGTAGAGATCTGGTCATATGAATGGATTAGTATGGCAGAAAGAAAGTAAATAATCAATATAGGAGGTATTGGGGTAAGTTTACTAATATAGGAGTTCTATTTCAGATGGGCTGTTGCTATGGGCAACCAATCAGAATCTACTTATTAATTTAGCACCTTCTAGAATTGATTGGTTGCCACAACTTCCCATCTGTAATAGAAGTCATATCTTAGTAAATTTACCCCAATGACTGCATAAATTAGAGTTTTTATAGTGTCTTGTGTGACTCTATAGATATATTCTGAATATGTTTCTTACATGTAAGTAGTATTTGGATACAGATTGAATATGGGGGGGACGGACACAAATGATAGTTCAGAGTCAAGCATGACATGTGAACAACGAGCTTGAGGGGTCACGTGTATTGTTGCATTACCAATAGACAGAGATAACTGGTGGAAATATAATGAAGTACTGTAGGTTTTTAGTGATTGATTATGATATAACAAGATTATATTTAAGACAATCATTGTGATATAAATATTGTGGCGCCTGGCAGACTCAGACCCTGTGAGTGCTCACACCATGGCCTCTTGTGCTGCTGTAGACATCTCAGGTCCTTAACACTGATATTCCTTTAAGAACTGGCTGAAGCTCAGGTGGTGAATCCTGAAATTGGCAACCACCATTTGTTATCACTTTCTGCAGCTGTCTGCTATTGCGGTTATGGCTATGCCTGGGAATCTCTGCAGTCCATGTTCCCCGGCTGCCGGCTCACTTCTCACACAGTCAGACTTGAAAGAGGGACAATTCATATGGTTCTTTTTATCTCTTCCTGAAGCCCATGCGGTCCTGGGGCTGATATTGTACACACACACACACAGTATCGTTGGAATGGGGGTGATGTTTGCATCAAGAGAGTATGCCAGTAGTTCCCAAACTGTGTGCCTAGGCACCCTGGGGTGCCTCGAGATGTTTGCAAGGTTGCCTCGTGTTGGGGGTCCACAACAACAAAAAACTAATTATTTATGCTAAAACCAGTGCTGGTGGCTGCCAATCATAAAATGTATGGACAATATGTATGGACAATTAGAACCACAGCTATGTTCTCCACCACATAACTGAACCTGAGGGTGACAGTTACTGTAAGCACAATTTACTGTATTTTTTTATTTATCCATAAGAAACTTTTTGACTAGGGATGCCTTGAACAAATGCTGATATTCTAGAGCGCCATGGTCAAGAATGTTTGGGAACCACTGGAGTATGCATTGCTATTTGACATTTTGGGTGAAATATAATAGGATGAGAGATTTGGTAAGAAATCTCCAGTTTTTTAAAAGCGCCAATCATTTACACTTTAAAATCAAACTGGTTTAAATGATGGCCGCTTTAAAAAAAAACCTGTCGATTTCTCACCAAATCTCTCACTTTCTGAATCTCTCATCCTATTAAATTTTCCCCATAGAGTTCTGAGAGCCACAAGTTAAATAAATAGCTAATCTATCAGCAGATCAATAGGACTATTAGATAGATCTGCTGTTTTTGAATAACAGTGGAGAAAATCAAAACTTTCAAAGTGATCTAATATGCATGGATTAATATTATATATATATATACTATATATATATATATATATATATATATATATATATATATATATATATAAACACACAATTGTGGTATGGCGCCTAAATTGTGTTAGTTTCAAGTCCATATATGGTGTTTATCCAAATTGACAATCAATGAAACTGCTGTTTTTCTCCAGATATTGTTTTATTGTTTCTTAGAAGTTCACAGGAAACAGGTAAAAAACTCCCGACGCGTTTCGTCTAGCAAGACTTCATCAGGGGTATACAATATACATCGTTCTGAGTGTGTGTTTATTAATTAACACGTAGAAAAAAGATTTTTTTAAGGTGCTTTGGTCACCTAAGTGCATGAGACCATTAAAAATAATTGAAGACTAATTGTCTTCCCCAGTGGAATAATATCCAACAGAATCCCAAGAGAAGGTGTGGTGAATTCTCCTTTGCACTTGGGCTGGGATTATCGTCTCTCTCTGGTGTGTCCTACTTCAACTGGGGAAGGCAGCTGTCTGACGGTGAGCTTTACAGCGAGCAGTGCCGTTACCCCGCTATCAGTATTCAATGCTTTGCCTGCTCCCGGCAAAACGGCAAGGCTCATCGCTATATCGGGGTCCCGGGAGTCTCCCGAAAATCGAGTCCCCCTCCCGGAATTCCCGGGAGTCTCCCGAAAATCGGGCAACCCTCCCAGAATCTGGGGAACCCCCCTGAGCCCCCCGAATCGCGGCATGTAAATGCCGCAATCCGCGGGTCTCAGAGGAGGGGGCGGAGCTAAAATGGCACAATTGTGTCATTTTAGCCCCGCCCCCTCCATGGAGATCAGTCATTTCTCCTATTTCCCGTAATGGGGGCGGGGCTTAATGATGGCACCGTCAAGCCCCGCCCCCGATCGGGTAAGGATAGTCTCCTCTCCGGGCTTCTACCGGAGAGGAGCATTTAAAAGTCGGCAACCCTGCGCTATATGCAGCTTCCTGCATTTGCCGCAAACTCTGCCGTTTTGAGGAATCCTTGCCGCCCTCTGACGCCGAGGATTTCCAGAGAACATAGAATACAGCGAGTGGCAGGCGAGGGGCCATTCCTCGCTAAAAAAAGCCATTCTCGATGTACAAACCCCCTTCACCACCGATTGCCGAGGGCATTGAATACCGCCTCAAAGTATCAATTAAATATATCTTAGCTGAGATTTTTCAAACACAATTTGTAACACATTATTACTGAGATTAGTGTATGAATTGAATAGGTTTATTTTGTAAAAAAAAAAGTTTTTAGCTATTCCTTAGAGCCCTGTGTAAGGATTTTGAGAATTATAGAGCTACAGCTACTGTACTTCACCTTTTCTAAAGACTGCACTAATGAAGCATTGCTATGGGACCAGGACTATGAATAGTACCTATGCATTACTGCCAAACTGAATCCCAAAATGTATAAAAAAAAAAGATTTGAATTTGTGTCATTTCTTTTTTTTCTTTGATTAAGTGGCTCTTTTTTAGGTAAAACAAAAACAAAAAACATTGGTAGATTTGGCCAAATCTTTGTCCCTTCCATTCTCAAATGTTACGTTGCTTTGTGAGTTCTGTACATAAAGCGTATGTACCATAACAACAAATATTCAGTATGTAAGGTGCAACAATTCAGCCTCCACGAGTCTCAACTCCGATGCTCTATAACTTTCCTAATCTGCCAATTGTCCACTGAATTATTAAACAAATTGTTGGACCTTGTTGAGAAAGTCTGTTGACAGAAGTGCTTTTATTGTATTAGACTCTATTAGGTCTTGCTAAGTGGGACCGGTGCTATAAAGTGACTGCCTTGGCTATACATTAGTGGCCTAATCTAATTCACAAGTCAATTATCTGCCTGTGTATAAAATCCCTTTGCAGGTCTCCGAGAACTAGTGATGATGGCTCTGTAAATGAGGGCGGCCTGTGCTCTTCTAACAGATAAAAAGACAAAAGGTCTGTATGTCAGATCTATGGAACAAAAGCATTAGTTACAGTCCCCTCCTGTTCCTCTCCCCCCAAATAAACTTCCCTTCAGCGTGTTTATCCAATATGGTTTATAAATGGCCTAAAAAGAAATTCACCTTGAGGTTTTAAATTGAAAATTGAGCCCATATCTAAAGAGGAATTACTGTAATGAAATGATCAATAACACATGATGACATTATATTAATTTCACAGAATATCTGTATGCATGTTGGCATCCAGTAAGATGAATGGAGGATTCCTTGACATTACAATGCTTTAAGTTTCCATTGAAGCATCTCTCATAGACAGAAGTGCCATCAATAGCTGTACAAAATGTAAATAGTTTCCTGAACAATAGGACTCATTTATTAACACACAGCATTAAGCGTAAAGCCTGGACTGGATGAGAGCAATCGAGCGTCTATCTGTCCAGTGCAAGCTAGACAAATGGCACCAACAGTGTCGGAGGTCTGGGTCAAAGAAAGTGATTTTGTGACTTTGTGTGTTTAACAAATCCGTAGGTCTGGGTCAAGTCAACGAAGAACCCACTTATTATTTTTCAGTAGTCCTGTATTTCAATCTATGTAGAGTACCTGTCACCTACAGCAGGAACAACTGCACATTAAACAGATACTAAAGAGACCAGTGGTGGAAGTGGCAATTTGGAGGTGGGAGATTGGAGAATTCTATAGAATAGCCGTGGATCTCTGGTACACCTAGAACCCCAGAAACTTTGGGACTTTTGATGTCGTAAAAACAATTTTAGATATATTGACAACTATACAGTATCAGTTGCTGTGTCCATCTGCAAGTTGATTTATAGCAAGCTGGAGTTAGGGGGGTGCTAACCGGCCATTTTCTTCTAGTGTCAGAGAAACTCACCTGCCCAGGCGTTTGAGAGGAAGGCGTGCGACGTCAGTTCCGGCCCTTAAGCAACTGCTTCTATCGCAGCTGACGAATAGGTCCTGGCCTATGCACAGATTGGTGAGCAAATGGATTTGAAGCTTATCGCAGATCCAGCAAATTTTTGCAAGCCGGGCTACACAATTCGCAGGCTTGCACGGGGCAGGATTTCACTCTAGCAGGGGGGCGTATATTTGATCACAGGGCTCTTTTAACAGAGCAGCGATCAGGTCTGAATAACCCCCATAATGAGGGTTGGATCCCTTAAGCCACTTTATACTTGACTTAACTCCTTATCTTTGAGTCCAGTGGGGAACAATAGATAACAGAACCTCTCCGTACTCTAGACCACAGATTAATGGAGGTGGGGCCAAAGCCTGCTGGCCTCCAATCTCTGCTGCCCTCCAGCTGCCGCTGCTCACCTGCCAGTCCCCGCTGCCCGTTCTCCGGTCCCTGCTGCCCGCTGCCCACCCACTGGTCCCCAATGCATGCCCGCAGATGCCCTCCAGTCCACCTGGTCCCCATCCGCTTCAGTAGAAACGGTGTGTTTACCTGGGAAAAACCTGGGAACACAGTGCAGTGGAAATGGGGACCCCAGTGTGGAGACCCGACAAAATCCCGGGTCAGACATCCCGCGTTTGACCAGGAATGTTGGTGGTAAAGTGGTATAAGTGATCCATGATAATATGGCTTGCAAGTAATAAAGCAGAGACAGATGTGATACACAGATGTGGTGCATCACAGAATAGCCTCCCATTGTTAAGATGCCCGCCCGCCTTGCCTATTAGGTACAGCACTTGCTGTGCGCTTTATATTTACTTCCTCCCCGCTCTATTAAATCCGGGCAGTGGGAGCGATCGAGTAGCGGAAGTGACGCATGCGTGTCACTTGCCGCTCCCCTCCCATTCTCGTCAAGAACGTACAGACACCCGGCGGCGGAAGTGACGCATGCGTTCCCCATGGATGTCACCGGTCGCTTCCGGGATCGGAGAAATACACTAATTGAGTACTCTCCGTTTGACGGCTTTGTACCCCTGTCTTACCACAGGAGTGGGGTGAGCTTACTGTAATCCATATCCCTATTAGGAGGGTCTCTCTTTATTCAAAACATGACTTATAGCGATTACCGCTCACTTCCGGTTCCGTCCCCTCCCTGTTTGGGGGAGGAAACCTGGTTCATTAGCCACAGGTATACATACCTCCACTGGTCACAGTCTCTCTCCTACCTTGAAAAAGACAGCTAGACTGTCGAAATGCGTTGGTGGAGAGAGATTGTGCCACTATCTACCTGTATCCTTGGACTGCCTGGTCAGCGGTTGGTGGCCATACACCGCTCCCTCAGGTACAGTTCCTTTGCTTTTTCCAACACTGTGATACAGGCTGTTTTTAAGGTGCACTTATCCCTAAATAAACACTCATACTGAGATCAATCCTTATTCCCCTCTTTCCTTGTATACTGGGGTGGTTTGGAGGAAATACCATAAAGTGTTTGGCCTATTGCATATTGGACCATAAAGATACCTTTATAAGAGGATAACCACGTGCGTACATGTGAGTACGGTACGCATCTCTGATTGTTTTTCTGGTACATATACACAGAGGTGACCCAACTAAAAGATATCTTTATATGTGGGTACACGTATCACTTTCGAGTGAGTAACGGTACGAATGAATTGCCTGGGAATCCATTCACTATATATGCTTTCCCACCATCACATTATATATATACAGCAAATTTGACCGCTTTATAATATACGACTTTTTGCTTCTTTATTATTCCCACGGACTAATTCTGAGGGTACTCTGAGTGGAAGAACAGGAATCCAGTGCCCTTCTCACAATCGGTTTTTGCTTTGCCACATGGTCCCCAATGCATGCCCGCAGATGCCCTCCAGTCCACCTGGTCCCCATCCGCTTCAGTAGAAACGGTGTGTTTACCTGGGAAAAACCTGGGAACACAGTGCAGTGGAAATGGGGACCCCAGTGTAAAGACCCGACAAAATCCCGGGTCAGACATCCCGCGTTTGACCAGGAATGTTGGTGGTAAAGTGGTATAAGTGATCCATGATAATATGGCTTGCAAGTAATAATGCAGAGACAGAGGTGATACACTAATAATGATGACTTTTTGGTTGTCATCTGTCATATTAGTGAAAATCAAATTAGAAGGGAAATAAAATGACAATAGTGCCCACTCAGTGATACTGAATGTGTTAGGAGTGGCTGCTGGCCAAGGAGTCAATCACCCTAATAGCATAAAGCCCCGAACCAATATAGGTTGGTTAATAAGGGATCTAAAATACTATAGGAAGCTCCAATACACAGTAGTTGTAATGAAATCACGATTTATTGCATAATATAAAATCAATACAATTCCTAGTGTGATAATATCGCTATAAATCAAGCTTTGGCAGGTATATAGTGTGATACGCTTGTATTAGGACTTCTATTGATTTTATATTATGCAATAAATTGTGATTTTATTAGTATATTAGATCCCTTATTATCTGACCTGTATATGTGATTTAGGAGTGTAGGAGATGCTGACGTTCTACAGAATGTTAGTGGAATGTACCATGAGGTGCACTTTGCTGGAATCCCTCCCAAAATTGCTATTTTCAGGAGATCCCAGCAAAATGGTAACTATCCCCCAGAAGTAACAAGTAGGAGCCACAGTATATATATCTGATATCTGTCGAATACTGTAGGTTTCTATGGGGCTGCTAAATGGACAGACTTACCAAGCTGCAGAATATAAAGCAATCCTGAGCTTCTCCCTATCGTACTTATTTTTGGATTCTGGTACTTATGTATTATCTGGGCTCCCATGTTAAATGCACCCCATTTTTTCATACCCCTACTATCCAACTACGCATGGAGTTGATTTTATATAGTGTGGCGAGTGCAGCGAGCCACCGTGCCCGAAGCGTGGCGAGCGGACGCGGTCTCATAAGAAAAACGGGAGCCCGGATATTACATAAGTACCTGGATTCTTCTTATTCAACCCCGCTTATGCAGGCTGAAGGCCACACATGAACTGTACGCATGTCAGCCCTTCACCAGTTCTGTCCTGGTCACCCCGGATTAATATATGTAAGCATCGATTTCCATTACTGCATTTCAAATTGGGATATAATGATCACGTCCTCACAATTGGTGATAACTACAACCTTTCGCCAGAAATGCACATTGCTATTGCCGATGGATCAAATCTGCTATGGACCATTGCAACATCTGTGTCCTATGCACATTCTTATTACAACTGTCATTGGTGTGGCATTCACAACATCTTATTGGCAACTAACGGAGATAATCTCATCTTACATAGTGCTCCAAGTCTGGTCTGATTGTTTTGGCTATACCTTGGATGTCATAAGTCAACAACAACAACAAAAATGTAGAGGGGGTCAACCTTACCAATGGTGCAACAACAGTGCAACAACAGTCCTGCAATGACAAATGCCCCTCTGCCCAGGGCCATCTTAACATATGAGCATACCAGGCCCATGTTCTTTTGGCCTTTGCACAGGGGTGGTATGGTGCAGGCAAGCAGACAAAGATGCATTACACATCAGTCAGAGCAGCCAGGAAACATCCTGTACCTGCCTCCCAGCCTAGAGCCAGACAATAATACATACCTCCCAACATGACCCTCTCCAGTAGGGACACATTGCTCCGCTCCTGAACTTACCTGGTAATGTAGTATTGCCATCACCTGTGTTGAAGCACTTTTCTTATCAATTAACCTGTTCAACACAGATGAAGGTAATCATGCATTAAGAAGAAAGCCCGGGAGCGGAGCATTGTGTTCCTCCTGGAGAGGGTCCTGTTGGGAGGTATGCAATGCACGGCTGTCAACATGCTGACTGGAGTGGATGGCTGGAGCTAGTCACCAATCAAAGTGCCGACAGCCATTCCTATATGGAAACATGTGGAAAAAGGCAGTGGGGGACCGCAGGAGTGTTCATTTATGATTTTTTTTATATGTATTACCATTAATTGGTGGATATGGGCCCCAGTATATTGCTTCCGCCTAGGGCCTACAATGCTCTGTCTCTGTCTAACTTGGCAAATCAACCAAGCTGCCATTCTGTGGCAGAGAATAATGACCAAGCAATGCAGGTGTCTGCTATACCAGCCTTTAATTTCCTCTCTCTCTCCATGTATTCTGTCATGCCCATAAATATATCTTCTACGCCTAAATAAATAAATATGGGTTTAATATCTCTGCACAATAAAATTATTATTTTTTTACTAACGGAGTAGGTAAAGTTGAATAAAGATGTTCGTCCATCACCCTGTTTTCACTAGACTCTTTGGATTTAAGTTCCAGATGTCAATCTACATTTTGATTCCATTTTCGGCATCACTATTTTGTTAGATATTGCCCGCATTTAACCCGCTGATCCCTATTTTGCATGTGGTGTCACATTAGGTGAGTGCACCCAGTTCAAAGTTTGCTTTCAATGAGACAATTCCCCAACTGCTTCCATCAGAACATGCAATATTGTACAGCTGCTGCCACTTTTCTATGCAAACGTCATACATGTCCTGCAATGCCAAGAAGATGTGTTTAGAAAAGACACCCCAACACATCAGTTGCTACTCTTCTGGGGAAGCATATTTCCCTGTACCAAGATGGACACAGGTTGAACTGTGCAGAAAAAGGCAAAACCAGGTAAGTGATTGTCCCTTTAAAATAAACCTTGAGGTTCCGCCGGCATCCCGCATGGCCGTCAGACTCAGAAACTATTACATTTGGCCAATGAAAATTACTGAAGGTTGCATACCAGAAAGAGGTCCCAAGAGAAGAGTACATTTAAGATTGTATTGTTGTCACAACCTTTAAGTTTGTTTGGTGTTTTACATGGTTTGTGATTCTCCTTAGTTCAGCTCTGCTCCATGCTGTCAATCAGTCTTGTGTAGTCCATTGCAGTACCTGAGTGAGACATGCTCAGCTCTCACTGATTCTAGCTCAGTGCTGACAGCTGCAACTCATTAACTTCCTATATCATAAAAAGTATATCAAGAAAAGTAATAAAATGGAGAGTGATCAACCAAT
Source organism: Crinia signifera (assembly GCF_055691185.1). Classification (NCBI taxonomy): domain Eukaryota; kingdom Metazoa; phylum Chordata; class Amphibia; order Anura; family Myobatrachidae; genus Crinia; species Crinia signifera. Next base: position 40,375,964 of record NC_139224.1, on the reverse strand, counting down.
CAGCCCCATCAACCAATCAGCTCCAACCTGTCATTTTTCAAACACAGTCTGTGACATGGCAGGTAGGAGCTGATTGGCTGGTGGTTTATCACTTTCCTTTTTATCACTTTTCAAGCTTAGTACATCTGTCACTCAATGATAATTTAAGACCAGTTGGGCCTCCACTCACCTCCAGGACCACCGTGCAGGGTGACTATTGTGACCAATTGTTATAAAACACCTGAACTATTGCATAACACCCTTAGAGTTACTCTAGTGAGGTCTTCTGCCTATAACAGCTGTTCATGTGCCAGGGTTGCCTACCTGACCCTCTCCTTCAGGGAGAAAATGCTCTGTTCCTGGACTTCCCTGGTAATGTAGGATTGCCATCACCTGTGGTGAAACACCTTTCTTATCTATTACCTAGCTCCCCACAGGTGCTGGCAATCATACATTACCAGGGAATGCCAGGAACAGAGCGTTTTCTCCCTCATGGAGATGGTCATGTCGGCAACCCGGTCATGTGCCCTTACAGTAAGACGCACTCAACGGTTCTACATGCTGCTATGGATTTAAAGGTATGAGAGGTGGTCAGGTGCTATGCAGTGGCATCAGATTGGCATTTAAGGGCATGTGGGGTGGTTTGATACTATGTGGGGTGGCATATGGGGATCTGAATTAGTCTTATATGGATACATTATGAACAGTGGCAGATTTTACATATGGGCCGCCGGACCCCCCCCCCCCCCCCCCATTAAAATCTCCCACCGCAGATGAGCCAGATGCAGTTCCGTGACTGGCATTAACTTATTGACCTATTGGAAGTCCTACTTGTCAGTCGCTACAGCCGATGCAGTCCATAGAAGCTGGGGTTTGCGCATGCCTAGTCAAGCTGCGGCTTATGCACATGTGCCAGTCCCGGGGCCTGGCAGCTTCATTATGCAAGTGCCGAGACCCGGCCAGCAACGGCAGTAGCAGAGGCACTCCTCCTCCGGCAGACCAGTCAGCATTGGCAGTGGCAGCCCCCTACTCAATATAGGTAGGAGCCACCGCTGATTATGCAAGTTGTAACAGAAAAAAAATGTTGAACAATGGGGGTTATTCTGGTTCACTCGCAAAGGCAAATTCACTCTCTAATGGGCAAAACCATGTGCACTGCAGGTGGGGCAGCTGTAACATGTGCAGAGAGAGTTAGATTTGGGTGTCATATTTTCTCTGTGCAGGATAAATACTGGCTGTTTTATTTTTACACTGCAATATAGATATCAGTTTGAAGTCCCCCCCCCCCCCCACCCAAATCTAACCGTCTCTGCACATGTGACATTTGTTCCCCCCTGCAGGGCACATGGTTTTGCCCATTAGAGAGTGAATTTGTCTTTGCAAGTGAACCAGAATAACCCCCAATGTCTGATATATTGGCTTTTTGCAAGACTACAGCCTTCTGTAAATGCAGGAGAACTTTCCGTATTCTCTCTTTATAGCTCATGTTAATGCGCTCTTGACAAAAGTCTGGTGCTTATTGAGGTGTATAATTGCAGAGAAATTACTATTTCCAATGCACATTCTGCTCCATCCAGACCCACTCTTCTAATGGTGCAAAAACGAAAAGCTCTCGGCAAAAAATACCACCTTGTTTTAGTGTTTGAAAGCAGACATGTATGATCACAATGAGATAGGGCCTGCACTGAGGTGTGTACTGGGGAATAATCACGAGTTTAAAGGGGCCTACACAGACACTGGATGACACTGCTGAGCGATCTGAGCAATGTAGATCGCTCAGTTCGCTCAGCAAGATCATTCAGCACACACCGCTGACCTGTGCTGACCGATCTGTCAGGGGCAATGTTGCATACCTCCCAACAGTCCCGATTACCTCAGGAATGTCCCGGTTTTCGGGGACGTTCCCACGTCCCTCCCGCAGTGTCCTGCGGCGAGGAGGGCACTGTTGGGAGTCCCCCTGTCGGCTGCTGAGTAGTGGTGAATAAATGCTGTGTGCATGCGCACAGCGTCTATTCCCGCAGCCAGGGGGCTGGGAGCATGGCTATGTGTGTATCATACCTTCCAACATGACCCATCCCAGGAGGGACACAATGCTCTGCGCCTGGACTTCCCTCTTAATGTATGATTGCCATCTGTGGGGAAACACCTTTGTTATTAATTAACCTGTTCAAAACAGGTGATGGCAATTATATATTAATAGGGAAGTCCAGAAACAGAGCATTGTGTCCCTCCTGGAGAGGGTCATGTTGGGAGGTATGGTGTATGCCCATACCTCCCAACATGACCCTCTCTAGGAGGGACACAATGCTCTGTTTCTGGACTTCCTTCTTAATGTACAATTACCATCACCTGTTTTGAGCAGGTTCAAAAGGCTAAGAAAGGTGTTTCACTACAGGTGAGAGCAAACATTACTTAAGAGGGAAGTGCAGGAACCAGGGTTGGCTACTTTTAAAGTCTCTTATCAGAGACTTTTTTATAGAGACTATCAGCAACACTTCGGGGGCGGTGCCTGATGTAGACGTCATCAAGCCCCTTTCCCCAGTACTGCAAATCCGCAATCGGGTCTTCGAGGAGAGGGTGGGGCTAAATGGTACGAATTGCATCTTTAGCCTCGCCCCTCCCCGCAAAAAGGAAATGAATGCTTCTGAGGGGAAGATGCGGGGGGGGGGGGGGGGGTCGTCGGTATCCGGGAGGGTTGCCCACCTTTCTGGGGGGGCAGGAGGGGGACCTGATTTTCGGGAGCTTCCCGGCCATTCCAGGTGGGTAAGCAACCCTGCCAGGAACAGAACATTGTGTCCCTCCTGGAGAGGGTCATGTTGGGAGGTATGGTATGCCTCCCAAGATAATAAATGCATTCCTTCATAGTGGGGGTTATTTTGGTTCACTCTTTCTGACAATATCCTTCTTAGATGGACAAAACCATGTGCACTGCAGGTGGGGCAGATGTTACTTGTGCAGAGAGAATCAGATTTCGGTGGGGTTTTGCTTCAAAGTGAGATCTATATTGCAGTGTAAAAATAAAGCAGCCAGTATTTACCCTGCACAAAAACAAAATAACTCAACCAAATCGAATTCTCTCTGCACATTTTACATCTCCCCCCCCCCCCTGCAGTGCACATGGTTTTGTCCATCTAAGAAGGATTTTGTCAGAAAGAGTGAACTAGAATAACCCCCCAGTGCCACTGCCCACAGTAACAGATATTTACGTTATGTGCACTGATACCGCTTCTCCCCCATGTATGATCGTGCCGGGATGCGGTAATGGACAGGGGCGCTATGCGCCCCTGTCCATATCGGCGCTGCTATCAAAATGATAGCAGGCCGAATGTATGAACGGTCAGCATCGCTGACCGTTCCGCACGAAGCCAGGTTTGGCTTCGCCAGCATCAGGCTGGCGAAGCCCTATCTAAACAGCAGGGACAGCGCTGTCCCTGCTGTTAGGTCTGGGCTGCGCTGGGGATCTCGCGTGAACAGCGAGATCCCGCGCATGCCCAGTGCGGCCGGCCGGGGGACAGGAGATAGCGCAATACTGATGCGCTATCTCCAGAAAGGGACATCACCGGAGGGGGGAGTTAACGCTCCCCCGCTTCGGCAGACAAGATGTTAATACATCTTGTCGATGTCCCTTCCTGCTTCGCCTCGCTATTGAGGCGAAGCAGGAAGTATCATAGCGGCGCGATAAGCGCTGCTATGATACATCTGCCCCATAGAATCCAGAAATAAGTGTACATAATACAGTATATCAATTGAATAGCATTGCCGTAAGCCAGACCTCAGTGTTTAACACAGAAATGTGAACATATCATGATCAGCCCATACACACAATTTCCCCGGCACAAGAATTCCCAGACGTTTAGAAAATTACTTAATCTAACCTTAGAGGCAGAGTTCAGCGCCGTTATGTTCTGTTCGTCTTATTTAATATTGTTTTCATAAATCTTCATCTATTTCCAATCATCCTGAATTATCCAACTTCTTACTAGGTGTTGTCATCTTAACGGATGAACATATCAGCGGACAGGTAAATTATTCCTGCACCCCTCGGGTGACTCTGGCTTGTACCTAGTTATTCCTGCTGATGTTATTGTTTTCAGACAAGTTGAAAATGGTTGAATGTCTGGAATGAGATGCCACAGATGAATAATGGAGGACATTATAGACAGAATAGGTTTCGATGTGATTGGATCTAACAACACTATAGATAAAATTAAAGCAATTCTGCTTAAATGGCATCTGCCTTGTAAATTATAGAAAGCTATAGTCAGCACCCGCTGTCATTTTTAAATGAACTCCTATAGAGTACAATGGGATCCTTGAACTTTCACCCACTGATAAGTTAACTAAGGTTGTGAGTGTCTTTGCTTGTGTAATTTAAAATATCAATATTAAATGCAAAACCTGACATGTCAATCAGCGGCTTTTCAGTACATAGAATCCATTGCATACTTAAGCAGCCTACACATGGGGAGATGAGCATAAACATCCCAGCAGCTGATGTGTGACCTTGCGTTTGCATGATAATCCACACTTCACCTAACTTAATCTTGAAATAACGACTCAGATACATAGGTTTGGTAGAAAGGGTTAGCTGGATTTATTCAAGCCTTTAAACAAATTTAATTGATGTTAATTAATGGTGGCCAAGAAAGAACGGCTAATTATTTAAGCTCCACCCATAACTGACCACGCAATCAACAAACATCCTGACAACAAGCAGCATCCGCTCAGCCTTCCACATTGACTGCCTACCCGTCCGGGTGGTGTCGCTGTCCGAGTGGGTGATCCTGCGAAGGCTTATAGTTAACGAAGGTGAACACACCTAAAACCATTTTTATAGAATGAATCATCCATTAACGAAGACCTTACATCAATTAACTTGCCGTTCTTTCCAGCCAAACAGCCAACGCAACAAAACACCCACCCACATCAAAAGTAAGAGGAGGGAGGGTGGGGACAATCAGGAGAAAGAGACTCCTCCTTTTCCTGCAACTTATATCCACAGCTAACTTTGCCATCCCTGCATCCTTATTGGATGCCGAGTCACATGCTTCTCTAAGGTCATCACAGCCTGGGATGTTTAACCCCTTACCGCCGCAGCCTGTTTTTGCCTTCCTGACAGAGCCCTTTTTTTCAAATCTGACATGTATCACTTAAGTGGGGATAACTTTTTTTTGCTTTTACTTATCCCAGTGATTTTGAGATTGTTTTCTCGTGACACATTGTACTTCAAGTTAGTGGTAAATTTTGGTCGATACAGTCTGTGTTTTTTTGTGAAAAATACCAAAATGTCGTAAAAAAAATTGAAAATTTTGCAATTTGCAAAATGTTAAATTTTCTGCTTGTGAGACAAATAATCATACCACTCAAAATAGTTAATAACTAACATAGACCATATGTATACTTTATGTTTCCATCATTATTTCAACCTCCTTTAAATTTTTTTGGACACTAGGAGGCTTAAAATATGAATAGCAAATTCTCAAATTTTCAAGAAAATTTCAAACACTGATTTTTTTAGGGACCAGTTCAGTTCTGATGTGACTTTGAGGGACTTGTATGTGAGACACCCCCATAAATGATGCCATTTCAAAAACTGCACCCCTCACAGTATTCAAAACAGCATTTTGGAAGTTTGTTAACCCTTTAGGTGTTTCACAGGAATTAAAACAAAGTGTAGGTGAAATTTAAAAATTTCATTTTTTTTGCAGATTTTCAATTTTAATACATTTTTCTAAGGAACACAGTAGATTTTACTAGAGAAATGTGACTAAAAATTGATTCCCCCAATTCTTTTGTTTTCATAAATATCCTATATGTGGCCCTAGTGTGCCCGTTGACCAAACCACAGGCTTCATAATAGAAGGAGCACCTACTTGATTTTGGAGCCTCCTTTTTATGAGATTATTTTTTAGGCACCATGTAGGTTTCTAGGCACCATAAGATGCTAAAAGTTAGGAACCCCCCCACAAGTGACCCCATTTTGCAAACTACACCCCTCTGGGAATTCATCTAGGGGTATAGTGTACATTTAAAACCCCCAGGGGTTTCACCAATTGTGGTACAACTGGGCTGTGAAAATGAAAAATTAAATTTTTTACACAAAAATGCAGTTCTGGTTCAAAATTTTTCATTTTCACAAGGAATGAAGGAGACAAAGCACCCCAAAATCTGTGCCCCAATTTCTCCCGAATACGGCAATGCCTCACATGTGACCAAAAAATACCATTTGGGTGCATGGCAGGACTCAGAAGGGAAGGAGTGATATTTGGATTTTGCAGCACAGATTCTGGTGGAATGTTGGTGGGTGCTATGTCGCATTAGCAAGACCCCCGAAGCACCAATACAGTGGAACCCCCCCACAAGTGACCCCATTTTGCAAACTACACCCCGCAGGGAATTCAACTAGGGGTATAGTGTACATTTCAAACCCCCAGGGGTTTCACCAATTGTGGTACAACTGGGCAGTGAAAATGAAAAATTAAATTTTTTACACAAAAATGCAGTTCTGGCTCAAAATTTTTCATTTTCACAAGGAATGAAGGAGACAAAGCACCCCAAAATCTGTGCCCCAATTTCTCCCGAGTACGGCAATGCCTCACATGTGACCAAAAAATACCATTTGGGTGCATGGCAGGACTCAGAAGGGAAGGAGTGATATTTGGATTTTGCAGCACAGATTCTGGTGGAATGTTGGTGGGTGCTATGTCGCATTAGCAAGACCCCCGAAGCACCAATACAGTGGAACCCCCCCACAAGTGACCCCATTTTGCAAACTACACCCCTCAGGGAATTCAACTAGGGGTATTGTGTACATTTCAAACCCCCAGGGGTTTCACCAATTGTGGTACAACTGGGCAGTGAAAATGAAAAATTAAATTTTTTACACAAAAATGCAGTTCTGGCTCAAAATTTTTCATTTTCACAAGGAATGAAGGAGACAAAGCACCCCAAAATCTGTGCCCCAATTTCTCCCGAGTACGGCAATGCCTCACATGTGACCAAAAAATACCATTTGGGTGCATGGCAGGACTCAGAAGGGAAGGAGTGATATTTGGATTTTGCAGCACAGATTCTGGTGGAATGTTGGTGGGTGCTATGTCGCATTAGCAAGACCCCCGAAGCACCAATACAGTGGAACCCCCCCACAAGTGACCCCATTTTGCAAACTACACCCCTCTGGGAATTCATCTAGGGGTATAGTGTACATTTCAAACCCCCAGGGGTTTCACCAATTGTGGTACAACTGGGCTGTGAAAATGAAAAATTTAATTTTTTACACAAAAATGCAGTTCTGGCTCAACATTTTTCATTTTCACAAGGAATGAAGGAGAAAAAGCACCCCAAAATCTGTGCCCCAATTTCTCCCGAGTATGGCAATGCCTCATATGTGACCAAAAAATACCAGTTGGGTGCATGGCAGGACTCAGAAGGGAAGGAGTGATTTTTGGATTTTGCAGCTAAGATTCTGGTGGAATGAATGGTGGGTGCTATGTGGCATTAGCAAGACCCCCGAAGCACGGTGAAATGATGAACCTAATAATCCATAGATGTGTGGTATATTTTAAAACACTCCTTTATACATAGGCCGGGTTTGTCGGGGCAAGTTTCACAGTGGAAAATAGTATCCTTTCTTATTCCCTTTTTATAGCAAACTTTGCACCTTTTTTGTGTCCTGCCTTTTTTTGCAGTGGAGGGGATTTCGTTAGGAAAATGCTGCCCTGGTACAATACGGGGGCCAGTACTAGAAGTACTGGGGCCCTCTGCCTGCTGGTTCCCAAATATTAGGCCCTTTATGACTTCCTCTTGAAAGTGCATAAATGTCCCCCTCTGGCTGGTAGAACGGAATAGCACGTAAGCGTTATACAGTGCCATCTGGATGATATACACGGCCAGCTTCTTGTACCAGATTTTTGTTTTCCGCAGGGCACTGTACGGCTTCAGTACCTGATCTGAAAGATCCACTCCGCCCATGTACTTATTGTAATCTAGGATACAATTAGGTTTTGAGGTGTGGGTACTGGTACCTCGTACAGGGACGGAGGTGGTACTGTCTCCATGAATTGTTGTCAGTATAAGGACATCCCTCTTGTCCTTATATTTGACCAACAACATATTTTCGGTGGATTGTGCCCTGCTTTCACCCCTTCTCAGTACTTGGGCAATGTGCGTTTTTGGGAGGCCTCTTTGGTTCTTGCGCACAGTACCGCAAGCTGCTGTACCTCTTGAACCAAGGGCCTTAAACAGGGGGATGCTAGTGTAAAAGTTATCCACATAGAGGTGATAACCTTTATCCAGGAAGGGGTGCACTAAATCCCAGACAATTTTTCCACTAACACCTACGAGGGAGGGGGGGCATTCTGGCGGTTCAATTCTTGAATCCTTCCCTTCATATACCCTAAACCTGTGGGTGTACCCTGAGGTGCTTTCACACAGTTTATACATTTTTATGCCATACCTTGCCCTCTTACTGGGAAGGTACTGGCGGAATTTAACCCTTCCTTTAAAATGTATAAGGGACTCGTCGATACAAATACATTTTTCAGGGATGTACATCTCTGCAAATTTGGCACTGAAATGATCAATGACCGGCCTGACTTTGAATAGCCGGTCAAAGGTGGGATCATCTCTGGGTGGGCACTGTGCATTATCGGTGTAATGTAAAAATTTAAGGATTGTCTCAAAACGAGTCCGAGTCATGGCCATACGGTAAAGTGGGGTGCTGTACAGAACATCTGTACTCCAATATTGCCTAATTTCTGGCTTTTTTACTATGCCCATATGTAACACCAGACCCCAAAACGTCATCATCTCTACTGCATCTACAGGGGTCCATCTAGCAAATGATGACGTGGGGTTTTGAGCAATAAACTGCTGGGCATATAAATTACTTTGGTCCACCATTAAATTTATAAAATCATCAGAGAAAAATAATTTGAAAAAGTCAATTTCTCTGAGACCTGTTGAATCAAATTGGATTCCTGGGATGGCCAAAAACTCAGGAACCTGGGGCTCAAAATTGTCTGGTGGTGGGGTCCATACGGGATCAATCATTTGGGGGGGGTCTCAGCTGCTCTACGGGGGCGTCTTTGAGGGGGTCCCTCATCACTAGAGGAGGAAGATGAGGTTATGACGAATCCTTCAAATTCCCCGCTTGCATCACTGGCTGTGTCAGAGTCAGAGGCAAGCATGGCATATGCCTCCTCCGCTGAATACATTCTTTTGGATGACTGGGATGACATTTGGGATGCCATTTTTATTTTTGTGTTTCTGTAAGTGTAATGTTTCAACACGTGTATAGTGTAGGGGGGGTACAAACTTTATTTCAACACGGGGGGTATGTAGTGTGTAGTGTGTATGTAGTGCAGAAAAAAAAATACTTTATACAGGAATTTGATCCCAAAAAAAAAAAAAAAATTAGATCAACCCTGTGGCAAAAATGCTGATCTGTGATGTACGTCACTCAGCAACTTCAAGGCAGCTTTTGGTACAACCTTGAAGGGGTTAAAAAAAAAAAAAAAAAGGTCCTGCGCCAAAAATTGAGCACAGATGTTGGTCAGTAACGTCCGTCACTGAACAGCGCTCAAAGGCAACAGGAATTTGATCCAAAAAAAAAAAAAAATAGATCAACCCTGTGCCGAAAATGCTGATCAGTGATGTACGTCACTGATCAGCGCACAGTGGCCACAGGACACCCACAAAATCACAGTGTGTGTAAAAAAAAATTAAAAAAAGACCCCACAGCACCCTCAAAAAAAAAAAAAAGGTGATCAGTGATGCGACACTGATTACCAGTGAGGGGCAGCAGGTGCACAACCTTTGGTGCAACTGACAGTGCAACTGACAGCAACTGACAGGTATATATATATATAAATAAAAAAAAAACCTGCACCCCCAAAAAGTTGCTGATCAGTTAATTTATACTGATCAGCACAAAAGGGGGGGCAGCAGTCAGTTGCACAGGCAGCACAACCTTTGGTGCAACTGTACAGGTATATATATATATAAAAAAAAAAAAACCTGCACCCCCAAAAAGTTGCTGATCAGCACAGATATACTGATCAGCACAAAAGGGGGGGCAGCAGACACAAAATATAGCACTCTCTATCACTCTCTGTCACTATCTCTCACTATCTCTCACTATATCTCACTATCTGTCACTCTATGACACTGCAGCAGCAGCACACAGGAAGTCACAAGATCCAGGAAGCATCCAGCTGCTGGCAGCACGCTACCAGCGGTGATCAGGTAAGTATCAGGCAAGAATCAGGTCAGTATATCACGACAGATTGACACGGTGACCGCTCTGCACGCAATTCCAGACCGGAATGGCGTCTGCAGCGCAGTCACCGTTAGTTTAAATCACGCGCCATGGCTGTGATTGGTCCGTCGGTCCCACGGACCAATCACAGCCTTGGGGGCAGGTGGGGTGAGGTGTGGTCATCACCGGTGACCACCGGTGACCCCCTCACACCCCCTCACACCCGGCGGTGATTGATCCCTGTGTTACCGAGCGTCTGATTTGCCGGTAACACAGGAAAACACTGCGATTGGCTGTTCACATTGAACAGCCAATCGCAGCGATCGCCGACGGGGGGGAGGCATCGCCGCCCCCCCTGGGCATGCTGGGACATGTCTGCTGTCAGGGACAGCAGACATGTTTAAACTGTCACCGCGTCTATAGACGCGGTGACAGTTTAAAGTCATGACGTATTGTCACGGCCGCGGTTAGGACGCGCCGCTCACCTGTTCATCTCCGGCGGCGGGGCCTGCGGGCCATCCGTCGGGGTGCAGGGCGGGGAGCACGGCGTCTGGATCTTCCGGTCGCGACCATCCTTCTGGGGCCTGCGGCACACGCGTCCAGCATGAGAACTAGTCAAGGTTGTTTGTCCTCAGTTCGGGCGCCGCCATGTTGTTGTAGCCAGCCAATGGTTCAGAGCTCCAGTTCTACTCCTCCAATCAAGATCTGCCCTGGGGGATAAAGCAGAGCTCTCTGGGGCATACAAGCGCCAGTGCTTTGTTGTCAATCCCTGTGGAAGAAGCTTCAGCCTGTGCTCCTGCCCTTGCCCTGTGATATCCCTGATCCCTGTCTTCGTTACCTGCAGTTCAACACCTGATACCTGGATACCTGCATTTGCATTCTGCTCCCAGCCCTTACAGCGTCACACCTGTTTCCTGGACTTTGCAAATTGCATTCTGCCTCCAGCCCTTTCAGGTTTGCTACAGTCTCTCCAGCCCTGCGTGTCTGTTGACACATCCCCACTCCTGCTGTCGACCAGCTGCACCTGCTGCCAGCCCTGCGTGTCTGTTGACACATCCCCACTCCTGCTGTCGACCAGCTGCACCTGCTGCCAGCCCTGCGTGTCTGTTGACACATCTCCACTCCTGCTGTCGACCAGCTGCACCTACTGCCAGCCCTGCGTGTCTGTTGACACATCTCCATTCCTGTTGTCGACCAGCTGCACCTGCTGACCAGCTCTGCGTGTCTGTTGACACATCTCCACTTCTGCTGTCGACCAGCTGCACCTGCTGACCAGCTCTGCGTGTCTGTTGACACATCTCCACTTCTGCTGTCGACCAGCTGCACCTGCTGCCAGCCCTGCGTGTCTGTTGACACATCTTCACTCCTGCTGTCGACCCGCTGCAACTGCTGCCAGCCCTGCGTGCCTGTTGACGCATCTACACTCCTGCTGTCAACCAGCTGCACCTGCTGCCAGTCCTGCGTGCCACATCTCCACTCCTGCTGTCGTCCCGCTGCACCTGTCGTCAGTCCTGCGTGTCTATTGACACACCATCACGTCTCCCTGTGGTCCAGTTCCACCTACTGCCAGTCTTCCGTGCCTGCGGACGCCTCACCATCCTGCTGTCTGCCTCCGCACCTACTGCCAGTCCTTCGTGCCTGCTGACGTCTCACCATCCTGCTGTCTGCCTCCGCACCTACTGCCAGTCTTCCGTGCCTGCTGACGCCTCACCATCTTGCTGTCTGCATCCGCACCTACTGCCAGTCTTCTGTGCCTGCTGACGCCTCACCAGCTTGCTGCATGCATTCGCATCTACTGCCAGCCCTCCGTGCCCGCTGACGCTTCTCCATCCTGCTGTCTGCATCTGCACCTGCTGTCAGTCCTTCAGCCCGCTGACGCGGTTCCACCCTGCTGTCGGCACCCGCGTCTACAGCCAGTCATCGGAGGTCGCTGACTTCCGTCTCCTACTGCCCATTGCCGTTTGCTCCCACAGTCAGTCACTGTTTCCCCAGTAAGCTAACAGAGACTCTGGGATCAATCCCATCATTCTGGACTCTCAGTTGTTACCCAGGTATTCCACTGGGCTTTCTGATCTACAGTGTCATTTATGGTCTTGCCTTCTTATGTTGGTGCTACAATAAAGAGTTATATCAAACCTGCTATTCTCCAGTCTCCTTCAAGCCGCAAACACCCAACCTCCAGGCCTCAGACAGATCCACAAGGTACCCCTAGCGTGACAGTAAGCACTGGCCCAATGGATCCGTCCGCCAGCCAGGAGTTCTTTCAAAATGTGGTCGCTCGGCTGCGAGCACTGGAGGAATCCCAGCAGCAAGTGACTCAAGCACTCCAAGGCATATCTCAAAGGCAAGCCTCAAATCCCCCGTCTCAGACTGTCTCCCCGTCTTTACGATTGGCTACCCCTTCTAAGTATAATGGTACCCCTCGTACCTGCCGGGGGTTTTTCAATCAATGTGAAGTACATTTTTCCCTGCAACCAATGAACTTTCCTTCTGATCGGGTTAAAGTGGCTTACATTGTCTCGTTATAATCAGATTCTGCATTGGACTGGGTCTCCCCACTCTGGGAAAGAAATGACCCTCTGCTCTCCAAGTACTCCGACTTTATTTCTCAATTCAGAAAAATTTTTGACGAACCGGGACGAGTATCCTCTGCCGCTTCAGAAATCCTGCGGCTTCGTCAAGGCTCCCGCTCCGTTTCTCAATATGTTATCCACTTTCAAACTGTGGCATCTGAACTGAAATGGAATGAGGAGGCTCTAATTTCCACTTTCTTGGCAGGATTATCTGAACGCATGAAGGACGAGTTAGCCACTCGAGATCTTCCTACCTCGCTGGGTGAGGTCATATCGCTCTGCAATAGGTTGGACCTTCGCTTTCGTGAGCGTCAGCTAGAGAGATCCCGGCAAGAGCGAGGCAAGTCTATTTCCGTTTCTCCTCGCCTAGGGTCTACTCCTTCCCCAAATTCTTCTGATGAGCCTATGCAGATCAATCATACTCGCCTAACTCCCGAAGAACGCCAAAGAAGACGGCGACAGAATTTATGCTTGTATTGTGGGGAATCTGGTCATCTGTTAGCCAAATGTACCCGTCGTCCGTTAAACTCCCGGTCCTAGTTGGTTGCGGAGAGGCCAACCTAGGACGAGTAGAAACTTCTCCAATCATGTCTGACTCTTTGCAGCAGCAGCATTCTCCGAAAATCAATTGGAATACTATGGAGGTCCTGTCCTGGGGTACGAACTGCCGTCATACCTGTCTTCCTGAATTAGTGCGCATCCAGTCCACCTCGCCTACGTCTCCTGATCTTCTTCCTCAAGCCTATCAAGCTTTCTCCGACGTCTTCTGTAAAGGTTCAGACGACAAATTACCTCCGCATCGGCGCTGGGATTGTCCCATCGACCTTATTCCAGGTAAAATGCCTCCAAAGGGCCGAACCTATCCACTCTCTTTGCCAGAGACGGAAGCCATGTCCCAGTATATTAAAGAGAACTTATTAAAAGGCTTCATCCGGCCTTCCACGTCTCCAGCAGGAGACGGATTCTTTTTCGTTAAAAAGAAAGATGGAGGTCTGAGGCCCTGTATTGATTATAGGGGACTGAATAACATTACAGTCAAAAATAAGTACCCGTTACCCTTGGTGACTGAGTTGTTTGACCGAATCAAAGGGGCTAAAGTCTTCACTAAATTGGATCTCAGAGGAGCCTATAACCTTATCCGTATCCGAGCAGGCGATGAGTGGAAGACAGCTTTTAATACTAGAGACGGTCACTACGAGTACCTTGTTATGCCGTTTGGTCTCAGCAATGCCCCAGCAGTATTCCAAGAATTCATGAATGAATTATTCTGTGATTTACTGTATTATTCCGTGGTTGTTTATCTCGATGACATTCTTATTTTTTCTCAGAATATTCCGGAACACCGTCAGCACGTGAAGGAAGTGTTACAGCGACTACGATCCAACCAGCTATACTGTAAATTGGAGAAATGTGAATTTAAGAAATCTTCAGTCCCTTTTCTGGGTTACATCATTTCAGGTACCGGGTTAAGCATGGATCCTTCTAAAGTGCAAGCAGTCCTTGATTGGCCACAACCGCATACCCTAAAGGCGGTTCAACGCTTCATTGGCTTTTCCAATTATTATAGGAAATTCATCAAAAATTTTTCTTCCATCATTTGTCCCATCACAGCGTTGACTCACAAAGGAGCCAATCCTGCCAAGTGGTCTCCCGAAGCGGTGGCAGCATTTCAACAACTAAAAAGTGTATTTACTTCAGCTCCAATTCTTCTGCAGCCTGATTGTTCTCGCCCGTTTATCCTGGAGGTAGATGCCTCTTCTGTTGGGGTTGGAGCTGTACTTTCACAGAAGTCTGAGGACGGGCTCCTACACCCATGTGGGTTCTTCTCCAGGAAGTTTTTGCCAGCCGAGATGAACTACCCCATTGGTGAACAAGAATTACTAGCCATTAAATTGGCCTTTGAAGAATGGCGGTACCTGTTGGAGGGGGCTAAGTTTCCTATATCCGTTATCACGGACCACAAAAATTTGTTATATTTACAGAACGCCCAGTGTCTGAACCCCAGATTGGCCCGATGGGCCTTATTTTTTACGAGATTCGAATTTGTGTTATCTTTCCGTCCTGGGTCTCAAAATGGCAAAGCGGACGCACTCTCTAGATCTTTCATGTCCTCCACAGAAGATCGTACCATAAGCCCAGTTTTAAGCCCCACAGTGTTTGCCAAGACTACTGTGGTATCCATTCCTAGAGGAAAGACTTTTGTTGATACTGGACTCAGATCATCTTTGCTACAGTGGGCACACTCCTCTCGTTTTTCTGGTCACTGCGGTATAAAGAAAACGTTAGAATTCATTAAAAGAGCATACTGGTGGCCGTCCATGAGGAAAGATGTCACTGACTTCATAGCTTCCTGTACCCAGTGTTCTCGTCACAAATCTTCTCGTCAAGCACCAGCTGGTCTTCTTCAACCATTATCCATACCTGAGGCACCCTGGTCACACATATCGATGGACTTTGTCACCGATCTGCCTCTGTCACAAGGGTTCAACACGATCTGGGTCGTCATCGACCGTTTCTCCAAGATGGCACATTTCGTCCCACTAAAAGGCCTTCCGTCTGCTCCTAAATTGGCTCAAATATTTATAGCTGAAATATTCCGTCTACATGGTCTTCCGAGAGAAATTGTATCTGACAGAGGGGTACAATTTGTATCAAAGTTTTGGAGAGCGTTGTGTAGTGCGTTACAGGTAAAGCTGAACTTTTCCTCATCTTATCATCCGCAATCCAATGGCCAAACAGAAAGAGTAAATCAAGATTTGGAGGCCTTTTTACGTCTGTATCTGTCCTCCTCGCAAGACAATTGGAAGGAGCTTCTGCCTTGGGCCGAATTTGCACATAACAACTCTTATCATTCCTCCACCGAAAAGACTCCCTTCTTCATTGTATATGGCCGTAACCCACGTGTTCCAGAATTCCAAAATCTTCCTGTTTTTGACATACCAGCAGTTAACTCGTCTGTCCGGTTTTTCTCAAGCATCTGGAGGAATGTTCATGCTTCGTTAGAGAAAGCCTCCCAACGTTACAAGAAATTCTCTGATCGGCACAGACGGGCAGCTCCGAAACTCAAGGTAGGAGACAGAGTTTGGCTCTCCATCAAAAATATTAGACTCAAAGTTCCGTCTATGAAGTTTGCACCTCTATTCATTGGGCCATATACAGTAATTTCTGTGATCTCTCCGTTGGCTTATAAATTACAGTTGCCACGTTCTCTAAAAATTTCTAATACATTCCACATCTCCTTATTAAGACCATTGATATTAAATCGATTCCAGAATAAAGTACCCAAATCTCCTCAGCCTCAAGCTCATCAGGATGTTGCTTTTGAAATTAAAAAAATTGTGGACTCTAAAGTTCGTTCAGGGTAAGTCCAGTATCTGGTAGACTGGAAAGGCTTCGGTCCAGAGGAACGATCCTGGGTGGATGCTGCTCGCGTCGATGCTCCCACTTTGGTCCGTAAGTTTCATCAACAATATCCAAGAAAACCATGGAAGTGTCCAGAGTCCACTTCAAAAGGGGGGGGTGCTGTCACGGCCGCGGTTAGGACGCGCCGCTCACCTGTTCATCTCCGGCGGCGGGGCCTGCGGGCCATCCGTCGGGGTGCAGGGCGGGGAGCGCGGCGTCTGGATCTTCCGGTCGCGACCATCCTTCTGGGGCCTGCGGCACACGCGTCCAGCATGAGAGCTAGTCAAGGTTGTTTGTCCTCAGTTCGGGCGCCGCCATGTTGTTGTAGCCAGCCAATGGTTCAGAGCTCCAGTTCTACTCCTCCAATCAAGATCTGCCCTGGGGGATAAAGCAGAGCTCTCTGGGGCATACAAGCGCCAGTGCTTTGTTGTCAATCCCTGTGGAAGAAGCTTCAGCCTGTGCTCCTGCCCTTGCCCTGTGATATCCCTGATCCCTGTCTTCGTTACCTGCAGTTCAACACCTGATACCTGGATACCTGCATTTGCATTCTGCTCCCAGCCCTTACAGCGTCACACCTGTTTCCTGGACTTTGCAAATTGCATTCTGCCTCCAGCCCTTTCAGGTTTGCTACAGTCTCTCCAGCCCTGCGTGTCTGTTGACACATCCCCACTCCTGCTGTCGACCAGCTGCACCTGCTGCCAGCCCTGCGTGTCTGTTGACACATCTCCACTCCTGCTGTCGACCAGCTGCACCTACTGCCAGCCCTGCGTGTCTGTTGACACATCTCCATTCCTGTTGTCGACCAGCTGCACCTGCTGACCAGCTCTGCGTGTCTGTTGACACATCTCCACTTCTGCTGTCGACCAGCTGCACCTGCTGACCAGCTCTGCGTGTCTGTTGACACATCTCCACTTCTGCTGTCGACCAGCTGCACCTGCTGCCAGCCCTGCGTGTCTGTTGACACATCTTCACTCCTGCTGTCGACCCGCTGCACCTGCTGCCAGCCCTGCGTGCCACATCTCCACTCCTGCTGTCGGCCCGCTGCACCTGTCGTCAGTCCTGCGTGTCTATTGACACACCATCACGTCTGCCTGTGGTCCAGTTCCACCTACTGCCAGTCTTCCGTGCCTGCGGACGCCTCACCATCCTGCTGTCTGCCTCCGCACCTACTTCCAGTCCTTCGTGCCTGCTGACGTCTCACCATCCTGCTGTCTGCCTCCGCACCTACTGCCAGTCTTCCGTGCCTGCTGACGCCTCACCATCTTGCTGTCTGCATCCGCACCTACTGCCAGTCTTCTGTGCCTGCTGACGCCTCACCAGCTTGCTGCATGCATTCGCATCTACTGCCAGCCCTCCGTGCCCGCTGACGCTTCTCCATCCTGCTGTCTGCATCTGCACCTGCTGTCAGTCCTTCAGCCCGCTGACGCGGTTCCACCCTGCTGTCGGCACCCGCGTCTACAGCCAGTCATCGGAGGTCGCTGACTTCCGTCTCCTACTGCCCATTGTCGTTTGCTCCCACAGTCAGTCACTGTTTCCCCAGTAAGCTAACAGAGACTCTGGGATCAATCCCATCATTCTGGACTCTCAGTTGTTACCCAGGTATTCCACTGGGCTTTCTGATCTACAGTGTCATTTATGGTCTTGCCTTCTTATGTTGGTGCTACAATAAAGAGTTATATCAAACCTGCTATTCTCCAGTCTCCTTCAAGCCGCAAACACCCAACCTCCAGGCCTCAGACAGATCCACAAGGTACCCCTAGCGTGACACGTATATATACGTCATGTGTCGGGAAGTACATCCCGGCCATGACGTATATATACGTCAAATGTCGGGAAGGGGTTAACTCACTACATGCCTATCTCAGTCATTCTGTTTCTCTTCTGAGCGATGCTAAATCGCTCAGCACACATCACTGTATAACGATGTGCTGCTGAGCGATCTGTCAGGGCAGTGTCAGAACATTGGCCCTGACCCGGCAATTAACTTGATTGATTTATCTTTTGCTCTGCCCCTACACACGGAGCGATGTAGGGGCATTTTCTAAACGATCTAGTGAGATCGCTTAGAAAATGCCTGGGAATCGCTATGTGTGTAGGCCCCATTCCTATCACTTTCTAGTACAACAAGCAGTGTGCAGAAACACATTGGGCGGTATTCAATGTGAATACCAGCGACGTGCAGCGAATCCTGTTTAGGATTCGCTGCACATTCGCCACTGCCCGCTACGCAACGAGTCAGGGGCTCACTGCCCCTGACTGGCGAATTTGTGCTCCTGCGGCGATGCCGCAGGGAGCCTTAGGACGGTGGCAGGCAGGGATATGGAAGTCTCTCTGCCTGCCCCAGAGCGTATGTGGGGGGGAGGTGGGCTCCCCGGGTGCCAGGCAGCACAGGCTGCCCCCCGGGGGTGCCAGCAGGGGACCGGGTATATTCACTACACCCGATAACGATCGGGTGCAGTGAATATATGAATATCTAATGAGCGGCTCGGCTCCGGCGCCCCCTGCTGGCTGCTGTGTAAAAAATATATATATATATTTTTTTTTAAATTAAATATATATTCATGTGCTTACAGCACATGAATAAAAATAGCATGCCCCTCCTCAGAATAAAATTCCTGATTTTTTGACACCAAATGTAAAAAACAAAACACTTTATTTTAAAAGTTCACCTTCCACTTCACCATAAAAAGATAGCGATTGCTACTCTGTGAATCATGGCGAAAAAAACCTTGAAATGTATTCGCCATCTGCTCATTGAATAGGGTGATTCACCGTTTTTGTCAAAAATTCGCCAAACAGCACAAATTCGCCATAAAAACATGGCGAATCAGGCTCATTGAATACCGCCCTCTGTCGCAATTTGTGGGTCTGTGGCAGGGGTTAGGGCTAATAAAATGCTATTCTACAGGAATTCTACATAAATGTGACACACCCACTCTTCATAGAACATCGAATCATGGTATTATGCTGTGAAGGGGGGGGGGGGGGGGTCCAATCCAATCAGCAGTCAGCATTTGGGGAGTATGATGCATTTATGAGCACTAACCATACATTATCACACCTGTATACAGTAACAGCATACTATCATACTTGCCTACTTTTGAAAACCAGTTTCAGGGAGATTCCTATAGCATACCTCCCAACTTTCCCGACACGCCCCCCCCCCCCACGGGAAAGAGCGGAGCTACAGGTCATGTGGGCATGGCCTCTATAATCAGGACAGTTCGGAGGTATGCTATAGTACTAAAAGCAGCAAAAAGAAAAATAATAATATAAGTATTGCACTGCATCCATACATAGCTCGCATAAAACACTGGGCGTTCCTCTGTTCCAGCCCTCTGCCCGCCCACTTCCCTACCCTGAGAGTGTGAACACCTCGGCGAGAGTGATACTGGACGTGAATCAGCCCCAAAGTGCATTATACACTGCCACCCCATATTACACACAGAGCCATATTACATTATACATAGCCCCCATATTACATTATACACAGCCCCCATATTACACTATACACAGTCCCCATATTACATTATACACAGCCCCCATATTACATTATACACCACCCCCCATATTACATTATACACAGCCCCCATATTACATTATACACCACCCCCCATATTACATTATACATAGCCCCCATATTACATTATACACAGCCCCCATATTACATTATACACCACCCCCCATATTACATTATACACCACCCCCCATATTACACTATACACAGTCCCCATATTACATTATACACCACCCCCCATATTACACTATACACAGTCCCCATATTACATTATACACAGCCCCCATATTACACTATACACAGTCCCCATATTACATTATACACAGCCCCCATATTACATTATACACCACCCCCCATATTACATTATACACAGCCCCCATATTACATTATACACCACCCCCCATATTACATTATACATAGCCCCCATATTACATTATACACAGCCCCCATATTACATTATACACAGTCCCCCATATTACATTATACACCACCCCCCATATTACACTATACACAGTCCCCATATTACATTATACACCACCCCCCATATTACACTATACACAGTCCCCCATATTACATTATACACCACCCCCCATATTACATTATACACCACCCCCCATATTACATTATACACAGCCCCCATATTACATTATACACCACCCCCCATATTACATTATACATAGCCCCCATATTACATTATACACAGCCCCCATATTACATTATACACAGTACCCCAATGTAACATTATACACATTATACACAGTCCCCCCACAGCCCCCCATATTACATTATACACAGCCCCCCATATTACATTACACAGTCCCCCCATATTACATTATACACAGCCCCCATATTACATTATACACCACCCCCCATATTACATTATACACAGCCCCCGATATTACATTATACACAGCCCCCCACACACACATTGCACAATTTGCAGTTACTCCCCCACATGACATTATATACAACTCCCTGATACTATAGTACATTATACACATTCACCCCATAATACATTATAAACAGCCTCCCCCTATATTACATTATAAACACCACCACCACCACCACCCCCCCCCCCCCCCCCCCTATATTTCAGCCCACACTCTCCAGTGCACACAGCACTCACCTAGCTGTGTTGATCCTTGTAGTGGAGTGCAGGGACCCAGGGTGAGATGTACTAAGCCTTGAAAAGTGATAACATGGAGAGTGATAAACCACCAACCAATCAGCTCATACCTGTCATTTTTCAAACACAGCCTGTGACATGGCAAGTACAAGCTGATTGGCTGATGGTTTATCACTCTCCATGTTATCACTTTTGAAGCTTAGTACATCTAGCCCCCTGTGTGTGGTGGGAGCAGGCAGTGTGGTGAGGGGGAAGCATTGGGCAGCCGGTGACAGGAGAAGCAGGCAGAGCAACCAGCATGAGTAGGGCTGAGACACGGAATGTGTGGTGGGCGGAGCCAACCCGGAAGCCCTGGCTGCTGCTAATGCTTACTCTCCTGTCTCGTGCAGTGCTCCTCCCGACTTCCTGGCAGCAGCAGCTCGGCCACCCATATCCCCGCGGTGGCCGGCAGTGATGTTGCCGCGCAAGCCCCGCAGCCTACCTTTCCGGATGCGCACATGCGCAGTCCGGATTTTATTGAGGGACCCAAAAACCGGGAGGTGACGGTATGTTTCCGGGGCAGCGGGAGGGTAATGCAAATAGCGGGAGCCGGGAGGGTAGGCATGTATGATACTATGCAGTCATATTTATTCATTTGTCAAGTCAAATAACACAAATGGCACATTTTTGAAGTGTGCAGGTCAGAGGTCACATAGAGAACATGACTTTTCTCATGTCCACTTTTGAGGTACAAATGCACTGATCTCAAAGACAACTGATTGTGGTACAGACAGAAGTGGATGTCCATGCTACTATATTTTTCCAGTGATTACATTCAAGAAACTGATAGTGGTGTGGACAAGACAAGCTAGGCAGAACCCCCCCCCCCCCCCCCATGTCACAATATCCAGATGATAGAAATACAGTGTATAGATCAACAGCCAATAGTAATAGGTCGCTACCATATGATCGACATGCATTGGGTCAATAGGTACAAAATGTCATCAGATGAAAGATCGACAGGTACAAAATGTCAACCGGTTCAAAAAGGTCATCATAACAATGTTTCACACACACACACACACACGGTCAACACATTTGTGAATTTTTTGACACGTTTTCCCAACATTTGCTTAATTACTATCCATGTGGACTAAAATTGGCAATTGTATCCTTGTACGAAGCATGGCGTACGAAGTGCGTCCACGAGGGTATACGTTTCTACTGGTGGTGGTCACAAATTACCAAACATATAAGGCCTGACCCCCCCCCCCCCCCCCCCCCCCCCCCAAAAAAAATTTTTTTTTTTTTAAAAAAAGCATGCATCGACATCTTGTGTGTCAGTCATTGTCACATCGACCTTTTGTACCTGTGGACCTTAATCCAGTCAACCTTTAATATGTCAACCTTTTGTAAAGTACCTATCGACCTATTGTAAACTCAAGGTCAGATGTATCAGGCTTCCAAAAGTAAAAAAGTGGACAGTGATAAACAAACAGCTAATCAGCTCCTACCTGTCATTTTTCAAACCTAGCCTGTAGCATGGCAGGTAAGAGCTGATTGGCTGTCTGTTTCTCTATTCTCTATTTGATCACTTTTTGGAGTTGAAATATTTGGCCCTTAATCCGGGTTGCCCACTGTCTGGCTCCCCTCTCCAGGAGATGGTAGCCAGTTCAGTGAGTCAGGGAGGAGGGGGTGCGCTGATGGGGCGGGGTGGGGGCGGGGTGGCCGGTGGATCATCCGAGGTGGGGGGGTGGTCAGCACGATCGTGTCCCCGTGGCCACGCCCCCTGCCATGCAATGCCGGTATTTCAGGCATTGCAAAGTGTGGGGCAGGGCTACAAAGACGTAATTTGCTCCCACACACTCCCCCGCTGTGGGGGGGGGGGGGTGGATGGTGGTTGCGGGAGGCTTAATGCCTGTTGTCTATTTGGTGTCGACATATTTTCTGTTGACCTAAATGCTGTAGATTTTCTACACCACATTAGCATGTCAATACTTCACTTTCTAGTCACTAAATGACCTATTTTATTATTATACCTTTATACTATATGTCATTCTGCTCATCCAGTGCTAATAAAACATTGCGTTAGGAGCACCTAGTGTTTCTATACAATGCCTCATGTCAGCGCTCTGTGTTATGGATGAGCTCCATGTGAGTGTAACAGAGTGGGTTAGCAGGTGTCCCACTGCAGATCTCGCCCATGCCTCATCCTGAGGAATAGTGTTTAGCCAACTGTCTCCTTCCCTCAGTTCCTCCATGCTCCCGCCCCCACCCCATCCCTTTCTCCTTTATTGCATCTTACAACACTGATAAGATACTGATCTCTTATAGAAACTTGCATTGTAGCAATTTTCTCCTGTGCTGTTCAGCAGTTGCTAGACATTGTTCACTGTGACCTTATAAACATTAAAATCTCCAGCAAAATTGGATGAGAGTTAATGGGATAATATGTTACTGTGGGTCACAAAGACTA